>NC_073237.2:36702500-37952500 GCF_029281585.2 Gorilla gorilla gorilla
AGTCGGCAGAGTGGGTGAGACCTCCAAAGAAGAGACTGAAAAGTCAACATACTTCATAACACACCATTTACCTTACTTGAAGAATTAATGCTTTTCAAAAAGGATTGTCAGCAGAAGGCGTGCATAAGTTTTGGGGGGTTTCCTTTCACTTTATGGGCATGCAGTCTAACTTTAGTTCATGGATTCCTAGAGCACTTGAGTCCAGGATGCAGACAATCTGATCAAAATAGTAGAAGGACAAAGAAAGAGATCTTTTAAAGTAGGGCCCTGGGCATGCTTTAGAACTTCTACAGAAAGGAAAAAAAAAAAATTCCTTTAGCAGAAGCTAAAGACATGAGTCGGTGCCCTTGCTTCTGACCCTAACCTAAAGAAAGAAAATGTTTAGAATGCTAGAAGGAAGTCCCTTGTTCTTTAAACAAGTGGACTTTCCAGAACACCAGAGTCGGCTCTCTTTGACCAACAAAAAAAGAAGGTAAGCGAAAGCATGGGAAAGATGAAAATGCAGAAGGCCAAACATTATTGGAGGAAGGCTTTAGAGCTGAGTGTCACAAAGGAATCTGAGAATATAAATTCAGCATTTGTGTGGAGTTTATGGGGGCAAAAAGGAGCACATATCTAAAAACAACAGCATGGGCAATGGTGGCTGATTCCACCATTGATTCAATAATAATGTGTATCGGTGTCCTCATAATGAAATATGGCATTTAAAATAAGTTTACGAGTGCCCTACTTGAACTTTTTGTCCTTAAAAAAAAAATTACCCTGCACCCTTAAACTATGTTACCCATCATATTTCTCTAAGTGTGGACTTCCTGAATAAGTATTCCCAGAAGGCTTATTTAAAAAGTAGATTATTGTGCACTAGAGAGATCTACTCATTCTACATTTTCAACAAAAACTCAGGAGATCCTTTTGCATATTCAAGGTTCAAAAACATTGTGTGAAAAAAAAAAAAAGTTTGGTCTTCCAGAAACTCTGAGTCCCAGATATTTAAAGGGAAATTCAGTTTTTCCTAGTCTCTCAAACTGGCATAATGAACATTAGCTACTGTACTGAGCCCATAAGAGCAGAGGTTATGTTTTTTAGGCTGAATAGTTATAATTTTAGGTCTAGAAAAATTCTGTAATCCCTCAATTTGACAGGGTGACCCTGTTGTAGGATAAATCTTGCCAATGAAATCGCAGAAATAGCTGCTATTATAACCATTAAATGCACATATAAACACACACACACACACAGAGAGACAGAACAAAGACACTATATTTGGAAAGATTCTTAAATGATGGTAGTAGTGGTTGTGTGTTCATTGCTGTTTTCAATAAAGTACAACATTATCATTTTATTTTTGTACCAGCTACTGGAAAAAAGCAACAACCAGACAATTTGGAGTAAAGGAAATGGAAGAAAAGGAAGGTAAACAGTTAAGCTAAAAATCCATCAGAATTATATATTTTCAGCCCTATCTAGAAAAAAAAAAAAAAAACAACACAGTGCAATGCAATCCTCTTACCCTGGTTATGCATACACTAGGTGGGTCTGCCGAAGAATATCTGCTTCTATTCATTTCCAAACATACAAAGATCAGCCCCCTACCCCAACCCCCATCCCCTTTTTTTTTCTTTTACTTAAACCAAGACTTTTTCCAAATAAGGTAGCTTTTCACAAAATTGTTTCCCCTCCTACATCTGTGTTCCTGGTGTCAGAAGCTATAGAGGCTGCTATTTTCCAGAACTGTCATTGTATTCTGTAACAAAGCATCCTTTCCCTTAGCTGAGCTGAACACCAGAGTGCTTTTAAACTAAGTTTTAAAGAATCTAGGCATCTTTTACCTTTAGCTGTCGGATCTGACTTAAGCAATTTTCCTTCTTCCTCTTGATTGAAGCTCATTTTAAGCTTAAAGAACAGTAACTGTAATCCCAGTTCTCCTTCAAGGATTCTGAAAATGATTAAAACAGCAACACTTAATTCTTTGAGTATTAAGCCATGATATCTTAAGAAATCTGTGGTAGGGAGAATTCTAAAATGGCCTTGAAGATTTCTGCCTACTGGTATATATAACTTATGTGTGTAATTCTCATCTTGATTGTGGGCAGAATCTGTGAATTTGATAGAATATCATTATCATGATTAGGTTATATTCTTTGGCCAAGGTGAAGAGATTTTGCAGATGTAAATAAGTTCTCAAATCATTTGACCATAATGAATTAATCAAAATGGAGATCATCTTAGGAAGGCCTGACTTAATCAGGTAAAAGCCTTTAAAAAGAGAGACAGATCCCTTCCTGAAGGGAGAGATTCTCCCACTGGCTTTGAAGAAGTAGCCATGTTGTGAAAGGGCCACATGGTAAGTAACTGTGAATGGCCTCTATGTCCTAAGAAAAGCTTCCACCTGACAACAAGAAGGAAAAAGACCTAGTCCTCTAATCACAAGGAACTCAGCTAACCAGCACATGAACTTGAAAGAGGGCCCTGAGTTTCAGAAAGGAACAGACATCATCCTATATCATTTCTTACATTTTATTTCATTTTAAATTAACAAATAATTGTATATGTTTATGGGGTACAATGTGATGTTTTGAATAGTTAATAAAAATGTATTATATATTTGAAATACCTAAAAAGGAGGGTTTTAAATGTTCTCACCAAAAAGAAATGGTAAATATTTGAAGTGATAGGTATGCTAATGTGCCTGATTTGATCATTCCATTCAACATCTTGATTGCAGCCTTGGGAGACCCTGAGAAGAGGATCAAGCTAATCTGTGCAAAAATTCTTGACCCACAAAAACCAAGATAATAAATGTGTGATGTTTTAAGCCACTAAGTTTGTGGAAAGTTGTTACACAAAAATAGAAAGCTAACCTTCAGTTTGAGTTTAAAAGTTGCTACCAACAAGAGCAAAGATAAAGGAAGTTCAACTCAGACCTTCAGTTTGGTCTATAAGTTGTTATGAACAAGAGCAAAGATAAAGGAAGTTCAACTTAGACTTTCAGTTCAAGTCTATAAGTTGCTATGAACAAGAGCAAAGGTAAAGGAAGATGTGGCTGAGGAGAGGCTGCCCATATGATGGAGAACATTCTCACTAGTTATCAAGAGACCTCATTTCTGGCCCTAGCTCGCCACTAATTCATTGAATAATATTGGACAAGTCACTTTATTTCCCTGAGTCCTACCCAGTTTGCTCACACATAAAATGAAGGGATTGACCTAGATACACTCCGAGACCCCTCCAGTCTCCGATATTCTCCAAGCCTATGAAACTATGTCCCCCGTAGCATAAGCCAATCACCTTCCTTCCACACAGCACCAAATGGTAGCTCACCATTAGGTGGCATGAACCCCTAGAAAACAAAATGTCACAAAGGATGACATTGGAAGAGTAGAGAGAATCCTCCTTTCTTTTCTCCTAAGTGTCTCCACAGTGGCATGAAAAGCAATACAGAGATACTTCTGAATCCACATACCCTAGCAAGACTCAGGTCATAAAACTACACTAGACATCAAGACCTCAAAGGGTCCTTGGTCTCATACAAGACTTTTCTATGTCTCTGTGTACCTCTGTATGAATCAGGAGCAACTGATTACAATCTTCTCCTTATTATCACTGTTATGTCTCAAGTCATATAATAACACCTACCGTTAATTGAGCAGCTGATATTAATGTTCTATCTCAGATACTTTATACACACTATGTCTCAGAGAAGATCAATAACTTATTGAAGATTACACAGTTAGGAATTCAGGATGAGAATTTTTACCCAAGTCTACCTCAGGCTGAAGCATGTGTTTTTTCCTCTGCATGACACTTGCACTGGTGTCGCAGTACTTACCCACGTGCCCTATCCACTCAACAAACATCTCATGATCACCCATTCTTATGTCACATTATAGAGTGACCAGCTATCCTAGCTTGCCCAGCACTGAGAGGTTTACCAGGATGCCAGACTTGCAGTGCCAAAACTAGGAAAATCCCAGGCAAAATGGGATGAATTGGTCATCCTAACTGACCTGTGAAGAGGTCTGGGTATGCAAACCTGGAGTGCAGGAGACATATGGAGCTATAAAGTGAGATCCTAAATGCAAAACTTTCTCTGAAAGTCACTTTATTTCACTTCTTGAGCACAATCCCATGTCCCCTATCCTAAGTGTGGCTAAACCCAAATGTGGTCTGTCCACGCAAACTGTTAAAATAACCATGCCTGATACTCTATATTACACTCCCACCTGTCAGCTGGGAATCTGCCAGAACCTGGGTAGCAGGTTTTCCCAGTCATCTGCAGGTCTGCATCATCCAATCTAATACCCTGCCTGATATAGAGGAGGAATTGAAGCTTAACGATGCATCCTTTAACTAACTTTGCTCTTTGATCCACCTAATACCTAAATCTCTTGAGAACAAATTAAGACTTTATGAAGTCTTGAGTTGTTGTTGCTTTGTTATTGGCCTCTAATTCCAAACCCAGTAAATCTCTTATCAGCCTAATGGCAATATCTCAACTCTGGTACATGGTTCTTGATCTTCTCTTATAACTTTACAAGTCTACATGCTGGTGACAATACAAATAGGGAAGGCTGTTGACTGAGGGAACACTTAATCTAAAATTTATATTCTGAAGTATGTGAAACCTGATCCTGGTCTCTGTTTCTCACTCAGAGTTGACCACAGGGTTCAAGTGGGCTGGACAATGGGGCCTCCAGCTGTGGTAAACTACAAAACCAGCATCTCCCACTGATCCAGGCCCATGTTGTGTTCCAGGAGCAGCATCTCCAAGCATCTAAATCTCTTGGACACTTTTTATCGGAGGAAATCTAAACGTTTACAGTGCCAAAACCAAGATACATTGTTTGGCTGGAATACTGAGCATACAGATGGATGCAAACCAAAAACTCTGCCTACCAGATGACCCCCTCTGGGAGTCAAGAGTCTGTTTTGGAGTGGTCTTATGCTGAGATTTAGCCTGTTCAAAATAAAATGAGATACAGCAGCCATACAGGGCCATTGCCATGCACTATGGGTGATGGCTGCCTCCTGCATCAACTGACCTTTACCAAGACTGTCACTTCCTTGTTTTAGCATCCCCAATAAATGCCACCTCTTTTCCTCATGCAAGCACTGAATAAACTGAAAAATAAAACAAAGGAATGACAGATTATGGTTAGATTGAAAGATGTAGCTTAGTGAGCAAGAATACGTATGCCTGGAAGTCAGACATCACATCAGGCAGATTTGCACACTTCTCCCAAGAGAACTGGAGAAGACTTCCTCTTGGCAGAAGAGTGGAGAATTAATATTTTCTGCAGCCTTCCAAAGAGAAGAGGGAAAAAAAGAGCAGGGATACTTGCACACAATTTGCTCTTCTTCAATTTGCCAATCGGATAAATCACTCTGATATTCACTCACATCTTTATGAATGAGGAGGTTGAAGGGTAGGTAGGGGTTAGACTAATGGATTTTCCCCCACTTGAAGAAAACAACATATACGCCTATTAAGTCCAGCTCCAGGCAAGAAGTACTCTTGTTCCACTAAGACAAGGACACATGGATCAGGATTTTCAGAAAAAAGTGAAGCTCAGTTGAGTGGTGAAAACTGCAAGTGCTCTAGGAAGAGAAGGGAGCAACGGGAAGGGATGATACGAACGGGGCAGGCTTCTGAGACAGGGAGACACCTCTGGCAGAAGGAGAGGAATGAGAATAATTTGGAGAGCAAACAAAGGAAAGGATGATATTCCTGAAAAAGGAAAAAGCCAACCAGAATGGAGAAGTGCAGTGTGAAGGAGAGAGTGCAAATTTCGGACTCATAGGGGTGAGAATCAGTGGAGTATGTAGTGTTTCCACTTATCAGAGAAGCTAATGGCCTCAAGCTGAAAGCAATAGGGAGCCTTAGAGGTTCCTTGGCCAGAAGTAATAGGCTTAAACTGGGGTGAATGCATTTGGGAACCAAAATTACAACTAGTGAAAGCGTTTGGTTAAATGCATAATCAAGCTTTCTATCATACCTAGAGTTTTCATATCTATGCAAACCAAAATTGTGACTCCACTCTCTGTAAAAAACACAAAGTTGTTATGAAAAACACTTGTTACCAGACATTTGTATTTTCCACGGAAATTAAAATTTCTCGCAAGACGAAGCTTTTAAACTTGCTTTGGTGGGTGGCACAAAGCCACTGTCGGTACATGGTGGGTGCTCTGTGTCCGCCAGAGGTGCCCGTGAGGAAGGTCCCTCTGGCTGAGTGCTAAAAGCAGCTCGGATGAGGAGAGGCAGGAGCAGAGACAGTCACCTGCCACACCTTTGAAGGTGCCCTCTGGGTACTGTGCTCTCAAAAATCCCTCAGGAGATGCTTCAGGGCTGCCCAAAATATCCCAGGCACGATTTACTGGGTCAAAAGTTTAGAGTAAACCCTGAGGTTTGAAGCATTATTTAAATTCAACCTTCTGTCATTAGGCCAATGAGACCTTTCTCAAACACCCTCTCCCTCTGGCTGAGGAAAAACTGTGAGAGGAAAATTAGTCCTCAGATGTCTTGGTGGCTCTGGTCCTCTGGCAGCCTTTTCCCTCCCCCACGGTGCTTCCTTTCATTAGTGTGGAATCTTCCCACCTTTTCCCCCATTTCTCCCCTTAATAAGCTCCCTCAGAGAGGTTCCACTTCACTCTAGCTTAGATGTTGATCAAAAGTCATTTGCTTTTGACACTCTTGAATTTCATCTTATGATGAAAGGCTTTTTCTCCATGAAAAGAATTTGAGCCCCTGGGAAGCTGAGGAGAGAAAGATTTCTGTAAAGAGCTTTCCAGAACCACAGACATTACCTCCAAGGACAATAAGATCCTGACTTCATCCCCAGTCTCCACCTCTCCCTGTCATGCACATGGCTCTGCCCACACTGTTCCTCCCAGGCACCAGTCAGGCTGTGTCACCCAGAGGCTGCTCTCTCTTCTGCCCCGGGGAGATGAAAACTGCAGCCCACCAGAGTTGCCAGACTTCCCTGGCCCCTTTCACTTTGATCTCCTCACAGTCATTGTGAATGCCTGAGGATATCTGTGCCCTGAGGGCCTGCAGGGCAGTGCTGAGCAAGGGAGTCTCAGCCCTGCCTGTTGGAAGTGAGATCACAGAACATGGGGGATGAGGAGAATGTGGTGTACCCACATGTGGAGAACCTCAGGGTCTAGCTTGTCGTGCATTTATTCAATCTACAAATCTGATAGGGTGTCTAAAATACAGTATCTACCTTCAAATATAAATTCCTATTCATTTATTCATCAACAAATTTAGCCAGATGGGGTCTGAAATAAAGTTTTCAAGAGCTTTAGATACTAGAATTTTAATATTGGGAGGGATCTTGGAAGCCATCTGCCCAAATTCCTACAACAGCAATCATCTTTCTAATATGCCTGACAGGCATTGAAATAGAGGCAGCCCATTTTTTCCATGGACAACACCAGGTCTTAGAAATTACTTTTCTACAGTAAGCCAAAATCTGCCCTGTCAGTGTATTTCTAATGTCTAGACTACAGAGAAACCCCTATGCCCCACAAAAGTTTGTCAAATATGTGCGTGATGGCTTCTTGACTGTCCTTATAGTCAGCAGCAACATCTGATGGTTCATTCACTCATTCCTTACTAAGAGCTATACTTCCGTGCCCTTCCCATTCCAGTTGCAAGGCTGGAGACATTCTCTGGGGTCTCAGGGTCCCCTGAGAAACACGTGAGCAGATCTGCAGATGATCTCACAGAAGTGGATGCAGGATCATCCCAGTGCACAGAGGGGTTTTTGCTGTCCGTGAGCTGTTTCTATACTCCTCTCCTTCTGACATTCAGGTCCTTCAGAGTCATAAATGACCAAGAGAGGCAGGGACAAAAATGGCTAAAAGAGGGACAGCAATGCACTAGATCAAATAACAAGGATGCCACTGTCAGACTGACTGGAGATTCTAACAACTTTGGCAGTTACTAGCTGAGTGACCTTGAACAACTAACTGAACCTCTCCAATCTTGACTCATCATGCACGAAATTGGGAAGGTAACGTCTTTCTTATCGATTATTTTAAAATTTTATGAGATATTACATGTAAAAAGCATTGCACAAATTAAGAGAATAATTATTAGAAGCTATTGTTGTTGTTAGTGCTACACAAGTGTCCAAAGGACAGATTGGACTAAGAAAAAAAAAAAAAAGCTCTGTATTACTTTTTATGGCTTGCTATTGGTCCCTTCTTTCCAGCACAGTCCTGGCCATCTGGATTTAAAGCTGTTCCCTCTGTGCCCCTGCTGGTGAGAAGGGAAAATAAACATCATTCCCTTGGTGTGCTAGGTCTATATCCTGGAGAGAACCCAGTCTCTGCCAGGAATGAATTTGTTTCTCTGCAAGTCAGAGACTTTCTCTGTCTATCCCAGCTGAGCTCTGAGGAGATAGGGGTTCAGATATAAATCAGAGAGCAGCAGGACCAATGTTTCACCTTTTGCTGTTCCAAATCCATATCCCCATTGTGCCATCTGTCCTATTTATAAATGAGATCACATCACAGCCTACCCCACCAGTACCAGTGGAATTCCCTCTACTCACCTTTAGCCATTTATCTCTAGTCCACCAGCCTCTGCTAAACACTAAACTATCAAAGTGATTCTAGAAATTACTCTCTAGAATTGATGCCAGTCACTGAAACATTGGAAAATATCACATCCAATTGTTTCTCTTCTCCTGAGGTGACACATTCCCTGGGACTTGAGGCTCCCCAGAATTTGAGGCAAGTTACAAAAGGGACAAAAACAACCATAAGGAAATCCTGTAGATCCCGTGCATCTATCTATCCATCTAGTCACCCCAGCAGGAAGTTGCTATTCTGAATGTCAAGAACTAAGATGAGGTGGTTGCTAGAGGACAGGTCATTGTTGTCTTCAGGACCGACTACTTTTTTCCTCTGGATCTTTCTCTCTCAAATTGTGGAGTTGAGGTGACTGATTCTGTGTCCTTAGCAGGCAGTCATCTCTTATAAACCAGACTCTCTAATTACATGCTACCAAATGTTTATTTCCCCTTTGTTTCCCTCCAGCCTTCATGAAAACTCATCTCAGTGCTCCAGTCTTAGATGTCACCCAGGAGATTAAGGGAAGGGGCATTTGTACCACAGCACTGACCCAAACCTCTCCTGGCAGTGGCCATAGCCCCAGGAGGGTTTTATCGCTCTCAGGTTTTGTTTAGAAGTGACAGCCCTTCCTTCTGGATTCTTCTCTTCTTCCTTGTCTGTTCTCCAGCTTGTCTAGAACTTTAGTTTGGAAAGAGAGATAACATTTATTTATTTAATACATTTTGGTTTCTTATGAATCAATTATTTTGGAGAAAATATTTATCCCAGAGGGAGCACGAAACCCAAGTTTCCCTTTCTTCATCTTGGAAGAAACCCTGAGCCTCCTTTCCGCTTCACCACCTGCCTCTCCATTCTGTTTCTGCCTCAGGTTATGGCCTTTGTATTTCTTGCCTGGTTTCCTGCTAATCCTCCTAACAGCATTCTCTGACTCTGGCTTTCCTATACCTCTGTCCTAAGCATCTCAATCCATTGCCTGCCTCATTGAGCTAACTGATGCCAGAGTGGTCCACTCTGACTCTCAGATAAAGTCTAAGTGCTTTCTCAGGGCATACAAGGGCTTTTGTGCAAAGCACCATGAACTGCTCTCATTTCCTGAAAGCACACTGCTTTCTCTCACTGACTATCAAAACTGGCTTCCCAGAGCCTGCCACTACACTGTGCTAATAGCCATCTCAGTCCTGCCTTTGCTTAAAAAACCTCCCCTTTGGCTTCCTTTCATTCCCGCGGGTTTTCCAGGGCTCTCATCCTTTTCAGGATTCAATGGCCTCACTCAGGATATGGAAATCCAGACACATATGGTCCATGTTTCCTGGCTCCACATTTCCCACAGAAGGTCCACTCCTCTCCCCTGCATTCACTCTGGCTTCCTGCCTACAGTTGATCTTCATCCCGTCTGTGATTTTTTTCTATCAGGAGAACAAATGGAGAGAGGTTAAGAATCAAAAAGAAGAAAGGAAAAAGAGGAGAGATTGATTTTCCTTAAAGAAGACCTGGTCCTATTTCTGAAATGTCTCCTACTTTGAAAACCAGTGTACATCAGCTAGCATCCTAAAGGAACCTCAGTTCTCAGGACCTCAAATCAAGAGAGAGAGTCTACAGGATCATGAGCCAGACTGCCTGGGCCACCGTCTTTCTGCACCATGAGATAGGGACATTTGTTTATCACTTCCAGTTCCATTTGCCCAGTACCTGAGCTGTCAATATTTCAGTCTTTTATGCTCCCAATAGAGGCCAACGCCTTGGCACACTCACCCCCATTCACCACATTCCCAATTCTCTCTCACTCGTTCTTTTCCCTGGGCCATTTCCTGTCTCTTATGCCTCTATTGTCCTTCATCCTCAGATAATACAGATCTCCACAGTCTCATTCTGTCCAAAACCCTGGCCGAATCATATTCCACTACATTAAACCTCTGCCTATCTTCCCTAAGTCAGAAAACATAACTAGAGATGCCAGTTCCTGCTGGTGACTGTCAGGCTGGCAGCAAGTTCTGGCCAGAGGCAAGCAGCTGCTGGGCCAGGAGGTAGGGACTGGCTTGTCTAAGAACCGTTCTCTGTTCACAAAGCAACACCGTAAGAGCTTCTATTTCTTTTTTCATCAGAATGACTTTATTTTCTGATTTAAATAAAAAAGACAAGAAGAAATGAAAAACAAAGAGGGTGTGGAGAAAGAGAAATTCTCTTAAAAAGTGAAGGTGTTATAACTAGATAGTCTCAAATTTCCCTTCCTCTTTGTTCCTTGATGGCCACAGTGAAGCATATAAACGGGAAGGAATCCACTAAAATAAATGTATCCCTCTATTTCTGTTTCTAGCACTGTAAGTGCAGGCTGTGGACAGGTAAGAATGTCCGACACAGGGGACCCTGGAAGAGCAGCTCAAAGACATTAGGCCCTGGGCTCTCTAGGTTCTGTGCTGCCTCAAGCATATTAGAAAATACAATAATTGCAACACCACCATTCCTCCCCTCCGTGCTTTCCCTCACCCCACACTGAGGGACCTGAGACCCATGACACCCAAATCATAGGTCAACAAAGTCTATTCACATACTTGCTTAAGCAAAGGTAAGCAGTGCTGACCTCTAGCCGCCAGGGCAGCTTCTCTTAACTTCTCTCCTGCCAGTTGTTTCTACTTTTGACAACTCTTCCTGGTTGGACTGGGAACCCGCCATTCTTAGAAAGGTTCATTAAAACCCAGTCCTCTTGTCCCTAAGATGGTACATTCTTTTAGTTCCGAGACATATCTGACCATGGCCCTTGACTAACTGGGATAACTAGAATTTGCAAAATCTCCAGAATTTCCACTTACGTCAAATCAGTGACACCTTCAGTTTCAGTGCATTCTGAGGATATTCAAGGTCACACACACTATCATGTCATCAGTCATGATACTATCCCCAGATAAAGCTGCCACTCAGCATACCTGTTATTCTCATTGTCATCTCCAAGGAAAACAACAATTTTCCTTGCCCATTGACCTACATTTGGTGTCTTTTTGCTGTAACTGCATTAGAACAGAAATATTTTCTTGGCTTTCTAAGAGATTTTTGTATCTAAATCCCTGTAATTCACCCTAATAACTGACTCCAGCCTCCTGCAAAAGAAAAGCGCAAAAAGTTACTGAACAGAATAAACAAAGTCTCATTTAGGTTGCCCCAGTCTGAAAATAAGAAACACTAAAAGCCTTTATTCACACAATCAACCACCATTCCTCCTTAGCATTGCCCAAAACAAGGGTCTGGTTGCAAAGATATTATATCCAAAAACATTAAAAAGATAAAAAACAAAACCACCTACATTTCCATCACTCTCAAAAAGTTTATATTTTCATTTTTCTAATCCTTGCCTATCCTATACAAGAAAATAATTGCAATACAGTTGGATGCAGCCTTGGTATAAAATGAAGAAAACAATACAAAAGGTCAATGAAATGAAAAATTGTTTTTTGAAAAGATAAACAAAATTGACAAATCTTTAGCCAGACTAGTAAAAAAGAAGACTCAACTAAACAAAACCAGAGATGAAAAATGAGATATTACAATTGATACTGTGAAAATTCAAATGATAATTAATGGCTACTATATGCCAATAAATTGGAAAATCAAGAAGAAATGGGTAAATTCCTAGACATATAACCTACCAAGACTGAACCATGGAAAAATCTAAAACCTGAACAGACTAATAACAAGTAATAAGAGTGAAGCTTTAATAAAAATTTTCCAGCAATGCAAAGCCAGAGAGCCAATGGCTTCAATGCTGAATTATACCAAACATCTAAAGAACTAATACCAATCCTACTCAAACGCTTCCATAAGATAGAGGAAGAAGGAATATTTCCAAACTCATTCTGTGAGGCCAGTATTACTCTGATACTAAAACCAAAGATACATCTAAAAAAGAAAAGTATAGGCCAATAGGCCTGGTGAATTTTGATATTAAAATCCTCAACAAAACACTAGCAAATTGAATTCAACAACACATTAAAGAGATAATTAATCATGCCCAAGTGGGATTTATCCCTGGGATGCAAGGATGGTTTAACATATAAGCAAATAAATTAATGTATTACATCATATCAACAGAATGAAGGACAAAAATCATATGATCATTTCAATTTATGCTGGAAAAGCATTTCACAAAATTCAACATCCCTTCATGATAAAAACCCTCAAAAACTGAGTACAGAAGAAATGTACCTCAACATAACAAAAGCCATATATGACAGACCCATAGCTAGTATCCTACTGTATGGGAAAAAGCTGAAAGCCTTTCCCCTAAAATGGAGAACATGACAAGGATGTCCACTTTCACCACTGTTATTTGACATAGTACTGAAAGTCCTAGGTAGAGCAATCAGACAAGAGAAAGATATAAAGGGCATCCATATTGGAAAGGAAGAAGTCAAATTACCCTTGTTTGCAGATGACACAATCTTATATTTGGAAAAACCCAAGGACTCCACCAAAAAGCTATTAGAACTGATAAACAAATTCAGTAAAGTTGGAGGACACAAAATCAACATACAAAAATCAGAGCACTTCTGTATGTCAACAGCAAACAATCTTAAAATAAACCAAAAAAGTAATTCCATTTACAATAGCTACAAATAAAATACCTAGAAATTAACCAAAGAAGGAAAGATCTCTACAATAAAAACGATAAAACTTTGATGCAAGAAATTGAAGAAGACAGAAAACAATAAAAAGATAGTCCATGTTCATGGATTAGAAGAATCAATAGTGTTAAAATGTCCATACTACCCAAAGCAATCTACAGATTTAATGCAATTTTAATCAAAATACCAATGACCTTCTTCACAGAAATAGAAAAAAAATCCTAAAATTTATATGGAACCACAAAAGACCCAGAATTGCCAAAGCTATCCTGAGCAAAAAGAATAAAACTGGAGGAACCACATTGCCTGACTTTAAATCATACTACAGAACTATAGTAATCAAAACAGCACAGTAGCAGCATAAAAACAGACACATAATCAGTGGAACAGAATGAGAACCCAGAGATAAATCCATACATCCACAGTGAACTCATTTTTGTCAAAGGTGCCAAGAACATACATTCTCTTCAATTAGTGGTGCTGGGAATACTGGATAGCCATAGGCAAAAGAATGAAACTAGTCCACTATGTCTCACCATATACAAAAATCAAATAAAAATGGATTAAAGACTTACATCTAAGACCTAAATCTATGAAACTACGAAAATAAAACATTGGTAAAACTCTCCAGAACATTGGACTAGGCAAAGATTTCTTGAGTAATACCCCACAAGCCCAGATAACCAAGCAAAAATGGACAAATGAGATCACATCAAGTTTAAAGGATTCTGCACAGCAAAGGAAATAATCAATAAAGTGAAGAGACAACCTCCGCAATGGGAGAAAATATTTGCAAACTACCCATCTGACAAAAGATTAATGACCAGAGTATATAAGGAATTCAAACAACTCTATAAGAAACAATATAATAATTTGATTTAAAAACTGGCAAAATATCTGAATAGATATTTCTCAAAAGAAGACATACGAATGGCAAACAAGCATACAAAAAGGCGTTCAACATCATTGATCATCAGAGAAATGCATATCAAAACTACAATGAAATATCATCTCACTCCTGTTAAAATGGCTTTTATGCAAAAGTCAGACAATAACAAATGCTGAAAAGGATGTGGAAAAAAGGAAACCCTCATACACTATTGGTGGGAATGTAAATTAATACAGCCACTACGGAGAACAGTTTGCAGGTTCCTCAACAACAACAAAAAAAACTAAAAACAGAGCTATCTTACAATCCAACAATTCCACTCCCAGATATATATCAGAAGTAAGGAAATGACACTGAATTTTTGAAAAATGAAAAGCTTTTTATTGCAAGCTGGCTAATGAGGAAACAGGTGTCCAGCTCAAATCTGTCTCCCTGTGCTGGCTTTAAGGCAGTAATTTTATTAGAAAGGTTTAGGGGGTGGATTCTGGGATTGGTAGGTGATTGGTTGAAAGAAAGGGGAGGTCTAGAAAGTCCCTAAACATCTGCCATTATTTCTTCATGCCTCCTTATGAGTTCCATGTACAAACTTGGGAAGAGTTAGTATGAAATATGCAGCAGAAATTTGGGCTGTGAAGGTGGCACGCTTGATCTGCACAGACTTCATTTGGTCTTATTGGTTCCAACTTATTTTAGCCAGTTTTGTTATCTTACAAGCAGAGGGAGTTTCAGGGTTTCACCAAGTTGTTTCTGTTTTTTTGTAATCTACCATCCTGCAAGTGCAGGAATTTCTACTACACATTGTTTGCTTTATCTCTTTGGAGTACGATTTCAATTTCACTTTTATTATCTCACTAAATGGGAGATATTGTCACCATTAGCAAATAAGGAAACCAAAGCATAGAGAGATAATGAGTTGTCTAAAGGCACGCAAGAGTTAGTGACGGAACCACATTTTAACTCTGGGCCAGTGGTCCTCCCTTTCCCACAGAGCTGGGTGCATGTACAAGAAATCCATGAACTCCAAGGTAACTGCAGAAATTCTAGAACATAAACTCCAGAGACGAACATAAATATATACAAGTGGAGTCATGGAAGGACGCGGTGGCTCACGCCTGTAATCCCAGCACTTTTGGAGGCCGAGGCGGGTGGATCACGAGGTCAAGAGATCGAGACCATCCTGGCTAACACGGTGAAACCCCGTCTCTACTAAAAATACAAAAAATTAGCCAGGCATGGTGGCGGGCACCTGTAGTCCCAGCTACTCGGAGGCTGAGGCAGGAGAATGGCGTGAACTCGGGAGGCGGAGCTTGCAGTGAGCGGAGATCGCGCCACTGCACTCCGGCCTGGGCGACAGAGCGAGACTCCATCTCAACAACAGAAAAAAGAATGGGGTCACATCCTTGTTCAATAAATGTTAGTTATTATTATTAGCTTAATACTGATTTACTAAATGAATAAATTCTGATGTCAAAATTAATTCCATCCCAATCATCATAATAGCTACACTTCATTGATTGTTTACCCTGTGTCATGCACCATGGTATATGCTGTAAATGATTTATCTTATTTAATTTCCGCAACGTTTCTCTAAGGTATAATTTACTATCCCCGTTCTACAAATGAGAAAACTGAGGCTCTGAAAGGGGAAAAATTTGACCAAATTTAGACTAACATGTGACAGAACTAGGCTTCAAACCTAGACTCTGCCCCCAAGGTCTGAGCTCTTAATCATTGCATTGTCCTGCCTCGTGTCAATGGAACTCTGTTTATAATCCATCAAACAGAAGACGTAATGTTGCTTAAAAGAGAGAAAGGGATGGGGTGAACTTCTTCATATAAAGCAATTTCACAATGAAGTTGCTCAGTGGAGGATCTTAAAGGGAGAGAGAGAACAGAGATAGACTTTCAGGACAGTATAGACTTCGGGGAACAGCTGAGGTGTCGCATGTTACTATTGATAAAAGTGCAAAACCTGAGTTTTACTGGGATCCTCTGGTGCATCTCAAAGGCAACGCGAGTTTCTAAAGCTCGCAGCCATGTGGTCAGAGATGGAAAGGAATTTGCCAAATCTGAAAGAAGGAAGCAGGATTATTTCTATAGCATGATGATCCCATAGAAGTCTTCAGATCCAGGTAAAAGGTGAACCCTTAGTCTCAAAGAAACAAAGTATGAGTCCCATTGGCCAGCCAGTTTTAAAAGAGATTGAAAGCAAAGAAGAACAAGTTCCCAGCAAGGTAGCCTGTACAGAGAGATATTTCCCTTCAGGGAAGAAGACAAGAGGGAAGGACTGGAAAAGAGGCAACTTACATTCTCAGTGAGAGAGGGAACAGGTGTACCAGACTCCTAGTCTGCAAGTCAAATATAAATACCTGCCCCCCACCCCAACAAAAGCTTGAACCAACAGAATGAGAAGAAGATTTGAAAAGGGACAAGATGCAAATTAAATATACAACGCTACTAGTGTACCACTGAAGAGTTTGCTAGAATCACTGGGCTGAGGGAGAAAATGTGACAGCAGTGCCACTATCGCCTGGCAAGAACAGAGACTGGAAAAGCAATATTAGAGAAAGGCCAGAGGGCAATGTCATAGAAGTGCTTCTGACAGGTGTTGTCCTTGGGGAACAGCAGCAGGCCAAAGTGGAAGGAGAAAGTGTTACGGCTTAATGCCACTTGCCCTCCAGCTGAAAAGTCACATCATCACACAAAAGAAGGTTATAGATGAATGAAGTTTAACACAATTGTTCCTCTACCTCAAAAGTGAGCTTAGGCATTTGACTGAAATACTGTATACCGATATCTACATGCTAAAAAATGTAGAATGCCATGACATTTAAATTTATTAGCTGACAAACATTGTGTTGTGCCATCTGCCACTCTGTACTAAACTTCCTGTAACTAAAGATTCACAAACCCTCGAGAATAAGTATTAGGTAAAATAGATTCATTTTATATAATTGAACATAATTGTCCATGTAATGTTTTAACATAATATTACTCAACAGCTGTGCAGATAATAGAAGGGTTACTCACCATAGACCATATGCTGGCAATGAGATATGAAGACAGAACTCTAACGACCAGTGAACCCACAGCTTCACTGGGATGATGTATGGCTTGCTTCAGAAATTAGTTCAAGTTGAAGGCAGAAACCAAAGTAGAGTGCCACAGAGTGCCAAAAGCAAAGGGGCAGTGTTATCTCCTGACTCTCACTGTAGAGAGGGCATCACCCTTGCATTTCGTCAGTCTTAGCTCACATCGCCATCTGCTCTTCCCAAGGTTGGCTTTTTCTACATGGTCTCTCTTCCTCTTCCATAATTTTTCTAATGTTTTCAGTATTCTTCTTTTACAATCACATATTGACTAACCACAAGTGGGCACAGCTTCTCTTGCTTTATGTTCTGTTTGTTAAACAATATGGCAGCTGAGCTCTGGAACCAGAATTCTAAATTTCTAAATAATGGTTATTTGCTCTCTCATTAAACTTTTTCAAGTATCTTCATGTAAGTCCTAACCTGTCCCCATTATATGGGTAGATTTCATTATTCCAATTTTAGAGATGACAAAACTGAGTCTGAATATTTCAGTCGATCAAGTGCTTACTGAGTTTCTAGAAAGGGCCAAGCTAATGCAAGTCACTTGCCTATAGTGGTACAAATACTTAAGACAGAGCTAAGAAGTAGGATGTAATGCTTTGTTCTATCCATTAGTTCTTTTGGCAGTTCACTGCTAAATGACCTTGCTCAAGCTGTTTAATGTGTCTGTAACTCATGTTCAGCATTTTTGAAAGAAGAACCAAAAATCAACTAATTGGAATGTATCTACACATACCACTTTGATCAGATATAAATATTTTTAACATCTAACCAAAATCAGCCTACAAACATCAAGTCCATGTATACTATTTCAGGCCTTGACTCTATTAATTCTATTCAACTCTCCTTTTTAAAGCTTATAAACATTTTTTTTCAAACCTGCTTTGGTATAGTGGCCATTTCAAGTCTGTGGAATAAGATGAGATATATTTTGTTCTGATATATTATGCTAAGAAGTGTCTTACTTGCAGGCAAACTATTGTAAGTTGCCTCAATATTCACCGTATTATACATTTCACATTGTTCTGCCTATATTATTAAAGCTTGGTCTCTTGGAAAATATTATAAGGGAATTTAGCTATACATAAATATTGATAGGTGCAATAAAATAAGAACAGCATAAAAGTATTTCAGCACTAAAAGTTAAATGTGTTGGAGCCTAAGGAGAATCCTTTACTCTTTTGGTATTTGCAAATGACTTTAAACTCACATAAGATGATGAAATGATAAAAATGAAAATAACAAAATGCAAAAAAATTATTACAATATATTTCAAAAAGGAGTTAGTGGCTTAGAAAGACCCAAAATGACAAAGAAAAGTATAACATTCTAGAATTGAAACAAGTCACCACAAGTGCTCAAATACTGTTCTCCACCACAAGGTAATGACATTTTTACTAACATTCAGACAAATATAATAATCTCAAACTGTTTTAAGATTGAGAGAAGGTTATGAGAAAGAGTTACCGAAGCCAATATATATCAAACTTGGGGCTGACATTCGGTCTCAAATCCCCAGTGTTTGCAAGAATTTCAGCACAGGTGGTAAGTACAATCACCATATGTTCAAACTGGAGACATCTGCAGAATCAGAACCAAGAGACTGTCAACTTAAATGCATGTTCTTTTGGGGGAGAAAATTAGTTATTTTAAGATATAGTGAGAATATATAATTTAGCTTAATCTCAATTCACTTGAAGATCTGAGGATTAACCCAATCTGTCAAGTAGAGTTCTAATCACTGAGGTTCTTTTCTAAAACCATTCCAAAAAGGATCTGTACAATTTGGATGAGGGATTATGGTTTAAAATATAATTTAATTAAAAAAAGAGGTTTAGTAATCCTTTAATCTCTCTGATCTTCAGTTTCCTTTTTAATGAATTGAGGAAGTGGAAGTTGGGTTATATCTCTATAACAAGTCTACAGTTATCTAAAAACTATGAGAAGCCAGATAGAACATAATCCTTCTAGGACAGTTTTCACATCCAATTGTAAATGAATACATTGGTTTCCAAGGCAAAATCTCAACCCCCTTGCCCAATTTGTTACAGGAAACTCTCTGCTGCAAGAGCAAGCAGCAAAGCCTGTCAAATCAACTTTCAGAAATGTCCAGTTTTTATTATCACCTCCTGAAATCCACCCTTTATACCATGCCAGAACAATCGTGGTTGTAACATTCTTTTGGAGGTGGCTGCCCACTCATGACCCTCCTTGTCTTCATTTTACTCTTCCCTAGTCACAGTTGATCCAAGTTGGGTTAATGAGATTCTGTTTTCCTGGAATCTGGAATTAGTATTAATAGTTCCAAGACATTCTCTGTTGGTTGTTTGATATAAAATCTACAGGTTGGATAGCTACACAAGTGTCCATCTTCTGCTATATGCACAAAGAAGCAAAAACAAACAAACAAATAAATAAATAAATACAAAAACTAAGTCAATCTCCAGAAAGAGAATAGGCAACAGATACCGAGAGAGAGAGAGGGTGACAAAGAGAGAGAGAACAAACCAACACCTTGGTTCCTGATGACTGCTGATTGCAGGAACTTGTTGAGACCCCGTGTCCAATAAGATACCTCTATATCCTTATAATATATTCCCTTGGCTAACAAACAGAAACTTCAAGCCCACCACTAGAAATGCACAGGCAAAAGCCTCTTACTTTAAAAAAAATTAGATTTTTTTGTTAAGAAATCTTAGATGTTTTTTAAACAGCTCCCATAATTGTGAAATATCTAATCCTTGTAATAAATGTTTATTCTGTATAACTTATAGTTATTCTGCTTCCCTGAGAAACAACAACTGATATAGGAAAGATCTGCAATTAGGACCACCTGTTTCCTGTACTTTCTAGCCATGTAACCTCAGAGAAGTCACTTCTCTAAGCTTCAGTTCCATCATCTATAAAATGGGAATAATCATTCCCATCTTATAGAGGTCTTTGAAGGTTAGATATACTGAGGGATGTGTTGAAAGAGAACACACATGTAAAATGCTTAATTTGTAACATTGTAAATACCTTTATCACCATCCCTATCCCTACTATTCAACTAAGCATGTATTATAAATCTATTATTATGTTACAAGTTGCACTTCTTAATGAGAAGTTTTAACTGCTGGTCTATTCTTCTAGAAGGTACATTAGAAAATAGAACTTACGTACTTTATCTTAAATCAGAGTCGGCTATATACTGGCAAGAAGTGATACAACATCCCAACATAGCATCTTTTTAACGCTTGAATAGTCCTCTTTTTAGAGAGTTAATATCTTGACGGTAATTATGCTATGCTGTGACTTCCAACATATGCTTTATTTTTTTGCTAGTTCTTCCTTAATTTTTCACTTATCGGTACTGCACTGTGACATCTGAACCCAAGGAAGCCAACGCAATAATAACAAAAAGTGCTGCTATGACACTCTTGAGTCTAAAGCAACCTCAGCAAGTGCAGCATTTGGAGAGTTCAGCCAAAGGGCAACGCACAACCCAGGAAATGTGCTAATCGGTGGTTAAGACTCCGATGTCTCTACCAGCTGGAGCAGTGGTCTTAGACATTGCTTCCGAGGGAGTCAATAACATGGGATGTGTTAGTTTTAGTGCAGTGAAGCAGCTTTTGTATAGCCCCTTTTTTGAGGACACGTAACTCTGGCATGGCTGCAACTCCACGGACAATGTCCTCTCTTTTTAAGCTCATGAATTTCACTTTCCTAACCTGACAAAACGGTCTGTGTTCGATGACACATGGATGTGGGATTATTACACAGGAACCATCGGAGAGACAAAACTGTCTGCTCTTATTAGATGTGATGGCTAGGCAACACATACACTACTGATCTATAAAAGCTATGAGAAAAAGAAAGCTTTAAATTGGATTAGGGGACTTGAGGCATAATCTGAGATGCCAGTTGCTTCAAAAATGAAATTGTGCCAATGTCCCCTCCAAGAGAAGAAGGAGGCTAGGTGCCTAAAACGGAGAGACACCCCGTGGC
Organism: Gorilla gorilla gorilla; assembly: GCF_029281585.2. NCBI lineage: Eukaryota > Metazoa > Chordata > Mammalia > Primates > Hominidae > Gorilla > Gorilla gorilla. Next base: position 36,723,662 of record NC_073237.2, read on the forward strand.
ATCATATCTAAAGGCCATGCAGTAAACAGAAATCCAGTGTGAACAGAAAAGTTCAGAACAGAGTGAAGAGGACAAACAAAGAGTGAAGCCTGCACTTCCCTGAGAGAAAGTGCCCCCACCCGTGGCAAAGCCATCAAGCCTCTTCAGACACATTCCAGATAGAGGAACACATTATGCTGCTGCTGTGAAGACAAGAGGAAAGAAATTGGGAATCTTTTGTATCCCATTTAACAAACATTTCCTGGGAACCTATTAAGTGTCGAGCACTATATTCAGTCTTGTTGGAACCAATATGACTAAGACTTCCATATAGAAATGTGTCTCCAAGGGATCTAAAGTAAGGGTCACAGTTTTGCCCAAAGAAGGAACTTGAAATCTATCTTGGCAAGAAGTAAGTTATGATTCTAGAGAGTTGTGCCATGTAACATAAAAGGGCCAATTGATTTGAAAGCAAAAAGGGAACGTTTTATACATACGTCATTTCTATCATAAGAACCTAGTCTGGCCTTTTGAGATTGCTGACTTTAAGCAGACCATGTCCCTAAGGATCACTAATGCTGATTGATACTCTGGTTGTGAGTTTGTGTCTCTGCAACTCATGTCAGCCAGTTCACATCATTGATTAAGCTCTCTCTGGGTCTCAACCACGTGGGGCCCCCATGAGCAGTCAGCTTTGTCTGCCTTCCCCCTCAACTTTCCTCCACTGAGACATGGATCCAGGGTTGATCCGTGTGACCTTAAGCAGACTAGAACTGTTTCAGAACACCCTCAGAAAACACTTTTGTATTGCAAGTGCAGATGAAATGGGAATAGGTCAGAGCAGCATGGTTAGGGGCTAAAGCATTCCTCTGCAATCTATGGCAAAATCCTTAATGCTAAATAAACAATCCTTTCCCGCCTCCCGGGTGCAATCTTGAAGGGGATCTGATCCCCTGCAAGGCGTTTCTGCTAAATGTCAACTTAATATAAATAAAGTTTACATTTTCATAGTTTAAATATGATCACCGTCAAAACAGTTTTTTAAAAAACAATTGCCTTTCCATCCTAAAGCAATTGTTATCATTAAGTTTATGTACTTCGCTCCACTGTGTTACTACATGAAGTTGCACGTGTTTTAACATAGTTGTTATTGTTTTTCATGTATATTTTTATAATCTGGCTTTATGTCACTTGATATTAGATCAGTACTAATTGATCCATAATCTTAATTTGTAGCTTCTTTTCAAATGCTGCATAACAGTCCATTTAAAAAACCCCAGTTGTCACTAGAAAGAGGATTTATGAGATTATCTTTCTGAATTGATTTGTTTTCTACTATACGTGTCTAGTGTTCTACTGTTAAGTGTTATTTTAGTGTTCTTTGGCAGTACCAGCTCTCTTCCCCCAACTCACCCACATCCCTTCTTCTTTTTCTTTCTTTTAACAATTCACATTATTCTATGGAGAAAGTGACCACCATTGTGAGCATCTGGGACAGTTCAGCTGAAACTTAGACTCAAAACTGTGGAGACTTGTGACTGAAACAGAAAAACTGTTCAACCTTTCATGACGTTGGGAAAATAAACATAGATAACTCTAATATGAAATGTTTGCTTTAGTCCTGGTGTCACAGTGAGCTGATAGATGACATTTTCACTCAAGTGCAGCACTCTACAGTTGGTAGCATACTTTATGGGGACCCAGAAATAATCCTCTCCATAAGGCTTATCATTATTACTTTAAGAGAGAATTAATCTTTCTCCCCTGAGTGTTTTAACTAAACTTTTGTTTTAGCTGTCAGATTTTATTCTACTTGGTTCTACCATTAATTGTTTTGTTTATAGATGTTTCCCCATAGATAATAATAACCTTGAGTGGAGTCATTCATTCATCATAAAAATATGGGCCACCACATACATGCAGGACATGGAGCCTGGTACAGGGTTGGCAACCAATAAACTTGAAAATGCATTGCCAATAAGCAAATGTTCACTGGTTGTTAACTGTGTACCAGGCACTGGGTTAAGTACTAGAATTAATTCACATTTTTTTCCTCAGAAAAATATGGAATTGATTCCTGTCAAATGCAAACTAACAGAGTCAAGCTTTAAAATCTGGCAGATTTGGTCGGACCTATCTACCTACTACAATGAGAAAACACCTACTTTAAACCTTTCTCTAACTCTGTGTCCATGCATAATAGAGCCAATAAATTAAGCCCTGTTGGTGAGGTAAAATATCTTGAGCAAAATGTAGACTGGGAAAGCACTATTAAACAGCAAGCCATAAAATAACTGTAAACCTGCTTATGAACTACCTTGAAAGTAATTTCAGGCGAGTGGAGAAGGAACCGATTACCAGCAGCAATAGCTGCCAGGATCTTTTACACCAGTTCCTTATAAATGGGAGTCACCTTAGCAATCTTCACCAGCCTCCTACTGAGAAGAAAAGTAACTTGTACATAAAGATTTGTAATGTCTACTTAAAGGTGACCTGGGATGGAGTTTGCCACTTTTAACATCCCACTTGTCTAGATCCATATAATCACTATAACAGTGAATTCTACCAGCTTATCTTAAATTGCCTGGCAGCCTGTATCCAGTAAATGGTCTTTCAATTCTCAAGGCTCGCTCTAGTCAAAATCACATTGGCCCCTGCCCTTGACTAACAAGAAGGCTTACAGGGTTTCTAAGACATAGCCCCCAGGCCCTGTGGATTTAGTTAGTCATTTCAGAGTTTAGATAAAGGTATCTCGATTATATATAAGCCAGTGCAGTGGACCTGATGTCCAATAACCAGACATGATGTTCCTCAGGATAACAGTAAGACTCACCACAAGGCCACCATGTAAGTGACTTCTTTATAGGTGTGTGGGTTTTGGCCAAAGTGAATATCAATGGCTCCTTCTCAGTCTCCTTAAATATAGCCGGGGATAAGGGCAATGTTCTCTGGGGTCATCCACAGCCATCACTTCTAAGATTTCTCTAGGTGGAAAAATCTCCTCCCATATTCAGATGGTTTACAAACATCAGTTGTTTACAGCTAATCTTTCTGTTTCCTCAGGATTCAACAAGATATACTATTCAATTAGACATACAAATGACTGAGTTTTCTTTTTGTTTATAAACATGGTGGAAAAATAAAAATACCTGTATTGAAATTTATCTAAGATAAATACAATATGATCATGCTGAAATATAAAGTAAACTATTGGGAGTTTATCACCTACTCAACCTTCTGTGTTAAAGCAGACACAGGGCCATTTTCTAAGAAAGATTCTGGTACTGATGTAGGTACTTGAGGCTCACTTTTATTGTTTTTTTGCTTTTTGTTTTTTGTTTTTTTGAGACAGAGTCTCACTCTGTTGCCCAGGCTAGAGTGCAGTGTTAGGATCTCGGCTCACTGCAACCTCCACCCCCCGGGTTCAAGCAATTCTTCAGCCTCAGTCTCCTGAGTAGCTGGGATTACAGACACGCACCAACACACCCAGCTAATTTTTGTATTTTTAGTAGAGACGGGGTTTCACCATGTTAGTCAAGCTGGTCTCAGACTCCTGACTTCATGATCTGCCTGCTCTGAGGCTCACTTCTAACCCTCTAGGATGTGAGCACACAATCAGGTGCATTTCTTAGAGTTTCAGCTGCCCCCTTCCCCAGGATCTTGATGTTGTCTTGATTGTCAAAGTACATGGATCTTGGCCAGGCACAGTGGCACATACCTGTAATTTCAGTGCTGTAGGAAGATGAAACAAGAATATAGCTTGAGCTCAGGAGTTCTATGCTGCAATCTATGATCACTCCCACTGAACTCCAGGCCAGGCAGCAGAGCAAGACTCTGTCTCAAAAAAAAAAAAAAAAAGCAAAAGCACATGGATATCTGACCTGCATGGAAATCACCCTGTCACCCTGTCAAGGTGCTTGGCTGCACTGATGACCTTAAACTCTCTGCTCTTCAACTCTTCCCAAAAGCACAGTTGCCCAAAATCATGTTTGTGAGAGATCCTAAAGCACATTCATGAATGCATTGCTCCAAGTATTCTAAAATTTGCCCTAAAGTCAGTAGTTCTCATACTAAAATGCACATCAGAGTTGTGTCCAATATAAGTAAATAAAAATTGGGAAGGGAAAATTGAGACTGCCACAACTAATTATGGGCATTGGGTGACTTAAACCTCCAGGGATAACTCCAGGCTACTACAGAATGACACAACCCCAATTGACAGGAATGGCCCTGGACAGGTGAGCAGTAAACACACAAACACATAAACTTCAAAATGCTCTCCCACACCATAACTGGATTTTACAATAACATAAAATTTTGTATGGCAACATACCAAAAGTGTGTTTATCTAATTTTTCTGTCTCATAGTTTACATCTGTAAATCAGAGATAATAAAACTGGTTTCCGTTGAGAATTTAAATACTGAGCAACAAACACAACACTTCTTGCCTATTATGTCTAAGCCTGCCCTGACCACTGATCTCTAGACTAGATTATTATTTGTAATTAAAGCATACTATTATTTTCCTTATCACAATTTGCAGTTAGATATTAATTTGCTTATATATGTGTTTATTATAATATCTACCTTTCTCATTAGATTTTGAGCTCTGTAAGGGCATGTACCATGGGTGTTTGGTTAAAATTATAGACCTAGTGCCTATAATATCCTCAATGATCAGATAACTGGATAAAGAATGAATGAATGACTTAGGGTTTTAACATTTTACACAAGCATTAAGTAATGGTAACTCCTTTTATTTTTTTTTATTTTTTTTTAATTTATTTATTTAATTATACTTTAAGTTTTAGGGTACACGTGCACATTGTGCAGGTTAGTTACATATGTATACATGTGCCATGCTGGTGCACTGCACCCACTAACTCGTCATCTAGCATTAGGTATATCTCCCAGTGCTATCCCTCCCCCCTCCCCCCACCCCACAACAGTCCCCAGAGTGTGATATTCCCCTTCCTGTGTCCATGTGATCTCATTGTTCAATTCCCACCTATGAGTGAGAATATGCGGTGTTTGGTTTTTTGTTCTTACGATAGTTTACTGAGAATGATGTTTTCCAATTTCATCCATGTCCCTACAAAGGACATGAACTCATCATTTTTTATGGCTGCATAGTATTCCATGGTGTATATGTGCCACATTTTCTTAATCCAATCTATCATTGTTGGACATTTGGGTTGGTTCCAAGTCTTTGCTATTGTGAATAATGCCGCAATAAACATACGTGTGCATGTGTCTTTATAGCAGCATGATTTATAGTCCTTTGGGTATATACCCAGTAATGGGATGGCTGGGTCAAATGGTATTTCCAGTTCTAGATCCCTGAGGAATCGCCACACTGACTTCCACAATGGTTGAACTAGTTTACAGTCCCACCAACAGTGTAAAAGTGTTCCTATTTCTCCACATCCTCTCCAGCACCTGTTGTTTCCTGACTTTTTAATGATTGCCATTCTAACTGGTGTGAGATGGTATCTCACTGTGGTTTTGATTTGCATTTCTCTGATGGCCAGTGATGATGAGCATTTTTTCATGTGTTTTTTGGCTGCATAAATGTCTTCTTTTGAGAAGTGTCTGTTCATGTCCTTCGCCCACTTTTTGATGGGGTTGTTTGTTTTTTTCTTGTAAATTTGTTGGAGTTCATTGTAGATTCTGGATATTAGCCCTTTGTCAGATGAGTAGGTTGCGAAAATTGTCTCCCATTTTGTAGGTTGCCTGTTCACTCTGATGGTAGTTTCTTTTGCTGTGCAGAAGCTCTTTAGTTTAATTAGATCCCATTTGTCAATTTTGTCTTTTGTTGCCATTGCTTTTGGTGTTTTAGACATGAAGTCCTTGCCCATGCCTATGTCCTGAATGGTAATGCCTAGGTTTTCTTCTAGGGTTTTTATGGTTTTAAGTCTAACGTTTAAGTCTTTAATCCATCTTGAATTGATTTTTGTATAAGGTGTAAGGAAGGGATCCAGTTTCAGCTTTCTACATATGGCTAGCCAGTTTTCCCGGCACCATTTATTAAATAGGGAATCCTTTCCCCATTGCTTGTTTTTCTCAGATTTGTCAAAGGTCAGATAGTTGTAGATATGCGGCTTTACTTCTGAGGGCTCTGTTCTGTTCCATTGATCTATATCTCTGTTTTGGTACCAGTACCATGCTGTTTTGGTTACTGTAGCCTTGTAGTATAGTTTGAAGTCAGGTAGTGTGATGCCTCCAGCTTTGTTCTTTTGGCTTAGGATTGACTTGGCGATGCGGGCTCTTTTTTGGTTTCACATGAACTTTAAAGAAGTTTTTTCCAATTCTGTGAAGAAAGGCATTGGTAGCTTGTTGGGGATGGCATTGAATCTGTAAATTACCTTGGGCAGTATGGCCATTTTCACGATATTGATTCTTCCTAGCCATGAGCATGGAATGTTCTTCCATTTGTTTGTATCCTCTTTTATTTCCTTGAGCAGTGGTTTGTATTTCTCCTTGAAGAGATCCTTCACATCCCTTGTAAGTTGGATTCCTAGGTATTTTATTCTCTTTGAAGCAATTGTGAATGGGAGTTCACTCATGATTTGGCTCTCTGTTTGTCTGTTGCTGGTGTATAAGAATGCTTGTGATTTTTGTACATTGATTTTGTATCCTGAGACTTTGCTGAAGTTGCTTATCAGCTTAAGGAGATTTTGGGCTGAGACGATGGGGTTTTCTAGATATATAATCATGTCGTCTGCAAACAGGGACAATTTGACTTCCTCTTTTCCTAATTGAATACACTTTATTTCCTTCTCCTACCTAATTGCCCTGGCCAGAACTTCCAACACTATGTTGAATAGGAGTGGTGAGAGAGGGCATCCCTGTCTTGTGCCAGTTTTCAAAGGGAATGCTTCCAGTTTTTGCCCATTCAGTATGATATTGGCTGTGGGTTTGTCATAGATAGCTCTTATTATTTTGAAATACATCCCATCAATACCTAATTTATTGAGAGTTTTTAGCATGAAGGGTTGTTGAATTTTGTCAAAGGCTTTTTCTGCATCTATTGAGATAATCATGTGGTTTTTGTCTTTGGCTCTGTTTATATGCTGGATTACATTTATTGATTTGTGTATATTGAACCAGCCTTGCATCTCAGGGATGAAGCCCACTTGATCATGGTGGATAAGCTTTTTGATGTGCTGCTGGATTTGTTTTGCCAGTATTTTATTGAGGATTTTTGCATCAATGTTCATCAAGGATATTGGTCTAAAATTCTCTTTTTTTGTTGCGTCTCTGCCTGGCTTTGGTATCAGAATGATGCTGGCCTCATCAAATGAGTTAGGGAGGATTCCCTCTTTTTCTATTGATTGGAATAGTTTCAGAAGGAATGGTACCAATTCCTCCTTGTACCTCTGGTAGAATTCAGCTGTGAATCCATCTGGTCCTGGACTCTTTTTGGTTGGTAAGCTATTGATTATTGCCACAATTTCAGATCCTGTTATTGGTCTATTCAGAGATTCAACTTCTTCCTGGTTTAGTCTTGGGAGAGTGTATGTGTCGAGGAATTTATCCATTTCTTCTAGATTTTCTAGTTTATTTGTGTAGAGGTGTTTGTAGTATTCTCTGATGGTAGTTTGTATTTCTGTGGGATCGGTGGTTATATCCCCTTTATCATTTTTTATTGTGTCTATTTGATTCTTCTCTCTTTTTTTCTTTATTAGTCTTGCTAGCGGTCTATCAATTTTGTTGATCCTTTCAAAAAACCAGCTCCTGGATTCATTAATTTTTTGAAGGGTTTTTTGTGTCTCTATTTCCTTCAGTTCTGCTCTGATTTTAGTTATTTCTTGCCTTCTGCTAGCTTTTGAATGTGTTTGCTCTTGCTTTTCTAGTTCTTTTAATTGTGATGTTAGGGTGTCAATTTTGGATCTTTCCTGCTTTCTCTTGTGGGCATTTAGTGCTATAAATTTCCCTCTACACACTGCTTTGAATGCGTCCCAGAGATTCTGGTATGTTGTGTCTTTGTTCTCGTTGGTTTCAAAGAACATCTTTATTTCTGCCTTCATTTCGTTATGTACCCAGTAGTCACTCAGAAGCAGGTTGTTCAGTTTCCATGTAGTTGAGTGGTTTTGAGTGAGATTCTTAATCCTGAGTTCTAGTTTGATTGCACTGTGGTCTGAGAGATAGTTTGTTATAATTTCTGTTCTTTTATATTTGCTGAGGAGAGCTTTACTTCCAACTATGTGGTCAATTTTGGAATAGGTGTGGTGTGGTGCTGAAAAAAATGTATATTCTGTTGATTTGGGGTGGAGAGTTCTGTAGATATCTATTAGGTCCGCTTGGTGCAGAGCTGAGTTCAATTCCTGGGTATCCTTGTTGACTTTCTGTCTCATTGATCTGTCTAATGTTGACAGTGGGGTGTTAAAGTCTCCCATTATTAATGTGTGGGAGTCTAAGTCTCTTTGTAGGTCACTCAGGACTTGCTTTATGAATCTTGGTGCTCCTGTATTGGGTGCATATATATTTAGGATAGTTAGCTCTTCTTGTTGAATTGATCCCTTTACTATTATGTAATGGCCTTCTTTGTCTCTTTTGATCTTTGTTGGTTTAAAGTCTGTTTTATCAGAGACTAGGATTGCAACCCCTGCCTTTTTTTGTTTTCCATTTGCTTGGTAGATCTTCCTCCATCCTTTTATTTTGAGCCTATGTGTGTCTCTGCACGTGAGATGGGTTTCCTGAATACAGCACACTGGTGGGTCTTGACTCTTTATCCAATTTGCCAGTCTGTGTCTTTTAATTGGAGCATTTAGTCCATTTACATTTAAAGTTAATATTGTTATGTGTGAATTTGATCCTGTCATTATGATGTTAGCTGGTTATTTTGCTCGTTAGTTGATGCAGTTTCTTCCTAGTCTCGATGGTCTTTACATTTTGGCATGATTTTGCAGCGGCTGGTACCGGTTGTTCCTTTCCATGTTTAGCGCTTCCTTCAGGAGCTCTTGTAGGGCAGGCCTGGTGGTGACAAAATCTCTCAGCATTTGCTTGTCTGTAAAGTATTTTATTTCTCCTTCACTTATGAAGCTTAGTTTGGCTGGATATGAAATTCTGGGTTGAAAATTCTTGTCTTTAAGAATGTTGAATATTGGCCCCCACTCTCTTCTGGCTTGTAGGGTTTCTGCCGAGAGATCCGCTGTTAGTCTGATAGGCTTCCCTTTGAGGGTAACCCGACCTTTCTCTCTGGCTGCCCTTAACATTTTTTCCTTCATTTCAACTTTGGTGAATCTGACAATTATGTGTCTTGGAGTTGCTCTTCTCGAGGAGTATCTTTGTGGCGTTCTCTGTATTTCCTGAATCTGAACATTGGCCTGCCTTGCTAGATTGGGGAAGTTCTCCTGGATAATATCCTGCAGAGTGTTTTCCAACTTGGTTCCATTCTCCCCATCACTTTCAGGTACACCAATCAGATGTAGATTTGGTCTTTTCACATAGTCCCATATTTCTTGGAGGCTTTGCTCATTTCTTTTTATTCTTTTTTCTCTAAACTTCCCGTCTCGCTTCATTTCATTCATTTCATCTTCCATTGCTGATACCCTTTCTTCCAGTTGATCACATCAGCTCCTGAGGCTTCTGCATTCTTCATGTAGTTCTCGAGCCTTGGTTTTCAGCTCCATCAGCTGCTTTAAGCACTTCTCTGTATTGGTTATTCTAGTTACACATTCTTCTAAATTTTTTTCAAAGTTTTCAACTTCTTTGCCTTTGGTTTGAACGTCCTCCCGTAGCTCAGAGTAATTTGATCGTCTGAAGCCTTTTCTCTCAGCTCGTCAAAGTCATTCTCCATCCAGCTTTGTTCCGTTGCTGGTGAGGAACTGCGTTCCTTTGGAGGAGGAGAGGCGCTCTGCTTTCTAGAGTTTCTAGTTTTTCTGTTCTGTTTTTTTCCCCATCTTTGTGGTTTTATCTACTTTTGGTCTTTGATGATGGTGATGTACAGATGGGTTTTTGGTGTGGATGTCCTTTCTGTTTGTTAGTTTTCCTTCTAACAGACAGGACCCTCAGCTGCAGGTCTGTTGGAATACCCTGCCGTGTGAGGTGTCAGTGTGCCCCTGCTGGGGGGTGCCTCCCAGTTAGGCTGCTCGGGGGTCAGGGGTCAGGGACCCACTTGAGGAGGCAGTCTGCCTGTTCTCAGATCTCCAGCTGTGTGCTGGGAGAACCACTGCTCTCTTCAAAGCTGTCAGACAGGGACATTTAAGTCTGCAGAGGTTACTGCTGTCTTTTTGTTTGTCTGTGCCCTGCCCCCAGAGGTGGAGCCTACAGAGGCAGGCAGGCCTCCTTGAGCTGTGGTGGGCTCCGCCCAGTTCGAGCTTCCAGGCTGCTTTGTTTACCTAAGCAAGCCTGGGCAATGGCGGGCGCCCCTCCCCCAGCCTCGCTGCCGCCTTGCAGTTTGATCTGAGACTGCTGTGCTAGCAATCAGCGAGACTCCGTGGGCGTAGGACCCTCCGAGCCAGGTGCGGGATATAGCTCGTGGTGCGCCGTTTTTTAAGCCCGTCGGAAAAGCGCAGTATTCGGGTGGGAGTGACCTGATGTTCCAGGTGCGTCCGTCACCGCTTTCTTTGACTCGGAAAGGGAACTCCCTGACCCCTTGCGCTTCCCGAGTGAGGGAATGCCTCACCTGCTTCGGCTCACGCACGGTGCGCGCACCCACTGACCTGTGCCCACTGTCTGGCACTCCCTAGGGAGATGAACCCGGTACCTCAGATGGAAATGCAGAAATCACCGTCTTCTGCGTCGCTCACGCTGGGAGCTGTAGACCGGAGCTGTTCCTATTCAGCCATCTTGGCTCCTCCCCGGTAACTCCTTTTATTATTTTAGATTACAAAACTGTGGCCATTTGACATACCATCTGGGAAAACTTCATTGGTTCGGTTACTTGCTAAAATGTTAGGCATATCTTTTCAAACACGATGATCAAACTCACCTGCATAATACAGATGATTATGTTTACAAGACCAAGTTCAGTGATAAAATCAGATAAATGCATGCATTAGCTCATTAATCCTCATAAAAATCTCTGTACAGAAACCACAATTATATCCCAATTTACAGAATAGTAAAACTGGGACTCAGAAAAAGAAGTAACCAGCCCAATGTTACACGAGTTAGTGGTGGCATCAAGTCTGCAATGCAAGGGGCTGACTCCATCACTTTCATTCTTACCTGCTACTCTCTTCTGCCTCCCAACTTTACTGAAACAAACCGCTGAACATACAAATTACCTATGAAATATTACCAAGGTTCTATATAGCACTAAAGATTTTTTTTAGCTTGGAAATGAGTATTTCGTATATACTCAACATCATTATTTTGGCTAGATTATATGATGAAATCCTAACTTTTGAATGCTGTCCCTGAATTTTTCCCTTTCTCTTTCAAATTGCTAACTTCTTTAATTCATTACTTCAGAGATGATAAGCAGTGTAAGTTTTTCAAAGACTAAGCCCTTGGGGGCGTTGCCAGATATAATCCCAAATCCCCAGTTAAATTTGAATTTCAAATGACAAATCGTTTTTTAAATGTAAGTATGTCCCATGCAATATTTGGACCATATTTCTAATAAAAAATATTTGTCATTTATCTGAAATTCAAATTTAACTAGGCATCTTTTATTTTTACTTGCTAAGCCTGACAACCCTTTTCTTGGGAAAACTTAGTTTATGGAAGAACTAAAAGGAAAGAAGGAGATTAGCACAGCAGAATATCTTAGAAAAACCAGGAGGGAAAGTTCTAGGCAGTTGAATCAAAAGCATCCTGGTAAGAACTTCCAGTGTTTCAATGTAGCAAGGATAATTGTAAAACTAAGATATAACTGAGAAGCCCAATTTCAAAGGCTGGGCCAAAATGAAAGCATTGTGGACAAAGAGAAAAGCTAGAAAAGCTATTAAATAGGGAAAATTTTAATATCTACTGGACTTTAATGAGGAAAAGTAATGCTAAATTCCAACTTATGAGGACTGAAATAGCTTATGAACCCTCTTCTTCAGACATGACTATCCCAAAAGATGAAGCAGGTAGAGGGGATTATGAGACCAAATTCTGAGCAAAAGATTTGAAATGCTGATTGTATGGCCTGTGCCTCGCCCTGAACAAAAAACCAGGGAAACTGCGATGAAGATCACACTACTCCTGCTTTTCAGGCACTTGGAGTCTGGCAGGCCAAAGTAAAAGGTAAACAAGCAATTTCAACACTAGAGTTTCCCATACACAGTGAAAATCCTCACAGGATTAACTGTCTAGAAAGTGACCAGAAAACTACACAAAGGAAATTGCTTCCGCGAGAGAGGTCTTAAAGAACAAGCCTGCGTTTGCCAAGGGGACAGTGTTGAGAAGGGCAGCCCCTTTGGGGTGTGTTTGATATTTCTGGAACACACAACAGAGAAAGAGAAGTGGGCTGAAACCAGGTCATAAGAGACCTAAGATGCACAAAGGCTGCTGAAACTTTACTGTACCCACAAATAATCCAGGGATCTCATTAAAATGCAGGTTCTAGTCAATACATTGCAGGTACAGCCTCTGAGATTCTGCACATCTAATAAGTTGCATTTAGCAGGTGACGCAAATGCTTCTGGTCTGAAAATCGACTTGGAGTAGTATTAACTTAAAAATCACAAGACCTTCAAATTTGGAAAAGGAGACTTTATTTCTTATAAAGGGTTAGGGCCTGCAAGGTGGCCACCCCACAGGCTAGTAAGCATGTCTTCAGCAAATATGGGAGACAGGCACTTGGATGGAGAAAGGCGTATGACAGGAATTTAAGCGGAACAGTTTGGTCAAGTACACACGTTCAGCAGGTTAAAAGAGGAGCTATGAATATTAATGACGGTGGTCCTGGAACATGCATAGTAAGCAAACATACATGTAACATATGACCCATGTTCATCTTGGGGTGGAGCGTTAACATTTAAATGTACACAATTAGGCCCTATACTTCAAAAGGTAAAACAGGGACACAAAGGCATTTGAGTGTGCAGCCTCTGTAAACTGGCCAGAACCAGTCCATGGTCAGTGGTCTCATTATGAGGAGGAAGTTTCTGAAATCAGTCTCTTGTCCAATCAAAGCTATAGTTATAGCTGGTAGAACAGGAGCTGGGAGTCAGTTCAGTGTCTGGTGAAGCGACAAATTGTTTTAATATTGTTTATCTGGAGGCCAGTGATTGTTTAGCTGCTACAGAAAGAGAAAAACCTTGTGGCAGTTACAACATCGTTTCTTCTTTAAGTGTAAGGGGAGTGTGACCTAACCCTTGCCTGGCATAGCCATAGGTTCCATTTATAATTTGGCATTTTATTGACACAGAGTGTGTTTTGTTAATCTTATAATCACTTTAATGCTGATCAGTTGTGTCTAAACTCCGAAAGGGAAGGGGTATAAACAGGCATGTCTGACCTCCTTTTCCATCATGGTTGGTAACTTAGTTTTTAAGGGTTTATTGGGTCCTCTTGGCCAAGAGGTGTTCATTTAGTCAGTAGGGGCTTAGGATTTTATTTTTAGTTTACAGTAGGAAGGCTGTATGCCACATTTTGGATCTTGAACCTTTCCAGCCAGCAATGGGGAGCCATCCTGTGGCTTTTCTAGCCTGAGAGGATCTAGAATTCGAAAAGAGCTAGACGCAGGCAGAAGACTATTTCTATGATCCAGTAGAGAAAAGGCCGTTTCCTAAACTACAGACACTGATGATAAAGAGAAGATAATGAATTTAGTAATACTGAAAAGGTAAAGTTAACATGACTTGGTGTTCAATGGAGACACAGATAAAGGAGACATGGCAGGAGATGATAGTCTATGAGGAAACTAAGCTTTTTTTTTTGGCAAAATTATAGGATATGATTTGAGGGATGTAACACTTATCTAGCATTTAGGATGTCCTACTGTGATTAATTTTGACACCCTTTTTACCACAAGATATTACTTTTTTAAAATGACGACTTGAGTTTTAAATGTATTGTAGATTCAGTCACATTACTTTAAGGTAGCTCCTGATATATGTCCTGTCTTTCCAAATAGTGTAAATTTTTCTCAGGCAGGAATTGGGTTCCTTATGTCCCTGGCAGTGAGCACAACACTTCCTCTTTGATTGCAGTTTTATTATACACAGACATCCCATTCCTGATCAAATACTTGGCTTCATAAATACGAAAGCATGGGAAAATCCCAAAGCATCAGTCCCAACAGTTTCATCATCTATTTTCCCTCTTTTCATTTTAAAAATCTGAAATAATGTAAGATTTCAATGCCAATACTACAACAGAGAGCTCATTCATTTCTCAAGTTCCAGAATAACATCCTGAGTTACAGATCTTGGTGGTCCTTCTTAATGACTGATTAGAGTTCTTGTCTTTACCTCCTACTGATGATTACTTGTTTTGATAAGATGCTGAGTGCATTGACTTAGTACCTGTGTTAATTGCTTTATCCTGTTAGAATCTGATTTTCAGTGTGTTGAAAAGTCAGCTTAAGCCAGTGGTTCTCAGCCCTGGCTACACATTAATATCGCCTGGGATCCTTTGTAAAAGAGCAATTCCCAGGCTCCACCCCCAGGGATTCTAATGTAATTGGACCAAGGTGGATCCCAGGTATCAGTATGGTTTGAAAGCTCTGCAGTTGATTCTCATGTACAGCCAAGTTTGAGAATCACTGACTGAAACAAACCTAAATGGGTATTTCATTTTTCTGAATTCAGCTGCTGCTATCACACCAGTCAACCCAAGAAAAAGTGAATGAAAACTTTGATCATCTCATGTAAGTCTATCTAAAGAAATCTGACCTATCAGGAACACCAATAAGAATGAGGAAGGAATCCAAACCATCAAAAAAGTTGGTATGAAGTCTGTACAGAAATGTGCTAAAGTAGAGAGCTAGATTTGATGATTTTTAGAAACAAAAAAAAACACAGCTCTATTATTTTAGTGGTTACATGACATTGGAGAAGTTATTCTCGCATCTCAGTTTCCTCATCTGCCAAGTATGCATAAGTCTTCCTCATGAAGTTGTTAAATAGATTTAATGAAGGTCCTGTATTAATATACTGAGGAAAGAGTTTGCTCACATTTCAACTTCTTTTGAAATTCTTACATCACTCAAGGCATACTATATTTCTCTTTTGCCACATTCTCAGCATTTGAAGGATTATTTTAACTAGTTAATCTAAGAGCATTTGCAACTTAATTTTATTTTTCTAATGAGTGCTTATCAAATATGTAGCGTGATATAAATGAGTACATTGTAACTTTGTGGATATCTTAATCTCATGTGCATATTTTAAAATACTTTTATTTTCAAGGTAAGTCAACAAAGAAGTGCTAACCAAGAAAAAATAATCTGGCACACCCAACACTAGTGCCCAGTGTTATGGGTCACTGAACACTAATATTCATTGGGCAGGTTGATCACTTGGCAAAGTGGCCTATCTCTGAAGAAGCCAGCACCTGGCTAGAGACCCGCCCGCCACAATAAGCCAGGGGTTAAGGGTTTGAGCCACAGAGGCTGACCATGTGAGAGCAGCTGGGTAGGCATAATCCCATGCCCAATGGTAACAGACAGGTCTATGTTCTCAAGAGGCCCAGCAGGCTTCTAACCAGGTGAAGTAATACAACAATTCCTCATCAATGCCAACCACACCAAGTTGTGAAATAGCATGGCTTTGTGTTTCTATATAAAATCATTAGATCCCACTCTTTTAAAATTCTGTTCTGTTCAATCCTCTTACAAAAATATGAAGTATGCCTGATTTTCATACCACAACTTCAGATGTTCAAAACTAGAGCTTTTTCTTTATAACTGAAGTTGATTTCTATCTCAAGCCCTTCATATTTCCTGATAGACAATTGATCTGGTCACTTCCAAGTAAACCCAACCACTTCAGTAATTTCTTGTTTCAGCATTACACTGAATGAGATTGTGAACTTTCCCCTTTCTCCCTTCTCTCTGCAGTTAATTCTAACTCAAGTGCTTACACAGTGATGTAGTATATATGAGAAAGTGTCTCTGTGGTTGTCCAGAGTTGACAACTCCTGATATATGCAATCATAACATCTTATACTTAGTGTTAACCCCCAAATGGGCTTCCACTGAAAGTGGCCAAATCCCAGAACTCATCTGGGTCTCAGATTGAATGGTTCACGCCACCACTCGTGGTTGCATCCCCTTGTCATGACCTTGAGAACACTTTGGAAATCCAGATTTCTGCATCTGCTGAAAAGTGTACTTTTATTAGGGACATGTGGTAGTTGCTACCCTTCGTCTTGGGGCAATAGAACAATTAGGATCTGTGAACAAGCCCTCTCTTTGACACCAATGCAGCTCTACTACCCCATGCTGAGTGGCCTGAGATCTTTGTGTGTCTCTCCCTTCCAGCCACCCAGATGGGAAACAGAACACAGATAGGGGAAGTTATGCTACAGTAATAAACAATACCCAAAAGATCAACAAAATTTTATTCCTCACTCATATAAAATCCACTACAATTCCAGAGAACTCTCCGTGACTCTTGATGTCAGAAGAAGCAGCAGGCTGGAAAGTCTAGCTCCAGTAATTAGATGCTTGGACATAGAAATGACCCAAGTCACTTTCATTTACAATTTAGTGGCCAAAGCAATTCACAAGTTCATACCTATCTTCAAGGAGAAGTACAATGTCTCATATGCCTAGAGGAAGAGCAAGGCTTGAATGTTAGTGTGCTATATCAATATCTTCTACAGCACTGTTTCCTCTATACTTACACTTATCTGAGGGTCTAATAGTCTCTTTGCCTATCACTTGGCTCATTACTTATTGACCCAAAAAGGGGCTTATCCCTAAAACCAGTGTCTATTTCTCTTCATGTTTCCAAATTTTTTCCCTCTCTTCAGTTGGGAGCATCTTTATCTAGTGAGGGAAGAACAGAGAAGACAGATTATGGAAAGATTAATAGAAACTTTTAATTTTCAAGGTCAGGAATTTGACATTCATTTCTCTGTCCTCTTGTCAAGCTCCATTGTGCTATGTACTCCATCCCAAATCTCCCGATGTGGAATGTCATCCTCACATGTCTTCTTACATAATGGGCCAGGGTTATGCGATGAAAAGTCAGTAGAAGTAGGTGAGTATCAATACTTCACATTTTTTTCCACCATCAATAATGTATTTCTCTTTTGTATACCACGAGTGGGTCAACTGGGACTGGATAGAGAAATCAAACATGTGTAATTTATCAATAGACAGACCGGAAAACATATCTGGAAAATGTGTACTTAAGTGTTGTGGTAATTGGTGAAGAGGCCAGCGACGATGCTACCATTTTTCTGGCATTTGCTGAAAATAAAAGCAAGGGAAATGGAAGTAAAAAAGATATTCAATTTTAGGCTAAGAAGCTCAGTATAAAACTTTAAAAAGTGGTGCCTTCTGAATAGCATAGCACTTATATGAGCACCTGTCTCAGCAAATCACAATGCCACGGTCATTTCTCCTTAATCATTGAAGGTGATTCAAGAGATGGGTTGCCCACCAGAGAGACGTTTCATGCTGAAGAATCTGATTTTAAAATATATTTAATAGCATTTTAGTTTTTATTTCTCTGGACCTCTGTGAATTATGACACTTCTGTTTTGCCCATTATAGTACTTTTCAGGATCTTAATCTCTGAGGCTACTGTTCTTAAAGCCAGGAACTCAGAGAGTTATGACATCTAGTTTATCTATTGCTACAATTAAAATATGTAACAAACAACCCTATAGTTTCAGAGCCATACAACAATAAATTATTACGCTTACATGTTGGGGACCAGCTGGGAGTCAGCAAGGTGGCTCTGCTGATGTTGATTGCGATTGCTTACATATCTGGGGTCTGCTGGTTGTGGCTAATCTACATTGATCTCGACTAGGGTGACAGGATACTCTGCTTTGGTCCATGTGTCACTATTCCTCCTGGGACCAGCAGTCTAGCCTGGGCATGTTCACACTGGCATTAACAAAGGCATGAGAGTGATAGAGCAAGCCCTGTCGCAAACAGTTTTCAAGGCTCTGCTTCTATCACATCCGTTAATATCCTAGAGGCCAAAGCAAGTTACAGAGCTGAAAGCCAGAGTCAAGGCAAAGAGTGGATGCAAGGAGAGGCGAGAATCAAGGCTAAGACATGCTATTTACCACATCTAGGATTCTGTCCACCAAGAGGGCCTGGGCAGGGCTGGAGTACAGACTGGCTTAGGCACTAGCAAAATGCTAGCTGAAGCTTCAAATAGGGACAAGCTCCTGACTGCTCAGTGAGGGAGACTGAGAAGATTAAATGGAACATGGCACTGAGATGAGCCAAAATAGGAATTCACGAACCTTTAATTACAGAAATTAAAAGAAATATTAAGAATGATTGCGAACTACCAGAGTATAGTATTATTATCTCTACTTCCCCCAAATACACAGTACCTTCTATTTTACAGAGTACTGTGAGACTGAGAAAGTGTTTACATATTCGTCTCCCTCATTCCTGATGACAGTCCCTGTGTTATGGTATGGTAGGCATCACTACCCCATTTTAAATGTGGGAATATTGAGAACTTTAGAAGTACAGTGAGGTGCCCACAGCAACAAAACTAGTAAGTGATCCAACTGAGACTCAAACCCAAGCCTAGTTTTTTTTTCCACTGTGTAATAAAAAACTTTAAAAAAATGGAAACAGTAACATTTAAAACATCTTCCCTATAATTCTCCGGCATAAAGGCCAAGGTGCCAGGTGTCATCGAACTTAGAAAGGGATAAGCAAATTGGTGGTTGCTATGGAGTCACCTTAGCACTTCAGTGTTTTTGAAGTTGGGGTTGACACTGAAGGCTATTAAAGTTAAAGGGAA
This sequence comes from Gorilla gorilla gorilla, assembly GCF_029281585.2. Taxonomy (NCBI): domain Eukaryota; kingdom Metazoa; phylum Chordata; class Mammalia; order Primates; family Hominidae; genus Gorilla; species Gorilla gorilla. Next base: position 36,742,472 of record NC_073237.2, read on the forward strand.
ACATGAGCCAATACTTATGTACGTTTCTAAGTAATGACAAAAATATGACATGATTCTCATGGAACTGGAAAAAGTAGTTCAAAATGCTACTAGATAAAGGGAGAGATTTAATGGAGGAATCAGAATAAATCAGTAGATAGAGCCTTTGATGAGAAATAATCATTTTGAAACAATTATGTAAAATAAAAACTATAAATCATGAATATAGAATAAAATACCGTTTGTTGTTACCAAAGAGAAAAGTCAGAAATGATGAAATGTAGGTATGAGACCTAAAAGATTTTTAAAAATGCAAATACATAGATTATTACTGATCACAGAGGCAATAAGAGATTAGTATAAAGTTGCAGAAAACTCTAAAGCTGTTTGATAATTGGTTTTTCCTCAGAAATTGAAAATGTGTATTATTGAAGAGGTCCTTAATGTCACTAGATGTAGCCCATACTGCAAATCTGTTGGAAAATAAACAGGAAGAAAGACTTGTACCTGTGCTACACTTAATATCAGAGTTATTTGCCTTTGAAATAACTTGAAGACTAGGAATAAATAAATTGGGGTAGGTCTCATTTCTGTGATCTGATACTAGACATGGGCCTGGTTTCTCAGAAAGCACTCACTAGGTGCGGTGGCTCACACTTGTAATCCCAGCATTTTGGGAGGCTGAGGTGGGAGGATTGCTTGAGCACAGGAGTTCATGATCAGCCTGGGCAACATGGTGAAACCCCATCTCTACAAAAAGTACAAAAAATTAGCCAGACACGGTAGTGCATGTCTGTAGTTCCAGCTATTCTGGAGCTTAGGTGGGAAAATCATTTGAGCCCAAGAGATGGAGCTTCCAGTGAGCTGTGATTGCACCACTGCACTCCAGCACCTGGGTGACAGAGCGAGACCTTGTCTCAAAATAATAAAAATAAAGCACTCACTGGGGGTGGCACAAAGGGTAAGTCAGGAGATGAGATGTGCTTCAAAAGAGTTACAAGGAGAAAAAAATTAACTAAAAGACCTTGATGGAAGAAAGGACCTATGGAACTCTAACGTGTTTAATAAAGAATGCCAAAACATAGCAAGATCTCATCTCTACAAAAAAAAAAAAAAAAAAAGTTTGTTTTTTTTTTAACCACATCTAGGATGTGGTATGGCGGTACATGCCTATAGTCCCAGCTACTTGGGAGGCTGAGGTGGGAGGATTATTTGAGCCCAGGAGTTTGAGGCAGCTGTGAGATATGATTGCAGCACTGCACTCTAGCCTGGATGACAGAACGAGATCCTGTCTCAAAAAAAAAAAAAGAATGCTGACATCAAATCCCATCCTGTGAGACAGAGCATCATATAAAGGGCACAACGAGTAGACTCTCAGAAATCTGGACTCAGAGACTCAGAAAGGCTGCCACTGGTTAAAAACAGCAGATTATTTAGTTGTTAATATGTGGAGGATTGCCTTTGTCTACTCCCAGAGAAACCCCAAGCAACCTGAGGAGAAAAACAAAGGCAAAGGAGACACAGGCTCTGCAAACCATTTTCAATAGCCATTGCCCTCCCCTGGGTCAGCCCTCACATTGAGCAATGATTTAGATACAAATCAAGAGAGAATGCCGATCAAATTATTTGAGGAAATAGCAAATATGTTAAATAACAGAGGTGCGATAAAAAGAAATGGCCTTGAAAGAGAAGAAACTGGTAAGATTAAATTCAATAGAGCTAAGTGTATTACTATGCCAAATGTAGGTTCAGAAAACCAGTTACGCAACTTGAGGGAAGAAATTTAAGAGCAATGTATAGGAAAATGAACTCCTTGTTTGAACTGGCTACAAGCTCAATGTCAGTCTACCTTTAATACAGTGATTCTTAACCTCTTTGGGCAAACATTCCTTTGGGAACATGATAAAAATTGAGTACATTAACCTTAGAAACACATATTTTTATACAGCATTTTGCACTTAGTTTCAGAAAGCTCATGGAAGTCTCATGAGGCATCCATTTATACTGTGATGGTTTAAAATACGAGACCTGTGCTAAACAAACCTACAGTCAGTCAAGGACCCCATCAGGTCTCTGCCACTCAGAATTTCTTATTATGGTTTTTAAAAAGTAAGATAACCTCTATCCACTCTGAGTTTCCTCATCTGTAAAGGGGAGATAATAAGATAATAATACTTGTCCTCTGGTGTTATTATAAAAGATTAATAAGATAAAGCACCAAAAGCTTTTCATTATTTTTGTCATAATTATCATATTTTATTATATTTTAAAATATTAATATATTTTTATTATATGTATATTTCATCATATGTATTATATTACCAAAGTCAGTTGCTACCTTATGTTAACTTTTAAATAACTTTTAGGTTTGGCTTACAGGACAAAAGAAAGGGTTGCTCCCCTGGGCTGCTTGCCACTTAAAACAATATCTGGAGCTTTTAGCTCTATTCTTGGCATCTTGTTTTAAGAAACACAGGTGTCACCTAGAACACAAGTAAAGGAGGCCAGCCAAGATAGTAATGAGATACATAGGGTATTTACAAGAAGACAAGTGGAAGAATTGGGGATCTTTGACCTAGCAAAAGGAGGATTTAACTAAATTCAACTACTTCAAATGCTACTGTGCCAGAAGAAGAAAAATTATTCTGAATTATTTCAGTGGCCAGAATTTGGGCCAAAAGGGTAGGAAATTTCAGCTACATGTAAGGAAGGCTGTCTTAGAAATTAGATGCCAGCATTTCTTCATCACTGAGGGATCAACATATTCATTCATTCAACAAACATTAATTAAGCATCCACTGTGCACCAGAGACCATGCACGTTACTGGGGATACAAAGATGAGTGAGACACAGATCTTGCTCCTTTAATAGACTCCAAGTTTGGTGGGAGACACAGGTAAAATAAGTAATGACAACGCAAACAGAGGCAATGGTATTGCCTGGAAAACAAGGCAGATATCTACTAAGAAAAGAGTTGAGATATAATAGATTAAAAGAAACAATCTAGGAACTACGCTAGTCATGCTAGGCAGAAGACAAAAGGCACAAAGGCAAGAAATAGCGTGATGTGTTCAAGAAATTCTGGGCACAAAGGAAAAGGCAAAAAAAAAAAAAAAAAAAAAAAAACAAGGAGAGAGCTTAGATGTGATCCTATGAACTCAATAAAGCCATTACAGGATTTTAGGCAGGGGAGTGACCTGGTCAAAACTGTGTTTAGGTATGGATGTATCATTACTAAATGTCTGGACACAGATCTTATATTTGTGATATTTCTACATGTTCCCATGAGAGGTCGTTAAACTAGTTAAGTAAGGCACTTCATGAGAGTTCAACATTTTTTCAATGGCTTACTAGACTTGTGTTATACAAGAATGTTTCAAGTGCGCTGCTTGTTTTGGGTATTGAGTCAAGTTGACATCTAAAAGCAAAATAAGAGACAGAGGTAAGAATCCAGGCAAGAGACATAAAGGCCTGGATTAGGTCTGCAAAGCTGTAGAAGGATTGGGAGATGGCATTGATACTCTCCGGGATCTTTCCAAAGCTTGGACTCTATGCAGTTCAGCCCTGACACAATCACAGAGTTGTAGAATTGTAAGGGACACTGACACCATCTCATCCAAGTCTTCCATTACAGAGACTAAACCCCAGGACGAAAAAGTAGCTTTCTCCCTTCTCCATAGAGCAAGGTAATAAAGAAGTTAAAACTCTGAAAAGCATCACCCTTCAACCTTGATCCAGTGAGTGACCTCTTATTCTGCCACATCACGCAGATTTTCATTAAATCTTTTTTGTAGCATATACACTTTGTTAATTAAGCCTACAAAAACAGGGTGCTAGGATATAAGCTGTTCGTCAACTGGAAAAAAGCAAATAATTTAAATGTTGCCATGAATTACAGGTATCTTATGAAGCAGGAAGGGTCTCCTATTTAAACTTCTCAGCGTAACATACAAAGCAAAGGATGATTCAAAGCTGAGTCCTCCATTTGCCAACAAAGTGGCATTGAGGAAGTCACTTAACCTCTGAAGCTCATCTGTAAAATGAATAAATAATTCTCACCTTAAAAGTTGTAGATATATATAATGCCTTCACAATATATAGAGCCCAGTGCACGTTAGGTAGGTCATTTATTTCTCTGTTCCTTCCTTCCTTTCCAAATTTTGCCTTCAAAATTTGTAAGGAGAAGTTATCTGCCATCTTCTCCAGCCCACTAGAGACAGTACAGCAAACGAGTTAGAATTTGGCCTCTTGTGTCAGAAAAACTAAATGGTGACTCTTGGCCCTGCATCAACACAGACACATTCTTCAGTCTCTCATGACTGTTGATACATCTATGATAATCTGAAGACAACTACTGCAACCTCATAGGGTTGTTGTGAGGATTATATGAGCTAAATATATGAAAGCTTCTTAGAGTAATGCCTGACATAGAGTAAACGCTCAAGTTATGGCTTGATTATGTTGACTTTGCATGCAGAGAACCACGTTACACTGTGATCTCCCTTATCTTCTCATCCTCATAGCTAATGATCTTCTCTTTCATACACAACTTCATATTTTAAAGAAAATTACATTTTCTTCATGCATGTCTCTTCAGACACGGAAGAAGCTAAAAACCTCTTTTCTCAAAAGTAGTTAAGGTAAATGAGATCAATGGATCCAACTGACTGCCAGAAATGGAGTAGTGGAGCCCTTAATATCATCAATTCAAGATATTGGACACCCATCCATTGATTTTCTCCCTGTCTCTATTAGAAGTCAATAGCTCCTCATCACACATTCGACAGGTGAGGATTCCTAGAAGTGCTGTAAGTGGACTGAGGTAGTTTGGTGTGCCTGTGTCCAGAGCATTAGGTGAGAATTAGAATTGACCTCTGTTTATACCATCCTCAATCCCACACACCATATAGGGACTTGAAAAACACCCACTGATCCATGAACCTTTCCTCACTGAGTGCCTTGGTAATTAGGACATGATTAACTCTAGGGGCCACCTTGCATTGCATTTGAGAACACAGGACTAAAGTGGATGGCAAAAAAATAATGAGTAGGAGATTGGGCTCCATGGTGAGACCATTTGAATCCTGGCTTCATTATATTTGTAGCTTTAGGCATGTCACTGACATTCTCCAAATCTCAATTTTCTCTTCTATAAAATTAGGAGCATAGCAGGTATACTAAACTAGCAGAGTTCTCATGAGATTAAGTGAAAGAATTTTTGTAAAGAGTTTAGCACCAAGCAAATGTTCAGTAAGTGCTCTTACTGTGATTAGTTCAATATAAAAATGACTAAGTGCTGTATCATGTTATATTGCTTCAAAATGCAAAAATAAGAATTCACAGAGTGTGAGATTACTGTGGCACTAACGAGAGTATATACATATTAACTAGGGAGATGTTTCTTAAACAAGATAGGTTCTGACCTAGATCTTAGAGAATAAATAGGTTTAGATCTGCGAAGGGCTCTTCCCATGGGCAAAAGAGCCAGGAGGATAAAATCCCTGAGTATGCAGAAAAATAAGTAAACAGTCAGAATTTTGAATAAGTAGCCAAAGGCTAGAAAAGGAACATTTCAAAATCCACTATGGAAGTGCCAGGCAATTTAAGAAAAGATAAGCTATCTAGTGATAATAACTGGCTGATCAAAACCATAGTGTGGTAGGTAAGCAAAGGTTTTAGCAGCAGACAGGCCTAAGTATAAATCACAGACAAACTACCTAACATTTCCAAGCCTCACTAGTCCCGTGTCTGGAATTGGTTCCTTGCAGTGGGTTCTTGGTCTCGCTGACTTCAAGAATGAAGCCGCAGACCCTCGTGGTGAGTATTACAGTTCTTAAAGATGGTGCGTCCGGAGTTTGTTCCTTCAGATGTTCAGATGTGTCCGGAGTTTCTTCCTTCCAGTGGGTTCATGGTCTCGCTTGACTTCAGGAGTGAAGCCACAGACCTTTGCAGTGAGTGTTACAGCTCTCAAAGGTGGCGCGTATGGAGTTGTTTGTTCCTCCCAGTGGGTTTGTGGTCTCGCTGACTTCAGGAGTGAAGCCGCAGACCTTCACAGTGAGTGTTACAGAGCTCATAAATGTAGTGCAGACCCAAAGAGTGAGCAGCAGCAAGATTTATCGTGGAGAGTGAAAGAACAAAGTTTCCACAGCGTGGAAGGGGACCCTCATGGGTTCTGCTGCTGGCTCCTGTGGCCAGTTTTTATTCCCTTATTGGGCCCCACCCATATCCTGCTGATTGGTCCATTTTACAGAGAGCCGATTGGTCCATTTTACAGAGTGCTGATTGGTGCATTTACAAACCTTTAGCTAGACACAGAGCGCCAATTGGTGCGTTTTTACAGAGGGCTGATTGGTGCGTTTACAAACCTTTAGCTAGACCCAGAGCACTGACTGGTGTGTTTACAATCCTCTAGCTAGACAGAAAAGTTCTCCAAGTCCCCACTCAACCCAGAAGCCCAGCCGGCTTCACCTCTCAGCCCCATCTTTGTTATGAAATTATTTTCACCTACCTTGCAAAATTTTGGGGAGAATTAAATGAGCTGTTGAAGGTAAAACAGTCATCTCAGGGTCTGACTCAGTGTCAGCTAGCGTGATTACCTAGTGATATTCTAAGAAAAACAAATACTAAAAAAAGTTATTTAACTTTACCTGGACAAACACCAAAGTGGGGTTGCCTAACTGAGGCAGGAGAATAAGGTCTGGAGGTAGGGCACTTAAGACCAATTCATGCTGAATCAAAGAAAAACACCTTGATTTCCTAGGCGCAGGGAATCTGAGGCCAATTTGTGCTGACTTCCTAAAATAGAAAACACCAAGGTCTGGGATTGGGGAATCTGAGGCCAATTCCTGCTGACTTCCCAAAGCTGGATCAAAAGGAAACACCTGGGTCTAGGGGCAGGGAACCTAAGGCCAATTAACGCAAACTTCCTAAAGCTAAACCAAGAGGAAAAACCCCATCACCCCAGGCCAAGTAACAAAGGATCAAAGGCTACTCTCCCTACAGCCCTCCCCCTTCCACCACATCTCAGATGGAGAGGGAGATTGCGTCGGATTGACCGCAGGCCTAGCAAGGACCATCCCTTCGTGTGCATAGAGCGCCAATTCACCTCAGCCTTATAATTAGCCAAAGACCAAATCCTTCATTTCAGATAACAGGTAACCAATAGGGTCCTCAAAAAAAGTACTTAAAACCCAGAAAACCTTGTAACTGGGCCCTTTAGCCTCTTGCTCCGGCCCACTTCCACCCCGTGGAGTGCTTTCTTGCTTTAATAAATTCCTGCTTTTGCTGCTCCCTTCCTGTGTTTTGTTCCTTTGTTCCTTTGTGCGTTTTGTCCGGTTCTTTGTTCGAAACGCCAAGGCCCTGGACATTTACACTCAAGGCCCTCCTTCCGGTAATATAACTGTAGAAGAATCAGGGGAAGTTTTATCCTCATTCAGTGTCCTAAATGTTCTTACTGGTTTCTGCAGGTATCTTATACATAGTAAAAGTTCAGTGTTCAATAAATTCAAGGCACTGTCATCATGAATAGACAGAGCTAATTGTTACTCCACTTAATCCTCACACAACCCTGGAACAAAGATAATTTTATTTGTCCTGTCTTACACATTTACAGAGCTTAGTCACTTATGCAAGCTCACACAGAAAATAGGGAGTAGAACTAGAATTTGAGCCAAAGCAGCCTGGCTCCAAAGACTGCATGCTTTGTGTGCCTCTGTAGACTGCCAGGAGATAACTCTGAAACCTTCAGACATGTTCCTGCTGATCTGAACCTGCTATGACAGTGTGAGCCAACCACCTGAATTCAAGAAGGACAAAAAAAAAAAAAAAAAAAAAATAGCCCAACAGGGAAAAGGGGACATGATTAGGTAGCTGGCTGGATAGAAAGTAGGCTGACAGAATCACCTGCAATTTTCCTTTCAATCTTTCTCTGTAATTTAATTCTTATTTGAATTCATAGTGAACAGCCCTTACACTTAAGGGTGCTGCAGATCTTGCCTCTGCTTCAGGGCAAAGTGCTTGTTGGAGCTATTGCCCTGTAATGACCGAGAGACAGAATGCCTCCAAAAAACAAAATTCTTAAGTAGGTCTGGTTGTGCCAAGTGACATTAATTACACAATCCATACTAGCACTATCAACTGCAATCTTAACTGGAAGAAGGGCTTGCCCCCTTAGATACTACTTAGAAACTATTTGCTCCTCCTCTCAGTGCCAGAAGTAACTGAAAATCGAATTTGAGAACATTATGGAAAATCCAGAGAGGATTCAGTAAAGTAGGGGGGAAGTTAAACCATTGGTTCTCAATTTTGTTTTCTTTTAAACTTTCCCCATACATTCTCCTCAGGTGTCCCATAACAAATCCAACCTTCTTGTCCCTAACTTCGCCAAAGGAGGGCAGGGAGAGAGAGTGCATGAGAGAGATGAAAGAAGAAGAGGTATAGAGGAGGAAGAATATAGAGGAAAAAAGGAAAGAAAGAGAATCGGGGAGGTAGATATCTACAGATTTGGGATCTTCGTGAGGTTAAAAAAAAAAACATGTAGCTAGAAAGAGGGATCAAGAGAGCAAGAGATAGACAAAGTTCTCAGGATTTCATCAGAGGAACATCCTTATACTCACAAGGCTCAAGAGCATGAGTAGATTTCAAGTGCGTTGAACTGGAACTGGTTAGAAACAAAGAACCTGGAATGTAGAGAGGAAATCGCCCAAGCTGTTAGTTGCTAAATATTCACCATGAAACTTTTCTGGACTTCCCCAGGAATAATTGGGCATTCCATCCTCTGGGCTCCCATGCTGTTTGTGATGGTGTTAGTAAGGTGAAGACAGGCTTCTGGCATAGTTTACATCACAGTGAAGTGTGTATTTATTTAGATGCTGGACTGAGAAGCTTTGAAGCAGACACTGTATTCAATTCATGTGTGCCTATATTAGTGTTTAACAAATGTCTGCTGGAAGAGAGGAAAGAAAAGTAGGTGTAAAGGAGGGGAAGGAAGAAGGAATAATGGGCAGAGAAGCATTCAGGAAACAATTCCTCCTTATCTCAATCGGCATGAGTCAAACAGTAATTTTGGTCTCATGTCAGCAATTTCATTCTTTCAAATCTAGTGTATATTTGCCCTGACAATTAGGAGAGATTGAAAAAAAATGAGGCAAAGTGATTCATAGTCTATCTTTTCATTAGAAAGTTCAAAAATGAGCAGCAGCCAATATTGTGAATAACTAGAACTCAAGGGCTGATATTATGAACTTAATAAGCCATTATCTCTAAAATAATTATTCTGAATGAGCTTTTAAAAATGGTTTTATGCCTTTTATGTCCCCATCTGTCCCATGCCAAAATACCCTCCACTCTTAACATTTTGTCTTTGAAATCTGAACTATAATGTTCAGAAAAATTACAGTGATTTTTCAACCTCCTAAAAAATAGAAAATGCAGTATTAATCGTAGTGATATCTTCTATGTTAGGCATGTTCTTTCTTTTTCAAACTAGTTTTTAAATCTTTCATCTCCTTTAGTGATCACAATAAGGATCTGAGGTTGTTAGAGCAAGTACTGTCATCTCCAGCCTATTAATGTGCAAAGTGAGGAAAGGGAAGTAACAGCACACAGTAAGATAATGTCTGAGCAAAAGTGAAAACCTAGAGCTCTGACTCTGAGCTCAGCACTCACCCTGCAGCAATGCTTAGAGTAGAGTAATTCTAGAATGTTCTTTGAGTATGTCTTTTGAATCAAAAGGAGAAAATATTTCCCAATTTTTTACATATCAGTCATGTTCTTACATATGCTAATAGCTTTATTTTATAAGAGAGTTTATTATTATTATTCTCACCCAGCTGTGGTTTACATGTTTCTTTTAGCAGCAAAATTTTATTATCAAAATCTCATGCCAGGCCGGGCGTGGTGACTCATGCCTGTAATCCCAGCACTTTGGAAGTCTGAGGCAGGTGGATCACTTGAGGCCAGGAATTCAAGACCAGCCTGGCCTACAAGGTCAAACCCTGTCTCTACTAAAAATACGGAAATTAGCCAGGCATGGTGGCACACCTCTGTAATCCCAGCCACTTAGGCGGCTGAGGCAGGAGAATTGCTTGAACTCAGGAGGCAGAGGTTGCAGCGAGCCGAGATTGCACCACTGTACTCCAGCCTGGGTAACAGAGTGAAATGCTGTCTAAAACATAAAAAAAAAAAAAAAAGATCATGCCAAAGCTCTCTGTATAAAACAGATAAAAGTGTATCTGTACTGGAATTGGAACAAAGCTGAGAGACCCAGAAGAGGTTTGCTGATAAGGGACTGTTGGCTTCAATCTCAATACCAAATACATAGAGATCACCAGAACACCACTGAACATAAGAGACTGTTGGCCTCAATCTTGACACCAAATACACAGAGATCACCAGGACACCACTGAACATAGAATGAAGACCTCGTCATAGAGCATGTCTGACTTCTGGTGAAGCGAGAATACTGAAGACTTCACAATCCAACTGATTCCAATTTCAAATCTACCACTTGCTCTCTGTGTGCATTGAAGAAGTTATCAATATTTCTGAGCCTCAGTTCCCTCATCTGTAGAAATTGTAGTAACACCTGCCAGATGAGTTTGTTCTGAAGACTAACTCAAATGCCCCAAGTGAATCGTGAATCGCAGTGCTCAGCACGCAGTAGATACTCAGGCAATTTCCTTCTGGAAGACCCTTGCCAAACTTACATATGCTTTGCTGACAAACCAGATGTGTTCTTGTTGCCTCAGAGGGTATAAATTCCATTTGTTTTTTTAAATCCAGCTCATGCCATTAGCATTTGAGAGCTTGCACTACTCCCTCAAACATTTAACATTTTCTGTTCAGTTAGCACAGCATCGAGACTTTAAAAGCAGCTTGAAAATAAACTTGATTCCAAATATGATTTATAATGTCCCAAGAAACAGCTCATTTACCCAAGAAGGCTTCATCAGTTATTGACAGATGTACCCTCTGAGGAGAAATAGCATTAATATTAGGAGACTGAGGGAAAAGCATGCCTCAACCCCATAAGCCAATTATCCAAGGTGATTTTGAGCATTAAATCCTTAGATATGCTTAATTTACTGTCCCTTGCCTATAAGCACAGGAAGAAGTATGAGAAGGGAAAAAAATGGTAACCAATTTAAGACTGCTTTTAAAAACAAAAAGAAGGCATAGCATCAAGGGGAAAATGTATTGGAGGGAATAAGTGGGTGTTGGACACATATGGGCTTATAGATTGAACATCCCTGGACTTCAAGCATTTTGCCCTCTCAGTGCAGAGCCAGCTACTACCCACCTGTTTTTTTTCAGTACAGAAATAATTGTGCTTACCTGTCTCTGACCTAATAATTATAGCAGAGACTGATTTTATTCTCAGCATGTTTATTGTGGTCGGATTTTCTCAGTTTTCAGGGCAAAGGCCTTACTAAGGATGCTAGCATTATTTGCTTTAACATCAAGCTAGTGACAAGGCTATGCAACGTTTTGTAAAAAGCCAAGAGGCCAGTGTGAATCCAGCCCAGGGGGCTTGTAATCTGTGTTTGACATGCAAATATTAGAAAACCTTGGCAAGACTACAAGGTTTACATGCAAGGGAAGAAAGAAAATACATGAGGCCAATACATTTGAGAATGCTAATATATTTCTCTACAGTTTTCTCAAAAGGAGGAAAATAGGAGAGGGTTATTTTTCCTAAAATCCAAATTATAAGGCAAAAGATGACCAATTATGACTACTTAGCTTTAATTTTCATGTACTGAGGAGTGTGTGTGTGAGTGTGTGCATGTGTGCATGCATGCCTACGTACATTGCATGCATGTTGTGAATGAGTGTGCATAGATGGAAATAAAATAAACTTGGGATAGTGAAGAGGTCTACCTATGTAAAAATTTTTGCATGATGAATTGAACATTTCTATATTCAGAAATAAACCCTGCCACACGAAACCTAAAAAATTACTACCCTGACTTAATGCAATCTATAAAGTACAGTTATAGAACATTCTAAAATTACCTGCTTATACCTCATGACCTGGCAGAATAATTATAGGCTAGATTCTTTCATCTTTTTTACACTCTTTTTATTGAGAATTAAGAGATTCACTGTATTGGGTTATTAAAAGCCTGACCTCTTATAGCATGCATTCTTATCCCATTATTAAGCTGTGTATATAAAATTCAGTAGGCCTTCACTTTTATAGCTTTAACTTCTAAATTTCAAATTCAAAATCAGCATTGAAGTGCCAGTTGGGTGCCAGGCACTGTGCAAGTGCTTTTAAAGGTACTGCCACATTTGATCGACACCCAGATTCCTGGTCAGGAATATTCTGATTCCAATCTAGTAAGCATCCTACGACACCACAACCTTCTATCATTGCCTTGCCATCAAGTCTTGCAAGGATTTTAGACAGAGAATTGGAGTGGAGGAAATCAGCAAAGCCAGATCCATGTCTGGTACACCACTGGCTTTTTACTAGAAGTGTACGCCTTTATTCTTTGGAGACTCCCATTTCTCTTAACATAAAACTGAAGCAAGAATACAGAATTCTTGATCAATTCTTGATCAAGCATCTTAAGTACATTCACCCCTCTGAGGTTTCCTCGATGTTCAAGGTTTGAATAAACCACGTAACCTAAATAAACCATCAAATAAATGGTGTATCGTTGAACAACAGATAAGCTTTTTATTTTTAGATGGGGTCCCTCTGTGTTGCCTAAGCTTGTCTCAAACTCCTGGCTTCAAGCAATCCCTCACTCTCTGCCTTGCTGGGATTAAGGGCATGAGCCATGGCACCCAGCTGAGATGAGTTTTAACAACTAGTTATTTTAACAACGTTGCAATTGCTCAAAATCTTGTGTTGGGGAGTGGAGCAGTCCAGGGCAAAGGGAGTCCTCTTTGGAATTGCCGTCATCCCGAGAATGCATTCTTAACTTCCTCAAATTTTCATTCTTTAAGGGATGGAAAATTTTTATCCTTTGGAAGCACATTTGAAACATCCAGAAGTTATTCAGAGCCAAGGGTGATAAAGTGAGGGATCAAATGGAATATGACTTTCTATAAATATAAGAGGTGACTATAAAGTAAAGTAACTCATTATCTTGAATAACTTGTAAGCTAGCATTGAAGACAATCGCAAAAGAAAATTCCAGAATATTTTGGGTATCTGTACTCAAGATATTTTAGGTAACTGCACACACCAATTCACAAAGTTACTTCTTCACAATAGTTAGATAGCTAAAACAGAGAGGAAAATATAAGAATACATTTCTTCTGTTAAGTAGGTAAGAAAACTGATTGGAAAGGTAAGCCATTGGCCTGGGCCATGTGTGTGTTTGCATATGTGTGTGCATGCCACACACAAATGGGAACTGCCCTCGTTCGACCATCATTTTGAAAGTTCTGCTACTTACCTCTTCTAATTATCTGAGCACCTGAATCTCAAGCATAGCTGTCATACCTCCTTAGAGCATGTTTATATCTTCGCATTCTGGGAGGGATATAATTTTCTTGACCTAAAAAAAAAAAAAAAAAGGAGTGATGTCACAAGCTCTGCTTTTAATTACAACTATGTACTCTCCAAAAGACTAAAGCATGATTACATATACAAGGATACCTTGTTTTATTGTGCTTCATTTACTGCACTTTGTAAATACTGCATTTTTAATAAGTTGATGTTTATGGCAACTCTACATCCAGAAAGTCTATTCAGGGACATTTTTTCGACAGCATGTGCTCACTTCATGTCTCTGTGTCACATTTTGTCAATTCTAGCAATATTTCAAACTATTTAATTATTATTATACCTATTACGGTGATCTGTGATCAGTGATCTTTGATGTTATTATTGTAACTGTTTTGGGACACCACAAACCCCACCCATATAAAAGGATACATTTAATCAATAAATATTGTGTGTGTTCTGACTGTTCCACCAACCAAACATTCCCTGACTCTCTCCCCCTCCTCAGGCCTTCTTATTTCCTGAGAAACAAAAATGTTGAAACTAGGTCAATTAGTAACCCTACAATGACTTTGTCTTCAAGTGAAAGTAAGAGTTGCATGTCTCTCACTTGAAATCAAAGGTTAGAAATGAGTAAGTTGATTTGGGAAGACATGACAAAAGCCAAGATAGGCTGAAAGCTAGGCCCCTTGTGCCAGTTAGCCAAGTTGTGAATACAAGGGAAAAGTTCTTGAAGGAAGTTAAAAATGCTACTCCAGTGAACACACAAGTGATTTTTTTAAAAATGCAAAACAGCCTTATTTCTGATATGGAGAAAGTTTGAGTGGTCTGGATAGAAGGTCAATCCAGCCACAACATTCCCTTAAGCCAAAGCTTAATCCAGAGCAACGCCCTAACTCTCTTCAATGCTATGAAGTCTGAGAGAGGTGAGGAAGCTGCAAAAGAAGAGTTTGAAGCTAGCAAAGGTTGGCTCATATGATTTAGGGAAAGAAGACATCTCTATAACAAAAAAAAAATGAAGGTGAAGGAGCAGGTGCTGATGTAGAAGCTGCAGGAAGTTATCTAGAAGATCTAGCTAAGATAGCTGATGAAGGAAGCTACACTAAACAACAGATTTTCAGGATAGATGAAATTTCCGTATAGATGAAATCGCCTTACATTGGAAGAAGATACCATCTAGGACTTTCATAGCTAAAGAGGGGAAGTCGATGCTTGGCTTCAAAGCTTTAAGGGACAGGTTGACTCTCTTGTTAGGGCCTAATGCAGCTGATAACTTTAGGTTAAAGCCAGTGTTCATTGATTATTCTGAAAATGCTAGGGCCCTTAAGAATTATGCTAAATCTTGAGCCAGGTGGTGTGGCACACCTATAATTGGGAGTCTGAGGTGAAAGGATTGCTTGAGCCCGAGAGTTTGAGTCCAGCCTGGCCATTACAGCAAGACCTCCATCTCGAAAAACAAACAAACATATTATGCTAACCTACCCTGCCTGTGTTCTATAAGTGGAAGAACAAAGCCTAGATGACAGCACATCTGTTTAGAGCACAGTTTACTATTTTAAGTCCATTGCTTAGATCTGTTGATTAAAGGAAAGATTCTTTTCAGAATATTACTGCTCATTGACAATGCACGTGGTCAGCCAAGAGCTTTGATGGAGATGTACAAGAACATTAATGTTGTTTCCATGCCTAGCAACACAATATCCATACTGCAGCCCATGAGTTCAGGAATAATTTTCACTTTCAATTCATATTATATGAGAAATACATTTTGTAAGGCTATAGCTGCCATAGAGAGTGATTTCTGTGATGGATCTGGGCAAAGTAAATTGAAAACCTTCTGAAAAAGATTCACCATTCTAGATGCCGTTAGGAACATTCATGATTTACTGGAGCCTGAAGATGTGACTGAATTGCTGCTGTAATTTCATGATAAAAACCTTAATTGATGAGGAGCTGCTTCTTATGAATGAGCAAAGTAAGTGGTTTCTTGAGATGGAATCTACTCCTTGTGAAGATGCTATGAACATTATTGAAATGACAACAATGTATTTGGACTATTGCACAAACTTAGTTGCTAAAGCAGTGGCAGGATTTGAAAGGATTCACTCCAACTTTGGAAGAAGGTCTACTGTGGATAAATTGCTATCAAATAGCATCACATGGTTCAAAGAAATATGTTATGAAAGGAAAGGTCAATAGATCAGCAAACTTCATTATTTTAAGAAATTGTCACAGCCATCCCAATTTTCAGAAATCATCACCCTGATCAGTCAACAGTCATCAGCAGCAAGGCGAGACCCTCCACCAGCAGAAGGATTACAACTCATTGAAGGCTCAGATGATTGTTTGCACTTTTTAGCAATAAAGTATTTTTAATTAAGGTATGTACTTTTTTGGCATAATGCTATTTCACACTAATAGAGTATAGTACAGTATAAACATAACTTTTATATGCACTGGGAAATCAAAAAATGTGTGTGAGACTCACTTTATTGCAATATTCACTTTATTGCAGTGGTCTGAAATATAACCTCAGTATCTCCAAGGTATGCCTGTACAATAAACTATGCATTGAGTACAGTGTTTCTGATCCTGCCTTCCAAACATATGTAGTTCTTAGAAAATGGAATAAAGAAGATGAAGCACCTTCCAGTTTGTGTATGGGAATACCTTTTGCAAAGGTTTTCTTTGCCTCAAAAGCCAAAAATCATCATTATAATAATAACCATCCAGATAGTGTGATTTAATACAAAGGTATCATGAACTTAGAAAATTGTGAACTAATACTATACTCTAGTTATAGTATTAGTTGCTTCTCTTGGAGGTATGGGTTAGAAGTTCTAAAACCAGTTTATGTTTATACTAAGGTTGAACAAAATAAGTAAATATATTGTAGGCAGTGAGGACAAAATTTCTTGAGCTTGGGAAAGAAATTACAAGTAAGGAAACAGGAAAGAGAAATAGTACCCTAATAGCAACAAGCACACCTATTGCTCAAACCTTGGTGGTTGATTCCAAGGCTGGGGCAAGGAAAATACAAGATGAGTCTGGAATATCTTATAATTCTGGAAAATAAAGAAGTGCTCAACAAAAGATGGGGACATGCAGAAAGGGCACAGGAGCCTACCTGAAAGAGCTCACAATGGCCAAAAGTGAAGCAATTGAGCAACAAAATCAATAATGATAGCATTGTGTCATAACCCATAGAATAAGGTAAATAAATATTCCTGAATCTATACTTTCATAAATAAATGATTGAGCAAATAAATAGAGGGGAGAAGACATAGTTCTTCCTTTAGATAAATTCCAATTAAGAAACATAGGAAAATCTTAGAAATATGAAATCACCTCTTAAAACACCACAAATTGTTTCAGGCAAGATCTGTGGCTGGCTCCTGTGTCCCAGAGCCCAAACTACCTGCATCCGTCAGTGAAAGTGAAGCAGCGTCGCTTGTCTGGGGTAATACCTGAGGTTCATTGCCTCACACCAAGGAAATCAAGGACGCAGACATACAAAATGTGAGGTTAAGCATGGAGGTTTAAGAGGCAAAAGAAAGAGATAAATTCTCCTGTAGAGAGAGAGGGGCTTCTGGTCCATGGTGAAGTGCAGGAGTTTTTATAGATGAGCTTGAGGAGAAGGTATCTGATTTACATAGGGCATATTTACATAGAGAGATAGTTTGGATCAGGTGTGCTGTTTGCACAGCGTGCAAAGAATCTGGCTGCCCCACCCTACTCTTTTATTATGTAGATGGCTTCTCTACCTGGCTAGCACCATGTTGCATGCTTCTTTATTGCACACGTGGCATCAAAGAAAAGGGAAAATGGAGCCTCCCTATTGAACATACCTCACTTCCAAGTGTCCCTTTTCTATTAGTGCAGCTGCCCGCATATACCTATGCAAGCTTTCAGCTTGCTTATCTATGTTTGCAGCTTGATTTTTCAGGCTGCTTTTTGTTAAAAAAGATGATTTGGGGGCTGCTTTTTATTAAAAGGAAATTCCACCGAGAACTCTCTTACCCTCACTATCTGCCTAAATAGCTTCTATATCAAAAGTCCTAGTGTTACCATCTTTATCACAATTATTTTAGTCAGTCTTGCTAGAAAACATGTTAAGAAATGACACTTCCACTTGGCATGGAGGGGCCATTTCTTGCCGGACTGGTCACCCAGGCTGAAATTCTACACTCAGAAAATGAGTAACTTCTTATAAAGCTGCACATTCATTTTCCAAGAGAAAGAAAGTTGGCACCTATTTTTCCAGGTTCCATTATGCCTGTTCTGGTTATTATAATAATCGTGCTTCACATTTCTATAGTGTCTTCAGTTTATAAGTTTCATTCACATACTGTACCTGAGCTAACCCCCAAAACCACCCTTTGAGATTAGTTTATAAATCAGTCAACAAATACTTACTGAGAGCCTGACACATGTCAGGACCTCAGAGTGAAACAGTGAACAAGACCAATGTGATCTTTGCCCACCTGGAGTTGATATTACGGGGGGAAGATAACCAGAAAAAGTAAACACATAAAATAAGTACAAAGTATAGAGTTATAAAGAAAAGGAAACAAGCATACCAGACCAGGAAGTTTTTAAAAATCAAGCATAATGTGAGGAGACCTACTTTAGAGAGGTGTGAATGGAAGCCTGTCTGAGGGGGTGGTGTTTGATGAGAAGCAGGCAGCCGTGCGAAGCTTGGGGTAGCACCTCCCATCAGAGCAATCAGCAAGTGCGAGGGCGGTGTGTGCGGGAGTGGGTGATGTCAGGGGAGAGTGAAAACAGCTTGGTACATTCTGGAAACTATCAGAAGGCATGTTCTTCTGGAGAATTGAGGAGGAGGGGGATGGGGGCCTGAAATAAGGGCACAGAGGAAAGCAGAAGTTGCTAGCAGCCTATGGATGAAGGGTTTTACTCTAGTGCATTGGGAAGAGGTACTCTCGTCTTACAGGTGAGTAAATTTAAAATCAGAGACGTTATATGATTTCTCAGAGTTCTTACATCTGGCAAGTTACATCTCTGTCCCAAGTCTTTCTATTCCCTCCTTCTTTCTACAAATATGTATGAAGCACAGGAGATCAAGACCAGCCTGGCCAACATGGTAAAACCCTGCCTCTACTAAAAATACAAAAAAAAATTAGCTGGGCATGGTGGCGTGTGCCTGTAGTCCCAGCTACTAGGGAGGCTGAAGCAGGGGAATCACTTGAACTTGGGAGATGGAGGCTGCAGTGAGCCGAGATCGCATCACTGCACTCCAGCCTGGCAACAGAGTGAGACTCTGCCTCAAAAAAAAAAAAAAAAAAAAAGCCAAACACATTACTACTTACTAGATAAGATACAACTTTAATCTCAACTAGATTAAGTCTAGAGGTGAAGAATGATTGTGTGAACAAATGCAACAAAAAGTGATAAACATAGGGCTGGGCATGGTGGCTCACACCTGTAATCCCAGTGCTTTTGGAGACCTAAGCTGGAGGATTGCTTGAGACTAGGAGTTCAATCAAGACCAGCCTGGGCAACATAGTGAGACCCCTCCTCTACAAAAAATTAAAAAATTAGTCGGGCATGGTGGCACATGCCTGGGGTCCCATCTACTTAGAAGGCGGAGGCAGAAGGATTGCTTGACCCCAGGAGGCAGATAGAGGCTGCAGTGGACTATGATCATGCCACAGCATGCCAGCCTGGACAACAGAATGAGACCCTGTCTTTAAAAAAAAAATGACAAATGCTATATCCAAAAATTTACACAGAATATAGAGAAGACCCGGAGAAGGGAGAAGTCAGTTCTGTGTGGGGAAGACCAGTAGGGTCAGAGATTTAGCATTGAGCTCAACCTAGAAGATGAATGGCAAGGGAAAGGAGGATGGGGGAGGATAATCAAAGCAGATTGAGCAAAGATACAGACAATAAAACAGCCTGGGTGGCTTCTGGGAATACTGAACTGTTTCAAGTATGGGGTGAGGGTGCGGAGATGGAAAGTGAGGTTGAAAAAATAGAAATGACCAAAGGCCAGATCGTGAGCCCCTGATATGGCAAAGTAAGAAGCTTGGACTTCATTCTCCAAGCAGTGGAAGCCAGGAAGCAGGGAGCAACATGACTGGATTTGTTTCAGATAAGTCACATCAACAGAACTATAGAGTTGAATTGTGGTGGTGCCAAGTGATAGTGGTGGAAGCAGGGAGAGCAGTTAGATGACTTCCAAGGTCCATGCAAGCAAGAGCAAATAGAGGCCTGAAGTAAAACTCCGGGTGTGAGTTGGAGAGATAAGGGTAGATTGGAAAGAAGGTGCAGAACTTAGAACACTGGGTGTTTCCGGTGAGGGAGACAGGGAATTCAGGGTGATTTCTGGGTTTCTTTTGACTCTCAGTTCAATACTTCTAATATGAAAAGTTTTTCTACCTTATATAAAACAGCATCTTTTGTTTGTTGCAAACAGTTTAACATTTCTTAATTGCCAGCTAAGAAAAACTCACCTGAGTTTATTCGCATTTTAAAGAGAGTATAATACATTTCCCTCTGACAAACTATTATTTAGAAGACAATGAAACTTTTTTTTTTCCTAAAATGATCAGCATAATGTCCTCTACTGAGATGAAGAACAAATTTCTACATTGCCACTGGCAAGACCGATATCTAAACAGAAAAAGAAGGTAGGTTTTAACAAACTGAATTTTCCTACAATTTAAGTTTCTATCAAAGTAAAAATATTAGCACTCTATTTAAGAAAATAGTTCTGTCTCTGGGATCCTTGGAAAATGTGAAATAATAATTCCTTTTATGTTCAGACCTGTCTTGACATGCCCTGCTACCATCATAAACACAGCACACATAAGTTCAATTTCTATTCTCAGTTGCTCAAGAAATAACGTCAAATTGAAGTCTAAGAACTGACTTGAAAGATATGATATTAACATTTCATACATGGTGTCTAAAAAAGCAAAACATTTTAAAATTATATTTAAAGATCTTTGAAAATAGCTTGGCTGTAGAAGACAAATGTCCATGACATCTGTACACTAACTATTCCAAGGGCGTATATAGGACAGCTTCCGTATACATTCTACCATCTCCATGTCTCCCCTTTATTGCCCATTTTATTTTATCATCTTATTCTTTTTGAGAGGTGGAGAAAACCCTTAACCATGCTTAGGGGGAGAAATGGTCTGAGATTTTGATTATCTTAATGGTTTACATAGAATGTGTTATATGCAGAAAACTGTCAAAGAAAATGAATTGGACTTTGAATTGTCTTGTTGAAAGCATCCCCACTGATGGCCATCTGGGAGAACTGTGCCAGCTTCTCTAAAGATTCAAGATATATGTTATTATCACCATGGTAAAGATGAGAAAATGAGAAGCTTAGTAACTCACTCAACATCACACAGGCCACTAAGTGATGGAATTGGGATTCAAGCCCACATCTGTGACTCTAAAGCTAAGGAAAAGTGTAGGTAGCAATTCCTAATGCTAGTGAACCTCCTAACACTAACCATTTTGGGGAAACTTATAAGTGTCCTCTAGATATTTTTTCTAATTCACATTTTCTTTTCATAAATGTGGAAAATAATTTTGATTTATATGCATGTATCCTTAATTGGCTATCTTGCTTATTTATTTCAGAATGCAAAGTTACAATTATTAAACTTCTGGGTGTTTTTGCAAATTGGCAAAGGAAACAGAAATAATGGACATAACACACTTCTTGCAATAGCCTGCAGTTAATGGAAAGGGCTCTCATAGCCCTAGTTAACTCAGCTGTAAACTCACATTCTTCCCATCTAACTCCAGAAGCAAATCTGTGGGTGAAAAAGTGAGTCAATTTGCTCTCTGTGCTAAAGTGGACCAAAGAGAGGCAATTCTCTATTGAGTAAGCAGTGTTGGAGTCTGTTAATGACAATCTTGAAGTAGCCTAACATTATGGTCTCATATGATAAATTTCAGTTTTCTAAATCTAAATTGCAGACTACTAAAAATCAATTGCTTAAGGAGAAAGAGGCTGTCGACAGAAAGAATGAAGTTGGGAAGGAGATGGTTGGCATATTTTAAAAATAGATTTTAATATAATCAATTATTTTCCAGAGATATGGGTGACTTAAACCAGATGAGTAATTTCCCCAGCCTGCTTGCTACCTCTGTAGACTTACTTCATATATATCATCAATGTTATAGGCTATGGGATGTTCTAGGAATCTTGTCTGTATTATGGAAGTTACAGGATGTTTATGGATGTTATAACAGGTTACAGGATGGTATAGAAAGTCATAGAATGGGTGAAGAGTTAGGAGAATTGAATGTAAATGGATGGAATATAAAACCCAGGGAGGTAGATGTATTCTCACCAGTGGAAATACCAGGACAACATTTGGGGATCTCTCAGAAGTGGACATGGTATTAATTTCCTATTCTGCTACAACAAATTTCCACAAGCTTAGTGCCTTAAAACAATGCAAATGTATTATCTAACACAAGGGTGTCCAAACTTTTGGCTTCCCTGGGCCACATGGGAAGAATTGTCATAAAATACACTAAAACTAGTGAAAGCTGATGAGCTTTTAAAAAAAAATACAAAAAAAAAAACTCATAATGTTTTAACAAAGTTTACGAATTTGTGTTCGGCTGCATTCAAAGCCCTTCTGAGCCACATGCGGCCAGCACCACCGATTGGACAAGCTTGATCTAACAGTTTCTAAAGGTCAAAAGTCTGGGTGGCTGGGCTAGATACTCTGCTTAGGGTCGTCTCACAATGCCAAACTCAAGGTTTTGGTAGGGGTGTATTCCTTACTCCAGGTGCTGGGGAGAGTCTGCCTCCAAGCGCATTCAGGTTGTTGGGCAAACTCAGTTCCTTGCGGTTGTGGAACTAAGGTCCCTGTCCTTGGTACTGTAAGCCAGGAGGCAGTTCTGGCTCCTACAGCTGCCCTTGTTCTTTTTTATTTTTATTTTTTAATAAATTTCAGGTGTCCAGTGCAGTTTTGATACATGGATATATTACACAGTGGGGAACTCTGGACCTGCATCCTTTCTTATGCTTTCCATGTGGCCCCCTTCAGCAATGGCAGTGGATTCCCTTTCCTGCTTTAAACTTTTCTGACTTCTCCCACATCTCTCTGACTCCAACAAGTTCTCCAGAAAGTTCTCCACTTTTCAGGGCTCATGTGATTTGATTGGACCAACCCAGATAATCCAGGATAACCTCTCTATCTTAAAGTCTTCACCTTAGTAACATCTGCAAAGGCCCTTTCGCCAAATAACATAACAGCAATGTGCCACCAGAGGACAAAGTTCATTGGGCCGTAAATCCTGCCTACCACCAGCACCGTTGTTTCCCCGGGAACCTGGCCCACAAATGCTTTATTAAAGAATGTGGCAGCTAAAACCACCAGGCTACCTTCCAAATGTTGTGAGTGTGAGGATAACCCCCTGCAGAAGTGCCTTTCTGTTTAGAAAGGAACAAAATCAACTGGGTTCATACAAAACTTTTTTGATCTCTGACAGACACAGAGTACTTTAAAATAATGTACAAGTCAACAGGAAAGAGATCTGTCTTATTACTTTTTTTAATGTCATCAGAAAATATTAAGGATAGGTTTAGTAATAATAATAGCTATCCATTTCTTATTTATACCAGATATTACATAGTCTTGAATATAGGCTGTTGTGACTATATGTGTATGTATATATATATATATATATATATATATATATATGTGTATGTATATATATATATATGACTACATAAACTGAACTTACACATATGCACGATGTGGTGGAGTAAGATTGTGCATGACATGGTTCATTGCTGCAACAGAATTGTTGACTTGTGCAATCACCAACCGCTGTCACAAATCTCAAATCTGCTTTGACATTGTGGTCTGCAAATTATAGTCTATCAGCAGACACAGCTCACTGGTCTCTGCTCATTCATTTTCTTATGCAGTAAAATCATTTCCCAGCAAGTTTACAATTGCGTGAGAGTCAGTTCATAGTGAGAACCATCCAGCACAGTCATTAAACTCCAGAGGCTTATACAAAAAAACCCAGACGTTTTTTAATTCTGTGAGTTAATATTTAAAGGACCAAGGTGTTTAATATATTGATAAGTATAGAAATTCTTTATTTCTAAGGGTATTTAACATTGATCTTAATGATAGTGATTTGTATTTTAATGAATCCTAATGACTATAATTCAAATAATTTAAAAATATATTTATTTCCCTCTGGAAATAAATTCGCAGCATACTGAGTTAAAGCCAGTTGTCTGGCTGGGCACGGTGGCTCACACCTGTAATCCCAGCACTTTGGGAGGCCGAGACGGGCGGGTCACCTGAGGTCAGGAATTCGAGACTAGCCTGACCAACATGGAGAAACCACGTCTCTACTAAAAATTCAAAATTAGCCAGGTGTGGTGGCGCATGCCTGTAATCCCAGCTACTCAGGAGGCTGAGGCAGGAGAATTGCTTGAGCCTGGGAGGCAGATGTTGTGGTGAGCCGAGATCCCACCATTGCACTCCAGCCTGGGCAACAAGAGCAAAACTCTGTCTCAAAAACAAACAAACAAACAAAAAAAAAAAAAACCAGTTGTCACTAAAAGAGCTCAGGTAGTATGTCCTATGTTTTATTTAGAAGTTATCACTAAATTTTGGAATAGCCATCATTCCTAAGGTAATTTTCTACCTTCCTTTAAGCTAAAGTATTAGCAAATAGAAAAGAGTAGCAAAAATAACTCATTCTGTATCTTTCTATGCTTTCCATTCTGTTCCTTGTGATTGGCAACTGTTGTTGGAGACTAATACTCACTGAACTTTAGAATGATTCCGAATACCTGTAATTTGTATTAATATCCGCTGGAACATTTCCCTGTGCTACCTTTTTCTTAAAAATAAAATAATTGATTAGAAGATTTAGATACTATATTAACGTAGATTTCATTCTGATTAAAATTAGGAAAAAATTGGGGTTTTATGATTTTTTAGCATGTCACACTCCAGTTATAAATATAAGACTGCATATTTACTCATAAATCCAGATTTAAATATTAGATAAAGCATATTTTTATATCAAAAATAAAAGTTTTAATCACTTTAAATTTAAGTCACTTTACTAAGTAGAAAATGAATTCAGTAAAGATACTATCAGCTTTTATATGAGATCTGACAAATGGAAGCTCTCTAATAGAAAATTGTGACCTTTAACATAGTTTAACATCTACAATGAAATCTTATTTTCATTCTCTGTTCTACATATTATTTCATATATTGTTGGCCCCAGAAAATTTTCAATGACAATAATTTCATTGACAGCATCTTAATATAACCTATATTCAAATTCATCGAAAGTCATGTATCACTTGTACAGCCTCTTTCTTGACATTATTTTCAAAATATTGCTTGCATCCGATCCTTTTCTGCACATACTCAAATTCGTACTAGGGCTGTTATGGAAATAGCTAATTTACATTTAGATTAAAAATTACCTTGAAGCCCCTTTACACCCTGATGAGTTAAAGACAAAGTAACTCAAAGCTGGTAGCTGGCTTTCATTAAATCCAAGTATTATGACATATTCAACTAGTCAAAATACAGGCTTCAGGTTCATGGCTTAGATCCTAAAATGTCAAATAGGGTGATTGTAGCTCAGCAGACATAGCCAAATTCAGATATACTCAATACTACTGCAGATCTTGAGACACTATCCTTTAGATTGACTCACTTGTTTGCTTATTCTTTATGTTTCATCCAATACTCATTAGAAAGTAGTTGTTTAAAATCAAATCAGTTAGCAGGCCATTTGCAATCTAGCCAATTTTAATTAGACTTGAGGAAAGAATTTTCTTTCAAAATGACTGGGACACTTCAAGTTTAACTGGCTGCTTAGTTTGGTAGCTCTATTCTGTCTGCCTGTCTGCCTGTCCATCTACTAAACTTCAGAGAAGCATTAGAACATTGGTGCCAAGTAGGAAAGGCTTTTTAAACACTTCCAGTAAGTCGAAGACCACTCATAGTGGACATGTCATTCAGTTTGTCTGCCATGCCCAACTTTTCCTTAAACTTTCCTACACATGACCCCTACTCAAAGGTGAAGGGCTAAGAGGCTGGATTAGGAGTATGTGACCCTGCCCCCAACCTGGCCACAGGCATTAACAAAAGATGAACAGCTCTTCTTACACCTGTCCATCTGTTCAACTATCTGTTACCAATTGGATTCCCTGTCTTGAGAATTTGAACTTCTATCCACATAGATTGTGTCAGGAAAAGCTGAAAGGCCTTGTAGAACTGAGGCAAGCCACACTGATAAGAAGCAAGGTTATGGATCAGCAGATTAAACCATCCAGCAAAGAAGATAAAGAATACGTCTTTCAGGAAATGACAGAGTTGAAAGAACATATTGGACAAAGGAAACACAGTGAAGGAGAAATAAGGACAGAAGGAGACACAAAGACCCACAGAGAGATTCAGAGTATGATGACATCAGAGACAGAGAACTTGTGAGTTCCCAATGGCATTCCATCTCCTGCGCCACTTCTCATGATGCTTGGCCTTATTTCCTACCCTTATTTTGATGACATAACCTTACCTATTCTCCACATACCTCTTTTTCACTTCAACTGGTGTGAATAGCTGTTCCTTTTAAGCAAACTGATTAAAACACGATGTTCACGGATGCCTTCAAAATAAAGCAATAGATCAACGGCTTTGTATCTGTTTTTAACAGAATAAAAGAACAAAAACCATGTGTTTTCTAGAAGAGGAACAATTTCTGGACATCTTGACATGGAAAGATTCTTTTTTTTCTTTGAGACTGAGTCTTGCTCAGTCGCCCAGGCTGGAGTGCAGTGGCGCGATCTCGGCTCGCTGCAAGCTCCGCCTCCCGGGTTCACGCCATTCTCCTGCCTCAGCCTCCCGAGTAGCTGGGAGTACAGGTGCCCGCCACCATGCCTGGCTAATTTTTTTATTTTTTTAGTAGAGATGGGGTTTCACCATGTTAGCCAAGATGGTTTCGATCTCCTGACCTCATGATCCGCCCGCCTCGGCCTCCCAAAGTGCTGGGATTACAGGCGTGAGCCGCCATGCCCGGCCGGAAAGATTCTTTAACCTAACACCCAACATAATGTGCTCTTAAAAAACAAAGAAAAACCCTATGTCTGCTTTCTTCTTGTGAAAAAGTAATACATCCCTAACAGTTTTCATCCTTTAGAGTTTCTAAAGAACCCAAGGAAAAGTGACACGTTCGTATTCTAAAAGATGAAAAGGACTTAAAGACAGATGGTTTTGAAATTGGTTCTGTTCTCAGCATTTCACTTTGGTATTTATTTAAAAGACGTTTCAGCCTACTTCTTCTGTATTCATCTTGCTCCATATACCTAACCACTCCTTTCTACCCAATTCACAGGCTGATGATCCTGACACTGTCTCTCTGTCTCCAGCTCTC
This sequence comes from Gorilla gorilla gorilla, assembly GCF_029281585.2. Taxonomy (NCBI): domain Eukaryota; kingdom Metazoa; phylum Chordata; class Mammalia; order Primates; family Hominidae; genus Gorilla; species Gorilla gorilla. The sequence continues at coordinate 36,769,338 of NC_073237.2, forward strand.
TTCCTTATGACCTTTGCCACAGAGAATACTTCCCTTTTTCCATATATAAACTAAGCTCCCGGTTTCCAGAAATATAGGTAACACTACAAAAGACATTGCAGCATATCTGTACTACTGAAACAGGAAAAGTTCCCTTGCCTCCTTCACAGGGTGTGCGATGGGGGTGTGGCTCGCTTCTTCAGTACCCCACTGCTCAGACTTTTAGGGGAGCACACAGGCAGGCAGGCTGTGGGGCTCTGACCCCACAGCAGTGTCTGGGAGTGAATGTTTACAGCTGAAGCTCCAGTGGGCATATGTTACAGGGTGCTCTTTTAGTTTAGCCTTCCCGCTGCTTGTGTTAGTCAGCTCAATTAGACCCACGCGTTGTCGCAAGGACGGAGGGCTTTCTGTATCCTGGGGTTCTTGCCTTGGTGTACCGGAAGAATCGGATCACACTTGGGCTTTGAGAATAAATGCAAGCTTTTATTGAATGGAAGTAGCACTTAGCAGATGAGAGAGCCAGAAGGGAGATGGTTTTCCCCTGGAGTCAGGCTGCACAGTAGCCTGGGCTCTCCTCCGAATGCTCCTGCCAAACTCTGCCTCATTCCTCTGGTTGATGGCCTGATGGCCTGTTGGCGTGCCAGTGTCTGTCATGTGCTCTTCCACCAGCGTGCTCCCCTCGACATCCTCTCAACGTCCAGCCATTTGTGTCTTCTTCCACCAAGGTGTCCCTCTCGACGTCCAGCTGCTTGTGTGTCTGCCTGCTAGTCGCGGTTTTTATAGGCACAGGATGGGGGCGTGGCGGGCCAGGGTGGTGTTGGGAAATGCAGCATTTGGGCGTGAAGGTAGAAGTGCCTGTCCTCACCTAGGTCCGTGGGCACAGGCCCAGGGGTGCAGCCCTCGCCGGGGCCCTGCCCTTCTCCTCCCAGCACTTCCTTCCTCCCCTTCCATATCACTACTGCCAGAGTATAAGAAGTTAAACACCAACTAAGATAAAAAGAAAGACTATGGCTCCTTTCTGCAGAAGAACTTTGATCAAATGTTTGTATTACAAATAAGGAGGTATTTATTTGAGGCTAAAATAGACCTAATTCTAAAATAAATAAAATAAAGCAAACATAAGAGAAATTTTAAATAAAAACCTTTACTCAGCAATTCTACTTTTATTTAGTCAAGAGAAGTAAAATGCATGTCCATACAACTATTTGTGCAAGAACATTTATAAAAGCTTTGTTCATAATAGCACCATACTGGAGACAATCTAAAAGTGCATTAGTAACAGAATACATAAACAAATTGCAGTATATCCACATAGTGAATATGTTCAACAATAAAAAGAAATGAAGTACTGATATATGCAATAGTAATGTTATGCTGAAATAAAGAAACCAAACACAAAAGAGTGCGTACTATATGATTCCATTTATATGAAATTCTAGAGAAAAGCAAAACTAATCTATAGTAACACAAAGCAGACCAGCAGTTGACTGAGGCCAGGGATGGGGGTGATGGGGGAGATGACTACAAAGAGGCATGAGGCAATTTCTTGGGGTCATGGAAAGGTCTTGATTGAGATAGTGGTCCCATAGTCATATACATTTGCAGAATGTCATCAAAATGAACCTTTTAAATAGGTACATTTTACTGCATGTTAATTATACATTAAAGTCGACTTAAAAGCAAAACATCATAAAGCTGGGCCTTTCCCAATTCTTATTACTGTAAAGACATAATTGACTTTAAGTGACATTGTTATTTACATAAATGTTAAAAATATTTCTATTTAACATAGATTCTTCATGCAGATACATTAATTTTCTTGGTCATAATTTAATGGAATTTAATAATTCATGATATTCATATGTCAGAGTGGTACAGTCATGTGTTAATGATGGGGATACATTCCGAAAAATGTGTTATAGGTGATTTCATCATTGTGTAAACATCATAGAGTGAACTTACATAAACCTAGAGGGTATAGCCTACTACATACCTAGGCTATAGCATAGCCTATTGCTCCTAGACTACAAACTGGTACAGCAAGTTACTGTACTGAATACTGCAGGCAATTAAAATGATGAAAAGCATTTGTGTATCTAAACCTATTTAACATAGAAAAGGTACAATAAAAGTACTGGTATAAAAGATTTAAAATGGTACGCCTGTTCAGGGCACTTACCGTAAATTAAGCTTGCAGGACTGTAAGTTACTCTGGGTGAGTCAGTGAGTGAGTGGTGAGTGAATGTGAAGGCCTAGAACTTTACTACACACTACTGTGGACTTTATAAACACTGTACACTTAGGCTACATTAAATTTATAAAAAGCTACTTTCTTCCTTCAATAATTAATTAGTCTTAGCTTGCTGTAACTTTTTAAATTTATAAGTTTGTTAGTTTTTTAACTTTTTGACTCATTTGTGATAACACTTAGCTTGAAACACAAACTCATTGCACAACTATACAAAAATGTTTTCTTTCTGTATAGCCTTATTCTATAAGCTTTCTTCTGTTTTTATTTTTTTTTACTTGTTAAGCATTTTTGTTTAAAAAATAAGACACAAACACATTACCCTGGGCCTACACAGGTTCAAGATCATCAATATTACTGTCTTCCACATCCACATCTTGTCCCACTGGGAAGTCTGAAGTGCAGTAACACACATGGAGCTGTCACCTCCTATTATAACAATACCTTCTTCTGGAATACTTTTTGAAGGAACTGCCTGTGTCTGTTTTATTGTTAACTTTATTTTTATAAGTAGAATGAGTACACTCTAGGGTGACAATAAAAAGTACAGTGTAGTAAATACATAAACCAGTAACATAGTCATTTATTATCATTATCAAGCATTATGTACTGTGCATAATTTTATGTACTATACTGTTATATGACTGACAGCACAATAGGCTTGTTTACACCAGCATCACCACAAACACATGGGTAATGTATTGCACTATGAGATTAAGACAGCTATGATGTCAGCAGGAATTTTTCTGCTCCATTATTATAATCTACGAGACCAACATCACATGTGCAGTCTGTCATTGACCAAAACATTAGTACGGAGCTCATGACTGTCTTAGGAAAACATGTACTAACTATCCGCATCTTTGTTTTTTTTTTAAGAGATGGGAGTCTCACTATGTTGCCCAGGCTGGTCTTGAACACCTGGCCTCAAGCAATCCCCCGGTTTCAACCTCCCAAAGCATTGAGATTAAAGGCATGAGCCACTGCACCTGGCCGTATCCTCATCTTTATGAAACAAAAAGTCCATCATTCTTACATAGTACTCAGGCAAGAAGGATAAAAGTTTGGTTGACTTTAAAGAGAAAATAAGATATAACTCACTAGTCATTTTTCTTCTCTAAAGTAAGCATTTTGTATGTGTACATGTACTTTAGAGTACATTTTGTTTATGATTAACTTCTCCAGGTGCTAAGTCTAGTTATCCCTATTTGAAAACACCAAGTCATTTTCAAAAAGTAAAGAACTTCTGTCCCTGTAAGCCATATCAGGCCATCCCCTCTACCTGACAAAATCACTGGTGTACCTAATGGTGGAAGCAATTCCATCTTCCATCAGGAGACTATTTCCTGACTTCCAGGAAACCTCCAAGAAACTGTCATTGCCCTGTGGCTATGACAAATTAGTCTGATTATCACATGAAGGAGACAGGTGTTAACTTCGGATCCCCAACCCCACCCACCCACTCATGCCACCTAGTACATCGATGAATCCACTAAGACAAAAATGCCCCAAAGTGGCTCCAGTGAAAGAAGCTCTAGGAACAACAACAACAAAAAGATTTATAGCAAATAAGCTGCATTCTTCCAGGTCAAAAGCTTTGGGACTTGTTGTCTATTCTGATGGACATTTTCTACCCTTCTTATAATCTCATATGGCACAAAATTTTTTAAAGTTTTTTTCTTTTTTTTTTTTAATTTTACTTTAAGTTTCAGGACACATGTGCAGAATATGCAGGTTTGTTACACAGGTATACATGTGTCATGGTAGTTTGCTGCGCCTATTGACTCATCCTCTAATTTCCTTCCCCTCACCCCACAACACCCAGCTGGCCCTGCTGTGTGTTGTTCCCCTCCTTGTGTCCACATGTTCTCATTGTAAGACTCCCACTTATAAGTGAGAACATGTGGTGCTTGGTCTTCTGTTCCTGTGTTAGTTTGGTGAGGATGATGGCTTCCAGCTTCATGCATGTCGCTGCAAAAGACATGATCTCATTCATTTTTATGGCTGCATAGTAATCCATGGTGTATATGTACCATATTTTCTTTATGCAGTCTATCATTGATGGGCATTTGGGTTGGTTCCATTACTTTGCTATTGTAAATAGTGCTGCAATAAATATATGTGTGCATGTGTCTTTATAGTTGAATGATTTACATTCCTTTGGGTATGCACTCGGTAATGAAATTGCTGGGTCAAATGGTATTTCTGGTTCTGGATCCTTGAGGAATCACCACACTGTCTTCCACAATGGTTGAACTAATTTACATTCCACCAACAGTATAAAAGCACTCCTATTTCTCCACAGCCTTGCCAGCACCTGTTGTTTCTTGACTTGTTAATAATCACCATTCTGAGTGGCATGAGATGGTATCTCATTGTGGTTTTGATTTGCATTTCTTTAATGATCAGTGATGTTGAGCTTTTTTTCATGTGTTCGTGGGCCCCATAAATGTCTTCTTTTCAGAAGTGTCTGTTTATATCCTTTGTCCACTTTTTGATGGGGTTGTTTGTTTTTTCTTGTAAATTTGTTTAAGTTCCTCGTAAATTCTTGATATTAGACCTTTGTCAGATAGGTAAATTGCAAAAATGTTCTCCCATTCTGTAGGTTGCCTGTTCACTCTGATGCTAGTTTCTTTTGCTGTGCAGAAGCTCTTTAGTTTAATAGGATCCCATTTGTCGATTTTGGCTTTTGTTGCAGTTTCTTTTGGCATTTTTGTCATGAAGTCTTTGCCTATGCCTATGTCCTGAATGGCATTGCCTAGGTTTTCTTGTAGGGTTTTTATGGTTTTGGTTTTTACATTTAAGTCTTTAATCCATCTTGAGTCAATTTTTGTATAAGGTGTAAGGAAGGGGTCCAGTTTCAGTTTTCTGCAGCTGGCTAGTCAATTTTCCCAGCACCATTTATTGAATAGGAGATCCTTTCCCCATCTTGAGTCAATTTTTATATAAGATGTAAAGAAGGGGTCCTGTTTCAGTTTTCTGCGTACAGCTAGTCAGTTTTCCCAGCACCATTTATTAAATAGGGAATCCTTTCTGCATTGCTTGTTTTTGTCAGGTTTGTTGAAAATCAGATGGTTTTAGATGTGTGGTGTTATTTCTGAGGTCTCTGTTCTGCTCCATTGGTCTATATATCTGTTTTGGTACCAGTACCATCCTGTTTTGGTTACTGCAGCCTTGTAGTATACTCTGAAGTCAGTTAGCGTGATGTCTCTAGCTTTGTTCTTTTTGCTTAGGATTGTCTTGGCTATACAGGGTCTTCTTTGATTCCACATGAAATTTAAAGTAGTTTTTTCTAATTCTGTGAAGAATGTCAATGGTAGTTTGATGGGAATAGCATTGAATCTGTAAACTACTTTGGGCCATATAGCCATTTTCACGATATTGATTCTTCCTATCCATGAGGATGGAATGTTTTTCCATTTCTTTGTGTCCTTTCTTATTTCCTTAAGCAGTGGTTTGTAGTTCTACTTGAACAGCTCCTTCAAATCCATTGTCTGCTGTATTCCTAGGTATTTTATTCTCTTTGTAGCAATTGTGAATGGGAGTTAATTCATGATTTGGCTCTCTGCTTGTTTATTGTGGGTGTAAAGGAATGCTTGTAATTTTTGCACATTGATTTTGTATCCTGAGACTTTGCTGAAGTTGTTTATCAGCTTAAGGAGTTTTTGGGCTGAGACAGTGGGGTTTCCTAAATATAGAATCATGTCATGTGCAAACAGACAATTTGACATCCTCTCTTCCTATTTGAATACCTTTATTTATTTCTCTTGCCTGATTACTCTGGCCAAAACTTCCAATACTATCTTGAACGGGAGTGGTGAGAGAGGGCATCCTTGTCTTGTACTGGTTTTCAAAGGGAATGCTTCAAGCTCTTGCCCATTTAATATGATATTGGCTGTGGGTTTGTCATAAATAGCTCTTATTGTTTTGAGACATGTTCCATCAATATCTAGTTTATTGGGAGTTTTTAGCATGAAGGGATGTTGAATTTTATCATAGGCCTTTTCTGCATTTACTGAGATAATCATGTGGGTTTTGTCTTTGGTTCTGTTTATGCGATGGATTATGTTTATTGATTTGCATATGTTGAACCAGGCTTGCATCCCAGAGATGAAGCCGACTTGATCATGGTGGGTAAGTTTTTTGATTCAGTTTGCCAGTATTTTATTGAGGATTTTCACATCAATATTCATCAGGGATATTGGCCTGAAGTTTTCGTTTTCTGTTGTGTCTCCGCCAGGTTTTGTTATCAGGAAGATGCTGGCTTCATTAAATGAGTTAGGGAGGAGTCCCTCCTTTTCAATTCTTTGTAATAGCTTCAGAAGAAATGCTCTTCTTTGTACCTCTGGTAGAATTTGGCTGTGAATCTGTGGTCCTGAGCTTTTTTTTTTTTGGTTTGTAAGCTATTAATTACTGCCTCAATTTCAGAACTTGTTATTGATCTATTCAGGGATTCAACTTCTTCCTGGCTTAGCCTTAGGAGGGTGTATGTGTCCGGAAATTTATCCATTTCTTCTAGATTTTCTAGTTTATTTGCATAGAAGTATTTATAGTATTCTCTGATGGTAGTTTGTATTTCTTTGGGATCAGTGGTGATATCCCCTTTATCATTTTTTATTGTGTATATTTGATTCTTTTCTCTTTTCTTCTTTATTGGTCTAGCTAGTGGTCTGTCTATTTTGTTAATTTTTTCAAAAAACCAGCTCCTGGATTCACTGATTTTTTTGAACGGTTTTTCATGTCTCTATCTCCTTCAATTCTGCTCTGATGTTAGTTATTTCTTGTCTTCTACTAGTTTTTGGATCAGTTTGCTCTTGCCTCTCTAGCTCTTTTAATTGTGATGCTAGGGTGTCGATTTGAGATCTTTATAGCTTTCTCATTTGGTCATTTAGTGCTATAAATTTCCTTCCTAACACTGCTTTAGCTTATCCCAGAGATTCTGGTACATCGTCTCTTTGTTCATATTGGTTTCAAAGAACTTCTTGATTTCTGCCTTAATTTTATTATTTACCCAGGAATCATTCAGGAGCAGGTTGTTCAATTTCCATGTAATTGTGGTTTTGAGTGAGTTTCTTAATTCTGAGTTCTAATTTGATTGCACTGTGGTCTGAGAGATTGTTCATTATGATTTTAGTTGTTTTGCATTTGCTGAGGAGTGTTTTACTTCCAATTATGTGGTCGATTTTATAATAAGTGCCATGTGGTGCTGAAAAGAACATATATTCTGGGCCGGGCACGGTGGCTCACGCCTGTGATCCCAGCACTTTGGGAGGCCGAAGTGGGCGGATCATGAGGTCAGGGGATCGAGACCATCCTGGCTAACACAGTGAAACCCCGTCTCTAATAAAAATACAAAAATTAGCTGGGCTTGGTGGCGGGTGCCTGTAGTCCCAGCTACTCGGGAGGCTGAGGCAGGAGAATGGCATGAACCCCGGAAGCAGAGCTTGCAGTAAGCTGAGATCATGCCACTGTACTCCAGCCTGGGCAACCGAGCAACAACAACAACAACAACAAAATGTATATTCTGTTGATTTGGGGTGGAGAGTTCTGCAGATGTCTATTAGGTCCACTTGATCCAGAACTGAGTTCAAGTCCTGAATATTTTTGTTAATTTTCTGTCTTGTTGATCTGTCTAATATTGACAGTGGGATGTTAAAATCTCCCACTATTTTTGTATGGGAGTCTAAGTCTCTTTGTAGATCTCTAAGAACTTGTTTTATGAATCTGGGTGCTCCTGTATTGGGTGCATATATATATTTAGGATAGGTAGCTCTCCTTGTTGAATTGTTCCCTTTACCATTATGTAATGCCCTTCTCTGTCTTTTTTGATCTTTGTTGGTTTAAAGTCTGTTTTGTCAGAGGCTAGGATTGAAACCCCTACTTTTTTTTTTCTTTCCATTTGCTTGGTAAATATTCCTCCATTTCTTTATTTTTAGCCTATGTGTGTCTTTGCATGTGAAATGGGTCTTCTGAATACAGCACACTGATGGGTCTTGACTCTTTATCTAATTTGTCAGTTGGTGTCTTTTAATTGGGGGCATTTAGCCCATTTACATTTAAAACTAGTATTGTTATGTGGGAATTTGATCCTGTCGTCATGATGCTATCTGGTTATTTTGCACGCTAGTTGATGCAGTGTCATTGGTCTTTATATTTAGCTGTGTTTTTGCAGTGGCTGGTTTTTCCTTTCCATATTTAGGGCTTCCTTCAGGAGCTCTTGCAAGGCAGGCCTGGTGGTGATGAAATCCCTCAGCCTTTGCTTGTCTGGAAAGGATTTTATTTCTCCTTCATTTATGAAGCTTAGTTTGGCTCGATATGAAAATCTGGGTTGAAAATTCTTTTCTTTAAGAATGTCGAATATTGTCCCCCAATCTCTTCTGGCTTGTATGGTTTCTGCCGACAGGTCTGCTGTTAGTCTGATGGACTTCCCTTTGTACATGACCTGGCCTTTCTCTCTGGCTGCCCTTAACATTTTTTTCTTAATTTTGACCTTGGAGAATCTGATGATTATGTGTCTTGGGGTTGATCTCCTCGTGGAGTATCTTAGTGGTATTCTCTGTATTTCCTGAATTTGCATGTTGGCCTGTCTTGCTAGGTTGGGGAAGTTCTCCCAGATAATAAAGATCCTGAAGTTTGTTTTCCAGATTGTTTCCTTTCTCCCCATCTCCTTCAGGTACTTCAATCATTTGTAGTTTTGGTCTTTTTACATAGTCCCATATTTCTTGGAGGCTCTGTTCATTCCTTTTCATTCTTTTTTCTCTAATCTTGTCTGCATGCCTTATTTCAGCAAGGTGGTCTTCAAACTCTGATATCCTTTATTTTGCTTGTCCGATTCAGCTATTGATACTTGTGTATGCTTCATGAAGTTCTTGTGCCGTGTTTTTCAGCTCCTTCAGCTCATTTATGTTCCTCTCTAAACTTTTTATTCAGGTTAGCACCTCTAACCTTTTATCAAGGTTCTTAGCTTCTTTGCATTCTGTTAGAACATGCTCCTTTAGCTCAACAGAGTTTTTTATTACCCATTTTCTGAAGCCTACTTCTGTCAATTCGTCCAACTCATCCTCTGTCCAGTTCTGCACTCTTGCTGGAGAGGTGTTGCAAACATTTGGAGAAAAAGAGGCACTCTGGCCTTTTGGGTTTTCAACATTTTTTTCGTTGATTCTTTCTCTTCTTCATGAGTTTGTCTAGCTCCGATCTTTGAGGCTGCTGACCCTTGGATGGGGATTTTATGGAAACTATTTTTTGTTGTTGATGCTCTTGTTTTTGCTTTCTGTTTGTTTGCTTTTATTTCAGTGGTAAGGTCCCTCTTCTGTAGGGCTGCTGCATTTTGCCAGGGTTCACTTCAGGCCCTATTCATCTGGTTCATGCACATATCTGGAGGTGTCACTCAGGGAGGCTGGAGAACAGCAAAGATGGGTGCCTGCTCCTTTTTCTGGGAATCTCTGACCTTGAGGAGCACCAATCTAATGCCAGTAGGTTTGCTCCTATACAGGGTGTCTGACAACCTCTGTTGGAGGGTCTCACCCAGTTGGGTGGCATGGGGAACAGGACCCACTTAACAAAGCACTTTGACTGTCCCTTGGTAGAGGGAGTGTGCTTCCCTGAGGGGAAACACACTTGTCTAGGCTGCCCAGATTCCTCAGAACCACCAGGAGGAAAGGCTAAGTCTGCTGATCCACAAAGACTGTGGCCACCCCTCCCCCTAGGGAGTCAGGGCCAGGGAGATCAGGGCTCTGGCCCTGAGCCTCTGGCTGGAGTTGTTGGAGTTGCTACAGGGAGGCCCCGCCCAGTGGGGAAGGATGGGTCAGAGTCAGGCCTGAAGAGGAGCTCTGGCCACAATCTGCCACAGCCAGTGTGTTGGGCTGTGGCGGACACCTCTTTTAACCAAGCCATCTAGCCTTCCTGGCTCCAGCAGGGGAAAAGCACAGGCTGGAGCTATAGAGATGGATGCCACCCTTCTCCTGCCCAGGGAGCTTACTGTGTTAGGCAGTTATGAGACCAAGTGCTGGCTGCTGCTCCTCCTTCAAGGAGCTCAAATGGCTTAGACAGCAAGAAGCCACAGCTGTGGTGCTGGTTGCCCCTCCCCCACCCCAGGATTACAGCACATTTAAGTAGATTCTAGCTGAGAGGCTGTTGAGAATCTGTGCAGCTCCAGGGTTTGGCCCCTAGGCCCAGGTGGTGAGGGTTCACAAGTGGGATCTTTCAATCCGTGGGTTGCACAGTTCTGTGGAAAAAGCACGTGTTCCCCAGCTGGGTAGCACACTTACTCACTGCCTCCCTTGGCTGGGGGTTGGGGACTCCCCTGCCCCATGTGCCTCTCAGGTGGGCTGCTGTACCCCACTGCTCTTTCTTCCTCACCATGTATCATGCCAGCTGCCTAGTCAGTTCTGATGAGAGAACCTGAATACCTTGGTTGCCAGTGCAGAAGTCACATGCTTATTATGGTTCTTTTTGAGGGGAGCCTCTGATTGTCACTGCTTCTAGTCGGCCATCTTGGCCCTGGCCCTTTTTTAGTGTTTTCAGTATATTATTAGTTGTTACCCCCAGGTAATCCACTGTCTCACTTGATCTATGATCTTTATAAAATGCTTCAAGAGCACAGCATAATAATTGAATTTTGACAGCTGATATAAAGAACACCCATGTGCCACCTGCAGCCAGAATATTGCTGGCTTCTGATGGGCTGGATTCACCTGTGAGACAGGAGGTTGGAATCTCAGTCATTGATGTACATCCACAAGAGTTCAGGGTGATAAAAGCTCTTGCAGTGAAATAATGTTGCCCACATTCGTTACAGTCCCTCACAGTTTTTAACTGTCCTAAGTGAATGTCTAACAATGTCCAATTCAGTGAGTGATGCTTCTCCAGCACAATAACTTCTCCTAAAATAAATGAAAACACGTGATTTGTGTACATAAAACATGAGGCACAAATATCTTCTGTCTTCTTAGGCCTGGTTGGTATAGTCAGAAGAACTTGGCGTTCCCCTCAAGCTGTCCCATTATTAAAGTATCAAAGAGATCCCTCACATGTACGCTATATAAGGAAAGTCCTATGCAGAGACCAGACACTCATTTTGTTCATAATCCAGTCCCCATTGCTCACGTCACCTTTCCAAGGTCAGCTGAGAAAACCTTACCACCCTCATCAGCCATCCTGAGAACAGCACTGTTCCCACAAAGAATGATGTCTCTGTACACTCCCATAGTGTCTAATCTAAAGTAGCCAGAATACAGAAGAGGAAGCTTTCTTCCACATCTGTGACACACTTTGTCACTGGGCTCCCAAGGACTTACTGATCTGGGAGTCTCACAAACTGAGCTTCTAACTCTAGCTTCTTCTTTCTGTAATGTTTCAAAGCTAGTTCAAGGAAACTTGTCCTGGAAAGGTGCCATACATCATACTCTTATCCCCTTTCCCCCAACTGCTACCTGAGGTGATGTCTGAATGGTAGGAATGAGGGACATATATACACTGGTGTATTAGTCAGGGTTCTCTAGAGGGACAGAACTAATAGGATATGTATCCTATTAGTTTATACATACATATATATGAGTTTATTAAGTATATATATATATATATAAAGGAGAGTTTATTAAGTATATTAGTATATATATCTTATTAGTTTATACATATACACACACATATATACATACGTATATGGGAGTTTATTAAGTATTTACATACGTATATAAAGGGGAGTTTATTAAGTATATTAGTATATATATCTTAGTTTATATGTATACACACATATATATACACATACATATATGGGAGTTTATTAAGTATTTAAATATATATATAGGGGAGTTTATTAAAGTATTAACTCATATGATCACAAGGTCCCACAATAGGCCCTCTGCAGGCTGAGGAGCAAGAAGAGCCAGTCCGAGTTCCAAAACTGAAGAACTGGGAGTCTGATATTCCAGGGCAGGAAGCATCCAGCACGGGAGAAAGATGTAGGCTGGGAGGCTAGGCCAGTCTCTCTTTTCACATTTTTTTTCCTGCTTATATTGTAGCCACACTGGAAGCTGATTAGATTGTGCCCACCCAGATTAAGGGTGGGTCTGCCTTTCCCAGCCCACTGACTCAAATATTAATCTCCTTTGGCAACACCCTCACAGACACACATGGGATCAAAACTTTGTATCCTTCAATCCAATCAAGTTGACACTCAATATTAACCATCAGAAGTCCACCCCTCGCCAACTTGAACCCATACACATCTCGTGAGATCATAATCTTCAAATAAAGACAATAATAAGGTCATAATTATGCCTAACATAATACAACTATCCTTCCTTCATACAACCATAAATGCACCAGTCTCCAACTCAAATACTATTACATAAAGTTAACAATACTTAAATGCTGATGTGAAGTCAATAAATCTCATGTCACATGATAAAGTAAACAGGAAATAAAATGAAGATATTTTCTTAGTACAAGTATATACATGCACAAACATGTTTTTACAGAAGGAGGAAATAATCATGACAATTACAGTCCTCATTTCTGCAGCTGGTCATGTGGTCATAGATGATATTGATGACTACCTTCTTCTACTACCCATTCTGTATTCCCTTTGCCTTCAGCAAGCACCTTAGCAGGTTGTGGTTTTTTTCCTGGTGGAGTGGCCCAAACCTTTATTCCTAAAGGGTCTGGGCCATTTGTAGTCCTGGCTGGACTGAGCTGTTGTAGTTGCCCATTGACCTGAATCACAGGGCATGGTAATACTAAGAGATGCCCTAATCAATCTCCTGTATTCCATGCATACTCTTCCTTACCTCCATTGTGGAGTAGTAGACTAATTTCATCTTGATAGTCTGGGTCAGTTACCCCAGTCAACACTGTAACTCCCTTCTTAGCCTGTTAACTTAAAGGTAGGAGGAGCCCAAGTGTCCAGGTGGCAATCTTAACTCCCAGTTTAATGGAATTATTGTTGTGTCTCCTGGTGGCAGCATTCCTGTCTCTGGAACTAAGACCTCTATTCTGGCAGAACATAATGTCATGGAAACAGGAAGGAAAAATTTTGCTCATGGGTCATTAGGGGTGATGGTGAGTGGTGTCACTTCTACTTCCACCCCTTGATTCCTGGACCCATAAATCCTGGCTATGGGAGAAACAGTACCATATATTGGACACTGATTCAGAGCATACATGGCCTTCTTAAGAACTTTGCTCCATCCCTGCAAAGTGTTGTCACCTAGTTGGCATTGTAATTGTGACTTCAAAAGGCCATTCCACCGTTCTATCAATCAGCTGCTTCAGGGTGATGGGGAACATGATAAGACCAGTTAACTCCATGAGCATGAGCCCACTGCCACACTTCTTTAGCTGTTAAGTGAGTGTCTTAGTCAGAGGCAGTGCTGTGTGGAATACCATGCCAGTGGATAAGACATTCCGTGAGTCCATGGATGATAGTCTTGGCAGAAGCATTGCATGCAGAATAGGCAAACCCATATCTGGAGTAAGTGTCTATTCCAGTGAGGACAAACCTCTGCCCTTTCCATGATGGAAGAGGTCCAATATAATCAACCTGCCACCAGGTAGCTGGCTGATCACCCTGAGGAATGGTGCCATATCGAGGGCTCAGTGTTGGCCTCAGCTGCTGGCAAATTGGGCACTCAGCAGTGGCCATAGCCAGCTCAGCCTTGGTGAATGGAAGTCCATGCTGCTGAGCTCATGCATAACCTCCATCCCTGCCATGATGACCACTTTGTTCACGGACTCATTGGGTAATGACAGGGGTGGCTGGGGAAAGAGGCTGAGTGGTGTCCAAAGAACAGGTCATCCTATCCACTTGATTATTAAAATCCTCCTCTGCTGAGGTCACGCATTGGTGAGCACTCATATGGGATACAAATATCTTCACAGTTTTTGACCACTCAGAGAGGTCCATCCACATACCTCTTCCTCAAATTTTCTTGTCACCAATTTTCCAGTCATGCTTCTTCCAAGTCTCTGGCCATCCAGCCAAACCATTGGCTACAGCCCATGAATCAGTATATAATTGCACATTTGGCAATTTCTCCTTCATGTATCGTGCACAGCCAGCTGCACTGCTCAAAGTTCTGCCCACTGGGAAGATTTCCCTTCACTGCTGTCCTTCAGGGATGTCCTAGAAAGGGACTGTAGCGCTGCAGCTGTCCACTTTCAGGTGGTGCCTGCATATCATGCAGAACCATCTGTGAACCAGACCCTAGTCTTCTCTTCCTCTGTCAATTGAGCATAGGAAACTCCCCATGAGGCCATCAGTGCAGGCTAGGGAAGAGAAGGCAGGATGGCAGGAGTGGAGGCCATGGGCATTTGAGCCACTTCCTCATGTAACTTACTTGTGCCTTCAGGACCTGCTCGAGCCTAATCACATATATACCACTTCCATTTGATGATGGAATGCTGCAGTGCATGATCCGCTTTATGGCTAGATGGGTCAGAATGTACCCACTTCATGATAGGCAGTTCAGGTTGCATGGTGTCTTGATGGCCCATAGTCAAACACTCAGTTTCCACCAAAGCCTAGTAACAGGCCAAGGGCTGTCTCTCAAAAGGAAAGTAGTTACCTGCAGAAGATGGCAGAGCCTTGCTCCAAAGTCCTAGAGGCCCCCGCTGTGATTCACCTATGGGGGCCTACCAAAGGCTCAAAACAGCATCCCTATCTGCCACTGACACCTGGAACACCATTGGATGTGCTGGGTCATATGGTCCAAGCAGCAGAGCAGCTTGCACAGCAGCCAGGACCTGTTGCAGACCCTTGCCCTGTTCTGGACCCCACTCAAAACTGGCAGCCTTTCGGATCACTCTATAAATGGGCTGGAGTAACACACTCAAATGAGGAATGTGTTGCCTCCAAAATCCAAATAGGCCCGCTAGTCATTGTGCCTCTTTCTTGGTTGTAGGAGAGGCCAAATGCAGCAACTTATCCTTCACCTTAGGAGAAATATCTCAACAGGCCCCTCACCACTGGACCCCTAGAAATTTTACTGAGGTAGAAGTTCCCTGAATTTTAGTCAGATTTATTTCTCATCCTCTGGCACGCAAATGTTTCACCAATAAGTCCAGTGTGTTTGCTACTTCTTGCTCACTGGATCCAATCAGCATAATGTCATTAATGTAATGGACCAGTGTGATATCTTGCAGAAGCAAAAAGTGATCAAGTTCTCTCCAAATAAGATTATGACACAAAGCCAGAGAGTTGATACACCCCTGAGGTAGGACAGTAAAAGTACATTGCTGGCCTTGCCAGCTGAAGGCAAATTGTTTCTGGTAGGCCATATGGACAGGAATGGAGAAAAACGGATTTGCCAAGCCAGTGGCTACATACCAGTTACCAGGAGAAGTGTTCATTTGCTCAAGCAATGAAACCACATCTGGTACAGCAGCTGCAATTGGAGTCACCACTTGGTTAAGCTTATGATAATCCACTCTCATTCTCCCAGATCCATCTGTCTTCTGCACAGGCCAAATGGGAGAGTTGAATGGGGATGTGGTGGGAATCACCACACCTGCATCTTTCAAGTCCTTGGTGGTGGCACTAATCTCTGCAATCCCTCCAGGGATGTGACATTATTTTTGATTTACTATTTTTCTATTTACAGGCAGCTCTAATGACTTCCATATGGCCTTTCCCACCATCATAGCCCTCATCCTACCAGTCAGGAAGTCAATGTGAGGGTTCTGCCAGCTGCTAAGTATGTCTATGCCAATTATGCATGCTGGCACTGGAGAAATAATCACAGGATAAGTCCAGGGACCCACTGAACCCACTGTAAGTCAGACCTGAGCTATAACTCCATTAATTACCCGACCTCCATAAGCCCCTACTTTAACTGGAGGACCAGAATGGTGTTTTGGGTCCGCTGGAATCAAGATCAGCTCAGAGCCAGTGTCCAGTAGTCCCCACAATGTCTGATCATTTCCCTTTCCCAATGCATAGTTACCCTGGTAAAAGGCCAGAGGTCTCCTTGGAGAAGGATGGGAGAAAGATTCACTGCATAAGTTATTGGTAATGTAGTGGGGTCCTTCCTCAAGGGGATCTGGCCTCCCCTGCATTCAAGGGGTCCTGGGTCTGTAAGCTGGCTCCAGTCTGGAAATTGATTGAGGGGCTGTGATTCTCTGTTTTTATAATTCAAATTAGTCTTTTGTCCATTTGACCTTTTCTGCTTGTATAAATTAAGTAGGAAGGTGGTAGGCTTCCTATCAATTTCACTTCTAGGAACACCATGATTAGTTAGCCAATGCCAGAGCTCTACATGAGTCAGACTATTCTGATTGCTGCTTTACCTCTGCTCTCCATTACAGTAGCTACACGAACCTTGCCTTTGACAGCTGAGTGCCACCACTTGGCTCCTGCAACCTCGGGATCCAATGATTCCCAGTGTATTTAAATTTTGTAGTTGAGTGACTGCAGTTCCCACTGTTAGATCTGACATACGGAGAAGAGCAATTACAGGACTCTTCAAATATGCAGGACGTGCCCTCACAATTCTATTTCACAAGGCATTGGTCAAGGGCTTATCTTCTGAACCCTCCCAGCTGGGATGAGTAGGTCTAAAATGACTAATCCACTTCACCATCCCAATCTCCCTAAGCTTTTGGATCCCTTCCTCTACTTTAAATCAAGGGAGATCAGGGATTTCCCGCTCACTGACGGTGGGCCATCTTTTAATCTATATTTCAGCTAACCAAGCAAATAAACTATTAGGACCTTTTTTTAACTCCCTGAGCTGCAACATTAAATGCAGAGTCCCTAATTAGTGGCCCAAATCAATAAATTCTGCCTGATCCAACTCTGTGCCTTCCACCATTATCCCACACCCTTAATATCCATTCCCATGCCTGTTCTCCAGATTTCTGTTCACATAAATTAGAAAACTCAAGCAATTCTTTTTGAGTGTAGTGGACCTCCTCATGGGTCACACTCTCAACCTCATCTCCAGGGGTCTGCTGGGACTTTAGTCTAGTTATAGGTATAGGAGCAAACAGGGGTGTTGGGGGTGGCTCCTGAGGAGAATCAACATTATCTTGCCTGGCAACTATCCCTGGGGAGGCCATCACTGTTGCCTCAGGCAACATAGAGTTTATCTACTCAGACAAAGGTGGAAAGGCTGATGGCAGCATGGGTTGGTGAGGGGACGTTGCCACTACTGGGGATGGGGAGGCTGTTTCCTCTGGCAAAAATGTTCAAACTCAGTGTCCCCAGCTTCATCAGGGTCCTCCCACACATCCCCAACCAAGTTTCAGGATCCCATTATTTTTCTAGTCAATGCCCTCACTTTAATGGTAGACTCCTGGTGAGGCTGTGCATGCACATTTTGTTGCAGGTCAGCCACTAACATGATAAGAGCTTGTGTCTGTTTTTCTACACTTTCAGCTCTTTCTCTACAGGAGGTAAGACTCTCACTCAGGACTATCTCAGCAGATTTGAGGCTCAATATCTGCTTCTGAAGCCAGGAGACAGAATCCCTGAGTTCATCATTTTCTTTCATCACTTTGTCCACTGAACTTAGGAGCAACCAACCAGCTTCATTATGTTCTTTGGTTCTCCACATATAGCCAAAGGTATTATGTATAGAGTCACTAAACTCCTTGCCTCTCATGAATGGTGTCAAATGCATTTATTTTGCATAACTCTCTAAGCAGTTCACACCAAGGACTATCAGTGTTCTCCATACTATTAGAAATAGTGTCTTTAGCATTTTTGGGTCAATCATATTAAGCAGCTAACTCCAGAAACCCCAAAACCAACAAAAGAACTCCGTCCTTAATATTCTATTTCTCTAGAACCACTCCTGGTACCAATATCTGTATTAGTCAGGGCTCCCTAGAGAGACAGAACTAATAGGAGATTAGTTAGATTATAAATATATATATGGGAGTTTATTAAGTACTAACTCACGTGATCACAAGGTCCCACAATAGGCCCTCTGCAGGCTAAGGAACAAGGAGAGCCAGTCCGAGTTCCAGAACCGAAGAACTTGAAGTCCGACGTTTGAGGGCGGGAAGTATCCAACATGCGAGAAAGATGTAGGCTGGGAGGCTAGGCCAGTCACTCTTTTCACATTTTTCTGCGTGCTGATATTCCAGCTGCACTGGAAGCTGATTAGATTGTGCCCATCCAGATTAAGGGTGGGTCTATGTTTCCCAGCCCATTGACTCAAATATTAATCTCCTTTGGGGATAGTTAATCTCCTTTGGCAACACCCTCACAGACACACACAGGATCAATACTTCCTTCAGTCTAATCAAGTTGACACTCAGCATTAACCATCACAACTGACAACATGCCCTATTATACCAACACTTAAGTAAATGGGTACAGAATCAAGGGAGGGACCCAATCTATTTTTTCTCAGTGTGTGATCTCTGACAACCTGCACAAAATACTTGAGTGCTAGTTGAAAATACATATTTTTCCTCTGATTCCACCCTAGACCACTATATCAATCATCTGGAGAGGTGAATTCTAAATCTTTAAACAAGATCATGAGATGATTTTTGCAGAGACCTAAGTCTGAAAATCATTGCTGGATAATCTGAGGAAAAACACTGGGACAATTCAAATTTTTTTGAGATAAGCAAAACATGGGTATTCTCATTCATCTCTGAGACCCTTCCTCAGCAAGTAGAATGCCACTAAATCGTATTATTGACATTTGACTAAAATGGGGGTCATTCAAAGGATGCAGGCCCTAAAAAAATGAAGGCCAGGAGGAACGCCTTGTAGACATCCATAACTTTCACATGGATATTTCCTAATGAAAAAATGGAAACTGCTGGAAATTTTTTTAAATGATAATGAGGACACTGATATTTAATTTTTGCTTTTAAGGAGAAAATATAGAAATATCAGAAAAAAATAAGATTTATTTGTAATCCTAGTTTTTAATTTACTATTGATATAAAATAAAAGATAGGTTATTTGTTTAGAAAGATAAGGAATATGTTTAATTTGCTTTGCTCTGTCAACCTAAATGGCAAACAGAATGAGGCTCTGTAGAAGAAAGTGATAATCTATGCATGCCATAGTAAGCTATGTACATATTCAGGAAGGTAAAGGAAGACAAAGGTTTTTAAAGGAAAAATGAAGAGGATTATATAATGTTTTGAGATAATTATCCTTGACTACCTGGTTCAATAACAAGGGTGATGCTAGTCCAAGGTTGGGTAGTCAGTTGCAGGGCAGACTCTGCAGAAGTACTTTTTGTGTAAGGTTGTGATGGCCTTTGTACAAGGTTGTGGTTCTTGTAGAGTCTTTTGTGATAGTTTTTGTTATGAGACATTTATGCGTGAGAACCTCTCTCTTTGAGGCCTTCCCCAGCTCTATTTGTTAGGATTTTTTTTTTTTTTTTTTAGCACAGTTGACTTCATTTTGATTCTTCTAACTTCCACAGCTTTTAGAAAATATTGTCATATTTGATGTGTTAAACATAAGAGTATAGTTTGTGTCAAGAATAATTATCGGCCAGGCGCGGTGGCTCACGCCTGTAATGCCAGCACCTTGAGAGGCCGAGGCGGGCGGATCACAAGGTCAGTAGATCAAGACCATCCTGGCTAACACAGTGAAACCCCGTCTCTACTAAAAATACAAAAAATTACCCAGGAGTGGTGATGGGCGCCTGTAGTCCCAGCTACTCGGGAGGCTGAGGCAAGAGAATGGTGTGAACCCAGGAGGCAGAGCTCGCAGTGAGCCGAGATGGTGCCACTTCACTCCAGCCTGGGCAACAGAGCAAGACTCCGTCTCAAAAGAAAAAAAAAAAAAGAATAATTATCAATGCACTTACTGAATTTACCTTTAAATGTGTTAGGGATACCAGTATTTTGTCTCCATCTCTTTCAGTTAATAAATAACAAGCAAATATCTGAGGAACAAGAGAAGGGGAACTAGCAATTGTTGAGTAGTTACTATATATCAGTTCTTGTATTAAGCAACATATAGGCTATCTCTGAGAAGAGAAGAAAGTGTGAAAAAGTGTTTTTTAACACACTAGAAAAAGTTATGTTTTCAGAATTTAGTAGATCTCATGGTGACAAGAAGCTATAGAAAGCACTAGTGTTCAGAAGAGCAAGTGAGGGTGCAGGACAATTTATTGAATCCAATATTTGCCGAGAGTAGCTAGCCTACCTCAGTGGTTCTCAAACCTGAGGGTGCATCATCAGGATCATCAGAGGAACTTATTAAAACATGATTATGTCCCCCCTCCCCCACTTTTGGAGTTCCTGGTTCTGTAGCTCTGAAGTGGGGCTAGAGAATTTGCACTACTAAGTTCCCAGGTAAAGCTGATGTTACTGTCTGGGGACCACAATCTGGGAACCAGCGGTCTAACTAGTTTCATTTCCTCAGTTGTGGCTGATCCTGTAGCCTTGTCTTCATGTTGCAAGAGGTATACATGCAGATAATACCAGATGCATCCTGGAACTAACAGCCTAAAGTATTTCTAGTTCTGCAATTGTTTTTGATAAGGAGAAATAAATCTTATTTAAAGGTATATTTTGGTCAAGTTAGAAAATTTGGAGAAGAAAAGAAAAGTGTCCTTACAACAACTGAAAATACTTTTCCAACATGAAGTCTTAAATTTGCACCATGTTTTATAATCAAATCAAGTAGAGATCTTGCTTTGTTTATATTTCTCCTTTTGAAACTTGGCTATAGAAGAAAAGCACAAGCATAAAATGGCTGACAACAAAATTTGCCTGTTTCTTAAATTTTTTACTTTTTGTGCACTTTTGAACAAAAGATCCACCTTAAATCTCGAATATATTTTTCCCTTGGCAGCCAGCCTTCAGCTGCAGTGCCTCTTGAAGAAATTGGCTTTATAACCCACAGAGAATTCTGCAGTATTCATCACCATCAAGCAACACAGTTCTCACACTTCTGAATACTTAAAGATCCCCAATTACTAATTTTCTTAAAGAGCTTTGTTGTTTTCTAGCAAAAAGCATATTATCATTTTACAAACAGAATTCAATCCAAACTTCATCTCAGCGTATTCCTTACATCTTTTCTTTCTTGGAGCTGAATACTATTAAGACGACTGTTTATCATTTGTAACTTTTGTTCTCTTCTCCGTATATTTTCAAGAATATTTCATAATATCAGTAAACAAATCTGAGCCACAGAATGCACATCTTAATGGTGTCATTGGATAGTTGCCTCTCATGGTTTCTCTTATGGCCTTCATTTTATTTACACCATTAATCAACAAATATAGCAGATCTTAATACTCAGAGGATGTTGTAAGAAAACGGGCAGCTATTTACACAAAGAAAAAAAATGCTGTGCCACTTTTTGAGAGTTGCAAACAGTAACAGAGAATAAAGGCTTGATTAAAAAACAAACACACACCTGCTTTGAGGTGTCATAACACAAGCATGGAAGTGCAGTGATATGGCTCAGATCGGATTGTTGAAGCATGGGGAAGTTGAAGAAGGAACTCATTGTTAGGAGAGAGGGTACTGTGTGGGAGGGGTAAAAGCAGCCCAACTAGGGATGTCTGAGGCAGCGTAGGGTAAGGAGGGTATCCTATGGGAGATTGCAGTGGCAAAGGGAGATTCATCACATCCAGGACTATTGATCAAGTGTTATATAAGGCTAATGAGAGTCAGGTTTCTCACTGTTGGAGAAGGCAGTTACAAATATGGAAAAGAAAAAACTAGAATAAACTTTGTGGCATTGGATTGAAATTTGAGGTATAGGTGCAAACTCATTGTTTTCAATATAGATAGTTATGGAAATATAGATGTTAATGTGAGGATAGATAGGCAGACAGACAGACAAATATTCCCTACCTCTGTCCACCAAAAGGGCTTCAGGGTAGTAAGACTGCAATGAGAACAACTGGTCTCCAAAACTTGGTTTCTAAATACCTTTCTCTGCTGGTCAGGACTCTCGGCGTAATGAGTGATTTCAGGATTGGGCAAGGAGAAAGTACGTGAGCCTGGTGAATCTTATTGCTCCAGGAAGTAAGGAAGTGCTCAAAGAATTATAGAGCTGTGTCAAAAGTACACAGAATCCATCCTAAAGGGACTTCCACTGGATAAATTAGGGATAATTTGAACATTAAAATAATTACGGTAATACATATAATCTTGAATTTAAAAAGAAACCATGAGTCCATGCTGAATATATAAACAGATAAATAAAAACTGTGATGAGGAATGGGAAATCTACATGGTTTTAAAGTACCTCTTCACAAAAACATTTATTAATTACAAAAAGGAAAATTATAACTTTACAGAAGTCCTGGCAGATACTTAATTCAAATGATCAAAATGAACACAACTAATAGGGCAAATTGAAATCATGAGCCACTAGATATGATGTGATGATAATAATACATTATTTCTGTGATATTCTCGGAAAAGATTCTTGATTATAATCATGAGGAAACAACAGACAAACCCAAATTTTAAAACATTCCACAGAAACACAAACTGAGGAACATCCCACGAAGGAATAATCTTCAAAATTGACAAATAGTGGAAGACAGACCGCTAGGAACACCAATAATCCCTTCCCTTGAGTTGGGCAGAACCTACTCACTTTTAACAAACTTTTAATTACTTACTTTTAACCAGTAAGATATGGGAAAGTTGATGGGATATCAGTCCCATCATTACATTATGGCATATTTAAGATTCCCTCTTGCTAGCAGAGATGCTAGAAAGACTCCACCTCACTGTCCTTGAAGATGTGAATTGCCATAAAGTTAAGTGGTCATGTTGGAGAGGTTCACATGACAGTGAACTGCAGGCAGCCTCTAGTAGCTGAGAGTGATCTCCAGCAAGAAACTGAAGCCTCAGTCTTACAGCATCAAAGAAATACATTTTGCCAACAACCTAAGGGAGCTTAGAAGCAGATCTTTCCCATCAAGCCTCTGGTGAAACCGCAGCACTGGCTGACCTGTGGATTGCCTCCTGATGAAACTCTGAAGCAGAGAAGCAAGCTAAGACATGCCTGGACTCCTGATCCCCAGAAACAGATAATAAATATGTGTGTGTGTGTCTGTGTGTGTGTGTGTTATTTCAACTTGGTAAGTTTGTGGTAATTTGTTATGCAGCATAGAAAGCTAACATAGTCATGAAAGTCCATGAAAGGTTGAGAAATTACTCCACAGTAGAGGAGCCTAAAGAAATGTTACAGGCCAGACCAGGTGGCTCACGCCTGTAATCCCAGCACTTTGGGAGGCCGAGGCGGGCAGATCACCTGAGGTCAGGAGTTCGAGACTAGCCTGGCCAACGTGGTGAAACCTCGTCTGTACTAAAAAAAAGTACAAAAATTAGCCAGGCGTGGTGGTGGGTGCCTGTAATTCCAGCTACTCGGGAGGCTGAGGCAGGAGAATCGCTTGAACCTGGGAGTTGCAGTGAGCTGAGATCGCGCCACTGCACTCCATCCTGGGCGACAGACCAAGACTCCATCTCAAACAAAAAAAAAGAGAAAGAAATGTTATAAACCAATGCAATATATGATTCTGAGTGGGATCTTTTTGGATGTTATTGGGATAATAAGAAAAACCTGAACGTGGTCTGAGAATTAGAAGGTAGAAACAAATTAGTGTTATTTTCCTGATTTTGATGGCTGCTTTGCAATTATGTAGGAGACTATCCTTGTTATTAGGAAATAAACACTAAAGTGTACAAAGGTGATGGGGCATCAGGTTGGCAACTTTCAAATGGTTCTGAAAAAAGTTATTTGTATTAGACTCGCAATTATTTTGTAAATTTGAGAGATTGCTTCAAAAAAATATTCAAAAAGCACATTAAAAAGCTGTTTCCACCCTTGTCTTCTCCATCTCAGTAAATGGCACCTTATTCATCCAGTTGCTCAGGTAAAAATCCTAGACCTCATCCTTGATTCCTCTATAACCTGATACTATTCACTCAATTATAGAGTGATCCAAGTATCTATCACCACCTCCACCATTACCTCCTTTGTTCAAGCCAACATCTTCTTTGGCCCTCTTGTTTCAATAGACTCCTGGCTGCTCTCCCTGCTTCACTCTTGCCCTACAAGTGTCAATGTGCTACACAGTAGCCAGAGTGATGTTTGAAATTTTTAATTTAGAACCTGTGATTCTCCTGCTCAAAATCTCCAGCAGCCGCCACGACACACCTTTCATGGGCTACCAGCCCCTATATCATCTAGCCCTGTTCTCTGACTCATGTACCACCCTCCTTCATCATCCCCTTCAGACTCTACAGCCTCCTTGCTGTTTCTTGAGCTCCAGCATTTGCATTTTGTGTTCCCCCAGACAGCAATATGGCTTCCTCCTTCTCTTCAGTGCAGTCTCTGTCAAGTGCTACCTCCTTAGAAAACTCTTTTTTAACCAATATTTTTAAATGTTTAAAATGCACCCTCCCTCTCATCATAATATACATGTATCCCTCACTCCCCCTTATTTTTCTTCATGGTACTTATTACCAACTGAGAGTAAAAATTTCCTCTTATTTTCTTGTTTTATTATCTGTCTCCTCTATGAGGGCAAGGCATGTTCACCTCCGAATCTCCAGGACTAGAATGCTGCATGTTGAATGAGTGAGCACGACAGTACTGACATTCAGTTTCTGAGGAGTCAGCTTAGTCACTAACTATATATACTTGTCCACAAGCCTGGCAGTACTCATGACCGAAGTTCCTGCCTCAGAAAAATAAATTACTGCTGTGCAGCAATGCTAGGGTCATATAAAATAGGTAAAACCGTAACCTTCTAATTATAAGAGTCCATTAAAATTAACCTTTGTCTATCCTAGAGAATGCCTTCTGCTTAACACTGATAACAGTGCTGTCTCATTGGCTTCGTGTGCCCATGAACTGTGTTTGTTGAGCACAGAGCCCTGAACAAAAAGAAAATCTCTGAAACAGGAAGACAAAAAGACATGAAATTAAGTCAATAAATTAAGGGGACACAGAACTTGAGGAAAATTCATAGCTGATGGAGACAGAGAGAAAACAAACAAGGAAAAGAAATAGGACTAGAGAATGCTTTACATTCTTTTGACTACTAGAGTAAGAAGGGCCAAGAACACAAGAGGAATCTTAAGAAGTAGAATTAAAAATCTCTGTCAAACCTCTTCTTTACGTATCCATTCCTGGTTAACCTTGCAATGTTTCCCACATTATGGAAATGGCATTGCGATGAAGGAGAAAAAACTCATGCAAATAAAGTAAATAGAGGCAAGACCATTTTAGGTCTGGTTACCTTTACATGGTCATGGGATGGGGCTACCTGGATAGACATTTTCAAGAGGTTTGAGCTGTGCAGAATTGTATCATGAAGAGAAAGGATATGAAGGTCATATAATGATCACCTTAAGCATGAGATTTGAAAGAGACTGTGGATGAGCATTTGAGAGCCTCTGGGTACCGCTCACTTGTTACTTCTTCTGTCAACTGTTAAGTCAGTAGTAGGTAATAAATAAGATAGTTGCAGTTCCATGTTATCCTATTGTGTCTACTCATCATTTCTGCCTGGAAGGAAATCCCAGATTAGGATTGCCAGATAAAAGATAAGATGCCCCATAAAATTTGAGTTTTCAATAAACAGTTTTTTTGGTTATTTTTCAATAAACAATAATTTTTAATAAAAGTATGTCCCATGCAATATTTGGGATATACTTTTAAGGAAGTATTTATGGATTATCTGAAATTTAAATGTGACTAGGTGTGCTATATTTGTCTTTGCTAAATCTGGCAATGCTACTCCACATCAAGGACTAAAAACTAAGAAAGGATGGACTTTGGTCTTTCTGGTGCCCTTGGTAGGGATTCAGAGAGCTTGGATGGCTCTCTCTGCTGTATTCACCATACAAAGGGCTGGATCCTTCCAGGAAATGACGCTACACTAAAGTTTATGTGTCTTCTTATATTTGTCTTTGCCCATCTATCTCTAACCCTGCAAGGAGCTGCTATTCATTCATTCATCCCTTTCCCAGGTATTCTTTTATTGTAACTTATTCTGACTTATTCTGTTTCTAATACAGTCTGCTCAAAGAAGGTCTCCTGGGGCAATGGCATGCTTGAGTTACTCATTTATAAATTTCCTGCTAGTGTGCATTTTCATTATTGACAGTTGTGTTGCAGAAGAATTTTTCTTGCAAATGCAGGCCAATTTTTCCATGAATTTTAGGTGATCTCCTATTTATAAATAAAGCCACTGAAAGGGTTTTTGTCATTATTTAATAATGTAACCACAGAAAGGAAAACAAAACACCAGAATCAATATTCCAGGACTGAGAATCCTGTGAGAAGAAAAACAGTTGGCAACAGCAAGTCTAAGAAGTAGTGACATTTGTGTCCCAACAGATAGGCAGAGCTCAGTAATGGGCAACTTAGAGCAATAATTCTTCAGCTACCCACACAGCAAGAAGACAGTCAGCCTTTTGGAGATATTTCATTCTTCTAATAAATGTTAAGGTTTAGAGATAAGTAGTGGTAGGAATTGAAGCTCATACAGAATCCAAATATCACAGCTGGAATATGCTATTAGAATCTCAATAGCATTAGTTTAGGAGTAACTACATAAACAGAGCCTTTTAAAAATTATTTTATTTTTAATTTTTGTAGGTACATATGAGGTGTATATATTTATAAGGTACATGAGATATTTTGATACAGGCATACAATGCATAATAATCGTATCAGGGTTAAATGGGGTATCCATCACCTCAAGCATTTATCCTTTGTGTTATGAACAATCCTATTATACTCTTCTAGTTACTTTAAAATCTATAAATAATGGTACTGTAGTCACTCTGTTGTGCTATCAAATACTACATCTTATGAGTCACTCCATCTAAATATATTTTTATACTCATCAATCAACCCCACTACCCACATCAACCAACGCCACTTCCCCCATCAACCAACCCCACTCCATCCCCTCCACCCAGGAGTGGGTGGAAGTGGTGAAAGAGGGGAAGTGGGGATGGTTGAAGGGTACAAATATTTTAATTTTTAGCTCCCACAAATGACAAGAACATGCAAAGTCTGTTTTTCTGACACAGAGTCTTGATGTTAGGCTATATCAGAATTTTTAAACCTTGGCATTATTGACATTTTGGGCCAGATAATTCTGTTGTGGGGGACTGTCCTATGCATCGTCTGATGTTTAGCAGCAGCCCTGGCCTCTATTTACTAAATGCCAGTAGCAAACTCCCAGTTCTCACAACCAAAATTGTCTCCAGACATTAACCAATGTCCCCTGGAGGACAAAAACTGCTCCTAGTTAGGGGTAGCCACTGGTCTGGAATAGAAGAGTGATGTTTCATCCTGATGGAATGTTAGAAGAACCTGGAGTGTCTTTTAAAAATAATGATTTTCTGACACCACCCCAGAGATTCTGACTTAATTGTTCTGGGAGAGAGCTCACTTTGTTGTTTTTCATATGCAAGTAGAGTTTAAAACTATTGAGCTAGATCTAAAAAAGAAAAAAAAATCCTGTTTGCAAAAGTATCATTCTTGGAAACTTAGACAGAGATGAGTCCATAAATGTGAATTAAATAGCCTCAGCTATTGAAAAAGAAACAGACAACGGGGGGCAAGGCTTGTTAAAGCCTGGGCCTAGAAGATCACATTCACTTTCCCCAGTTTAACTTGTTTTTAATGGCATTTTTTTAAAAACAACATTCAAATTTTAGGCTGTAGTTGTATTAGTAAGGTTGCAAGACAGAAAAAGGGGCAGTAAAAATAAAAAAAGAATTAAGAAATTGCAAACTGGCTTTTCTTTTTTTTTTTAAAGGAAGTTTTTACTTACTGGTTTCTTTTTTTTTATTTTTAAAAGAACCTTCCACTAAGTTTATCTCATGAGATTGCCAATTTGGGAACATCAGCAATCATGGGTGCACCTTTGTGGTGATCAAATATTTGAAAGCACGTTACCTTGCATGCCTTTCCTAAATCTTACACAGAGTGAGTAGTAAAGAGTTAAAGGACAGCCTGCTGCTCAGCTCTGGGATTCTAATGCAGGCAAGCTTTTACTTCTGCGGAGCTCTTCTAAGAGAGACAGCCTAGAGGTATTCTAGAGAACGGGTTTGTGTTGCTTACTGTTAACAGTCTTCCTAGGAACATTTGGCAAGGCATAAAACATTCCTTTCACAGTACAGAGGGGACTTGTGGCCAGAGTGTGCAGATTTAGTGGAGACAGGTGGCACCAAGAGGGTCTTTAAAATTAGTGACGCTTACTGATGGCTGCACTGCAGTCACAATCTATCCCTACCATATTTCAAAAGTCCGCATATTTTATATTTATAATGTCACTAAGTCTGGTTTAAATAAATGCTAGATGATAAAGTATGACTTTATAATGAGTAATTGTTAACGTGCTCTCTGTACTTTGAGGAGCAGGGCTAGTGATTACTCCTCGCTTGATCATTTACACTAAGACTCTCAGATGGACTTGATGCTTCTTGCCTATGGACAATGCTTTGCTTTCGCTTCTGCTGTAGAAACCTTGAACACCCACTTTAGTTCTACCACTGGGTAAGAACTTTATGATGAAAACTTAGATCTTGAGGATCTTCTTGAGACTCTCCTGCTTCTCAACTCAATGAAAATCAGTGCAACACAAAAAGTAAGTAAATCCTGTGATGTGTGAGCCAGCTGACAAGGAGTGAGGTCAGTCCAGAGCACAGAGAGAAGTGTTGGGGACAGCTTGGGCAGCAGAGACGCAGCTGCGGCAGTGGCAGAACAGTAGCAAATGTCCAATGTGCAACTGCAGGAGAGAGAATGTAGGCACGAGAGAAAAGTCAGAGACAGAATGAGTGAATTATGAAAGGCCGGGGTGGGAGGGGAGAAAGTTTAATCATAAGAGTTTAGAGCCAACAGGGCAAGTAATGATGTGTAATAAGCCCAGGTAATACAGTACACAAGGAATACAGTAAAAACAAACATATCAGTAAAATGAGTCATACTTACTGATATGAGGACATGGGTTTTCTTAAATGCTTCCTTGCACCCTTTTTGGAGCTGGCATTTCTAGTACTAAGGTAATTCGGTGGACCCTTTGTAATATAACTCAACTCTGAAGAAAACAAACATTCTTTTAGCAGCATAAGCTAGTCATTAATCTTCACAACCTGGAAGATCTGATGGTGTGTTACAAAGTTCAGTACTGCCCTGAAGCCCAGGCAAGAGGTGCCACTTTCCTGTTCTTTAGAGTGTCTGGCATATGAGAGACTCACACAAATCAATGTATTAGGAACACACAGGTGTCTCTGTTTTTTGGGATGCAGTACTCAGCACTGGCACCACTTGACCCACGACCATAAATATCTGCTTCCATAACTCACACCAGTCAGGCCCCAGAGAAATGATCCCCACATCTCCTGCCCTGTGATTCTAAAACAAAAGGCAAGTGCATCTGAATTCTGTGAGGGTTTGTGTGTTGCACCACCACTGAAATCAGAGAAAGGCACTGCCTTAGATGGTGGGGAGTGTTTGAGTGACAGAAGCACTTAGGTAAGAGAAAAGACAAATTAATTAACTTGTCAGATCCTTCCTCTCAGATAACATGAATGCAATAGATTCTTGCATAATAAGTATAGTTTCCCAGGAGTACCATGCATCTATTTTTTTGCTTCTCTTCATGTTCCAATTCACAGTTCCAGAGGTACTTCTGAATTAAATCAGTTTTGTAAAATCAAACATGGTTGTTTAAGGACATTTTACAATATCAAGCATTTCATGTTAGTCTTAAATTTTTATATACGTATATATATATAGGCTTAGTTGTAATGATTTATGTATTGGCAATTAGATGAACACAAAACACAGGAATTGCTAAAACTTTTATTATCATGAGAATATTTACTAAGATTTAATTACTTTTCCAAAAAATTAAGTTTAGCTTTAACTAAATAACTTTAAATTTTCATATTTATATGTTGTAATTTGTAAATTTGCTTTTAATGTTGGATAAGCTTGATAATATTATCAAATATTAGATAAATGTAATATTAGAAGAAAACTGTTTTGAAAGGATATATAAAAATAATTTCATTCAAAATTTTTATATTTAATTTAAATTTTTAATGAAAATATATCTAAGCTTTGTACGCTTTAAATGTAATTATGTTTGATAATTTAATCGTTTACTATTCGTTTTCTATTGCTGCCCTAACAAATTACCATAGTTCAGTGGCTTACAAAACACAAATTTATTATCTTACCATTCTGTGGGTCAAAATTCCAAAATAGGTGTCACTAGGCTAAAATGAAGGACTGCATTTCTTCCTGCAGGCTCCAGGAGAGATCTATTTCTTACTCTTTTCGGCTTCTAAAGGCTGCCCACATTCCTCGACTAGTGGCGTCCCTCCTTCATCTCTAAACCCAGCAACAACAGGTTGAGTCCTCATGTCACATCTTTCTTACCTTTCTGTCATCTCATCTCGCTGACTGCTGCTGGGAAAAATTCTCCACTTTTAAGGACTATCATGATTAGACTATGCCCACTAGATAATACAAGATCTCAGATCCTTAACTTCAATCACATCTGCAAAGTCGCTTTTGCCTCATGAAAGAGTCTGAGGTTTAGGTGGAGAGATCTTAAGGGGGCTATTAATCTGCCTACCATAATCACTGAGAATAAGTACAAGTTAAGATTATAATAGCAATAAAATATACAAATGTGAAGCTCCAAAAGAACAACAACAACAAAAAAGGTGAACAGGAAAAAGAAACTGAAAATCTTTAAAAAGGCAGTCTGTTTAAATCTATAAAAACTGGAAAAAATGAGAGTGGACAAATATCTGGTAAGCATGATGGACTTAAAATTTGTGACTAGGGCATTACATTTTTTATATTAATATAATGAAGATTGAATTACTGATCAAAACAATTAAAAAGCAAGAGAACTATTCTCATCAAATCTGCAACACGAAAAGTTCAGACAAAATTCCAACAACTTCACATTCTGAACTAAATGAGGACTAATTACCAGTTCGAGCAATGAGAATATATGAGGTCCTCCGTTTGCACTTTGCCAGGGATCTGAAAATGTTGGGAGTAGGTCAGCTTCACCCTGAAGCCAGACCATCGACAGCCACTTTTCCCTCCCTTCTCCACCCACAGGTCTTAGGCCCTCATCCTTCCCAGCCTCAGAACTAGTCTCCAAAGAAGAGGAAAGTTAGAGGAGAGAGTAAATCGTTGAATAGGATGAAGGAGATGTGGGAAAAAGAAAAAGAGAGGCTGCAAGAGAGAGGGTCCCAGGGATAACTCTGCTCTTGGAAGGGTGGCCACAGTCATGTGGTCCCAAGAGGCAACAACAAGTTTAGGAAGCCAGAGAAACCAGTTACAATCACTGCTACTTTTTTCGATTCTGTGTTGTTTAAGAAATATCACCCGCCAGGAGTTCTCCAGAAACATTTTCCCCGATTCCATGTAAGTTCTCAACCAGTGAATGGTAATCCCATTTTGGTTTAGTCTGTACCATCCCTTATTCCAAAATAAAGGGAAAAATGTTTATATCTTAAATTTTCTACTTTACTAAACTCAAGGGAAATAGCCAAGCAAAAACGAAAGCTGAGATTCTTGCTAATTATCCTTTCCATAGAATGTTTGCTAAAATTCCTTGTCAAGGAAGAAATAACAAAGGTAGTGACGCTCTGTATAGGGTGTTTCCAATTAGTTGTACTTTAAAGTATAAGTATTTAACAAAATCTATAAATTTTGTTAATTATTTACTTGTAGTGAAAAATGAGCCATTCTCAAGCAAATCACTTTTTATTACACGTTCTAGAGAATAACCATAAAAGGACATTTATTATAGCAAAAATAACCACATCTGGATGGAACTTCAATCACCAGCTATTTACTAAATACATGCCCAGAAAAAAAATAGTTCATCTTTAATTTCAGTCATCACTAATAAAAGCTGAAGTGCCTCTTCAGATCTTTTGATCATTTTCTGTTGGATTGTTTTCTTTTTACTGAGTTGCAAATACTCTTTATATATTTTGGATACAAAGCTTTATCACATAGGCATTTTGCAAGTATTTTTTCCAAGATTTTTATCTTTTCATTTTTTTAATAATACCTTTCGAAGAACAGGAATTTTATAATTTTTATGAAGTCCATTTATAATTTTTTCTTTTATGGGTTGGTGGGGGTTGGGGGTTGTGTTGTCCTAAGAAATCTTGGCTCGACACAAAAAGATTAGTTTCTATATTTTCTTCTAGAAGTTTTATAGTACGATCTCAGATCCATTTCAGATGATGAATAAGCACATAAAAAAAGATATTCATCGTTAGTCATTAGAGAAATGCATATTAAAACCATAAAGAAATACTACTATATACATATATTAGATAGGATGAAGAGCAACTGGAATCTCATACAGTGCTGATTGAAATGCAAAATGGCAAAACAACTTTAGAAACCGCTTTGGAAGCAGCTGTACTGACATGCAATTTTGAGCTGGAAGAATCTTAGAAAAAGAATACTTTACCCCCTCCCCCATTCTCTTCACCCTGGGGAACTGTTAAATGAGGAAATTGTGGTTCATGGAGGAACTTGTCTATATCCTTTCTCAGCTTTCCCGCGGTAATTACCATCTTGATAATATAACGTAATGTATGTATATGTTATCAAATAATATAATATCTTCATCATATATTTATCATCTTCATAATGTTAGCTGTCTAGTGGTAACTTTTTTTTGCTCTTTATTGCCTCCCTCTTTTTTCCCTCTTTGTTGTTTTTTGTCATACAATTATGATATATGTGTATATATTCTCACTCTAAAGATGTAAACAACACAAAGATTATTGAACAAATCACGAAAGTAACCCTTCCTTCATTCTTACCCTATCCAACCCTCATCTCCTCAGAAGAATACACCATTTTAGTTGATAAATGTTTTTCTGGCTCTTTTTCAATGTTTCTACCTATATGCATGTATGTATAATGTATATACATACATATATACATACATATTGATATATACATATATAGAGGTATGGTTTTTTAACTTAAATGGAATTGCATTGTGGATATTGTCCTATGACTTGCTTTCAACCAAATTATATGTCTTGGAAATACATAAATATATTTAAAAATATGTTATGTATATGTAACATACTATATATGTGTAATATATATTACATAGATATAATAAGGCCTAGGAAGAAATTGTCTGCAACCTCTAGTACATGTTCCTCTATATCTACCATACATATATACAACCCATTCTTTTTATTCTTTGTTTTTTTGGACGGAATCTTGCTCTGTTGCCCAGGCTGGAGTGCAGTGGCACAATCTCGGCTCACTGCAAGCTCCACCTCCTGGGTTCAGGCCATTCTCCTGCCTCAGCCTCCCAAGTAGCTGGGAATACAGGCACCTGCCAACACGCCCAGCTAAATTTTTTTTGTATTTTTAGTACAGATGGGGTTTCACCGTGTTAGCCAGGATGGTCTCCATCTCCTGACCTCGTGATCCGCCCACCTTGTCCTCCCAAAGTGCTGGGATTACAGGCGTGAGCCACCACGTCCAGCCACAACTCATTCTTTATAAAAGTTGCAGAGTAGTCCAAAATATGGATGAACTGTAGCTTAATTACTTATTCTCCCATTGATAGACACTTAGGACTTTTCTAATTTTTATAATTGAAAAATATGCTGCAATTAACAAACATTCTTGTGTATCTTTTTGCTGTATGTATGCATATTTCTTTAGTATGGGTTTTGGAAGAGGAATTACAAAGGAGGTACAGAATGTAAATATTTTTATTTTGAAAAATACAGTTGTAATTTAATAACCCACCAAAAGACTCTAAGAGTTTATATTCACATCAACAATGTAAGAGCATGTCTGTTTTACTACATCCTTACCCCCACTGGTTATAATACTTTTAATTAACAATCTTATGGATGAAGAATACTATCGCAATGTTGTTTTAATGCATTTTTCCAATTACTAGTGAGACTGAACGTTAATTCTTTTATTTTATGGATCACTGGCTTTTCTCCTTCTGTGAACTACCTGTTCACATCCTCTGCTTTTCAGCTCTTGAGCTGTTATCTTTTTCTTATTGATTTATATGAGCTTTTTATATATTCAAGATGTTAATCATTTGTATTTTATGTATATGGCAATGATTTTCTTCCAAACCAATGCTTGTCTTTTATTTATTTATTTATTTATTTTTTTGAGACCGAGTCTCGTTCTGTCGCCCAGGCTGGAGTGCAGTGGCGCGATCTTGGCTCCCTGCAAGCTCCGCCTCCCGGGTTCACACCATTCTCCTGCCTCAGCCTCCTGAGTAGCTGGGACTACAGGCGCCCGCCACCACACCCACCACCACACCCGGCTAATTAACACGGGGTTTCACCATGTTAGCCAGGATGCTCTCTATCTCCTGACCTCGTGATCCGCCCGCCTCGGCCTTCCAAAGTGGTCGGATTACAGGCATGAGCCACCACGCCTGGCCAATGCTTGTCTTTTTATCTCTGTTTATGGCATCTTTCATACTATGGACATTTTTATTTTTTATTTTTATGTTGATTTATTCTTGAATTGTATACATGTTAATTATACCTAAGTTATTGTAATACCCTTAAAGACAAGTTCTACACATATATTTAATTTGCTTTCCCAATAGGTCTCTGAGGAACACATTTTTTCAAATCACTTTGTTTCATCTTTTTTAGGTGATGATCAGTTATTAAGGAGTTTGAAATAATCATTTAAACGGAATTCTTCAGATGCAAACATAAAGACGTTTATCGGGTCAGAGCATTGGTCGGTTCACATACTCAGGATCAGTGGCCTGGGTGGGCAGGCACTGGGTGAATGGAGAGCTGCAGGTATTGGAAGAGAGCCCAGTTGGATATGTAGTTTCCAAAGATCATCAAGGCAGACAACCGAAGGGAAACCGTGGGAAACACCTGCTTTGGGCCATCTAAGATGAGATGATAAAGTAAGGAAAGAGTTGAGCGCAACACAGTGATAGCCAATCTGAAAGCAGGCAGAACTGACAAGACCAAACAAGTAGGTGAACTAGCTGCAGGCAGCCAGCCACCACAGGGACAGCGTGTACTCCAGGGACAAGCTCAAGGCTATAGGTAGTTAGTTCAAGGCTACTAGGGTGAGAAGAGCAGGAACTGAGTTCTATACCAGTGCTTCTCAAAACTAATGTGCATCCTAATCACCTGGAAATCTTGTAAAAATGTAGATTCTGATTCAGTGAGTCTGAAGCAGGGCTTAAGATACTACATGCTTAACAAGAGCCTAGTTGATGCTGACACTGCTGGTCCCTGGAGCTCTCTTTGAGTAGCAGGCCTCTGGAAGGCTTGTGTTACTAAGCACAGAGAAGCCTCACTTATCAAATCTGCACCAAAACAGGAAAAATAATGTGAAGAATAATGTGAGGCACACGTCAGAGCATGAAGCAGTTGCTTTGTCCCTGAGGTTGCGCTCCAGATGGCTTCCTAAGATGCGACAGGCTGATCTTGTGCGTGGGGGTCCCGGAGGCTTGGGCCACGGGAGAGACAGGACCTCAGAGGCTGGGAGACAGGCAGAGACAGAACAGTGACTTCCTGCTGCTTTTGAATTTGCACATTCTGTAGAATAATAACAGCAGTAAACTGTTACACAATATCTATTCTCAGCATCTTGAAGCCCTTTCACATATTGTTACTTCCATTAATGGGGCCCTTTGCTGCTATTTCTACTTTTCTCTTCAGCTATCAACAATATGGCTTTCCACACCTCCATCAGACAGTGGCCAGATGAAATAAAATGTGCCAGAATGAAAACTTGTTCATTTGTCTACTTTTTGCCAAGACTAGACAGGCAGGAAATTGAATGTATTTTTACAGAAAAGGTTTTCGAAACTTTTTCCCCTCTGTGGCTCATTTAGGTAAACTAAAAGGCATAAGACCCATCTAAAACAGGGGTTCAGGCTTTTTATTAGAGAAAGAACATAGTACTTTAAAAAAATACATAAAAT
Organism: Gorilla gorilla gorilla; assembly: GCF_029281585.2. Lineage (NCBI taxonomy): Eukaryota > Metazoa > Chordata > Mammalia > Primates > Hominidae > Gorilla > Gorilla gorilla. The sequence goes on from NC_073237.2 coordinate 36,805,503, forward strand.
AATAAAAAGGAAAGACAAAGATAATGAAGGTTGCACATGGTACCAAATTTTTGTATCCCATAATAACACATGAGTAGATCACTACTAAGTAGGTTTTAGTGACATATAGGAAACATTAAAATCTACAGAAATTTGCATTATTTTCTTTTGAAAAGGATCATTTCACAGCCTTTCAGGGGGAACCCATTGCCCACAGGAACTCATGCATTCCATGCTTTGAGGATCACTAGGTCTAAGAAGCCTTCCTTGGAGGTTCTAGCCTCCAACCCTTATTTTAATAAAAGAAGCTCCACTTTTATCTGTTTCTGTGTCAGACTACCACACAACATATGGCTTAAAGAAAGGTTTCCAGGGCTAAAGCAGACTTTGAGGATTACTAATTCCGAGTTAAATTTCTGTGTATTATCTCTGGATTTGACTTATTCACACTGGACTATCACTCATAAATATACATAATACAGAGTTAACTATTTAAATTTATAAAGAGAGTATTTTCCTTTTTTATGAGTAAAACACGCTGCCAACTACTTGGACCACATACTGATCCATAAATACTGACAGCTTTGTAATTGGAAATAATAAATACACACTAATGAAGCATCTCAAAAGGGAAGAGCCACAGGTAATCTGAGTGATTAGGCATTCATGTTAGGTTAGGCTTTGATCATTGTTTTTAATCACAATTTCATTGCAGTGCATCTATAAATCCATGTCCAGAAGTACGAAGTGGTTCTATAGTAAGAATAAGATGCTATAGATAATGGGACTAAATAAGACACTATAGGTAATGACACAGATTCAAGTCTTACTGTTGATGAGAAGAGGTCAATAATGGATGATATAATATACTACAGCAATGGGAATTATTGAATGTTTTCCAGACTTACTTGTATAATTGGCCATAACAGCAAACAAAAAACAGGTTCTGATAGCAAAATGATATACAGTACTAACAAAGGTGAATCTTGAGGTGAACCTTCTCTTTATAAGTTTAAATAGTTTACCCCCGACCTTTTCCCATAGTAGAACAGCCTAAAAAGTATCTTTCGGTAGAATGCTAGTGCTTATGAGGTTTTCTTAAGATATCATTTTTCAATTAAAATTTATTTCACAGAAGACTCACATCCTTGCCAGCCTTCAGGGTGAGAGTTGATTCAGGCTGTGTCCAACGGCAACGATGAGTGAACTTCTCACCCTCAGAATCACATGAGCATTCCTGAGATGTTTTATCAGAGTGATACCAACTTCATTATTAGGATATTGAGTCCCTATTTCCTATATTCAATGTCCTTTCAAGCCCTAACTTTGTCCGGGTTGAAGGCAAAGATCCAAATAATCACGCTTGTCTTTGATAACTGAAACTGGGAGAACTGGGACTGTCTCAAGATTTCTACATGACTGTAGGTTGCAAGTACTGTGGTTGCATCTCCAAATATTAACCAATCCCAGCTGACAATTCAATGGGGTCTCCTGAACCATGATCCTCATGTCTCCAGTGAAGGAAATGTGCAAAGGGGATTCAAAAATCCCTTTTGGAGGAATAGGAAACTTCTGCTTTCCTTCCTTTCATAACATTTGCAATAGAACAAAGGCTTTTTTAGAATGGAGCAACCAGATCCTTTCTTGGGGGAATCAGCTTAAATGTCCATTCTTCTCATACTACTTTTATCTGTGTGATCCTATTCTTTTCTGTTGTGGATTGAATCATGTCCCTCAAAAAGATAATAAATTCAAGTTCTAATCTGAGGTCCTGTGGGCGTGACCTTATTCAGTATTAGAATTTTTGCAGAAGTTAACAATGAGGTCATACTGAGTTAGAGTGTGCTCTAAATTCAATGTGGAGAAATTTGGACACAGAGGCAGACACACAGGGAGAACCCCGTGTGACAATGGAGGAAGAGGATGCATTTATGCTGCCACAAGCCAAGGAACACCAAGGATTGTCAGCAGCCACCAGAAGCTAGGATAAAGGCATGGCATATCACTCCCTCTGAGCCCCCAAAAGGAGCCAAGACTGCTAATACTCTGATCTCGGACTTCTGGCCTGAACAGTGAGAGAATAAGGTTCTGTTGTTTCAAGCTACCCAGCTTGTGGTATTTTGTTACAGAAGCACAAGGAATCAAGTACATTTTCTTTCTCAGCACTTGTGATAATTTGATTTTTTCTTTACTTAGTGGTTGTTTCACACCTATGTCCCCATCAGACTGTAAGCTTAAAGAGACCTGGATCCGGTCTGTCTTCACCACTGTTGATTCATTACCAGCACAGTGCCTGGCCCATGGTCACTGAATAAACGTTTGTTGAGAGAATGAACGTGCTTAACCAGAAGTACTATTGACCTATTAGGCCAAGTTCAAGGTGCCTAACAGCTCAGCTGTGAAGGATACCTCTCCTTTCAGTCCTCTGTTACATATGTTCCTGATAGATGTGTTATTTGTGTCTCCTCCTGGCCCTCAAGTTTGTTTGAGGGCAGGACCCTTTTTTGTACATCTGTAGAGCTACGTAGTACCTAAATACTACTTTGCATATATAATAAAGTTTCAATAAGTATTCATTAAATAAAGAAATAAATGAAATGACTAAGTTTTCTAAGATGTTACAACTAGATTGAAGGTATTTAGCTCATTATTTAATAATAAAACTACGGTTAATTATGGTGTCCTGTGTGAAAATGGTTATAGTTTGTTTTTTAATTAATATAAGCATGTATGTGCATTATCAGTATACACAATTTGTGGTATGAGTGTTTTGCGTCCCTGCACACAGACCACGGAAATCCTGAGAAACAAACTGCCACCCCAGAGCAAGTGCCTAACACAGAGACTTTTAATCCTTAAAGTTTTTCTATAACTAAGCAATGTTTTTTCAAATGCAAGAACACTGATATGCAGACATATTGATTGTCCACTCACAAAGCCATTCCTCAATATCATTACAACATGCCTCTTTGAATGCCGTTAAAAACAGATGTCTCATTTTTCTAGGACAAGTTGGCTGAAGTTCTGCTTGAAAACTGGTAATAGAAAATACAATTTCTCAACCCCCTTTGGCCTTTTAATTCTGTTCTACAACCTTGCCAGTTCACTTTCAAAGTCAAGGGATGCATCTTGCAAAACCATGACATCTTTTGAGTAACTCCTTCTGTTCTTAACACATATTCCCAGGAGCTTAATAAATATTGCTTTTGCAACTTGTTTAGTGGCAAAATAATGAGTCCTTGGTGTATGCTTATCCTCTGCTTTGCTATTATAGAAGATATATTCAGACTGCTTTAAACAAAACTCAATTCAAGGGCAGGGAACAGTCCTAAAACCTGTTAAAATTCAAATACTTGGTCACTGTATGTGCAGCATGTGTGTTCTAGAAAGTCCTATTATTTTAAAATATAAATTGAATCTTGTTGAGAAATTAATGTCATCTGAATATATTAATAACTGAAATGCTGCCAAGTTTACAAAAAGCCCTCAATGAAACTGTGACCTTGTATAGACAAGGGCCTGTGGAGGGACATTTTTAAACCATCTCTTTTTTTATTTCCTCATGAGATCTACAATGTAAGTGCATTAAAGTTGATGAATGAATTGCAGTGCAACTTTTCCTGCCTCTTTTGCATTTCATTTGTCTATATTTCAAGCTTCACTGAAGTGATAGATTTTGGGCTTTACCACATTGTCCTCTGATTGCTTCCCTCTGTTCCTCCTTTTCCTAGTGAATCTTTGTTTTACTGGTGGAAAAATCTACATCTTTGTATCTTGGCATTTTACTTTCACATTATCTCATAGATTTTATTTCAAGTTGCTATAAAGTTATAAACTTTTATTTTTAACTAATATTATTTTTAACAATTAGAAAATTGTTGACCAGGTAATTTCAGCACTTTGGGAAGCTGAAGCGAGAGGATGACGTGAGCCCAGGAGCTCGAGACCAGCCTGGGCAATGCAAGGAGACTGTCTCTACAAAATATAAAAATACATTAGCCAGGTTTGGCGGTGCATGCCTGGGGTCCAGCTATTCAGGAAGCTGAGGTGGGAGGATCACTTGAGCTGGAGAGGTTGAGGCTGCAGTGAGCAGTGATCACACCACTGCACTCCAGTCTGGGTGACAGAGGGAGACCCTATCTCGAAAAAAAGGATTTTGCTGGCAAGATGGCTGAAGAGGAATAGCTCCGTTCTGCAGCTCCCAGTGAGATCAATGCAGAAGGCAGGTGATTTCTGCATTTCCAACAGAGGTACCTGGTTCATCTCACGGGGACTGGTTGGACGGTGGGTGCAGCCCATGGAGGGTGAGCAGAAGTAGGATGGGGCGTTGCCTCAGGAAGTGCAAGGGGTCCCTCTCCTAGCCAAGTGAAGCCGTCAGGGACTGTGCCATAAGAACAGTGCACTGTGGTCCAGACTTTTCCCACAGTCTTTGCAACCCACAGACCAGGAGATTCCAAGCGGTGCCTACGCCAGCAGGGCCCGGGGTTTCAAGCACAAAACTGGGCGGCCATTTGGGCAGACATCAAGCTAGCTGCAGGAGTTTTTATTTTCATACCCCAGTGGTGCCTGGAATGCCAGTGAGACAGAACCGTTCACTCCGCTGGATAGGGGGCAGAATCCAGGGAGCCAAGTGGTCTGGCTTGGCGGGCCCCACACCCACGGAGCCCAGCAAGCTAAGATCCACTGGCTTGAAACTCTCGCTGCCAGCACAGCAGTCTGAGGTCCACCTGAGACGCCCGGGCTTGGTGTGGGGAGGGGCATCCGCCATTGCTGAGGCTTGAGTAGGCGGTTTTACCCTCACGGTGTAAACAAAGCTACCTGGAAGGTCCAGCTGGGCACAGCCCACCACAGCTCACCAAGGCCGCTGTGGCCAGAGTGCCCCTCTGGATTCCTCCTCTCTGGGCAAGGCATCTCTGAAAAAAAGGCAGCAGCACCAGTCAGGGACTTATAGATAAAACCCCCATCATCCTGGGACAGAGCACCTCAGGGAAGGAGTGGCTGTGGGTGCAGTTTCAGCAGATTTAAACGTTCCTGCCTGACAGCTCTGAGAGAGCAACAGATCTCCCAGCACAGCGTTCAAGCTCTGTTAAAGATCAGACTGCCTCCTCAAGTGGGTCCCTGACTCCCATGTCTCCTGATTGAGAGACACCTCCCAGTAGGGGCTGACAAACACCTCATAAAGGAGAGCTCCAGCTGGCATGTGGCAGGTGCCCCTCTGGGACGAAGCTTCCAGAGGAAGGAACAGGCAGCAATCTTCGCTGTTCTGCAGTCTCAGCTGATGATACCCAGTCAAACAGGACCTGGAGTGAACCTCCAGCAAACTCCAGCAGACCTGCAGCAGAGGGGCCTGACCGTTAGAAGGAAAATTAACAAATAGAAAGGAATAGCATTAACATCAACAAAAAGGATGTTCACTCAGAGACCCCATCCAAAGATCACCAACATCAAAGACCAAAGGTAGATAAATCCACAAAGATGGGGAGAAACCAGTGCAAAAAGTCTGAAAATTCCAAAAACCAGAATGCCTCTTCTCCTCCAAAGAATCACCACTCCTCACTAGCAAGGTAACAAACTGGACAGAGAATGAGTTTGACAAATATACAGAATTAGGGTTCAGAAGGTGGGTAATAACAAACTCCTCCAAGCTAACGGAGCATGTTCTAACCCATGCAAGGAAGCTAAGAACCTTGAAAAAAGTTACAGCAATTGCTAACTAGAATAACCAGTTTAGAGAAGAACATAAATGACCTGATGGAGCTGAAAAACACAGCACGAGAACTTCGTGAAGCATACAGAAGTATCAATAGCCAAATCGATCACGTGGAAGAAAGGATATCAGAGATTAAAGATCAACTTAATGAAATAAATTGAGAAGACAAGATTAGAGAAAAAAGAATGAAAAGGAATGAACAAAGCCTCCAAGCAATATAGGACTATGTGAAAAGACCAAATCTATGTTTGACTGGTGTACCAGGAAGTGATGGGGAGCATGGAACCAAGCTGGAAAACACTCTTCAGGATATTATCCAGGAGAACTTCCCCAACCTAGCAAAACAGGCCAACATTTAAATTCAAGAAATACAGAGAACACCACAAAGATACTCCTCGAGAAGACCAACCCCAAGACACATAATCGTCAGATTCACCAAGGTTGAAATGAAGAAAAAAATGTTAAGGGCAGCCAGAGAGAAAGGTCAGGTTACCCACAAAGGAAGCCCATCAGACTAACAGCAGATCTCTCTGCAGAAACCCTACAAGCCAGAAGAGAGTGGGGGCCAATATTCAACATTTTTAAGGAAAAGAATTTTCAACCCAGAATTTCATGTCCAGCCAAACTAAGCTTCATAACCGAAGGAGAAATAAAATCCTTTACAGACAACCAAATGCTGAGAGATTTTGTCAACAGCAGGCCTGCCTTACGAGAGCTCCTGAAGGAAGCACTAAACATGGAAAGGAACAATTGGTACCAGCCACTGCAAAAGCACACCAAATTTTAAAGTCCATTGACACTATGAAAAAACTGCATCAACTAACAGGCAAAATAACCAGCTAGCATCATAATGACAGGATCAAATTAACCTTAATTAAATTAACCTTAAATGTAAATGGGCTAAATGCCCCAATTAAAAGACACAGACTGGCCACCTGTATAAAGAGTAAAGACCCATCAGTGTGCTATATTCAGGAGACCCATCTCACATGCAAAGACACACATAGGCTCAAAATAAAGGGATGGAAGAATATTTACTAAGCAAATGGAAAGCAAAGAAAACAAAAAGCAGGGGTTGCAATCCTAGTCTCTGATAAAACAGACTTTAAACCAACAAAGATCAAAATAGACAAAGAAGGGCATTACATAATGGTAAAGGGATCAATGCAACAAGAAGAGCTAACTATCCTAAATATATATGCACCCAATACAGGAGCACCCAGATTCATAAAGCAAGTTCTTAGAGACCTACAAAGAGACTTAGACTCCCACACAATAATAGTGGGAGACTTTAACACTCCACTGTCAATATTAGACAGATCAATGAGACAGGAAATTAACAAGGATACTCAGGACTTGAACTCAGTTCTGGATCAAGTGGTCCTAATAGATACCTGCAGAACTCTCCACCCCAAATCAACAGAATATACATTCTTCTCAGCACCACATCGCACTTATTCTAAAATTCACCACATAGTTGGAAGTAAAACACTCCTCAGCAAATGCAAAAGAACGGAAATCATAACAGTCTCTTAGACCACAGTGCAGTCAAATTAGAACTCAGGATTAAGAAACTCACTCAAAACCGCACAACTACATGGAAACTGAACCTGTTCCTGAATGACTACGGGGTAAATAATGAAATGAAGGGCAAAATAAAGTTCTTTGAAACCAATGACAACAAACACACAACATACCAGAATCTCTGGGACACATTTAAAGCAGTGTTAAGAGGGAAATTTATAGCACTAGATGCCCAAAAAAGAAAGCAGAAAAGATCTAAAATCGACACCCTAGCATCGCAATTAAAAGAACTAGAGAAGCAAGAGCAAACAAATTCAAAAGCTAGCAGAAGACAATAAATAACTAAGATCAGAGCAGAACTGAAGAGGAGAGAGAGACATGAAAAACCCTTCAAAAAAATCAATGAATCCAGGAGCTGGTTTTTTGAAGAGATTGACAAAATAGATAGACCACTAGCCAGACAATAAAGAAGGAGAGAAGAATCAAATAGATGCAATAAAAAATGATAAAAGGGGTATCACCACTGATCCCACAGAAATACAAACTACCATCAGAGAGAATACTATAAACAACTCTACACAAATAAACTAGAAAATCTAGAAGAAATGGATAAATTCCTGGACACATACACCCTCCCAAGTCTAAACCAGGAAGAAGTTGAATCCCTGAATAGACCAATAACAAGTTCTGAAATTCAGGTAGTAATTAATAGCCTACCAACCAAATAAAGTCCAGGACCAGACAGATTCACAGCCGAATTCTATCAGAGGTACAAAGAGGAGCTGGTACCATTGCTTCTGAAACTATTCCAATAGAAAAAGAGGGAATCCTCCCTAACTGATTGTATGAGGCCAGCATCATCCTGATACCAAAACCTGGCAGAGACACAACAAAAAAAAGAAAATTTCAGGCCAATATCCCTGATGAACATTGATGCGAAAATCCTCAATAAAATACTGGCAAGCGGAATCCAGCAGCGCATCAAAAAGCTTATCCGCCAGGATCAAGTCGGCTTCATCTCTGGGATGCAAGGCTGGTTCAACATACGCAAATCAATAAACCATCATTCTCAGCAAATTATCACAAGAACAGAAAACCAAACACCGCATGTTCTCACTCATAAGAGGGAACTGAACAATGAGAACACATGGACCTAAGGAGGGGAATATCACACACTGGGGCATGTCGGGGGATTGGGGGTTGAGGGAGTGATAGCATTAGGAGAAATACCTAATGTAGGTAACGGTTGATGGGTGCAGCAAACCACAATGCGATGTGTATACCTACCTAACAAACCTGCGCGTTCTGCACATGCACCCCAGAACTTAAAGTATAATAATAAAAGGCGCTGCCTCAGGATGTAAAGTGTAACAAGGGGGCTGGGGTGGGCAGCGTGGGCCTCTGAGACCTTTGGTTGCCCGTGTCCGCAGCTCGCCCCGCAGCCGGCTCCACAGTGGTCCTCTCCGTTTGCCACGTGCGGATTCGGGTTCCAGACTGAAGGCTGCGTGTTCTCAGCCGCCGACAGGCCAAGTTTATTGTGGCAACCGCCAGAGCAGCCTTCCCGCTATGGAGGAGCCTGGGGCTACCCCTCATTGGTATTTGGGGCTGGTCCTGGGGGAGCTAAGCAGGGTTGTGGCAGCACTGCCTGAAAGTGTGAGACCAGACTCTAATCCTTATGGTTTTCCATGGGAGTTGGTGATATGTGCAGTTGTACATGGATTTTTTTGCCGTTCTCTTTTTTTGTGTGGAGAAGTTTTAGATCTGTTAGGAGTCGGCTTTATGTGGGAAGAGAAAAAAAGCTTGCTGTAACGCTTTCTGGACTAATTGAGGAAAAGCGTAAACTACTTGAAAAATTTAGCCATGTTCAAAAAGAGTATGAAGGCTATGAAGTAGAGTCATCTTTAAAGAATGCCAGCTTTGAGAAGGAGGCAACCTGTGAAAAGCTAAACAGGTCCAATTCTGAACTTGAGGATGAAATACTCTGTCTAGAAAAAGAGTTAAAATAAGAGAAATCTAAACATTCTGAACAAGGTGAATTGATGGTGGATATTTGCAAAAGGATACAGTCTCTAGAAGATGAGTCAAAATCCCTCAAATGACAAGTAGCTGAAGTCAAAATGAACTTGACAATATTTCAAATGAATGAAGAACGACTGAAGATAGCAATAAAAGATGCTTTAAATGAAAATTCTCAACTTCAGGAAAACGAGAAACAGCTTTTGCAAGAAGCTGAGGTATGGAAAGAACAAGTGAGTGAACTTAATAAACAGAAAATAACATTTGAAGACTCCAAAGTACACGCAGAACAAGTTCTAAATGATAAAGAAAATCACATCAAGACTCTGAACGCTTGCTAAAAATGAAAGATCAGGCTGCTATGCTTGGAGAAGACATAACGGATGATGGTAACTTGGAATTAGAAATGAACAGTGAATCGGAAAATGGTGCTTACTTAGATAATCCTCCAAAAGGAGCTCTGAAGAAACTGATTTATGCTGCTAAGTTAAATGCTTCTTTAAAAACCTTAGAAGGAGAAAGAAACCAAATTTATAGTCAGTTATCTGAAGTTGATAAAACAAAGGAAGAGCTTACAGAGCATATTAAAAATCTTCAGACTGAACAAGCATCTTTGCAGTCAGAAAACACACATTTTGAAAGTGAGAATCAGAAGCTTCAACAAAAACTTAAAGTAATGATTGAATGTTATCAAGAAAATGAAATGAAACTCCAGAGGAAATTAACAGTAGATGAAAATTACCGGTTAGAGAAGGAAGAAAAACTTTCTAAAGTACACGAAAAGATTAGCCATGCCACTGAAGAGTTGGAGACCTATAGAAAGTGAGCCAAAGATCTTGAAGAAGAGTTGGCGAGAACTATTCATTCTTATCAAGGATGGATTATTTCCCACGAGAAAAAAGCACATAATAATTGGTTGGCAGCTTGGACTGCTGAAAGAAACTTCAATGATTTAAGGAAAGAAAGTGCTCACAACAGACAAAAATTAACTGAAGCAGAGTTTAAATTTGAACTTTTAGAAAAAGATCCTTATGCACTTCATGTTCCAAATACAGCATTTGGCAGACAGCATTCCCCATATGGTCCCTCACCATTGGGTCGGCCTTCATCCTAAACAAGAGCTTTTCTCTGAGGGCCCACTGAGACTCTCATCTTTGCTAACAGGAGGAGGAGGAAGAGGCTCAAGAGGTCCAGGGAATCCTCTGGACCATCAGATTACCAATGAAAGAGGAGAATCAAGATGTGACAGGTTAACCAATCCTCACACGGCTTCTGACACTGGGTCCCTGTCACCTCCATGGGAACAGGACCGTAGGATGATGTTTCTTCCACCAGGACAATCATATCCTGATTCAGCTCTTCCTCCACAAAGGCAAGACAGATTTTATTCTAATTCTGGCACACTGTCTGGACCAGCAGAACTCAGAAGGTTTAATATGACTTCTTTGGATAAAGTGGATGGGTCAATGCTTTCAGAAATGGAATCCAGTAGAAATGATACCAAAGATGACCTTGGTAATTGAAATGTGCCTGATTCATCTCTCCCCGCTGAAAATGAAGCTACTGGCCCTTACTTTTCTCCTCCACCTCTTGCTCCAATCAGAGGTCCATTGTTTCCGGGGGATACAAGGGGCCTGTTCATGAGAAGAGGACCTCCTTTCCCCCCCACCTCCTCCAGGAACCATGTTTGGAGCTTCTCAAGATTATTTTCCACCAAGGGATTTCCCAGATCCACCACATGCTCCATTTGCAATGAGAAATGTCTATCCAGCGAGGGGTTTCCTCCTTACCTTCCCCCAAAACCTGGATTTTTCCCCATAAACCCCACATTCTGAAGGTAGAAGTGAGTTCCCTGCAGGGCTGATTCTGCCTTCAAATGAGCCTGCTACTGAACATCCAGAACCACAGCAAGAAACCTGACAATATTTGTGCTCTCCTCAAAAGTAATTTTGACTGATCTCATTTTCAGTTTAAGTAACTGCTGTTACTTAAGTGATTACACTTTTGCTCACACTGAAGCTTAATGGAATTATAATTCTCAGGATAGTGTTTTCTAAATAAAGATGATTTAAATATGAATCTTATGAGTAAATTATTTCCATTTTATGTTATTCTGGATAGTATAACTATTTTAATTTGATAAACTAATCCACGATTATATAAACGATAATGGGAGTTTTATATATGTAATCTTGCAGGTAGGGAGGCTTTAAATTATAAAGGTTGTGTCTTTATGCCAAGAACTGTATTAACTGTGGTTGTAGACAAATGTGAAAGTAATTTTATGCTTAATTAAATAAATTTTAGTTGATTTTTTTTAAAAAAAGAAAATGGTTAATCTATCATTTAGGTGCATCATCAGTTGTTTAACCAATCTCTCTTACTGAACATTGGGTTGTTTAAAAAGTGCTGTTATTTTTGAATCATGGTTCAGTGAACAATTTTGGACACATAACTTTTTTTCTGATGAGTTATTTCCTAAGGATCCAGCTCAGAAACTCACCACATAAACCTAATAAGAAAAAAACAATTTGAAGTGGCTAATCTCTTATCCCAATAAAAATGTTGTATTTATGTTTGGATTTAGATGCCTTTCAGTGGTCATACCTTCACCTAACTTTTATGGATTCAACTTTTAACATGTAGAGTGACTGTTTAAATCACCTAAACTCACTGAGTTTTAAGTTCCTTTTTATTCAACAAGACTGGATTGTATGTTCCAGCTCCTCAAACTTAGTTACCAACCACCATCCTAGAGAAGTGAATTCACATGAGGCCTATCCAGAAGAACAATCTCCCTTTCAGTGTCCTCATGCATGCAGTGACCAGAGACCAACCTTGATAAATTATGGAAAAAGTACAGCACATTCTGGAAGAGCCATGAAAGATCCAGATCATCTGGTGCTGGATAAGAATATTAATGGACAGGCTGGGCGCGGTGGCTCACGCCTGTAATCCTAGCACTTTGGGAGGCCGAGGGGGGCGGAACATGAGGTCAGGAGATCGAGACCATCCTGGCTAACACGGTGAAACCCCGTCTCTACTGAAAATACAAAAAATTAGCCGGGCATGGTGGCGGGCGCCTGTAGTCCCAGATACACGAGAGGCTGAGGCAGGAGAATGGCGTGAACCCGGGAGGCGGAGCTTGTAGTGAGTCCAGATGGCGCCATTGCACTTCATTCTGGGCGACAGAGTGAGACTCCGTCTCAAAAAAAAAAAAAAAAAAAAAAAGAAGAATATTAATGGATAAAAAGATTAATGAAAGAACATATTGAAGCATCCAATTACCTGGTGTCTGCTCAAATGAGGAATCAGTGAGATAGGTCAGTTAGCAGTCAAGATTTATAAAAGAGATGATGGCCTTGGGAGGGGCTGCCCTACTCGGCTTTTTAATGGCTAGAAGCTATTAAGGGCTAAGCCAGAACCCTTCAGTATGGTTCAGTGAGGATCCCAATTTGGGGTCCAAAAGTAAATGACAACTCCCAGGAACCATTAAGAATAAAAATGATGGAGCATTACTGAGAATTTATGTTATCTAAGTCTGAGGAAAATTAATGTTAAGGAAGCTTTGCAAAAGCTTCTCTGGTCCTGCCCCTCTCCTTTCCTCATGTTTTTTGGTTCTTGGGATCCTTAAGGGTCAATGTTATTCTTAAAATACAGAGCATCCTGGAAACTAAAAAAGTGGAAGATATTCAAATTCTAATGAATGTACTGGCAGTATTGTAGATCATGGAGTATAACATAAAGACAAGAATCCCTAGCCTCTTCCACCATACTTTACTGAAGACCTTATTGCAGGACATGGGATGTAATGGTAAGGAGAAAGGATAGAATTTTGAGAAGTCTGGGAAGACAATGTATGATAACATCTGGAGAAGCTCTGCATAGGTTACTTTTGTTCAGGCTTAAGAAAAATTCTAGCTTGCCCCTGCACTGTCATCAGGTATCATGAAAGTAAATAAAACATTTAAAGATTCTTCAAGCCAGACAGACTTCTATCTTCTCTATACTATCCTGTGATCCTAAACTCTTAACAGTTACTACGTATAATTTCCCTACATTTGCTACTAGTATTTTATCATACACAATATTACACTCAATATTTCAAAAGTGGATGATTCATCTCCCGAAGAGACTGCAAAATTCACGAGTTAAGATTTGAGAATACTATTTTAGACAAGATTTAGTCAGATTTTAGAGAGTTAGAAACCTGTAACAATTCTCTAACAATACTGCTTCTCCTTTTGTGTATTAAGGAATTTTTGTCTATCAACGATAGTACGAGGTAGACCAGAAGATAACTTGCCTTCAAAATATCTGGAATGTAAAATGGCAACAGTAGTATTTGGGGACTTCGTCGGGGATGGCCAATATACACGCATTCTTAGAGGTACTGATGATATAATGTATAAGACAAAATCAAGTGGTCTTCAGCACCATATAATGTTTAAAATGGCAAAGAGGGAGCAGAACAAACACCCTTTGCAAATCTCTTCATAGAATCTACTATAATAAACTCGTACTTGCCTAAAGTGTGTCTCTTCAGTGGTCTTATTACCACTACTTTGGGGAAAATGAGGCTGCTTAAAAGATTAACAGACATTACGTTTTCCATATCTGTGGCAGAGAAAACACTATGTGTTCACCAAACCACTTCTTTTCCTTCCCAGTCACTCAGGAAGAGGTCGTTTCTTTGTCCCCTTTCATCTAATTGAGGTGCCGTGACTACTTCTAGACAGGCAATGTGAGCAGAAGGCATGCACACCACGTATAGGCCTGGTCTTTAAAAATCCCTCAGATATGATCTTCTCTCGTCTCTTTCATGGACAAACTACAGGCCATGTAATAAGGATGGTGGGGTTCCAAACTGAAAGAGCCTGGATTTCTGATTTACTGTTTTGAGAAGAGTTCACCAGGGAAACAGCCTGGAAATACGCACAGGAAAATATGCACAGGACCCTGTGTGAGCAAGATATAAAAATCTATTACATGGTGCCATTAAGGTGAGAGTATTGTGCTTATAGTATGCAGCATTAATTACCCTCACTACTACAACTTCTTTGTATCCATCATGTGGAAAAGTAGAGTATTTAATAAATGATTATTGAGTTTATCACATTTTTTATATTCCAATCATTGCTAATTCTACGTTACCTCATTTCAAGGTAAAGGTGACAAAGGGCTAAAGTAGTGCTATCCAAACCAAGCCAGACATCAAAATCACACAAAACCTTTTGAAAATACAACTTTGAAGATGCCATTCACATAGATATTTATTCAGTGGGTTTTCAAACGGAACTCTGGAATCTACAGTCTTTAACAAGGCTTCCCAAGTTATTCTGATATACAGCAGGCAAATCTGAGAACCACTGGACAAGAAGAAAATAAAGGCTATACCTTTCGACAACAAGGACAATGCCTTAAACATAGAATGTATTCAATAAAAGCTTGTAGAAAGATAGGTTTGTGAACAGGCACAGGGACTAGCCTCGAGCAAATTAATAAGGGCAGCAATGTTTTTCACTGAAACCATTATTCCCCCTATTTTATTTCTTCTGGGGCTCTGTGTTTCCTTTCTCCTGTCAAAATCCATTCTAAGGTTGGAGGTTGAGGGTATCCCTTGCCTACTCCATACAGCAAGGAATAAAATTAGTATTTCTCGAACTATCTGTGACAACAGACCCATTGTAGGCCAGTACTTTTGTAAAATGCAATAAAAATTAACTTCTAGAAAATGAAATTTTAAAATCACAGACATTCAAAATACAAATTCCAATTTTTTTATTATTAACTGTAAGAAATTTAAAATTAAATCTCAATAAATAAAATTAAAGCAAACATAAGATAGAAAAAAATAAGCATTATGGATTGGCCCAGTCTGCAAACTGTATACACTTTGCCAAACACAGGCATAAATTACTAAGAAGCAAAATCTTCCATCTGTAAACATTTCCATTTCCATTGACAATATGTGTGAGGGAAAGGAGGGATGCTTTTGTTTTAGAATGCCAGGCGTCAGCTAACAAGTGACAAATACGTATTGAGACTGAGATCTCCCCAGCCCCTCAGTAGTCAGCAAGAACATGTTGAGGCCTCTGTTTTTGACTGAAAAATTGGCCAGTGCATGGGCAACATGCATAGGTCCTGAATGAAAAAAAATGCAGCAGCAGAGATTTAAAAGAATTTTCACAGCTAGGCCACAGTAAATTCTCAAGCCCTTCATCAGAAGCCACTGTGGGTCCTCATTTATGCCTTTGTTTTTGTTAAATTGGATGTGATCTTAAGATTCTTCTGTCAAAATTCCACTAGCATGTGAAGGCACCAAAAGTTTAAAATGTAAAATTAACCCAAGTTAAGCTATTCCATTATTAAGCAATAGCAGATATATTTGTTATTATATGAGAAGAAAGTTAACAGGGAGCTAAGATTGATGTTACTGATAAGAAACAGAAACAAGACTTTAAAATTAAATAAATGAATTATTTATTTAATAAGAACCAATTGACAGATTCTCGATAAAGACTGTAAGATGTCTTAAAACATTAGATGTATGGAGATAACATTTGTAACTTTGACAATTTATATGATGAGAAAAATCAAGGAATGTTATTGCTTATTGGCAGAGTTCTAGAATTACAATTCCATCATTCTGTTTTGGGGACCTTTCCCTTGAAGTAAATTGATAATAGGGCTTGAAATAGTACACCTCAGCATTTTGTTTATAAAATTGTGAAATAGGTAAGGTTTGTATTGTAACTGAACCCAGGTTCAGCTGCTTGCTGCTCTAAAGCTAGACATAAGAGAGGAAGGTTGGTGGGAGGAAAAGCGATTTTAATCGGAGAAGCAGCAAACCAAGAAGAGGGTGAACAATAGTCACAGGACCATCTTAAATTTTAAAATTTACCATAGAGTGTTCAAAGGAAAACTTGGTATGGGAGGCACGCAGGAGGGGTGCAGGGGGCGGGGTCTGTGTGTCTTGTTCCAATGGCTATCTCAGATAGTCACCCACCTGGAGGTCTAGTTGGTATTATTTTGAATTCAGCCCAGTGGTGGTGGAGTAATTGTCAGTGACTCCTCACTAAGCAGGAGGATTCTACACTCAGGGCTCCATGCATGGTTTGTTTCAAGATTGGCCTCTGGAATTTCTCAAGCAAGAACATAATTAAGTAAGCAGGCATTGCCAGAGGGGAGTGTCTGGAAAGGAAAGGAATGAAGAGATGAAAGGAAAGTGGGTGGTTAAGCTATATTTTTAAAACTGAGGTTCCCAGTTATAGTATGTTTCTCACACTCCCCCCATTTTAGCACCCCTGACAGAATTTAGTAATCTCCTCATCTTGTCCTCTACTTCAGGTCCCCTATCTGTCCTTGTACTCTCTAGGGTTTCCTTTTCTTCTTCACGACCTTCCTTCCCTGCAATTTTATAAGCTATTCCTATCCCAGTGATTTAGTTTCAGCTTATAAAACTGTGTCTTTGCCATTGTAATCAAATTGAAGGGCCTCTGCTTCATGGTTGGATTCTGTGACCAGGAGACTCTTACGAGGAGTTGGCCAGGTCTCTGTTAGGAAAGCAAAAAAGAACAATGGAGGCAATTATCCCATTGATTTCAGCTATAAATCCTATTTTGCCTGAATTGTCTGAACGATGAGTATTCTGTGAAAATGCTGCTCTCTAGTGCAATAGAACTGCAAATAATGCACATCTATTTCTTATAATCTCATCCAACATACCCACAGAGATTCAGATCTAACAAAACAGAGGTGATTTGGTTATTGAATCGTAATATAAATATGGGGAAGAGGAGGGAAATTTCAAGCCTGAGGACACTGTAGTAGGAGTAAGTATGCTGCGTTTAAGAGGTCACAGATAAAATTAATATTACCAATCCATCAATAGGCAATTACTAATAGCTTACTACACACACAGGAATAAAATGTGAAGACAGAGGAAGTGTAAAATGGAGCCGCCAACTCTACGGAGTTGTTTGCGATTTGGTCTGGTAGAAAGCTATGAAATAAGGAAGTACATGATTGAGAGCTAGAGAATGTGGCACAGGCTCTGAACCCGGACTGTTCAATGTAGTAACCTCTGGCCACACTGGGCACTTGCAATGTGGCTTGTCCAAACTGACATGTGCTTTAAGTATAAAATACAATCCAGATTTCTAAGACTTCAAAAAAAATGGAAATATCTCATTAATAATCTTAAGTTTATTACAGGTAGAAATGATAGATTAAATAAACTCTATTGTCGAAATTCATTTGATCTGTTTCTACAGTATAACAAACTTACTTGTGTGGTTTGCATTTTATTTCTACTGGATAACATGGCTTTAAAAATGGTATTTTAGAGGAAGGAAAGCTTGGTAGAGAATGGACTAATCCGGATCCCTGGAAGAAATGGACCTTGAATGGGTCTTGATGACTTGGAGAGGCAGAGAGAGAAAAAGAAAAGTCAAATATAGGGAATTGGTTGATAAAATGAAGGTGAGGGGAGAAGGAACAGAGGGAGGAGAAGATCCAGTTTGAGGGATATTACAGAGAGCAGCCTGAGAAAGAAGGATAAGAAAGGAGAGAAAAAAATGCAAGGAAAGTAACCCTTCAAAGCCAGTCAGAAGTTTCTGGGTTCCTCAGCAGCCAGAAAAGAAGCCGTTGAAAAGATCTGAGTAACGGAGATTCTGGACGAAAACTGAAGTTATGGAAGGGAAGTTTAGACATGGGCTATTAAACTCTTTAGCGCATCAGAAGTTTCTTATGTAATCACTAAATTCAGATCCTGAAATAATACCACAAGAACTATACAGCTCAGCCACCCAATTCAATAAGAAGTTACAGCACAGTCTCACACACATCCAATTAACCTTGGCCTTTAGTCAACATCTGGGTTCTTTTTGTCATTTTCAAATACTATCACCCAGAGGTGCTATGATGTATATTGGGGAGGGGATTAAAAGAAAATAAGTAAGTTAGTGATAAGAAAAAGCTTTCAGATGATTCCATCTGAATTAACAGCCCTCTTTAGTTGTCTAGGAAAGAGGATGCTTTTTCTTGAAAGTGCTTTGAAATGATGATGTGCTTGTTAGTAAACATCAATTATTTTCAAATCGTAACGTTTGCAAGTTTGTCTTCCTCTAGCTCACCCTTTATGTAAGTCCAGAATATGATTGTCACAAATATCTGGGTGATCAAGACTATGAAATGTGGTCATAAAGTAAGTGATTATTTCTAAACTCATCTTTGTCACTCGTAGTGCTTCACAAAGCACCTTTTCCTGGGCTACAATTCATTTTAATTGATCCCATCAGCACTATATCTGTATCCTGAGTGACTTCACAATACCCTCTATTTCAAGAGAAACCAATCAGGTTATGGGTTTGTTAGTAATAAAAATTACCAAGGAGCAGTTTGTGGATGGTGAAAGCAATGCACATTCTAAAGAGAAGTAATAAGAGAAATAATGAGCATCCTCCTCACTTCTTGGAAGTGAACAATTCCAAGCTCCCTGAAGCAACACTTAACCTATCATACTAAACAGTAATGGACAAATATTAGAAATGTTGATGTCAGCTTTCAGAATCTGTGGGCATCAAAACATCACTTAAGTTAAGTTCTCCAAAGTATTCTCTGTCAAGTTTCCTTCTACAGTATTCTTTTCCTACTAGGACAGAGCCTTAAACCCTAGAAGAATAATTTTGCTTGTGTGTTAATTATTTGTTTACTGGTTCATTCCAGAGTGTGAGCTGGAAAAAGGGGGAAGTGTCATAAATAGTTTTTTATGGCCCATGGTTTTTCTATTAGGTCACTATTGGTAGCAGTTTCCACTGCAGGATCTACTTGCAAAGCCTAGGAAATTAGCATTAAGCAAGCTGCTAGGAAGACTTCAACAGTAACTAGGCCACAGGCCTCACACATTTTTCCTCCACCCCAGCCTCCTCTGGAGGGTACTTGCTAAACCTTTGTGACACATAACGAAGCAAAGAAAGTGATAGAACAACAGAATTACACAGGCAGATCCTTGTTTCTTCTTCTCTCTCTAAAGAATTCCTTGGACTGAAAAGCAGTTTATTTTGGAGGAGTGAGAAAGTGGTGACAGAATTAGAAGGGCCTGGGAGGGCTTCATTTTAGGAGACAGTTTTAGGCTGAAAAGAGATTTCATGAGTGTGATTTACCTGAGGTGACTTTTGGGGGCTCTTATAAAAAGGAAGTTCATGCTGAATGGGAGGTGGCTTCTGAGATGCAGATTCTGGTGAGCTAAGAGGGCTCGGTAAAGAGGAGGCAGGAGTTAAGTAGTGTGAACTATGCAGTAGCAGCCTTCTTCCCCCCTTGCTTGGGGCAGGTCATCACAACCCTTCTCAATAAAGGGGTCCAGGAACCACTAGGAATAAATGGGCATTTGCACTTCAGGTGAAACCCATTTGTCATAACTGCTTGGACTTTAAGCTTAAAAATAAAAAGAACCACATATTTCCCTTTGCAGCTTGATTTAGTTAATGTCATTTTCAGAAAGAAAGAAGACATTGTTATCCCTTCCCTTTTTTTTTTTTTTTTTTTTTTTTAATGAAGAGACTGGAACTCAGAGAAGTCAAGTGATTTTCCCAAAACCAGAAAACACAGAAGTAGCAGAGCTGAGATGACTACTCTGGTCTTCTGATTCCAAATTCCAAATTCATTCTTCTAAGAGATTTATCTTCTATTTATGGGAAGTGATAGTGGTATTCTATTTAGAGAACTTATATAAAATCTTACTTTAAAATAAATAATATTTCAAAAAGTAAGCTTAATTTAAAGAAAATAATCAAGAAAGTCTGGTATATTTTTACAAATATACCAAATGACCTTGCTCTAAATACATCTACTTTCCAGCAAGCCAAAGCGAAACAATTTGAAATAAGTGGCATTTACTGACCACTCCCTAATGTTCACAAAAAAGAGGTAGTACTCTAACTTAAACATACAAGGTGAAGAAATAGCTTACTCAGCCTGTTGGGCTTCCTCTTCTACACTCTTGGGAAACGCCCTCTGTGTTAATCAAGCATTCTCAGGCCTTGGAGGGAGTTTTCTATTCTCAGTAAACTGAGATTGCAGTTGGGAAATTAAGAGGTATCTGTCCGGCACTTCATTCCCTTAAGGTCAGGATCTGTGCTTTTAATAGTGACAATTAGCTAACATATACAATTAAGCCATGCAAATGAAGTGAGAGAAAGCTAGAGGAGAAATTCAGGAGCCAGTTGCCTTTTCCAGACATCTTGTACAAATAGTGTTCAAAGGACTACTAATTCAAAAGATGGGATTCTTCGCTTGAACACAGGAGGTGGAGTTTGCAGTGAGCAGAGATCGCTCCAATGCACTCCAGCCTGGGTGACAAAGTGAGACCCCATCCAAAAAAAAAAAAAAAGATGGGATTCTTTTTTAAAAAATAAATTTTACTGCGTATTTTTAAGGTATACAACATGATGTTATAAGATGGATATAGATAGTGAAAAGGTAACTGTAGTGAAGCAAATTAACATATTCATCATCTCACATAGTTATCTTTTATTTGTTTTGTTTTGATGGGATTTTTAAGATAGTAGAAAGGAATGGTAGACAATAAACATTTGAGGGAAAGTTGGGCTTTGTAGAACTCCTAAAATGACAGGACGCACAAATGTCCCCATTATGTCTAAAGGGTAACTCGTTCCTACTTCTAGGGACAGCTGAGGGACATCAACGTAAATTTCTAAATGACTTCCTGAACTTTTTATTTTTTGTATTTTTAGAGGAAATTATAATAACATCAAGCCACCTCTGGACCATATCACTGCTGATATCATCAGCAAATGGCACTATTCCTAAATCCTAAGATGCACTTTTCCCTTCACATTTCAACATTTGTGAAACCGGATTGTACCTATACCTGATTGTATATACAATGCAGCCTTTCCTTTTCTTTTGTCATTGCATCTTATGCCTGATTTCTCCTTGGAATTGAGTAAATATAATGCTTACATGTGTTAATAAGAATTGAGGTCACTCATAATTTTTGAAATATGCCACCAAATATAAGCCTTTCTACATATTGTTGACTTTGAAGTCATTTCTTTTTTTAACTACTAAACAATAACACTTTTTGTTGAGAAAAATTGCATATGAACAAGAGACCAAGCAGGTAGAGAGAAAAAAACTTTTAATAATCAAGAGAATGTTACTGTGTCCCAAAGGCTAAAGTCACCTTACTATCAAGAGAGAAGGACAGGAGCAGAGAGAACCAGGTAAATTACGAGTTGAAAATTCCACGGTTCATTTATCTTTATTTTTAATAATTCCATTTGTGTGATTGTGTTAGACCACAAGGTCATAATGTTACTCTTCATACTGACTTCTCATGTAAATTATAAATAAGTTTTTATGCTAATGATTTATGGGGTAAGCTATTCATCTTTCCGACAGGGAGTTACCTACAAAGAAATAATTATTCTACCTCTGAGATGAAATATCATGAAAGCAGTGGTTTCCAGATATTTTGACTTTTAAAAGCTTAAAGAATATATGTAATATAAAATTCTAAAGCAGGCAAAATTAATCCTTTTAGCAATCAAGATAGCGGCTACTTTTGGTGAGAAGGACAAGGTAGTGATAGAGAAGGGGCTCAGGGGTCTTTCCTGAAGACAGTGAGGTGGGCAATGGTATTTCTCTTGACCTGGATGGTGATTAAACAGATGTGTTTATTTTGTGATAATTGACTAGGCTGTGCACCTATGAATTGCATACTTTTCCATATATATGTACTGTATTCTTATACTTAAAAAGAAGTTTAAAAATATATGCAACAGATATAGGACTTCCTATATTACTCGTTGATCAAAAAAATGGATTCATTTTTCTTTCAGGTAAAACGTACTAGTGGCTTTAATATTATATTGACCAGGGGGTAAATGTTTACCCTAGGAACCTTAATCTTGATGTTCTCCAAAGTCATTATCTGTTCTTTCTGATTATCAGAATAGAGTATATCTCTATATAAATGAAAATTTCTGGTCATTCTCAAAAAATAACACTAAGCATGAAAATCAGAAGTATTGATCTTGTGTTGTAATGATGTTTCTATTGATGTGAAATAGTTTCTAGTAGAGTTGCTGTCCTAACACACAAATGAAATTGCACTGTTTGGAAGACACAACTGTGAATGACTTGCTTCGGTAAGGAATTTCCAACATGATGGTCTAGGGATAGAGGTGCTGGATTCCTCTGTCTCCAGTTACCCAGGTTATTGAGGACAGGGAGGTCAATAAGTAATGCCCTCCTCCCACCCATAGCACAAAACAGAGCGGGGTTCAGAGAATAGGTAGGGCTTTGGCCAGGGTGTTGAGGAGACTTACATCCCTGGGAACCAGTCAGAATGGGGGCGCTGAAAACAATGTTTTAAATTCTAGCACCCAGCAACATATGTGTGAAGATTAAATGTACTCGTGCTAAATTCACTTGCTCCATTACTGAATTTGGGTGGTGTCTGTTAAAGATGGGAACAAAGGCACTCAGGTCCTGGTATCTTTTACCACTCCCAGCATGAACAGATTCATGTCAGTGGGTAAGGGATGGTATTTCCCGAGAAGGCTTTGAACTCTTGTAGTGGGTCAAATAATGGCCCCCCACTTAAAAATGTCCATGTCCAAATCCCTGGAAGCTGTGAAAAGGGGTTTTTGCACATGTAATTAAGTCAAAGATATTGAAATTAGATCATCCTGGATTACATAGGTGGGCCCTAAATTCAGTGACAAGTATCCTCATAACAGAAGAGGAGAAGGTGATGGGAGATTTGGAGCAGCAGAGATTGGAGTGATGTGGCCACCAATCAAGGAAACCAAGGACTTCCAGCAGCCACCAGAAGCTGAAAGAGGCAAGGAAGGACTCTTCCCTAAAGCCATTAAAGGAGCACAGCCCTACCAACACCTTGCTTTTGGGCTCTGGCCCGCAAAACTGTGAAAGGATACATTTTTGTTATTTGAAGCCACCAGTTCGTAGTAAATTTATTACAGCAGCCCTAGAAACTGATACAACTCCTAAATACAACCTTAGCAACACTGCTCAACAAGAAGTAGGCAATTTCCTCCTGACTGAAAAATACTGATACTGTTATGGGATCCTTGGGGGTGTTGCTTTTCTGTCCAGAAACCTTTGTGGCGGTGGCACCTTTGCATGAGTTTTGCTCGGGTCCACTGGGCCCACTCATCCTGGCAGGCTGCGCTCAGCTGACACTACTGGCGTGGATCCCATGCCTCCAAAGAGACTGGATCGAAACGGTGAGGGATGTGTGAGGAAGTGAGCGTGGGGTCTGGCCACTGCACACAGTCAGGCTCAATGGCTGCTACAGCGGGATGGGCAGCTTCAGGTGCTGGCACGGGTGCTGGCTCACTGCAAGGCCGTGGCTGCACCAAGCAGCGCAGCCACGGAACGCGTTGGTGCCTGGAAACTTGGAGACTCCAGGAACCGCAGGGCTCCAAAAGGCAAATCACAGCCCTAGCTCCGGGAGCTCCCAGGTCTGGGCTGCCAAAGGGCTGCAGCTCTTCTCTCCTCTCTCTCTCTTCGCTCCTCTCTCTTTCTCTCTTCACTCCTCCTGTCGCCTATAAACAGCAAATTCAACCTTCCAGTTTTCAGACTAGGAATGCTGGAGTTGTCCTTGATTACTCTGAATTGTTCACTCCGCATATAGGCACTGAGGATACATTGATGAACTACACAGACAAAAAGGATAGAAATTCCTGTCAAGACTACATTCAATAGGGATGAAGCAGGCAATAATGAATAAACATACTAAGTTGAATATGACTATTTAAATATATATAACACATATTACTTGTATAATGTTAAATATTTTAAGTTTTTTAAATTCTTCCCTTCGTAGATTTTACATTATAGTAGAAGAGGCATTTTTGTTGTTGTTCTTTTTGTTTTGGATTCAGGGGGTAAATGTGCGGGGTTGTTACATGGGTATATTGCATAATGCTGACGATGGTCCCATCACCCAGGTGGTAAACATAGTACGTAATAGGTGAATTTTTAGCCCATGCTTCCCTCTCCCATCTAGTCGTCCTGCGTGTTTATCGTTGCTACGTTTATGTCAATGTGTATTCAATATTTAGCTCCCACTTATAATTGAGAACATGCAGTATTTAGTTTTTTGTTCTCGTGTTAATTTGTTTAGGATAATGGCCTCCAACTGCATCCATGTTGCTACAAAGGACATGATTTCATTATTTTTATGGACATGTAGTATTTCATGGTGTATATGTACCACGGTTTCTTTATACAATCCCACTGTTAATGGGCACCTAGGTTGATTCCATTGCTGTTGTGAATAGGGCTGCAATGAACATACGAGTGCATGTATCTTTTTGGTAACAAAAATTTTGTATTTGGATTACCCAGTAGAATTGCTGGGTTGAATAATAGTTTTGGTTTAAGTTCTCTGAGAAATCTCCAAACTGCTTTCCACAGTAGCTGAACTAATTTACATTTCCACTAGCAGTGTATAAGCGTTCTCTTTTCTCCACAATCTTTTCACCAGCATCTGTTATGTTTTGGCTTTTTAATAGCCTTTTGATGACTGTGAAATGGTATCTCACTGTGGTTTGGATTTCCATTTCTCTAATGATTAGTGAATGTTGAGCATTTTTTTCATATGTTTATTGGCCGTTTGTATGTCTTCTTTTGATAAGCGTCTGTTCATGTCCTTTACCCATTTTCAATTAAAATATTTGTTTTTTGCTTGCTGATTTAAGTTCTTTGTAGATTCTGGAAATTAGATCTTTGTCAGATGCATAGTTTGCAAATATTTTCTCCCATTCTGTAGCCTGTTTACTCTGTTGGTAATTTCTTTTGCTGTACAGAAACTCTTTAATTAGGTCCCACTTGCCTATTTTTAGTTTTGTTGCAATTACTCTCTGGAACTTAGCCATAAATTGTTTGCCAAAGCCAACGTGGAGAAGGGTCTTTTCTAGGTTTTCTTCTAGGATTTTATAGTTTAAGTTTTACATTTAAATCTTTAATCCATCTTGAGTTAATTTTTGTATATGGTGAGAAGCAGGAGTCTAATTTCATTCTTCCGCATAGGGCTAGCCATTATCTTGGCACCATTTATTGAATAGAGAGTCCTTTCCTTACTGCTTATTTCTGTCAATTTTGTTGAATATCAGATCGTCGTAGGTGTATGGGTCCATTTCTGGGTTTTCTATTCTGTTCTATTTGTCTCTGTGTCTGTTTTTGTACCAGTACCATGCTGCTTGGTTACTGTAGCCTTTTAGTATAGTTTGAAGTTGGGTAATGTGATGTCTCTGGCTTCGTTCTTTTCGCTTAGGATTGCTTTGGCTATTCAGGCTCCTTTTTGGTTCCATATGAATTTTAGAATATTTTTCTGATTCTGTGAAAAATGACTTGATATTTTGCTAGGGATAGCATTGGAGTGGTAACTTGCTTTGGACAGTGTGGCCATTTTAATGATATTGATTATTCCAATCCATGAGCATGGAGTATTTTTATATTTATTCAGTCATCTTGATTTCTTTCAGCAGTGTTTTGTAGTTCACCCTGTAGAATATTTCACTTCCATGGTTAGATGTATTTGTATTTTGTGGCTACTGTAAATGGCGTTGTATTTTTTTTATTTGGCCCTAAACTAGAATGTTATTGGTGTATAGAATTGCTACTGATTTTTGTACATTGATTTTGTATCCTTAAACTTTACTGAAGTTATTTATCAGTTCTAGGAGACTTTTGGAGAAGTCTTCAGGGTTTTCTATGTATGAAATCATATCATCAGCAAAGAGAGACAGTTTGACTTCTTCTTCTTTTTGGATGCCATTTATTTCTTTCTCTTGCCTAATTGCTCTGACTAGGACTTCCAGGGCAATGCTGAATAGGAGTGGTGAGAGTGGGCATCCTTGTCTTGTTCCAGTACTCAAGAGAAATGCTTCCAGCATTTACCTGTTTAGTATGATGTTGGCTGTGGTTTGTCATAGGTGGATCTTATTATTCTAAGGTATATTCCTTTGATGCCTAGCCTGTCGAGGGTTTTTAATCATGAATGGATATTGAATTTTATTGAAGGTTTTTTCTGAAACTATTGAGATGATCATATGGTTTTTGTTTTTTCATTCTGTTTATGTGGTGAATCACACTTATTGATTTGTTATGTTGAACCAGCCTTGCATCCCAGGAATAAAGCCTACTTGATTGTTGTGAATTAACTTTTTGATGTGCTTCTTGATTTAGTTTGCTAGTATTTTGTTGAGGATTTTCGTGTTTATGTTAATCAGAGATATTGTCCTGAAGTTTTCTTTTTTCATTGTGTCTCTGGCAGATTTTGGTATCAGGATGATGCTGGCATTGTAGAATGAGTTAGGGAGGAGCCCCTCTCCTTAATATTATGGAATAGTTTCAGTAAGATTACTATTAGTTCTTCTTTGTATGCTTGGTAGAATTCAGTTGTGAATCCATCTGGTCCAGGGCTAAACTTGGTTGGTAGGTTTTTTATTACTGATTCAATTTTGGAACTTGTTATAGGTCTGTTCAAGTTTTCACTTCCGTCCTGGTTCAATCTTGGGAGGTTGTGTGTTTCCAGGAATTTATCCATTTCCTCTAGATTTCCTACTTTGTGTGCATAGAGGTGTTCATAACAGTCTCTGAAAATCTTTGGCATTTCTGTGGGATTGGTCATAATGTCATTTTTGTCATTTCTTGTGCTTTTTGGAACTTCTGTTTTTCCTCGTTTTTCTAGCTAGCAGTCTATTAGTCTTGTTTATTCTTATGAAAAACCAACTCTTTGTTTCACTAACATTTTATGGACTTTTGCATCTCAATTTTATTTAGTCATTATCTGATTTTAGTTATGTCTTTTCCTGTGCTAGCTGTGAGATTGAATTGTGCTCTTTTTTTCTAGTTCCTCTAGTGTTATGTTAGATTGTTTAGTTGAGATCTTCTAACCTCTTGATGAAGGCATTTTAGCACTATAAACTTTCCTCTTAACACTGCTTTTGCTGCATCCCAAAGATTTTGGAAAGTTGTGTCTCTATTTTCATTAATTTCAAATAATTTTTTGATTTCTGCCTTAATTTCATTGTTCACCCAACAGTTATTCAGGAGCATGTGGCTTAATTTCCATGCTTTTGTGTAGTTTTGAGAGATCTTCTTGGTATTGATTTCTATTATTATTTCACTATGATTTGAGAGTGGCCTTTGTATGATTTTAATTTTTTTTAATTTATTGAGACTTGCTTTATGGCTGAGCATGTGGGGCAATGTTAGAATATGTTCCATGTGCATATGAGAAGAATGTGTATTCTGTCATTGTTGGCTTCAGTATTCTAGAGAGGTCTATTAGGTCCAACTGGTCAAGTGTCAAGTTTAATTCCAGAATTCCTTTGTCAGTTTTCTGCCTCAGTGATCTGTCTAATGCTATCAGTGGAGTGATAAAGCTCCCACTAATATTGTGTTGCCATCTACGTTTTATTGTAGGCCAATAATTTGTTTTATGAATCTGAGTGCTCCAGTGTTGGGTGCATATATGTTTAGAATAGTGAAGTCTTTTTGTTCAATTGAACCTTTTATCATTATATAATGCCCTTCTTTGTCCTTCCTGATTGTTGTTGGTTTAAAGTATGTTTTAATCTGATTTAAGGGTAGCAACTCCTGCTCTTTTTTGTTTTTCATTTGCATGGTAGATCTTTCTTCATTCTTTCACTTTGAGCCTGTGAGTGTCATTCATGTAGGATGCATCTTTTGAAAACGGCAGACAGTTGTGTCTTGTCTTTTTATCCAGCTTACCACTTTATGCATTTTAAAGGGAGAGTGTAGACTGTTTACATTTAGGGTTAGCATTGACATGTGAGATTTTGCTCCTGTCATTGTGTTGTTTAGCTGGTTGTTTTGTAGACATCATTGTGTAATAAGTGTATTTTTATTGGTAGCAGGTTTCGTCTTTCATTTCCATGTTTAGCAATCCCTTACGGATTTCCTGTAAGGATCATCTGGTGGTAATGAATTTCCTTGGTGCTTGCTTGTCTGAGAAGGATTGTATTTCTCCTTCACTTATGAAGCTCAGTTTGGTGGGATATGAGTTCTTGGTTGAAATTTATTTTCTTTAATAATGCTGAAAATATAGGCCCCCCCATCTCTTCTGGCTTGTAAGGTTTCTGCTGACAGAACTGCTGCTGGCCTGATGAGGTTCTTTTTGTAGGTGACCTGACCTTTCTCACTAGCTGCCTTAACAATTTTTTTCTTTTGCATTGACCTTGGTGAATCTGATGACTATGTGACTTGGCAATGGTTGTCTTGTATAGTGTCTCACAGGAGTTCTCTGTATTTCTTGAATTTGCATGCCCACCTCTCTGGTGAGATAGGGGAAATTTTCATGGACTGCATCCTCAGATGTATGTTCCAAGTTGCTTACTCTCTTTCTCAGGAATGACAGTGAGTCATAGACTTGGTCTCTTTACATAACCTCATAAATCTTGAAGGTTTTGTTCACGTTTTAAATTCTTTTTTCTTTATTTTTGTCCAACCAAGTTGATTCAAATAACTGGTCTTCAAACTCTGAGATTCTTTCCTCAGCTTGGTCTGTTCTGCTGTTAATGCCTCTGACTATATTATGAAATTTTTGAAGTTGATTCCTCAATTTCTGAAGTTCAGTTTTGTTCTTTCTTAAAATAGCTATTTCATCTTTAAGTTCTTTGATCATTTTTCTGGATTCCTTGAGTTCCTTGTATTGGGTTTCAATGATCTCCTGGATCTTGATGTACTTCCTTGCCATCCAGATTCTGAATTCTATGTATGTCATTTGAGTCATTTTAACCTGGTTAAAATGCTTTGCTGGAGGACTTGTGTGTTTGTCTGGAGGTAAGGAGACACCAGCTTTTTTGAATTGCTAGAGTTCTTGAGATGATTCTTTAACATATGAGGGCTGGTGTTCCATTAACAATAGCGTACATTGAGTATAGTCAGTTGGCTTCATTCTGAGTGCTTTCAAAGGGCCAAAGCTCTGTACAGCATCTTTATTTGTGGCTAGATTTTTGCTTTAGGTTTCACAGGTACTGTATATTGGAAAAATGTTTTTGGTGTTGTCATTTGGGGTGCAATTCAGTAGGTGATGCTTAAGAGTGGTGGCTGGCAGATAGGCTCTTACTCAGTCCACAGCTCTTTTGTATTTTGGTGCAGTCCTCAGTAGTGCTCTGTGGTGATAGGGAGAGATGACCTCCTCACCAGATACATTCCTGGGCCTTGGGGGAGCCCTCTCTTATTACTGGCACTGCACCTGCATTTCATTTATTAGGTGTCCTGGGCTGCAGGGTGCCCTCAGGCAGAGGCTGCGGCTGGAAAACAGACCATACCCTTCCCTGGCTGGCCCTGCACAAGGAGGCACACCCTGTTCCTGAGCCAGTCCATGAACCCAGCTGTCTCACCCCTCTCAGTGTTCTGAGAGTAGGGGATCCCCCACTGCTTGAGCACCATGAGCCCCTCCTGGCTACAGGCAGTGGGGGTAGGTATAGTCTCTCAACCCACTGTCCAACTGATTTCCAGGGTAACAGAGAGCTGTGCCTGCCCACAGAGTTCAGGCAGAGGCCAGGCCACTGTGCTGTAAGCTGACGCTGAGCCTTGTCTGATGATGGGGAGTGAAGAAATGTAATGGCTCCCTAACTATGGCCTCTCTCAGGGCTATGGCAGCTGGCATGAGACTGCTGCAGGTCCAAGGCCTGTGGGAGTTCCTGTGGACTTGAGTTTTGCCTCTGCAAACACTCCAGCAACTCTCTATGTCAGTCTAGAGGCCCAGGGACACGGATCAGGTATTGGGATGAGGGGGTTCTCCAGTTCCCAGGATTTCACAGGTCCCTGTGGAAAGTGAGGATCCCCCAGGGGCTCTCACTTACTCACCGTTTCTCTATGTTGAGGAGCTTCTCCTGGCTCCATGCCCATCTTGGGTGGCCAGCTGCCCAGCTTCACTCTTCCCTGTTCTCTGTGTCCCCCTCACTCCCTTAATTGTCCTGATATGTTTCCTTAGGTGATCTACTTGCAGAGGCAGTGTTTACTCGCCACTTTGTTTTCTCTCTGTGAGAGTAGCACACACTAGCTGCTACTCATCTAGCATCTTGAATTCTTCCCGTCTGAAAAAGTTTCAACTGCAATCACAGTTAAAGAAATACAAAAGATCACATGGACACAGGAAGGGGAATATCACACTCTGGGGACTGTTGTGGGGTGGGGGGAGGGATAGCATTGGGAGATATACCTAATGCTAGATGACGAGTTAGTGGGTGCAGCGCACCAGCATGGCACATGTATACATATGTAACTAACCTGCACAATGTGCACATGTACCCTAAAACTTAAAGTGTAATAAAAATAAATAAATAAAATAAAATAAAATAAAATAAATTTAAAAAAAAAAGAAATACAAAAGCAATAGCACTCTAAGTTACAACTTCTCACCTATAGAATTCAAAAACATCCAAATGATTAACTAAACATTTGTTTGGCAGATCTGTGGGAAAACATGAATTCCTTGTGAATTACTGGAGAAAATGAAAATGACGCAACACTTATGGAAGAAAATTTGGGGATTTTTTGGGGGGAGGGGAACAATATATTTAAAACTATAAATGCATTTATCCTAGCAATTCTATGAATGGGGATTTATCTTAGGGTACACCTGCACACTTAGGAAATAATGTATGAAGTCATTCATTACAGAATTGTTTGTAATAGCAATAACCTGAAAAGCAACTCATATATCCATCCATCACACAGGGACTGGTTTCATGACTATGGTTCATGAATACTCTGCAGCCCTTAAAAAGAATGAGGAAGTGGCCGGGCACGGTGGCTCATGCCTGTAATCCCAGCACTTTGGGAGGCCGAGGCGGGTGGATCATGAGGTCAGGAGATCAAGACCATCCTGGCTAACACAGTGAAACCCCGTCTCTACTAAAAAAAAATACAAAAAAATTAGCCGGGCAGGCGCCTATAGTCCCAGCTACTCGGGAGGCTGAGGCCGGAGAACGGCATGAACCCGGGAGGCAGAGCTTGCAGTGAGCCGAGATAACGCCACTGCATTCCATCCAGCCTGGGTGACAGAGCGAGACTCTGTCTCAATAAAAAAAAAAAAAAAAAAAATGAGGAAGTTCTCTATGCGCTGACATGGAAGGAAGACAGATGGTTGAATGAAAAAAGTACAGAATTAGCCATAAAGTGTAAGACTTTTTGTCTAAAAAAGAAGGGTGATATAATTGCATATTTATATTTTCTTCCATTTATATTAAGAGATAATAAAGATACACAAATTGGCTAGAATAAAGTGGTTTCCTATAAAGGGTAAGAGTAATTGAGTGGATGAAGACTAGGGTTAGGGATAGATTTCTCAGTGGATTCATTTTAATATTTGTATTTATTTTATATATGTACTAATTTTTATATATGTATTTATTTTATATTTTGATTTTCTTAACATAAATATATTATTCCTTCATAAAATTAAACTTGATACATTTTTGATTACTAGATATGTAGAAAGCATTATGTTCAGTACCACAGTAATACTTTCACACCAGCTGCAATTAGTATTTATGAGCATCTATGTGCCAGACATTGTGTTCTGCATTGGTTGGTGGGGGTAGAGGAGGAAAGTAAATCATGGCTTACATAGGAGTGGAAGTCTCGTCTTTCACTTTGCACCTCTTTCCTTCAGACCTAGCATAAATATGACCTTAGGGGAGGCAGAACACATATGATAAAGAGATAACTAGCAAGAGACATAATAGTAGCTAAATAAATACTGAAGGAAAAATTCAGGAAGAGGTAGGAAGGATATGCCTCATCATTTCCACCTGTTAAGAAAAACTGTAGACATTCTTGCTAATATTCCTTATTGCCTATCTTTTGAACAAATGCCATTATCACTAGAGTGAAATGATATTTCATTGTAGTTTTGATTTGCATTTCTCTCATGATCGGTGATGTTGAGCACCTTTTTATATACCTGCTTGCCATTTGTATGTCTTCTCTTGAAAAATGTCTATTCAGATCTTTTGCCCATTTTTAAATAGAGTAATACATTTTTTTCCTATTGAGTTGTTTGAGTTCTTTATATATCCTGGCTATTAATCCCTTGTCAGATGAATAATTTGCAAATACTTTCTCCCATTCTGAGGATTACCAGAGGCTCAGAGGGGTAATGGTGGTGGGGGAGAATAAAAATGGTTAATGAGTACAAAAATATAGATAGGAGTAATAAGATCTAGTATCTGATAGCACAACAGGGTAATTACAGCCAACAAAAATTTATTGTGCATTTCAAAATAACTAAGAGTATAATTGGAATGTCTGTAACACAAAGAAGCAATAAATGCTTGAGGTGATGTGAGGTGATGGATATCTAATTTACCTTGATGTGATTATTACATATTATATGCCTGCATCAAAATAGCTCATGTATCTTATAAGTATATACACCTATTACGTACCCATTAAATTTTTTAAGAAGAACTTTAAACAAATCAAATTTAACAGAGTTTAATTGGGCAAAGAATGATTTGAGGATCAGGCAACCCCCAGAAACAGAAGAGGTTCAAAGCAACTCAGTGCTGTCACATGGTTGGAGAGGATTTATGGGCAGAAAAGGGAAAGAAAGATACAGAAAATGGAAGTGAGGTACAGAAACAGCTGGATTAGTTACAGCTTGCCGTTTGCGTTATTTGAACATA
The DNA here is from genome assembly GCF_029281585.2 of Gorilla gorilla gorilla. Lineage (NCBI taxonomy): Eukaryota > Metazoa > Chordata > Mammalia > Primates > Hominidae > Gorilla > Gorilla gorilla. Next base: position 36,838,455 of record NC_073237.2, read on the forward strand.
ATCTGAACAGTTGGCTGTTTTTGCTTGACCAAAACTTGGTGATTGGTACAAGAGTAGATTACAGTCTATTTACACATCCAGTTAGGTTACAGTTCACTATATACGAAGAAGAAACCTTTAAGCAGAACTTAAAATATGCAAAGAGGAAGCTTTAGGTTAAACTGAATTTAACACACCCAATTATCAAAAAATGAGTAGCTTTGCAAAAGTGGATTTTCCTGGTCATCTTTGGTACTTCCTTAAAAAAAACAAAAGTAGTACTCACGATAAAAAAAAAAAATCTTTAAGTCTTTATTCCTTTCCAATTTAAAATGTTACATCATCTAAGGAAGGTTTTTCCCTTTGACCGCTTTCACAGACATTTCTTCTGCATGGGTTGGCCAGAATCAGAAGAGTAATTGTAACTTTCTGTTCTTGTCCTACAGTTACAAAGCAGTTTCACTTTGTAAATGCTCTTTGGATGGCAGGAACCAAGCAGCCATGAAAAGAGGAGTTACACCTTTAAAGGAGTCATTACATCATGACTCTCAGGACTGGAACATGGAATACCTGAATGGCCTCTTTGGCACAGGTAGGCCACCCTTGAAAGGTGTTCCAAGCTAGGAACTCACTACCACTGTTACATCGATGCAACTGTGTGAGAAGTTCTTATCTGGTGATGGAAAATCTCATCTCTTCAACACACTGACTACTACCAGCCTCAGAACCCTGTAAACAAGATTCGTTCATCTCAAATTGGGTTAAAGCAGTCACTCCAGAAGACTCACCCTGCCTTACATTAGTTTGGAATAAGGATGTGGGGATGGTGGTAGAGGAGGGGAGTGAATGATGATTTTTTTATTGTTATTTGGTTCTAAAGAAACTTCTATACATTTTGCATTTAAAATAATTATGTTTTTAACAATGTTTGGATTAATTCAAAATAGGATATTATATCCTATTATATTAAATATACTATTTAATCATCTTGTTGACCAAATGCAGCTTAAACATGTAAAATGGTAAATAGCATACTAATAGTCTTCTAAGCCTGCACTATAAAGTATTTCAGTGGCCTCATTATTAAAGGACCAAGCTGCCCAAAGAAACAAAATTTAGTAATGATAAACAAGAGACAAACCTACTTCTTTCCCCCTAGAGTTCTGGCCACATTGAAATAAGGTGTTTGAATGCTTAATAAGAATTATTTTGGCCCACACAGTGGCTCATGCCTGTAATCTCAGCACTTTGGGAGGCCAAGGTGAGCAGATCACTTGAGGCCAGGAGTTCAAGACCGGCATGGCCAACGTGGTGAAACCCCATCTCTACTAAAAATACAAAAATTAGCTGGGTGTGGTGGTACACGCCTATAGTCCCAGCTACTCGGGAGACTGAGGTGGGAGAATCACTCGAACCCGGGAGGCCAAGGCTACAATATCGAGATCACACCACTGCACTCTAGCCTGGGCAACAGAGTGAGAGTGAGACTCTTTCTCGGAAAAAAAAAAAAAAGAATTATTTTGAACAAAGTGCTGTCATCTAAGTTAGCAAAACCCCAAGCAAGGTTTTTGGCTCTGTAAGGAAAGAATTAGCCTACTCATTTGGAAATTTAGTGGTGTGTGTAATGCAGAAAGTGACAGTGAGACTGGAAAGGGATTGGCTTTGGGGCTCGTTCTGCTTTATAAATAATAATGAATCTTCTCCAACATGAAGTAATGTGAATTAAAAAAAAAAAATCTGTCCTTAGAGTACAAAATTACTTCATAACCCAATCTGCATTTCTCCACTCCAAGCATATTTTCTGGGAGTTCTACTTAGAGAGTGAAAGCTGCTGTGTGTGTGATAATTAATTTTAACAAACACTTGGCAAACTGAGCTGGACTATGTATAAGCTACCCTAGGCTAAGCATGAATTTGAACTGCACTTTTTATGGTGTTTTTTCCGCAATGACATTATTTAGGCATTTAAAGTTGTCTGAACTGCAATTTTTTGTTCTTTTTTTTTAATTTGACTTTTTTAAAAAAATTGTTCCTGAATAAACAGGCAGTTTGTAAAAACTCAAGAACTGTGAGAGATAATTGGATCTTTGTGTAGCAAAACTAGAAGGGTGTTAGGTATCTGCTCTTTATCAAATGGACCACTTACTTTTCTTTTCTTTTTTGCCCTGTGTTCAGAAAACAAATGTGCACGTCTCCTGATTTATAATGTGTAGTTCATTAATGGAGAAAGTGCTTGAGAATTAGATCCTAATGTCATTTCCCATGCAGCATCTTCATTCTTTTCTAAAGCACTATTTGGTAAAAACAACTGATAGTCGTCAGATGTGATCAGCAATGTTTGAGCACTATTTCCTTTTTATATCCTGCACATGGAATATGGACAGGCAAACAAGTCATTTCCAAGGAAGAAAATAAATTTTGAGGGAGTTAATACTGTAATTTGAAAGTAATAACCTCCTATTTATCCATCTAGTTTGTTGTTCTGTACTAAATTATTTGTGCATGTCTCTGTGTCTATAATTTATGTGAAACTTTGCACAATCTTAAATAGGACAAAATAGACATTCTGTAATTTCCCAGGCAAGCTATTTAAGGTGACTATCTCTCTACATATTTGAGATGAAAAACAATAACATGACAATCCATCCCTTCTTATGTTTTTGTAAGCAGACTTACTACCTGTAACTCAGTTTTGTTCACACAGGGTACTAATTAATCCTTCACGATAATAACTTCTCAAATTCCTTTACTTCTGTAAAGGCAATACTTTATATTTGTTTGTATTCAAATTTTAAACTGATGTTAAATGCCATGGGTGCAACTGCAGGTTAAAAATATGTGTTTGAATCTCTTATTCTTTTTGCTTGGCGGTGTATGAAATAACTGCTCTTTCTAGAAATCTTGATGATGAAGTGGCCTGTCGTTTTGTCACCTAAAAATGCAATAATGTTCAAATTAAGCTTTTCTTTATTAACATCACTTGATTGTGTGCCATATTTAGAGCTTAGTGAAATTTTGCAACATTAAATCTACACATTGATTAAATACATTTTATTTATTCTTGTTTCTAATGGGAACTTTCTTAAATTAAATTACATCCAACATTTATTAAAGACCTAAAACATAGGCAATTACTGTGCTTAGAGGAAAAGCGCAGACGAAAGTGAATCAGACAAGTTCCCTGCCCTCCGGAAGCTTTCAGTCTAGTGATGAGAAAGACATATACACACCTTATGTTGATTAAAAAAAAAAAAAAAGCTCTTACCTGGTTGCTGGCATATGAAAGTGTTAGTTACAGATCCGCCCCAAACTAAAGGTGTCACCTTGAGCAAGTCTCTTTCCCTTTCCCTTTCAATCTCTTCATCTATAAACTAGGGGTTGGGAATACATTTATTAACAAACACAAATTGAGCGTCTACCATGTGATAATAGTAGCTAAACTTACTGAGCAATTACCATGGGGCAGGTATCAAGATAAACCCTTTATGATGGTAACCTCATTTAATCCTCAAAGCAATTCCATTTTCAAGAGGAGGAAATTGAGGCTCAAAATGTTAAGTAACTCCCCCAAGGATGCAAAGAGATTGAGCCAGAATTCAAGACTAGGTTGGTTTGACTCCAAAACTCATGCCATTTAACCCTATTGTGTCACTGCAACCAACTCTAATAGTTTCAAATTATTACTTCTATTAATATTATATTACCATTATTTGCCCCCAAAATGTAAAATGTAAATACAAAGAGTTTGGTTTTTGTATTACTAGTGGAGGTTAAAGGTGCACAATGGAATTATTCAAACTGGGAAAATCCAGGAAGACTTCATGGAGGAGGCAGCATATGGCTGCAGTTAATAAGGTTTGCTCACACAAAATGGAGAGGTGAGGACATTTCAGGCAGAGAGAATTATATGAGAGGTTACAGAGCAGTAAACAGTCATGCATCTGCAAGATCAAAGGGAAAGGGCGGTAAGAGAGAAGCTTGAAAGTCAAGTGGAGCCAGATTGTGGAAAAACTACAGAGTCATGCTAAGGACCTTGACATATAGAAAATGGGAAGCCCCTGAAAGGTGAAGAACATGAGAGTGAAATGATTAGTAACTTTTTGGTTTAGGACTTGTTTCTTTTGTGTTTTGGTTGCTTTTTTGTTTTGTTTTGTTTTGTTTGTGGTTTTTAAATTTACAACCAATAAGAATATTTAGTAAGGTTTCCAAATACATCATGAATATATAAAACTAGCCTGACTCAAGGATAATAATTCTGGGTAGTTGGAGTGAAGTTTCAATCAGCTACGTGGCATTTGCTAATCATCTGATATGAGCTAACAATAAAGGAGTTAACAAATAAACTGTCAGCCTACAGTCCAGGGTCTCAAATAGCGTGTGACATAGTTGAGAAGCAGTTTTCCATATCATACATGAAATAACTAAAGAAACTACTTACAAAGCACTATACCAGTAACTATAATAAAATACAACTATACATGCAAAATAATGCTGAAAGCTGCAAGTAGAGGGGCAAAGCTAGGCCAGTTGCTTAGGGAACCATTCTGTAGTGGATTTGGGAAGTATGTCTAGAAGGGGAGCCATTGCTGGGAGAGTGCTGAGGCTCATCTGCTACTAGTCCCCCATTACTCAGGCATATGATAGGTCAGCAACAAAACCATCATTGTGCACTGTTCTTTCCATCTAAATTCCATCAAATTATGACCAACCTATCAAGGTACTAGTTCAAATTCCCTCTTCCTCTATAAGCTAGTGGTCTTGTCTAAAATTTAAGAAGATCATGCTCATCTTCCTACTTCTTGTTCTCTTTCTTCTGTGTTTTATGAGGCTGCAATGAACTAGGAACTTCCTCTCCCCAGAACTCTGTATTCCAGGCCTTAGATCACTCAAAACTGTTGCTTATAAAGTGCAGAGAATCAACAAAGAAGGAATAGAGGTTAATGTCTGGTCAAAGATGTGATTCTCTTGTTGAAAAGTTTATTAGCTTATTATTTATAGAATCATAAGTCCCAGGAAAAACCAAAAGGAAATATATATTGGATCCTAATGATATTCTCTTTTTTTCTTTTTTCTTTTCCCCCACTCCATTGCCCAGGCTGGAGTGCAGTGGCATAATCTCAGCTCACTGCAACCTCCACCTCCCGGGTTCAAGGGATTCTCCTGCCTCAGCCTTCCAAGTAGATGGGATTACAGGCATGTGCCACCACACCTGGCTCATTTTTTTTGTATTTTTAGTAGAGATGGGGTTTCACCATGTTAGTCAGGCTGGTGTTGAACTCCTGACCTCAAATGATCCACCAGCCTCGGCCTCCCAGTGTGCTGGGATTACAGGCGTGAGCCACCACACCCGGCCTGATATTCTCTTGTGAGGGCATTGTTTACATTGTGTATCATTAGAACTGTAGAGTGTTGGCTCCAGACACAGAACCCCTAGAGTTTTCTAAACCATTTATATCACACTGGCAACCAGAAGTAACTTTATATACTCAAGAATCAAGATTTCACCTAGAAGTACCTCAGGTAGGTGTTGGTTCATTCACATTCCAACCAAAAGATAATGTACCATAAAGTGCATACCGCCTAGTCTGTAATGATTAAGGCAACCACATAAAATCTCATTATTTAAAAGAAATTAAGTCCAGGCACGGTGGCTCACACCTGTAATCTCAGCACTTCGGGAGGCCAAGGAGGGCAGATCACCTGAGGTTGGGAGTTTGAGACCAGCCTGATCAACATGGAGAAATCCCATCTCTACTAAAAATACAAAATTAGCCGGGCATGGTGGTGCATGCCTATAATCCCAGCTACTCAGGAGGCTGAGGCAGGAGAATCACTTGAACCCGGGAGGCGGAGGTTGCAGTGAGCTGAGATCGTGCCATTGCACTCCAGCCTGGAGAACAAGAGCGAAACTCTGTCTCAAAAAAGAAAAAAAGAAAAAGAAATTAAATGCACTATGGTTTATGGAGCGGTATTCCTCCCCCATGTCCTAGATAAGATCTTTCACATGCCAGTCACAGTTAAATCTAATTTGCTGTAATCTGGATAAATGGGAGCTAATCAACAAGCTCTCAGCTCTAGCTCTGAATCAGCAGCAGATATTGCATTTTTGAAATACACTAATAGCGAGAATGCCTTCCTGACAACAACTGGCATTTTTGACACAGCAGGAAGGTTATCTGGATTCTGATATAATAGTTATTGGAATCATACATAGGTACATAGTTTAAAAGGCTAATAAGTCATTTGTTATTGCTTTTATTATCTCTGCATAGTTACCAAAATTGAGATTAGAACCACTTCTCTAATGTACTGTTCTAAATCCTTAGCTTGCTTGATCACACATGACCCTCACAATGATCCTAGGAGAAATTATTCTGCATGCCATTTTGTAGCTGGGGAAACTGAGGCACAGAGAAATACAGTACTGCCCAAAATGTCATAACTAATCAAAGGCAAAGACAATACTCACACCAGCTCTGATTCCAGAGCCCACTCTCTTAACCATATGCTTTTCTGCTTCCCTAGTTGTAGAGTCTTTTTGTATGACTGCATTAATTATATGTGAACAGTTCAAAAATTTCTATATAAGGTCTTTTAAGGGTGTCATTCTGGTTGAAAATGGAGGACTAGGCTTCTCGCTTGAAGACATATTTCTGTAGAAAAACCTATTTTCATTTAGATGCTACAGTCACTTGAGGTGGTTAATAAACCAGTTAACAGAGTATGAAAAGGATAAGGGTTAAAGCCCTCCCAAGCCATCTTTCATGCTGCTAATATGAATCACATTACTAGATACTTAAGTATCATTTTCTCTTTGGTTCCCAGAAGACCGCATATATGCTAGAATATTTGTCCTCCTCTTTCACCCTTTCAGGCAATAAAGTATTTTGGACCACTGTACTATGTTATAATTATTGTTTCTCTCCTGATTTTTTTGCTCCAATCTAATGAAAGACATACAAGCTACTATACTGCTACACAATGACTAAATACCTGTTGGATTAGGTGGGGGGAAGATACACAGTCACTGGCTAGAAAGCATCATGCATACAGAGCCATTTTCACCATATATTTTATTTCTCATGATCATGTAGAATTTAGGCTTTGGTGTTGATTATTTCTCTCTTAGGAAACATAGTTGTTTCAGGGTTGATATCACAAAAAAACAGAAAAACCTATTCGAGAAAAGGAAAATTATTTGTCTGTAGGCCAAATTTTGAAGTAGGAAAACCTGCTTTTGGAGTTGTATTCCCCTCCCAGGCACTTAATCCAAGTCCCAGTCTTACTCTAAACTGGGGATGCTAGTATTAACCACCATAGGAGTTATCTGAGATGAATTATCATCAACTTGGTACCAGGTTGTTGTCCTCTGGACTCAGTGAGCTCTAGAATTGCATGAAACTGGCCTAATTTATCAAAGTATGTAGCCTTGGGTAAATGATTCCATCTCTCAGAGGTCCAGTTATCTCCTCTGTAAAACATATCTACATCCTAGGGATGACAATATCTACATCCTAGAGATGTCAGGAGGATTAAGTGTAATTTTTTTTAATTGTATGTATTTAAAATGGGCAACATAACGTTTTGATATACACATGTATAGTGATTACTACAGTCAAGCAAATTAACATATCCATCATTTCGTAGCTACCTTTTATGTATGTGACAAGATTATCTAAAATCTATTCTCTTACCAAATTTCCAGTATACAATATTGATACGGTTTGATCCATATCCCCACCCAAATCTCATGTTCAGTTGCAATCCCCAACGTTGGAGATGGAGCCTGGTTGGAGGTGATTGGATCACAGGGGTGGCTTCTAACGGTTCAGCACCATCCTTTCTTGGTACTGTATAGTGAGTAAGTTCTCATGAGATCTGGTTGTTTAAAAGTGTGTAACACCTCCCCCCTTTCCCTCTCTCTGTTCCTCCTGCTCCCGCTATGTGAAGTGCCAGCTCCCTCTTTGCCTTCCGCCATGATTGTAAGTTCTCTGAGGCATCCCCAGAAGCTGATGCTGCCATGCTTCCTATACAGCCTGCAGAACCATGAGTCAATTAAACCTCTTTTCTTTGTGAATTACCCACTCTCAAGTATTTCTTTATAGCAATGCAAGAATGGACTAATACAGAAAATTGTTACTGAGAAGAAGGGCATTGCTATAAAGATACCTAAAAATGTAGAAGTGACTTTGGAACTGGCTAACAGGCAGAAGTTGAAACATTTTAGAGGGCTCAGAAGAAGACAGAAAGATGAGAGAAAGTTTGGAACTCGCTGGGAACTTGTTGAGTGGTTGTAACCAAAATATTGATAGCGATATAGACAGTGAAGTCCAGGCTGAGGAGGTCTCAGATGGAAATGAGAAATTTATTGGGAATGAGTAAAGGTCAGGTTTGCTATGCTTTAGCAAAGAGTTTAGCTGCATTGTTCCTCTGTTCTAGGGATCTGTGAAATCTTAGACTTAAGAATGATGATTTAGGGTATCTGGCAGAAGAAATTTCTAAGCAGCAGAGTGTTCAAGAAGTAACCTAGCTGCTTCTAATAGCCTATGCTCATATGCATGAGCACAGAAATGACCTGAAATTGGAACTTACACTTAATAGGGAAGCAGAGCATAAAAGTTTGTAAATTTTGCAGCCTGGCCATGTGGTAGTAAAGAAAAGCTCGTTCTCAGGAGAGGAAGTCAAGCAGGCTGCATAAATTTGCATAACTAAAAGGAAGGCAAGGGCTGATAACCAAAACAATGGGGAGAAAGACTCATAGGACTAATAGGCATTTTATTTTATTTTATTTTATTTTTATTTTATTATTATTATACTTTAAGTTTTAGGGTACATGTGCACAATGTGCAGGTTAGTTGCATATGTATACATGTGCCATGCTGGTGTGTTGCACCCATTAACTCATCATTTAGCATTAGGTATATCTCCTAATGCTCTCTCTCCCCTCTCCCCCACCCCACAACAGTCCCCAGAGTGTGATGTTCCCCTTCCTGTGTCCGTGTGTTCTCATTGTTCATTTCCCACCTATGAGTGAGAACATGTGGTGTTTGGTTTTTTGACCTTGCGATAGTTTACTGAGAATGACGATTTCCAATTTCATCCATGTCCCTACAAAGGACATGAACTCATCATTTTTTATGGCTGCATAGTATTCCATGGTGTATATGTACCACATTTTCTTAATCCAGTCTATCATTGTTGGACATTTGGGTTGGTTCCAAGTCTTTGCTATTGTGAATAGTGCCGCAATAAACATAGTGTGCATGTGTCTTTATAGCAGCATGATTTATAGTCCTTTGGGTATATACCCAGTAATGGGATGGCTGGGTCAAATGGTATTTCTAGTTCTAGATCCCTGAGGAATCGCCACACTGACTTCCACAATGGTTGAACTAGTTTACAGTCCTACCAACAGTGTAAAAGTGTTCCTAATAGGCATTTTAGACTTTCATGGTAGTCCCTCTCATCACAGGCCCAGAGGCCTAGGAGTACTGAATCATTTCCTGGGCCAGGCCTAGGGCCCCTGCTCCCTCTTACAGCCTTGGGACTCTGCTCCCTGAATCCCAGCTGCTCAAAGGGGCCCAGGTACTGTTACAGTAGGTAGCTAATCAGGCATGAGTGGGGTAAGAGAGAAGTCCCCACCACCCACCAGGAATGTCAGGCAACCATCAGATGATGGTCAGGCAGTTGTCATACTGCCTCTCTAAAATAGTAATTGGTTGCAGCCAGCACCAGGGAGAGGCAACTTCTCAATAGATAGAAACAACTGAAATTGGTAACTGGCCGCTTCCAATAAGATCTCAGGAACTGAGAGAGTGGGCTTAACATGCACATTAAGAGGCAAAATGGTGAAGTATGACCTTTGGGGGCATTCCACCGGAAAAGGGAAGAAAGCCTAGGTAAGCATGTATACAACTCCAGTAAACACACTGCACATGCTTACCTTCCAAGTGCAAGCAGGGCACCATGCATGCGGCAAGCTCACCCTTAGGGAAGGACCAAGGGAAAGGGGCACAAGATGTCAGAAGTAGGCCAACGTATAAGATCCTAGATTCAAGGTCAAACAGGGCACTTGACCTCCAAGGTGCCCACTTGGGCCTCTTCCAAATGTACTTTCCTTTCATTCCTGTTCTAAAGCTTTTTAATAAACTTTTACTCCTGCTCTGAAACTTGTCGCAGTCTCTTTTTCTGCCTTATGCCTCTTGGTCAAGTTCTTTCTTCTGAGGAGGCAAGAATTGAGGTGGCTGCAGACCCACATGGATTTGCAGCTGGTAACTCAGATAACTTCCACCAGTAAGAATACAGTTCAGGCTGCTGCTTCACAGGGTGCCAGGCATAAGCCTTGGTGGCTTCCATAAGCTGTGAAGCCCGCGGGCGCACATAATGCAAGAGTTGAGGCTTAAGAAGCTCTGCCTAGATTTTAGAGGATGTATGAAAAAGCCTGGATGTCCAGACAGAAGCCTGTTACTGGGGTGAACATCTACTAGGGAAGCGAGGAGAAGAAATGTGGGGTTGCAGCCCCCACAGAGAGTCCCCGGGGCACTGCCTAGCAGAGCTATGACAAGAGAGCCACCGTCCTCCAGACCCCAGAATGGTAGATCCACCAACAACTTGCACCCCCCACAGAGAGTCCCCTGGGGCACTGCCTAGCAGAGCTATGACAAGAGAGCCACCGTCCTCCAGACCCCAGAATGGTAGATCCACCAACAACTTGCACCCTGCAGCCTGGAAAAGCTGCAAGCACTCAGTGCTAGCCCATGAGGGCAGCTGTGGGAGATGAACCCTGGAAAGCCACAGGGGTGGTTCTGCCCAAGGTTTTGGGAGCCCACTCATTGCATCAGTGTTCCCTGGGTGTGAGTCAAAGGAGATTATTTCAGAGCTTTAACATTTAATGACTGCCTGGCTGGCTTTCAGACTTGCAATGGGGCCCTATAGCCTCTTTCTTTTGGCAGATTTCTCCCTTTCGGAATGGCAGTATCTGCCCAATGCCTATACCCCCATTGTATCTTTGAAGCAATTACCTTGTTTTTGATTTTACAGGTTCATAGGCAGAAGGGACTAGCTTCGTTTCAGGTGAGACTTGGGACTTTGGACTTTTGAATGAATGCTGGATCGAGTTAAGACTTTGGGGAACTGTTGGTAAGGCATGACCGTATTTTGCAATATGAGAAGGACATTAGATTTGGGAGGGGCCAGAGTCGGAATAACATGGTTTGGATCTCTGTCCCCACCCAAATCTCATATTCAACTGTAATCCCCAGTGTTGGACGTTGGGCCTGGTGGGAGGTGAGTGGATTATGGGGTGGCTTCTAATGGTTTTGTACAGTCCCCTCTTGGTACTACATAGTGAGTGAGTTCTGACAAGATCTAGTTGTTTAAACGTATGTAGCACCTCCCATTTCTGTCTTCCCCCAGTTCCTGCCATGTGAAGTCTGGGGTCTCCCTATGCCTTCCATCATGATTTTAAGTTCCCTGTGGCCTGCCCAGAAGCTGATCCAGCCATGCTTCTTGTACAGCCTGCAGAACTGTGAGCCATTAAACTTTTCTTTATAAATTACCCAGTTTCAGGTATTTCTTTATAGCAGTGTAAGAATGGACTAACACAATTATTAACGCTAGTCCTCATGTTGTACATTAAATCTCTAGATGTATTAGACGTAACTGCAACTTTGTACCCTACCCTACAATTTTCTTTCCCCCCAAGCCCCCCAACCAAGGGTCTACTCTGTTTCTATAAATTCAGTTGTTTTTTAATTCCATGTATAAGTGAAGTACAACTCAGTGTAGAAACTTGGTAAATGCTAGCTACTTGTTATAAGCTGTCAGTCAAAATAAAAATACAGAGATGAATCTCTAAATTAAGTGATTTATTTGGGAAGAAAGAATTGCAATTAGGGCATACATGTAGATCAGATGGTCTTCGGTACAGCCACACAACAAAGAAAAGGGGGAGGTTTTGTTTAAAAAGAGAAATGTTACATAGTGCTCTTTGAGAAAATTCATTGGCACTATTAAGGATCTGAGGAGCTGGTAAGTTTCAACTGGTGAGTGATGGTGGTAGATAAAATTAGAGCTGCAGCAGGTCATTTTAGCAACTACTAGATAAAACTGGTCTCAGGTCACAACGGGCAGTTGCAGCAGCTGGACTTGGAGAGAATTACACTGCGGGAGCAGTGTCATTTGTCCTGAGTGCTTTTCTACCCCCTACCCTCACTATTTTAGTTGGGTATAACAAGAATGACCCAATTTGTATGATCAACTTTCACAAAGCATAGAACAGTAGGAAAAGAGTCTGTTTCTGCAGAAGGTGTAGACGTTGAGAGCCATTTTGTGTATTTATTCCTCCCTTTCTTCCTCGGTGAATGATTAAAACGTTCTGTGTGATTTTTAGTGATGAAAAAGATTAAATGCTACTCACTGTAGTAAGTGCCATCTCACACTTGCAGATCAAAAGGCACGCAGTTTAAAAAACCTTTGTTTTTTTACACATCTGAGTGGTGTAAATGCTACTCATCTGTAGTAAGTGGAATCTATACACCTGCAGACCAAAAGACGCAAGGTTTCAAAAATCTTTGTGTTTTTTACACATCAAACAGAATGGTACGTTTTTCAAAAGTTAAAAAAAAAAAACTCATCCACATATTGCAACTAGCAAAAATGACATTCCCCAGTGTGAAAATCACGCTTGAGAGAATTCTTACATGTAAAGGCAAAATTGCGATGACTTTGCAGAGGACCGCGGGATTCCCGCCCGCAGTGCCGGAGCTGTCCCCTGCCAGGGTTTGCGGTGAAGTTTTGAATGTACTTAACAGTGTCTTACGGTAAAAACAAAATTTCATCCACCAAATATTTGTTGAGCGCCCACTGCCTACCAAGCACAAACAAAACCATTCAAAACCACGAAATCGTCTTCACTTCCTCCGGATCCAGCAGCCTCCCCTACTAAGGTTCGCACACGCTACTGCGCCAACGCTTCTCCAGAGCGGGTCTTAAGATAAAAGAACAGGACAAGTTGCCCCGCCCCATTTCGCCAGCCTCGTGAGAAAACGTCATCGCACATAGAAAACAGACAGACGTAACCTACGGTGTCCCGCTAGGAAAGAGAGGTGCGTCAAACAGCGACAAGTTCCGCCCACGTAGAAGATGACGCTTGGTGCGTCAGCCGTCCCTGCTGCCCGGTTGCTTCTCTTTGGGGGCGGGGTCTAGCAAGAGCAGGTGTGGGTTTAGGAGGTGTGTGTTTTTGTTTTTCCCACCCTCTCTCCCCACTACTTGCTCTCACAGTACTCGCTGAGGGTGAACAAGAAAAGACCTGATAAAGATTAACCAGAAGAAAACAAGGAGGGAAACAACCGCAGCCTGTAGCAAGCTCTGGAGCTCAGGAGTCGCGCGCTAGGGGCCGGGGCCGGGGCCGGGGCGTGGCCGGGGCGGGCCCGGGGCGGGGCTGCGGTTGCGGTGCCTGCGCCCGCGGCGGCGGAGGCGCAGGCGGTGGCGAGTGGGTGAGTGAGGAGGCGGCATCCTGGCGGGTGGCTGTTTGGGGTTCGGCTGCCGGGAAGAGGCGCGGGTAGAAGCGGGGGCTCTCCTCAGAGCTCGACACATTTTTACTTTCCCTCTCATTTCTCTGACCGAAGCTGGGTGTCGGGCTTTCGCCTCTAGCGACTGGTGGAATTGCCTGCATCCGGGCCCCGGGCTTCCCGGCGGCGGCGCAGGGACAAGGGATGGGGATCTGGCCTCTTCCTTGCTTTCCCGCCCTCAGTACCGGAGCTGTCTCCTTCCCGGGGACCCGCTGGGAGCGCTGCCGCTGCGGGCTCGAGAGAAGGGAGCCTCGGGTACTGAGAGGCCTCGCCTGGGGGAAGGCCGGAGGGTGGGCGGCGCGCGGCTTCTGCGGACCAAGTCGGGGTTCGCTAGGAACCCGAGACGGTCCCTGCCGGCGAGGAGATCATGCGGGATGAGATGGGGGTGTGGAGACGCCTGCACAATTTCAGCCCAAGCTTCTAGAGAGTGGTGATGACTTGCATATGAGGGCAGCAATGCAAGTCGGTGTGCTCCCCGTTCTGTGGGACATGACCTGGTTGCTTCACAGCTCCGAGATGACACAGACTTGCTTAAAGGAAGTGACTATTGTGACTTGGGCATCACTTGACGGATGGTAATCAGTTGTCTAAAGAAGTGCACAGATTACATGTCCGTGTCCTCATTGGGTCTATCTGGCCGCGATGAACACCGCCAGGCTTTGTATTCAGAAACAGGAGGGAGGTCCTGCACTTTCCCAGGAGGTGTGGCCCTTTCAGATGCAATCGAGATTGTTAGGCTCTGGGAGAGTAGTTGCCTGGTTGTGGCAGTTGGTAAATTCGTATTCAAACTGTTGCCATGCACCAGTTGTTCACAACAAGGGTACATAATCTGTCTGGCATTACTTCTACTTTGTGCAAAGGATCAAAAAAAAAAAAGATACTGTTAAGATATGATTTTTCTTAGACTTTGGGAAACTTTTAACATAACCTGTGAATATCACAGAAACAAGACTATCATATAGGGGATATTAATAACCTGGAGTCAGAATACTTGAAATACGGTGTCACTTGACACGGGCATTGTTGTCACCACCTCTGCCAAGGCCTGTCACTTTAGGAAAACCCTGAATCAGTTGGAAACTGCTACATGCTGATAGTACATCTGAAACAAAAACGAGAGTAATTACCACATTCCAGATTGTTCACTAAGCCAGCATTTACTTGCTCCAGGAAAAAATTACAAGCAACTTACGAAGTTGACAAAACATTTTGTTTGGCTATGTTGGCACTCCACAATTTGCTTTCAGAGAAACAAAGTAAACCAAGGAGGACTTCTGTTTTTCAAGTCTGCCCTCGGGTTCTATTCTACGTTAATTAGGTAGTTCCCAGGAGGACTAGGTTAGCCTACCTATTGTCTGAGAAACTTGTAACTGTGAGAAATGGCCAGATAGTGATATGAACTTCACCTCCCAGTCTTTCCTGATGTTGAAGATTGAGAAAGTGTTGTGAACTTTCTGGTACTGTAAACAGTTCACTGTCCTTGAAGTGGTCCTGGGCAGCTCCTGTTGTGGAAAGTGGACGGTTTAGGATCCTGCTTCTCTTTGGGCTGGGAGAAAATAAACAGCATGGTTACAAGTATTGAGAGCCAGGTTGGAGAAGGTGGCTTACACCTGTAATGCTAGAGCTTTGGGAGGCGGAGGCAAGAGGATCACTTGAAGCCAGGAGTTCAAGCTCAACCTGGGCAACGTAGACCCTGTCTCTACAAAAAATTAAAAACTTAGCCGGGCGTGGTGATGTGCACCTGTAGTCCTAGCTACTTGGGAGGCAGAGGCAGGAGGGTCATTTGAGCCCAAGAGTTTGAAGTTACAGGGAGCTATGATCCTGCCGGTGCATTCCAGCCTGGATGACAAAACGAGACCCTGTCTCTAAAAAACAAGAAGTGAGGGCTTTATGATTGTAGAATTTTCACTACAATAGCAGTGGACCAACCACCTTTCTAAATACCAATCAGGGAAGAGATGGTTGATTTTTTAACAGACGTTTAAAGAAAAAGCAAAACCTCAAACTTAGCACTCTACTAACAGTTTTAGCAGATGTTAATTAATGTAATCATGTCTGCATATATGGGATTATTTCCAGAAAGTGTATTGGGAAACCTCTCATGAACCCTGTGAGCAAGCCACCGTCTCACTCAATTTGAATCTTGGCTTCCCTCAAAAGACTGGCTAATGTTTGGTAACTCTCTGGAGTAGACAGCACTACATGTACGTAAGATAGGTACATAAACAACTATTGGTTTTGACCTGATTTTTTTCAGCTGCATTTGCATGTATGGATTTTTCTCACCAAAGACGATGACTTCAAGTGTTAGTAAAATAATTGTACAGCTCTCCTGATTATACTTCTCTGTGACATTTCATTTCCCAGGCTATTTCTTTTGGTAGGATTTAAAACTAAGCAATTGGGTATGATCTTTGTCCTTCATTTTCTTTCTTATTCTTTTTGTTTGTTTGTTTGTTTTTTTCTTGAGGCAGAGTCTCTCTCTGTCGCCCAGGCTGGAGTGCAGTGGCGCCATCTCAGCTCATTGCAACCTCTGCCCCCTCCGGGTTCAAGAGATTCTCCTGCCTCAGCCTCCCGAGTAGCTGGGATTATAGGTGTCCACCACCACACCCGGCTAATTTTTTGTATTTTTAGTAGAGGTGGGGTTTCACCATGTTGGCCAGGCTGGTCTTGAGCTCCTGACCTCAGGTGATCCACCTGCCTCGGCCTACCAAAGAGCTGGGATAACAGGCGTGACCCACCATGCCCGGCCCATTTTTTTTTTCTTATTCTGTTAGGAGTGAGAGTGTAACTAGCAGTATAATAGTTCAATTTTCACAACGTGGTAAAAGTTTCCCTATAATTCAATCAGATTTTGCTCCAGGGTTCAGTTCTGTTTTAGGAAATACTTTTATTTTCAGTTTAATGATGAAATATTAGAGTTGTAATATTGCCTTTATGATTATCCACCTTTTTAACCTAAAAGAATGAAAGAAAAATATGTTTACAATATAATTTTATGGTTGTATGTTAACTTAATTCATTATGTTGGCCTCCAGTTTGCTGTTGTTAGTTATGACAGCAGTAGTGTCATTACCATTTCAATTCAGATTACATTCCTATATTTGATCATTGTAAACTGACTGCTTAAATTGTATTTAAAACAGTGGCTATTTTAAAGAAGCTGTACGGCTTATATCCAGTGCTGTCTCTTAAGACTATTAAATTGATACAACATATTTAAAAGTAAATATTACCTAAATGAATTTTTGAAATTAAAAATACACGTGTTAAAACTGTCTTTGTGTTCAACCATTTCTGTACATACTTAGAGTTAACTGTTTTGCCAGGCTCTATGCCTACTCATAATATGATAAAAGCACTCATCTAATGCTCTGTAAATAGAATTCTGTCAGTGCTTTCCATCAGACTGAACTCTCTTGACAAGATGTGGATGAAATTCTTTAAGTAAAATTGTTTACTTTGTCATACATTTACAGATCAAATGTTAGCTCCCAAAGCAATCATATGACAAAGAGAGGTATATCATAGTTTGGCTATTAGCTGCTTTGTATTGCTATTATTATAAATAGACTTCACAGTTTTAGACTTGCTTAGGTGAAATTGCAATTCTTTTTACTTTCAGTCTTAGATAACAAGTCTTCAATTATAGTACAATCACACATTGCTTAGGAATGCATCATTAGGCAATTTTGTCATTATGCAAACATCATAGAGTGTACTTACACAAACCTAGATAGTATAGCCTTTATGTACCTAGGCCATATGGTATAGTCTATTGCTCCTAGGCCACAAACCTGTACAGCTGTTACTGTACTGAATACTATAGACAGTTGTAACAGTGGTAAATATTTATCTAAATATATGCAAACATAGAAAAGGTACAGTAAAAGTATGGTATGAAAGATAATGGTATACCTGTGTAGGCCATTTACCACGAATGGAGCTTGCAGGACTAGAAGTTGCTCTGGGTGAGTCAGTGAGTGAGTGGTGAATTAATGTGAAGGCCTAGAACATTACTGTACACCACTGTAGACTTTATAAACACAGTACGCTGAAGCTACACCAAATTTATCTTAACAGTTTTTCTTCAATAAAAAATTATAACTTTTTAACTTTGTAAACTTTTTAATTTTTTAACTTTTAAAATACTTAGCTTGAAACACAAATACATTGTATAGCTATACAAAAATATTT
The DNA here is from genome assembly GCF_029281585.2 of Gorilla gorilla gorilla. NCBI lineage: Eukaryota > Metazoa > Chordata > Mammalia > Primates > Hominidae > Gorilla > Gorilla gorilla. The sequence continues at coordinate 36,856,202 of NC_073237.2, forward strand.
TTTCTTTGTATCCTTATTCTAGAAGCTTTTTTCTATTTTTAATTTTTTTTTTTTTACTTGTTAGTCGTTTTTGTTAAAAACTAAAACACACACACTTTCACCTAGGCATAGACAGGATTAGGATCATCGGTATCACTCCCACCCCACTGCCTTCCACCTCCACATCTTGTCCCACTGGAAGGTTCTTAGGGGCAATAACACACATGTAGCTGTCACCTCCTATGATAACAGTGCTTTCTGTTGAATACCTCCTGAAGGATTTGCCTGAGGCTGTTTTACATTTAACTTAAAAAAAAAAAAAGTAGAAGGAGTACACTCTAAAATAACAATAAAAGGCATAGTATAGTGAATACATAAACCAGCAATGTAGTAGTTTATTATCAAGTGTTGTACACTGTAATAATTGTATGTGCTATACTTTAAATAACTTGCAAAATAGTACTAAGACCTTATGATGGTTACAGTGTCACTAAGGCAATAGCATATTTTCAGGTCCATTGTAATCTAATGGGACCACCATCATATATGCAGTCTACCATTGACTGAAACGTTACATGGCACATAACTGTATTTGCAAGAATGATTTGTTTTACATTAATATCACATAGGATGTACCTTTTTAGAGTGATATGTTTATGTGGATTAAGACGTACAAGTTGAGCAAGGGGACCAAGAGCCCTGGGTTCTGTCTTGGATGTGAGCGTTTATGTTCTCATCATGTCTGTTTTCTCGTTAAATTCAAAGGCTTGAACAGGCCCTATTTAGCCCTTCTGTTTTCTACGTGTTCTAAATAACTAAAGCTTTTAAATTCTAGCCATTTAGTGTAGAACTCTCTTTGCAGTGATAAAATGCTGTATTGGTTTCTTGGCTAGCATATTAAATATATTTATCTTTGTCTTGATACTTCAATGTCGTTTTAAACATCAGGATCAGGCTTCAGTATTCTCGTAACCAGAGAGTTCACTGAGGATACGGGACTGTTTGCCGATTTTTTGTTATGGCTCCAGACTTGTGGTATTTCCATGTCTTTTTTTTTTTTTTTTTTTTTTTTGACCTTTTAGTGGCTTTAAAGTATTTCTGTTGTTAGGTGTTGTATTACTTTTCTAAGATTACTGTAACAAAGCACCACAAACTGAGTGGCTTTAAACAACAGCAATTTATTCTCTCACAATTCTAGAAGCTAGAAGTCCGAAATCAAAGTGTTGACGAGGCATGATCTTCAAGAAAGAAGACTCTTTCCTTGCCTCTTCCTGGCTTCTGGAGATTACCAGCAATCCTGAGTGTTCCTTTCTTGCCTTGTAGTTTGAACAATCCAGTATCTGCCTTTTGTCTTCACATGGCTGTCTACCCTTTGTCTCTGTGTCTCCAAATCTCTCTCCTTATAAACACAGCAGTTATTGGATTAGGCCCCACTGTAATCCAGTATGCCCCCTTTTTAACATGATTACACTTATTTCTAGGTAAGGTCACATTCACATACACCAAGGGTTAGGAATTGAACATATCTTTTTGGGGGACACAATTCAACCCACAAGTGTCAGTCTCTAGCTGAGCCTTTCCCTTCCTGTTTTTCTCCTTTTTAGTTGCTATGGGTTAGGGGCCAAATCTCCAGTCATACTAGAATTGCACATGGACTGGATAGTTGGGAATACTGCGGGTCTATTCTATGATCTTTAGTATGTAACATTTAATATCAGTATAAAGAAGCCCTTTTTTTAGTTCATTATTTCTTTGAATTTCTAAATGTATGCCCTGAATATAAGTAACAAGTTACTATGTCTTGTAAAATGATCATATCAACAAACATTTGATGTGCACCTACTGTGCTAGTTGAATGTCTTTATCCTGATAGGAGATAACAGGATTCCACATCTTTGACTTAAGAGGACAAACCAAATATGTCTAAATCATTTGGGGTTTTAATGGATATCTTTAAATTGCTGAACCTAATCATTGGTTTCATATGTCATTGTTTAGATATCTCCGGAGCATTTGGATAATGTGACAGTTGGAATGCAGTGATGTCGACTCTTTGCCCACCGCCATCTCCAGCTGTTGCCAAGACAGAGATTGCTTTAAGTGGCGAATCACCTTTATTAGCAGCTACTTTTGCTTACTGGGACAATATTCTTGGTCCTAGAGTAAGGCACATTTGGGCTCCAAAGACAGAACAGTTACTTCTCAGTGATGGAGAAATAACTTTTCTTGCCAACCACACTCTAAATGGAGAAATCCTTCGAAATGCAGAGAGTGGTGCTATAGATGTAAAGTTTTTTGTCTTGTCTGAGAAGGGAGTGATTATTGTTTCATTAATCTTTGATGGAAACTGGAATGGGGATCGCAGCACATATGGACTATCAATTATACTTCCACAGACAGAACTTAGTTTCTACCTCCCACTTCATAGAGTGTGTGTTGATAGATTAACACATATAATCCGGAAAGGAAGAATATGGATGCATAAGGTAAGTGATTTTTCAGCTTATTAATCATGTTAACCTATCTGTTGAAAGCTTATTTTCTGATACATATAAATCTTATTTTTTTAATTACATGCAGTGAACATCAAACAATAGATGTTATTTATTTTGCATTTACCCTATTAGATACAAATACATCTGGTCTGATACCTGTCATCTTTGTATTAACTGTGGAAGGTACGAAATGGTAGCTCCACATTATAGATGAAAAGCTAAAGCTTAGACAAATAAAGAAACTTTTAGATCCTGGATTCTTCTTGGGAGCCTTTGACTCTAATACCTTTTGTTTCCCTTTCATTGCACAATTCTGTCTTTCACGTACTACTATGTGTAAGTATAACAGTTCAAAGTAATAGTTTCATAAGCTGTTGGTCATGTAGCCTTTGGTCTCTTTAACCTCTTTGCCAAGTTCCCAGGTTCATAAAATGAGGAGGTTGAATGGAATGGTTCCCAAGAGAATTCCTTTTAATCTTACAGAAATTATTGTTTTCCCCTAAATCCTGTAGTTGAATATATAATGGTATTTACATTTCAATATAGTTTTGATGTATCTAAAGAACACATTGAATTCTCCTTCCTGTGTTCCAGTTTGATACTAACCTGAAAGTCCATTAAGCATTACCAGTTTTAAAAGGCTTTTGCCCAATAGTAAGGAAAAATAATATCTTTTAAAAGAATAATTTTTTACTATGTTTGTAGGCTTACTTCCTTTTTTCTCACGTTATGAAACTCTTAAAATCAGGAGACTCTTTTAAACAACATCATAATGTTTAATTTGAAAAGTGCAAGTCATTCTTTTCCTTTTTGAAACTATGCAGATGTTACATTGACTGTTTTCTGTGAAGTTATCTTTTTTTCACTGCAGAATAAAGGTTGTTTTGATTTTATCTTGTATTGTTTATGAGAACATGCATTTGTTGGGTTAATTTCCTACCCCTGCCCCCATTTTTCCCCTAAGTAGAAAGTATTTTTCTTGTGAACTAAATTACTACACAAGAACATGTCTATTGAAAAATAAGCAAGTATCAAAATGTTGTGGGTTGTTTTTTTAAATAAATTTTCTCTTGCTCAGGAAAGACAAGAAAATGTCCAGAAGATTATCTTAGAAGGCACAGAGAGAATGGAAGATCAGGTATACGCAAATTGCATACTGTCAAATGTTTTTCTCACGGCATGTATCTGTATAAGGTTGATGGCTACATTTGTCAAGGCCTTAGAGACATACAGAATAAGCCTTTAATGGAGCTTTTATGGAGGTGTACAGAATAAACTGGAGGAAGATTTCCATATCTTAAACCCGAAGAGTTAAATCAGTAAACAGAGGAAAATAGTAATTGCATCTGCAAATTAATATTTGCTCCCTTTTTTTTTTCTGTTTGCCCAGAATAAATTTTGGATAACTTGTTCATAGTAAAAATAAAAAAAGTTGTCTGTCATATGTTCTTTAAGGTACTACTTCTCGAACCTTTCCCTAGAAGTAGCTGTAACAGAAGGAGAGCGTATGTACCCCTAAGGTATCTGTCTGGGGTATAGGCCCAGCTCCACACAATATTTCTTTTAAGTCTTATGTTGTATCGTTAAGACTCATGCAATTTACATTTTATTCCATAACTATTTTAATATTAAAATTTGTCAGTGATATTTCTTACTCTCTCCTCTGGGAAAATGTGCCATGTTTATCCCTTGGCTTTGAATGCCCCTCAGGAACAGACACTAGAGTTTGAGAAGCATGGTTACAAGGGTGTGGCTTCCCCTGCGGAAACTAAGTACAGACTATTGCAGTGTAAAGCAGAGAAGTTCTTTTGAAGGAGAATCTCCAGTGAAGAAAGAGTTCTTCACTTTTACTTCCATTTCCTCTTGTGGGTGACCCTCAATGCTCCTTGTAAAACTCCAATATTTTAAACATGGCTGTTTTGCCTTTCTTTGCTTCTTTTTAGCATGAATGAGACAGATGATACTTTAGAAAAGTAATTAAAAAAAAAACTTGTGAAAATACATGGCCATAATACAGAACCCAATACAGTGATCTCCTTTACCAAATTGTTTTGTTTGTACTTTTGTAGATAGCTTTCCAATTCAGAGACAGTTATTCTGTGTAAAGGTCTGACTTAACAAGAAAAGATTTCCCTTTACCCAAAGATTCCCAGTCCTTATTTGCTGGTCAATAAGCAGGGTCCCCAGGAATGGGGTAACTTTCAGCACCCTCTAACCCACTAGTTATTAGTAGACTAATTAAGTAGACTTATCGCAAGTTGAGGAAACTTAGAACCAACTAAAATTCTGCTTTTACTGGGATTTTGTTTTTTCAAACCAGAAACCTTTACTTAAGTTGACTACTATTAATGAATTTTGGTCTCTCTTTTAAGTGCTCTTCTTAAAAATGTTATCCTACTGCTGAGAAGTTCAAGTTTGAGAAGTACAAGGAGGAATAGAAACTTGAGAGATTTTCTTTTAGAGCCTCTTCTGTATTTAGCCCTGTAGGATTTTTTTTTTTTTTTTTTTGGTGTTGTTGAGCTTCAGTGAGGCTATTCATTCACTTATACTGATAATGTCTGAGATACTGTGAATGAAATACTATGTATGCTTAAACCTAAGAGGAAATATTTTCCCAAAATTATTCTTCCCGAAAAGGAAGAGTTGCCTTTTAAATGAGTTGTTGCAAATCTCACAACGACTTTATTTTGAACAATACTGTTTGGGGATGATGCATTAGTTTGAAACAACTTCGGTTGTAGCTGTCATCTGATAAAATTGCTTCACGGGGAAGGAAATTTAACATGGATCTAGTCATTATTCTTGTTAGATTGAATATGTGAATTGTAATTGTAAACAGGCATGATGATTATTACTTTAAAAACTAAAAACAGTGAATAGTTAGTTGTGGAGGTTACTAAAGGATGATTTTTTTTAAATAAAACTTTCAGCATTATGCAAATGGGCATATGGCTTAGGATAAAACTTCCAGAAGTAGCATCACATTTAAATTCTCAAGCAACTTAATAATATGGGGCTCTGAAAAACTGGTTAAGGTTACTCCAAAAATGGCCCTGGGTCTGACAAAGATTCTAACTTAAAGATGCTTATGAAGACTTTGAGTAAAATCATTTCATAAAATAGGTGAGGAAAAACAACTAGTATTAAATTCGTCTTAAATAATGTATGATTTTAAAAATATGTTTAGCTAAAAATTCATAGACATTTGACAATTTCATTTATATCTCAAAAAATTTACTTAACCAAGTTGGTCACAAAATTGATAAGACTGGTGGTGGTAGTGAATAAATGAGGGACCACCCATATTTGAGACACTTTACATTTGTGATGTGTTATACTGAATTTTCAGTTTGATTCTATAAACTACAAATTTCAAAATTACAATTTCAAGATGTAATAAGTAGTAATATTATCTTGAAATAGCTCTAAAGGGAATTTTTCTGTTTTATTGATTCTTAAAATATATGTGCTGATTTTGATTTGCATTTGGGTAGATTATACTTTTATGAGTATGGAGGTTAGGTATTGATTCAAGTTTTCGTTACCTATTTGGTAAGGATTTCAAAGTCTTTTTGTGCTTGGTTTTCCTCATTTTTAAATATGAAATATATTGATGACCTTTAATTAACAAATTTTTTTTATCTCAAATTTTAAAGGAGATCTTTTCTAAAAGAGGCATGATGACTTAATCATTGCATGTAACAGTAAACGATAAACCAATGATTCCATACTCTCTAAAGAATAAAAGTGAGCTTTAGGGCCGGGCATGGTCAGAAATTTGACACCAGCCTGGCCAACATGGTGAAACCCCGTCTCTACTAAAAATACAAAAATCAGCCGAGCATGGTGGCGGCACCTATAGTCCCAGCTACTTGGGAGGATGAGACAGGAGAGTCACTTGAACCCGGGAGGAGAGGTTGCAGTGAACTGAGATCACGCCATTGCATTCCAGCCTGGGCAACGAAAGCAAAACTCCATTTCAAAAAAAAAAAAAAAAAAAGAAAAGAAAGAATAAAAGTGAGCTTTGGATTGCATATAAATCCTTCAGACACGTAGTAGACTTGCTTGATACTGTGTTTGAACAAATTACGAAGTATTTTCATCAAAGAATGTTATTGTTTGATGTTATTTTTATTTTTTATTGCCCAGCTTCTCTCATATTACGTGATTTTCTTCACTTCATGTCACTTTATTGTGCAGGGTCAGAGTATTATTCCAATGCTTACTGGAGAAGTGATTCCTGTAATGGAACTGCTTTCATCTATGAAATCACACAGTGTTCCTGAAGAAATAGATGTAAGTTTAAATGAGAGCAATTATACGCTTTATCAGTTTTTTGGGGTTATAGTATTATTATGTATATTATTAATATTCTAATTTTAATACTAAGCACTTTGTCATACATACTATTCACATACAGTATTAGCCACTTTAGCAAATAAGCACACACAAAATCCTGGATTTCATGGCAAAACAGAGGCATTTTTGATCAGTGATGACAAAATTAAATTCATTTTGTTTATTTCATTACTTTTATAATTCCTAAAAGTGGGAGGATCCCAGGTCTTATAGGAGCAATTAATATTTAATGTAGTGCCTTTTGAAACAAAACTGTGTGCCAAAGCAGTAACCATTAATGGAAGTTTACTTGTAGTCATAAATTTAGTTTCCTTAATCATTTGTTGACACACTGTGAGTGTTAAGAGATACCTTTAGGAAACTATTCTTGTTGTTTTCTGATTTTGTCATTTAGGTTAGTCTCCTGATTCTGACAGCTCAGAACAGGAAGTTGTTCTTGTAAAAATTGTTTAACCTGCTTGACCAGCTTTCACATTTGTTCTTCTGAAGTTTGTGGTAGTGCACAGAGATTGTTTTATGGGGAGTCTTGATTCTGGGAAATGAAGGCAGTGTGTTATATTGAATCCAGACTTCAGAAAACTTGTATATTAAAATTGTTATTTCAACACTATGTTACAACCAGACTAATTTTTTTATTTTTTGATGCATTTTAGATAGCTGATACAGTACTCAATGATGATGATATTGGTGACAGTTGTCATGAAGGCTTTCTTCTCAAGTAAGAATTTTTCTTTTCATAAAAGCTGGATGAAGCAGATACCATCTTATGCTCACCTATGACAAGATTTGGAAGAAAGAAAATAACAGACTGTCTACTTAGATTGTTCTAGGGACAACATTACGTATTTGAACTGTTGCTTAAATTTGTGTTATTTTTCACTCATTATATTTCTATAATATATTTGGTGTTATTCCATTTGCTATTTAAAGAAACCGAGTTTCCATCCCAGACAAGAAATCATGGCCCCTTGCTTGATTCTGGTTTCTTGTTTTACTTCTCATTAAAGCTAACAGAATCCTTTCAAATTAAGTTGTACTGTAGATGAACTTAAGTTATTTAGGCGTAGAACAAAATTATTCATATTTATACTGATCTTTTTCCATCCAGCAGTGGAGTTTAGTACTTAAGAGTTTGTGCCCTTAAACCAGACTCCCTGGATTAATGCTGTGTACCCGTGGGCAAGGTACCTGAATTCTCTATACACCTATTTCCTCATCTGTAAAATGGCAATAATAGTAATAGTACCTAATGTGTAGGGTTGTTATAAGCATTGAGTAAGATAAATAATATAAAGCACTTAGAACAGTGCCTGGAACATAAAAACACTTAATAATAGCTAATAGCTAACATTTCCTATTTACATTTCTTCTAGAAATAGCCAATATTTGTTGAGTGCGTACATGTTAGTTCCTTTACTAGTTGCTTTACATGTATTATCTTATATTCTGTTTTAAAGTTTCTTCACAGTTACAGATTTTCATGAAATTTTACTTTTAAAAAAAAAGAAGTAAAAGGATAAAGTATTCACTTTTATGTTCACAGTCTTTTCCTTTAGGCTCATGATGGCGTATCAGAGGCATGAGTGTGTTTAACCTAAGAGCCTTAATGGCTTGAATCAGAAGCACTTTAGTCCTGTATCTGTTCAGTGTCAGCCTTTCATACATCATTTAAAATCCCATTTGACTTTAAGTAAGTCACTTAATCTCTCTACATGTCAATTTCTTCAGCTATAAAATGATGGTATTTCAATAAATAAATACATTAATTAAATGATATTATACTGACTAATTGGACTGTTTTAAGGCTCAATAAGAAAATTTCTGTGAAAGGTCTCTAGAAAATGCAGGTTCCTATACAAATAAAAGATAACATTGTGCTTATAGCTTCGGTGTTTATCATGTAAAGCTATTCTGAGTTATTTGAAGAGCTCACCTACTTTTTTTTGTTTTTAGTTTGTTAAATTGTTTTATAGGCAATGTTTTTAATCTGTTTTCTTTAACTTACAGTGCCATCAGCTCACACTTGCAAACCTGTGGCTGTTCCGTTGTAGTAGGTAGCAGTGCAGAGAAAGTAAATAAGGTAGTTTATTTTATAATCTAGCAAATGATTTGACTCTTTAAGACTGATGATATATCATGGATTGTCATTTAAATGGTAGGTTGCAATTAAAATGCTCTAGTAGTAAGAGGAGGCATCATGTAATCTCATCAAATTGCTAAGACACCTTGTGGTAACAGTGAGTTTGAAATAAACTGAATAGGAATCATTTATCAGTTTATTTTGATAGCTCGTAAATACCAGTGTCAGTTGTGTATAAATGGTTTTGAGAATATATTAAAATCAGATATTTAAAAAAAATTACTCTTCTATTTCCCAATGCTATCTTTAACAAACCTGAAGGTAGTCATGTACTTTTGATAGTAGTTCCAAAGAAATGTTATTTGTTTATTCATCTTGATTTCATTGTCTCGGCTTTCCTTCTAAATCTGTCCCTTCTAGGGAGCTATTGGGATTAAGTGGTCATTGATGATTATACTTTATTCAGTAATGTTTCTGACCCTTTCCTTCAGTGCTACTTGAGTTAATTAAGGATTAATGAACAGTTACATTTCCAAGCATTAGCTAATAAACTAAAGGATTTTGCACTTTTCTTCACTGACCATTAGTTAGAAAGGGTTCAGAGATAAGTACGTGTATCTTTCAATTTCAGCAAACCTAATTTTTTAAAAAAAGTTTTACATAGGAAATATGTTGGAAATGATACTTTACAAAGATATTCATAATTTTTTTTTGTAATCAGCTACTTTGTATATTTATATAAGCCTTAATTTATATTTCTCATATAACCATTTATGAGAACTTAGTATGCCTCTGTCATTATATTGCATCTACGGACTAGTGACCTTATTCCTTCTGTTACCTCAAACAGGTGGCTTTCCATCTGTGATCTCCAAAGCCTTAGGTTGCACAGAGGGACTGCCGAACTGCTTTATGAAGGGAGAAAGGCTCCGTAGTTGGAGTTGTTTTTTTTTTTTTTAAACATTTTTCCCGTCCTCCATCCTCTTGAGGGAGAATAGCTTACCTTTTATCTTGTTTTAATTTGAGAAAGAAGTTGCCACCACTCTAGGTTGAAAACCACTGCTTTAACATAATAACCGTGGATATGGTTTGAATTTCAAGATAGTTACATGCCTTTTTATTTTTCCTTAATAGAGCTGTAGGTCAAATATTATTAGAATCAGATTTCTAAACCCCACCCAATGACCTGCTTATTTTAAATCAAATTCAATAATTAATTCTCTTCTTGTTGGAGGATCTGGACATTCTTTGCTATTTCTTAACAATGAATTTCATGTGTAGACCCACAAAACAGAAGCTATAAAGGTTCCATGGTCAAATAAGTCTGAGAAAGTCTGCATATGATATAATTCACCTGAAGAGTCACAGTATGTAGCCAAATGTTGAAGGTTTTGAGATGCCATACAGTAAATTTACCAAGCATTTTCTAAATTTATTTGACCACAGAATCCCTATTTTAAGCAACAACTGTTACATCCCATGGATTCCAGGTGACTAAAGAATACTTATTTCTTAGGATATGTTTTATTGATAATAATTAAAATTTCAGATATCTTTCATAAGCAAATCAGTGGTCTTTTTACTTCATATTTTAATGCTAAAATATTTTCTTTTATAGATAGTCAGGACATTATGCCTTTTTCTGACTCCAGCAGAGAGAAAATGCTCCAGGTTATGTGAAGCAGAATCATCATTTAAATATGAGTCAGGGCTCTTTGTACAAGGCCTGCTAAAGGTATAGTTTCTAGTTATCACAAGTGCAACCACTTTTCTAAAATCATTTTTGAGACTCTTTATAGACAAATCTTAAATATTAGCATTTAATGTATCTCATATTGACATGCCCAGAGACTGACTTCCTTTACACAGTTCTGCACATAGACTATATGTCTTATGGATTTATAGTTAGTATCATCAGTGAAACACCATACAATACCCTTTGTGTTCCAGGTGGGTCCCTGTTCCTACATGTCTAGCCTCAGGACTTTTTTTTTTTTAACACATGCTTAAATCAGGTTGCACATCTAAAATAAGATCATTTCTTTTTAACTAAATAGATTAGAATTTTATTGAAAAAAAAATTTAAACATCTTTAAGAAGCTTATAGGATTTAAGCAATTCCTATGTATGTGTACTAAAATATATATATTTCTATATATAATATATATTAGAAAAAAATTGTATTTTTCTTTTATTTGAGTCTACTGTCAAGGAGCAAAACAGAGAAATGTAAATTAGCAATTATTTATAATACTTAAAGGGAAGAAAGTTGTTCATCTTGTTGAATCTGTTATTGTTATTTCAATTATAGTCCCAAGACGTGAAGAAATAGCTTTCCTAATGGTTATGTGATTGTCTCATAGTGACTACTTTCTTGAGGATGTAGCCACAGCAAAATGAAATAAAAAAATTTAAAAATTGTTGCAAATACAAGTTATATTAGGCTTTTGTGCATTTTCAATAATGTGCTGCTATGAACTCAGAATGATAGTATTTAAATATAGAAACTAGTTAAAGGAAACATAGTTTCTATTTGAGTTATACATATCTGTAAATTAGAACTTCTCCTGTTAAAGGCATAATAAAGTGCTTAATATTTTTGTTTCCTCAGCACCCTCTCATTTAATTATATAATTTTAGTTCTGAAAGGGACCTATACCAGATGCCTAGAGGAAATTTCAAAACTATGATCTAATGAAAAAATATGTAATAGTTCTCCATGCAAATACAAATCATATAGTTTTCCAGAAAATACCTTTGACATTATACAAAGATGATTATCACAGCATTATAATAGTAAAAAAATGGAAATAGCCTCTTTCTTCTGTTCTGTTCATAGCACAGTGCCTCATACGCAGTAGGTTATTATTACATGGTAACTGGCTACCCCAACTGATTAGGAAAGAAGTAAATTTGTTTTATAAAAATACATACTCATTGAGATGCATAGAATAATTAAGAAATTAAAAGACATTTGTAATTTTGAATCCAGTGAATACCCACTGTTAATATTTGGTATATCTCTTTCTAGTCTTTTTTTCCCATTTGCATGTATTTTCTTTAAGACTCCCACCCCCACTGGATCATCTCTGCATGTTCTAATCTGCTTTTTTTCACAGCAGATTCTAAGCCTCTTTGAATATCAACACAAACTTCAACAACTTCATCTATAGATGCCAAATAATAAATTCATTTTTATTTACTTAACCACTTCCTTTGGATGCTTAGGTCATTCTGGTGTTTTGCTATTGAAACCAATGCTATACTGAACACTTCTGTCACTAAAACTTTGCACACACTCATGAATAGTTTCTTAGGATAAATTTTTAGAGATGGATTTGCTAAATCAGAGACCATTTTTTAAAATTAAAAAACAATTATTCATATCGTTTGGCATGTAAGACAGTAAATTTTCCTTTTATTTTGACAGGATTCAACTGGAAGCTTTGTGCTGCCTTTCCGACAAGTCATGTATGCTCCATATCCCACCACACACATAGATGTGGATGTCAATACTGTGAAGCAGATGCCACCCTGTCATGAACATATTTATAATCAGCGTAGATACATGAGATCCGAGCTGACAGCCTTCTGGAGAGCCACTTCAGAAGAAGACATGGCTCAGGATACGATCATCTACACTGACGAAAGCTTTACTCCTGATTTGTACGTAATGCTCTGCCTGCTGGTACTGTAGTCAAGCAATATGAAATTGTGTCTTTTACGAATAAAAACAAAACAGAAGTTCCATTTAAAGAGAAAGAAATATTACCAGCAGAATTATGCTTGAAGAAACATTTAATCAAGCATTTTTTTCTTAAATGTTCTTCTTTTTCCATACAATTGTGTTTACCCTAAAATAGGTAAGATTAACCCTTAAAGTAAATATTTAACTATTTGTTTAATAAATATATATTGAGCTCCTAGGCACTGTTCTAGGTACTGAGCTTAATAGTGGCCAACCAGACAGCCCCAGCCCCTACATTGTGTATAGTCTATTATATAACAGTTATTGAATGGACTTATTAACAAAACCAAAGAAGTAATTCTAAGTCTTTTTTTCTTGACATATGAATATAAAATACAGCAAAACTGTTAAAATATGTTAATGGAACATTCTTTTACTTTGCATTTTATATTGTTATTCACTTCTTATTTTTTTTAAAAAAAAAAGCCTGATCAGTAAATTCAAAAGGAAAAGTAATGATAATTAATTGTTGAGCATGGACCCAACTTGAAAAAAAAAATGATGATGATAAATCTATAATCCTAAAACCCTAAGTAAACACTTAAAAGATGTTCTGAAATCAGGAAAAGAATTATAGTATACTTTTGTGGTTCTCTTTTATCTGTTGAAAAAAGGCACAGTAGCTCATGCCTATAAGAACAGAGCTTTGGGAGTCCAAGGCAGGCGGATCACTTGAGGCCAGGAGTTCCAGACCAGCCTGGTCAACATAGTGAAACCCCATCTCTAAAAAAATAAAAAAGAATTATTGGAATGTGTTTCCGTGTGCCTGTAATCCTAGCTATTCAGAAAGCTGAGGCAGGAGGATCTTTTGAGCTCAGATGTTTGAGGTTACAGGGAGTTATGATGTGCCAGTGTACTCCGGCCTGGGGAACACCGAGACTCTGTCTTATTTAAAAAAAAAAAAAAAAAAAAAAAAGTGCTTGCAATAATGCCTGGCACATAAAAGGTAACAGTACGTGTTAACTGTAATAACCCAGGTCTAAGTGTGTAGGGCAATAGAAAAATTGGGGCAAATAAGCCTGACCTGTGTATCTACAGAATCAGTTTGAGCTTAGGTAACAGACATGTGGAGCACCAGTAATTACACAGTAAGTGTTAACCAAAAGCATAGAATAGGAATATCTTGTTCAAGGGACCCCCAGCCTTATATATCTCAAGGTGCAGAAAGATGACTTAATATAGGACCCATTTTTTCCTAGTTCTCCAGAGTTTTTATTGGTTCTTGAGAAAGTAGTAGGGGAATGTTTTAGAAAATGAATTGGTCAAACTGAAATTACATGTCAGTAAGTTTTTATATATTGGTAAATTTTGGTAGACATGTAGAAGTTTTCTAATTAATCTGTGCCTTGAAACATTTTCTTTTTTCCTAAAGTGCTTAGTATTTTTTCCGTTTTTTGATTGGTTACTTGGGAGCTTTTTTGAGGAAATTTAGTGAACTGCAGAATGAGTTTGCAACCATTTGGTATTTTTGTTTTGTTTTTTAGAGGAGGTATGTGTATTTTAACATTTCTTAATCATTTTTAACCAGCTATGTTTGTTTTGCTGATTTGACAAACTACAATTAGACAGCTATTCTCATTTTGCTGATCATGACAAAATAATATCCTGAATTTTTAAATTTTGCATCCAGCTCTAAATTTTCTAAACATAAAATTGTCCAAAAAATAGTATTTTCAGCCACTAGATTGTGTGTTGTTAAGTCTATTGTCACAGACTCATTTTACTTTTAAGTATATGTTTTTACATGTTAATTATGTTTGTTATTTTTAATTTTAACTTTTTAAAATAATTCCAGTCACTGCCAATACATGAAAAATTGGTCCCTGGAATTTTTTTTTTGACTTTTATTTTAGGTTCATGTGTACATGTGCAGGTGTGTTATACAGGTAAATTGCGTGTCATGAGGGTTTGGTGTACAGGTGATTTCATTACCCAGCTAATAAGCATAGTACCCAATAGGTAGTTTTTTGATCTTCACCCTTCTCCCACCCTCAAGTAGGCCCTGGTGTTGCTGTTTCCTTCTTTGTGTCCATGTATACTCAGTGTTTAGCTCCCACTTAGAAGTGAGAACATGCGGTAGTTGGTTTTCTGTTCCTGGATTAGTTCACTTAGGATAATGACCTCTAGCTCCATCTGGTTTTTATGGCTGCATAGTATTCCATGGTGTATATGTATCACATTTTCTTTATCCAGTCTACCATTGATAGGCATTTAGGTCGATTGCCTGTCTTTGTTACCATGAATAGTGCTGTGATGAACATACACATGCATGTGTCTTTATGGTAGAACAATTTGTATTACTTTAGGTACATATAGAATAATGGGGTTGCTAGGGTGAATGGTAGTTCTATTTTCGGTTATTTGAGAAATCTTCAAACTGCTTTTCACAATAGCTAAACTAATTTACAGTCCCACCAGCAGTGTATAAGTGTTCCCTTTTCTCCACAACCTTGCCAACATCTGTGATTTTTTGACTTTTTAATAATAGCCATTCCTAGAGAATTGATTTGCAATTCTCTAATTATTAGTGATATTAAGCATTTTTTCATATGCTTTTTAGCTGTATGTATATATTCTTCTGAAAAATTTTCATGTCCTTTGCCCAGTTTGTAGTGGGGTGGGTTGTTTTTTGCTTGTTAATTAGTTTAAGTTCCTTCCAGATTCTGCATATCCCTTTGTCGGATACATGGTTTGCAGATATTTTTCTCCCATTGTGTAGGTTGTCTTTTACTCTGTTGATAGTTTCTTTTGCCATGCAGGAGCTCGTTAGGTCCCATTTGTGTTTGTTTTTGTTGCAGTTGCTTTTGGCGTCTTCATCATAAAATCTGTGCCAGGACCTATGTCCAGAATGGTATTTCCTAGGTTGTCTTCCGGGGATTTTACAATTTTAGATTTTACGTTTATGTCTTTAATCCATCTTGAGTTGATTTTTGTATATGGCACAAGGAGGGGGTCCAGTTTCACTCCAATTCCTATGGCTAGCAATTATCCCAGCACCATTTATTGAATACAGAGTCCTTTCCCCATTGCTTGTTTTTTGTCAGCTTTGTTGAAGATCAGATGGTTGTAAGTGTGTGGCTTTATTTCTCGGCTCTCTATTCTCCATTGGTCTGTGTGTCTGTTTTTATACCAGTACCCTGCTGTTCAGGTTCCTATAGCCTTTTAGTATAAAATCAGCTAATGTGATGCCTCCAGCTTTGTTCTTTTTGCTTAGGATTGCTTTGGCTATTTGGGCTCCTTTTTGGGTCCATATTAATTTTAAAATAGTTTTTTCTGGTTTTGTGAAGGATGTCATTGGTAGTTTATAGGAATAGCATTGAATCTGTAGATTGCTTTGGGCAGTATGGCCATTTTAACAATATTAATTCCTCCTATCTATGAATATGGAATGTTTTTCCATGTGTTTGTGTCATCTCTTTATACCTGATGTATAAAGAAAAGCTGGTATTATTCCTACTCAATCTGTTCCAAAAAATTGAGGAGGAGGAACTCTTCCCTAATGAGGCCAGCATCATTCTGATACCAAAACCTGGCAGAGACACAACAGAAAAAAGAAAACTTCAGGCCAATATCCTTGATGAATATAGATGCAAAAATCCTCAACAAAATACTAGCAAACCAAATCCAGCAGCACATCAAACAGCTGATCTACTTTGATCAAGTAGGCTTTATCCCTGGGATGCAAGGTTGGTTCAACATACACAAATCAATAAGTGTGATTCATCACATAAACAGAGCTAAAAACAAAAGCCACAAGATTATCTCAATAGGTAGAGAAAAGGTTGTCAATAAAATTTAACATCCTTCATGTTAAAAACCTTCAGTAAGTCAGGTGTAGTGACTCACACCTGTAATCCCAGCACTTTGGGAGGCCAAGGCGGGCATATCTCTTAAGCCCAGGAGTTCAAGATGAGCCTAGGCAGCATGGTGAAACCCTATCTCTACAAAAAAAAAAAAAAAAAAAAAAAATTAGCTTGGTATGGTGACATGCACCTCTAGTCCCAGCTATTCAGGAGGTTGAGGTGGGAGGATTGTTTGAGCCCGGGAGGCAGAGGTTGCAGCGAGCTGAGATCATGCCACTGCACTCCAGCCTGGGCAATGGAGTGAGACCCTGTCTCAAAAAGAAAAATCACAAACAATCCTAAACAAACTAGGCATTGAAGGAACATGCCTCAAAAAAATAAGAACCGTCTATGACAGACACATAGCCAATATCTTAGCAAATGGGCAAAAGCTGGAAGTATTCTCCTTGAGAACCGTAACAAGACAAGGATGCCCACTCTCACCACTCCTTTTCAGCATAGTTCTGGAAGTCCTAGCCAGAGCAATCAGGAAAGAGAAAGAAAGAAAGACATTCAGATAGGAAGAGAAGAAGTCAAACTATTTCTGTTTGCAGGCAGTATAATTCTGTACCTAGAAAATCCCATAGTCTCTGCCCAGAAGCTCCTAAATCTGTTAAAAATTTCAGCAAAGTTTTGGCATTCTCTATACTCCAACACCTTCCAAAGTGTGAGCAAAATCAAGAACACAGTCCCATTCACAGTAGCCGGAAAAAGAATAAAATACCTAGGAATCCAGCTAACCAGGGAGGTGAAAGATCTCTATGAGAATTACAAAACACTGCTGAAAGAAATCAGAGATGACACAAACAAATGGAAATGTTCTTTTTTAACACCTTGCTTTATCTAATTCACTTATGACAAAGATACTCATTCAGTGGAACAGGTATAATAAGGCCACTCGACTTAAATATAAGCCTTATTCTCTTTCCAGAGCCCAAGAAGGGGCACTATCAGTGCCCAGTCAATAATGACAAAATGCTGATATTTTTCCCCTTTACGGTTTCTTTCTTCTGTAGTGTGGTACACTCGTTTCTTAAGATAAGGAAACTTGAACTACCTTCCTGTTTGCTTCTGCACATACCCATTCTCTTTTTGCCACTCTGGTCAGGTATAGGATGATCCCTGCCACTTTCAGTTAAAAACTCCTTGTCTTACTAAATGTTCTCTTACCCTCTGGCCTGAGTAGAACCTAGGGAAAATGGAAGAGAAAAGATGAAAGGGAGGTGGGGCCTGGGAAGGGAATAAATAGTCCTGTTTGTTTGTGTGTTTGCTTTAGCATCTACTATATCCTAGGTGCTGTGTTAGGCACACATTATTTTAAGTGGCCATTATATTACTACTTCTCACTCTGGTCGTTGCCAAGGTAGGTAGTACTTTCTTGGATAGTTGGTTCATGTTACTTACAGATGGTGGGCTTGTTGAGGCAAACCCAGTGGATAATCATCGGAGTGTGTTCTCTAATCTCACTCAAATTTTTCTTCACATTTTTTGGTTTGTTTTGGTTTTTGATGGTGGTGGCTTATTTTTGTTGCTGGTTTGTTTTTTGTTTTGTTTTTGAGATGGCAAGAATTGGTAGTTTTATTTATTAATTGCCTAAGGGTCTCTACTTTTTTTAAAAGATGAGAGTAGTAAAATAGATTGATAGATACATACATACCCTTACTGAGGACTGCTTATATTCTTTAGAGAAAAAATTACATATTAGCCTGACAAACACCAGTAAAATGTAAATAAATCCTTGAGTAAATAAATGAATGTATATTTTGTGTCTCCAAATATATACATCTATATTCTTACAAATATGTTTATATGTAATATCAATTTATAAGAACTTAAAATGTTGGCTCAAGTGAGGGATTGTGGAAGGTAGCATTATATAGCCATTTCAACATTTGAACTTTTTTCTTTTCTTCATTTTCTTCTTTTCTTCAGGAATATTTTTCAAGATGTCTTACACAGAGACACTCTAGTGAAAGCCTTCCTGGATCAGGTAAATGTTGAACTTGAGATTGTCAGAGTGAATGATATGACATGTTTTCTTTTTTAATATATCCTACAATGCCTGTTCTATATATTTATATTCCCCTGGATCATGCCCCAGAGTTCTGCTCAGCAATTGCAGTTAAGTTAGTTACACTACAGTTCTCAGAAGAGTCTGTGAGGGGATGTCAAGTGCATCATTACATTGGTTGCCTCTTGTCCTAGATTTATGCTTCAGGAATTCAGACCTTTGTTTACAATATAATAAATATTATTGCTATCTTTTAAAGATATAATAATAAGATATAAACTTGACCACAACTACTGTTTTTTGAAACATAGAATTCGTGGTTTACATGTATCAAAGTGAAATCTGACTTAGCTTTTACAGATGTAATATATACATATATATATATCCTGCAATGCTTGTACTATATATGTAGTACAAGTATATATATATGTTTGTGTGTGTATATATGTATAGTACGAGTGTATATACATATTACCAGCATTGTAGGATATATATATATTTATATATTAAAAAAAGTTATAAACTTAAAACCCTATTATGTTATGTAGAGTATATGTTATATATGATATGTAAAATATATAACATATACTCTATGATAGAGTGTAATATATTTTTTATATATATTTTAACATTTATAAAATGATAGAATTAAGAATTGAGTCCTAATCTGTTTTATTAGGTGCTTTTTGTAGCGTCTGGTCTTTCTAAAGTGTCTAAATGATTTTTCCTTTTGACTTATTAATGGGGAAGAGCCTATATATTAACAATTAAGAATGCAGCATTCCATACACCAAACAACAAACATTTTAATTCAAGCATTAACCTATAACTCAAGTAAGTTTTTTTTTTTTTTTTTGAGAAAGGGAGGTTGTTTATTTGCCTGAAATGACCCAAAAATATTTTTGAAACATAGTGTACTTATTTAAATAACATCTTTATTGTTTCATTCTTTTAAAAAATATCTACTTAATTACACAGTTGAAGGAAATCGTAGATTATATGGAACTTATTTCTTAATATATCACAGTTTTGTTGTAATAACATTCTGGGGATCAGGCCAGGAAACTGTGTCATAGATAAAGCTTTGAAATAATGAGATCCTTATGTTTACTAGAAATTTTGGATTGAGATCTATGAGGTCTGTGACATATTGCAAAGTTCAAGGAAAATTCGTAGGCCTGGAATTTCATGCTTCTCAAGCTGACATAAAATCCCTCCCACTCTCCACCTTATCATATGCACACATTCTACTCCTACCCACCCACTCCACCCCCTGCAAAAGTACAGGTATATGAATGTCTCAAAACCACAGGCTCATCTTCTAGGAGCTTCAATGTTATTTGAAGATTTGGGCAGAAAAAATTAAGTAATACGAAATAACTTATGTATGAGTTTTAATAGTGAAGTAAACATGGATGTATTCTGAAGTAGAATGCAAAATTTGAATGCATTTTTAAAGATAAATTAGAAAACTTCTAAAAACTGTCAGATTGTCTGGGCATGGTGGCTTACGCCTGTAATCCCAGCACTTTGGGAGTCCGAGGTGGGTGGATCACAAGGTCAGGAGATCGAGACCATCCTGCCAACATGGTGAAACCCCGTCTCTACTAAGTATACAAAAATTAGCTGGGCATGGCAGCGTGTGCCTGTAATCCCAGCTACTTGGGAGGCTGAGGCAGGAGAATCGCTTGAACTCAGGAGGTGGAGGTTGCAGTGAGTCAAGATCGCGCCACTGCACTTTAGCCTGGTGACAGAGCTAGACTCCGTCTCAAAAAAAAAAAAATATCGGATTGTTCCTACACCTAGTGCTTCTATACCACACTCCTGTTAGGGGGCATCAGTGGAAATGGTTAAGGAGATGTTTAGTGTGTATTGTCTGCCAAGCAGTGTCAACACTGTCATAGAAACTGCTGTACGAGTAGAATGTGAGCAAATTATGTGTTGAAATGGTTCTTCTCCCTGCAGGTCTTTCAGCTGAAACCTGGCTTATCTCTCAGAAGTACTTTCCTTGCACAGTTTCTACTTGTCCTTCACAGAAAAGCCTTGACACTAATAAAATATATAGAAGACGATACGTGAGTAAAACTCCTACACGGAAGAAAAACCTTTGTACATTGTTTTTTTGTTTTGTTTCCTTTGTACATTTTCTATATCATAATTTTTGCACTTCTTTTTTTTTTTTTTTTTTTTTTCATTATTTTTAGGCAGAAGGGAAAAAAGCCCTTTAAATCTCTTCGGAACCTGAAGATAGACCTTGATTTAACAGCAGAGGGCGATCTTAACATAATAATGGCTCTGGCTGAGAAAATTAAACCAGGCCTACACTCTTTTATCTTTGGAAGACCTTTCTACACTAGTGTGCAAGAGCGAGATGTTCTAATGACTTTTTAATTGTGTAACTTAATAAGCCTATTCCATCACAATCATGATCGCTGGTAAAGTAGCTCAGTGGTGTGGGGAAACGTTCCCCTGGATCATACTCCAGAATTCTGCTCTCAGCAATTGCAGTTAAGTAAGTTACACTACAGTTCTCACAAGAGCCTGTGAGGGGATGTCAGGTGCATCATTACATTGGGTGTCTCTTTTCCTAGATTTATGCTTTTGGGATACAGACCTATGTTTACAATATAATAAATATTATTGCTATCTTTTAAAGATATAATAATAGGATGTAAACTTGACCACAACTACTGTTTTTTTGAAATACATGATTCATGGTTTACATGTGTCAAGGTGAAATCTGAGTTGGCTTTTACAGATAGTTGACTTTCTATCTTTTGGCATTCTTTGGTGTGTAGAATTACTGTAATACTTCTGCAATCAACTGAAAACTAGAGCCTTTAAATGATTTCAATTCCACAGAAAGAAAGTGAGCTTGCACATAGGATGAGCTTTAGAAAGAAAATTGATCAAGCAGATGTTTAATTGGAATTGATTATTAGATCCTACTTTGTGGATTTAGTCCCTGGGATTCAGTCTGTAGAAATGTCTAATAGTTGTCTATAGTCCTTGTTCCTGGTGAACCACAGTTAGGGTGTTTTGTTTGTTTTATTGTTCTTGCTATTGTTGACATTCTATGTAGTTGAGCTCTGTAAAAGGAAATTGTATTTTATGTTTTAGTAGTTGTTGCCAACTTTTTAAATTAATTTTCATTATTTTTGAGCCAAATTGAAATGTGCACCTCCTGTGCCTTTTTTCTCCTTGGAAAATCTAATTACTTGGAACAAGTTCAGATTTCACTGGTCATTTTCATCTTGTTTTCTTCTTGCTAAGTCTTACCATGTACCTGCTTTGGCAATCATTGCAACTCTGAGATTATAAAATGCATTAAAGAATATACTAACTAATAAGATCTTTTTTTCAGAAACAGAAAATAGTTCCTTGAGTACTTCCTTCTTGCATTTCTGCCTATGTTTTTGAAGTTGTTGCTGTTTGCCTGCAATAGGCTATAAGGAATAGCAGGAGAAATTTTACTGAAGTGCTGTTTTTCTAGGTGCTACTTTGGCAGAGCTAAGTTATCTTTTGTTTTCTTAATGCGTTTGGACCATTTTGCTGGCTATAAAATAACTGATTAATATAATTCTAACACAATATTGACATTGTAGTTACACAAACACAAATAAATATTTTATTTAAAATTCTGGAAGTAACATAAAAGGGAAAATATATTTATAAGAAAGGGATAAAGGTAATAGAGCCCTTCTGCCCCCCACCCACCAAATTTACACAACAAAATGATATGTTCGAATGTGAAAGGTCATAATAGCTTTCCCATCATGAATCAGAAAGATGTGGACAGCTTGATGTTTTAGACAACCACTGAACTAGATGACTGTTGTACTGTAGCTCAGTCATTTAAAAAATATATAAATACTACCTTGTAGTGTCCCATACTATGTTTCTTACATGGTAGATTCTTATTTAAGTGCTAACTGGTTATTTTCTTTGGCTGGTTTATTGTACTGTTATACAGAATGTAAGTTGTACAGTGAAATAAGTTATTAAAGCATGTGTAAACATTGTTATATATCTTTTCTCCTAAATGGAGAATTTTGAATAAAATATATTTGAAATTTTGCCTCTTTCAGTTGTTCATTCAGAAAAAAATACTATGATATTTGAAGACTGATCAGCTTCTGTTCAGCTGACAGTCATGCTGGATCTAAACTTTTTTTGAAATTAATTTTGTCTTTTCAAAGAAAAAATATTTAAAGACGCTCTATAATATAATCTTATGTTAAAAAAACTTTCTACTTAACTCTCTGGATTTCATTTTGATTTTTCAAATTATATATTAATATTTCAAATGTAAAATACTATTTAGATAAATTGTTTTTAAACATTCCTATTATTATAATATTAATATAACCTAAACTGAAGTTATTCATCCCAGGTATCTAATACATGTATCCAAAGTAAAAATCCAAGGAATCTGAACACTTTCATCTGCAAAGCTACGAATAGGTTTGACATTTTCACTCCAAGAAAAAATTTTTTTTTGAAAATAGAATAGTTGGGATGAGAGGTTTCTTTAAAAGAAGACTAATTGATCATATTACTATGATTCTCAAAGAAGAAACCAAAACTTCATATAATACTATAAAGTAAATATAAAATAGTTCCTTCTGTAGTATATTTCTGTAATGCTACAGTTTAAACAGATCACTCATATAATACTATTTTGATTTTGATGTAGAATTGCACAAATTGATATTTCTCCTATGATCTGCAGGGTATAGCTTAAAGTAACAAAAACAGTCAACCACCTCCATTTAACACACAGTAACACTATGGGACTAGTTTTATTACTTCCATTTTACAAATGAGGAAACTAAAGCTTAAAGATGTGTAATACACCGCCCAAGGTCACACAGCTGGTAAAGGTGGATTTCATCCCAGACAGTTACAGTCATTGCCGTGGGCACAGCTCCTAACTTAGTAACTCCATGTAACTGGTACTCAGTGTAGTTGAATTGAAAGGAGAGTAAGGAAGCAGGTTTTACAGGTCTACTTGCACTATTCAGAGCCCAAGTGTGAATCCCTGCTGTGCTGCTTGGAGAAGTTACTTAACCTATGCAAGGTTCATTTTGTAAATATTGGAAATGGAGTGATAATACGTACTTCACCAGAGGGTTTAATGAGACCTTATAAGATCCTTAGTTCAGTACCTGACTAGTGCTTCATAAATGCTTTTTCATCCAATCTGACAATCTCTAGCTTGTAATTGGGGCATTTAGAACATTTAATATGATTATTGGCATGGTAGGTTAAAGCTTTCATCTTGCTGTTTTCTATTTGTTCTTTTTGTTTTCTCCTTACTTTTGGATTTTTTTATTCTACTATGTCTTTTCTATTGTCTTATTAACTATACTCTTTGATTTATTTTAGTGGTTGTTTTAGGGTTATACCTCTTTCTAATTTACCAGTTTATAACCAGTTTATATACTACTTGACATATAGCTTAAGAAACTTACTGTTGTTGTCTTTTTGCTGTTATGGTCTTAACGTTTTTATTTCTACAAACATTATAAACTCCACACTTTATTGTTTTTTAATTTTACTTATACAGTCAATTATCTTTTAAAGATATTTAAATATAAACATTCAAAACACCCCAATTAAAAGTCAGAGATTGTTAATACCACATGATCTCACTTACACACAGAATCGAAAAACTTGGAACTCATAGAAGCAGAGAGTTAAAAACATGGTTACCAGGTGCTGGGGAGAGGCGGTGGGCTGGGGAGATGTTGATCAAAGTTAGACAGGAGGAATAAGTTCAAGAGATCTATTGTACAACTTATTCAGTTAGATAGGAGGAATAAGCTAAAGATCAAGAGATCTATTGTACAGTGTGACTATAACCAACAACATATATTGTACACTTGAAAATTGCTAACAGTATCTTTTAAGTGTTCTCACTACAAATAAATATGTGAGGTAATGTATATATTAATTAACTGTAGTCATTTCACAATGTATACTTATTTCAAAACATCATGTTGTATGCTATAAATATATACAACTTTTATTTTTCAATTTTAGAAATGTCCTTAAATCAGATTTTCAGATCAGATAAAAAAGCAAGACCCAACTGTATGCTGCCAACAGGAAACACACCTTAAAAATAAAGGACGAACAAACAGATTAAAAGTAAAAGGATGGAGAAAAGATACATCATATTGGTAATTAGAAGAAAACTGGAGTGACAATATGAAACAAAATAGATTTCAGAGCAAAGAATATTACCAGGGGTAAAAATGATCATTTTATAATGATAAAAGAGTCAGTTCAGCAAAAGGATATAACAGTCCTAAATGTTTTTTCACCTCATAGCTGTGTCAAAATAGATGAAGCAAAAACTGATAGAACTGTAAGAAGTAGACAAGTCCACAATTATGTTTGGAGATTTTTTTTTTTTTTTGTCGCCCAGGCTGGAGTGCAGTGGCAGGATCTCAGCTCACTGCAAGCTCTGCCTCCCAGGTTCACGCCATTCTCCTGCCTCAGCCTCCCCAGTAGCTGGGACTACAGGCGCCCACCACCACGCCTGGCTAATTTTTTTGTATTTTTAGTAGAGATGGGGTTTCACCATGTTAGCCAGGATGGTCTCGATCTCCTGACCTCGTGATCTGCCTGCCTCGGCCTCCCAAAGTGCTGGGATTACAGGCATGAGCCACTGCGCGCAGCCTGGAGATTTTAATATCCTCTCAATGTTTAGTAGAACAAGAATACACAAAATCAGTAAGGATATAGAAGATTAGAACAAGACTATCAAACAATTTGACTTAAATGACATTTGTAGAGCACAGCAGTCCCCAACAACAATAAATCACACATTCTTTCCAAGAGTACATGAAACATGTACCAAGATAGACCGTATTTTGAGCCATGAAACAAATCTTGATAAATTTAAAAGGATTCAAGTCATAGAAAATATGTTCTCTGACCACAATGGAATTAAATTATTAACCAATAACAAATATCTGGGAAAACCTCAAAAACTTGGACACCAGTGCTTTTAAAAGACTAAATAATTTCTAAATTATCTGTGTTGGGGGGAAAAAGAGAAATGGATTAGAGAGCAAAAAGGGTATCAGAGTGCTGTGGTACGATTTTTATGAAGAGTGGAACAGAATCTGCCTTTGGCATTTCCCCACTACAGCCCATTCTTCACATTGATAACAGCATGATCCTTCTAAAATTAAATCTAACGATCACTTCTGCTTAATGACTCTCCAACACTTACAGAATTAGGTCCAAAATTCTAGCACAGTTTCTGTTCATCTTTCTAACCTTTCTTCCCACAGGTCTAGCTAGTACATATTTCTTTTGTTGCATTTATTACACTATTCCTTTGCTTATCTATCTTCCCACCTAGGCTAAAGAACAAGATTCTTGTCTTTTTCATTTTTGTGTCTCAGTGCCTAGCATGGTGCCGGGCACATGGCATGCTTCCAGTAAATGTTAGCTGGATGGATGTAATGAGTATATTAAATATTAATTTATTTGTTTTTCCCCAAAAAGAATTATTTCTTGCAAATCAAGGAAATTGCTTTCTTTATATAATCAAAAACTTATTTTCCCAGAAGATTCTTCATTAAAAATTAAGCCTATGCACAACCTAGCTCTAAAGTTTCAAAGATTTTAGGCAGCAATTTTTCAATCTTTTTGAAGTAATAAATTTGAATCTTTTCAAATTTCTGTTTCTGCATTTGTGCCACACCATCTCATCTCTTGCTGAAATGTCTTTGTTAAATTAATTGCTTGATAAATTGCTAAGTACTTTTCATCAGACCAATTAGGACAATAGTAAGTATCCATCTGTGGAGCGCGGACATTCAAGAAATCTGATCCAGTATTTAGAAAGTCATTCCTGAGCTGAGTTGGCTCAAACTGGCACCTTCTGGCATTTGCTTGTGGGTGGGGAATGTGGAATGCTTTGAAAGCTGAATGAGTTTGTCAAGTTTTAAAATTCCCTTATGGCTAAAGGAAAACAACATTCATTGTTTAAAAACACCATTGTTTGTTTTTTCTGCTTTTTTGTTCTTTGGAGCCTGAATCTGCAAAAACACTCACACCCAGCATTTTGCTTCATGTACCACTCCTAAGATGTTTTTAGAGACTTGAATAGTGTCTCCGCACTACTTTTTATTGTGATTGTTCAGAATGTTCATAACAAATGGTAAAAAGTCAGTTTTAGTGCTCAAATTGAGTTTTATGGAGAAAGACCATAATTTATGTTTGTCATTGTAAATTGATAGGAGAATTTTTGGAAGTTTGCGTCCTAGAACCAGATTTCCAAGGCTCAGATCCTTATTTTCTCACTTCCTAGCTGTGTGACCTTAGACAAGGTATTAAACCTCTCTGTGCTGCCTCAGTGTCCTCATCTATTCTTTAAGAGTAAGAATAGAACCTACCCGATAGAGTCACTTGAAGATTAAGTGGGTTAGTAAATTCAGAATGCTTGGAACAGTAACTAGCACAGAATAAGTGTCCAATAAAATTGGGTTGCAGCTATTATCAGTATTATTCCTGTCATAATCATCATCACCATTAAGCAATTAAATGTAGAGTTCCAAAATTTGATTATGAAACTACAGTTTTACAGCCATGATTCCCGGTGATACCACGTCAGTAACAAGATTATTTCCTTAGCTTGAGCCAGTCACTACCTCATTGCATGTGGCAGAGTGTGTTGCCTTAGGCAAATGTCATTGTAGGGAATGAAAAAAAAATTGCCTGTAAGCTACTCTCCAGAGGCCTCATCCCATTTTCCCATCGTCCACTTTACTCCATCTCCACTGCCACTATTAGGACCTTATCATTTCTTGTCTAGATTAATTCAACAGCTTCCTTCCTTCTAGTCTCCATGATTTCACCCACTAGCCATCCCCTCCCCTTTGCCCAATTTTCTCCATTTATAGTAGAGTGATCTTTCTAATAGGAAACTCCTGACTTG
This sequence comes from Gorilla gorilla gorilla, assembly GCF_029281585.2. NCBI lineage: Eukaryota > Metazoa > Chordata > Mammalia > Primates > Hominidae > Gorilla > Gorilla gorilla. Next base: position 36,883,675 of record NC_073237.2, read on the forward strand.
CCTTAAAAAGCCCTCATTGAGGCCGGACGTGGTGGCTCACGCCTGTAATCCCAGCACTTTGGGAGGCCAAGGCAGGTGGATCACGAGGTCAAGAGATTGAGACCATCGTGACTAACACAGTGAAACCCGATCTGTACTAAAAATACAATAAATTAGCCAGACGTGGTGGCGGGTGCCTGTAGTCCCAGCTACTTGGGAGGCTGAGGCAGGAGAATGGCGTGAACCCAGGAGGCGGAGCTTGCAGTGAGCCGAGATTGCGCCACTGCACTCCAGCCTGGGCGACAGAGTGAGACTCCGTCTCAAAAAAAAAAAGCCCTCATTGACAACCTTCAACCCACAATCCATGGTGAAGCACAGGAGCCTTGGGTATCTGCCCCCAGCACACCTCTCCACCCTTGTCTCTCACTGCTCCTGCCTTCATGGAGAGCCCTGATGAACTATTTGTAGTTTCCCCTGACTCACCTTGCTGTTACTGGGCCTGTGTGCGTGTTGCTCCCACTACCTGCAATACGCTTACCCACTTCACCTGGGTGAACTTTACTTAGTCAGGATTCACCTTAGGTGGGCATCATGTTCTTCCAGGCCTCTCCTCTAACTTTTAGTTGAGAGTATTCCAGACTTAAGGCTCCATGGGATAGGGATCTTGTCTATGCACCAGCTTATTCCCAACTGCCTGGCACGTAATGCATTTATTAAATATATATTGAATTGATTACCCTACTTGGGGCTCTTGTTTGCTTCTACACTTACAGTTCTAGCATAGCACTTAACTCATTATCATGCATCATTATTATGGATTTGTTTTGTCTCCCATTAGACTGTGAGCTCCACAAGGCTGGGTCCTTGTCTTATACATCATTGTATTTCCAGCTTCCAACATAGTGCTTGCCATGACACAGGAAGTCAGTAAGCTCTGAATGAATGAATAGTATCTGCATACCATTAATCTGAGGTTTAAAGTTTCCCCAAATTCTGAAGCAAGGGGATTTACGGACTTCCTGACAATTTTTGGATGTCATCCCAATGATACCACTAACATTTTAAGGGATAGCTTGCATATATACATTTTTCTGGATGGCAGTTTTTTTCCCCACAGGCTTCATCAGATATTTCTCCATAGCCTTCCTCAGGTTCTCAAAGGGGTCTCTGATTCCCCCAAAAGATAAGAAACTGTCATAAAAAATTATTTCTAAATATCAGTTGTTAAATAAAATGTTTGCAAAGCAGCCTGATGAATCATTTCAGGCCACTTGACCCCGATGAGTTAGATGGTTTGTGCTCTGCAATCTGACTGCCTCCAGCAGTCTCACTGCTGCTGGACTGTGGCACTTCCAATTGGCAGCAGGGGAAGTTTCTTCTGGATGAATATTCTGTCATAGGGATCCCCCTTCCACACATACCTGTAGGAGCAGTTTGAAACTCATATGCATGGTCTTCCTGGTTCTAGGCACATGAGTCATTTAAGGTGCTGGAGCCAGGACCAGCTAGTATGCTAGCCCGGCATTCAGGAAGTTAAAATTTTGGGTCAAAACTGAGAACCTTCTTTGATCCACCTTGGCCAGACATTTTCTCTGGCTTCCATTAATAGCCTCAACATTTTTTTTTTTTTCTGGCCTAGACCCACACAGGCAAGAGACCAGAGCTTCTCTAAGGAGCTAAGGGAAAGCACATTTTATAAATAACTTGAGCAAATGAATTCATCTGGCAAAAGCAACCCCACTACGTAAAATAAACCTTTTTAGTTTCGCAATAGCAGTTCCTGAAAATGTAAACAACCTCAGGGTCTACATGCACTGAATCATTTGCTGAACAGAAAGTCCCTGGTCCAAATTCTGCAAGAATAAACACCTTATAAAACTAGGGGTCAATGACCTTCATATGGGAACAAGGAGGGTGTGGGGGGCAGCAACCCACCCTGAGGACAATGAGAAAGTCTTGAGACTTGATATTCAAAATGCTGGCTTTCTAAACCAAAAACTGGCATGAGTGGAGGGAGAAGGGGAGGGTGGGCACAGTCTATGCCTCAGGCTCTTGCTCAGACCCTACCAGGCCCCTGCCTTCCCTAGGGAAAGCCAGAGTCTACTCACTGTCATGAAGCCAGAGGAAGCCCCTGCAGGTTTCACTGTGTGTTCTGTTGACAAGATGATGGTTCTATTGAAACTGTAATAACATACTTGGCCAACTAAGCCCATACTATCGTAGTAACTTTGTACCCAGTCCTAGCTTTTCAAACATAATGATAATATGTTCTTTCTAATGTGGCCCATACTGTTCTAATGAACTAATGCTGAGTTTTTCTGAGTACTAGAATAATATTTGCCATAAATAATAGATATAATTATTCTCATTTAATATTTGCGTAGCTCTTCTTTAAAGCAGAAAGTATTTTCTCATTCCTTACTAGAACCTTTCTGTGTGAGGAGCACTGAGCTAGAACCCGTATCTTAGAATGGTCAGAATTTGGAGAAATTCAGGGAAAAGGCATTGGACTCATTTTTAAAGACTAGAAAATGCAACCTCCAGACAAAGATTCAAGAGTTTTTTACTCCCAGAGATGTAGGAAAGATTGGAGTAAATCTTAATATTATATTTCAGGTAAACAAAGGGTCACTGTCAAAATAGCAGCATTTATTGAGTAATGGCTGTGTGCCAGGTACTTTACAGTTTCACATTTAACCCTCATAATAACCTTGTAAAGTGGATATCCCCACAGTACATGATGAGAACACTGAAGTTTAGGTTAAATGATTGTCCAAATCGGACAATCATTTTCAAAATCTCCCCCTTTTTTTTCTCCTTTCTTATCTGCAAGGCAGATTGCCCTTTCCCTTTCAGTGAAACTTGTGCATGACCACATGACTCTCTTGGGCCAATGAAACATGAACAAGCAGCGTATATCACTTTCAGATGGAAGGCTTTGCATGAGCTTTGCCTCCTTTTCACTCTGCCACAGTGGCCACTAACATTCCAGATAGTGGCGCTCTGCAGGCTAGGTCCTACAGTGGGAGCTATGGGCAGAGCCCCCTTTCCCACCCCCATCAAGATGTGCATGCTGCATAAGCCATGCATTAATCTTTGCAGTTTTAAGCCACTAAGTTTTGGAGTTATATTAATCATTAGTCATGGTTCTCAAGAGAAACAGAGTGGGGGAGTGGTATTCATTATGGGAATTGGCTTACATGATTATGGAAGCTGAGTAGTCCCCCAGTCTGCTGTTTTTGAGCTGGAGAACTACAGGAGCCAGTGGTATAATTCAGCCCAAGCCTGAAGGCCTGAGAAATGGGATGGGGGAATTGGGAGGGTGGGTGTGCTAGGGTAGGATAAGTCCTGAAGTTCAAAGGCCAGCCAGAAGGTGGATGTTTCAGCACCAGAAGAGAGAGCAAATTCGCTTTTCTTCTGCCTTTTTGTCCTCTCTGGGCCCTCAATGGATTGGATGATGCCCTCCCACATTGGTAAGGGTGGATCTTCTATACTCAGTCTGCTAATTTCTTCCAGAAACATCTTCACAGACACATCCAGAAATAATGTTTTACCAGCTATCTTGGTATCCCTTAGCCTGGTCCATATTTAAAAATTAATGATCACAAGCAGTTGTTTGTTTCCACAGCAAAACCTGGGTGACAGACCAAGTGACCCAGATGACTAGAATTTGACCTTCTTTTGTTGCCCACACCATACTCTGAACTAACATGCTGTGCTGGCTTCCAAGTGGAGAATGATGGCTAAGTATCTTCTACCTAATTTGAGTCACAGAAAAAAAAAAAAAGGTTATTAACTGCAGTGACAAGAATTGTGATTCCCCAGGGGGCAGATCAAGACTGATAGATAAGAGAAGTGAGGAACATCTGGGGAATGTCCATTGAAAATTTACTTAGAAGAGAAGAATAATTAATATAATAATATGATATATTGAATTATAATAAATAATATTTTGATGTATTTCCTTCCAGGCATGTTTAAATTATAGACTTTGAGTATATTTTCTCAAAGGGGGTTCTATGTAAGAGACTATTTCTTAATATAGTTCCTAGCTTGGAATTGCTCTTGCTGGTTTAAGCTGAGCTTATTTTATTACAGACTTCACAACAATAACCTTTTCCTTCACTAGTCAGTACACAAGATGGTCTTCATTTCCAGTTTGGAATCCCACACTATCAGAGCCTGAGACAAGGACTAGTATGCAGTTAGTTTGTTTGGGAGGTGATTCCAGGAAGTGGGAATGAGAGATCAGTCAGCCTGCAACACGAAGGAGGAAAAGTCAATATAAGGATGAATTTGGCAGTTGGCCGTTTCATGCAACTGGGGCTAAATTTTGCTTGGCTCTCTAAGAAATGTAAAGAATGCCTCCCGTAATTGCTCACCTCAAGTATTTATTCATTGGCTCTCGTGCTCCATTGGTTGTCCATGAGAACTTTAGCCCTCCCTCGCTGCAGCACAAACACTGTGCTTTCTCCTAGGCTGAGCAAGCTCCTGCATCTGTGGAAACCGTCCCGGGGCAGATAGTGAAATAATGACTGCTGCGTGCTTGAGATCTGGGAAAGATGCCACATCATAAGTGCACTGAAATCAGAGATGTGTCAAGAGATGTGACACAGGGCATCTGAGGTGTCTACTGCACCAGCTATAACTCCCTAAACGCTAATCTCAGTTCTTACAGAGGGGATGGATGCAAGGGAACAGTCATGATTGAGAGCACCGAAGAAGCTCTGTATGAACCTTAGGCAAGTTTCCTAATCTCCAAAATGAAGGTAATAATACCCACCATCCAAGGTCTTCGGGAGGAATAGATGAACTAATATATGTGAAAATGTCCAGCACAGGTCCTAACCCATAGTAGGTGCTCACCAAATGTTAGTTCCCTGCCCTCCACGTTGTGTGTATCCGGAGCTGCACTAGATGCTGAGGCAAATGGTCTCAAATGTCCTTTAACACTTAATGACTGAGATTTTTTCTGAGCTGCCTACAGGTTATTGACTATATTCATTATTAATAATAATATATATGGCCACTTCAGGCAACTGGGGATAAATTTTGCTTGGCTCTCTAAGAAATGTAAAGAATGCCTCCTGTAATTGCTCACCTCAAGTATTTATTCATTGGCTCTCGTGCTTTATTGGTTGTCCCTGAGGACTTTAGCCCTCTCTCACTGCAGCACAGACACTGTGCTTTCTCCTAGTTTCTGTGGCAAGTGACAGGAGCCCACCTCAAACTAAAGCAAAAGGGACTTCATTGGCTCTTATAGCTAGGAATTCCAGGGTTGGCACTGGCTTTGGGCACTACTGGATGCAGGAATTCAAACAATGTCTTCAACTCTTTCTTTTGGTGTTTCTCTCAGCTGTGCTTCTCTTGTTGTTTCTTTTTCCCATTTTACAGATAAGTTCATCCGTAACTGAGAGAGGTGAAAAGGGGATGGCTGCAGAGAACTCTGGCTTATATCATCCTTGCTTGCTTGCTTGCTCAAGGTCCATGTATAAATTCTCGGAGAAGAAGCCCTCTGGTTGGTGATGCTTGGATCATGCCCTGGAGGGTGGGCCCCTTGAAGTGGAGCTTGCTGGAACCACATGGGCTGGGGCAAGGTGCTAGGGCCAGAAGAGAGAGGTAGGCAGGGCTGCTGGCCAGGCACTCTTCACCAAGACAAGGCAAGAGGAGGGGCATGATTGAGGCAGTGATACAGAAAGCAGACAGTAGAGGTCGTGGCAAGTGTGCTGTTACTTGCTACCTGTGGTTGATGGGAGAGTCACACCACATTTAGGAGGAGAGAATCCATTTGCCACTTCTGACAGTGCCACAAGAATCACATATTTCATCCAGAGGTTGAATTTGGCCCATGCTGAGCTTTAAAATACAGAGCTGTCTTGGAACAATGGCTCAGTACATTCATTTGGTGTCCAACAAAGCCTGCCTCTGTTGCCTTCCCTCTCTCTGTGTGCCCTTCAAGATCTTCAGTGTGCTTTGGGGAGAGAAAGAGAAAATGTCATATCAGGGTAGCTCACCCCATGTGTCCTGGACTCAGGAAAAGAGTATCTTATCACCTTACTCTTTTGTTATTATAAAAAATAAGGTTGAACGTTTTCAAATAAAATAAAGAAGTATAGAAAAAATTTTAAATTAACCTGTTATGATTCTACCTAGAGAACCATTGTCAACATCTTGGTATATGTACTTCCAGATACTTTCCTATGAATGTATACAATGTAGATTTTTTAATATTAAAAGGCTATCATGCTGCTTTGTATACAGGCTTTATTTACTGATATGTAATATAATACACAGACAAATATACAAATCCTAAGCCATCAACTCATTGAATTTTTATTCATTGTTTTTAATACCTGCATTGTGTTCCATTGTTAGGCTGTGTCACAACATATTTAATTAAGCCCCTATTGATGAACATTAATTTACTCTATTTGCCAGTTCATTCCAGTCCAACATTTATTGAGTGTCTACTTACGGGCCAGGCACTCTTGTATTCATCAAGATCACCACATTATCTGTATCAGTTATTTATTGCCACAATAAAACTGCATAACAAATCACTTCAAAATGTAGCACCTTAAAACTACAACTACTTATTATTTCTCAAGAGTCAATGGGTCAGCTGAGCAGTTCTGCCGATAGGGGTCAAGGTCAACACATTTCAACTAGACTACTTGTAAAAAAGAATGAGTGTCTGGGTAGGTGTGTTCCTCTAAAAATAAAACAAGGAATGAGGAAATTGCAGGTAGGTTAAGAGGGGTGGTTGGCAACCAAACCCCACAAAAGGCAGAAAAATTTTCAGGAAACATAATGCCAGACTCCTATGTCATCATCCAAGAAGATGCAGTGAAGTATAACCTGGGGTGTAGTAGGGTAGGAGTGGGGAGAGCAGAGAAGGAAGGGAGATTGCTTTTCATCACTTTTGGATTCCCTAATAACAGACATGACTGCAAGTATTAAAATTTAACAAAGGATATCTGATCGTTAATTCTCCTGTATAAGTCACTGGTAATCTTCAACATCTCTCCCTCCCTTCCTCCCTTCCTTCCTCCCACCCTCCCTTCCTTCCTTCTTTCCTCTTTTACTTTCAACTTCCTTTTCTCGTTTCCTTTTGCTTTCTTTCTCTTCTCCCTTTTTTCTCTCACTCTGGGCGTATGTAGTAGTGTAAAAAGGTTGACAGAGAAATCAAATATAACAGGAGCAGGGCCCTGAGAAAAGCACCTGGCATCCTGTAGGCAAACCATTGTTTCTAAAAGAAGGGACTGAGAGATTGAGGAGCTCAGGACATTGCCAAATGAACAAGGCAAGCACATTTATTCAGTACCAAACAAACGGAAAACCGCCTTTCCAAATAACTGACCCATAAAACAGCCTTTTCACAAGAGTACCGTAATTACTGGCCAACAGCAACAATGAAAAACAACTCCCAAACAAAGAAATATTTCTGGATTAAAAGCCATGAGATCTGGATTCTAACAAGCTGTGCTCCTCAAACTACAAGTACAAAATCTGGCTCTAAACTAACAAGCTATGAGCCTCAAACTGATGACTGGCATGTTTGGGTCTCCATCTTCTTCTTGGGGGTTAGGGTCTTAGAGACCCTTTTCCACGCCCTGATTCTCTTACTAGTGTGTATGCTTTCCTTTTGACTTCTCATGCTGACCGTCTGAGCAGGAGTGAGAAGCAATTTCAAATGAAAACATCGTTTATCATCTGCTGAAAGAAACCAAAAAGAACACAGGAAAACAAAAAGACAATGAAAGGGAATGAAAATGTAATTCATTTTATTAAAAAGAAGAATTATTCTTCTGGGACACTGGATAGAAACCTTGATGAGTTACCTAGCTATCATAAATCCTCTAACAAAGAAGAGAAGAGAAAGAAAGAGGGAAGAGGGCAGGATAAAAGAAAGAAAAAAGGAAGGGAAAAATGAAGGAAGGAAGTTATCTATTCATTTCTACAGAGACTCTGTTGAGCAGTAGACAACAAGACTTGGGAAAAATTTAACTGAAACTTTTCCAAAAATCTTTTCAGAGGGATTTTTTCCCTCTGAAAAGCATCATTAGGGGCTGTTAAATACCCAAGGCAAGCCTCTTTCATATTACTTACTGTACATGAAACACTAATGCAATTGAGGCTAGCCACAGGCCATTTAGAAATTCAATAATTGTTCAGCCCAAAGGGCTTTCCAAATGGTGAAGTAGCTTCTTAAGAGGAAATTAATATTGAACAGTATATCAAACCTAATTGGAATCTTGAGAAAATAGTTCTGTGTAGGTAGAACAGCTAGAGGCTAAAGAAGATCAGGTTGGATGATACCTTCATTTTTGTCTCTTTCCTTAATTATGATGTAAAGGGAAAAATCTTGTTTATTTTCTATGCCAGGAGGGTAGAGGGTGATTTGGAGAGGTTCCAAGTTTATCAAAATCTACCTTCAGTCTGGCAGTAGAAAAGTTTACTTCCTTCATTTCTTTCCTATAGACATTCAAAGAGAGCTAAGGAGATCCAAAAACCTTTTTTTTCTATATTTGCAATGCAAGGCAGTTGGGAATTAATGACTGATTTGTTGGTGAGGGCAATGGGCATTGATCACAAAAGCAGTAAAGCTGTGTTTCTCAAAGAGAGAAAGTCTCTTTGAGATCTTCATTATTTTACTATTTAGAAGAGAAAGGGGCGTTATATCATGTTGGAAGCATCCATGAGTCACTAGTCTCTTCTCTATCTTTCTATGCCTTTCTGTATTAATTACTTTGAAAGCACAACATTCCAAACCCATTGAGCACACAGTGGTCTGATTTCTCCACTTGTGAAAGGTGCTAAAGTCTCACTGTAGGATTAATTTGGGGGTCCAGGCTATGGGCTTTTAGATATGACTACCTTAGACTTTGGTTCTCCTGGCAACTAACCCTTTTTGGATCGTATCTAAGTTGACCTGTTTCATAGTGAGAGAACTCCTCTCCATTACTCAGAATACTGAGGCAGATCACAAGTGTACCACACCTGGCTAATGTTAAGCCAGACAGAAACATCAGGCTCATCTCTTGAGAAGAAGGGTCACTTATTAAGGATACAAACTATTTTTTTTTTTTTTTTGAGACAGGGTCTCGTTGCTGAGGTTAGAGTGCAGTGGTGCAATCATAGCTCACTGCAGCCTCAACCACATGGGTATTTTTAAATAAGAAAAAAATACCATCTGATAGATATGAAGGAGCATTGGGTCACTATAAACAAAACAGATTCTAAGAGCAGGAAGAAAGAGTATAGTCTCTTTTCAATAATTTTTTTTAAACTTGGGAAAGAACACTCACTCTATTCCTATAGACCAGAAAGCAGATAATTGTCCATTATGATTCCACATGACACTATCTTGTTCAGCTGTCACTGAAACAACTTTGAACACTGTCATATGTTCTTCCCAGCTCCTGAACTCTGACCTTTTTATGCCTTAGTTCCACTTTCACAAAATGGGATTGATGTAATGTGCATTTCAGAGGAAACGACTATAGACATTTAGTGTCATTATAAATGTTGAGAAGTATGCTGGCAGAAATTATGCCTTAAGATCATATATGGATTCTTGTATGGTTTGAAATTGCTTAAAAGATATATGTGATCTCTAAAATGTGTGTGTATATATATATATGATATATTTATATATATAAATCTATATATATCACATATATAAATTTGCTGTTATTTGAATTGCCATTACCTCAAGGCTTAGGGGAAGCCATGCACGTTTGTTTCTTTTCAGTACCCAGAGTTAATTAACATAAGTTATCACAGAAGCTCCCATAAGCATTGAGACAATTTCTCTATACCTGTGACTATTTAAGGTTTTGAAAACAAAACAGAAGCAGGTAAGGAGGAAGTATGCTTTACTATTGAAGATTTATTAGGTACACATTTAGATTTGTGAACTCACATTGCTTAGGATGAAAGGAAGGACTCTTGAGGATGTCTGCTGTTTGTTAGTGAACTGCCTGTAACAATTACAATTAGCACACACATGAGCACAATGAACTGGGTAGTCAGACTCAGCCAAAATGAATAGAAATAGCCTCTTACCAAATTTACTTTGAGTAGCCCTTGGACTCTGAGCACTGCTGCCCAGAGCAATATGACTGTAGGTCCAAGTTTGTCAATGACTATGCAAATGTGCTTTCCTCGCTTTTACTCTATTGTCATCTGTCTATTACAATGTTGCTATGGTGACACCTTTCCAATATCCGTGTGCTTCTTTGGTATCCTCTAAGGGGAAGCTGTAATGAAGTGGCTTGGCAAAAGAATCCTCTTGGAATTTTTTTTTCATATGCTACTGAAAACCAGCATGATTTTCCTCTTATGGGAAATGTATAAAGTATGAGTTGGAAATGATGGAAATTAAACTGTACTGACTTGGGCAAGGAATGTGAATGTTATTCATTCTGTTCCAAACTACCTGAAAATATTCTCTTTCTGTTCCTAATTTCCAGGAGATAACATCTTAAGGGACACTGAAGCTTGTGCGTGTGTGAGTAGAACATGTGCTGGGGGCTCTTGAGCTCATGAGGGAGGGGCTACATGTCGGTGGGGTGATAACTATATGCTGGAAACAATGATAGGTGGTGACCCTGGAGCACTTACCATGTGACAGGTGTTATGCTAAGCATTTTGTATGCATTCCTTCATTGAATGACAGCTACCTATATTATCCTCATTTTATAAGATGAGGTAACAGAGCTTCAGAAAGGTTAGACTCAGCTACTATGGGTCTGTCTGACTCTGGTGTTCATCCTCTTAAAAACTGGGGCACTTTGGAAATGAGATTCCTCGGTGATGAACAGAAATATTGCTTAGCGGCTGTGTTTTTGTATCTGGCAGTTTTCCCATCTTTGAGTCTTATATTCACAATCGGTATCTTTACATTACACAAAAGTGACACAGAATTAGAGTCATTTAATCCAGGGTTGATATCATTAAGTCATGGCTATTTATTAAATGTTTCTTACAATATCTGAGATGATATTGCAAAAGATGTAAGTGATTTTAGAAGTTCTCACTTCGTAGTTAGTTGCAGAAACCTCTTTTGGAGGAGGGATGTTTTCTCTGTATACCCTAATTTCTACTTAATATATTTCCACACCTCTTTGAAGTGTGTAGTAAGAATAGTAAAATGCAGTACTTCGTCATTTGGTACACTTCAATCAATATGCATTAAGATGTGATCATATGGGTAATAGAAAAATGTGAAAGATCCAATTCTTTTTCTCCAGAAGGCAGGAAGCTCATATTTGATTTCTGTTACTATAAACTATAAAAACGTTTCAAATGTAGTTTACCCGTAACCATCACCCTGCAAGGGTGATATTGCTCCCCGCCAATTTACGGAGGAGAATACTGAGGCTTTAAGGTTGTAGATAGACCAAGACCACACAAGTAGAGAGTGGCGGGCTGTGGGTTGGGCTTTAAAAATCCAGGTTCATCCGTGACTCCCAGTGTGTTCTAGTAAATCCACTAGAATCTGAGTATTTTCCAATGATTTATGTATGCTCCACTCTGTGTCAGGCAGTTCATGGTATTTTTCAACAGTCAGAAAATCCTGGGGAAGGCAAACTGTTTCCCCCTCTCTAGGTGCCTTGGAAGTGGCCGTTGTGGACCCAGAGATCATCCTTTCTGATCTGACACCTTCTTCACTGCCCTGGCCCAGTGTCTTTTCTGCAAGGCTGGAAGCCCCCTTAGACTGGTCATGTCCCATCTCTTTCCGGAGGGAAGATGATCCCAAAGACGACTTTTCTCTCCACGGTGCTGCCATACCGCAGGCGGCCGCCAGGGGTCCCCGCTCGGCGTCCCCGCGAGACAGTCGAGCCCCGGCCGGCTGCGCGGCGCGCTGGGTGCATGTGGGGGCTGCTCCGGAGCGACGGCGGCTGCAGCTGGAGCCAGGCGCTCGCCTGTCCGCCGGTTGGCTCGCCGGGACCTCGCGCACCGGCGGCAGAGTCCCTTGCGTGGATTGGCAAGCGAAGCCCCACCTGCCCCGAGCTCACCATTTTCTTTCGCGCTGGCTGCAGCTGATCCGGCGAAGGGAGCCGACCGGGCCCTGGGCTGGAGGTAAAACCCCACGGTGAGTAAGAACCCGCTCCAAGCTAGGGGAGGCGGCGCAGCCCGGTGGCTGCTCGCTCCCGATCTCGCCCGGGCGGGCGGCGAGGTTTGGGGCGCACCTGGGCGCGGGTGCAAGAAGGTGCGGGAGGCGGCGGACCGGTCTTCTGCCGGCCGGCCACGGGCTTCCGGGGCTGGAGTCCTCTTCAGACCCCTGCCGGCGCCTGGGTTTCTGGCCGGCTCCTCGTGTGCACTTCCCGGCAGGAACAAGGGTCGCCCACTTTCCACCCCGGGATCTGTGTCCTTGATTTGAAAAGATATAAATCAATAAGATCGTCCTTCTTTCGGGGTGCAAGACTCCGAGCCCATCCCCAGCCGCGAACGCCTGCAGGGTGCGTGTTGGGCTGTGGGTGGCGGGAAGACAAACTTTTACATAAGTGCGCCTGGGCTGGGGGACAACGCTTGGGCGTCCTGATCCTGAGGGAGGAGTCTCGGCTTGGGGCAGCGTAGGGGAAGTCCGCACCGTCAGCCAGGTCGCCCCCGGGGCTGACGATGCCTCACGGAGGTGGGGAGCGTGTAAAGGCCGTACAAATCGCGCTTAACTTTGGGGCCAACAACTGTCAAACATCTGGAATCCCAGCCCCTCCCTTTCCCTGAACTGGGGAAGAAGGTAGAAACCCTTCAACTTTTCTTTGATTGCCCCTTCCCACCTTCAGACCCCTGCTGGGAGGGTAAAGCGCCGACCCCTGGTGCCTGGCAAGTACCAGAGACCCTAAATCTCTCGGAATCCCCCCCTCGCGCTCTTTCCTAACCCTCTCCCCTAACCCTCCCCACAGAGATCTCGCTACGCAGCCGACTGAGATCGTGGCGAATGGCCTTTTGTTTCTCCGCGTTTCCCCTATTGTTTGCCTTTCCAACATCTGGCGGGGCTTGGGGAGAGAAGGAAGCCCCTCTGGTCCCCCTCCCCGGCCCCCACGCCAGCTCCGGCAGAAGATCCCAGCTGGGAAAGTGGAGGAGCCCGACCCCAGCGAGGCCGCCCCACCCCGCCCTTGTGGTTAGAGGGCGGAGGGAAAGTTGTTCCTTCCCCGCCTCCGCTGCTGCCTGTGGCCCAGGGCGCATTTCTCAGATCTCAGCCCAGGCGCGCCGCAAAGGCGCAAATCCGAGAAGGTGCTGCTTTCGAGACAGTGGAAGCGCGTTCCGCCCCAATCCAGAGCGTCCAGTGGTTGGTTCCAGAGGATTTCAATCTCTAGCCAAAGGCGTTGGGGCTGGGCCGCTGCTAGGGCAGTGGGAGGGGATCGGGGCACCTTTGGTAGGCGGAAAGCTGAGATTCTGGGGTCCACAAGTTTCCAAGGGCGGGAGGGCAGGCTAGTCGCCAAAAAGAGAACGAAGATGCAAATAACGAGGAAGCCTTATGACGTTGCCTGGAAATAGCAGTGTGGTGGTTCACTCCGGAATGAACGTGGAGTTCTGGCTTTGAGTACCGCTCCAAGTTTAAATCCCAAGTCCCCTTTCTTCATTGTAGAAAAAGAGGACTCAGACGACGCAACACAGATTCGGCTAGAGTACAGTTCCTGCTTCCACATCCCAGAGAACAAGTGGCTTAGGATGGCCCCGAGTTCCCCTGTGGGTGCGCTTGTTGGGTTGCAGGCGGCCCTGTTTCCCTGCACAAGTTAGATGCTTACACATTGTGTTCATTCTTAGTGTGGATTATTGATTAAAGAACTGGGGCAAAAGCAAAGTAGCTACTCTGAGAAGGCAGGGTCCCCAGATGGTGCCCAGCGAGTTGTCTTGCCTCTGAGGGGAGGCTGACTGAGACTGTGCACCTGTTAGAACCTATACTACTACCCCATAGCCTTGCAGTTGACCTGCTGTTGCCAGCTTTTCCTGTGGGATCCCCAATGAGTCCCTCTTCCAAGGAAGCTCAATTACACTTTTGATTCCTCCTCAACCCAGGGAAAGAAGGAGGCTTCTGTAGGAACATTATGATCTATGTACCCACTCGGACATTGTCAGTGGATACCAGAAGCTTGGCTCTGCACAGCTCTGAGAGTTTTCCCTTTGCGAACTCAACAGAACTTTTGAGTTTCCATTTAACAAAAAAGAAGTGAGACGGCTAAGCCAGGAATGTGACACATAGAGCACTTTCTCTAGTGATTTCTGGATATTATATCTCTTTACCTTCCCAACGGTGGAACCAGGAAAAGAAAAAAAAACAACATCTTTGAAGTACTGCAAGGCACTTTACAAACATTTCATTATGAAAATGATCCCCAAGGAAGGATTCCTTTGAAATTTAGCAGCAGCAACCCAGAAGCAACAAAAAAGACCAAAGTTACTCAAGAAGTACCCAAAGGCATCATTAACAAAGTAAAAGAGCATTTCTTGTCTTGGCCTACCCCGCTAAGGAAAACAGGGTAATTATAGTGGAAGTTAAGCTTGTACAGTTTCTTTTAGAATTAAAAATCTTCCCAAAAAAATCATTATAGGAAAAAATAGAAAATATCGATAGGTGAAAATGAATGTAAAAGGGGGAGATATTATAAACCTATTTCCTTGGAATAAATTTCTGAAGACGTGATACCTAGGTCACAGGGGCTGGTGCGTTCTTTAGGATATTGAAGATTGCCATATTTCCCTGTAGAAAACATGTCCCAGTTTACTTTCTTCCCAGTAATGCACAAAGGCTCCTATACCTTACACTCCACTCACATTTTATATCGTCATTCTTTTTCTTTTCTGTCATACTGATGAGAGTATCTTGTCATCTTATTTTGCATTTAAAAATCAAGTTAGATTAAACATTTTTCACATTGTCTGTAGTATTTCTTCCTTTGTGATGATGTCAGTTTGTGCCCTTGCCTTTTTTCCAGTGGAGATGTTATCCTTTTTCTTTTGATTAGATGTGATCTTTAAAAAAGCATACTGTTCTGACTTCTACCCCTGCCACACATTCAGAAAATGTATATTAACTGAAAGCACTCAGCTTTCTCAGCCATTCTCTTTCCTCCAGGATAGCAAACCCTTGGCAGGACTGCAACCATAAATGACTAAAGTAATTGACATCATTCCAGTAAAGTTATTAGAGAGAACAGGCAAAGACTTTATTAGAGAAAGTCATGAAAAATAGCAAGTATATATTTTATGCTCAGTAGCTTGCATGTCCTAACTCCTTTACAAGCTTGTAGTACTATTTTTAATTTGGAACAACTCTGCTGATAATTATTTTTACTAAATGGTTTGCACTAACTCATTTTATTGTCTGATCCTTCTGCTGATAGCCTGCATATACCATGATCCACAATTTGTTCTTGTTCTTTTAAACATCTCTTCTAACTTCTTGGCTGAAATTTGCCTCAATTTTATCATAAGACTTTCTTTGGCTATAACATTTGGGCCCTGCGCTTGGAATAATCTTGAATCTGAACAGTTTGGCAGCATGCTATTAGTGGCATGAGCAGGAAATGGCTTCCAAGGGCAGAACCAGGTACATTTCAGATATATTTCACCCTTTTTTGGTGCATTTGCATAGCCACAATCTCTGTTAATTCTTGCTTGAAGGTAGATGATTCTGAAATGGGGTAGAAGTGTGAGAGGAAGAGAAAATCCATGTCAGCTAGGTGGTGAATTAATATAGATGAAGGGCCGTGCTAGAAAAGTAAATAATCTAGGTAGTCTGGCTGCAAAGTAACTTTTAAAAAGATAAAAGATATTAAAGTATTATGTATTATTGGAATAGCTAGTTAAATTAACTCACAGAATGTAGTCTTCTAACTAGGAAAATCTAATGTAAAATTGTTCCATATTATGACTCTGGACATTTTATTTCAGGCACATGAAAAACAGTAAAAGACAGATTCTGTACCATACTTTTCCACAGCATTTTCCATGCCTTTAGATGTAGGAATCAAACAATATACATCAGGAATGAAGAGTGTGCTACATTAGAATCATAGACTCTCAAAGGTTAAATGAAAGCTTAATGGTCATCTAATTCAACCATCCATGCAATTTCACGATGGATCTTCACTCTTGAAGTAATGAAATACCATTCCACAAGCATCAATTCAAACAAACCAAGCTGAGAAGGAAATGGGCCAGAAATGTCAACCTTTTTCCCCGAGCAGGAGGGGGAAAATGCAAGAGTATTGACTCTAGGGAGCATGTATAAGCTCTTTTAATGTGCTGAATTTTCATAGGATAAGCAACCTTGGCAGCAAAACAGTTAAGTCATTGAAATGTTACCATTTTGCAACATTCTCTGCTCCCTATCCTCTAGCCATTGTCTTGGTGAAGTCCACAGGTGGTATATATAGCAAAGCTCTTTCAAAATGGCCACAGAAAAGAGGAAGAGAGAATAGAGGAAGACGGAGAGGGAATCTTATTCCTTTAAAAATGTCTTAAAGACTTTCTAAGGAGACTCTTGGTCACCCTGAGGATGGTTGGCATTACCTCTCCTTAGAGAGGTGAGTGTCCCTGATGTTCCGAGGCTACCAGTCCAACTGAGGACAGGCTTACAGGATAGCACAACAATCCTTAAAAAGAAGATGGAGGAGGAGAAGGAGAAAGAGATTTCGGAGGGAAAAGGAATTTTAATTCCAAAAATATACCTTATTTCCTCCTGAATAGAGCTGTAAATTTGTAAAAGTAGTACAAACATCTTCTGATTTCCACTCGGACAATCTCCCAGGCACAGTCACTGTATTTCTTTTCTTTCAGGAAATTGTCTATCCTGTGGAAATATCTCCTCAGTTCCAGGCTGCTTAGCTGGGGGACCCTGGCTTCTGAGGGTTTCATCTCATTCTCTTTCATTTCTTTCATGTCTTCATTTTCATTCTCGTCTTCCTCCAAGCATTGGTTCAGGTACTCTGCTTGCTGATCAAGTCCTATTTGGATTTGTTTGAGGTGTCTCTCTTTCCAATATTTGAAGGTGTGTTGGCTGAAGATGTTGAAGGCCTGTAGGGACATTTCATAGAAGGCCTTCTTGATGTCCCTCTTCATAGGTTGGGTGTCCTGCAGAAACTCTTGGGGCAACTCAAAAGCTATGTTTTCTCGTAGACATTCTACAGGAAATGAATTGCTCATACTACTCAGATGTCTCAGATTTTGCCAGGTGACTCTTCTCAGGTGAACGTTCAGTAAGTTACAGTCCAGGGATAGGGTGCCAGCAATGAACATACCCATAAGGAACTCAAGCCACAAACACTTTTGAATCATATCAGGTTTGGTGCTCATTTTTTTTTTCAAGCTAAAAAATCCAGAAGATGTGTATATGACAATGATGTTTTAAGTATTCCTTCATGTGCCTTTATATACCTGAATATCTTCAGCAGGAGGAGTTTTCTCATTCGTCATTTCACAGTTACCAAGGTTGCAGCCCCTTTCCTTTGCCTCTGAGGCTTTTTTTTTTTTTTTTTTTTTTACTTCGGGTGACTACGCCGACTTTGGAAGTGATAACCTTTTTTTTTTCCCTGAAAAATGAGCAAAGTATTACCATCATGTTACCTTAAATGCCTGGATGATCCATCCCAGCACTAAGGAATCATCATAACAAGACTGATGCAGGGTATTTCAGAAAGCCAAAAGCTGTAAGTCCATGCACTCACTCACTCACTCACTCACCCAAATCTATTACATAAGAGGAAGTGATCCTTCATGAAAATATATTTTTTGTACCTGGTGCTATAGCCAAACATCCTGTCTCATTGAGTTAATCATAGACATTGACCAAATGACTGTGATTATTTGATTGCTAGGTCACCAGAGCACAATATAGTTTAGGTTTTTCCAATTTTGTTAAATTAAGCTTCTATATTTGGATATTTTCTCTTTTTGATTTTTCTGGATCTCCAAAAAGATGAAGAATAGAGCTGGCACTTACTAAGTAGGAGACTAAGTTGGCTTGGTTTTCTGTTACATTAGAAAATGTTGATAATCTCTAAATATCCTTTTCTTCAGTTAAATCCATCCTGGACTTAGCCTTCCATATGCCTCTGATACCTTTCTTAAAAGTCCTGGAGGGGGTTTTATATTTGAGAATATCTTTCTGACTCATTAACTTCTCTCTTGTAGTATCATTTTCTTTTCTTTTCTTTTTTTTTTTTTTTGGTGCAGTTTAGGCAGTATTTTTAAACTTTTGCTTTGATTGCATGATTATTATATCTTCTTGCCTGGTGGTTCTGGATTCTGTAAAGGCTTTTGTTTGCTCCTGTGTTTGTTGTGCACTGAGGAGGTATGTGAGTAGGAAGTCACTCATTTAGCTAAGTGAATTCCTAGCTGGACCAATGTTACTGTGGTAATGATGGCTATCTATTGTTTATGGTTTTTACTTTGTTTGACCAAATAACCTTCCTCTGATTATGGTTAAAGCAAATGGATTCTTTTCTCCAGGAAAATAAAATGGGTTGTCATTTTAAAAAGGTAGCTTATTATATCTTCTCAAAAAAAATAAAGATATACATTAATTTGCAATTAAGTCATTGTAAAATGGTAAATAGCCACAGTTCCACAAACATGGGAGACTTTGATTGAAAAGTTGGCTTAAAAAGTTCTTGTCTAAATCGGTTGACTGCACCAAAGGCTAATTGTGGGTAAGTCGTGGGATTTCTTAAAATCCTGGCTCTTAGGAAAGGTTTCTTACGGAAAAAAATATATATATATATTATTCTATTTGTTCCATCTACATAAATTCTGATTTCATGGGCAGATTTCTTGGGCTGACCAAATTTGAAAAACATTAAGAAAACAAGCCCTTTTATATAGCATTATAAATTGACACAACCTTCCTAGAGAGTAAAGTGGTGATATGGATCAAAAGCCTTAAAAATGTACATAATATTTGACTCAGCGATTGATCCTCTAGGAACTGATTCCCCAGAAATAATGATGATGCCCTTAAAGACTTAGCTTTAAGGAAGTTTGTCACAGCAAAAAATGGAAAACTATTTTAATGTTCAGCAATAAATACTTAGTTAAGTAAGCCATCAGTAGAAAACATATATGTAAGCACTAAAAATTATGTGTGGGAATATATTTGGCCACTTGGATAGATACACTTTGTAGTTTAAAAAACAAGCTTATATTTGCCTATAGAGGCTGATACCACTTTTGTTAAATACAGACATATGCATATATATATATGGAAAAAATGTCTTGATATATATGCGAAAATTTTGAGTCACTATCTCTAACTGGAAGAATAATGGGTGGTTTTTATTTTTATATTTTTATTTACCTAGATTTTTTAAGTTTTCTGTGGTCAGCAAGTATTTCTTTTTCTTTTTTTTTTTTTTTTTTTTTTTTGTGAGACGGAGTCTTGCTCTGTCTCCAGGCTGGAGTGCAGTGGCACGATCTCGGCTCACTGCAACCTCAGCCTCACAAGTAGCTGGGATTACAGGCACGCATCACCATGTCTGGTTGATTTTTTTTTATTTTAGTAGAGACAGTTTCACCATGTCGGCCATGACGGTCTCGATCTCCTGACCTCATGATCCGACCGCCTCGGCCTCCCAAAGTGCTGGGATTACAGGCATGAGCCACTGTACCAGGCCAAGTATTTCTTATTTAATAAGAGAAGGCTGTTTTTAAAAGAAGATACATTAAAAAAGGAAAAATTATTATACATCTGAAATGGGATCAATACTACTTTATTTGTTTAAACATTTCTATTCTAGAGTATTTTGAAAGAAAATGTGGATTCTCCCTAAGGCTCAGTTCCAATCAGTTGATATGAATAACACACAGTATGTGGGAATATACTATTCTTGCAGCCATATTTATACATGTATATATACTTATAATTACACACACACACACACACACACACACACACATTCTATAAAGTGCAAAGCCTCTCTGAGGGCCATAGCTTTTTACATACCTCATATAACTTCTCTACCTAAAACTTCTTGAACTGTTCCAATTAGAACTGCTTGTTCCCCATTTTGCTTTTACAATGCCTTGCCCTCCTTAACCATGGGTTTTAAAAAATAGATAATTGTATAAGTGTTGGTCTCCCAATTTAGTGCATTCCCCCCCTTCCCGGAAATTGCCCATGGTGCTTAGTATACTTTTCACTAGTTTGAGACAGTTCAGTGATACTAACCAAGCTAAAAGATTGTTCAATTCTGCTTATAGATGTTAGAGATGGCTGCACATCTGGCTATTGTCATTCGTCTTGAAGTTGCCTGTATTTTCGGCCATGCACAGTTTTGTCGTCTTTAGCCCTCTCACCCCAAATTTCCTCCCTTTACTATAATTCCATATTATATTCGCATTTATCTAAAAATGTACTTTTGTGTTTATGACATTTCCGTCACTGGCCTAGGTCCTGAAGAAGGAGGAATAAGTTGTAGTGCATGACCTCAAGGAGGCTGTAGTTGAAGAAGCAGGCATGTTCTGAGTGTTTTAGGCAGGAGGAGTAATTCTTAGGGTTCCCCAAGAGCATGGACTCCATTCCCCATGTTCTGTAAACGTTAATAGATGCTGATGTTGACAATATTCATGACAAAGAAGGAAAGATGGTTGGCGTATACATCTGTCCCTCTCCTACCATTAGGATTGCCTGTCTTTGCAGATAAAAATGTAGAACACTCATGCAATATTTGGGACATACCTACTAAAAAGTCATTCATTGTTTTTCTGAAATTCAGATTTAACTGGGTGTCTTTATTTTATCTGGCAACCCTATCCACCATGCAAGCTCCCACTGACCTCTCACAGCAGAGCTCAGACGTGACATCCCCTGCAGAGAGCCATTCCTCTACTACTCTTCCTCCTCCTGCAGAGTTACATTTGATTGCATTTCTCTATGCTGGCTTTACATGTGCACATACCCCTAACAAGTGTACACGGCAAAGAGGTCACCTGTCATACCAAAACAAAATAATACTGACACACACTTGTACACTCACATATAATCACTCTGATTAGAAGCATTATTGAATGATCAGTCACTGGTCATACCTCTGTTCTGTAAAGCCAGAGGTATTGAATGTATCTCAAAAATATAATCAGAAAATTGAAAACAATGACAGTGTAAGGAAACATTTTGACTCCTAAATTTGTCTGGCATAACTGCTCAGTTTGTCATCAGCAGGCTATGCACTGACATGCTAACATGGTTTCCATGATATCTGTTCTTATTTCCCTGGCATGGCTTGAGATCGTTTATACATGTTCAGGCTTTCCTCAGAGGGAGGGCTGGTTAGCAGGGGCTGCTCTGTTGTTTATGGAATTGTGTGGTGTCTATGTGGATTATGAGATTAACTCTAATGGACAAGGCAGAATTTGGCAAAATGGAGATGAGACATTTCAGTCTAGACGAAATAGCTGTGATTCAGCTGAGGGGCATTTGGCATCTACTGATAAGATTTATTGCTCTCCATGAAAAGACAAGTTTCGAATCAGGACGAGAGTAACACATTGATCATCCATATTACTCAATTCTTGAAAGTACATTGTTCCATTTGTAGGGTCATTAGGCGATTGAGCCCAGTAGAGAGCCCAGGAAAGGGAAGCCTTGTGTCCAGGCCTAGCGGTACTTCCCATGGGACATGCAGAGGATGGTCATCACGATGTTGTGTGCAGCTATTTTATCCTCAGACAAACGCAGTCACCTCTGGCAACTTGATGTTTCACTCATTCTCACTGCCTCAGCATTGGGGTCAGCCTCATTTGGGGCCAGCTTGTCTTCTGGTCCCTTTCTTGGCTCTTCTCTTAATGATGACCCTGATAGAGAAACTGATAATGACTATTCAGGGAATACCGTGGATATGTGCATATGGTAAAAATTCAAACACTTCAGGGCAAGCGAAAGCTTTGCTTAACAGCTCAGCCTCATGTCATGCTCCTCTCCTCCCCTGCGGCAACTACAGTTATCAGTTTGGTATGTGTCCTTGTTTGATACCTCTCTCTCTACTAAGCAATAAGTTCTGTGAGGGAAGGTATAACAACTGGCTTGTTTGCTTTCTCTTAAATGCTCATAGGGAATAGGAGAGACCTGGATCATATCCATTGGTGGCAGTAGGAGGACTTCGGTGTATATTTTTTAAATTGCCAATACAGGATTATAAAAATTGTGATATGCTTTGAGGTTGAATCCTAGAAGTTTATCTGTGTGACTGTATATAGGATATCATTTGGAGATGATATTAAAAATCTATATTATCAGCCCTTTATGGATATGAGGTCCAGGATAAATGGCTCACCAGATCTCGCCTGTGAGAGAGCCAGGCTATCACAGCACCTGGCCCATAGTAGGTGCTCAATAATTATTTGTTGGGTGACTGAATGATGATAATGAAGCCATGTCTTAATGACAGTAAAGTTATTTGGTGGTTTGGTTCTTTTTGTGTAGGGATATGGAGAGGACAAAGTCAGATGTCGGGGAAAATTAAGGGAATTAACAGAGTGGTAGATGGCAACTTAGGTGTCCATTTAATGTCCTGTACTACTTCTGGTGCATTCTCCTTGGGATTCCCCGAGGCTGGTCAGATCATGAGCACTTTCGTACCTCTACTCTAGTGATGTCACACAGTTTTATATTACTTGGTTGATTCATATGTCTTCCCCTCCAGAAGAAAAATGTGTCTTTCTTAGTTTTGTATCCGTGGCACCTCTTACACAGTAACTATTTGTTTAATCAAAAACTGCCGTGTGACTTCTTATAGTTCTCAAATCTGATTGAGTAATAACCTGTATAGGCAAAACTGCTGAGAAGTTCTAAGACCATTCCTCTCCACCACCCCCTTTTGCTGCTTTTTTGTACATGATGCTCCCTGTAGCTGTCATTTAATTTTATCAACCTTAGAGGGGCTCTTTGGACAAACTAATATCCAGTTGTCTTTTCCAGCCCAGCTGAAGATTATGCACATAGTAACTTCCCACCCAGAAATAATTTGAGCTGTTAGAAAAGAATCCCTGATAAAAAGAAATGTAGCATGATGGAATAAGTATTTCAGTAAATAAACGTGTACCATCAGTAAAACCTACTCTCTGTTTTAGGATTACCAGAACAGCCTCCATCCATATCCGCATTTCAGTGTTGATTTCCCTGGGTCCTTTTGAGCCCGAATGGGGCTTTTACTTCTGAGGATGTTAGTAAGAATTTCAGATGGCAGGCATGAAAAATGGATGTCACCTACCAGAATAATCCTTCTCTTTACTCAGTGAATAGATGTGGATTTTTTCCTAGATCACATCCAAGAGTGGCTGTAATTGGGAAGAAATGATGAGCGTGCAGTGGGTGATGGACAGAAATGTCCTCTTGTCTTGGGTAAACATTTTAAAAGGAGTTGGCGTTGTGGAGATGAAGACAGTGTCTTCTTTTAATTACCATCAGCTTGCATGTGGTCATAAGGTTTCTTGACATTTCTGAAGAACAAAGAAAGGTATTATGATAGAAAAATTTAAGTTGGCCTTACTTAGCCTGGCAGAGGATTCACATGCTGCAAATTTAAGGATTTCTTGAGTGTCTGAACAATGCCTGAGGTTGGGGGTGGTATCTAGGAATAATCTTCTAGAGCAAGGGGGTGGAGTAAGTGGGGAGGGGTCTCTTTTCTTCCTGCCAACATCCCTCCCCCCAGGTAGCCTGAGAAGAAGCTTGGAATGGGTTTCCTGAGAGATGCTAGACTTTTTCCCATGTGTGAAATTAAGTTATTTATATACTCACTTACTTGTTTGTTTTCTTTGTTTTCCATTTTATCCCCGGTGTTTAGCACACAGCGTACACTCAATAAATATTTATTGAATGAATAGATATGCATTTCAGTATTTTATCTTATGAGTATATTTTAATCTAAATTGAATATCAGATCAGTTCAGTAATTCTACCTCTTTTTTTTTTTTTTTTTTTTTGAGACAGAGTCTCGCTCTGTCGGCCAGGCTGGAGTGCAGTGGCATGATCTCTGCTCACTGCAACCTCCGTCTCCTGGGCTCAAGCAATTCTCCTGCCTCAGCCTCCCGAGTAGCTGGGATTACAGGCGTGTGCCACCACGCCTGGCTAATTTTTGTATTTTTAGTAGAGACTGAGTTTCACCATGTTGGCCAGGCTGGTCTCGAACTCCTGATCTCAGGTAATCTACCTCGGCCTCCCAAAGTGCTGGAATTACAAGTGTGAGCCACCACACCCAGCCAATTCTACCTCTTGATAGAACTGTGTAACTGTGTAAATATAGAATGTGGACAATAAATGATAGTTATCATCATCATCTGTTGCCTACAGTGTTAGACACAATGCCAAATTCCAAGAATACAAGGGAAAACAAGACAAATATAGTCCCTTGCAGAGGTTCCTGGAGGCAGTGATACCCAGTCTTAATCTTAAAAGGCAAGAGTTGATGAGAGTTTGAATTAGGAGAGAGATAGCAGGTATCAAGAAGAAGACAATTACTTAGAAGTTAAGGTTGGCAAGTTTTGGAAATTGATTTGGAATGGGAAGCCGGGGTGAGAAGGAAGAAATAGACTAGGGAGAAACTCAGTTTTCTAGCTAGGTGTATGATTGTGCCACCAACTGAGAGATAGCTGTGGGAGGAGGAGCAGGCTTAGGGGAGCAACTGGTGAGTTCTGTTGTAGACAAGTTGCTTTGAATTGTCTGAGATAGCTAAGTGGAGATGTCTATCCAGTAGTTGGATATTTGGGCCTAGACAGGAGCAGAAGACTGATGCTGCCAGGAGAGATAGATTGGAAGGTATCCACAGAAGCTGTAAGTGGTAAGACTATAAGAATCAGTGGGTCTGTCCAAAGAGAATATATGGGGAATGGAATGAAGTGGGTCTGTGTCAGAACCCTAAGAATATGCTGTGTTACAGTGGGCAGCAGAAGAGGAAACTGGAGAGGATGGTCACAGGCATAAGGACAATGAGTTTTTTCTGGTTTTTTCGTTTTGTTTGTTTGTTTGTTTTGTCTCTGTGTCTTTGCCCAGATGACTCCACAGAATTTTGAACATAACACTGTAATCCAGCTATTCTCAGTTAAGCTCTATTTGCCATTGTTGATCTAGGCCTAATGCCCTCCTGTTGATGTGATTCTTTAAGCTCAGAAAGAAGAATTAATTCATTGAAGACTATGGTCAAACTCTTTGGGCTATTTTAGTATATGCCTCCCATGAAATACATCTTACTGCCGGGCGTGTATGTGTGGAGTTCTTGGCAGTCATCACTTGGACTGCAAGTTTGCCTGGTTTCTTTACTTCTGCCACTTGGGGCTGTAGGAGTTTTGGGATGTATTCATTTCCTAGGGTTGCCATAACAAATCACCATAACTTAGGTGGCTTAGAACAATGGAAATTTATTCTCTCATAGTCCTAGAGTCTGGAAGTCCAAAATCAGAGTGCCATCAGGATAATGCTTCTGCCAAAGCCTCTAAACAAGAATCCTTCCTTGCCTCTTTTAGCTTCTGGTACTTGCTGGTAGTCCTTAGTGTTCTTTGCTTTCTAGATGCATCATCTCTGCCTCCATAGTTACATGACATTTTTCATGCATCTGTGTGTCCCTTCACGTGGCCCTTCAATGGCCTTCTTATCAGCACACTACTTGTTACACTTAGTACCTACCCTAATCCAGTATGACATCTTCTTAATTTGATTACATTTGCAAAGTCTTTTGTTTCCAAATAAGGCCACATTATAGGTATTGGGGATTAGAACTTCAGTATATTTTTGGGGGAGACACAGTTCAATCCACAACAGGGGATATGGTACAGGGAGCCTTAATGGGGAGAGGATCTTGCAACAAATCTAGCATGTTGGAAAGAATGGCTTGGAGACATTGAGCTAGTATGGAAGTGTTTAACTGTAGGTCTTTGTTAGACAGAAATGCGGTATATGAGTAGATAGTGTTAGTGCTCATAAGCCTGTCAACATGATAAGCCAGACATTGTCTTTAAGTATTCTTTGGTAACAATCTGTATAGCTATTAATAATAATAAAGAATAAGTTTAATTTAACAATTATTAAGTGCCAATGCTCTAGATACATTCTCTTTAATTCTCACAGTTACTATACAATGTACATGATACTAGCCTCAGTTTAAAGAGGAGGAAATGGAAACTGGGAACTATTGAGCGACTTAACCAACGTCACAGAGCTAGAAATCCACAGAATCTGGATTCCAGCCCAGGTCTGTCTGAGGCCACATTGTCTTTTTACAGGACTAGGGTCGTAAAGGGTTTGGGTTAAAATCCACTGTGTGTATTTATGCATTAATAGCCATTTTCATTCTCAAAATAATTTGAAACCATTTATAGAAATATATATGATACAAGAGAACAAAGATTAGTTAAAGAAATCAGAATTGAGGGAAAACAAGAGTAAAAAAGCAAGATGAAGTCAGGGGCACAGTTCAGATGTTAAGAATGCATGCCATAATGTCCAATGTCAATAGTGTAGAGGGTTGCAAATCTCAGGGCTTCCTACAAGCAAAGAGATAATATAATCTGTTAAAGTATTTATAGCATCCAAAAGGCCAAATGAAGCAACAACAAAACTAAGTCTTCAGGAGAAGGAAAGCTTTTCTTGGTACTGAGTTCTGGGAGGAATTTCTCCTGTGGGCCTTCAAGGAGGGAGCACCGTGAGATGTCCTGAGCAAAGACCCTAGTAACTTCTTTACAGGAGTTACCACTAGCACATGCATGGAAGGGCTAATTCTTACAACTTCCCTGTGTGTAGGCTGCTGTCTCCTTGCCAACAGGTATACAGTTCCTTGGCAGACATGCTGCAGAGGTTGTTGGTTTTTCTCATGTTGAGCTACAGAAAAGAGTTCAGCTGCTCTACTGGCTTGGGATAGCATTTCTTCATCATGGCCCAAAGTGGGGAAAAGCATGGTCACACATGTTGGCATTCTCAGGGGTGTTCACTGTGGAAAGACTGCCCTGACATTTAAAGAGCCCTTGCCTAGATCCGATCCTGCATTTCCTATTATATATACAGAGGAACTTCTGGGAAAATAATCTGTAGACACAACTCTCTTTAATTCAGTCAGAACTGGGAAAACAAAACTATTCTGTCAGATTGGCCCAGTGTCATAAACAAAAATGAAGTGCATGCTGGATTTCCACATTGTCAGAGGTTTGATTTGTTCTATCTCCTCTAGAGGAATAGTTCCAGATATAGGAATCTAAGGAAGCAAATTGCGGTCTTTTTTTTTTTTTTTTTTTTTTTGAGCTTGTGGTCTTATTCTGCGTTGAGTTGACTTTATTTTCTCTGAAAGAGCTTCTTCATAAATTGGATGTCTTAAAATTAAAAACCAGGATAGCCTTATGTCTCCAAATATTATAGCTAATTAAATACTGGGCTATCCTCTTGGAATTATCAATTTTGCATAATTGAGTATTTTTCCTTTAGGAGTAGAACTCACCATGTGGAAAGAGCCATATGAATGGTCCCAGAGTTAAAGCTTCTTTATATTCCCAGGAGAGATGTACTTCAGGAGAAATTGGGATTGCCCTATATACATCCCTGCCAGAATCACTCATTGCTAAATGTGATAATACAGTTTCTCATGGATGGTTCCAGTTGTTGGGTCAAATAATTCAGAAAGTATCTACTGCATGTTTATTCCATCCATCCATCCATCCATCCATCTGTTTATCCATCCTTTCATCTCCAAGGAGACGATGCCTGACACAGGTAGTAAAAAAGAGTGGGGGGAACTTCATGTCCTCATAGTGTGTCCAAGTCTTCAAACAATAACAATAAAATTACCGGGCTTTATAAGTGCTATGAAGGAAATAAACAGGGCAAGAAGGTAACTGGGGAGGTGATGGATGAGCTAAGACCTGAAGGGTGAAGAGCAGTCAACTGTGTACAAACCTGGAAGGGAGCATTTTGGACAGAGGGAACAGCAAGTTCACAGGCCCTGATGGGAAGAGCTCGGGATATTTAAGGGATACAAAGGAGATTAGTTGGGCTGGAGTGAAGGGAATGGAGAGGTTGGTACTAGGATAGGTTGGGACTGGCAGGGCACAGCAAGCCATGATAGAGTTCCAGTTTTATTCTAAGACCAGTTAAAACATATGAAAGAGTTTCAAACAAGAGAGTGGTATGATATGATGTGTGCTTGAAGGAGATCCCTTTGGGGGCCTTGTAGGGGTACAGTTTGGAGAAGGGGCTAGAGTAGAAGCAAGGAGGCCAGGTTGAGGGCAGATATTTCAGTAGGCCTGGGGAGAGTTATGGTGACCTAGATTAAGGGGGGAGCAGTAGAGATGGAAAAAATAAGACTGGTATGAGGTAGGTTGTTAGTACGTTACTTAGGGTATATTTGGGTTCAGGTTAATATCTGTGATCACCAAAGGCAGTTTTCCAGAAGTACCATTGATAATGTATTCGATTATGAGATCTTTACT
This sequence comes from Gorilla gorilla gorilla, assembly GCF_029281585.2. Classification (NCBI taxonomy): domain Eukaryota; kingdom Metazoa; phylum Chordata; class Mammalia; order Primates; family Hominidae; genus Gorilla; species Gorilla gorilla. Next base: position 36,912,067 of record NC_073237.2, read on the forward strand.
GAATTAACATGATAGTTTTTTGGTAATCAGTAAATAATCTCATTTAGCATTTGATCTTTAACTGGATGGCCTTAAACTAGGTTAGCTCCCTTATACTTTAGCCAATGATATAAATAATTTACTTAATTGGTCTTAGGTTGAGGTTGAGGCTTGAATTTCCCAGGTTTGGCCTGAGGCTTAAATTTCTTAGATTATCCCCTGATGTACTTTCCTGTGTGTACATAGAACAAATGCATATTCCTATACATTATGATATTTAGATAAAATAATGTTTTTCATGATTGATTTAAACCATGGATAACTACAGTCAAATCATAATGGAATATAATCATATAATTGTGAAGTGAACAAAGTGATCCTAATCTATTATTTACTAAATATAGATGAGAGCCTAGAGCTGACAATGCCAATTCTAATTTGATTTAAAAACAAAAACTCAGAAATGTCTATCTGCACCAATGCTCCGACACAAACTATACACCCATGAAACAGTAGTGTTTAACAGGGTGAATCCAGATGTCTCTGCTACTGGAGTCAAACAATGCTAGCCTTTCTTGTGTCACAGAAAAACTAAATAAATGAAATGAATTTTCTATACTTTAAGGTTGAAACATAGAAAATTCAACCTTCAGCAATATTTTTATTAAACTTTTGGCATCTCTGATGGTTTACTTAGAGTAGAACCTAGTTTATAATGATACCTTAGTTTTAGATTATTTAGTTATTTTATGAGTTAGTGCCTGAGTCTCGGACTTGGCACACAATAATTTGATTTATTATTTTTATAAATAATCTCATAATGTTCTGCAAAAATCTCAGGACTTCCAGATGCTTCAGACACCAGCTACTGTAAAAAACATCCAAAATTATAGGATGGCCTAAACATAATAGAAGCATTCCTCATGTGTACCCAGCTCAAAACCAGGGTACTTGAGCTGTAGTTGGGTCTTTTATAAGCAGTGGTCAGGGACATAGACCCTTTCTCTCTTGTGGCCCCGCCATCTTCCATGTGGTTTCCTTTATCAGGCTTGCAGGATTTATCTTTGTCAGGCTGGAGCAAAGGGGCAGGAGCATGGAGGAGTGTGCATGGGAAGGTTATATGGTTAGGCTTAGAGGGACACACAACACTGTCAGTCCCATTCCATTGGCTGGAACTTAGTCACATGGCCACAGCTAAGTGCGAGGGATGACAGGAAATGTAGTCAGGTGCCCAGGAAGGAGAGGGAATAGTTTGGTGAACAGTTAGCCCATCTCTGATCTATTTAGAAAAACAATCTAGCAATCAAAATGCATTGAGACTGGTATAAGTTAGATCAGGGGGTTGGGCTGGCATAATGGGGCACATTATAGATGCCCAATAGAGATTAAAAGAAAAAAAATCCTTCTGGAGAGGATTGGAGTTGTCAGCCATAGGCAGCTTTCTAGTGATTTCTTTTCTGAAAGAGTAGGAGAAGTACTGTTGAAATGAAGGATTTAAATTTTTTTCAAGGCTACATAAATAAGAAGGTAAATGATTAATTTGCTATTTTTTTTTAAAAGCATACTTTCCTTGGAAGAAATCTATTTGGTAGGATGGTACTGTCATTTGCTTTCTTTAAAAAGCAGAGCCCATGGAGCTTGTTTCTCACAGGAGCCAACATCCGCAGCTGATGTTCAGTAGCATCCGCAGCTGATGCTAAACTGGGCATGAAGCATGCATTGAGCACAGTGTTACCCGTGAATACATTATTTCACTTTGTCACTGACGGAATGCTGCAGGGTGGATATTTTTATCCCCATTTTATGGCTGAAGACCCAAGGCTGCAAAAAGTACATAACCTGGCAAAGTTCACACCGAACTAAAGGCTGCCTGATTTTCTATTAAACTGTTATTTAAGTATAAAATAAAGGGTTCTGAGTGTCTCATGTTTTTCTTTCTTTCTTTTATTTATTTATTTATTTTTTTGTCAAATAAAGATGAAAATGTTTTACCTAATAGCATCACTACCTTAACCTCTCAAAAATAGCTTTTTCGAGAAAGACTTTTAAAGATTCCTGGCTTCTGACAAAAATGAGTTAAACACACTTGGGTCCCTTCTTCTGCCTGTGGAGAGTGAGATTCTTTCCCTCTCCATGTGGTCAGTTTAGCTGCTGGAAACTGTTTATGAGTCCCTGCCACTTGACCTGACTTACGGGACCTGGCAAATATGATCCCAGGGTGTGGCTGGAATTCATTTCTGACTTCTGTGGCTAAAGGAGGAAAAGGCACTAATGCCCCTGTGAGAAGAGGCAAGAGCCAGGGACCTGCCAAGGTCTCTGCAGTAGACTTCAGGGAGTATCTCCTGACCCCCACTGTGTGGAACTTGGTGGATCCTGGTGGAGAGACAGGCTGTGGGTAGCACCAGAGCATCATGTGATTAAAAGAGAGGATGGACTGATTTTCAGTACAGCATCTTGAGGTGAAGCAGTATTCAAATCCATTTGCTCAACATTGGCTCCATGAAACACTAATTTGGCTAAAAGCTCCACAAAAGAAAGATTTTGTAGCTAAAGAAATTTAGAACACCATATATATTTAGACTTGCAGCATATGTTAGTATATGAAAAGCCTCCAATATCTTGCAGCAAGGCACCTGTTAAACTGGTCTAACCTATAATATAATAAACTTATTTGACTACATACTTTTAAAAAAATCACACTTACTAATATCCTGAGGAATTAATGTTTTGGGGAACATACTTTGTGTATCGCTGATCTAAATAGAGCATACAAAGAAGACAATGTTAGAAAAGAAATCCAATATCCAAATTAAGATGGAATACAGGGAGGACTACAGACTGGAAGATTGCACAGTTACTCTTGGTTAGGTAATATAAGCAGCAACAATGATCACATCATAATTTCAGTGTTTTCTCTGATTTTAAACAAAACAGAAATACAAAAAACTCAAATGTTTTATATTGTAAAATGCCTTTTGTCCTCTTTATTTTTGTTGTCTTCCCCCTTTCTCTTTTTCTATTACCACATAAGCTTCTTGATTTTCATCAAATGAGTCACTGAAAGTTGGAACAACTGGAGAAAGATGTGTTCAGATCCATTGAACAGAAGGTGTGTTAAAATCAATTGAACAGAAAGTTATTAGTTAAGTACATAGTGTTACTAAAATCTGTTACATAAATTTGTTGGAGGCTGGGTGCAGTGGCTCACGCCTATAATCCCAGCACTTTGGGAGAGCTAGGTGGGTGGATCATCTGAAGTCAGGACTTCGAGACCAGCCTGGGCAACATGGTGAAACCCCGTCTCTACTAAAAATACAAAAATTAGCCGGACGCGGTGCTGCGTGCCTGTAATCCCAGCTACTCAGGAGGCTGAGGCAGGATGATTGCTTGAACCCAGGAGGTGGAGGTGGCAGTGAGCCGAGATTGTGCCACTGCACTCCAGCCTGGGTGACAGAGTGAGACTCCTCTCAAAAAACCTCCAAAAAAACAAAAAACAGGCCAGGCATGGTGGCTCACTCCTGTAATCTCAGCACTTTGGGAGGCTGAGGCAGGTGGAGCACTTGAGGTCAGGAGTTCGAGACCAACCTGGACAACATGGTGAAAACTCATCTCTACTGAAAATACAAAAATTAGCCAGGCATGGTGGTGCGTGCCTGTAATTCCAACTACTCGGGAGGCTGAGGTGGGAGGATCGCTTGAACCCAGGAGGCGGAGGTTGAAGTGAGCCGAGATCGCACCTCTGCCCTCAAGCCTGGGCAACAGAGTGAGACTCCGTCTCAAGTAAAAATAAATAAATAAACTAATTAATTAATTTGTTGGGCTGATAATTTCATTTCATGCTTCTTTAAATTTGGGGAACTTGAAGTATTTGGGGAATTTCCTTCCCTCCTTCTCTTCTCTCCCTCCCTCTCTCTCCCTGTCTTCCTCCCTCCCTTCCTTCCTATAGCAAATATGTGTTGATACTAAGGCTTGGCATTGGAACTATGAAAGTTACAGTATCTCTTAATGTGTGTGTATATTTATGTATTTTTACTGGATGACATGTGAATAATGAGCATTAAGAAAACTAAAAACATCTGTATTAGTCACTCAACAATTTTGCTGGCTTTTCTGTAGACTTAGACGGTGGCATGGTACACTGGAGAGTGGCAGATCTGTGGCATGTGGATGATCATTCTTTCCATAATGCCACGGCAGACATCGCCAACTGACGACAGCACTCAGTCTTGCTCTGCCCATACCTTGCTTTCTCCAGTTGTTCCAGACAGATCAACTGGAACTGGAGCTGTTTGCTTTCCCAGGAGTAGTGGAAGGATTAGCATTTTAGGAGACCTTTGTTCTATTCTAATGAAGTGTTTGACCTTGGAAAACAGCCTCAATGGGCCCTATTTTCTTCAATATTTAGACTGGGTGATTTACTGTATTGTTTTAAGCATAACATTAACGTTGTTTCTCTGTCTACAAATCGCTGTCTGGGGACAAACTTAATTTAAACTCAGCATAGTTTTTTGCCTGCCTGTCTGGGACTCCCTTTGATTTCCCACTTGCATTTATTAGGGGTATCTGACACCTTATCTCACTCGTTTTTTTGTGTGTGAGTTAATATTTTAATATACTTCAATTTATTTTATTTAGTTTTAGAAAAATAGCCTTCAAAATGAAAAAAATTAGTTTTAATTTCTTGCCTTTGGTGATGTAGGCCCTCTGAGTTTATTTTTTCTAGAAGTGCTTCAGCTATGTTCCCAGGGAAACTGCCTCTTCACTCTTCTCCAAATCCTGCCAGGACTTCTTGAATGGTCCCTACACGTGGATTCCTCAGCTTCTGGAGAAGCTTCTGTCTTAATGGATGAAAAAGACTCTGAACAACCCTTGCGTTTTTTAAATGTGATACTTTATAAAACCTTTTCAGTTTAGATCTTGTTATGGTTTATTATTTGTGGAGTATCAGTATTTAGTACAGAGATTTCAAGAAACTCAGTCAAAAGACAGTATGTTTTAGCCCAAAGGCATTATTCTCATATCAGTGGAATACTTTCTTCAGGAACTTGTCCATAGGATGTTAATATCCTGAGTACATATTACAGAGAAAGTCGTATTTCCCAAGTGAATTCCTTTGGTCCCCCAAAATGCTGCAGAACTCTTCTTTGGAGCAATCTAGCAATTCACTATTGGTACCCTCTTCTATACCTCCTAACCAGTTACCTTGAAATCTTTAAAAACAAAACAGACAAACAAACAAACAAAAACTCATCTGTGTGCTAAATCCATTACAACAGAAAAATAATAGAATTATTATAATTACCAACTTTAATCTCCTGAAGTACTTAAACCTTCTGGATGAATGATTTCTAAGAATCACTTCGGAGATGAAAGGAGATCATCGTTTTTAAACAGTCTGTAGAACATGACTTTATTTGTAAATGGTCATTCTTCAAAAGATATTTTTTGAGCACCTGCTTTGTGCTGGGCATTTTGCTATATGTTGAGATATAACTGACTCATAGAGATTCTTTCGACTTAGCCACCCCAGTAGGTCTGAGGGGACTCAGCCTAACAGTCACTCTCTCCTTCTGTAGCTGTTAAAACAAGCATCAAGGGACAAAGTATTGCATTAAATTCCACGTACTGAATGCCATTGTATAGTTGCATCCTGAAATAACCAAGAAATCAACTGAGACCTGGAAATCCCTCATCAGAAAAATGTCCATGCCAGTCCTGGTTGCTGTAAGAAGACTTGTTCTAGACCAGTTTACATTTAGGGAGTGCGCATTGTAAGCACCACGGTAAGGGATGCAAAGTACTGTAAGGGATGTCCAGTAAGGAGAAAGTAGCTACTGTGCACAATATGACAATAACAAGACTGGGCTGACAAGTAAGGGCTCTATGAATTCTGAGATACACGGAGGATCCCACTGGCTGGAAAGAAAACAAGAAGGTAGGAGTGAAGTATGAATAGAAGATACTTGTGCACTTGGATCCCAGCCCTGCCACTTACTAGCTGTATGACCATGGATGAATTTCTCACCATATGGAAGCTTCTGTTTCTTTATCAGCAAAAGAGGAATCATAACATTGACTCATAGACACAATGATAAAAATATAAAATGCTTAGCACAGTGTCTTAAATGTGGCACACAGCAAATGGTATCAGTCACAGTAAAACTCAGTAAATAATTTTGCTTGTTTGTCTATAAAGCAGCAATACTACATCATAAGACTATGGTCAAGATTAAATAAGGTGGGCTGGGCGCGGTGGCTCATTCCTGTAATCCCAGCACTTTGCGAGGCCAAGGCAGATGGATCATGAGGTCAGGAGTTCAAGACCAGCCTGGCCAAGATGGTGAAACCCCGTCTCTACTAAAAATACAAAAAAAAAAAAAAAATTAGCCGGGGTGTGGTGGCAGGCACCTGTAATCCCAGCTACTTGGGAGGCTGAGGCAGAGAATTGCTTAAACCCAGGAGGCGGAAGTTGCAGTGAGCTGAGATCGCGCCACTGCACTCCAGCCTGGGTGACAGAGCGAGACTCCGTCTCAAAAAAAAAAAAAGATTAAATAAGTTGACATAATTAAAGGGCCTGGCACAGTGCCTACCATACAGAATATGAACATATACAATAAATATTGGCTATTGTGATGATGAAAAATGGGGGTAGATGAGAGGAGACATTTCAGACACAGGCAAGAGGTACATAGCCTGGTATGGGCTTGGCAAATTACCTGGTTCTCTAGGATGGAAGTTTTGTTCAAGTGAGTAGTAGTTGAAAGGTAGATGATGGTTGTAAAATACGTTAAACATGAATTAAAAGCCTCTTAATTGGGGATATTAAATAGAGAGTCTAGGATTCCAGAAGAAAATTTAAATGAGTGATCTCTAAGTTTCCTTCTGTTTGAGATTCTGTGGTTCCTCCAAGACTTCCAGTGGTTCCCAAGAAAAACTTGTGAGTCAACCATCCCACTGCAGTAGTGATCCAGAGCTGCAGCCTGGAACACACCAGCAATAAGGCAATGCTTCTCTGTTTTGATAACAGCACCTCATTTGCTAAATGAAAAAAAGTTTTAGTTTCCATGTGGCAATCTGCCCAGGCATTTGATTTGACAGCTAAGAGAGAGAGAGGTAAAAGCGCATGAGTGTAATTGGTGACACGTTATTTCCTGGTCATTTTTTTCCCCTTAGTTTTGAGAGCCAGAGTCAAAGAGAAGGAAGAGAGAGGGGGAAAAAATGGCTCTACGGGAAATGAGTTTCCAGGCAGAGCTGAGACACCTGAAGAATGTGTCACTTCATATACTTTGCACGTGTGAGTCAATAGGCAGTTTCAGGGTTTGCCAAAGTGCATCCAAGGGCTGGTGCAAGAGAAGAAACCACTCCAGGAGAATTAATATAATTCTGGTAAGACAGCTTCATGCATTAAGCTTTTAAGAGGGCCTGAGAGGTCTGTGGACTTCATGCAGAACTGTTTGCATGGCATTGGCCAGAGTTGGAATATGAGCTAGTACAGCATTCCCAACCTCTTCCTAAATTTATTTTATGTGAAAATAAATTTAGAAAACTCAGAGTTAAGTGAGTCAAAGAGGTTTATTTACTGCAGAACATCTCAGGATCTTTGTTTTGCTAATATGAATTGTGAGTGTCCAAGAAGGAGAGTGTGAATGCAGTACTTCCCACATTCACAGGAAAGTGGTAGGTTTTAATGTAGAATGTATCTAGGGACTAGAGTCTTAAGCAGCCCTTTGGGAAAAGCTGATTTGGGGCAGGAACACTAGGCCATCATTCCTTCACTCTTGCCCTTTCCCGAGGGGGTCTAGGTACAGACCCAGATGTTTGCAGGCAGCCCTGTCATTCTAGCAGCTGAATGCAGGACACTGTCCAGGAGAACACCAGTCATTTGCAAAAACATGATGGGGTATGGTAGGTAAAATAATAGCTCCCCAAAGATGTCCACATTCTCATCCATAAAGCCTGTGAATATGTTATCTTACATGCCAAAAGAAATTTTGTGTATGTGATCACACTAAAGACATTGAGATGGGTGATTGTTCTGGATTATCAGGGTGGGCCCAGTGTAACCACAGGGTCCTTATGAGAAGGAGGCAGGCAAGCGAGAGTCTGAGGAGATGCAATGACAGAAGCAGAGGTCAGAGTGATGTGGGGCCACAAGTCAAGGAATGCAGGCAGCCTCCAGAAGCTAGAAAAGGCAAGGAAGTGGATTCTCCCCCAGAACCTCCAGCAGTAACACAGCCTTGCCACCCATTTTAGACTCCTGACCTCCAAACTGTAAAATCAACTTATGATGTTTGAAGCCACTAAGTTTGTGGTAATGTGTTACAGTGGGGGTGGGAAATGAATAATGAGGTTTGATATTGGTCCCACTTTTCCTGTGCTTGAATGTGGATGGATTGACATGCTTCCAGACCCCTTCTAAGGCCCTGCTCCTGTTCAGGACTCTGATAGTCAAGGAGGTCATCCATAACCACCCTCTGGCTAGTGTGCCCTGCTTTCTTGCTGTCCTTCCTTTATCTCCCCAAGCCCCAGGGCCAAGTATCACTCTACTGCTCAGATGTGCAGTGACCAGGCCAGTCACTGACAGCCTTTGAAAGAAGTGATGTGATTGGCCACTGGTTGTGCTATGCATCTGTCATTTTTGTAGTGTGGCTGAAGAGCATACTTCATTCAGTTACTACTATAATATCTTGTGGTAACTGAAATTTGAACAGGGTTGTTGCAGGATGGGTGTCATTTAAATTGTGCTCACTGAAATGGGTGCATATCAGAACCACACAAAATGAGGACTGCATCTTTTAAAATCATGGTGCAAATCCTGCAGTAGCATTGTTATCACTGGACTGGGGGGACAGACAGCCTAGCCATGTCCTCTTGTGTTCGCTGAATACCAAAGTATAAATGTGGCTGATGCAAGCATTAGGGATGTCAGTAAAAAATGTATGAATTTAAAGTTGAGCAAAAGATGATGAAGCACTATTTGTACTTTGTGTCTGATGGTCACAGTTCAGTTATCCAGGAATCTCACTCTGAGACCCTGTGATTTGCATGTAGGAGGTTGATTAGGGACTGCTTATGGCCACAAGGACTGGCAGGGGAATGAAAGCAGGAGAACGGAACAGAGGGAGAAGATGGCTGTGATGCACAGGGGGCTCTGGAGCCGGGACAGCCTGAAGAGTGGTCCTGAGTTAAGGCAAGGGGGCAAGGCCTTTATGTTTCTCCATCAGCCAGTCATTGGCTGTGGGTTGCCCAACCCCAAGAGGGCAAACTCCCTCCAGGGCAGTGGCTTTCTCTAACTAAGCATGCTTCTTTGAGAGGCCCTCAGCTGAAAGCTGCCAGCCTCTAACACTCCCAACTGGGAGAATAAATGCCCTAGTCCTAAAGGAATCTGATGGCACATTACAGGGTCCACTACACTGACTATTCTATGATTCTGGTGCCACTGGACAGCCAAACTTTACAGAGGGCTAATCAGTATTTTAGCAAGGTTCAAGTCAGAATCTGGGGCAGAGTATGCAGGAAGAAGAGACAGGAGCACAGGAGAGCTGACTGAGGCTGCTGCTGACGGAGAAGGCAGGGCCGCCTTCTAGGACAGTGGCCACCTCTCCTTCCCAAAGAACAGCAGCCAGTTGGGGCTGGATCCACCTCCACTTTGATTTTCATTTATGGTAACTTGTTAATTTGCGAGAAGTTGATGGTCTCGTTACTTTATCTTATCTTGCCCTTTTCGGGCATTTGGGCTCTGAATTGGAGCAGATGGAGAGGACAAGAACTTGAAATGAAAAGTTACTACATTTGACATTCGTGGTCAATTTTTCCTCTAGTAAAATATAGGTACCATGTAAAGGCAAATTGAAATTTTTTCAACTCCCAGTCCTTCCCTTTCCCTCCTTTTTTCTTCTGGTTCTTAGACCTCACACATGTGTCATGTTCTTCCTCCAGTCTAGTCACCCCTAGCTCTTTATTTGAGGAGAATTAGATGCCTGAAGTCCGGCTCCTGCTTCACTGAATTGGGAAACAATGAAGTCAGCATCTCTCATTCTCTGAACTCACACTTACAGCTTTGGGAAACTACCTCTTTCCCCTAAGAAAAAGGGTCTGCAGATCTCTGAGAGAGGTTGCTAAGAATTCAGCAGGGAGATGAACTGGATAATAGAGGACTTTGTCACAAAGGGCTGACACCATGTTTTAGAATTGCTGATCTTAACACTTAGGCTAAAACCTGGATAAAAACAGATTCCTGCCTACTTTCTTGTGACATTCTCTTTAGAAAGACTGAAGATACTCCCGTCTGTAAGAATTTAGTTTGGGCATCCTGGTGGATTGAGGGCTTGGAGGCCACATGACAAAAGCTTTTCATCTGGAGGACCAAGTCTGACCCTTCAGTAGTGGCTGCCTGGAGAGGCTGTGTTAAGAAAGATTCTGAAGCCAGAAAAGCTTCTGTCTGCTTAGCTGATGGCTGCCCTGGCCGTGTTCCTGGGGAGGAAAGGGACACCTGATGTGTACTTGGCCATCTCAGGACATTAGTCTTCACACAACAGTCCTCAGTTGGCTGATGGGTGTTTTTGTGCTTAAACACTATATCCAATGCATACCTTTAATCTGGTTTGGGGTATACTGTAGTTTGTGAGTTATTCAGAGGTAAAATGCTAAGTACAGGATGACAAGTTAAAGAGGTAGCTGTCCAGTCCCTAGACTTCACAGAAAGAGTGAAAGATAAATTAAATCCTAAAATAAGTATATGAATAGGGAAGAGGTATTTGGAATTAGTATTAAGTATTATTTGGTTTGATATTGTGTGGGAGACCTAGATCAATGACTCCAGGTCCTAAAGTGCTGGACCTGAGGATATAAAGATTGCTGTGGTTTTGAAATGGAGAATTCGCTCATTGTCTCATTTGATCTGATAACAGGCAGTGAAGTATGTAAGTAGAGCATGCAGCATTACGCTTAGCAAATCATGACTAGAAACTGGAGATCTGTCACATTTGTAGGGAGAAGGATGGTGTATATATGGAAGAAATAAGAGATGCAAATTGATGGCAAAAAAAAGGGAAGGACAAACAGGGTCAGATTCTAGTCTTTGCCCTTTTTGTTGAGAGTGAGTGTTTTTTTCCTGAAAGAGCATCAACCACTACAGGTAAAACTTGAACTGTAATATTTAAAATTCCTTTTGCCTAATAACTTCTCTTTTTTTTTTGTCAAGCAAACAAAAGGCTACCCTAACAGTTTCGATTCCCTGCTTTCCCTTGCTGGAAGTACATTAAATTGCTCATGTAGATCCCTATCTCACAAAAAGCACTTTTTTTTTTTTTTTTTTTTTTTTGAGACAGAGTCTCACTCTGTCGCCCAGGCTAGGGTGTAGTGGGGCGATCTTTGCTCACTGCAACCTCCACCTCCTGGGTTCAAGTGATTCACTTGCCTCACCCATCAACCCATCATTTACATTAGTTATTTATCCCAATGCTATCCCTCCCCCCACCCCCCACCCCATGACAGGCCCTGGTGTGTGATGTTCCTCTCCCTGTGTCCAAGTGTTTTCATTGTTCAATTCCCATCTATGAGTGAGAACATGCAGTGTTTGGCTTTCTGTCCTTGTGGTAGTTTGCTCAGAATGATGGTTTCCAGCTTCATCCATGTCCCTGCAAAGGACATGAACTCATCCTTTTTTTGGCTGCATAGTATTCCATGGTATATATGTGCCACATTTTCTTAATCCAGTCTATCATTGATGGGCATTTGGGTTGGTTCCAAGTCTTTGTTATTGTGAATAATGCCGCAATAAACATACGTGTGCATGTGTCTTTATAGCAGCATGATTTATTATCCTTTGGGTATACACCCAGTAATGGGATCGCTGGGTCAAATGGTATTTCTAGCTCTAGATCCTTGAGGAATCGCCACACTGTCTTCCACAATTGTTGAACTAGTTTACACTCCCACCAACAGTGTAATAGCATTCCTATTTCTCCACATCCTCTCCAGCATCTGTTGTTTCCTGACTTTTTAATGTTCGTCATTCTAACTAGTGTGAGATGGTATCTCATTGTGGTTTTGATTTGCAGTTCTCTAAATTAGACCAGTGATGATGAGGTTTTTTTTTCATATGTTTGTTGGTCGCATAAATGTCTTCTTTTGAGAAGTGTCTGTTCATATCCTTTGCCCACTTTTTGATGGGGTTGTTTGTTTTTTTCTTGTAAATTTGTTTAAGTTCTTTGTAGATTCTGAATATTAACCCTTTGTCAGATGGGTAGATTGCAAAAATTTTCTCCCATTCTGTAGGTTGCCTGTTCACTCTGATGGTAGTTTCTTTTGCTGTGCAGAAGCTCTTTAGTTTAATTAGATCCCATTTGACAATTTTGGTTTTTGTTGCCATTGCTTTTGGTGTTTTAGTCATGAAGTCCTTGCCCATGCCTATGTCCCGAATGGTATTGCCTAGGTTTTCTTCTAGGGTTTTTATGGTTTTAGGTCTAACGTTTAAGTCTTTAATCCATCTTGAATTAATTTTTGTATAAGGTGTAAGGAAGGGATCCAGTTTCAGCTTTCTACATATGGCTAGCGAGTTTTCCCAGTACCATTTATTAAATAGGTAATCCTTTCCCCATTTCTTGTTTTTGTCAGGTTTGTCAAAGATCAGATGGTTGTAGATTTGTGGTGTTATTTCTAAGGCGTCTGTTCTGTTCCATTGGTCTATATCTCTGTTTTGGTATCAGTACTATGCTGTTTTGGTTACTGTAGCCTTTTGTCTAAGTAAGGACACTTGTTTGTGCTTTCTATAATTTGGATAGCATGATAAGGTAGTTTTACGAAGGAATTTTGCATTTCTCACAAGACACTTTATATATCTATAAGTCACAGGGTTCTCCCCACCCCCCCACCCAGCACAGGGAATTTGAAACTAAATAAGAAAGAAACTAAATAAGGTGAACCAGACTCAATTCAAGTGAATTTCAGTTCTAGGCTTCTGCTATACACACTTTAATGGTGATTTTTAACCATTATTTATAAGTTATTGATACTTCTGAGGTCTAGTCAAACCTTCCACAGCATTTAACCACAAGATGTATTTAAGTTAGATGTAAAAACAAGAAATCTAACTTGAGACCGACTTTGTATAAGACTAATTGAAAGGTTGATTGTAGATGAAAAATTCATAAACATTTAGTCATAGCTGTAGATTTCATTTCAACATAACACAATGGCAAAATTATAATTCTGTCTAATTTACATTAATTTATAAGAATGTTCTGAAAGTTGCAAACAATATCTAGAAAAAGTGATTGTCCCAAAGTTCAGATCCTTCAGTATTAGATACATTGTTTTCCTGTACTAGTGCAGAAAAAAAACCCAAAAGCCATTCATTTCCTGCTGTGACTTGTCCTTCAGAAGGTGGGATAGTTGCATGGAATGACTCATTTCCTTCACAAACTAGAAGTTGCCATTCTAATGAGAAATGGCAGTGTGGAAAGCAAATTAGTAAATGTTAAAGTATCAGTCCTAGGAAATGGGAACTGTTCATTAACTTGGACAGTGCTGTGAATATGTGAGTTACTCATTTTGAAATATACATTGAATTAGATATGATTAATATTCCAGTTGTTAAAAACAGATAAAGATGTCTTAACCTGACATCTTTCCTTTCCATGAGTTTTAAATAAGAACCTGAGATCATTTTACTGGGACTATTATAAAAGTAATTTGTTTACGTGATGACTCTGTTCATGAACCTAATAAGCTTGCTTTCTTGGTCATTTTTTAGAGAAGGTTTTTATTTGATTGTTGAATCATAAAGAGACAGGACTCTTGCATTCCAGCTTCATCCTCTGGCTTTTCTTTGATTTTTCCTTGTTCCTCAGTCTCTTCATACATAAAAGAAATACATCAGCAGTGGCTCTGAGATGCAAAAATAAATATAATTGTCAATATTTAAATTGTAAAACTTTAGTAGATTATTCTTATTTTAATTAAAGGAGGAAAATAGACCCAAAATGATCTTAGGAGCTGATTCAGATAAATTGGTCAGGTGGTTTAGAATTTAAATTCATGGTTCTTTTCTACTGAATTTATTGGATAATAATTTATGCATATACAGATAAATTTGGTGCACTTTAAAATGTGCTTTAAAAATCTTGTGTTAAGATCCTCTTCTTCCTGAATCAGAGGTCCACAGGCCTATTTTGGCCCACAGAGATGTTTTGTTTGCTCATAGAAAGTGTTGATTTTTCTTTTAAGTTACCAACCTATAAAAATACAGATTTCACCTAAAAAATGGATTTCCAATTACTCTTAAAGAATCAGAAGATCCAGCAATGTCAGGTCTTTATCTCTACATAGCAACTGCTGCTAGCACTGAATAACTTTCCCCTTTCAATGGTGCATGTGCTTCAGCACCAACAGTCTCTGGGATGAGACCCCAGTACTACAAATCAGGGTTTTCTCTGTTGACCTAGATGAGAACATTCTGACATTGACAATAAACAGTTTAAGCATCATTATTAAGTGGTATTTGAATTCAGAGATTAGGCACAATGAACAAAACCTAGGGTACTGCTACCTTGAACTTCTTTTAGTAAGAAGCAAGTTCTTCTAACTTTCCTCTACTTTCTTTTAAGTTTGTCCAAAGATGCATTCGCAAAGGGATTACAAAGACCATGGCAGAACCAGCCCGCCCCTCCCTAACACACACATCACACGCTTATTCCAGCAGCTCCTCTAATTAAAGGTCTCGCACAGCTCATACGACTCCCAAAGCCAATTAAACAATGCTCACCCTTGTACCTCACAGTAGATTGGGGAGTAGCTTGGAAAACGCTGTGATTGATATGAAAAGTAGTAACGTATTTTTAAGCACTTTTAGCACGGTTGTTACTCTATGAGGCACAAGCTTTCAACACAGTGGCCTTTTATCTTCTGTGCTTTTGGAGTGTGAGAACACCATAGAGGCTACACGCACCACGGCGTTTCTGTGGGCTGGGAATCAAGGCCCGGAGAAGGGGGTGGGCAGCCGGGAAGTGACAGTGCAGGGAGGGGGAGTTGGCAGCTGTCAAATGAATGCATTTCCCTCTTCTATTATCCTGCTGTCCAAATGCTCCATCTATTCATATTCATGGTTTCCATCACTGTGCATAGCACTAAGGCCAGCTTCCTTTTCACATTTCATCTTCTTGTCTTTCTTGGAGTTTCATTTTGATTTACTAAAAATCAGTGGACTGCTTCTAAACAAGATCAGCTAGTAGAAACTGGAGCTAGTTGGTAGAGAATCTACTGGGAGGAATTTATTTACATACAAGAAGTTAAAACCAAATATATGTGGTAAGTTAACTTTTTGTTCATCCATTGTTGATTTCATTAATTTCCTACTAATCTAGTGATTAATTCCCCATGTAGGAAGACTATATTCACATTGCTAAGAGAAAGGAATAAGTAAAACATTTTCTATTTTAATTACAAAGTAATATATATTTAATTTAGAACATATAAAACTACAAAAATTTAGGGAAGTACAGAAAAGAAATTAGAACCACCCGAACCTAAACATAATTATTAGTAAGTTGTGAGTTTATTTCTTTACAGTCATATATGTATATATATTTTTTAGGAAATTGTGATAATTCTAGAAATTATTCTCATTGTCTGCTTATATTTGTATAATACTAAATCATAAATATTTTAATATCCTTAAATATTTTATTAAAGTTTTTCACATGTCTATATAGAATTTCATAGTATGGATACTCCATGATTTTTGGGAAGTTAGGTTTTTCTGAATTTAAATATTAAACAATGTTGTGATAAAGACATTCAGAAGCTTTCACATCCAAGCTTTGTGCAAATCCATGATTTTTCCTTAGGAAAATTTCCCAGAAGTGATTTGTGAGTCAAAAGGTAGTTGGCCTTTAAAGTAACCTCCACAAAGTTTGTAGGAATTGAACCTCTCTGATGTATAAGAGCCCCAAAGAGGGAGCTTTTCTAAGAATATCTTTCTGGGAAGCTACTCAGAATATTCTTTGACTGCTTTTGTCTAGATATTTTTACTCTGTGAAGAAGACTAATCACTTGCTGGAGTTTCTTGGAATATAGGAAGAGGAGAATGGAATGCTGCCAACTTTGAAAATGTTTGGGAAAAGTGTGGGCCATATTAACCATCGTTTTAATTAACATTTGTTTAAGATCATGAATGGAAAACCAACTCTTCTGGAGGAAAACATAAATGTCTGCTGGGGAACATGTATTTGCTTTGGGAACCCTTGGGACCAAGAAAATAAAATGCTTAATAACAACAGCATAATGAGGCCGCAGGAGTGCTGAAAGCATTAATTAATGAACAATTTTAAAGTTCTTCAGAAGCCCAGGGCGAGTTTAGAGTGGATGGATTCCTTTACTGACAAAGACTAATATGTTGGGCTGCTTAGGATGACTTGATTAAACCAGAGCTAAATTTTAAAACACACCTAATTACAGTTTCCCTATTATAAATGGAATGCCTCATATTTATTGGAGTCCTATTATTCTATTGAGATGAACCACGGTTAACCACATCCATATTTTTTAATATTTAGGCTGTAGAACTAAACTTTTACATGTACCTGGAGAAGTTTAGAAGTTGACATTATACTGTCCTTACATGTAACGTCCCAATTTGCAACAAAAGAGCCGTAGGAAGGCAGGCCCTGAACTGACCAATCGAAGAACCTGAGACTCTGATCAGAAGAATGCATGCTATGTAAATAGATCACGTTTGGGCAAGTGCTTCCTATTGCTGTCCATTGAAACTTAACACTTTCAGTGGTCCTTAGTTTAACAGGTTTCTATCTCCTGGCAATAAAACCAGACTTTGCTATAGTGGTTTACTTGGCAAACTTAATCTCCACTTGTTCCTGCAGTAGGATTAAGCATGTAAACACAGCATGAGTTAATTGTAAAAATGGACACTGATGTGACAACTCAGTTGGAATACTTGCTGTATTTTGTCATACAAGTAATGAGAGTTTTTTTGCTTGTTTTTAGTGATATTGCTTAGAGAACCTTTAAACTGATTAGCATAGACAGATAACGCTTCTATGTGCCTTAGAAGAGAATCTATGCTAATTATAACAGTATGCTGCCAGCATGATTGTTTTGTAAATGATGTTGTCCTAGTGATATGCTGGGAACTGTACTTACTGTTCCTCCAGGATAGGAGATGTCCCTTGAGAAAAGGGAGTTCTGGGTCTTTCTTTTGTGTGTTACAATAAAGGGAACTCTTGAAACTTTATCTTTCTAAAGTGAATGTCCAGGATTAATCTTTCCTGATAGTTCTCTTGCCTGGATATCAAACTCAATAAAGCACTTAATACTCTCAATACTGGTAATATATGAAGTTAGTCCAGTAATTCGGAAACAGGAAGTTTGAACCCATTTAGACTTTAATACACTAACCAACAGTCATTTCCCTTAATTTCATTCATTACATGAATTTCATACATTCATGGATTCATTACTTCGTTCATTTATTTACACATAGCCTGAATTGAGTGTCTGAATTGAGTCCAGCAGTCCCTTGGGGCCATCAGGATGGGTTCCTTGTCTTCAAGGAGCTCCCAGCCTAGTGGAACAGGCATGGGAAAACTAATACAGTGTGGCATGAGCTATGGTGGAAATGTCCCTCAGGCATGCAGGAACAGGGATGGAGTAGCTAACCCTGCCTCACGGTCCCTCCTGACTCCCTCAGCTCCATTCATTTTATTTATTTATTTATTTTGGAGGCAGGATCTCACTCTGTCACCAGGCTGGAGTGTGGTGGTACAATCATGGCTTACTGCAGCCTTGACTTCCAGGGCTCAGGCGATCCTTCTGCCTCAGCCTCCTGAATAGCTGGGACTGTAGGTGTATGTCACTGTGCCCAGCTGATTTTTAAAAATCACTTGTAGAGACAAGGTCTCACCAGGTTGCCCAGGCTGGTCTCGAACTCCTAGGCTCAAGTGATCTTCCCACCTCAGCCTCCTAAAGTGCTGGAATTACACTGTGAGCCACCATGCCTGGCCCATTTTATTTTAATATATAGCAGTTTTTCCCAAGAACCTTGCCACTCTGATTGTGGCCCACAGACTAGCAGCATCAGCATCACCAGCAGTTCACTAGACATGCATCACCTGAACCAGAACTGTTGAATCATAATTTGCATTTTAACAAGATCTTCAGGATCCAAAATTTGTCACATGACCACAACTCTTATGTGGAATGGGGGAGGGGTGGCACTGTTACAAATGTATGTTCTTGGCGGGGCATGGTGGCTCACGCCTGTAATCCCAGCACTTAGGGAGGCCAAGGCGGGTAGATCACAAGGTCAGGAGTTCGAGACCAGCCTGGCCAATATGGTGAAACCCCGTCTCTACTAAAAATGCAAAAATTAGCCACGTTTGGTGGTGCGTGCCTGTAGTCCCAGCTACTCAGGAGGCTGAGGCAGAAGAATCACTTAAACCCAGGAGGCGGAGGTTGCAGTGAGCCAAGATCGCACCACTGCACTCCAGTATTGGGGAATCTGCCCTGATATTCACGTAGGTTCTTTTCTATTTTCCTTAAGCATCGGCCAGCTTGAGAAATAAAGGGACAGAGTACAAAAGAGAGAAATTTTAAAGCTGGGCGTCCGGGGGAGACATCACATGTCGGTAGGGTCCGTGATGCCCCACAAGCTGCAAAAACCAGCAAGTTTTTATTAGGGATTTTCAAAAGGGGAGGGAGTGTGCAAATAGGTGTGGTTCACAGACATCAAGTACTTTACAAGGCAATAGAATATCACAAGGCAAGTGGAGGCAGGGTGAGATCATAGGACCACAGGACGGGGCGAAATTAAAATTGCTAATGAAGTTTCGGGCACCATTGTCATTGATAACATCTTATCAGGAGACAGGGTTTTGAGATCAACCGGTCTGACCAAAATTTATTAGGCGGGAATTTCCTCTTCCTAATAAGCCTGGGAGCGCTATGGGAGACTGGGGTCTATTTCACCCCTGCAGTCTCAACCATAAGAGACAGGCGCACCTGGGGGGCGCTGTTTATAAGCCTATACCTCCAGGTGCGTATTCTCTTTCCCAGGGATGTTCCATGCTGAGAAAAATAATTCAGCAATATTTCTCCCATTTGCTTTTGAAAGAAGAGAAAAATGGCTCTGTTCCGCCCGGCTCACCAGTGGTCAGAGTTTAAGGTTATCTCTCTTGTTTCCTAAACATTGCTGTTATCCTGTTCTTTTTTCAAGGTGCCCAGATTTCATATTGCTCAAACACACATGCTGTACAATTTGTGCAGTTAATGCAATTATTACAGGGTCCTGAGGCGATATACATCCTCCTCAGCTGACAGGATTAAGAGATTAAAGTAAAGATGGGCATAGGAAATCACAAGGGTATTGATTGGGGAAGTGACAAGTGTCCATGAAATCTTTTTTTTTTTTTGAGATGGAGTCTCGCTCAGTCGCCCAGGCTGGAATGCAGTGGCAGGATCTCGGCTCACTGCAACCTCCACCTCCCGGGTTCACGCCATTCTCCTGCCTCAGCCTCCCGAGTAGCTGGGACTACAGGCACCCGCCACGATGCATGGCTAATTTTCTTGTACTTTTAGTAGAGACAGGGTTTCACCATGTTAGCCAGGATGGTCTCGATCTTCTGACCTCGTGATCCACCCGTCTCGGCCTCCCAAAGTGCTGGGATTACAGGCGTGAGCCACCACACCCAGCCTGAAATCTTTACAATTTATGTTTAGAGATTGCAGTAAAGACAGGCATAAGAAATTATAAAAGTATTAATTTGGGGAACTAATAAATGTCCATGAAATCTTCACAATCCACGTTCTTCTGTCATGGCTTCAGCCGGTCCCTCCGTTTGGGGTCCCTGACTTCCCACAACACTCCAGCCTGGGTGACAGAGCAAGATTCTGTCTCAAAAAACCAAACAAAACAAAAAATCCCAAATGTATGTTCTTACATATATTGAGCAGAGTGAGCCCACTCTTGATCAAGGTGTACTGGAATGATTCAGTAATAATAGCTTCCTTTATTATGTGTCTATTGCTTGCCAAGTGTGGCTGCTAAGTAGCTTAGTATATGATCTTACTCATTTCCTTCTACAGCCTGTAAGATAGGAATACTTATCCCCATTTTGCACCCTAGAAATCAGACGTTCATAGAAGTTAAGGGATATGTCCTGGCCACACAGCAAATAATAGCTGAACCAGAATTTAAATGCAGGATTGCTTTGTTCCAAAGCGTTGCCCTTTCCCCTGCAGTACCCACACAGACTCCCAAACATTGGAGACATATCCCTGAAAGCATGCTTCATACTTAGTTTCTTTTTATCTGTCAGCTTCATGACAGAAAGTTAGTACATTAAACCCAAATAGCTCTAAAACTGGAGTTAATTACCTTCTGCTCCAGATGCAATTAGTAATTGCTGTAAACCTGCTAGCATGAGGCCTGGCAGCTATCAGTTCCCAGATGCAATTTTGGTAAATGGTTAAATCCTATTGGTCTGCTAATTTATGGTGCTAGATACTAGATGAATTTCATTTCTGAAAACCTTTAGGTAGACCTCACCTTGAGAGTCATTTGGGCAGCATTTCGCTGGCAGACTACCTGTTTGATACCTGGGCCTATTTCTTTGCTGTGGAATACATTTTGCTCAGGGAATGCTTGGTAAATCCATTCTTTAGTGTTTTAAAAAATCTTTATTCTTAGGGTTTATTTTTCTTGTCAAGTTTTTTCTATTTAATCTTTTCTATTCAATTAAAGGAAAAGTGTGACATTTTATGATCATTATAATGAGTGTGAACCTTATGCAGATATATGAAGAAAAAAGTTAATCTCTTCCGTAATCCCCCTTCATTTTTACCCCACAGTGGGAACCAGCATCCACAAACTGGCTCATATTTTTCCACAACTTTCTCTTTCCTCATACAAACAGGCACAAACAGCTATGTGCATATACCCTGCAATTTGCTCTTAAGATGTCATGGACATCCCTCTCTACTCTCAAATCTCATTTGCAAAATTCTTTCTTCTTCACTGCAAGCATTCTCAATTTGAGCAGGGAAGTGAGTAAACTACTTTCCATTTAGGTATCTCAGACAGGACTTTAAAAGAGATATGCCTATAAAAGTAGTGATATCAAATAAAGGTGCTTAGAACATAGGCAAATTCCTATATTGATTTTTATTGTTGTTGTTGTTGTTGAGACAGAGTCTCGCTCTGTCACCCAGGCTGGAGTGCAGTGGTGCAGTCTCGGCTCACTGCAAGCTCCGTCTCCCTGGTTCACGCCATTCTCCTGCCTCAGCCTCCCAAGTAGCTGGGACTACAGGCGCCTGCCACCACGCCCAGCTAATTTTTTGTATTTTTAGTAGAGATGGGGTTTCACCATGTTAGCCAGGTTGGTCTCAATCTCCTGACCTTGTGATCTGCCCGCTCGGCCTCCCAAAGTGCTGGGATTACAGGCGTGAGCCACCGCGCCCAACCACCTATATTGATTTTTAAGGAATTATCTTTCTAATTTAGAATATGGAAAAAGAATGGTTGATACAGATATATGTCTTTTTTTAATCTCTAAAAATAAACAGTTTGACCATTTTTTGGACAGAAAATAGACTTATTATGGCAAATTCAACGTGGGCCCCAAAATACTGTAACAGTACACTGCACACTCATTTCTCCTTGTCGGTGGCTGTGCTCTCTTGCACAACTTCAAAGCCTCCCATCATCTGTGGAGAAAACTTTTTTTCGTAGTAAATAGTGTGAATACACTTCATTTTTCTCTTTTTCTAACCTTCTGGCTTATGTGGAACTGGTGCCAAATTCCTCATCATGAAGGCATCTGATTTATATTTTGACAACAGTGATAGCTTCAAATGAACAGTTGTAAATAATATGTCTTCTTCTTTTTAGTTATGGATTGCATATTAATTTTAACCAAACTACATAATTATCTCATCGTTCTGAAGAAATAATATATACAAAGGAGGATTTTTTAAAGTATGAGACACTAGGACCATTTGTTGCAATTATTATCACTATTATTATCATCTTCCTCCGTCCTGGTATCCTTTATTTTCTGAATTAAAAAAAAAATGGCTGTATGATGTGCTATCTAGGGCTTTGATAAATACTCTTTTTATTCTGGTAGGTGTCATTGTTGTTACATTTCTCCTTCGAATTTGCTTTTCTGGGCTTTCCTCAGACCCTCTCTTAAGCTACCCATTGTGTCTACAGCATCGATGGTATTTATTATGTTAAAAATGATTCTAGTTTCACGTGGCTACATTTTATTGGTGCTAAAAGCATCAAGGTCCAGTGTAAAGAGCACTGGAGTGAGAGTCAAGAAACCTAATTAGGTGGGCTTTGGAGCCGTTTTGCTGTAGGACCTTACGGCAAGTCAAGGAACCCATCTAGACCTCCTCTCCCACTCCTTACTCCCAGCCCCTGAGCCACCCTAGCTTCCTCCCCAAGAGACCAGGTGCTTTCACACTACATGTCTTTGCACATGCTGTTTCCACTGCTTCAAATGCCCTTTCTTGTCTCCTACCAGACAAATTCCTATTCATCTTTAAATAGCCCACATTCAAATCTCATCTCCTGTGGGAAACTCTTCTTGAGTCCCTCTCTCAAACACTATTAGTTGCTCCTTAATCTGCAAGGAATCTCATAATTCCAAAAACACACATAATAATACTTTTAATATTTTATTGCAGGGGTGTGAGTGTGTGTGTCTGTGTCTAATCTCTCTCACTAAACCATGAGCACCTTTAGGACAAGGACTGTGTCTCATTCATCTTTGTCTCCCCAGGGTCTAGAACTTCGCCTGATACGTGGTAGGTCCTCTATACCTGTTGGCTCGCTGAAGGCATGAGCCTTAGTTCACCCATCTGTAGTAGGGGGATTGGACCATATGCTGTTAAAGTAATGCTATGGAATTTTATGTTTTTACAGAGAGCTCGAACAAGAGGCCCAGCCAGGTGATGCTTTGTGTGTGCAATGCAGAGGGGAAGTGTGTTGATGGATTGAAATTTGGCTGCATCACCATTTCAAAACAGTGGGCAAAAGAGGCACATTGGCTCTTTTGAACTTTAAGTAGCTGTCCTAATATTTTGTTTCACCACCTTAAAGAATATTTACTATATATGTGAATGAATCCATAAACAATATAAAGTCAAGTTTAATAGTTGTTTTGTTTTTTAGCTTATGTGACTGTTTTAGAGATACATTTGTGTTAATAACATAAGAAGTTAGTTTGTGTATTCTTGTATAGGTGGACATTACTTGGCATATGATAATGAGCCTTAGTGCCCTGTTGGACCAAAAAAAAAAAAAAAAAAGATTATTTCCTTATCTGGTGTGATGTTTCCCTCTAGGGGCCTGTTTCCAGCCAGGAAAATTTGTGCTTCTACTTGCAGCTCCAGTGCCCTGGAAGCTACCTCCAACCCCCATCACCCACATACGTGGTTAGCCTTTATCTTCCGATTAGGGAAATTTATGCCTCACCACCTCCATCACAGGCAGCATTGTATACCAGCAACATAGCCTTTCTCTCATTCCATAGTGAGAGAAATTAGCTTAGTGAATTTTTGGAAAATTTCAAGGCAAGTGTGGCTTGAGCTCAAGATGAGGGAGTTAACTCCCACCATACTTGTTTTTGATTGAAGTCTATTTTACTGCTTTTTAAGAGTGAGAGCTCAGGATTAGCAGCTGCTGGGTATAAGTCTAAGGTCTGACAGAAGCCTTTGCAGAGACACCTGCTGCTTTCAGGACTGCCTGGGACTGAGGGAATCCCCCACACAAAAGGCTTCTGTTGGATTTCTATGCGTAGTTGAGAATGCTTAAATGACAAGGGAAGAAAACCACAAGTGAAAGAGAAAGACGGACTAGGAGAAGTAAATGGAAATACTGTTGACAAAAGGCTATGCCAGTGCAAAAAGTGAGTATGAAGCACCAGAGAAAAGCTGGAAAGCAAACCCAAAATGGCTAGGAAAAGACCAGGCGGCAGTATCCACATTTTCTAAAACTACAGTGGGAGCCATAATTATCTAAAATCCCCGCTAGATATTATCACTTGAAACATCATGTCTCACTCTTTTAGTCTGTGTAAGTTACCAGTCCTTCCAGAATAAGTAAGAACAATTCTGAGCCCCTGGCATGGAATGGTATAGCCCTATGCCAGTCAATTTGTCAGCCCTGGCACAACATAAGTGAGCACAGGCAGCCTTGAAATGTGTACGTTATGTAAGCTGCACTTTCTCCTTTCTGTGCTGACCACATTCCATAGTGTTCTAGATAAGCAAAGGGGCATCCTCTTTGGTTGTCAGTGCTACTCGATGGGTATGCCATGACCCCTTTAGAGATATGACACCAGGCAGGGCGCAGTGGCTCACACCTGTAATCCCAGCACTTTGGGAGGCGGAGACGGGTAGACCACCTAAGGTCAGGAGTTCGAGACCAGCCTGGCCAATGTGGTGAAACCCTGTCTCTACTAAAAATACAAA
This sequence comes from Gorilla gorilla gorilla, assembly GCF_029281585.2. NCBI lineage: Eukaryota > Metazoa > Chordata > Mammalia > Primates > Hominidae > Gorilla > Gorilla gorilla. The sequence continues at coordinate 36,936,541 of NC_073237.2, forward strand.
AATTAGCTGAGTATGGTGGCGCTTGCCTGTAATCCCAGCTACTCAGGAGGCTGAGGCAGGAGAATTGTTTGAACCTGGGAGGCAGAGGCTGCAGTAAGCCAAGATTGCACCACTGCACTCCAGCCTGGGCAACAGAGCGAGACACCATCTCAAAAATAAATAAATAAATATAAAAAGAGAGATGTGATACCAATCTTGGATCTCTGTGTAAAACATTATGTTTGCAGTGTACCTTGATATCCACTGGGGTGAATGTTGTGCTGAGTTGGGTGATATGGTTGGAGTTCTGAGTTACCCTTACCCTTGCTGCTACTACAGCAGTTTTCACAAGTTAGAGCTAAATGCAAGAAAAGTCTCTCTTTATTCTGCCTGATGCTGTCCCTCCTCTGCCTCCCATGGATACAACATAATAGGAAACCAGTTAGTTGTTTGCAGACTTCCCGCTGCAGGGGAAACACAGAGAAATGTAGTAGGGCAGGTTTGAGGCTGAAACAGCAGATAAATAATCATCATGATGGTCACCTGACTCAAGGGGAGCCAGTCTGCATACTGGCAGAACTAGGGACTGGCCTGCCTTGAAAATCTCTGTCCATTCAGGGACACATTGTCCCAGTAGGTTATTTCTCTCAGAAGTTTGGTTTTGGAAGTAAAGATTATCAGACAGTCAGAAGTGAAATCTACAAGGATGCACACAAAAGACCATGAGCAAGACCAAGTTAAGAGACGGCAGAAGCCATGATGATAGCATAGCAGAATCAATAAGGAGAGAAGAGACCATAGCATCAGGGTGAGAAAGATGTACATGAAGAATCTATGGAAATAGTTGAGTCATTTTAATGGCATACGCAAAAGTGAAAAATCTTCGAACTCTTGCTTCTAAGGGTCAGGTGGCCAAGCAGCCCCTAAGGAGCAGCTTAGAGTAGAAAGCTACTAGATCAGCTGGAAAGGAAATAATGAACCCAAATGTACCTATTTAGTTTATTACTCGTGGTACATCAGGCAGCATGAGCATTATGTCTGCATCATCAGTTCTCCCTGGCCCCCCAGGTCTCATGGAGGTGATGGGGATGTGGGCCTAGGTGGATACTGTGCACATAGGGGTCTGTTTCACAGCTGAACAACACTGAGCTTTAGAAAACCCCAATTTTGTAAGGAGACATGCCTATCCTCCCCTCCAGAGACGGATGATTCCAGGGTAATAAAGCTTATTACCCTGGAATGTAAACAGATCTCTGGGCAGGGGATGTTCTTTGTCTTTACTATGGTAATCAGGAAACACATGTGCCTTCTGATCTGCAGGGGAACACTGTCTTTAGTTTCCTAGGCTGTTTGCTATGCAAATATCCCAGAAAATATAGTCTGGCATGACTTATAGAAACATTATGGAGAATTGCCTCCCAACGCTAAGAATTAATTATTTATTTATTTTATTTATTTATTTTTTTTGAGACAGAATCTTACTGTGTTGCCCAGGCTGGAGTGCAATGGTGAGACCTTGGCTCGCTGCAACCTTCACCTCCCAGGTTCAAGTGATTCTCGTTCCTCAGCCTCCTGAGTAGCTGGAATTACAGACATGTGACACCACACCCAGCTAATTTTTGTATTTTTAGTAGAGGTGAGGTTTCACCATGTTGGCCAGGCTGTTCTTGAACCCCTGGCCTCAAGTGATCTGTCTGCCTCAGCCTCCCAAAGTGCTGGCATTACAAGCGTGAGCCACCACGCCCAGCCCCAACACTAAGCATTCTTAAGCTGCCTTGAGTCTTTCCACTTTATACATGGCCAAGTCCTATTTTAACTCCTGTTTAGATTCATATGAATCTCATATTTTCTTTATTGCCATTAAATTCTTAAAGCACCACTTCTCCCCAGAGTCACACTAGCCTGGGTGGATTTCTGCTTCTCATCTCTAGAAGGCCAGAACTAACTAAAGCTGGAAAATTAGATTGTAATCAGAATGCGGGCCCTTGAATGCCAGGTGAAAGTTTTAATCGAATATGAAACCCTGACACTTGGATGCCACAGGACTAGCTTTAGTTAGGCTTGATCCACTTATGCATCTGTTCATTTGGGATGTGATTACTCAAGACACAGGAAGTTATTCTATTCATTGCCTCCATAATGCTTTGAAGGGTGCTTCAAATTTGAGCCAGAGGCAGAAGTGATCAATTTTCTATCCTATTAATTGTTTGGATTTCTTGTTCCAGATCTCCTTCTTAAAAGTCTTAATACATTTCATCAAATGAAACTTTAGATAGGTATTGGCTTACAGGTTTACACACAGGTCTTCTCACTTACCGGTCCTCCTACGTTGGAAGTTCTTCATACTCTTTGACTTGCTTCTAATACTGCCACCCTGAATCCTTCTAGTCTCTGTGCACAAGTATCTTCATCAAAGAGGCATTCCTGGGTCCACCATCGAAACTAGCTCTTCTTGCCCGTTGTCCTGTCTTGTGGCACTTGCTCTTTTCATTCTTGGCACACAGCACAATTTGTAATTGTACATCATGTATGTGTGTTTAATGGCTTCTCCCCCACCAGACTGTAAGCTCCATTAAGAGAAGAGTTATATCTTCCATTCATTACAGAAAACCCAGCCTAGTGTACCAAGTGCTCAAGAAATATTGGTTGAACAAATTATAGATTTTTGACTCTCTTTGTAAAAAGTCTTGAATATTTCAGCTCAGTGACTTTGCACTTACGTGGTTAGCAATAGTGTTGGTGAGTTTTATACATACAGGACTTAACATCATTAGATAGTGTTTTATTTCTGCCATTTTTTTCCTATTACAAAAGGAATATAATCTCAATGCCTTTAACTCAATAAACACAGAAGAGAACAAGGGGGAAAAATTGATATCATGGTAATTCTGCTGTTGACATTTTGTAGAGCTGTGTTTTAAAGAAGAGTAATTTTCCATGAGGGTAGAGAGGAGAGGGAAGAGAATGTAGGAAATCAGTTTGAGATGGTCCACACAAAAGTCGATATGAAAGTGGGATGTAAAGCAGGAGCCACTGGAGTGCAAAGAAAGGGGCTAATATTGGAGACATTCCACAGACAGAATCAGTGAGATTTGCCCAAGGCAATGCTGACATTTGGGGCTTTGTGATTGGGAGACAGATGTAGCTCTTAACAGAAATAGTGCTGTTGGAGAGGCCTTGAGACCTAGAAAGGAAATAGGCTTCAGAGCCAGCAGAGGTGGGTTTCAGTTCTGATTCTACAAGCAAGTCACCTAACCTCAGTGAACCCATTTCCTTCCTGTGTAAAATGAGCTCCACAGTCCCTACCTTGCCAGGTTGTTGTTGGGTAAGTTACTTAACCTTTCTCAGCTTCTTTATCTGTTAAGATAGGAATAATAACAGTACTTACCTCATGGGTTGTTTCGAGGATTAAATGAGTTCATATTGTAGAATAAGTGATATATAGAAGTATTTGCTATGATCCTTGTTGTTATTGATATATTATCAATATATGGACTGGATGCCCTTGAGACATCCAGCTGAAACTGTCCATCTGGCCACGCAAAACACTTGTCTCGAACTTGGATCCGTGGTCTGTTTAAAAATACTGGCAAGGCCAATTTTCCAGGGTGGTTCATGTGTTGTCAGGGTTAAAGGCTGGGAGTCAAGTTTCCATTAACTGAGGTATAATGGTCACTGTACTCCATGTCCCAGAGTCCCCTTCTAAAGTGGGTACCTCAACCTGACTGTGTGGATGTAGTTTACTAGCTGGTACCCTGGTGAGCTCATGCCTGGGTTTGACAGCCTGCAGAAAAAGCCTGAGGATGCATGGAACGCTGAGTTCTCAGGGCAGGGTAGAGGAGGCCGGGGGTCGGAGGGTTGATTTGTGCAAGCACCAAACCCACAGGGCAGGTGCAAGGCTCAGGAGGTGGGCAGACATGAAATGCACAGGAACAAGCAAACAGAAGGGAATTATCCTGGGACTGCTATTCATGAAGCCTTTATGGTGGCCCTTTAATGTGGATAGGATAAAGTGACTCCAAGGTTGAAGGCTAACAAAATATTTTCAAATTCTTTATGCTTTTTATTTAAAGTAAAAATAAATGAGAAATAATGCACTTCAGTTTGCTCTCTTCTTACTGCCTCCCACTCATCAGTTTTGCACAGGGAGAAATGTCCACTTGCCATGGCTTCTTACTCCTGCCTGAGTTTTTTGTTTTGTTTTTAGCATAGACCCATTATAACTGAAAGCAAACAGCCCACCTTCTCAACCCCCTACATGGCAGACAGGGGGCTGCTGTGGAAATGCCGGGAGACCTTGTTAGATCAGTGTCTTCTGTGATGGCTGTTTATTATCTCTTCCCGTTTTTCTCTGAAATAATGGGATCCTCTGAATGGGAAAGACTCCTGATCACTTCTATGTTCAACTCACCCTCAGCTCCAGACAACTGTGATAGGACCTGCATTTTGAGAAGAGCATATATTATGAAATGCAGGTAACAATTCTCACTTGGGGCATCCCTGCGCCTCAAAGATGCAGGAAGAACTTGGCCTGAACCCCAATGCTTGGCATCATAAGCTCGTTATGGGCCCTCACCCTGCCCTGGCACTCCTTAGTGGCTCTGTCACCTGGACTCAAACCCTTATTTCCTACAAGAAATCCAGTGGAAAGCAGCATTTTCCAGAGTCTGTAGCTGTTTTGAAGATTTCATTCATGAAGGGCGAGCAGCAGCAAATGGACCACTCAGCTGTGACAGACCCTCTGCCATTTCCCCCTGCGTCGCTTCACATCCTGTTAATACCAGCTCCCTTTGCACCCTCCTGCTGTACATGGGACCAGGTCTTTTAAGATTTTCTGAGGCCTTAGTTCCTCTTCTGCCCACGAGCATACCAAACATAACAACGTGCACCCACACCTCACATTAAATATAATCTGTGCAGCAAGCGATGAAAAGCACCTTTATAATTGGGCCTTTGAAATCATTTGACTGTAAGTATGTCATTCAATTTATGATTGGCTCTGTTTTCTCAGGAGCTATGCAGTCAAGAATTCTTAAAAAGAAAGTCAGCTTAACTTACTGATTGTTTTCATGCACAAGAAAATATTTTTAAAATATTTTGAAACAAAATATTATTGAAATTTGTTAGATTTAACAATGAAAGAAGTACCATATATTGGCCGGGCGCGGTGGCTCACGCCTGTAATCCCAGCACTTTGGGAGGCCGAGGCGGGCGGATCACAAAGTCAGGAGATCAAGATCATTCTGGCTAACATGGTGAAACCCCGTTTCTATTAAAAATACAAAAAATTAGCCAGGCGTGGCAGCGGGCACCTGTAGTCCCAGCTACTCGGGAGGCTGAGGCGGGAGAATGGCGTGAACCCGGGAGGCGGAGCTTGCAGTGAGTCGAGATGGCGCCACTACACTCCAGCCTGGGCGACAGAGCAAGACTCCGTCTTAAAAAAAAAAAAAAAAAAAAAAAAAAAAGTACCATATATTTGTAGACATTTACTTAAACATTTGGTAATTGTCATGTTTATCTCTTTGTATTTTGGAAACAATAATCTCTTTTAAGCCCTCAAATATTTATGTGCACCTCTTAAACATATTAAATTGTAAGCGCTGTAGCTATGTTTTCCAGTGGATAAGACAGGTTAGCAGGAGGCCTGTTCAAGGCAAGACATTCTAGGAAAAGAGTCCAGTCCTTATCCTGGCTTCATTTCTCTCCAGAAGCAGCCTTATCAGGCCAACCCATTTTCCCCATGTGCCTTCTGATGAATACAATTTTCTTTGTCTCATTACACAAATTTTTGCAGAGTACAACCAAATTTAAAAATAGCCATGTGGTGCATTCCTTATACAGGGATTTTGTCAGGAACCTCAAGCAACTTTTAGAGAATGCTTCACTTGGAAAGGGTTTGGTTGGAAGTACAGATGGGGAGATAAAGACATCTGGGCAGGGGCACCAGCACGGGCAATGGTGTGGAGGCAGAGGCTGAGATGCAACTGAGCCAGGTCTGAAAAGCCTTGGAAGCCACACTGAACATCTGAGACCTTACCTCATAGTAAGGTCTATGGGGAAGAACTGACATTCCAGGAACTGGCTCAAAGAGTAACTTAAGGTAAATGTTGTGGATTTTTATTTTCCTTTCTCTTCTTCCTCCTCTCCATTCTTTTAGGCACAGAGCATTCCTTTTAACATTGCCGTTTTTCTTAATAGCTAGATAAGCCCAAGTATCCAGTAAGCCCCCAAAGGAGACTTGGTGTAAGCAGAACTGATGGAACAAACATCCAGACATTATTATGAGTTTTGAGTGGCCAGTGGGGCTCCATGTGCTTTATGTTTGGATTATTTAATGTTTTTCCCATCCTTTAATGTTAGGTCTCTTCAGCCAAATGATAAGGTTGAACAGGGCGGAAATTACAGGGTGGGGATCACAGTGGCGTTTTAGCATAAGCCTTCGCTTCCATTCATGTTTCAGTGGTTTGAAAGAGTTGTTTTTTTATTCCACCCTTTTGCTTTATGTTTTTTTGTTTTTGCATTTTATTTACCGTGCTTTTTGTTCATTTGTTTCATCTCATCTCTTTTCTTCCCTCCACTGGATCAATAGCATTTTATTTCCTTTTTTCAGTGTTTGCTTTTTAAAAAAAAATTCGTGGCTGATGTTTAAAATTCTGATTTCCCATAAAACTCCGAGTTCCCAGGTTTTTGAAAGTTAACATATGTGACATTGGACTGTATTCCCACATGGCAACGATCTGTAAGAACTACCTTCCTTAGGCTGGGCGCGGTGGCTCACGCCTGTAATCCCTGCACTTTGGGAGGCTGAGGCGGGCAGATCATGAGGTCAGGAGATCGAGACCATCCTGGCTAACACAGTGAAACCCCATCTCTACTAAAAATACAAAAAATTAGCTGGGCATGGTGGCGGGCGCCTGTAGTCCCAGCTACTTGGGAGGCTGAGGCAGGAGAATGGCATAAACCTGGGAGGCGGAGCTTGCAGTGAGCCGAGATCACGCCACTGTACTCCTGCACTCCAGCCTGGGCGACAGAGCGAGACTCCGTCTCAAAAAAAAAAAAAAAAAAAAAGAACTACCTTCCTTAGACAGGTACACGCTTACCAGTTTACCCCATGCGCCACCACACTCTATTGTCTCCCTGACCCTGAGGAGACATCAGTTGTGGTTATTTGGGTTGTTGCTTTCCTACACCTGGCTGTTTACTCAGTTATGTGACCTACTCTGCCCCAGTAAGCATTTCAGTTTGCCATCATCTTTTAGCTGGAGCATTTAGTTGATTTACATTTGTTATAATTAACTGTACCGATATATTTTAGTCCATATCTGCTGGAGTCTTTTGTGCTGTTTGTTGCACAGTTTCTATGTTTCTTCTCGCCTTTTTTGTCTTTTTATGGATGAGCGAGTTCATTGTCTCACTCTGATTTTTCTTCTGTACCACTCTGAAAGGCATACTGTTTTATTCTTTCAGAGATTAGCCTAGTAATTATAGCATGCGTCGTTAACTTACTAAATTCTAAAGTGATCAATAGTTTTACCTTCCTTTGAATAACACCCTTCTTATTTATCCCTCCCCGCAATTCTTACTCTAGTCTTTTGAGTATTTTAAGTCTATATAATTTTTCAAACTCCACAAGGCATCGTTTCTTTTATTCTTTTATAGAGTCAGTGCTTGTATTGATTTACTTATATATTTATCATTTTCTGTTCTCTTAATTCTTTCTTATATTCTTACATCCTTAAAATTCCTTCTTTTTTTCATATTTTGTCTGTATATGTCTCATTTGAGTATTCTTTGTCCCCCTTTCCTTTCTTCTACTACTTTAGAAGTTATACAATTCTGCCTAGGCGCGGTGGCTCACGCCTGTAATCCCAGCACTTTGGAAGGCCCAGGCAGGCGGATCAAGAGATCAAGACCATCCTGGCCAACATGGTGAAACCCTGTGTCTACTAAAAATACAAAAATTAGCTGGGGCCAGGCACGGTGGCTCACATCTGTAATCCTTTTTTTTTTTTTTTTTTTTGAGACGGAGTCTCGCTCTGTCGCCCAGGCTGGAGTGCAGTGGCGCTATCTCGGCTCACTGCAAGCTCCACCTCCCGGGTTCACGCCATTCTCCTGCCTCAGCCTCCCGAGTAGCTGGGACTACAGGCGCCCGCCACTGCGCCTGGCTAATTTTTTGTATTTTTAGTAGAGATGGGGTTTCACCGTGGTCTCGATCTCCTGACCTCGTGATCCGCCCACCTCGGCCTCCCAAAGTGCTGGGATTACAGGCGTGAGCCACCGCGCCCGGCCTAGGTCACATCTGTAATCCTAGCACTTAGGGAGGCTGAGGCAGTCGGATCACAAGGTCAGGAGATCAAGACCATCCTGGCTAACATTGTGAAACCCCGTCTCTACTAAAAAATGCAAAAAATTAGCCGAGCATGGTGGCGGGTGCCTGTAGTCCCAGCTGCTCCGGAGGCTGAGGCAGGAGAATGGCGTGAACCCAGGAGGCGGGGCTTGCAGTGAGCTGAGATCGCGTCACTGCACTCCAGCCTGGGTGACAGAGCGAGACTCCGTCTCAAAAAAAAAAAAGCTGGGCATGGTGGCATGCGCCTGTAGTCCCAGTTACTTGAGAGACTGACGCAGGAGGCAGAGGTTGCAGTTGCAGTGAGCCAAGAATGCGCCACACTCCAGCCTGGGCAACAGAGTGAGACTCTGTCTCAAAGAAAAAAAAAAGTTATGCATTCTATTTCTTCTCTCCCATTTCCTTCCTCATTTCCCCTGAAAATATTATATGAATAATATGAATGCTTAGCCTTTTTTTTTTTTTTTAAAAGAGACAGTATCTTGCTCTGTTGCCCAGGCTGAAGTGCAGTAGTGCAGTCATAGCTCACTGTTACCTTGAATTCCTGGGCTAAAGCAATTCTCCTGCCTCAGCTTCTCAAGTAGCTAGGACTATAGATACGTACCACCACATCCAGCTAATTTTTAAAACTTTTTGTAGAGACTAGGTCTCACTATGTTGCCCAGGCTGGCCTTAAACTCCTGGCCTGAAGCAAACCTCCTGCCTTGGCCTCCCAAAGCACGAGCTTAGCTTTTAAAAAGTTTTAAGTTATTCAAAATTTCTATTCCCCTGTCATGTAATGCAAGGGCCATAGAGTACTTTAAGTTAATCACTCTTTCATATTATTGCTATCTGATGTTTTAGTTTCAAGTTGTTTATAATGCCTTTCCCTATTAATCTTAAAAAAACTTTTTGAGTAGGGGTGTTTATAAATATACTAACATGTTTATCTTCTTTGCTTATCATTGCTTATTTATCTTTTTCTTAGTTTCCTTCATATTGAAGTTATTATTCTTTAATATTTCTTTCAGCAAGGGTCTATGAATTGGATAGTCTCTCTTTTTTGGTATGAATATGTTTTTATTTCACCCTCTGTTTGAATATGTCTCCTAAAATTCATGTGCTAGAAACTTAATCCTCAATGCATCAGTGTTGAGAGGTGGGAACTTTAAGAGGTGATTAGGTCCTGAAGGTTCTGCCCTCATGAATGGATTAATGCCATTATCATGGGAGTGAGTTCATTGTAGTAGGAGTGTGTTTGTTATTAAAGGAAGGGGTTTCTTTTAAAGGATGAGTTTAGCCTCCTTCCCTCTCTCTCTCTTGCCCATATGATGCCTTCTGCCATGATGTGACAGTAGTTGCTGGTGCCTTGCTCTTGGACTTCCCAGCCTCCAGACCTGTGAGGAAATAAATTTCTGTTCTGTGTAAATTAGTCTGTGTTATTCTGTTATAGCAGCATAAAACAGGTTAAAATACCCCCATTTTTGAGCAGCAACTTAATTAGGTATAGAATATCAGTTTGACAGGTTTTTTTTATTACCACTTTGAATGTCATTTCATTATCATCTAGCCTCTGTATTATTGATGAAAAGTCCACCACCAATCTAATTGCCATTATTAAGTTTGTAATTTATCTTTTTCTCTCTGGTTGCTTGTATGACTTTCTCTTTGGTGCTAGTGTTCTGCCATTTACTGCTGTGTGTGTGTGTGTGTGTGTGTGTGTGTGTGTGTGTCTTTTTAATCCTGCTTGGGACTTGTAATTTTCCAAATCAAGAACATATGCATTGCTTTAATGCTATTAAATTCTCAGCGTTTATCATTTCAATATTGCCCCTCTAACATAACCTACTCCTTCTCCAGAACTTCAATTAAATGTGTTTTATTTCCCCAATTTATTCTCTGTGTTTATAACCTCTCTTTCACATTTTTGATCCCTTTTTTCTTTCTCTGCTGCATTCAGAACACTTCTTTAGACCCATCTTTCATGATGCTAATTCTCTTTTCAGCTGTATCTAATATGCAATTTAACATGTTTTTCTCATCTTTAAGAATTCAAATTAGTTCTTTTTTTCAAAGTTGCCCTTTGTTCGTAAAGGATGGTTCTTTTATTATGGTTTCTATTCCTTCTTTTATGTTAAAAAAACTTTTAAAAGTAATTAGCTTATAGATCCTGTCAGATTATTCTCTTATGGTAAGTTCTTAGAGGTGCTAATTCTTCTGCTCATTGTGTACGTGGCTTCTCCTTCTGACTGGCTTCATTCTTTGTGGGTTTATTCAGCAGGAATTATTTATTCTGAGGGAGTCTTGTAGGTCCTGAGTTATGAAAATATTTCTACAGAACAATTTGAGTTTGCTTCTTCCCTGGTTCTGGGAACATTTTTATAGTGATCTATTAGTTCAAGATACTTACACAGCCTAAACAACGTAAATTTGTGCAACACACTTGTGCATGACATAGGCTTGGTGTTCTATTTAGTTTTTTTTATTTTTTTATTATTATTTTTTTATTTTTTTTTTGAGACGGAGTCTCGCTCTGTTGCCCAGGCTGGAGTGCAGTGGCGCGATCTCGGCTCACTGCAAGCTCCGCCTCCTGGGTTCACGCCATTCTCCTGCCTCAGCCTCCCGAGTAGCTGGGACTACAGGCGCCCGCCACCACGCCCAGCTAATTTTTAGTATTTTTAGTGGAGACGGGGTTTCACTGTGTTAGCCAGGATGGTCTCGATCTCCTGACCTCGTGATCCACCCGCCTCGGCCTCCCAAAGTGCTGGGATTACAGGCGTGAGCCACCGCGCCCGGCCTATTTAGTTTTTTTAATGGGATGCATTTTTTTTCACCCTGATGCTGGAGCATAATTCAGACTTACTTCCCCCTTCCCTGAGCTACTTGGAGCAGTGGTAGTTCTTCTAGTCCTGTTTTTATGTAAATGGATATTTTGAAGAATTCTGACTTGATGCAGTTATGTCAGTTCCAGCATCTTACCTTGCATGAGCCTTGGGCCATGTCACCTGTTCTCAACTGGGCATCCCAGCCCTAAACCCCTAAGCAGCTGTATCCAGATTCAACACCCCTCTGGGTGATAGCAGTATTTGCTCTCATTCTTATTGCTTCAGCTTTGGATTCTGGCTTCATTTCTGGCCTGCATTAAGAAGAACAGTTATGTTTTACAGGTATATGAGGTACATTCTTGTGATGGCTGCCATGGCTTATATTTTGGAACTGAAAGAGGATCTGGGTAAATTCAGACTGACATTTTTAATGTAAATTAATTCACTCACAAACCATTTATTGGCCACCTATCATGTTCCTGGCTTTGTCATAGGTGCTGGGGCACAACAATAAATAACACTGTGTCTTTGCCCCTGTATAGTTTACATTCTCATGGGAAAGACAAAACAAACAATAAGTAAAACATATAGTAAAATCAGTTGGAGCGATGAAGAAAATTAAAGCAGGAGAATAGGAGAGAGAGGGACTGGTTTGGGTCATGTGCTTTATTAGGGTGGCAAAGGAAACCTCTCTGAGGAGTGACCTTTGAGCACAGGCTTACCTGCAGTAATGAAGAATCATGCTGGTATCTGGGGTGTGAGTCCGTTTTCTCCAAGAAGCATTACACCAAGACAGGACTGGCTATGCAAGAGATTTATTAAGGCAACTCCTGTGAGCAAGAGTGAGGTCAAGGAAAAAATGAAAATGTGGGGCTCCTTGTTCGAAAATAACATTAAGAATTTCAAGATGGCTGCAGAGGAGTATTCAACCAAGCACACAGCCCTTTTGAATGCCCTGTCTGATTACGAGGGAAAATAGGAGTGAGCTGCTGGGAGCTCGGGAGACTTCTCTGATTGTGATGCAGGTCTGACCCCAGGTGAAGAAGACGGGAGGGAGGAGGGTGAGCGGAAGCATCCTACAGGGCTGTGCTGTTTCAAGAGAGCCTGGATCTCTTGGAGGAGTCTTTGAGTCCAAGCCACCTCTTAGGTAAGTTTTCATCTCCCAGGAATAGGTTTGCATCACTATGCCTGCCATGCTCAGTCACTATCTAGGAGTAGCCTGTGAGAAATGTGGCTTCAGCACAAATGCAGAGATGGATTTCAGAGCACAGCAGCTGTAACCCCTAGCCAGTAATACTCCTTGTAAGTTGGATGTCTACAAGGCACAGTCTCATGGCAGCCACACTGGGTAAAGAGCTTTTCAGGAAGAGGGGACAGTGATTGCAAAGGCAGTTGTTTTGGGGTTGAATTATGTTCCCCATCCCAAATTCATATGTAGAATTCCTAACCTGCAATACCTTTTAACATGACCTTATTTGAAAACATGGTTATTGCAGAAAATAATCAGTTAACATGAGGTCATACTGGAGTCGGGTGGGCCTCTAATCTAAAATGACTGCTATCCTCATAAAAAGGGAAAATTTGGAGATAGACATACACACAGGAAGGATAACTTGTGAAGATGAAGGTAGAGATTGAGGTGCTGAGTCTACAAGCCAAGGAACACTGAAGATACCAAAAAACCCCACCAGAAACAAAGACAGAAACATGAAACAGATTTCTCCCTAGTGCCTTCAGAGAAAGCATTGCCCAGCCAACACCTTGATTTCAGATTTCTTGTCTCCGAAACTGAGACAATACATTTCTATTCTTTAAGCCACCTAGTTTTGAGTACTTTGTTATGGCAGGCCTAGCAAACTAATACAGCCTTGAAGTGATAGGAGACTTGGCATGTTGTAGAAACATCAGGGAGGCCACTGTGGATAGAGCAGATAAGTAAGGGAGAGAATCATAGGGGAAGGAGAGGTATCCAGGGGCCAGATCTGTAGATCATGACTTTGTAAACCAATATAGCAACATTTGTTTTTATTCTGAGTGTGATGGGAAGCCATTGTAGGGCTTGAAGAGGGCAGTGGCCTGATTTCACTTATATCTTTAAAGTATCACTCTGGCTCCTGTCTGGAAATAATAGTTTGCAGAGGAGCAGAAGTGGAGGCAGTGCAACCAGCCCAGTCAATGGCAGCTGTAAAGAGAGAGAATCTGGTGGTGTGGACAAGAGTAGTTGTGGTGGAGGGTGTGAGGAGTCTGGGATGTGTTGGCAATTTGAAGTAAATGATATACTTTCAAATTGATTAGACAGAGCAACTAGACTACTAGAATTGTTTTCTGAAATGAGAACACTGGGTGAGGAGCTTATCTGGAGTTTACAGGAATGGATGTCGATATCTGCCATGTTTTAAAAGTCACATGTTGTTTTGCAATTTGCTTTTTGATTTTCATGAACTTCTTTTCATATCAATACAGATATATTGACCTCACCGTGTTTTGAGGGCTGCCCAATATTTCTTATGTGGATATGCCATTCTTGATTATACTAGTTATCACTGAATGGACTTTTGGTTGTTTCCTTTTGTATGTGATTATAAACAATGAGGCTTAAACAGCTGTATGATTTATCTATTGCTTCATAACAGAATCCCCTCCAATGCAGTGGTTTAAAAACAACAACGTTTATTATCTCGCAGTTTTTTTGGGTCAGCAGGCAGAGTACAGTGTAGCTGGGTTCTCCGGTTCAGGATCTCTCCCAAGGCTGAGGCTGCAGTTGTATCAAGGTTTGACTGGGAAGGAGCCGCCTTGGAGCTTACTCAGTGGTCATTGGCAGGATTCAGATCCTGGTGGACTGTTGGTCTGAGGGCCTTTGCTCCTCACTGGCTGGCTTTTAGCTGGAAGGCACCTTCAGTTCCTTGCTATGTGGGCCTCTCAGGAGGAGAGCTCACAACATGGCAGCTGGCATCATCAAAGCGAGAGCAAGAGTGTGTGAGCAAGAGAGGTCACAGTCTTTTATAAGCTAATCTCAGAAGAGTGCCCCATCCCTTTTGCTGTATTCTGTTCACTAGAAGCCAGTCTCTGGGTCCAGCCTTCACTCAATCAGAGCATTATATAAAAGCATGGATGCCAGGAGACAGAGATCACTAGGAGCCACCTTAGAAATCTGCCTAGCACCATAACCCAGTACATTTGTGTTTTGATAGATTGTTAAAGGTGGGTTTGCTGAGGGAAAAAGTACGCATGTTTTAACATTTCATATATAACAGTGGATTTCTTTTCAAAATCTTGATTCTAGATTTCAAAGTTCGTTTTGATGAGACTATTTGCTACTGCCTGAGAAGGAGAGGTTACAGCTCCTCAAAGAGCTTTTCCAGATTTTGTCATGAATGTCTCTTCCCTACTTGCCCTTCTTTTTTTTTTTTTTTTTTTTTTTTTTTTTTTGAGACGGAGTCTCGCTCTGTCACCCAGGCTGGACTGCAGTGGCGTGATCTCGGCTCACTGCAAGCTCCGCCTCCCGGGTTCACGCCATTCTCCTGCCTCAGCCTCCCGAGTAGCTGGGACTACAGGCGCCCGCCACTACGCCCGGCTAACTTTTTGTATTTTTAGTAGAGACGGGGTTTCACCTTGGTCTCGATCTCCTGACCTCGTGATCCGCCCGCCTCGGCCTCCCAAAGTGCTGGGATTACAGACGTGAGCCACCGCGCCCGGCCTTGCCCTTCTTTTTCTCGCCCCTCCAAAACTTCCAGAACAGGAAATAGCTATGTGTCTTGCAACAGGAATGGTACGAAGGTTCTAATCAGCAGGCACATGCATCGTGGCGACTATTCTAGGGTATGATGACCTGGATTATGCCATTAAAAAATGTCATTGCCTTCACTTGTGTGCTGACATGGGTAAGGTTTATTCAGCCACCCTTGATGAGAGGAATTAAAAAGTAATCTCTGGTATAAGGAGTCAGTTTGGGCCCATGATGTCTAGGGAAACTCCACTTGAATAATTTCTTCTAAATCCTCAGAACTCATGAGCTTCTGGGAGGTCATACAGTAATGAGGTATACATTTATTTCCTTATTAGTCAGAAAGAAACTTTACTTTAAAGGACCCTTTTGTGTTTACTAGATATGGTTGGAGGAAATATAAATTATTATCACTATTACTTTATCTCCTTCCCATACAAGGCTTTATAAAATTAAATGCATTGTAAACCTAGACTATAATAAAAATGAGATCGTGTAAATATCTGTGTGTCTTACAGGCTACTATAACAAGATACCTTAGACTGGGTGGCTTATAAACAACAGAAAATCTATTTCTCATAGTTCTGGAGGCTGGAAATCCAATATCAGGGTACCAGCATGATTGGGTTCTGGTGTGGGCCCTCTTGAGGGTAGAAAGCTTTCTGGGGTCCCTTTTATAACGGCTAATCTCATTCATTAGGGTAGAGCCCTCATAACCAAACTATCTTCCAAAGGTCCCACCTTTTAATGCCATCACATTGGAGGTTAGAATTTGAACACATGTAGTCTATTGCACTGTGGCTGCTATCAGGTTAGATGCCCCATTTGAAAGATTAGACTGTCTTGGCAGCTTCCCAAATGAATGCCAAGGCCCCTTCTTTCCCCTTCTGCTTGTGAGCAAGGTGGGGTGTGTGTGGAACTGGGGAGAGTGCATGACCTCTGATGAAGCTGAGGGAATGTCTTGATGGGGTCCATCACCAACATCCCCTGTTTGGGGCTGACCTCTTGGTTGGAGAAGGTGCTAGATTCCTTCCCACACTGCCCCTTGCTTTCTATTGTCAGGTCCCTGTGTTGCCCTAGAGGCCTATGGCCCTCCTTGATGTGGATTAGTTTAGCGACTAGCTCTCAGTGCAACAGGTCCCTCTCTGCTTGTGCAGCTTGGACAGCTTCTCTTTCCTGGGCACCGTGAAGGCCAGGATCTTGCCTCCTGCCTGTGCCCTCCTGTGAGCCTGGTGCTCTAGGAGCGTGGCTCTCCAAACAGGGAGTGACTCCTCTGTGTCCCAGCACGACCCCACCCTCCCCCTTTGCCTCCCTCAGACACTGGGCAGGTTGTACTCACATTTCACAAGATTACTCCGCTAGATGAGAAAAACGTGTGCTTTATTCAGGACAGCAAGCTCAGCTCTCTGGATTGCATTCCTTGCAGAAATGAGAATCCAAGTGTAGTGGCCTTTCAAAGCTGAAATAAATCAGGGCTCCTTGGCCATACTACCCTTGTCTGTCAGTTTTTGTCTTTTTCTAGAAGCCATGCAAGGTTAGGGAAAATTAAGGGAGAGCAAATTAGGACCAGTTCATTGTGTAATCACTTAAAATCTCTGAGTCGGAATAGCTATCTGTGATTTAAAACATAAATGTTTGCAAATGTTTGTATCTTGATCAGTTATGTAAAGACGTGCATTTGAGATGCACCAAAGTGACTTTTAGATGCTTCTTTTTAAAAATGACAGTCTTAACTTGTGTTTGTGGAACTCTGTATTTTTCAGTTTTCACCTACGTTAAGCCTTTCAATTTTTTTGTTGACTAAAGTTGGTAGAAGAAATGGTTATCAGAGTTTTTATAGAATCCTCCACCACCTTTTTCCAAAAGGAATTAGAATCATCTGGTGCTTATATAAAATCAAACACTGTTTAAACTCAGGGAGCTCTTTTTTTTTTTTTTTTTTTTAGAATAAAGTGCAGTTTAAAGGTAATAGAGTAGGAGCTTTTACCAGATACCTGTTTTGGTCTCTTGCTGGGCTGATACTATTTTCCTAGGAATGGTGACTGTTTGTTTCTGTTTTTCCTCTTCAGATTTCTTAGACCAAATAGAGGAAATCCACTGGAGGCTTACCTAACAAGACGTATTGATGAATGTAGAATCTTAAATGAAAAAGAAGTCAGTGGATGTGGCTTCCTGTACTGTCAGCTTGGACCAAAAATAAAGCGAGCCCTCGCCGCAGGGGTTTGGCTCAGCCCTGCGCCTGTGGCAGACGTTGTTTTCCATGGCTTTGCTTGAGGAGTACACTTCTCTGGGCAAAAGTTCCTGAGGCCTTTGGAGACTTTTAAAGTCTTTTTTTTTTTTTTTTCTGTAGCTTTTATTGTTTTTAAGAAAAGTGGTGTCACCCTTACTTGTCATTAAAAAAAAAAAATAGTGTGGGAAAAACAAATACACTACCCAAAGAATAAAACAAGAAAAACCAAAACAACTCCCCTAAATGAGTGAAAAAATTTACACCCTTCACTCTTTTGCAAGATAACTATTTCCATGCAAGTTGGATTAGAAACTATGAGAAGATTTTTCTCTTTGATTTTTGGTTTCTTCTATTTTTAACATTTTTGGCAAGTCTACACATTGTGGTTACATAAAAACATCAGGATTAAGATATTTGGTATTTAAAAAGCACCCTTGGACTCGGGATGATTCTTTCTGGCCTACAGTGTGCCAGACCCGCTGCTAACCTCTCTTCACCTACTGTCTTAGTTGATCACCACAATCCTGCGAGGTATAACCCACTAAGAGTGTTTTAGGAGAGAGGGAACGTAGCAGCCTGTGGGATCTGCTTTTCAGGAGTTCCCTATCCAGAAGGAGGGAGACATATGTATATGAGTAAGTTCAAGAAAGCATGATGTTAGTGATAAGAATTAAAGCTAATGCATATTACAAACTGACCTTGCGCTTGCTGCTATATCAAATGCTTTATTTGGATAATGTCATTTAACTCTCATGGCAGCCCTTTGAGATGGATATTTTATCTCCATTTTACAGAAATGGAAGAAGAGGAAGCTAACGTTGAGCAATGTGATATAGTAAGCTCCAGAGCCCACACTCTGGAAATGGTAGATTTGGGAGTCAAAGTCGGGCAGTCTGATCTCAGATCCATTTACTTAACGACCAGTCTATACAACACAGTGACCAAGAGCCACAAAGCGCAGGGGTGGTTCACTGAACTAGCCTCTCCACAGGTGGTGTAGACCAGTAGGGGAAGGGCCATGTTGTATATTCCCAATAATGATTCAGGTTAATTCTCCTTTCCCCCAAGGACTTTTTCTGCCATTCTTACTGCTGGAAATACAACTCTTCAGATGACCACTTTTGTATCCTGCCTATTCGCCTCAGGAAATGACTTTTGGCCCATGGACCACTGGATATGCCAGGCCAGGCATGTCAGACTCCCTGGCTCAGGGAGTTCTTAAACCCTGGAGAGCAGCAGAGTCAACACATCCACTGGTGAGGGGTGGGATGCTAGAGTCTGCATTTTAAACTTGCACCCCAGGTGCAAGTGATCTTGGTCTTTCTGCCATTTCCGAGTGTCCCCAGGAAACCCAGAGAGAACTTACTAGTTAGTCCGTGGACAGATGGTTCAGGGTGAGAAGGGGTTGTATTTTTTCCTTCAGCAGCCACCACCTTCTACCAGAGCCCCCAGAGCTCAAAAGGGGAAAAGTGAAAGAGAAAAAAACAAACAAAAAATAAAAGGCCAGAGGGAGGCAGTGCTGGGGGAAGAGTATAGAACTCAAGAAGAACAAGTCAAACCCATAAATACTTGCTGAGAAGCAAGGGTTCCAAATGAGTGCGGCAGGGATGGCAGAAACAAAGCCAGATTAGGGAAGGGTCAGGAGAGAAGGGGAAGGGGTAGGCTGAACCTCCACCAGAGGTGGCAGCTTATGTTTGAAGCCTGCTTTGATGGGCCCACAGGGCTAACAGATGGGTGGGTGGGCCCTGATTATAGATGAGCCAGAAGTTGGGGGTGAGCTGTGAGAATAACCAACAAATCGGACTGTTTAGATACAAAGGAAGGGCTACAGATTCAGAGCTTTGGAGCAAAGGAGAGACAAGAGTCACTTCCTAACAGCACTGTAGGGAGAAGTCGCCTGGAGGCTGGAGGATTATGGCAGGCGGAAGGCAAAAGAAAGGGCAGGGGCAGGGATTTAGCCACTGACAAGTGCAGTCAGCATTAGGGGTCTGGTGAGTTGTCCGATTGATCAAGCGAAACCTGAAAGTTCTCAGAGGTGTTTCAGTGGCTGTTGAGAGGAGTAGACACCCTGCTTCAGCTGCAGAAGAGATAAATAATTTTTATTTATTTTTATAAAATTGAGGGCCTGCATAAAACTTCATTTGGAGGAACAAAGGAGCTATGTTGCTTTAAAAGGCTTAAAAATCACCAGGAATATGAATAATATCTATATCTACATCTCTCTATATATCTAAAAAGACAGTTAAGTTGGGGTAGTTTTCTTTTCTTTTCTTTTCTTTTTTTTCTTTTAAGAGACAGGGTCTCACTCTGTGCCCATGCTGGAATGCAGTGACATGATTATAGTTCATTGTGGCCTCGAATTCCTAGGCTCATGTGATCCTCCTCCTGCCTCAGCCTCCCAGATAGCTGGGACCATAGGTGTGTGCCACCGTGCCAGGCTAATTTTGTTTTGTTTTGTTTTGTAGAGATGGCTGGGGGAGGGGGAAGGTGTTGCTTTGTTGCCCAGGCTGGTCTCTAATTCCTGGCTTCAAGCGATCCTCCTGCCTTGGCTTCCCAAAGTGCTGAAATTCTAGGTGTCAGCTACCACGCCTGGCACGAAAAGGGAGGGGGGCAGTTTTGAAGGGCCATTAAGTGTCAGACTTGCTGAAGTATTAAACAGATCCATTGCCTAGTGGAAAGAACACAGGCACTGAGGTTGAGGCTTTGTTTTCAGCCCCAGGTCTGTCCTAACTGTGAACCTTTAAATATTCACTTCGGTTTTCTGGGCACTAGCTGTTTGTTTTTGTTTTTAATAAATTAAGAGGCTCTATTGAATTAACTGATTTTCAAAAGTTCTTCCTGCTGTACAATCCTGTCAGCCATGACCTTGCTATCAGGCCTCCCTAGCAGATGCACACGGAATGGGTAGCAGGATCAAAGTTTGAGGAAAATTAATGTCGTGGTGTTGTGTGGGATGATTGAGGGAGACAGGTTAGGGGCCAGGATGCTGTCACTGAAGGGTACAAAGGCAACAAGAGTGGATGCAACAGAGACAGAAGCTTGGGCATGGACACCAAAGTCACAGAAGTTGAGTTTTCACTAAAGGAGGTGAGATGATACATTTTTTTTCTCGTATTAGAAAAAAAATTCCAAGCCAGGCACTGTGACTCATCCCTGTAATCCCAGCATCTAGGGAGGCTGAGGCAGGAGGACTGCTTGAGTCCAGGAGTTCAAGACCAGCCTGGGCAACATGGCAAGACCCCGATCTCTACAAAAAAAGAAAAATTCCCAAGTTGATTAGCTTGCTCTCTTCCCCATTATTTTTTCCTCTGAGGTATATTTTTAAAACTTATTTTTTAAACAAAGCACAAAGGTAAAGGTCTTTGCGTGGTATTGCAAAGATCTTTACAAAGGTCTACCATGACTTTTTAAACATTGTTTTAAGCGAGTGGGCATGCTTCCAAAGGAGCTGACTTTTCACTGAATGCTAGAAAATGAAAACATGGGAGCTGTTTAGATTGGCCTGGGAAACATCATGTCCAGTAGCCACTGTTGATCTTTGCATGAAGTAGTTCTGTTTTCTGAAAAGATTCCTTTTGTCCATTGTCTCATTATGATTATGGGGGCCTAGTCCTCTCAACTGGAGAAAGAACTGTTTATCTGTGTGGTATTTGATTAACAATCATTTAGATACACAGTTTAACCACAAAAAGTTACTGAGTTCCTGTTTCTGCTGGGTCCTGTATTAGGTACCAGGGATGCAGTGAAGTCTAGGGTGTGCTCCCAACCCTCATAAACTGATGGAGGGGCCAGACATGTGAGCAAAGAAATACAGCACAGTACGTGGTCCTGGGGCATTTGCATCAGAGATGTGCATGCAAGGTGCACACAATGACCAGCCATCCCGTCCTTCTTGCTCCTTCTTTTGGTACCTTGTTCCCTCTGCTTTACCAGGAGTTGAAGTTAAGCCAGAGAGAAGTTTGAGGAAATCGAGGCTGGGCAAGGGAGAGGCCTTATCTGAGTGGATAGAAAGTTTTTCAGTTCCCTGGAGAAAGCTTCTGATAATCATGTTCCCAGACAGTAGCCACATACAGGGGCATGGGACTGTCAGGCCTAAAGCTCACTGTCAATTGTGGGGGATTCAGAAGCACTTCATAGATGATGGGGGACTCTGTTCTGAGCAGTTTGTCTATGTGTCTGCCACTGAGCAGTAACTGGTACAAATGCACCCTATGACTAGGTTTTCTTTCTTAGCTGAGAAATCTCTTGAGAAGGCTATGCATTTCTGGTGTGTAGACAGACTTTCTGCAGATGAGTAAGTCATGTCTTAAACAGAGTTCTTGTTGAACTAATGTCACAAAGAGTCTCTGCTAATAAAAACAGCTAACTTTGCATAGCCAAGCCACTCTGCACAACTTAACAATGTTAGTTCTCCAATAGAGCCCTAATAAACAAGTCACACCACTCTTCCCTATGTGGCTTCAAAGAAGATGATAGTAACAGTACAACAACAAAAACAAAAATCAACTTTGTTTCTTATGGAAGCCAGACTGTTAACCAATGGGCCTGTTAACTCTAAACTCTGGATTTACCCACCCTTTCCCATGTAGCACTGGAGAGAGCAGACCAACTCCATTCATAAAGGTAGAAAGTTGGGGAAGCAGCAGGTAGCACACTTGAAAGCAGGCACTTCACAGGAGGAAAAAAGGTCAGGCTGAGCCGGCTGAGCGTGTGCAGTTTGCCAATTAAGTGAATCCATCCCTCCACTTGCCCTGGGGCGATGTTAGTAAAAGGACAGAGAGAGGATAGTAGGATGCATAGGGAAAATTCTTCCTCATCCAAACCACGAGTGGGGAAATGGTGCTTCCCTCTGAGGTGCCTCAAGATTTTACACTTTTTGAGGGTCAGGTGCTTAGGTCTTGTGGGGAAGAAGTCAAAGAAAGAGCACATTATGGTTGGGACTCCTACTGATCATGACACCACCTGAAATCTGATCATAGGAGAAATCCAGATTAATAAATTTAACACTTGACATTTACCTATCTTTACTTATATTATCTCACTTTTCCCCAAAACCCACTGTGATATTGGTATTAGCACCCTTACAACAAAGAAAGAAATTAAAGCACAAAGAGAAAGCATTTAGCCCACAAGGGTAACTGGTCAAGGGGCAGAGCCTGGACTCAGACCTGCATCTTTCTGGCTCGAAAGGTAGACCTCTTTTCAGTCTTTGAGGAGGACACAGGGTTTGCAATTACATGTCTGACTCAATTTCATTTCAAACTTTTTTTTTTAACTTGTTATTGGCATGTTTGAGAGAATAGAGTGGGTAGAATCATTAATTATTTGTCTCAATTTTATCTCAGGGTTACCTGCTTTGTGTACCTGTTTTTCATGTAGAAAAATGAAAAATCATCTAGATAGATGGTTGTCTGTTCTCTCTTGAGAGTTTCTAGAAATGCAGCCTTAATCCTTCCGGCAGGATCTCTGGATTCTGATAACAGGAATGATAACAGGAATGATATGGTTTGGCTGTGTCCCCACCCAAATCTCAACTTGAATTTTATCTCCCAAAATTCCCATGTATTGTGGGACGGACCCAAGGGGAGATAATTGAATCATAAGGGCCGGTCTTTCCTGTGCTATTCTTGTGATAGTGAATAAGTCTGATGAGATCTGATGGGTTTATCAGGGGTTTCTGCTTTTGCTTCTTCCTCATTTTCTCTTGCTGCCGCCGTATAAGAAGTGCCTTCTGCCTCCCACTATGATTCTGAGGCCTCCCCAGCCATGTGGAACTGTAAGTCCAATTAAACCTCTTTTTTCTTCCCAGTTTTGGGTGTGTTTTTATCAGCAGCATGAAAATGGACAAATATAGTAAATTGGTACCAGTAGAGTGGGGCGTTGCTGAAAAGATACCCGAAAATGTGGAAGTGACTTTGGAACTGGGTAACAGGCAGAGGTTGGAACAATGTGAAGGGTTCAGAAGACAGGAAAATGTGGGAAAGTTTGGAACCTCCTAAAGACTTGTTGAATGGCTTTGACAAAAATGCTGATAGTGATGTGAACAATAAGGTCCAGGCTGAAGTGGCCTCAGATGGAGATGAGGAACTTGTTGGGAACTGGAGCAAAGGTGACTCTTGTTATATTTTAGCAAAGAGACTGGTGGCCCTAGAGATCTGTGGAACTTTGAACTTGAGAGAGATGATTTAGGGTAACTGGCAGAAGAAATTTCTAAGCAGCAAAGCTTTCAAAAGGTGACTTGGGTGCTGTTAAAAGCATTCTGTTTTAAAAGGGAAACAGAGCATAAAAGTTCAGAAAATTTGCAGCCTGACGATGCAGTAGAAAAGAAAAACCCATTTTTTGAGGAGAAATTCAAGTCGGCTGCATAAGGAGCAAGGAGCCTACTGTTAATCCCCAAGACCATGGGGAAAATGTCTCCAGGCCGTGTCAGAGATCTTCATGGCAGCCCCACCCATCACAGGCCTAGAGGCCCAGCAGGAAAAAGTGGTTTTGTGGGCCGGTCCCAGGATCCCCGTGCTGTATGCAGCCTAGGAACTTGGTGCCCTGTGTCCCAGCCATTCCAGCTGTGGCCGAAAGGGGCCAACGTAGAGCTCAGGGTGTGGCTTCAGAGGGTGGAAGCCCCAGGCCTTGGCAGTTTCCACGTGGTGTTGAGCCTGTGGGTACACAGAAGTCAAGAATTGAGGTTTGGAAACCTCCCCCTAGATTTCAGAAGATGTGTGGACATGCCTGGATACCCAGGCAAAAGTTTGCTGCAGGGGCAGGACCCTCATGGAAAACCTCTGCTAGGGCAGTGCAGAAGGGAAATGTGGGGTTGGAGCCCCCACACAGAGTCCCTACTGGGGCACTGCTTGGTGGAGCTGTAAGAAGAGGGCCATCGTCTTCCAGATCCCAGAATGGTAGATCCACTGACAGCTTGCACTGTGCACCTGGAAAAGCCACAGACACTTAATGCCAGCCCATGAAAGCAGCCAGCAGGGAGGCTGTACCCTGCCAAGCCACAGGGGTGGAGCTGCCCAAAATAATGGGAACCCACCTCTTGCATCAGTATGACCTGGATGTCAGACCTGGAGTCAAAGGAGATCATTTTGGAGCTTTAAAATTTGACTGCCCTGCTGGATTTCGGACTTGCATGGGCCCTGTAACCCCTTTGTTTTGGCCAATTTCTCCCATTTGGAACAGCTGTATTTACCCAATACCTGTACGCACATTGTGTCTAGGAATTAACTAGCTTGCTGTTGACTTTGCAGGCTTATAGGTGGAAGGGACTTGCTTTGTCTCAGATGAGACTTTGGACTATGGACTTTTGGGTTAATGCTGAAATGAGTTAAGACTTTGGGTGACTGTTGGGAAGGCATGATTGGTTTTGAAATGTGAGGTCGTGAGATTTGGAGGGGCCAGGGGCAGAATGATATGGTTTGGCTGTGTCCCCACCCAAATCTCAACTTGAATTATATCTCCCAGAATTCTCACATGCTATGGCAGGGACCCAGGGGGAGATAATTGAATCATGGGGGCCAGTCTTTCCCGTGCTATTCTTGTGATAGTGAATAAGTCTCATGAGATCTGATGGGTTTATCAGGGGTTTCTTTTTTTGCTTCTTCCTCATTTTTCTCTTGCTGCTGCCATGTAAGAACTGTCTTCCACCTCCCGCCATGATTCTGAGGCCTCCCCAGCCATGTGGAACTGTAAGTCCAATTAAACCTCTTTTTGTTCCCATTTTCAGGTGTGTCTTTATCAGCAGCATGAAAATGAACTAATATAAAAAATAACTTTTTAAACAGTTTAGAAAGTCATTTCTGTTATCAGAATACAGAGGTTGTAACTGGATTATAACCAGGAATGTAATGTGTTAAATGTAGAGTATTTATATGCTATTCTGAAAAGTGTTTGAGGGATTAGTGGGAGGGCATGGTGGATATAATTTGCCCAAATTCATGAAATAAGCCATATTGCATTAGATTTATTATATGCAAAAAATACTGGAACTCCCTCAAAATATTAGGGTAAGTGTGTTATAAATGTTGGGGAATATTGTTAACTCATTATCAAATCACCGAGGTTAATATTATTTCTTTTTGCCTGAGAATTAGAAGTCCTCCCAAATTAAGCAAGAATGAAGCATTTTATTTCTTTCTTTCCTCCTATGCAGGGCTTCCATTGCCACCATGCCCCCCACCCCTACCACCTCCTGCCTATTTCTTATTCATAAACACACATTTGCATTGAACTGAATCATTTTCTGTTTCTCACATCATTTCTT
Organism: Gorilla gorilla gorilla; assembly: GCF_029281585.2. Lineage (NCBI taxonomy): Eukaryota > Metazoa > Chordata > Mammalia > Primates > Hominidae > Gorilla > Gorilla gorilla. Next base: position 36,961,882 of record NC_073237.2, read on the forward strand.
GATATTAAGTCAAAAGTCATAGTTTCTTTTATCAGTCACTATGTCAATAACCATATAATTGTTTTCCATTTGTGAAGTACTTCCACTGGCAATATCTCTTTTAATTTTCACAGTAACCTTACAATAAAGGTAAGCACCATTAACCATTATCCTTATTATTTTTTCCTTTTTTCTTTTTTTTGAGACAGGGTCTCATGCTGTTGCCCAGGCTGGAGCACAGTGGTGCAACCATGGCTCACTGCTGTCTTGACATCCCCAGGCTCAGGTGATCCTCCCACCTCAGCCTCCCAAGTAGCTGGGACTACAGGTGTGTCCCACTGGGCTGATTTTTGTATTTTTTATAGAGATGAGGTTTTGCCATGTTGCCTAGGCTGGTCTCGAACTCCTGGGCTCAAGCAATCAGCCTGGCTCAGCTTCCCAAAGTGTTAGGATTACAGACGTGAGTCACTGTGCCCAGCCACCATCATCTTTAAAGAAGACAAAACTGAGATTCATAAAAAGTATCTGTTCAAAGACATAGCCAGCTAAAGTCATTGCCAGGATTTGAACCCAGGTCTTTTGAATCTAGACCACAAAGTTTCCAGAAATAGATCTTTTCTGGAGTGGCACATGACAATGTACATAGGGCTAGGTCTCTGTTTCTCCCATTTCCTCCCTGACCCCCTTAGGTGTACCCCAGAACTTCCTCTTTTTTTTTTTTTTCTTTAACTACCCAACTGTCTAAAGAGGCACTTTTAAGTAGGTGGTAAGAGGTTTGGAGTCAGCTTGGCTACTTACTGGTTCTTAGATCAGGATACAGCTTCAATCTCACTGTGTCTCAGTTTCCTTAAGTGTAAATTAGGTATAATAATAATAGCTATTCATAGGGTTGTGAAAACTAAAATAAATAGGAAGTCCTTAATAAATGCCATTGTTAATATTATATAATTAGAATTTTAGGCATCCTAAGATAGATTCTAGGTGACTGGTCTCTCAAGAATCTGACTCTCTAGTAAAACTTGTATCATAATATGATTCAAATGATGAACATGATGATAGCAACAACCACTATACTATATTCAGTACTTGCTAATGCTAAATGTTTTACATAAACTGTTTGAATTCTTGCAGCAACCCTGCAAAAGCTGTGTGCTGTTAGCCACTGGGCTTTGGTGCCTCTTAATCTTGCCTGCTCTTGGTGTTAATTTTACCTATCTCCTGTCAAACTTAAACTTATAATCTTTTGAAAATTCAAACTGTATTTTTGAATTTCCAGTCTTCTAGCCCATTTTGTGTTCTCCACCTTCCTGCAAAGATCTTTTGCAGTGGTTCCAGATGTCATACATAAGTTCTCATGGTGCTAGGTCTTGAAATTTTTCAGACTTTGAGACTCAAGTTCACTTAGTGGCTAAGAGTAAACAAGTGGCTAAGAGTAAACAAGTCTGTTGTCAGTTACAGGATCCAACTTCCTTGAATTTGAACCTTTTTCCTTTAAGACTTTTCCAAGAAAGGATTGACATACCCTGTTTCAAAGAAAAAGAAAGGGTAACTGACAATGACCTTTATCCCAGTATCCACTGAAGGTTCAGAGTGATATCATATCAGCTGATATACACCCATGCTTTATAAAGTAAAAATACTTATCTCAGTATCCGTTGAAAGTTCAGAGTGACATCATATCAGCTGATATACACCCATGCTTTAAAAAGTAAAAATACTTACATTTTTTACCTGCCTTAATTTTTTATTTCAGCTATAATTTAAGCTTTATCTGTAGTTCTCATCGCATCCCCCATTCTTCTACCCTCACCTGACTTAGATATTGTTTTTTTCAATTCATGTGTTTTTCTTTAAGCCACAAAAATGAATATTTTCTAGCTAGTCTAAATATCTGGAAATAATATACCAAATCTCTCACTGACTTAGAGAAGTTCCTCTTTCTTTTAAAAAAAAAATCAGTATAATCAGTAGGAAGTCATTATAAGATTTATAATCTTTATAAGATTAAATAGGTCATCTGAGCTTTTATCCTGTAATAATTTTACTTTACTATTTATTTTTAAAACTGCAGTAAGATTGGATCAACCCTGCCCAAGGTTTGACCAAAAAGTCTTCATCTTTGTCATTGTTGGGTATCTAAGCTAGTTGGTACTGGTGTCCAGAAGGAACATTATTCTCTTTATTTCAGAAAACATTTTTTAAAACTCTGTCTTTTGTTCCATGGACTGTCAGTAGGTAATGTTTCAAACCATACCAAACAAATCCCACTCTTTTCTTTTACTCTTTCCATTCTTTCTCACCACTAAGTGTCCTCTTCTGAATGATGATGAATCATTATAGGTTTTTGCTGAAAACACCTGTGCATTCATCTATTGTAGCTGTTGCTGCTGCTACAGTGTATAAGGTTACAGGTAATGCTTTCATTTTGGGACTATTTACTTATACATTTGATGCTAGAATGTCTGCACTGATGACCAAAACAATAAGCCTGTGAAACAGCAAGAATGCAATTCAAACGACCATTGGAGAGCTAGAAGATGAGCAGAATAGTCCTGTGACAGACTTCTGTACGGTTACACCTATTTGTACTAACTTCCTCTGTGTTCAGAAATAATGTGAGCATTCTAAGCTCTGAAACCATGCGTATCTTTGAAGATTAAAATGAGGCAGCAAGGTTTCTCCCAACTAATGTAACAAAATGCAGTGATACGACAGCTCAAAGTTGAGGAGTTGAATTCGTTGGGGAAAAAAATAGCAAAGCTGCTTCTCAGGCAGGAATCTCTTCCATTCTGGGGTTGTCCTGTGGGCAAAGATGGCACCTACTAAGTAGGCATAAGGTAAACAGTGCATAACGGCTGATGGAATTGCATCTTAGGCACATCCTTTATTGGATCCTGGAAAGGTCAGACGATGTTCATTTTATGATACACACATACATACACCCCTCTAAAATAAAAACCCAATCTACTTTAATTCAATATGTGGGAAGTGGGAGGACGATTCCAAGGACTATTCCAGCTATAAAGAGAACAATATAGTGGGAAAATGAGAAATCAGACTGGTCATTCTTTGATTCTGAAGAGGTGGAATTTCAGATAACACAGAGGAATGGAGCAGCTCATTTGAAAGAAAAGTTGAGCTGAAGTCTTGTCCTTTCAGGAGGCAGACATGTTACTTCAGGGTATCCCAGCAGCCTCAGTGAGTTGGCAGTGAGCTTACAGATTGACATAGAGTCCCCAAATAACTGAAGACGGGAGATCCACTTTGGTTCCTCTTTTGTGGTTTCACTGTGATGTAAAATGTTCGTAATTCACTGTCATTTACTCATTCATTCAGCAAACATTCAGTTAAGTCAGCTCTGTGCCTGGCAATGAAGATGACACTAAACCTCCTTCATGTGGGGTGTTTCTGGGGCATTTCTCTTATGGCCTTCCTATAGGAAATGAATCATCCTGCCAGCTGATCCTGCCAGGAGGAGTCCTCCACCACATAGATAAGATATTGAACTGCCTTTCCTGCAACTGGTATCAGCTTCAGTCCCTCTCCTTTCCTAACCCCCTCACCCTTCAGTACCACCAAGGTCTCTTAGAGGTGGGCCTGGCTAGAGAAGATGGATGTCTCAGGAGTGACTGGGAGAGTTGTTTTATTTCTTCCTTATCCCTGGCAAGGACTCTTTGATTTCTCAACTAATGAGGCAAAAGACATCAATAGGAAAAGAAAAATTAGAACTTTCCTTGCCAGCGCGTTGCTTAGCTACCTTGTCAACATTCCCTTGCAGCCCAGCCGAATTCTCTCTGCGTGTTTTTATAGTGCACGTTTTATTGTTATAATTGATCTATTAGGCAGAAAATATGGAGAGCACATGGAACTTCTGTCAGTTTTGTGCTATTTATTTAGATTTCTGTTTTTCTCTTTCCAAAGACCTCACCCTTTATTGTCCTGTTTCATCCCTGACCTAAGTAATACTCTGAAGGAGTCACATCAATGTGCATGTTGGTGCATTGAACTTTATAGTATTAAAAGCAAAAGTCAATAACTAATCTCAAAACTACATACCAAATTGTGAATTCTTCATAGACAGGGACCACATTTTTATGAACTCTATGTCCTTAGTGCCTAGCCCTGTGTCTGACACATAAAAAGCTTTTAGTAAATGTTTATTGATCAAATGAACCATTGGTTTCAAATATTTATTAACAACCAGCATTGTCATGGGTGCAGTTCATGACATAGAATTTACTTTCCATTTCTACTTAGAAGGAAAACTTTATGACTTTTTTTTGTGGTTTTTTTTTTTTTTTTTGGAGACTGAAACAGGACAGAAAATAACCACTGTGTTGTTGCTAGTGCTACAGTTTATTCAGCCAAAGAAACCTTTCTGCATGAGGCTGCAATAGCAGCAGCTGCCCTCTACCTGGCATTTATGAAAAGGTATTCACTGGAGACCTCCTAGGTGCTGGGTGCTGGGCTATACAAGTCAGTCCAGATCAAAAGACCTGGTCATTGTCACCATCTGTCAAGGCGATTGTATTCAAAACAGTATCTCTCATTTTCTTTTCTCGAACATACCCACACTCAACTGAAGACTGTTTATGAAACAATCTGTTGACAAAACAATAAATGGAAGTTTGTTTGTTCATTCCTTTACTCAGCCAGGCAGGCAGCCCTCCAACCCAGCACTTCTCAGATCATATACTTTTGAGATTTTGTTAAAACGCACACTTAGATCTACCAGGTTTGGGGTGAAGCCTGAGAGTCTACATTTCTAACAAGATCACTTAGTTAGATCAGGCCTTGATGCTTTGAGTGTCATCCATGGACCAGTAGATTCAGTACCACCTAGGAGATTGTTAGAGCAGCCTAATCAGAACCTGCATTTTAACAAGATCCCTGAGTTCACATTGGCTAAGCACTGTTCTAACTATTTGATTAGCCCACAGCATAAATTATGGGCAGGGGTCCCAAGGGGGCTCTGGGCTGGGAAAGTAAGTCCAGGTGCATTTACAGTTCCCTTTTTAATTTCAAAACTCTCAGGTACCTGCGCCAATATGGCATCTCACACTCAGGAAAAGACACAGATGGGTGCCTCTTTGTTGTGTCATTCAGTGGCATGATACATCTGTTATTATCCATCCTGGATTGCCATTGTCTTTAAACATGGGGGGGCCTACCTGATCAACCTATTTCTTCTTAAGAAAGCTTCATTTTAGATTCAAAAGTTTCACCTAAAGAGACATCCTCATGTCTGACCATGTCAGAATCATTTACAAATTTGAATCAAGCACTAGGAGATCTGAGTCTCTGTTTCCTTGTCTGTAAAATGGAGATAATACCACCTGTTCTAGTTTCCTTTCTAGTCTTGTTGTGAGGAGCTTTGAAATATACATGTGCCAGAGCTATGAAAACATAAAAATATTCATGAAACTTTAAAACTGCTTTAGTGAGGAAAAAATCATCTATGTTTCAATGCCAAAAGGATAGGGTTTGACATTTAGCCTTACCATCCACCGACTTTGTAATTTCTGGCAAATTATTTTATTGAGTTGAACCTCAATTTTTTAAATATATAAAATGGTCATAAAAACTTCCACCATACAAGGTGTGGTGAGGATTAGAAATGTTAACAATATACGTAAAGCATCTGGTGCATAGTAGGATTTCATAAATGGTGGTCAATATGCAGCATTAAGAGGCTTGGATGAGAAAGAATCCTCCAAAGATGCCTTCTCTCTCAGGTAACCTGTTAAGTTGGGGCAAAAAAAGAGAGTGACTTTAAAGCTATTTGAAGTTTTGAATCAGTGTCCTTCCAGTTCAGGAGACTGGTATCAGGCCAGAGCGGGAGGATTGCTTGAGGTCAGGAGTTCAAGACCAGCCTAGGCAACAAAGTGAGACCCTGTCTCTACAAAATACAAGAAAAAATACTTAGCCAGGCATTGTGGCATGCACCTACGGTCCCAGGTACTTAGAAGGCTGAGACAGGAAGATCGTTTGAACTTGGGAGGTCGAGGCTGCAGTGAGCCATGATCACACCACTCCACTCCAGCAGTGGCATGATCATGGCTCACCGCAGCCTCGACCTCCCAGGTTCAGGTGATCTTCCTGTCTCAAAAAAAAAAGTGCCTTCAAATTTATTATATGAGTATCTCTAGAAGAAAAATTCCCAAATTTCCAACAGTGTTTTAATATTTATTTAAATATTTGCGAGTGCCAGTCCACGCAAGGCTTTATGATGAGGAGGATTTGTTGTGATTATTCGGTGTTATTCACATGCTCCCATCAGAGGTGTCAGAGGGGTTTGTTAATGGCATCCACAAGAGCCTGGCACAGGTGCGGAGGAAGGTTTCCACAATGGTGTCCATGCAAGCAGACACTCCTGGCTGAGGGAAAACAGAAGGATTAGTGGCACCAAGGGTATATATGGCCATGAAAGAAAGTTGCTCTGAGGACTGTGGGCATTGATGGTACCCTCATTATCAGATTAATAGAAGAGCAAGTCTTATTTGTTCAAGACATGAGGGGGCAGCTGTTTGGTGGTTACTGTTTTACTGTCAGCAATTAAGCATTTGAGACATAGGACTATTGTCTGTTTTTTTAAAAAACAAGTCCTCACCATCCTTTCTCTGTATTTCCAACCTTCAGCTCATTCTTTTATTTTGGAAATTTCCTTCTAAAACCCTCAGGTTTCTTAAGCCTGTTTTCAGGCAAGCTAAGTCTCTTTTAGGAAGGTATTCTTTAGGAAAAGAGATCACTCCATTCTTTCCCTAGACTTTGCAGAGTTTCTGTGTTGATATCCTTACAGGTGCTATTCCAGGGTACCCAGAAGTGTGATTTCACAGACTGTCTCAGGCAGAAAGTTTCATGTGACCTGCTTTTCCACATGGATCTCTCTGGTGGGGAGTGGGTCAATGGTCAATGTCCTGTGAATAGGAAAAAAAAACCACCTTGCGGATATGGCATTTCAGTGAAAACCTGTTAGGAAGAGGGTGGGGTTAAGAGGGAGGAAGTGAGCAGGCAGAGAGCCAGAGGCCTTGGGACTGGGGGTGGGGCGGGGATTCCGCTGCCTGGTTAGCAATTCTGAGCCAAGACCAGAGTTGGTAAGGGGGAATCAGGATGTCTTAGGTATATTGGCCTCAATAACTTAAGGTTGAAAGTACCATCAAGCCCTGTTTGAGTGTGGAATGGCAGAACCCCTTACAGGCAGGGAAAAAACAGTTAGTGGGATCATGCTCCAAGCCCATTTTAACAGATTCTGTGTTGGGCTCTTCTGAATCTGGCCACAGCTGTTGGCTCATTTTGTTGGGGCTTGACCTATGAGTGGATCAGTTATCTCCTCTCTATTTCAAGGCCACAGAACATAGCCATCACCTCCGACCAATCTATACAGCAGTCTTGGGGAATATGTGGATAGAAGCTTTGGGGAAAACAAGCTTTGTAAACCAGGAGGAAAGACAAGTCGAAGTCCATTACTTTTGGGAATATATGGCCATGTAGAGAAAGCATTTGCTAGGAGTCAACAAACTGGATTTCAATCTAACAGCATGCTCCAGCTAGCTATGGGATCTTGTTAGGCAAGTAATTGTATCTCTTGGAGACCCAGGAAGAATGATACCCACTATAAATCTATTAGACCTATTATAAATCTATAAACCTCAGCAGATTTTCGTGAGGATCAACAAGCTAGTGGAGAAGAGGGCATTGAAGACTTCAGAGCTGTGCCATCCAGTGTGGTAGCTGTGAGCGCCTATTTAAGTTTAAATTCATTAAAATTAAATAAAATGTAGAATTCTGTTCCTCAATCACATTAGCCACATTTCAAATGCTCAATAGCCACATGTGGCTAGTGTGTACCATATTGGACACCATAGATATAACACATTTGCATTATCATGGAAACAGAAAGTTCTATTGGACAGTTCTGCCTCAAAGTGCTGTCTAAAGTGTGAGATGAAGGGTATAAAGGACGGCACATTGGAAGGTGACAAATACTGTCATAGTTAGGAATGTTTGGCAAGAAACAGAACCAACTCAAGTTAGCTGAAATACAATAAGGCTTTGACTAATTCAGGAAACGTGAATGGATCCCAAAAGGCATGAAGCATAGCTAGGCTTCAAAAGGAATTGGAACCAGTTTCTAGAAGATTATCAGGATTAGTTCTTCTCACTGTCTCTCTTTTTCTCTTGTCTTCCTCTCTCTGTGGCCACTTAGGCTCTTGTCTCTGTTTCTCTGTGTATCGGCAGCCACCTTCTCCACCTTCTCCTTTTTCTCCTCTTCCTCCATGGCTCTGCAGACCAGCTTTCTCAACTGCACTACACACGGTCCGAGCAAGATTCAACCAGACCCAGTTTTCATCACTTCTCACCCAATGCCACATCACTAATGCCCAACCAAGGCTGAGTCCTGATTCCAAATTCCCAGGAGAGACATTCTTATTAGCCAGCTTGGTGTGATAGCCACCCCTCTTCCATCATCTGTATCTAGAAGGATGGGGGAAGTGTCCCCATGCCTACTTAATAGGAGTTGTTGGGGGGTGGGGCTCTAAAAGCTAGCACATGTGGGATAGGATCAGGCCATTGATCAACATGTTCATCCTTAACACCTTGGAAAGGTCCACTAAGCCTATGATCACACAAAGAAGAGCCAGTAGAGATTTGACAAAGGCCATGAACAAAACAAGTGTGATGCCTTTTCTTCTTTAGTTATTTGCATGGTTTGCATCAACAGTACAGAGTCACAGGGCAGTGGCTTAACCCCCATGCCCATATACCTGGATGGAGAGTGGGCACAGCCAAGAACACAAGGTGGAAATCAGGTTGAAGACTGTCATTTTTTAAAGGCAAACTGGGCACTCATGTGTTCCCTTTTCTCTTCTACCTTTAGGAAAGAACATGAGGTTCCCTTGGAAATCATTCAAGAGGAAGATGGAAGGGGCTGTTTAGAAGAGCTTAAAAGCTACAGGCTGTAAGACTTGGGCCTGAGTGCTGGCAGTGGAAAACACTGTTGGGCTGTGATCTCTCCCTGAAAAGTTCCAGGTGCCTTTTTGCTTCCTGCAAAAGAAAGGAAGCGAAAGAGAAGACCATGTCCATAGCCCTGAAGCAGGTATTCAACAAGGACAAGACCTTCCGGCCCAAGAGGAAATTTGAACCTGGCACACAGAGGTTTGAGCTGCACAAACGGGCTCAGGCATCCCTCAACTCGGGTGTGGACCTGAAGGCGGCTGTGCAGTTGCCCAGTGGGGAGGACCAGAATGACTGGGTGGCAGTACATGTGGTGGACTTCTTCAATCGGATCAACCTCATCTATGGCACCATCTGTGAGTTCTGCACCGAGCAGACCTGTCCTGTGATGTCAGGGGGCCCCAAATATGAGTATCGGTGGCAGGATGATCTCAAGTATAAGAAGCCAACAGCACTGCCAGCTCCCCAGTACATGAACCTTCTTATGGATTGGATTGAGGTTCAGATCAACAACGAGGAAATATTTCCAACATGCGTGGGTAAGTTCATTATTACCAGCTCTCAGTTTTTTTGTCACCCGCACAACCTTCACTATGAAAATTTGCAGACTGCCTTTGAATGCTAGGTAGCACCCATGCATTAATTCCATCACTCACATACCTGTAGTGAGTGATATAAAAGAGCCTCATTGAAATGAAAAAAAAATAATTTATGGACCACTTACATTTATTTTGTGGACTCCAGTGGTACACATACCACATCCTGGGGAACACTGACTTGGTGAAATGTTAGGTGTGATTGTGTTGGCTTTCTTAGGACTAGATGTCAGACTCACTCAGTTATCTTGATAAGATTATTATTTTTTGGTTAACTGACTAAAGTTACATGGACTCTGATGCAGTTACTGGTATTTATATCTGAGGATTAAGAAATTCCAGTGTGAGAATTCATAGATTTGTTTGGGGATCAAACAAACTGGGGGTTCAAATTCTGAGGAGAAAGAGATCCTGAAATTCTCCTCCCTCTTCTAATCATAGGTTGTTAATTCCAGGCTGTGCTGTTTACTTTAACCCTTGCATATCTTCTGGATACACTGGGACACTTGAAATGCAAATTAGTTTGTTTGCTTTGTGCTACAGGCTAAAACACTTCAAAAGGAAGGACCAGTCAGTCTTCTCTGCCTCTTACATTTCTTCATGATGCTGGTCATTAGATTTTTCCATGCACTTTCAGACTGAATTTAGAATTTAGTGTTTTATGCCATAGGCTGAATAGGAATCCGCAATCTCCTATTTCCACTGTTGTAGCTCCAGTGCCTAACATAATGCCCTGCAACCTTGTAGACACTCAGGAAATATTTGTGGAATGATGGAATAAATACTTGTGCTATTGGAAAGTATGATTTAAAAGCCCTGAGATGGTTGGAGTACAAAAAACGTATTTGAAACACACTGTTGAAATCACCTCTAGATTGGGGTAGGATGTGTCCCCACATAGCACATGGAAAGTTGAGAAGGGCGTGTATGGAAGTAATTAAGTTTATACCAGAAAAAAAATGTATAAATTGATTGATGCAGTATGTACATCTTGAAATATTCAGCACACAAACCAATTTGTCAGGATCTTGGTGTTGCTTTGGCTTGTCCAGTTCCCTCATACTTCTCTCTCTCCTACCCCTTCTTAACAGGAAGGAGGTAGGTTGTATGTCAGGGCAAATCCCCCAGTTCACAGCATAGGAGGAAGAAGGCAGGTTTCAAAAACTCCGCTGGGCATAATATTAAGCACCTCAGAGTGGTGGAAATTTCTTAGGTTCATGTCTTTTGCACTTTTCATTGACTGTCATAGGCTACTTTTGGAGCTGGAAGGATTTTTTCTTTTCCAGAAGCCTTACTAGCAACTGCCAGCGCTCTATGCTGAACATGTAATAGCAATAAAGATAAATAAATATAGGCAAGGATACCTCCTCTTTGTCCTTCCCCTTGTGTCTTCACCTGTATGCTTTGAATTCTGCATACTCCTGTTCTCTCTGCAACTGTGGCTACCACATAGAGTACTGACCAGAAGTCATAGTACAAAGCCATGGTGTGTTACTTGAGAGAGAGGAAGTTTCTGGCTGTCTGGCTGGAAAACAGGACATCACAGGTGGTTTTGGGCTTTGCTTGGAAGAAATTAATGGATGCCTCTATATCCCCCAGAGTAACTGACTTTGCTTTATTTTTCTAGACATTTTCTTAGTCATTCAGTATGCTTAGGGAATGTGCTTACCTGGTCAGAATCCTCTGTTTCAGCTCTACTCCATCTAGCCTCCATTGCATACTTGTATTTTGAGAGATCGTAAAGATTTCTTCCCCCAAGGAAAAATAAGTTTGGGAAATGCTGAGTGAAATTGATTTCTTTACCACAGGACTTTTAATATGCCAATGTGCATTATGAATTTCCAAGAAAAGAATAGTATGTGGTGGTTCCTTATTTGACACTGGTACCTTTTTTTTTTAATTAATGAAAGACAATTAGCATCTTTTGGAAAATGTTAAGCTGTATATATTACAGTTGTCAAACTTTTGTTTAATCAGAATTATTTGGGCCTTCTGTACAAAACGCAAATTCCTTGATCCTCTCTTTCTCATTAACAACTAAATCAGAATCTCTTAGGTGAGACCTAAAAGCCTACACTTTTTAAAAAGGAAAACTGTAGTCACCACATTGTATAATTTATCTCTTGAATTTATGCTTTCTATCTAACTGAAGTTTTGTATTTTTTGACCAACATCTCCCTAACGCCCTCTCTATACCTCCAGCTTCTGGTAATCACCATTCTAACTCTCTACTTCTATGAGATCAACGATCAACATTTTAAGATTCCAAATATAAGAGAAACTATGCAGTATTTGTTATTCTGTGCCAGGCATATTTCACTTAACATATGTTCTCCAGGTTCATTCATGTCACAAATGACAGGATTTCCTTATTTTTTAAGGCTGAATAGTATTCCATTGTGTATATATACCACATTTTCTTTATTCATTCATATACCTGTTAGCCATTGGTATGACTTCTTTTGAGAAATATCTCAGATCCTTTGCCCATTTTTAAATTATGTGTTTTCTTACAATTGAGTTATTTGAGTTCTTTATGAACCTGTACTTTTAATAAGCATCTTCTGTTTACTGTAACCACTCAGAATTTTTCATTCCCCCAGAAATGGTTTGTTTCTTGCCACTCTGGTTTTATTCATGTTTTTCTCTCCTTCTGTAATCTCTCACTTCTCTGTCTAGTAAATTCTCATGTATCCTTTGAGGTTCAGCTCAGATACCATGTCCTCTGAAGGCTTTCATCCATTAGAATACCAGCTTTTTAAATTATGCAATATGTCTAATTCATCTGACTATCACCCACTAAGTCTAGTCCTGGTAACTTTTAAGTTATTGGATGGATGGATGGATGGATGGATGGGTGGATGGATGGATGGATGGATGGATGAATGGATGGATGGATGGACGGGTGGGTGGATGGATGGTTGGATGGAAAAATAATCTTTATAAAGGCCCAGCACATGGATGATTCTGGTGATCAGAGCAAAGTTAAACAAATGTTTCTGAATCCTTTTGTTTTCATTCCTGGATATTTCCTGCACCTTGCTTCCATAGGGTTCCATTTTCTCTGTTTAACTTTTCCAAGGTGAGATGTTAGGGTCAGTAAAAACCATCACCATCCACCTTCACTATGAGAGTCTTCAACCTCCTGCTCACCTCTGTGATTTGCCCTCAGTTGCTATCGTTGTGGTCTTTTGGAAGAACTTATTATTAGGAGCCACTTTCTCTGTTACACTCCATTTCCTCCTCTTTTTCCTCCTCCTGACTCCAGCCTACTTTTCTTCTTTTTGATCTTTGTGCTGTCATGAGTCATTATCATGGAAATAATCAAGATGTCTGTCAGGGTAAAGCAAAAGAAGAATTCTAAGCAAACAGGACCCTGGGTGGATGAGAAATGGAGAGTTCTGCTTAGAATTACAGCTTTGAATACTGGGCATATTTCTGCTTGGGAATGGGGAGGAGACTTCATCTCCTCCCCACTGTGATCCAAGGAAATAGAACCGGAAAATACTGACAGATGTGAAAGCTTCATCCTTAGTTAGCTATTGAAGGATATAAACAGCTGTTGATCTCTACCATTGAAACATTGAGGAAAGAAAGCTTTCATCTGTTCCTAGATTCAAGCTTAACTAGGTGACCCGTGCTATTTCAGAAGTCGAACTTTCTCAGATGGCAGAATACCAAACAGATGTGGATACCTTGTAAACCATAGTTTCCCTTACTCTCTCTTGAAACGTTTTCTGGCTTCTTTTGTTACAAACCCAACAGATGTCCCTGTGAAAGCCCTTGAAAGAGCAGTAACTTCTGAAGCAAGGGCCACCTCCTTTTCAATTATATTTCTTTAACCATTTTTAGACATCACAGCCAAGACAGTAAAATAGAAAGCCGTGACTTAAAAAAAATTCTGTTGCCTGACTAATTACAGTAATTTTTATGGTCCATCCCCCAGCTTCCCTGTTTTTCTGTTATATAATAGGATTTAATATTTTAGACCTGATAGAAAAAAGCCAGTAGGAAACTTAGAGGTCCTCCAACTCATGGGTTTTTTAAGTCTTTGAAAAGAAGGAATAAGAACGTGTATAAAACAATTACATGATCTCACTTACCTCTGGGGTTTTAGAATAAGTGGGTGTCAGGGCAGGAAAGAACAAGGAAAGCAAGGGAGGGAACTGAGGGAGGGAATTCACATCTACTGAGCCTGCTAAATACCAAGCCCTGTGCTGTTAATGTTTCTTAATTCTTACAACCCAATAAAGTAAAAATGAAGTTAATATCTCATTTTACCAGTGAAGATGCTGACATTTAAACAAGCTGAAGAAGGACTTTCCTTAGGTGGTACAGCTAATACATATTTAGGAGTCAGGGTTTGAGCTCATGAGTGTCTGGCCAGAAATCTGTGCCTTTGTCCTATGCTGCAATTCATAGCATGTATTATTATTTCACAGATTCCCCTTCACATGGTAAAGGCTTTTCAATGAATAGTTTTAGGAGGTTGTTTAGGATGGAGAAAATTTTATAAGACCTGTTTTGTTTTTGTTTTTGTTTTTTTGGCTAGAACTTTTAGATAAAGGATTCTCTTTTTGATTATTATTATTTCTTAATCATCTCTGAAATGCCTGAGGACTGTGTCCAGGTACTGTAAATATTCCTGCGTTCCATTCTAAGACTGGGCAGCAGATGACTTAGCCTCATGAAAACCCTCTGCTGGCCCATAACTCCCCGGTAATGCCATTTATTATTAATTTATTCTTTCAGTGAGTGTTTGCTGAGCACCTATTTTAGGTTCCAAGAGAGAGCAAAGCAGGCAGAACCCCTGTTCTTGAGCAGTTTACATAATGTCCAGAATGTCTAGTTGCTCTAAATTGATTCTGTACATATTTCTAAAGTAAGTAGTCTGTTCAGTGGTCAAGTGCATTGTGGAAATAGTTGCATCCCTTTGGTAACCTTTCCGATGAGACTACAGCTGAGTCTCATCCTCCCTCGCATGCTGTGTGTGGCAAGGGATCTGAAAATATAAAAACATGTCAACCATAGAGATAATCTTCTCAGACATGGGATGTTGGGGAGTTGAGTTTATGATTAGCCTTTACATTTTAAGTTTTTGTTTTTTTTTTTAATTTTTGAAACAGTCTTGCTCTGTTTCCCAGGCTGGAGTACAATGGCATGATCTCGGCTCACTGCAACCTCCGCTTCCCAGGTTCAAGTGGTTCTCCTGTCTCAGTCCCCTGAGTAGCTGGGGTCACAGGCACCTGCCACCACACCCGGTTGATTTTTATATTTTTTTAGTAGAGATGGGGTTTTGCCATCTTGGCCAGGCTGGTCTCGAACTCCTGATCTCAGGTAATCTGCCTGCCTTGGCCTCCCAAAGTGCTGGGATTACAGATATGAGCAACAGCTCCCAGCCAAGTTTTTATTTTCTATTGTATGTCTGTCACATGGTTTTTATTTTGATAGAAATCTTTGTAACGCTAGCAGGACAGAATGGGCATCAACAAAATATATTTACAGTATGTTGGAATTAGTACTGGACTTGTAGATAGACTTGGGTTTAATCAATTAGCTCTGCACTTAGAAGCTGCTGTGTGACTTTATCTCTAAGTTTCCATTCGTTTGTAAACTAAGGGTTATAATTGTGACCTCCACAGGACTGTTGTAAGGATTAAATGAAGCAGTATGAATAAAAACACCCATCCCAGAGCCTGAGACATAAGAGTTGCTGAAAAATACATGTTAGTTATCTCTCTCTCAGTATACATTTCTTTTTAACTGCCAACCAAAACTCTTGGAGACTATTAGACAATTTTTGAACCGTATCCTCAGTAAAATAAAATATGCTTTAAAAGACTCAACAAGATTTTTAAAAATCATCAGTCTTCATTGCTGAATCACTCTGTGATGAGGGTTATAAATACTTCAGGTTGACATCTCTCAGAGCCTTTGGAAAATTCCAGTATTTCTTTAGGCTCCTGGCTTCACAGATGAGCATCTAACTCTAGAGAGACATCTACTAGGAAGTGTCTTCTCACTTGATTTCCAGAAGACTGAATACTAAACCTGTTCGTGTCCAGTGTCAAACCAGCTAACCTCAGCAGAGGGTAGGAATGGGTTAGCAGGAGAATTGGGGAGATAGCCTATTAGTCACATCTGGGATAAGCTACTCATTAAAATAACGTTGGGCAAGGTTACCTAGATTTGATCCTTCAAGAGGATGGGAAAAGTGTTTGCAGAGTACTCACTGCAATAACAGAGCCCCCATAATAGCCTCATGCACTGGCAAGTTTTTCCAAGACTCTGGAAATTCAATCCACCTGTGGGATCTAGTAAACTGTTTGGCTTCCTAAGAATTTACCAGTTGGGAAGGCATACAAATAAAGCTGCCATTTTCTGAATGCTTGCTACCTTAAACACTTCATCTGCTGACATGTTTTGGCTGTGTCCCACCCCAAATCTCATCTTGAATTGTAGCTCCCATAATTCCCACGCATTGTGGAAGGGACCCAGTGGGAGATAATTGAATCATGGGGCCACTTTCCCCCATACTGTTTTCATGGGTAGTGAATAAGTCTCACAGGATCTGATGGTTTTACAAGGGGAAACCCCTTTCACTTGGTTCTCATTCTCTCTTGTCTGCTGCCAAGTTAAGACGTGCCTTTTGCTTTCCACCATGATTGTGAGGCCTTCCCAGCCATGTGGAACTGTAAGTCCATTAAACCTCTCTTTCTTTATAAGTTACCCACTCCCGGGGATGTCTTTATCAGCAGAATGAAAACAGACTAATACACCTGCATTATGTCATTTAATCTGTAAAATAACCCTGTAAGGCAGGTAGTATAATTTCCATTTCACAGATGAGAAAACTAAGACTCAAAAGGATTAAGTAACTTGCCAGGGTCACACAGGCAGAACTGGGTTTCAGACCCAAGGTGTCTCACCTCCAAAGCCCATGCTGTCGGTGACTCCAACATCTCATGTCTGTGGTGTTCTTACCCCAGAGTCAACATCACTCTTGGCTTGCCCTGCCTGTTGCAGTACATGTTAAATCCTCTCGAAGGGATGCCTTGAGACAAAACCACCACAGAGAGGGACTTGAAAATAGCCAGGGCCCTGCACCTGATGCAAACTCTACTGGGCCCTTACTGGTAGGAACTCTAAGATTCTGTTCCTTTTAAAAACTTGCCTCCTCTAGATTCTGATGCTACCCCAGTTTATTCAGTTGTCTATTCTTGGAAAACATGCAGAGACAGCTGAATCCACTCCCTGCACCCCACTGGCTGCTGGAGAATTGATGGTCTATTATGATGGTCACAGTTCCCCACCACAACCTTGTGAACCCTATACTGCAATGACTTGGTGGCTGAATTAATGAGAACAGTGTTAAATAACCACCCCTGCTCAACAAATCCCAAGAGATACCTCTGTAAAGGGCCTCCAGTGTGCAAAGAAGCAGAAAGGAAGGGGAGTAAAGGCAGGAGGCCCTTAGAGGGCCTGAAGACTGCTCTGTAAGTTACAGCTAATTACCTGCTGTCCTGACCTGCACTGGATTCTCCATTACCTGTGCTATGTAATTTTAATGGGCTGTATCTCAGGTGACAAGTTGTTACATCTCAGCACCAGCTGGGAAGGGAAATGGGATATGTGATATTCAGTGGAAGCCAGAGATTATAAACAAAGGCCATAATAGGGTGGGGATGGGGGCATCTGCTGCTTTTATTCCATTGGTCATTTGTCATTTGTAGCCATGGCATCCTTCCTTAGTCAACGAAGCCTGTACTGTGGAGGTCAGTAGAGCTTGGAGAGGCAGGCTGTCTAAGTGCCAAGCTTTAAGGGGTGTATCAGCAGGGCCCTGACACCAGAGGGCTTCTTTCTGCCCTCCCCACCAGTGCCCTGCCTTGCCTCTAGATAGAGAGTATGCAGATACTTATATGATGTCATTTTGCCAGAAGGCCAAATTATTAGCCTGCCTTACACCCCCATGTGTGGAAAGTGATTCACAAGCTTTTCCTTCAACGAACCTTTGTAGGCATAAGACGTGTGTTATCTGCAAAGGTCTGTGCAGACAGGACCTTTGGGTGTTATATGTTAAAAAAAAAAAATTCATGCTAATTTCCTATTCTAATGAATAATTCTATCCATATTTTCTTTCACATAATCATATTTTCCCCTTAATAAATAGGATGCTCTAGGAAGACTAGCTAGTTTGGGAAGGGGATGGAGTAGTTAAAAGGAACAGAAGTATTAGTTTCTGTTAGACCTGAGTTTGAATCCTGATGATGATTTTACTGGCATAATTTTAGTCTCTCTGAGCCTGTCTTCTCATCTGTAAAATGCATATACAGGTACCTGCTTCATGGAATTGTTAAGAATATAAAATAACATGCTACGTGTGAAGCCCCTGACACAATGCTAGGACATAGAGCAGTAAGCTTTAAACGTTAGTTCCCTCAGTATCACAGCCTCAGTGTGATACAATAGACTCGTCAGGTAAATCAAGGTTAGAAAGAACTAAGGATCAAAAGTCCATAATTATCTCAAGCATTTAGCTGTGGAGTTGATCATCCATGTTCCCTTCATCTTTTGCTATAGCTTGGGGAACAAATGAAAGGAAAGGTAGACATTCATGGGATGAGATTGGCGTTGCTTGGCCTTGACAGCTAGAATCAGGAAGGAGTCTCTAATAGAACTTTAGAAGACATTTCACAGGCATAGCACAAGTGGCCTGCGCAAAGCCAGTTCCATCTTCTTTCTGCTGCCGGATGCAGCACCCAGCATAACATTCGGTATAAAGTAGACATGTGGTGAACTATTACTGTAGTGCAAGTGTAAATGAATTGACGGATGCCACATAGTTCATATTTAAAAAAAAGATGTATTCCCAAAAATTGGGAGGCAGTTGAATTTTTTGTCACTTGGCTAACATCTTCATTTCTCTGAGAGTTCAATATTTAAACAAAATTTGGCAAAGAGTCCTTTTATTATGTGAATATCTCCTTAGTGATGTGTCTAACTGATCCTTAGTTCAGGCCTTTTGTGATTAAAACATTCGTCGTCACAGAGACTTGAGCCAGAGTTGTTAGTTCTTTCTCAGGAAAACAAATAACCATTATTCAAAAGCAGCAATAGGCTTTTGATGTTTCTACATCATCCAGCCCAGGTCGTCAGGACTGGAGAGCAGCGATGAATTAAGGGAGAAGCTCCAGCCAAGAGTCAGGTGTTCATTGTGTTGCCCTCCCCCTGGATCATATCCCTTGACAATCTGCCGGCAATGGGAGGCTCCTGTTTAGTCTCTGGTGCAGCTGAAGATTACCCTAATGCCTGATGTGACAGCACAGTGGGGCCTCAGTGTCTGGGGACCACTGAGAATTACTTGTGGATCACTCTCTTCAATACCTCCTTGATTGCTTGGCCCAACCAGGGAATTCTACTACAGTTAACAGGAAGAAAAGAAGTTGTTAAATATCGCGGACTTACCTATTATGGCCCTCAGATAAGCCATCCATATTTGGCATCTCAAAGTGGAGAAGAAAAAGCCTGCAGCCAAGGGCATTTGTCTTCCCATGTTTTTGAAGAGAAATGTGAGCAAATGTGTCAACGAGGTACCAGAGTCGCTAGAAACTACCTGTGGGCAGTAGCTGTCAAGGCACATGGGATGGCTGCTGGCTTTTTTCTGTTTTCCAGAAATAGTGTAAAGTCCCAGAGCTCATCTTCAGTTCTGATTTAAATCTGCTCCTCTCCTTATGTAAGCTCTCCCTACGTAAGCTTGGCAAACCCTGAACTTCTGTGAGACTACCTCCCCATCTAGAAGGTGACGTGGGAAAAATAATAATACCTGCTTTGTAAGGTTATCAGAATTAAGTGACATAATGCACATAAAGTGCTTAGGATGTTCCTGGTAGAGAATTAAATGCTGAAAAAATTTTAGCATAATTTCCCTTTTCAAAGTGATATAAAAAGGAAAAACCTCTGATTTATTACAGCTTTTACTGCTTGATTACATAGGAGAATTTTGCCTTCAGTACCTTTGCACACTTATTTACCAGCTGAAGAAAAAATGGAGAGACACTATTGATCATGTCACAGTTCCAGTGATCTCAGAAAAGAAATAATTTTTTACATCCATTAGAATATCAGTTGATCAAAATTTGAATACCAACTAAGAGTGATACATTCCACTTTTAAAATAAGGTGGTAATTCCAAAGCTTAAAATACAGTAATAATTATATTAACTAGCATTTATTACTTATTCTGGGCCAAGCAATATGCTAGGTCTTTTATTATATTTTTTCTAATCCTCACAGCAGTCCTGGTTAACCATCATTATTATTATCCATATTTTCAAATGAGGAAACTGAGATGAATTTCTTCTTTCAAAGTCACCCTGATAGTAAGTGGTTGATCCAGGTTTAGCATCCAGACTTGCTTAACTACAAAGCTACAGAGTTTTTTAAGCTGCATTTGATGAAATTATAACCTTTCCTCTCTCTAAAAACATAATAACTTAAAAACAAGATGAAAGTAGTGTCTATAATTCCCTGTTTTCTGGAAATGATAAAGATTAAATTGGGATAAAGTATTTCTTTTCAAGTTGAAAAATTTAGGCCTACTTTTTCATATATGTACCTACTTAAAGTACGGATGTACTTGTGAAGATACCTTTATGATTAACTTGAAAAAATTTACTGCCTTCCCTTCTAATACCCCAGCTCCATTTACAAATGACATCTAAAGAGGTGGAAGAAAGCAGGTTGATGTGGGGTATTTTATCTTTTCCTTCCTTCCTTTCTTTCTTCTTTCCTTCCTTTCTTCCTTCCTTCCTTCCCTCCCTCCCTCCCTCCTTCCTTCCCTCCTTCCCTCCCTCCTTTCTTCTTCTTTCTTTCTTTTTCTTTCTTTCTTTTTCTTTCTTTCTTTTTCTTTCTTTCTTTTTCTTTCTTTCTTTCCTTCCTTCCTTCTTTCCTTCCTTCCTTCCTTCCTTCCTTCCTTCCTTCCTTCCTTCCTTCTTTCCTTCTTCTTTCTCTCTCTCTCTCTCTTTCTTTCTTTTCCCAGAGGACAGGGGTAGCAAAGGCAGAGGTTTCCATTTACTGGAATGTCACAGGAGGTGCAGAACATCTGCCATGGCCTTGTGCTCTTGAAATATTATGCCATATAATGTTCTTAGATGGGGCTCAGAGAGAACATGCTGTGGTTGATTAGTGATATCTGCATAGGTGCAAGACTAAAGAATGTGTATCATACATATGCCATTCATGCTCTTCACTGTTCTGAAAGGATAATTATTGACAGCCCAAGGAGAAGGCCAGGCATGTGTACATTGGTTTTCTGAAGTCTAACAACTACCAGGGCTAATAAAGCTATCGGGGCATGATCAGGAAGTATGCTAAAACCAAACCAAAATGTTACCTTCTTATCAAAACCCTGATGGTGAGTCTTGAAATCAGAGTGCCCAGCCCTTGGGGCAACTCAAGGTGGGTATATGAGAATAGAAGACGGTCCAGGGTATGGTCTCTAAGATGATTAAGAAATTGAAAAGTAGGGGTTCCTGGTTGGACTAACTTGAATTCTTTAGGAAGAGGGGAAAAAGTGAAAATCCGTAAAATCATAAAGGGAAGATGGCAAATATGGTTGGGTATTTTCCCCGACTAAATCCTGATATTTAAGAATACCTTTTGAAGTTTGAGAAGGTTCAGTGATAGACCAGTAAAAGAAAGGAAGAAATCGTTTATGTATGTTTGGAAACTTAAAAACTTGTTACTTTCAGTGTGGTATAGACTACAAATAATAGAGAACAAGATGAATAATGTAATAGAGATCTGGACTACAGTCCCAGAGTGAGCTATTGAGAGAGTTGATGTATATTTGGTGGCACGTTCCTGACTGTTGAGCTTGGTGTCAAATACCCTTAAGCTTCAAGATGCAGTGGGAAGACTAGACGTAAGGACTGGCCCTGCTGCTTTCCAGTTGTGTCATGCAGGGCAGTAGTTCTCAAAGTGGGTCCTAGACCAGCAGCATCAGGATCCCTTGGGAACGTATCAGAAATGCAGTTATAGGCTTCACCCTATATTTAGTGAATCAAAAATTCTGGAAGTGGCCCAGAAATCTGTGTTTTAAAGCTCTGTAGGTAATTCTGATTCAAGCTAGAGTTTGAGACCCACTTGTCTGGGGCGAGCAAATTCTGCCTGAGCCTTATTTTTCAGATATATAAAATAATGATACTAACACTTATCCCACAGGGCTGTTACTTTGAAAAAATTATTTACTTGAGACATTGTGGTTATGGTAGCAGATGAGACAGGCCCAGACCTCATGGAACTTACATTTCAGTCAGGAAAACAGGCCCCATGCCAGATGGTGCAATGAAAGGAGCTAACGTGGAGAACTAGCACAAAAGTGCTGAGAGAGCTCAAAGTCAAACTGGGCTGGCAAAGCAACAATATAATATTATAACAAGAGCCGGAAGCCACTGCCACCTTAGGCTTGCATGAGGGAAGCCAGAGAGGGTGTTACCAGGGCTCAGGAGCCAGGGGCAAAGAGGGGAGGTCCCTTGGAGCCAAGGTGAATAGCAGTACTGCCTGACCCCAAAGGGCAGGGTGGGAGGTAGAAATACCTGGCTGTCTGCTTCCCTCCTCCAGTCTCCTGCCAATGCTTCCCACTGTCTTTGGCAAAGGAGCCTGGGAAACACGTTTTGCTGAGGAAAGGTAGAGAACGGATCTGAGAGCAAGTAGGCAAATAACTGGCTTATGGAGAAAACAGATAAAACGCAAACAAATATATGACATAATGTCAGATAAGGATAAGTTCTATGAAGACAATTAAAGTAGGAAAACGGAATTAGGATGCTGTAAGATTTAAATAAGACAGATGAACAACAGTCAGTGCTCCTCAAATTTTCTTTGGTTTCAGAACCCCTTCATATTCTTAAAAATTACTGAAAATCCTGATCTTTTGTGTATGTGGGTCATATCTAGCAACAGCTAACAATATTAGAAATTAAAACTAGGAAAATTTAAAAATATTTATTAATTAATTGAGAAAGTAATAAGCCCATTACATGCTAATAAAATAACTTTTTTTATGAAAAATAACTACATTTCCCAAAACAAAAAAATTTTTGAGTAAAGAGAGTAATATTGTTTTACTCTTCACAAATCTCTTTAACGTCTGGTTTAACAGAAGGCAACTGGACTCATATCCGCTTCTGCGTTTTCAGTCTATTGTGGTTTATTGTTTTGATTCATGTCAGGGCTGACATGAGTATGTGATTGGAAAGGGGAGGATTTTGTGTACCTTTGAAAGGGCCCTTAGGGATCCATACAACACTTTGAGAATGCTGCTGGGGTGGGGAGGGAGTCCTTTGTACCTAGTAGGCACTAGACTATGTTGGTTGAAACAAGACAAGTGACAATTGCATTACGAATTTCACAATATAGTAGTCCCCCTTTATCTATGGTTCTGATTTCCTCTGTTTCAGTCACCTGTGGTCAACTGTGGTCTGAAAATATTAAATGGAAAATTCCAGAAATAAATGATTCATAAGTTTTAAATTGCACACTGTTTTGAGTAGCATGATGAAATCTTGCTCTGTCCTACCTGGGACAAGAACCTTCCCTTTGTCCAGCATACCCACACTATAGACTCTACCTGCCCATTGCTCATTTAGTAGATATCTGGGTTATCAGTTAACCTTTGCAGTATCACAGAGCTTGTGTTCAAGGAACCCTTATTTTCCTTAATGATGGCTCCAAAGTGCAAGAGTAGTGATGCCAGCAATTCAGATATGCCAAAGAGAAGCCATAAAATGCTTCCTTTAAGTGAAAAGGTGAACATAAGGACTTAAAGAAAGAAAAAAATTGTAGGCTAAGGTTGCTCAGATCTATGGTATGAATCTTCTGCCTGTGAAATTGTGAAGTAAAAAGAAATTTATGCTAATTTTCTTGTTGCCTCTCAAACTGCAAAAGTTATGGCCACAGTGCACGGTAAGTGCTTAGTTACAGTAGAAAAGACATTACATTTGTTGGTGGAAGTCATGAATCAGGCCGCACAGCAGGAGGTGAGTGGCCGGTAATGGAGAATTACTGCCTGATCTCAGCCTCCTGTCAGGTCAGTGGCGGTGTTAGATTCTCATGGGAGCACGGACCCTATTGTGAACTGCACATGTGAGGGATCTAGATTGCTCGCTCCTTATGAGACTCTAACTAATGCCTGACGATCTGAGGTGGAACAGTTTCATCCTGAAACCAACCCTAACCCTGCTGTGGAAAAATTGTCTTCCACAAAACGGATCCTTGGTGCCAAAAAGGTTGAGGACCGCTGCTTTATGGTATTTACCCACCAGTACTGATGGCATTTCACATCAGTATTCACAGTTATGTGGTCTCCTTATCACAGAGTTTTTGGGAGCACCAAAGGAAAGATGCTAATTGATCTTTTAAAACAAAAATGAATCTTCTGATTTCCTTAGCACTATGTTCACCCTAACCTAATGAGCTAATTCAGACTAGATGCGTAACTGGTGGGACTTGATACACACATAGAAAATATTTTAAAATTGAATGAATATTTTATAATTATTGTGCCATACATTAGAGAGTGGTGGACCACCACCAGTTATTCACCTTGCAAATTTTATGCAACAAATATTCAGGCTCAGGAGAGCTTTCTATAATATCCAGGTCAGAGTAGTCATGAATTTCTTCCCATCATCCATTGATATGTATTCTTATAGAGTACCAAACATCAGCCGAGACCCAAGTAATACAGTAAGGTAGCTATTATGGAAAAAAAAAAAGAAGGAATCATTTAGAAAGTATTTGTTCTCAGAATTATTATCTATGACTCTGCTCTTTCCATCTACATAGATAATTGAATTCAGCATTAACTGAGCCCCATGACAAGGGCACTGTGATGTAGTTGAACATCAGTCAGCATTAAAGAGACATGGCCACATTGCTTCAACCTGCAGATGGGCAGATATGTATTGCCCACTGTGGACAGACTCATTTCTGAATGGGATTTATAGAACATCTTATGCTACATGAAATGTGTTTTACTGCTAGGGTGAGAGACCAATCTTACACCTGCCTTGCTAACCAGGTTTTGTCATATCTAGATTTCGTTTTAGGCAGTTACTGTAATAATGATGTCTACCATTTTCTCTCTACTGTAGGCTAGTTGGGTGCTTTACATTGCTACCTTACCTCTCACAATAGCCTTACCCCCCACCACCGGCCCTGCCCCCCAAGCATGACAGGCAAAACAGCCTTTTGCCTGTTTTCCCAATGAGGGAACTGAGCCTCGGAGAGGTTACAAATGTTGCACAGGTCACAGCTTATAAAGGTCCATAGTAGGTCTTTCTGGCTCCATTCCATTTTTTTGCTATGCCAGAGACATCTGTGATAGGAGCATTCTGGGCACATATATGCATGCCTTTGCATAAAACACAAACATGAATATATTCAAAGACAGCATGAGAGGGGGAAAAAGTAAAAGGATAATTTGAAGAAGCAAAAGGTTTTGCTTCTCTGTGACACCAAAGCATGAGGTCCCTGCAGAAGAAATCCTGCATGGATGAAATAAAGAGATTTCAAGTCATGGCTTTGCTACTTTCTCATTGTGTCTTGAATACTTGGAATTTGACTCATGGTCTGCTGAAACTAAAAAGATTTGTGCCAATGGTAAAAACCTCCCATAATAAGGTAAGACAGATGAGATGTTTCAATAATTTGTGTTTATGGTGAATGTTGAGTGTGTATATGTATGTGTGTATGTATGTATGGTATGTCTTTTAAAGATATAAGTCTCACCAGCTAGGAAGAGAAGGAGGGAAAAAATAAATGATTATTAGAGTATGACAACTAGCCTTGCAGTTTCACAATTAAGAAATGAGCAGACCAATATAATTCAATGTCTGTAACATTTAATTTTCAGTCCAGTATATAAAGGTGGATTCTGTTTGCCTTTCCTCTTTACTCCTCAGTCTGTTAACCTTATTTCCTCACCTGTAACCTCAGGAAACCTAGGTCTCAGGTTGCTGTAAGATCTTAATAGGATAATGCATGGGACTTTGCATGTAGAAAATGTTCAATAAATATTCACTAATATTATTGCTAATAATATTGTAAGTACCTTATTTCTGCAAAGGAGCTGTTGTGTTTTTCTCCCATATTAGAAGCTACACTTATCAATAAACTGTTGAGGCTCCCAGAAGTAAAGACCCCAGAGGCCCTAAGTCTCTTTCAACAGGTAAGGTCAGTGGTAGGTTCCTGGACTTGCTGCTGAGGTGGACTTTTCGGCCATGGTTTCTCAGTCACCTCTCAAAGAGTTGACACTTTGGGGCCCATGAAGTTTTTTAGCCCTAAAACATGTTGACTCTTTAAATGGCTGTGGAATCTGGCTGCCCTTATCAGTCTACAACGACTCACGGGGCTGATTGGACTTCATGTTATTTCAGGTGCCGCAAGTGTACTTTTCATCTCTTGCAGCTCCTTGTCCTCCCAACGGTGCTATCCAGCAGCTGCCCTTTGAGGAATGTCCTTTAACAAATATGACCACAACTGGAGCTCAGGTTTTTCACATGAAGTATTGTAGCCTTTATAACAAATTGGCAAGGAGACATTATCAAAGTGAACTGTTAAAATTACCCAATAAATAGACCTACAAGGTCCTCTTGCCCCAGCACTTTGCCCATCTGCTAGGTCTCCTTCAGGCACCTGCCTCATCCTCTTGGCTGTATCAGGGGTCCTGAGCCTCCTTCAACTGAAGGAGACCTCCTACCACCAATTCAGCAGTAGCAGTTCTGAAGCCTGTCACAATCTCAGACTGGGCACGGTGCTTTCAACAAGGAGCAAATAAGAGCTCCCAGACCTGGGTAGGAACAGGGCTTTGAATCCAGTTACCTTCCGGCTGCTAGTGCCCTGAATTTACTGTTAGAGCTTTCTCTAAGGTTAACTCTCTGCTCCTTTGCCCATGCTGAAGCAGTAGTATACGGTAGGGTGACGATGACCTTCCTTAAAAGATTTCTCAGTGCTCTTGGCTATTTATAGTTACTGTTACTGCCGTCTGTGAATCCAGCTTCTAAAAGGTAAACTGGTTCATACCACAATGTCTTCGTGGTGTTAGTAAATATGAGAAGGAAAAATGCATCCTGGCATATTTGCATGGGAAGCCTTAACAAGAGGCCCCTTTTCATCTAGTCCAGCAGTCTTTCTCCTTCATTTGAGAAATAGCAATGTGGTTTCTATGCTTTCATAGCTTTTGGGTGTGCCTTTGTTTTGAATAGGATTTAGCAAAGTCATTATCTCATGCTTTAAGAAGAAGTTTCCAGCCTAAAAACACATCAGTACATTTTTTAACTGACATGATAAAAAACTGAAGCCCTCTTTCCTTGGAGATAAGCCCTGTCAAATATGAGGCAGGCAGATGTGTCCCTGTGGATGACTCTCGCTTCTATTGTATAGCTCACTGCTCATAAATAATGAATTTGACAAATGTAAAATGCATCAGTGAGTTTCAAAAGGAGGGCTCTGGTGACAGTGTTGCACACTTTGTAGCAGTTGAAGGGAGACGTTTATCAGATGTTCCCCTTTTGGATTTTTTTAATGTCCATCAGCTAGATTATATTCGTCATATTCATCAATGACCAGTAATAAATGGATTGCTTATAAATAAATAAATGTGATAACAGAGCTATGGACCCTTGATTAGCACAATGTCCAATAAAGATAGGAAAGTTGTCATTAGTAGGACTTGAAAATTACCAAAAAGGATGAACTTCAATGAATACCTTTATAATTATATAATAGTCCCAAATAGGTCAGAGTTTTGAACATTAGAACTATTTTACCTTTTCCTGTAGTGGTCTCTGAGATTCTAAGAGGTCTTAATGCCAAGAAGGGCACAACTGTAGCCCATTCCCCACAGAGCAAATAATTTATTTTCTTAAAAAACATAGATCATATTAACTATCTACTTTCTAAAGCGCAATATCTTCCCACTACAACCAGAATAAAATCTTAAATCCTTACCTTGGCCTACTGGACCCTTTGTGAGGAGGCCCCTGGCTACTTCTCCCATCTCCTCTTGCATGATTTCCCCTTGCCTGCTGGACTTCAGCCACCCTAGGCTTTTTTATGCTTCTCAAAACACACTCCCCCCACCCCCAGGTCTTCCCCCTACTCCCAGCTCTTCCCCCTACTCCCTTTCCCCGAGCCTTTGCGCGTTCTGTTCCTTGTGTCTGGAAAGCTTGGCCCTGGATTTTTGCATAGCTGGCTGCTCTTTCTTCATATTCAGATCCCCGCTCAAATTTCTCCTTCCTTTGGGAGGACTCCTCTAACCATCCAATATAATGTGACCTAGATCCCTTCTGTTTCTATTAGATAACCTGCCTAATTTCCTTAATATGATTTTCACTCTGAAGTTGTTTCTCATGTATATTTATTCATTTATATTAATCATAACAGAGATAAGAAGATCAATAATTCCTTACTAAAAAGTCAAATAAAATGCAAATCATCATAACAAGTCTGAAGCATTACCATTTTCTGTGGACACAATTGCCTGCAAGCAGTTGTCTAATTCAACTTGTATTTACTTACTATGTACCCAATAGTACAGTAGTAACTTTGGGAGGCCAATCAGACAGTCAGCAAATATTTGTTGACTGTTTCACACATGCCAGACAGTGAGCTAATGTGCTAAACACTGGAACACAGTGGGAAACAAAACATGCATGACCTTGTCCTCATGAACTTAAAAGCAAATAGTAGAGTAAGACCTACAAAGGATGGAAGCTCCATGAGTGTAGGAATCTCTTCCACTCAGTGTTGCAACCCAGTGCCTAGATAGTGCCAGGCACATGCAAGTGCTTTGTATAGGTTGATGAATGAACAAGTGAAAGAAATAATTACAAGTGTGAAAAGTTTAACAGAGGAAAATGCAGTGTGCCAATATACAAAGCACAAGCTCGCATACAAATATTACCAAACATACACAAAGTCTCTAATAGGACCCCCGTAGAAATGATAATTTAGGTGAGACCAGAAGGGTAAATGGGATTCAGCAAGGTAGAAAGGATAGGATGGTGGTACGGGATCTGGGTAGTGGGGTAGAACAACAGCTACAAAGGTCCTGACATGAGAAAACTGAGGCATCCCTGAAGGACTAAAAGAAGGAAAGTGTGAGTACTGTGCAATGAGTGAGGCTGGAGTGACATGTGAGGAAGTCACAGAGGGAGCAGGGCCTTGGAAGTCTTAGAAAGAACTCTGGTCTTGGCTGGGCATGGTGGCTCACACCTTTAATCCTAGCACTTTGGGAGGCCAAGGCAGGTGGATCACTTGAGGTCAGGAGTTCAAGACCAGCCTGGCCAACATGGTGAAACCCTGTCTCTACTAAAAAATACAAAAATTAGCTGGGCATGGTAGTAGGTGCCTGTAATCTCAGCTACTGGGGAGGCTGAGGCAGAAGAATCACTTGAACTCAGGGGGTGGAGGTGGCAGTGAGTAGAGATAGCACCACTGCACTCCAGCCTGGGAGATAAGAGTGAAACTCCTTCTCAAAAATAAATAAATAAATAAACAAACAAACAAATAAATAAAAGAACTCTGATCTTTATTCTACGGTTATAGGAAGCCTCTGAAGGCAGATGAGTGACATATTAAGACTTGAATGTTAAAAGAATTGCTCTGGCCACAGATTGGGGAGGGGCAAGGATGGATGCCCAGTGTCATGGAGAAAAAATAATTTTTCTCTCTACTCTACCTTTCATAGCTCTTAAATGGAACTTCCTGAGAAAACACACACATACACACACAAAAGAAAACAAAAGAAGTTTATAAACATGTATACTTTATGTACACATGGGGAAAACCCCAGAGAAATGAATACATTTCTCCAGCAGAGCTCAAAGAAAAATAGTTTAAACCTCAGGTTTGTGCCATAGTTTGCTGAAACAAATTAAAAAAGGAGTGTGGGGAAACTCTGGTTATGGGAAAATGGCCAGGAAAAGAGAAAACAAGGGTAAGATTATGCAGATTTTAGTCCAGGCCTTCCCTCCCTCCTCATTTAGCCATCCCTTTCTCCCTGGTGGGGAGAGAAAGAGAGAGAGAGAGAGAACACCTTACAAATGGTATTTTCCTTTAGATGTACATTTCTCTTACATGAATGACTTTTCAGAGCTCTGCCTGTGTCTACAGTTTTTCAAAATAATCAGTTTGAAATAGTCAACATGCCAAGAGGCATATTTTAGAGTGGTGTATTATGTTCTCCTACAGTCATGTTTTGGGGTGGTTTGTCCTGAGCCCCAGCAGCAACTGAGAGCCCTTTGCAGTGGCCCAGATAAGAGATGATGAGAGCCTCAACTGAAGTGTGGAAAGAGTTGGGTTGATTGGAGAGGTTTAAGAGGACAAGTTGAGGAAATGTGTGAGGGGTAGAGCAGGGAGCAGGAGGAGTAAAGGTAAGCCCTAAATTTCCGGCTTGAGCAGGGGAGTAGAGCCATTTACTGAGATTGAGAATCTTGGAGGAGGAGTTCCTGAGGGTGGGAAGTTTGGATGAGTTGGGTTTGAGGTGCCTCTGAGATATCCAAGTAGGTATATGGACCAAGCAGGTGGATATATAGGCCTGGGATTCAGAAAAAAAGGTCTTGGCTGGGCCCTGTAAATGGCAGCTGAAGTCATGGGTGTGGCTAAGAGCACTTGTGGAGTTAAAGCATAGAAAGAAAAGGCCTAGGACAGAGCTTTGAGGCTCACCACATTTAATGGTGGGTAGAGAAAGGGGAATTGTTGGTAAATGAGTTTGAGGAGAAGTCAGAGAGTTAAGAGAAAACACAGTGGAGACTGGTGTTCATGAGCAGAGGAAAGAGATGCTGCCAAGAGGAGGGGGTTGAAAGATTAAGTAAGACAAGGACAGGAAAGACAAGTATATTGTAGGTCAACACAAGAGGGTCAGCAGACAGCCCAGACGAGCAAAAACACTTGTAAGGCAGCATTTGTCCTCCCAGGGATATTCTAATCTACATCAGTATCTAATCAACATCTCTGATTCCAAATTACAAAGCCAGGAATGTCAGTCTGCAGGAGAAGTAGTAAGAAGACATGAGGCTACCATGCATCTTCACAGAGGTGAGCAAATACCCTGAGTCTGGATTTTTTAGTTCTATTTCCATTCCCTCATGATGCTGGGCTCCACCTCCTGCTCTTGTTTCCTTTTATCAAGTTGCTTATGTTTGCTTCTGTTGGCTCAAGTGGTTTTCTCTTTTCTTAAACCAAAAGAGCCTTGATTTAGCCAAGAATTCTTTGACTCGCAAGGAGAAGGCTGCTTGACCTCTGCAGGCTCTGTAAAGGTCACTCTTGGCAGTGATTCAGTAGTTTAGCAGGTTTATTGCTGTAGCCTGCAACTCCTAAGCCATAAATTAAGAATCCCATGCACCTTCAATATGCATGGAAAGGCTTCATTCTCATCTATAAATCACAGGAATTCTAAAGGCCTTGACAATTCACAGTGCAACCTCCCTTAGCTGTTTCTCTTCCAGGAATTTTTTCAGATTTGATTAACTGGAGGGTGGAGATGGAGCTTTGTAGGCTCATTTGATATCCTTGGCCCCAAGAAGAAGGCAGAGAATTCTCTTTTTAAGGTAGAAGGCATGAGGTTGGTTTATCTCAAAGATTTTTTTGCATTTCTGATTTCTGTGACAGTAAATGAAGTTTGCACCCTCAAATCTACTAAACATCTGACAGCAATTTCACCTCTGTGTGGCTTAATTCATGGCTGCTTCTCAGTTTAAAATCATCTTACTGCTTAAGATGGGTGAAGGTAATAGCTATAGCATGGTGCAGACATAGGTGGAAAATGTGTTCGGAGCTAGAAAAGGGGAGATAGGGACTGGAGTAATTTCTGATTTAAAATTATTATATTAAAGTATAATAAAAACATACATATATAAAAAATCATTACTATCATACATAAATGAGATAATGTTTACAAAGCCCTTAATTTAATATCTCTTTTTGAGCTGGTACTAAATTTATATCAAATATGTATCTTCATATTTGAATAAAAAAAGTCATGCTGCAAAAAAAAAGAAAAGAAAATCAGCAAATCTTTTAGAAAAAAAAAATAGTTCCTGAAATAAAGATGTTGATTTTCTTAAAGAAAAGATAATATTCTCAAGAGAAAAGGGTATTCCTGAATCTATTTTCTAACATCAGTCTGTCTCTCAGATGAATAGAGAATTCCATGTAATTGGGGAATATTTTTGTGCTTTTAGCAAAGATGGAAAACAGCTTCCTTTCTCCTCTTCTTTTCATGTCATCCTTGGAGCCTTCCTTTAATGCCCCATTTTTCTGTTCAAGAGGGTATGAAATTAAGCAGGTGGAGTAAGAACTTCCTGGTTATGCATTAACACTGATGAAAATGCATAGCCCAGAATGGAATCCCACCATTATTTCAAAGTCAGGATCTCTGCATTTTTCCAGTACTATTTTTGGGCAGGAAAAGATGAGACTAGACAACTTCCAGGATCCTCTCAAATACTAACGTTCTATTATGGAAAAGGATTGTCAATGACAGTACCTGTTCTGAGGGAAGATAAGGATCAGCAGTGTGCAAACCTGGCAGAAATGCAGTTCCATTCAAAAGAGACTTGCGGAAAACCTACCATGTGCTGGGCATGAGATAAGGCATTGCAGGGCATAGAAAGAAAAGCAAAAAGTACTTCCTGTCCTTGAGGTTACTATCTCAAAGTGAGAAGAGACTACTAAAAATAAAAGCTTTACCACTATGACAATACTAAATAGAACTTTTACATTTGCAGATTATTCCAGTATCTCAAATGGCAATAATCCTGTGATTGAATTATTACTGCCTCTACAACACAGGGAAAGAAATTCAGCACATAGAGGAAAAAAAAGAAATCTTACAGAATTGTAAAAGAAGAGGGAGCTTCTATCTGGTTGAATGATCGAAATAGGTTTTATGGAAATGACTGGAAGTGAAACCTTGGATCTACTACTCTTTTCTGTGACCATTTTAATAATAGATAGCCTTCCTCCCTTTAATTAAACTTTTATTTAGCAGTGCAAGTTTCTGGTTTATTTTTCTGAACATGGTAGTTGATCGTCTGATGTCTTTTGCTTTTGTGAAGCACACTGCCTAATGGATGTTGGACTGTTTCTAAAGTTACTTTTCTTCCCAGGCCAATATTCATTTATTCCAGCATATGCTAGAGGTGTTGGGGGAGTTTGTAACATGCTTTGGGTCTCTTGCTACACAGAGTTGTGTTTATCCGTCATGTTGATCAGTTGTATACAATTTTTAATGGGAAAAGCATGACTTTACTGACCTTTTCTGAACAAATAAATTTACTTAAGTCTGCTTGTGTCATTTGGAAAAGAATGTTCTTTCTCTTCTTCTCTGGGACTGCCTCCAGTGTTTTGCATTTCAGAATCCCAGAAGTTCCCAGCTTCACACATCCCCAATCACCTGACTCCACAACTTTAAAAGCAGACTGGAAGGGGACCTGAAAGAAGATAGAGTGGAGACACAGAGTTCTGTGGCTGTCAGTCATCAGTGTTGTACCTTGGTCTCAAGCAATATTTACATCACTGGTCCTCATGTTATCTCCATAGTAGTTGATTCTTGCTGCCACTTAAGGTCAAGCTCTCCCTCCCAAGAAAGGCTTTGTCTTTCTAGAAGATGCCTAAGGCTGTCCTTTTTGTGGGACTGGACTCCCTCTGAATCTTGTGAAGAAATATCCAAGAAGATTCATCTGTCTCCATTTTTTTTGTGGCTCTCCTTTCGAATATGGTAATTAAGTCACTAGGCCTGTTTGGAATGAGATCAGGAGTTAGCTTTAACAACTAAAATAAAACCACATGTTACATCTCTAGTTAAGTGAGGAATATGTTTGTTTAACTTTTGTTCCTTTGGATACAATTCATGAGGTTTATTTATTTTTAAATTGTAGGGTGATCTAGCTTCTCCTCCTTTGAGAATATAAAGAATACTGTTTTAAGGGTAGAAAATCATTTTTAAAATGAAAATTTATCTTTAAAATAATTGAATTTTTCCCAATACAGAAGGCATTTTTTCTAACTCTGCACAAAATCGCAGTCATTTACAAGTGGAGGAACCTGTTTTAAAAAATGTCTGAATTAGCATTGGCCAAATTCTTGGGGCTTTAAAGTCTCAGGTGAAATCTGATCTTTGACTGGGATTTTTTTTTTTTTTTTTTTCCCAAGCAGGCAGGATGGCAGCTTAACAAACTGTGGAACAGAATGCCATGGGGTTAATGATCTGAACGGGAGGGTTTAGAAGGTTAATGTTACGGTGGTAAGAACCAGGAGTTGTTGTGCCTACTTTCACAGAAAATACTTTAAAATAACCACCAATAAAATCCTCACTAAGAATCCAGATGAGTGGCCAAATGAGCCTCTGTGTTTCATGATGACCTGTTTTAGGAATTTTTCATCTCCTTTGAATTCCGCCTGGACGAATTCTTCTTTTACCTTGGCTTTAACTTTTCAGTTAACTATAAAAAATATGGTGTGATGTTATTGATGCAGACACACTATTTTAGTGGTTTCAAACCTTTTTATATTTTTCAAACAAAAAAAAGACTTAGAACCTTAAATGAAATAAGTAAAATTGGTTCTGCGTTGGCTGCAGTAGTGGGTGAAAGGCTCAGAGTCCGCACTCCTACCCTCCCCGCCTGGTCCTCCAAGATGAGGTAGCTTCCTTTGCTCAGGAAGCAGAACCCTAAAGCTTTGAGGAGCACAATTTGAAAACCATGGCTCCATAGCACTTGCCACTTATGATTGCCTTTGGGGCCTGCTTTCCTCTTTGTGGGAGTCAGAAATGAATCAAAGACCATGAGAGGCTGCCGGAGACCACCATCCCTGCAGCACAGGAAAGAAAAGCCTGGGGCTCAGTTGCCAATCCCTTGTGGCCTCAGCAGTTCCTCTAAGCTTCCCTAATTGTACTAAAAAGGTGTGCCTGGCAGAGGATGTGGACAATGAAAGTACCAGGTCAAGGAGTAGTGATATCACCTTAAATCCAGAGAGGTTAATCAGACAGGGTGAAATGTTTAAGCAATAGCTCTGGGAAGCCCTTAGAAGGCAAGTGGCACCCTCAGCAGACCATCAGGGAACTCTGTTGGAGCAAAGGGCCTACATAGAACTTCGCTGCATTTGCTCCTGAGCTGCAGGCACTGATCTGGCTGCCTCAGACACTAACTTAGATCTTCTAACCCTCAGCACATCGTTGCTCCTCCTCTCTGATACCTAGTTTCAGAGTAACCATTAGAGACACCATCTGTGCTTTTACCTGGTGATAGTGCTTATACTTTGAGGGGCAACCTTGAAACTCAGTATTATGGAACTTCCAAGTTCATGACCTTGAATGGTAACTTTGAAACTGGGTAATCTTCCACCAGCACCACTGGTGGGCTGGCCCAAGCTTTCCGTCTATGCAACAGCCACAGCATCCATCTGAGTACTCCTTTTCCCAGATTCTCAGTCTCCAGTGCCCAGCCCAGCTTCCTCCTCCTGCCACTAACTGACACAGTGAACTAAGGCACACTAAGACAATGAGCCATTGTCTTAGTTCTAGTTTCTCTGTTTGTTTCCTCTGTTTACTTTAATTGTTTTAGAATCTATTTTTCTCTTAGCTATTTATCATTTTGAATTGCTCTGAGTGTGATTAGAATATTTTTAGGATGGTTTTGTCCCCTTTCTTTTCCTTTCTATGACTTCTGAGATCAGATTTCAGCTGATGTCTGTGTGAGACACTATTGCTCATTCTGCATATACTACCTCCCTGATGGAGATATTTCCAAATATCACACTTTTCCATGTGGGGCTATGCAGCTGGCTGGTTTGTTTTGATGGCCATATTTCATTGGGCTTTCCAAGTGGTTCATCTTAGAGCATTATTGAGAGTTGTAAAGCCAACCAAGACCTCTTAGTTGAAGTGGGTGTAATAGGGTGTTCCTACGATTTATGAGAAGCTCTAGAAGTTTAACTCTGGGCCTTTCCCTTTATGTCATGTCATTTGTAGCACTGACCTAAAATCAGGGTGTCTCCTAAAGACTTATGGGGGTTACATATAGATTGAACCATTTTGAATTTCTAAAGTGTGTATGAGTCAAGAACCAAAATTTGAGTGTGATCAGAATGTCATGTTTATTTTCCTTAGTTTAACATATCTGAGTATAGTCCCTGTTCCACCAGGTGGTGGGAAAGCCAGCTTAGACATTATTCAGGCTTTGTACCCTTCCTCAGACTTTGGTAAAGCTTCCAGGACTTAACTCAGTGCCAAAATACAAAGCAACCCACCCAGTCCCTTATCTACATGGGTTACCATTGTTCCAGCCCACATGGTCCCCTTGAGCATGCAGCATTTGTGCTAATCTTAGCACAGGCATCTTTGGCAGAGCTGGGAGCCATGGCACCTGCCATCCAGCCATTTTAGATATGCCCTGCAGCTATCACCTTTGTTGGGTTGCCATCTTCCCCGGCAATAAGTCATGTCAATAAATTATCCTAAAATAACTTCCTGCTGTTTAGGCTTTGGACCGCAATGAATGGAAACTCAACATTTTTACTTTGTTTTACCTTTGGCCTCTGCCACGTCTTATTTCTCCACACAGAACAAACTCATCTCTTTCTAGCCAACTCCTATTCATCCTTTGGGTCTCAGCTGTAATATCAGGGACTAAGTTAGAGGTTCCCCTGTGAACACCCTGTCTCCCCAACCACTTTCTTAGTACGTTGTACTTCAGGCATGATTTGCATCAGTATTACCTGGGAAATTGTTAAAAATGCAGAACTTTGGCCTCTGCCTGAGATCATATTGCTGAAACAAATTCTGCATTTTAACAATTTCCCTAGGTGGTCTCTGTGCACATTCCCGTGTGAGAAGCACAGATATACTAGATCATGAGCTCCTTGATCACAAGGACATTATTTTTTCATCACCATGTTGTTTTGATATGCCTAGTCCATAGCAGCCCCTCAGTAAATAGCTGCTGAATGCATGGATAGCCTGTAATAAACATGTAGACCAAACATTCAGCTTGCAGTGGCTGCTGTTAGAGAAGGGATTATGCCTAAAGTGTGACCCAGGAGGTACTAAACTGGAACAAACTGGGGATGGAAGTAGGTTGGTCACCGCTCAGTGAAACCAGAAATATTGGGTTGGGTTCAGGCTAGTAGCCAGGCCCACAGGTGTAACAACCAACTTAATAGGCAAGATAGGGCCAGGTGGGCTTGGTTGGAGGGACTGCTGGAGAGCCTGACCTAGGAGGGAGGGAAGCAAAGACCTCACCAAAGAGGCAGAAGAGAGGATAAGGAAACCTCTGTGAGGGCTCCTGAAGGGCATGATGGGAAATAAATTTGAACAGGAAGACTGAAATTCCAAAGGCATTCATTTCCCACTCAGTATTGAAACACAGATTCCAACTAGATCAAAGCCAAGGCAAAAAATATGAATAGAATCTTTATTGTTCTGCACAGTCCTTTTTTTTATTTGAACTAGGGGAAGATGAGCCAAAAAAAAAACAATGGAGTAAATCCATCTCTCGAGTTTGTTAGAAAATCTGAGATTTATTAGTGCCTTCTATGTACCTACTTATCCCAGAGGCATGACTACCTGGGCTGACATTAAGGCACTACTAGAGTAACTGGAGCAGAGAGGTGGCTGCATATGAAAAGCTTTTCCTTGTCCTTGCAGACATCTCTCTTCAAACCAGTCACTCTGAAAGAATGTTTGACGTTAGCCACATGGGAATTGTCTGGCAGGTGACGTGGTTCATGCCTGCTTGCATTTCTTTTTCCCTTGGAGGTAACCAGATGCTCTTTGCGAATGCTTGCACATTTGGGCTATATCAGTTCCTGAAGTTTCTCCTTTTGTTGAACATAAAGTCTATGGGTTGTACTAAGGAGGCTTAGCCCTGGCCTTCTGGTGGGTGGAAAAAAAAATGGAACTAGCACTGCTTTAGTTCTGCATCAAGGTGCCCTGAACTCTGATGCAGGTAGGCTGGAAGTCAAGCCTTGGAGGCATTTTTCACTCCCTGCCCTGGAATTCTGGGATCTGCCTTCAGGAGAGCATGTAGCCCTTGCTCTGCCTTTGCTCATGGCAAACTTGGATGTTCTCTTCCTAAATTGGCACCTAGAATAATCCAGTGTGTGCTTGCAGATTCATCTTGCCTACACAAGCATGGGATTCTGCAAGAAAAATCAAGCATCCCGCCCATTCCATTACCCTCCATCTCTCTGTACTTGTCATGAACTCTGAGAGCTTGCTTTTAAGCACACGGGGGTGGAGGTGGGAGGCGGGGATTATTCTGACTGAAACTAGTCCTCCAAGTCTAGGCAGTAGGAGGCTGCAGAAAAGGAAATAGTGCAAGCCTGGGAAGTGAGTCTTGGGGGAACCTAGAGGATCTCATTATTTTCCCCTTGGATTCTGAGTCGGGCAGGGGGGGACAGTGTCATGTATTATTCTGAGATTAGATATCAGCTGAGCCTGGACTCCTTTGAAGAAGCAGCAGCTGCTTCTAGGCATGAGGTAGAGCTCTGACATGCAACGGCCATGACGCTCTGGAGCGAGCTTCAGAAATCCCTGCAGGGGTAGCATTGTGTGCCCAAACAAAAGATTCACTTCACAGTAGCTTGATCACCTGCCTGGACCTCTGTGTGCACAAGCTTTGCCAATACACATGATATCTCAACTGATGCAGGCTTCAAAAACAGTGTATGTCCCCTAGACCTCTCCCTGCACCCCAACACTATACCTTCCTGTTCTGCTCATGCCAAGGAAAAATGAAAACAAAACAACAAAACATATAGCCCCTTTCCTTCCTAATTGGTGCTTGTAACTGAGAAAATTAGGTTTGAGTAACACTCAATG
The DNA here is from genome assembly GCF_029281585.2 of Gorilla gorilla gorilla. Lineage (NCBI taxonomy): Eukaryota > Metazoa > Chordata > Mammalia > Primates > Hominidae > Gorilla > Gorilla gorilla. Next base: position 37,000,297 of record NC_073237.2, read on the forward strand.
TACATGACTTTATTTATACCAAGTTAAACAAATTAAGAGTGTGGGCTCTGGTATCAACACAGGATAGGTTGGAATCCCAGTTTTGCCACTTCCCGGCTTACTAAGTCTCTGTGTCCTCATAGGTAAAATGGGGATAACAGTAGCACTTACCTCCTAAGATTTACTGAGAGGATGAAATGAAACCATATATTTAAAGGCTTAGCTATGGTAAGCACTGTGTAAATATTCAACTCCTCCTGCTTTTCCATAGAGAAACAGAGCACCCTCCTCCTTCTGCTGGGTGAATCAGGGCTATTTTGTCTAACGTCTAATGGATAAGTCAGTTTGCGGTCACTCTTCCTTCCATAGGTAAGGACCTATGACTTTTCCAGTCCCTCATTTCAGGCCCTTTGTGGTTTGATTGATGAAAAGGTGGTAGAATGTATGCTTGAAATACATTGTTTGGAAATACCCTGGGGAGGGGGATGCAAGGAAAAGGGAAAGGAAGAGAAGGCTGACAAAAGAGCCTCATGCCTTCTAATGAACACGCTGAACCCTTGACCCCTTTTAGACATAAGTCCACTGCATTGGACTTTGGGTTATAAATATAGGTCTACAATCCATTATTCTGAAGTCTAGAAAAAGCCTGAAAACCACGAGTGTTTTCATCTGCATGAAACTATTTGTATTCTTTATTTATCTAACTTAGTATGAACATTCATGTTTCCCTGAAAAGGTATTAATGTGCTTGATTCCAAGGTGCTGCCACAGGCTCTGCTGGGAATGTTATGTAATGGGTAGTATATGTATCACAGCACCATTCTGAATTCTGAGAAATCCTGAATTTTAGAAACAGATCTGCCCCCAGTGACTTTTTTTTCTTTTTTTTTTGAGACAGTTTTGCTCTTGTTGCCCAGGCTGGAGTGCAATGGCGCGCTCTCGGCTCACTGCAACCTCCGCCTCCTGGGTTCAAGAGATTCTCCTGCCTCAGCCTCCCGAGTAGCTGGGATTGCAGGCATGCTCCACTATGCCTGGCTAATTTTGTATTTTTAGTAGAGACAGGGTTTCTCCATGTTGGTCAGGCTGGTCTTGAACTCCTGACCTCAGGTGAGCCACTGCACCTGGATGCCCCCAGTTACTTTGAATGAGGATTTTCCTGTAACAAAAACTAACTGGAGGTAGTTTAGTTTAAGCAAGCAAGCAATAAATTATGGATGGTGGAGAAAAATTTACTTCTAAGATTACAGGCGTATTTCACAGAACCCTAGAGCAGAACGCAGCTGTCTTGGGAAGAGGCTGGAAGAGACCTGGAAGGTTGAGGACAGTTTCTGGAAGGTTTCTCTCTAGAGTTTTGGTTCTTATGACACAAGTGTGGAACATGGATGGCTACCACTGATGCACCAACATAACTCTTGTGTTCTAATCTGTGGCAAATGGTAGGAACTTACTATGTATGAGTTGATTGGCAGATTGGCTTTCCAGTCTGGTATATTCTTTGCTTGGTGGCCAGTACAAATTGCATTATCCCATTAAGCTCACCATCAGCATTTGCCCTTTGTAGAGTCTGCGCACCCACTGGGTTGGGCAGAAGTCATGTTGACTGAGTAGTCGTGGGTCCCCATGCAGTTTATGATTGGCCCCCAGTGGTTCTTTCACTGGGTTTGGCAATAGCAAGAATCACTCAGAGTTTATCTTCCTCGCAGTCCTGGGGTTTGATTCATATAAGAAGAGATGAGAAATGAAGTAAATGGGAGAAGGAAAGCAAAAAGCAATTGCTCTGAAATGACTCACTGGGGACCTGCCCTGTTCCTCTGTATTTCTTTGGGCCTTCAGTTTGAGCCTCATACACATTATTCTGTGTCCGTGGCTAGCACGTCTTGGGACGTGGCTTCATTTGGTCATGGTTATTGGGATGTTTGGGATGAACCTCTAAATCAGCCTAATCATTTTTCTTCTAAGTTCATTGTCTTTAGTCTTAGTGTCTTTAAGAAGCCACAGAAACAGTAAATGTCCTTTTTCCATTTTTCTTCTCTTATTTAACAGCTTCATACCTAAGCATAGGGGATGTCAAGAGGCTAATAGGGGATGTCAAGAGGCTAACTCTATGTGAGTGATGATTAACTGTCAGGAAGCCAGAGCTTTAAGATGCGTATGTAGTCAGCATGCACAGACATTTACACTGTATTGCCTTGAGACTAAGGGCACAGACTCTGAAGCCAGCCTGTCTAGGTTCATGTCCTAATTCCACCACTTACTAGCTATGTAACCTGGAGAAAGTAACTTAATTTTTCTGTGTCCTTATTTCTTCACCTGTAAAGTGGGCAGATTAGCACCTCCTTCGTATAGTTGTTGAGAGGATTAAATGAGTTAATATATGTTAAAGCACTTAGCACCTGTCTTATAATAAGATCTAGCTAAATAATTGATACTTTTCTCTGATGAACATAAAGTCTCAATCAGTTTATTCATTTATTAAACAAATATGTATGTTCTGTGTGTTTTGCCTACCATATGAAGGCATTGTATTTGAAAGAGTGGACAATTCTTGTAACTTCTACTCTTGTAGTGAAGACAGATACTAAACAAGTTATTACACATGTGAAGAATGTTATGACCCAAGTGTTATGCTTTCTAAAGAGATTAGCAGAAATCAGATAACCATAAATCCAACTTTATTGATTTTTTTTCCCTCTTTAAACGCTCCATACTAAATGCTCCATACCTTCTTTAAGGATCAGGGTATAAGTAAGGTGAGAGTAGCTTAGTTTAGCCATCGTACCAACAGTTGCTTGCTTGCAACAAGAAGTGACTTAAATCTTAGGTAAGTTAAAAAAAAAAAAAGAGTATTGCCATTACAAAAAAAGTCATGTATGGGGGCCAAAGATATTCACAGAACAGGTAAAACTGTTATATTTACCTGCAATAGTAATATTAATATTTACCAAAAGACTTTTAATGTTTAGCAGTTCATTCATCACCCTTGATTGTCATAACTGTCATGTAAAGTCAGCAGGGCAAGATTTATCTCAATTTGCAGATGAGAAAACTGAAGCCCAATGTAGTAAAATGACTGAACCCGAGTCACAGGCAAGGCCAGTGCCTAACACATAATAGGCACTAAAAATGTTTGCTTTATTGAACAGCATGAGTATCCTGACTTGCCATGTAGCGTTCTTTCTGGCTCTCCATGTGGACCCATAAGTAAAGCCTCAGCTCTGTAGTATTTTCAGATTTCATGCTCATTATTATTGGGATAATTCGTCTAATATTCACCTTCTTTCCAGATTGACAATTGAACAACACTTTTTTCCATACCCTATCAAGATATACCAGATACATATTCCCAGCTTTTTTCTGTCTAGATTCAGGACATAGAAAACTAATTTTCAAGATTCATCTTTTAAATGTTTATGTGTACATTTAATAATTTTAAAGATCACAGTACAGTGTCTCCTGATAAATTTTTTCTGTAACTGGAATTTACAAGCAAAGTACAATTTGTGGTATACATGCTTCAACAAGACCTAAGATTATCTCTTCCAGATACAATTTTTTTGAAAGTCATTAATATTCATCAGAGACTGATCTCATGAAAATTGTCATACAAAAAGCTTAAGAAGTGCATCACTCCCCTGAAATTGTTGGCAACACATAAAACTACATATTGCCAATGCATGAAAACAAAGATAAAATCTGTCTTCAGCTATCTTGATTAAATATGGCATCTTGGTTGCATTCCATTAATAACTTTAACTTCCATAGGGTGTCTAGAAACCTAGGTCAGGCTACATCAACAGAATTAGAGAGGTGGAACCAAGATAGGTGTTGGGCATATTTCACATTTACCAAATGCCTCTATTGTAAAAGTCTCCTCTAAAAATAAAGCATTGAAGTTGGACTGAACTATGCATTTAATCGTGGGTTGTTGATTTATTTTATTGCAGGGAAGATTAAATGAATGAACTGAGGAAATACTGGGAAATGAAAGCTGAAATGTAAATTGCTCAGCCAGCCACCTATTTGAAAGGCAAGATCAGCCCCAGATTTGCAAGTTGAATGAATTGAATATTTGATCTTCACTATTTTCCATTTGTAACTTATTGCCCTGAAAAGAGGTAGCATTCATTCACATATTTATGTATTTATTCATTCATTCACTCAGCAAATATTAATGGAGCCCCTACTGGGTTCCAGGCACTGTTTTGACACTTACTGAGGACACAGCAGAGAGCAATAAAGACTAAATCCTCACTCTCATTGAACTTATATCTGCATTGAGAGTGGGGAGGAGAGGCAGGCCATAATCAGATATAGATGTCAGGTGGTGATAAGTGCTATGAAGAAAAGCAACTAGAGAGTGATGGGTGCTATTTTATACAGTAGGGGCAGAAAAGAAAGATACTGGAGCCACACCTGAATGACATAAGAAGCAAACCCTCGGACATCTGGAGAAAGCACATTCCAAGCCGAGGGAAGAGTGAATACCAAGGTTCTGGGGTGGAACCACATTTGGAATGTGTGAGGACTAGCAAGGAGGCCAGTGCAGCTGGAGTGTGGAAATGGAGGAAGTTGGAGGTAGACAAATTATGTGACGCCACAGTAAGGTTTGTGGGACTTTATTCTGAGGATGACGAGAAACCAGTTGAGGATTTTCAGCAGAAATGTGAAGTAACCCCCGCCCCCCGGCCTGGTGTTTTAAAAGAACTGCTCTGGCTGCTTTGTAGAGAACTGCGTGGTTTGAAAGGAGCACCCAAGGTGAGCAAAAAGATCTGCACTTTATGCTACTCTCACTTAACTCACTCTAGGGCTGTGTGCCTCAATTCTTTGCCTATAAAATGGAGGTGAGAGTGGCCAGGCATGTTGGCTCACGCCTGTAATCCCAGCAATTTGGGAGGCCGAGGCAGGCAGATCACCTGAGGTCAGGAGTTCTAGACCAGCCTGACCAATATGATGAAACGCCCATCTCTACTAAAAATACAAAAATTAGCCGGGCGTGGTGGCATTTACCTGTAATCCCAGCTACTTGGGTGGCTGAGACAGGAGAGTCGCTTGACCCGGGAGGCGGAGGTTTCAGTGAGCTGAGATTGTACCATTGCACTCCAGCCTGGGCAACAAGAGTGAAACTCCATCAGAAAAAAAAAAAAAAATGGAGGTGAGAATACCTCTCTTCCATGTAGGGAGAAGGTGGGTGCAAGGTTACCCCTCATGGATGGTAAAGGCCTCCCAATACAGATGTGATCATTGCTGTTGTCAAGCTCTGGGTCAGTGGAAGATGTTACTGACCTTTCTATTTTCTTTTTTTCCATAAGTTATTGAGGTATAGGTGGTATTTGGTTACATGAGTAAGTTCTTTAGTGGTGATTTGTGAGATTTTGCTGCACCCATTACCTGGGCAGTATACACTGCACCATATTTGAAGTCTTTTATCCCTTGTCCCCCTCCCACTCTTCCCCCCAAGTCCCTGAAGTCCGTTGTATCATTCTTATGCCTTTGCATCCTCATAGCTTAGCTCCCACATATCAGTGAGAACATATGACCTTTGGTTTTCCATTCCTGAGTTACTTCACTTAGAATAATAGTCTCCAATCTCATCCGGGTCACTGCAAATGCTGTTAATTCATTCCTTTTTATGGCTGTGTAGTATTCCACATATATATATATATATGGAATATACAGATGGAATATATAGATGGAATATAGATGGAATATATATGGAATATACAGATGGAATATGTAGATGGAATATATATATATAATCATATATAATCATGGTTTCTTTATCCACTCGTTGATCGATGGACAATTGGGTTAGTTCCACAATTTTGCAATTGTGAATTGTGCTGCTATAAACATGTGTGTGCAAATATCTTTTTCGAATAATGACTTCTTTTCCCCTGGGTAGATACCCAGTAGTGAGATTGCTGGATCAAATGGTAGTTCTACTTTTAGTTCTTTAAGGAATCTCCACACTGTTTTCCATAGTGCCTGTACTAGTTTACATTCCCACCAGCAGTGTAGAAGGGTTCCCTGATCACTGCATCCATGCCAAAATCTACTCTTTTTTGATTTTTTTATTATGGCCATTCTTGCAGGAGTAAGGTGGTATTGCATTGTGGTTTTGATTTGCATTTCCCTGATCATTAGTGATGTTGAACTTTTTTTTCATGTTTGTTGGCCATTTGTATATCTTCTTTTGAGAATTGTCTATTCATGTGCTTAGCCCACTTTTTCAAGGGATTGTTTGTTTTTTTCTTACTAATTTGTTTGAGTTTGTTGTAGATTCTGGATATTGGTCTTTTGTCAGATGTGAAGATTTTCTCCCACTCTGTGGGTTTTCTATTTACTCTGCTGACTGTTCCTTTTGTTGTGCAAAAGCTCTTTAGTTTAATTAGGTCTCAGCTATTTGTCTTTGTTTTTATTGCATTTGCTTTTGGGTTCTTGGTCATGAAATCCTTGCCTAAGCCAATGGCTAGAAGGCTTTTTCCAATGTAATCTTCTAGAATTTTTATAGTTTCAGGTCTTAGGTTTAAGTCCTTAATCCGTCTTAAGTTGATTTTTGTATAAGGCGAGAGATGAGGATCCAGTTTCATTCTCCTACTTGGGGCTAGCCAATTATCCCAGCACCATTTGTTGAAAAGGGTGTCCTTTCCCCACTTTATGTTTTTGTTTGCTTTGTTGAAAGATCGGTTGGCTGTAAGTATTTGGGTTTATTTCTGATTCTCTATTCTGTTCCATTGGTGTATGTGCCCATTTTTATACCAGTACCACACTGTTTTGGTGACTATGGCCTTAAGGTATAGTTTAAAATCAGGTAGTGTGATGCCTCCAGATTTGTTCTTTTGCTTAGTCTTGCCCTGGCTATGTGGGCTCTTATTTTGGTTCATATGAATTTTAGAATTGTTTTTTCTAATTATGTGAAGAATGATGGTGGTATCTTGATGGGAATTGCATTGAATTTGTAGATTTCCTTGTCAGTATGGTCATTTTCACAATATTGATTCTACTCATCCATGAGCATGGGATGAGTTTCCATATGTTTGTGTCGTCTATGATTTCTTTCAGCAGTGTTTTGTAGTTTTCCTTGTAGAGGTCTTTCGACTCCTTGGTTAGGGATTTACTAAGTCTTTTTTTTTTTTTTTGCAGCTATTGTAAAAGGGGTTGAGTTCTTGATTTGATTCTCCGCTTGGTCGCAGTTGGTGTACAGAAGAGCTACTGATTTGTGTACATTAATCTTGTATCCAGAAACGTTGCTGAATTTTTTTTTATCAGTTCTAGGAGCTTTCTGGAGGAGTCCTTAGGGTTTTCAAGGTAAACGATCACATCATCAGCAAACAGTGACAGTTTGACTTCTTCTTTATCGATTTGGATGGCCTTTATTTCTTTCTCTTGTCTGAAGAGGAGTGGTGAGAGTGGGCATTCTTGTCTTGTTCCAGTTCTCAGAGGGAATGTTTTCAACTTTTCCCCGTTCAGTATTATGTTGGCTGTGGATTTGTCATAGATGGCTTTTATTACATTAAGATATGTCCCTTGTATGCTGATTTTTCTGAGAGTTTTAATCATAAAGAGATGCTGGATTTTGTCAAATGCTTTTTCTGCATCTATTGAGATGATCATATGATTTTTCTTTTTAATTCTGTTTATGTGTATCACATTTATTGACTTGCATATGTTAAACCATCCCTGTATCTCTGGTATGAAACCCACTTGATCATGGTGGATTATCTTCTTGATATGTTGTTGGATTTGGTTAGCTAGTATTTTTTTTAAGGATTTTAGCATCTATGTTCATCAAGGATATTGGTCTGTAGTTTTCTTTTTTGGTTATGTTTTTTCCTGGTTTTGGTATTAGGATGATGCTGGCTTCATAGAGTGAATTAGGGAGGGTACCTTCTTTATCTTGCAAAATAGTGTCAAAAGGATTTGTACCAATTCTTCTTTGAATGTCTGGTAGAATTCTGCTGTGAATCTGTCTGGTCCTGGACATTTGTTTTGGTAATTTTTAAGTTACCATTTCAATCTCGCTGCTTGTTTTTGGTCTATTGAGGGTTTCTCATTCTTCCTGATTTAAGCTAAGAGGGTTGTATTTCTTTTTTTTTTTGAGGTGGAGTCTCACCCTGTCTCCCAGGCTGGAGTGCAATGGTGTGATCTCAGCTCACTGCAACCTCCGCCTCCCAGGTTCAAGCTATTCTTCTGCCTCAGCCTCACAAGTAGCTGGGACCACAGCCATGTGCCACCACGCCCAGCTAATTTTTGTATTTTTAGTACACCAAGTTGTACTAAGTGTACACCAAGTTGTACTAAGGGTTTCACCAAGTTGGCCAGGATGGTCTCGATCTCTTGGCCTCGTGATCCTCCCGCCCCGACCTCCCAAAGTGCCGGGATTACAGGCGTGAGCCGCCACACCCTGCCAAAGGGTTGTGTTTCTATTTTCTAACCCCAGAGGGTTGGTGTAAAGATCACATGAGCTCATGTATGTAAAGTACTTGTGAGGTCCTTAATAAACGTTGGTTCTTTTAACCATCCCTTTGCTGCTAGAGTCCAAAGTACTAGCGTTTTTGTTTTTCTTTTCCCTTGGGGATTCTCAGCAGAAGCTGAGAGACTTAGAAAGTGTTTTTTTAAATCCCAAGGAAGAGAATTGTTGATTCCTGGAGCTAGGCACAGGGAGGCTGTGAGCAGTGGAGCTGTAATAAGATCACTCAAAGGAAAGTTTATTGTTCCATTTAAAGCACAGGGTGTCTCTCTTTTTCTTTCCCTCTCATGTATGCATTTCAGGCATTTGACTTTTTGTTTGTTTGTTTGTTTGTTTCGTTTTGTTTTGTTCTGTTTTTGAGACGGAGCCTAGCTCTGTCGCCCAGGCTGGAGTACAGTGGCGCGATCTCGGCTCACTGCAAGCTCCGCCTCCCAGGTTCACACCATTCTCCTGCCTCAGCCTCCCGAGTTGCTGGGACTACAGGTGCCCGCCACCACGCCCGGCTAATTTTTTGTATTTTTTAGTAGAGACGGGGTTTCACGGTGTTATCCAGGATGGTCTCGATCTCCTCACCTTGTGATCCACCTGCCTCGGCCTCCCAAAAGTGCTGGGATTACAGGCGTGAGCCACTGCACCCTGCCGGCATTTGAGTTTTAAAAGTAATACATCCTGTATCTTCATGGTAATAATTTAAGCAATCCCAGGTGTCTAAAATCCCAATAACATTGTTTCTTTCTCCCCTTCAATCGCACACCAGTTCTAAACTCCAGATGTAACTAACGGTAACAGGTGCCCCCTGCTTATTCTAGTAGTCGTAAGCACATTTACAGACGTGGAGTGGTGGCTATCTTTTGTTGAGTTTTATGAAGAAAAACAAAGGAAAGATGAGCTAGCCGTGGTGGTTCATGCCTGTAATCCCAGCTTTTCAGGAGGCTGAGGCAGGAGGATTACTTAAAGCCAGGCGTTTAAGACCAGCCTGGGCAACATAGCAAGATCCTGCCTCTAAACTTAAAACTTAAAAATTGGCTGGGCATGGTGGTACATCATGCCTGTAGTCCTAGCTACTTGGGAGGGTGAGGCAGGAGAATCACTTGAGCCCAAGAGGTCAAGGCATTCCACTCCAGACTAGGTGACAGAGCAAAACCCTATCTCAAAAAAAAAAAAAATTAAAAAGAAATTACTCCAGGGGTTCCACAGAACCTCCAAATGATATCTAAAGTCTTTAAGAAAGTGTTTTATGGGTAGAATATCTATAGCTTTTTCAGGTTGTCAAAGGAATCTAGCAGCCCACCCCTCCATCAAATTAAGCACCAGCCATTTTAAACTTCCTAAAAATCCGAAACATGGAGATTAGACCAGATTCTCTGAAGTCCCTCTACTATTGCCATTTCAAAGAAAAGCTCTCTTTTCCCTGATATGCCACTTACTAAATTTCTCTTGTTAACTGATCCTTAAGCATACCTATACTTAGGGTATGAGGTCCTACAAGATCATGAAGGGAAATCTTTATGCTTAACTGCAATAGCCAAACCTTTTCCATGAGTTTATTAAACTGTAATTATTCAGAATTCAATAATACTTGTATATGGTGCAAAATCATTTTATCAATCAGAAAATTGTATTAACCCCAAATACATTTTTTATCATGCAATGAGAGGACAAAAACATATTGCGAGCCCAGATATCAACAAAGTTTGAATGTTTTTCCTTTTAGGATTACCTACAGATAATCCAGGGGTGAAAGCATGTGAAAAGCAAATCTAATCACATGTCTATGTGAACTAACTAAATAAATAAATGCACGAAACCCCATATTGAAATCTATATGAGTGATAAAATCCACTCGTATTGCAGTTTAGAACCAGATGTGATGAAATTTTATTTTCCTCAGCAACAGCTCTTCAGTTAAGGGGACACTTACACATCTGCTTGGTCATCCCCAGAGGATGCAGTTGTTTTTAGATCTAAAGCCAAATCCATTGAAATTAGCTAGGACCTTTTCCATTTGGAAGTGAGAAATGAGGATTTTTCTCACACAGTTAGCTGATGGGGCTCTGCTAGCCTGTTGAGACAATTAACGCAAAATTTACACTGATATAAAATGTAAGTGCCTCTCATTTATTTTTTAATGATCCCATCTAAAATTGACCAGATTAATTTTTTTATGGGAAAGAACACTTTCACAGAGAAGAATAATGAATGGGAAGACTCAGAGACTCCATTTCCTATTTTTTCTTATGTTTTATAATTGAAAATAACTTTAGACTTACAGATAAGTTCCAAAAAAAAAAAAGTACATAGTTCCCATATATCATTCAGCCAGCTTCTGCTAATGTTAGTGTATTATATAACTTTAGAGCCATCTTCAGAGGCAGGAAATTGACATTAATTAAGTCATATTTTATAATTTTTCTAAAAGCAAACAGTACCATTTCACTTTTAACCTATGTTTGAGGGAAAACTGGCATGTTTGTCTTTACATATTATGCACACCCATAAAGCCATCTTCTAAAAATTCCTTTATTCCATAGGATTTTAAAATCTGGTTAGAAGGCTGGGCGTGGTGGCTCACACCTGTAATCCTAGCACTTTGGGAGGCTGAGGCGGGAGATCACGTGAGGTCAGGAGTTTGAAACCAGCCTGGCCAACATGGTGAAACCCCGTCCCTACTAAAAATACAAAAATTAGCCAGGCATGGTGGTGCACACCTGTAATCCCAGCTACTCAGGAGGCTGAGGCAGGAGAATTGTTTGAACCCCGGAGGCGGAGGTTGTGGTGAGCCAAGATCGCACCACTGCACTCCAGCCTGGGCGACAGAGCGTCTCAAAAAAAAAATTAAAAAATAAATAAAACTGCGGTTAGAGTATCTTTCAGCTAAACTGTCTCATGGGATTTCTTTCTCATTTTATATAAGAATTCTGAAGATCTGAGCAGCAATTCCTACAAGCAGCTGCTTGGAAGGCCTGCATGCATTTGACTTATTGGGGAGGAAAAACCTCATGACCGTGTCACCTTGTGTTTATGTTGCTGATTTAAGTAGTGAGGCAGCACTTTGAAAACTACACCACATGTAACTGGTTCTTTATCACTAAATCCAAGGCCATGGGGAGTATAACCTCAGTAGCAGGAGCCAAGATAAACTGACTTTTGTTCAAGAGTCTGACATTTTAAACCTAATCCTCATATTAGCTGTGCACAGGCAAGAAGTGGGTCTTACTTCATGTGGGGAATCCTCAGGGTCATCCCACTGACCAGCCCTAGTTGAATGGAGGCCATGAGTTTCAGAATGGGCTCTCAGCAGCTGCAAACATCTGCAACAGTCTGGTTCAGATGAACGAGCCCCCCGGGTTCACAGCTGCTTGCGTCCACCAAGGCCTTGTGGCTTTAGACAGATGTTTCTGCTGTGAACACTGAGAGATGAATGTGTAGCTTCCCTGCTTGCTGCCAGGAATCATGGCTATTCACAATCATGGTCCAAAGTTCTCTGAAGCCATTTAATCGTATATGTAGAAGTTGGCATTTATTGGCAAGAGTGGGCAAACATCGTCTGCTTTGAAAAGCAAGGTTTTCCCTGGGGAAGCAACCGTCAGAGAGATCACATGTATTCCTCCATCAGAACCCATCCAGATTTATTGAACTAGGCATGGTATGGAGATGTTCCAAGATATTTGTTGCTCCTAAGCTAAATGAAAGCTTAAGTCCAGCCAACACATATGTCAGTTTTTAAAATACTTCTCAGATTCCAGCATTCGCCTTCTGTTCATTGAAATACCTCAAAGAAAGCTGTTTGGAAGACTATTTTTAAATAGCCTCAGGAACCAGCTATGGCTTGGATTTGTTAGAGGTCCCCTTTCTTCCCTACACCAAATCTGCTTCTCCTGCAGAGGTCTCTGGCTCACAGTTCTGCTGAGATTTACCTAGTTGCTCAGAAACTTAGAAAAATCCTTAATACTTTCCTCTGTCCCACCCCTACTTTCAACCAATCCTTCAAATCCTATTGCTTTCACTTTCTATTGCATGTTGGATTTCATTTCTCTTCACTGTCATTTCTGTAATCATGTCTCAACTGGAATACTGGAACACCCTCCAATTTTTAGATTCCTAACTTCGCTCTTTCACCTCTCCAATCCGGTCCCTTCAAAATAGCCGAGAGTAAGTTTTAAAAACAAATCTAGCCACGTACATGTAACTGTTTTATCAGTGGGCATAACTCGTGCGGCAACCAAAATGCAACTTTATTCTTTGTCTCCTGCTATCCCTTTAAAGAACTTATTCAGTGCAGTGGTCCTCCCTTTGTTCTTTGATAAAATTCTTGCCGGTATGGCTTTTCTAGTCACTCTCAGTTAATAGTCTATGTCACTTTAAGCTCCACAAAAAAAAAAGTCTCATTTCAGTAACGAGAATGAAATGGAGAATTCACTCGAAAATAATAACCTTCCAAAAATAAGACTCCTCCCTGTCCCTTTGCCCCCGACCTCTCTGCTGTGCTAAGATCTACAATTGGGCTATTTGCCTCAGGGGAATGGAGCCATGGAGATATGGCAGAATTCCTCCTCAGTTCCTCAACTTCCTTCTTCTCCCACTACTGACTGCTATTTTGGGCCCTGCCTGGGTCAAAGCATGGGGTGGGAGCAGGAGACAGAAGATAGGAATGTTAATGTTATTACTTGGCTGGGCAGATTTGCCCTCTCTGGTCTTGTAGATGGCTAAAGCAAATTCTTTAAAGGGTGCCTTTCATTGGAGAATCCATCTAAATGAATGGTCCAGCCTGGTCCCTCAGCGTGGTCCATGTTCCTATCAACTGTGACGTCTCACAGGTAGAGCTGCCATGGGATATATACACCAGTGGAGATATGAGTAAACCATCAGAGTGTAACTCAGAAGTAGACAGCAATAGGCTATTGACTTAGTGACCAGCTGTAATAAGCTAACCCACCATGGTCACTGTTTCTGTTCAAAGCAGGCTGGAGTCGCCTTCATTTTCATCTTGAGATGATGCTGCATAAACCCCCATCACTGTCTTCTTTCTCTTCCTAACTAGAAATAAGAATGTTTGCTTTATTTTTTATGTATGGCTGTAAATTCAGAAGACTTGCTTTGGGAAAAATGGAACCCAGTGCTTTAATTTAGAAACAAGAAAAGAGAGAGGGAGGGAAGGAGGGAGGAACTAAAACCAAACAAGAGACTAATAACTATAGAAGCAAAAAGAGAATTGACTCCTGGTACTGAGCATTTCCTCATAGCACTGAAGTATAGATAAAGAGTATATTGCATGAATGGGTTGAGTGACAACAATCCTTTTGAATCCGGAAAGGTGGAGGCTTTGCCACAAACAACCCGACCCCCACCCTTTATTAGAAGTCTACCAGGAATCTTTAAGATATTGCTGTGGGGAAGAATCTCCAGGAAAGGAAAGGCACCTGGTTAAGCAGCTCTTCCTGCTCACATAATTTCTAGTTATCCCTGAATGGGGGTAGGTATGGCTGCCTCTCCTTGATTTTATCTTATTTTTACTTTTTTTTTTTCATCATAAGGGTAGATTTCTAGAAAAGCCTGAGGTTGTTTTTGTTTTGTTTTGATCACCTTTGCCCCATATTCTCCTTCCACACATTATGTGAATTATTTCGTTTCTCCTTGTTAATGAAACGACCCTAAATAAATGGTTCAGGGTTAATTAACAAGCATCTTCTTTTTTTATCTTAATTAATAGACTATCTTTTTGAGCAGTTCTAGGTTTACAGAAAATGGAGCAGATAGTACAGGGTTCTCACATGCCCCTTCCTCCCACAATTTCACCTATTATTAGAATCTTGCATTAGTGCAGCACATTTGTTATAATTGGTGAACCAAAATTGATTGGTTATTATTAGCTAAAGTCCATAGTTTACATTAGGGTTGACTCTGTGTTGTGTATAGTTCTATGGGTTTTGGCAAATGTATATTGTCATTATATCCCCCAAAACGGTATCATTCAGAATTATTTCACTGCCCTAAAAATCCCCTCTGCTCCACCTGTTCATCTCTCCCATTTTTATGTTTATTTATTTATTTCTTTGTTTCTTTCCTTGGCATTCCTCACATGTGAGCAAGACTTCTTCTGTCGGTTCATTTAGTAGACCTGGTAGTGCCTCAAATTTTCAGGACACTTTGCCTAATTCTGAGGAGACTAGTTAGGAAATATAGACAATTTAAAGGTCTAGAAATAGGCACAGTGTGTGCTCTGATGATGGCTGTCCTGATCCAGCCTCTCTTACCCATCTATGGCCTCACTCTGGCCTCTGATCTTCACACTGTAATCCCAAGAAATTGGTACAAATCTGCAAGCCCTAGCTGAAATAATTACATGGCATTGATTCACCTGCTAGATGTTCCTTCTTAGAAATTTGAACCTTGTGTGGGATGAAGAGAGAGCTGGAGTCCTCCTCTGCAATAGTACCCTTCCCTCCAACCCCAGGACTTTCTCAGGTACAGATTTCAGACTGAGAAAACGATGTGCCTTTTCCCTAGAAGAGGTACAGCTACCAGGAAAGAAGCCACTTGTTAGGGAAAACCCCATCTGCCATATCTAGGGATACATAACTGTATCAAACCCTGCTATAAACATATTATCCACATTATAAGAATTCTATGCATATATGAACAAGATCATTGCCTCACAGACTCACAGCAGAACCAAGTTTCTGCTAGACTTCCATATTCACATTCATAATATTGAATCACATATCCATAGATACGATTTTGGACAGCCATTAAAAATCATGTTTTCAAAGAATAGTTAAGACATGGGGTAATGTTTGCAGTGTAAAGATAAAAAATAAAGGGATACAAGATTATATGTAGTGCGATTCATATAGCTATATAGAGAGAAAGATAATTCAATCACCAAGTAGATTCCTTCTCATTTTCCAGATTTTCTACAGTGAGCATTATTAATTGTATAATCAGAAAAAAAAGAATAACTTTCATTTTAAAGAAAGTAACACTGATCTCTGTGGTGACCATTCTGGGGATATGTGTCCAGCCTGAAGACCACCAAGCAGGCCCCTTTTCATTAGCAAGTGTCATTGGAAATAATGGAGATGCAAAGCACAGGTCAAAGCATTAACCCTTGAGTGGTCAGCTTGCCTGTGCTTAACTCCAGAAAGATGCAAAATATACATTCATCACAAGAACAACGGAGCTCTTACAAGGAAAGATTTTCCAGAAACTCAAGGAAAAAAAAAAAATCTTTTCTAGGCAATTTCCTAGCTAGGTGCAATTTTCTTATAGGTCTATCTAAAAACTTTTGAACTGGGTGACTCAAATTTGTCAGTTTCTAATATTCCCACGCCATCATCTTCATCAAACTGAATTCATTACACTTGTACTATCCTGACTGTGCATTTAGGAATAAATGACCCCATTGGGTAAAGAATGAGCTGAGGTCTTATTAAAGCTGGCATCTTTATTTCCCTAAATGTCATACTCACTTTGAAATCCACTGATAGAATGAATGGGGGTGTGCTCTGGTTCCCAAGAGCCCTCAATAATTGGCTGCTGACTTCTTGTCCTTGGATCGATTTCTTCTAAGTTCAAACATTTTTTAAAAATTTGTTTCTTTAGTTGTAAAATAAATATAACATAAAACTTACCATTTTCACCATTTTTAAGTGTACAATTCAGTGGCATTAAACACATTCGCAGTGTTGTTCAATCATCAATATTATCCATTTCCAGAACTTTTTCATCACTGCAAACTGAAACTCTGCATACATTAAATAATGACTCTTCATCCCCACCCCTCCCTCTCAGCCCCTGATAACCTCTATTCCACTTTCTGTCTCTCTGAATTTTTCTGTTCTAGGCAACTCATGTAAAGATAAATCATACAATATTTGTCCTTCTGTGTCTGGCTTATATCACCTAGCATAATGTTTCGACCATGCTGTCATAAGTATTATAATTTCCTTTTTAAGGCTAATTAATATTTCATTTTATATATATACCACATTTTGTTTATCCATTTATCTATTGATGGACATTTGGGTTGTTTCTACCTTTTGGCTATTGTAAGTAATGCTACTAGATGGTCATTGAGGTACAAGCGTCTATTTGAGTCCTTGCTTTTCAATTCCTTTGGGTATACACCTAGATGTGGAATTGCCAGAGCATATGATAATTCTATGTTTAACTTTTTGAGGAACTGCCATACTGTTTTCCACAGTGGCTGCACCATTATACATTTCTACCAGCAGTATATGAGGGTTGTGACTTCCCACATATTTGCCAATACTTGTTATTTTTTTATCTTCTTGATAGTAACCATTCTAATGGTATGAAATGGTATCTCATCATGGTTATGATAAAACATTTTAAAGAAAATCTTTCTGTGTGGTTGTGATCATCTCTGAATTAAATAGTGTCTAGCTCTGGGGCCAAGCAGCTTTGGGCTTAAACACCAGAAGGAAGTCAGCTCCACAAGGGAAGGAGTTTTAGGCTGTTTTGTGCACTAACATATCCCTGATCCATAGAACAATAACTGGCACGTAGTAAGACATGAATAATATCTGTTGAATGGATGGATTCCAGTCCATCACTTTCTAGCTATGTGACCTAACTTAAGTTCCAGTTTTCTTAGCTATGATACGGGAATAAAGACAGTGCCAGCTGCCAAGGTTGTGTGAGCATTATATGCAATACCACCCACAGGGTACTTGTACACTGGTTGGCACATAGTGAGCACTCTGTAAATGGTAGTTGGTATACCTGTTATGACTAAGCAGGAGGCTTTTTATATAGGCTAATCCTGAGCCTTGATCTGCAGGAGAGGGGTGAGTTCCTCAAGGCAGGAGGGGTGCCATGGGTTCAGGGATCTGGGGCAGCTTTCATGCTAAGCCAGAGCTTTGTAGCAGGAAGGAAGGGGAAATGCTGCAAAATCCATTAAGCTCAGAGCTCCCCAGAGCAAGTGTATTCCCTGGCAATAACGCTGGGGGGCCAGAGGCGGGAGAGGAGAACCAGGAGTTATGTTCTCCATCAGCCCAACCACCAGGACCTTAAGCAGAATAGGCACAGTGAGGTTACAGCATGAGGGCCACTCAGTGAGGATTAATGCCCAGTGATTGATGGTAGGTCCTGTAGCTACAGCTACCGCATTCTTTCAAGATGCAAAATAATGCACTGGGAAAATGTAGCTTCATGTAACCAAATGTTAATGGAATGCTAATGTCCCAGGTCCAAGAGGAAGCCAAAAGAAGGAAGTCAAAGTTATGGATTTCCCCCTTTGCTCACATGTTGGTAGAAAATACATGCCCCATCTCAGTGCAGAAATATAGATTCATGGGAACTCAGACAGGCTGAAGATTGAATCCTTGTTTGGTATGTAATGAGTCTAATGAATGGATGCTAGATAGTGTCAAGCAGATTTTTCTGAGGTTGCAGAAATTTTTACTTTCACTCCCAATTTCCCTGCTTCATCAACTCCACAGAGCTTGCTGAGTGTTTCAGATGTGGTACATGCATTCTTCCAGTAGCTGAGTCACCTCTATTGTATTTAAACCATGCAGCTTTCATGGGGTAAAAAGTCTACAGATTTTACTCTGCTCATCACATTATTTCGGAGGCACATGGTTTGTTGTGAGCCTTCTGTGTCAGCCTCGGCCAGAGATTAGGAGGAGGCCCTGGGGCATCAGTGAGCCATTGATGTCCCAAGCATCAGGCTCAGTGGCCAGAAACAGTCTCTGGAGATAGAAAGTCCTATGAGGATTCAGTGGAGATACCAGCTAGGGCAGGTAGGACCAGGTCTCAGGTCCCCAGTATCAGAGGTGTGATGGATTATCGAAGAATGCAGAGCCCAAGTTTTAGGATCAGAGCCAAAAATGGGGAAAAAAACTGAAGGAAAGAAATCAAGAGGAAGCAATATTAGGAGCAAATAGACCTCCCAAGGATTCTACTGTCTTGCCAGAGACAACACTGGAAAGCCTCTCTCCACCTTCCCAGTGCCCAGATAGCCTCTCCTTCATAAGCCTGGGAGTTTCTGGTTTCATTTTCTGCAGAAGAGATAAGAATGACCAGTTTCCTTGGAGCAGAAGGAAGTCTGCATGGGTGGGGAAGCTGGCCTGGTGGAAGCCCAGGACTTCCTTTCCTACCTTATCACCACTGCTTCTCCAAGAAGAGAGGAAGGAAGGCCAGTACTCTGGGCCCTCCTGCCCACCATAAAATCAAGCTCTCCATGCCCCAGGGGTTCATGCTGTGGCCTGAATCCATGCAGACTACTGGAATTCCATCAAGCAGTGAGTGTGAAAGATTTTCTCCACACTTCTGAGTGAGTTGCTTCCTCTCCCTTTGATGGAACACTCAAACCCTCTTTATAACTAAATAAAACCCATAATTATAATTCTGTGGTAACACTTCTGTAAACAGTAGCTTGAGATGAAAAGAACAGCTCCAGAATCACAAGAAATGGCAGCATCCACAGCCACGTCTGGGAATGGTTCCCTGATGTTGTGCTCTAAACATTTTTTCTAAACTCAGATGGTAAATGCAGGATGCTTCAGTCTTTCCTAGACCTCTTAGGTTACACAGAGTGGGGCTGAAATCTTACTCAAGAAATCTTTGGGCTGGGCGTGGTAGTTTATGCCTGTAATCCCAGCACTTTGGGAGGCTGAGGCAGGTGAATCACGAGGTCAGGAGTTCAAGACTAACCTGGCCAACATGGTGAAACCCCGTCGCTAATAATAATAATACAAAAATTAGCCAGGCATGGTGGCAGCTGCCTGTAATTCCAGCTACTCAGGAGGCTGAGGCAGGAGAATTGCTTGAATCCGAAAGGCGGAGGTTGCAGTGAGCCGAGATCATGCCATTGCACTCCAGCCTGCACAACAAGAGCAAAATCCATCTAAAAAAAAAAAAAAACAAAGAAATCTTTGCCAGACCAATGTCCTTGAGCATTTCCCCAGTGTTTTCTTCAAGTAGTTTTATAGCTTCAGGTCTTCGATTAAGTCTTTAATCCATTTTGATTTGATTTTTGTATGTGATGAAAAGAGAGATCTAGTTTCATTCTTTTGCATATGGATATCTAGTCTTCCCAGCACTATTTACTAAGAAGACTGTCCTTCCCAATGTACGTTCTTGGCACCTTTGTTGAAAATGAGATGACTGTAAATGCATAAATTTACTTTTGGATTATCTATTCTGTTGCATTGGTCTATGTGTCTGTTTTCATGCCAATATCATGCTGTTTTAATTATTGTAGCTTTGTAGCATAATTTGAAGTCAGTGTAATGTGATGCCTCTGGCTTTGTTCTTTTTGCCCAGGATTGTTTTGGCTATTCCAGGTTTTGTGGTTCTGTATACATTTAAGGATTATTTTTTTCTTTTTCTATGAAGAACATTACTGGTGTTATGACAGGGATTGCATTGTAGCTATTATAAATGGGATTACTTTCTTGGTTTCTTTTTCAGGTTGTTCACTGTTGGCATACAAAAATGATACTGATTTTTCTATGTTGATTTTGTATTCTGCAACTTTACTGAATTTCTTCATCAATTCTAATAGTTTTTTGGTGGAGTCATTAGGTTTTCTAAATATAAGATCATAGCATCTGCAAACAAGGCTAGTTTGACTTCATTTTTTTCTGATTTAGATGCCCTTTATTTCTTTCCCTTGTTTAATTGTTCTGGCTAGGACTTCCAGTACTCTGTTGAGTAAAAGTGATGAAAGTAGGCATTCTTGTCTTGTTCCAAATCTTAGAGAAAAACTTTAGTTTTTCCCAGTTCGATATGATTCTAGCTATGGGTATGTTATATATGGCTTTTATCATGTTGAGGTATGTTCCTTCTATACTCAGGTTTTGAGAGTTTTTGTCATGAATCAATGTTGAATTTCATTGAATGCTCTTCTGGCATCAGTTCGAATGATCATTGGGTTTTTGTCCTTCATTCTGTTGGTATGATGTATCACATGTATTGATTTGCATATGTTGAATTATCCTTGCCTTGTTGAACTCAGTTTGCTAGTATTTTGTTGAGGATTTTTGCATCTGTGTTCATCAAAGATATTGGCCTATAGTTTTCTTTTTTTGTTGTGTCTTTATCTGGTTTTGGTATTAGGGTAAGACCTCAAAAATACAGGCAACTAAAGCAAAAATGGAAAAATGGGATCAGATCAAGCTAAAAAGCTTCTGCACAACAAAGGAAGGAACCAAGAAAATGAAGAGACAGCCCACAGAATGGAAGAAAGTATTTGCACACTACCTATCTGAGAAGGGATTAATAACCAAAATATATAAGGAGCTCAAACAACTCAATTTTAAAAACCTAAATAATCCCATTTAAAAAATGGACAGGTTGGGCGTGGTGGCTCACGCCTGTAATCTCAGCACTTTGGGAGGCCAAGGCAGGCAGATCATGAGGTCAGGATTTCAAGACCAGACTAGCCAATATGGTGAAACCCTGTCTCTACTAAAAATACAAAAACTTACCAGGCATAGTGGCATATGCCTGTAATCCCAGCTACTCAGGAGGCTGAGGCAGGAGAATTGCTTGAACTCCGGAGGCAGAGGTTGCAGTGAGCCGAGATCGCACCACTGCACTCCAGCCTGGGCGACAGAGCAAGACTCTGTCTCAAAAAAAAAAAAAAAAGACAAAGGTTCTGAATAGATATTTCTCAAAAGAAGACATACAAATGGCTAACAGGTACATGAAAATATGTTCAACATCATTAATCAGCAGAGGAATGCAAACTAAAACTGCAATGAGATATCCTGTCACCCCAATTAAAATGGCTTTTATCCAAAAGAAAGGCAATAATTAAGGCTGGTGAGGATGTGGAGAAAAGGGAACCCCATACACTGTTGGTGGGAATGTTAATTAATACAGCCAGTATGGAGAACAGTACAGAAGTTCCTCAAAGAACTAAAAATAAAACTACCACATGATTCAGCAATCCCATTGCTGAGTATATATCCAAAAGAAGGGAAATCAGTATTTGCACCCCCATCTTTATTGAACCACTGTTCACAATAGCCAAGATATGGAGTCAACCTAAGATGAGTTATAAAGAAAATGTGGTTTAATTAGCCAGGCATAGTGGATCACGCCTGTAAATCCAGCACTTTGGGAGGCCAAGGCGGGTGGATCACCTGAGGTCAGGAGTTCCAGACCAACCTGACCAACATGGCAAAACCCCATCTCTACTAAAAGCACAAAAATTAGCCAGGCATGGTGGTGCATGCCTGTAATGCCAGCTACTCGGGAAGCCAAGGCAGGAGAATTGCTTGAACCTTGCAGTTCAAGAGGTTGTAGTGAGCTGAGATCGCACCATTGCACTCCAGCCTGGGTGACAGAACAAGACTCTGTCTCAGAAAAAAAAAAAAAAAAAAAAAAGAAAGAAAGAAAGAAGGAAAGAAAGAAAGAAAGAAAATGTGGTTTATATGCACAATGGAATATTATTCAGCTGTATAAAAGAATGAAATCCTGTCATTTACAACAGCATAGATGGAGGAAATCATGTTAAGTGAAATAAGCCAAGCACAGAAAGATAAATAGCACATGTTCTCGTTAATATGTGGGAACCA
This sequence comes from Gorilla gorilla gorilla, assembly GCF_029281585.2. Classification (NCBI taxonomy): domain Eukaryota; kingdom Metazoa; phylum Chordata; class Mammalia; order Primates; family Hominidae; genus Gorilla; species Gorilla gorilla. The sequence continues at coordinate 37,022,299 of NC_073237.2, forward strand.
AAAAGAAAAAAAAGGGTAGTCATGGAGATAGAGAATAGAATGATGGTTACCCAGATGGAGGAAAGTATAATAGGGAGGGGGAGATAAAGCGAGGAGGGTTAATGGGTACAAAAATACAGTTAGATATGAGGAGTAACTTCTAGTGTTAGCACAATAGAGCGACTATAGTTAACAATAATTTAGCATGTATTTCAAAATAACTAAAAGAGTGGAATTTAAATATTCTTAACACAAAAGAAATGATATATTCTTGAGTTGATGGATACCCCTATTACTCTTATGTGATCATTACACATTGTATGCTTGTATCAGAATATCACATGTGCCCCATAAATGTGTACAACTATTATGTATCTATAATAATTAAAAATTTAATACAGAGGCCGGGCATAGTGGCTCACACCTGTAATCCCAGCACTTTGGGAGGCCGAGGCAGGTGGATCACAAGGTCAGGAGTTCAGGACCAGCCTGGCCAGCATGGTGAAACCCTGTCTCTTCTAAACATACAAAAATTAACTGGGTTCGCTTCAACCTGGGAGGTGGAGGTTGCAGTGAGCTGAGATCGCACCATTGCTCTCTAGCCTGGGCAGCAGGGTGAGACCCTGTCTCTTAAAAAAAAAAAAAAAAAAAAAAAAAATTAGTAAAGAGCCAGACCAAGCATTAAGCAGTTTAGGAGATAGAGATAACTTTAGTGTGTTTCTCTTTGGGATCTCAACAACTTTTTCCTTTTCCCTTCTCCCTATATGTGCATATTTGTGGTTCCTGAAGCTTAAATAATTTAAAGTAACTGACTTTCTCCTAAATGTAACTATGTTCTACCTTTCATACTTTGTTTCTCCTTATTTGTTGTCAAAAGCAGAGAGAACATTCTCCTCCCCTAAATGTGACTTCAATCTAAAATCCAGAGATATAAACTGGCCATTACTTGAAATGTTAAAGACATAGGTATGGCCGGGTTAAGTCTTCCTTTCTTCACTTTAGTTCTTTTTTCTGTCTTCTTGATCAATCCAGCGCAGGGTCTTTCCTGCTTTCCTAGTGGTCATCAGAGCCAGTGGTCATCAGAGCCAGATACCAAACTTTTTTTTTCGGTCCATGACTAGTCTCCCTTTCAACCTGCTTCCCTGTTGGGAAGGTTGAATGTTTGGTGAGAGATGCAGGGAGTCAACTAAGCAGGCTCTTAGGACAAAAACTGTGTTAAGGAGCATGAGCCATATACAGTACCATGGGAGGGTCTCCAACAGCTAAAGGCTCATCGCACAATTGCAAGCTGTTGGCTGTCACTGAGCAGACAAAAGCCAGCAGACTTCTGGAAGCTACACATTACAACCCTAAATTTTCCTGGCTTGGCAGGCTGCAGTTCAGCACTTTGCCTCTCTCATTTTCCTGGGAGGCCCACGGGGCCAAGTGAATCCTGATAGTGTCCACACAACACCAAAGGGCCTGCTGGAAACATGAAAATGAAGGCAGTCCCCATTTGGTGTTTTGTGATAGCAATACCAAAAACCAGTTTCATAGCAATTTTTGTTAACTTAGTGGTCTCATTAGACTTTCTGTATATGGACTTGAAATTTATTCATTCATTTAGTTGCTCACTCATTCTTTCCTTTAATAGACATTTATTGTGTTCCTATTATACACCAGGCAATGAGATAAAGGACTGTATTGTCTATAATTTTCCCCAGATGTAGGCAGTACAGAAGAGGTATCTTTGTCATCATCATTATCCACATTAATTCATTCAAAAAATACAGATAGAACATCTTCTATCTGTGAAGTGCTATGCCAGGCATTGTGTGGGAATCAAGATAGACCGAGTCCGTGCTCTCATGGAGCTTGCATTTTAATGATAGAAACATATAAATACACAACTATAATAAAGGTCCTCTGATTGGGGGAGCATATAACATTATGACCTGCCTAATTTTTAACTTCATGTGGTTCAACCAAATGTTTACCATTTATTGACTATTCCTCATATGCCAGACACAGGAGTATGTGCTTTATAAGTGTTACAGTTAACATTCCCAAGAACTCTGCAAAGTTGACTTTATTATTTCCATTTTATAGATGAAGAAACTGACACAGAGAAGTTGTTAGGTGTATTTCCCTTGGTCACAAGTCCTGAATGGCAGAACTCAGTTTATTTGACTCTAGGTTCTGTGCTGTATTCTCTACAGGACAGAAATATCTGCACATTATGCGCTAGGCTGTTGGAAGAGACCAGAAAAAAACTAGTAGAGCATAATACCCACCTAGTATGTGGAGTAATGGATGAAATGAAGTTTAGCTCCCAAAATTGTTGTGGTTACTCATGTTTCAAAATCTGATTTCAGATAGGAGACAGATCAGTATGTTTGCCATAAGTTTCTAACCTTTGCTTACCTGTATGTTTTTCTTTTGCTTTCCTTGCTTTGAAGTTCTTTAATGATTTTATTTCCTCATTACTTTATTAAGAAGATTTAACTTTTGATTTCTAGATGTGCTCCATTAGGTACCTTGGATGTTAGCAGATCAGAAGACTGCCACAGCCACCAGGGATGAAGGGTGAAGCAGAAATGTACTTGTAGGGCAAGTTTTTTAAGGGGTAATATAACTGTGGAGTTGTCAGTACTGCCTTTGACCTATTTCAGATCATCTATCTTTGCTCACAGACCCAGATGAGGGTGCCTTTGTCTGTGTGATCCCACCTGTCGTTGACACAGGTCCCACCTCTGTGGACCAGGGTGGACACTGACTTGAGACAGTCATGTGACTTGTATGTCACCCAAAAGGAGCCCTGGGCCACCTACAGCCCCTCTTTCAGGACTTTTGCACTAAGATCCAGAGAGAAGTTGTTAGTCAGTCGTGAGCCATTGAATTGAAAAGTCACAGGGTCCAGGCTGAGAGTGCCAGCTGGGGCTCATCTATGTGTCAAATGAGGAGGGAGTGAAGTCTCACAGAATGTGAAACAGAAGGGAATGGCTCCAGGGACTGGAGTGAGGCAGAGAAGGGAGACCGCGTGGCCCATGAGGGAAAGGAGCACCCGGCCCCTGCTCTTCAGTTCCCTGGCCCGGTTCCATTGCTGGGCTTCACCTTCTGCTCTTGGGTGCCATGTTCTATCACTGTAAAGCCCCTGTTGGCTTCCATAGCTTGGACTGGTTTCTGCTCCTTGTCATGGACAGATCAAAACACAAGTTCTCAAGCAGATAAAATAATTTGTATCACAACTAAATGGAAATGAGGAACCTTGTGATGTCCTACTTACGGGTCTCAGATACTTTTGCCTTCTCCACAGAAGCCTAAGCTAGATATTTAATATTCTCTCCTTGAAGAAATGCTAAAAGAAGGACTAGAAAGCATCTAAGAAAAACTGCCCCCTTTGAGTGATTGTCTTAAACATTTAATGTAACCCTAGAAGAACCATCATAACAGGCCAGTGGCCATCCCTTTCATGTACATTAATGGACCTTCTCTAAGTAGGACTTTGTGCTAGGTATAGGTAGATAAAAGTGAGTGATGTCACACCTGTTCTTGAAGTGTTCACAGTCTAGACAAATAAATCACCATATAATGTAGGAACTACTAGAGTAGAAATATACAAATGTTCCTCTGAGAAGGGAATGATTCATTTCAATTTCACCTGAGGACATTAGGGAAGGCTTTACCTAGGTGATTTTTGAGCTGAGTCTTGAAAGGTAACTGTGTGCCTGGCAGTTTGGGAAGGAAGGAGGGAGGCAGGCACTCCAGGCAAAGGGAACAGGATGTGCACAGCTAGGCAGGCATAAAACAGCCTGTTGAGCTCATGGAACTGAGAGGAGGTCACCGCAATGGGGAAAAGTGGGTGCATTGGGTGAATGGCAGGAATAAGGGTAGGTTGAGGCCAGGTTTTGGAGAGCTGTATCTACAATTAACAATACAATCAATAATTACTGTAAGTATTATTATTCTCTGTCACAGACAAAGTAAGTTATTTATATCTATTATTCTCATTTGTCAAGGAACTGTGTTGTGGACAATGTCCAAACAATATAAAGGCTTTAAAAACACTTTTTGGAAATGAGGATTCTGTGAGCAGTTTGCAGGAGAGACTGATGTAAGGGGCAGTGAAGAGCAGAGAGGACAGGCAGGAGGCAGCTGTAATTTCCAGGCGAGAAATAAGTACCTGATTTAAGGCAGGGGCTGTGGGATCGAAAGGAGCAGTTGGGCTTGAGATTACACTTCTGAAGGATTCTTATTTAGATATGTGGAGAGAATGAAAAAGAACTTCGAGCCGGGTTTGAAGGTCTTCCTCCAGGAATGGAGTCAGTAGTGATAGCACTCACTGAGCTATGTGGCACAGGATTAGGCACGTGTAGGAAGATACGATTTCATTTGGGGACATATTAAATTTGAGATGCTAATACATTTTCAAGATAGAGAAGATCTCTTGGCAGTCAGGGAAAGGAGTCTGAGGCTTGGAAAAGAGGTTAAGATTGAATATACAAATTTGGGATTTTATATCACTCTGTCCTTCAGATTAGCGGATGGGTTCAGAGACGTGCACAAGACAGTTTTCAAGATTTGTATTAATGGAAGGGTCTCCAGACCCCATCAGTGAAGGTCCACCTGGGTGTCTGAAATACTCTAAAACAGTTGTTCAGCAACTTGCCTCTCAGCCAAGTTCCTGGAGCTCTAACCTTCTCCCCAGTGCTTTCTGTTCCCTAACAGGGCAACCAGGTGGGAATGAGCTGAGTACAGGATGCTCACTGGCCCCAAAGCCATAATGGTCTGAAATTTGGCTTTTGCATTTCCACCTGCCCTTGTGTGCTTCGTCGTCTCCTCTCTTGTACTGCCCAGTGTGGCATAGGTATGCCATCTCTTTTATTTAATAGCCTATTTGCAGTTTCAGATGAGGCATAGCCTTCCTCCTGTGATTAATTCAGGGCCCCACTGGGAAGTGGGATAAGGCACCTGCCTCTTTTGCTGGAGGGTATTTTGAGAGCTCTATAAATTTGCATCTTGAGTTTATGAAAGAGAGAGATAGGGAAGAATGGAATGTCATTCATGCATGATAATAGTAGATCTCATGTGGGCTTGGTTTCCTCAGAGTTTTCCTCACTTAACTAAGAATAATTTATTTGACCTCCACTTGGGAACTTAATATTTTAAATATTTGAAAAAGTCTGTTTCCCACCCCTCTGCCCCCAGAACTCAGGTTGACTGCTAAAAAATGGCCATTTTGCAGATAAAAAAAGTAGCCACCCATCAGCAATTGCATATAGTTTCAGCCTACTAGCAACTAGAGATGGGGATGCCGAGGTGAAGGTGACAAATTGTATATTCCTTTTGAGTAATTTGCCACAACAGTCCCTGGTATCTCTCTTAGTTAATTCAGATTATATGTGACTTTTAAAAGGTATCACAGTATTTGATTATATGTAACTATTTATAGAAATACTTGGTGGTATTACATGGTCAGTATTTCTGCATCACAATGGTTTCTGCATCCCTGACATGGGTTCCACACTCACCCAGTCTCTGGTAGGTGGTACATGCACTGCTTGCTTTTCTACTCAGCTCTTTAAGTCTCAATCATGACTTCCAAATTAGCTCGTGTAGTGATCCTGGTTTGAGATTCTCCATGAAGAGGGAATGAAAGACCTAATGTTTATTGTGCACACCTGCTGTGTATTAGACTCTGTGTCAAATGCTTTATGTCTACTGTGTTCTTCAATTCTGAGTAACAACCTTACAGGTAGGAATTATTTGCTTCATTTTTATAACTAAAAAAAGAAAACCATGAAGACTCTAGGAGATTAGATAACTTGCCCTAAATTATCAAGGAGATAGTTGCCATTGGTTAGTTATTGCTCTGAGCTACAAAATCCTCCAGAGCAAATGTTATATCCTGAAGGGAAGAAGGCAGTAAGTGAGATGACGATCCTTCTGCCCAGATTGGGAGGAGGGATACATTTCAGGAGACTCTCTGTCCCACTGTGTGACATTGGATTCTGTTTCTCAACAATGAAATGAAGATAACAACACATGAGCTCCTCCCCGAGATGCTGTGTGATTAAAGGTAAATTTGCTTTAATTTCTACTCAGGTAATCCAGAATGGTGATCTGAGATTCCTGGAGAAGGCATGCCATAAATTTATCTTTGGATCCTCTATCAAAAGAGGGTAGACTTGGGTAAAAAATTTATCAGTGGCCTAACACAGGTTCTTAACTGGGAGGGATTTGGAGACATCTGGCAATATCTAGAGACATTTTTTGGCTGTCACATTTGGTAAGGTGCCCCTGGCATCTAACGGGTAGATACTACTAAACACCCTGCAATGTATGGGACAATCTCTCACAACAAACAATTATTTGGCCCCAAATGTGGATTGTGTGAGATTAAGAAACTCTGATCTAAAGAGTACTTGCAGAGAAATTGGTTTAGCTGATCTAAAAGAGCAAGTTAATTCCACAAACTATCAAGTACTTTGGAAGGATTTATTTGCACATAAAAGATTAGTATATTATGAATTATAAAATATTTAGTTATGAAAGCAATTCTTGGGAGGGAACTTCTGTTATTACTAGAATCTTGTGAGGGTTCTATGAACTAAAAAAATAGTATTTAAATAAGGAAAAAGATGTAGTCAAATTTCACAGATTTGCACTCATTAGAGCCATTGGAGGAGGTAATTACTCAGAATTAGTGAACACTTCAAAATATAGAGGCATTATTGGTTTATTCCCCTGTAATGTATTGCTTTATATAATAATCAGTGGAGAGCCTATCGATTTGCATTTATCTGAGAGTTGTTTTCTATGTATTAACTCTATGCTGTGGTTCAATAGATGAAAAGCCTTATATTAAAAGGGGCTGTTAATATAGCAATCTTGATGATCTTTTTTTTTTTTTTCTCTTTGCCACTTCTGTAAAACTCATAATCATAGTGTCTCATCTTAGGCCTGCCACATGACTTGGAATGATTGAGTTATGGAGAATCTCTGCACCTCCGTATAGAAGAAATAGTATGAGGCATTTCTCTTGAACAGCTCTATCCTTCTTCCTGCATTTTCCCTCTTCCCCAACTTCTGTTGAACAAAGAAGAAGGACTGTCTTGTAGATGTTACTGTCCTATGACAAAGGCCTTTTCCACTACACAAAGAAAATTTGCTTGGAATGGGCCCAAAATATTATTTCCTTAAAAGCTGCTCAAAAAGATGGTGAAGGCATCTTACCAAATATCAGGAGATTGTATTCTAGTTTGTCCCTGATTCGGTGTTTGGCCTTGCACAAGTCATTAAATGTCTGTCCTCCTTTTTCCTTACTGTAAAATGAAGAGGGTTAACGTGGATGGTTAAATGCGTTACCATTTTGAGATTGTACTAGCTAAGTCTTAGGGCACCTAGGATGCTAAAATTAACATTTTGCTCAGCCAAAAATCAGGCTGCCTTGAGGGTAAATGAATTTTATGGAGCCACTGTGATAGTTAAGAAGAGGGCTGAACTTATTAGAAGAGACGTGATGTCATCCTTATTCACAGACTGGAATAAATCCTGCCATATTCAGTGGGGAAGGAGACTAAATTTAGATAGTCAAGGTAAAATAGTGGTAGATAGTCAAGGAGAAATATGGGAAACATAAAGTAGTAAGGAAATATGATTAGAAAGGAAGAAAAGACAAGGTACATATCATTTAGGGCTCCTTGGTTGCAAGCAACAGAAACGGACTCTGACTAACCTGAGTAGGAAACAGATTTATTAGAAAGAAGGTGACCTCAGAGTCAAATAATGATTCTGGTATGTGTGAATTGGGGTGGATAGGAGTGGGCTTGGGGATAACCGATTGGCAAACTTGCCAGAGCCCCAGTGACTGAGGGAGCAGTTCCCCCAGGGACGAAAGCTATGAATAGAGAAGGGGGAAAAGGACTGCCGAATATAAAAAATAATACAAGAAATATAAATATTTCTTGAACAAAAAAAGAAGAGAATTGCCTCAACCTACTGTCAGTGATACATCTGTTTGAAGCAAAAGAAAATGTGGTTTACTATTTTGGAGAAGGAAAAAAATACATGTAGGGAAAGTGTATCAGGAAAGGAACCTGAAATACATTTAACCAAATTCCTTTATTCTTGAGCATTTTTAGAGCCCTCCCCCACACCTCTACCTTAAGTGGCCAGGCACCTTGTGCTCAGTATCCAAAAAAGGTAACATAAACCCCGTCCTCAAAGCTCCCAGCCAGCAACACAAGAATTGTGATTTCCTCACTTTTTGAATGTTCTGTACATGCCAAGCTGCTTGCTGAGTGCTTTAAAAGCATGTCTCATTTAATCCTGCAAGTGCTCCTTGAACTAGTCCTATTGTTATCCCCATTGTGTAGATGCCGCTGAGGAGCAACAGAATGAGCCTAAAGTTAGAAAGCAAATCAGGCTCAGCCTGACTCAGCCCTGGTCAGCTTGGCTCCAGGACCTGGGCTCTTGCTACCGTTCTGTGTTGCCTTTCTTAGCAAGTAGAGGAGGAAAAAGAAAACAGAAACACAAAGGAAGGGACAACACACCCATACGGTATCTCCTATTATTGACTAGATCACTGAGCGTTGCAGTATTTAAGGACTGAATCACATTCACTCCCTGTTGATGCCTGCAATAAAACAGCCATGCACAATCAGTGAGCAGGCTAGCAACTGTTCCAAAGCAGGATAGAACCTGCCTCTCTCTGTCTGGGGCATACCAACCTATCAACAGTCTTTTTGTCTTTTTTTTAAAAAAAAATCTATTTATTATTTAATTGGCAAATAAAAATTATATGTATTTATGGTGTATAACATGTTGCTTCGATATATGTATACATCATGGAATGATTAAAACAAGCTAATGAACACTAATCAACTCATATCATTTTTTGTGGTGAGAACATTTACAATCTAATCTCTTAGCACTTTTCAAGTACATAATACAGTATATGCATTAACTATATGCAACACAGTGTATAATACATCTTCAGGACTTTTTCCTCCTAACTGAAACTTTGTACCCTTTGACCAATATCTCCCCGCTTCAGCGGTCTTTTGATGCTTCTACAACAAGACATCCCGACTTAATGACTCCACAGATGACCTTTTCTCCACCCCCAAACAAAGTACAGATTTCATGTCTAAATTTTTTATCCTAAGCCAAGATGAGAATGTTATTGTCTCTTCTGTGCCTGGACCTCTCATCAGCAGTGAATGGAAATCTCAATGATTAATACAATATTTTCAATCTAATAGAGCTGCTGGCTCACAGCCACTTGTCTTGAGACATCTCACTGTCAAAGCATGACTCTCAATACATGAAATATACAGTGGGCATCAAACTATATTCCCAGCTTTTAAGATAACATGATTTTCTCCTTTTCTATGTTTTACTAATTTTTATTAAAAAGTATGTTTACTTTTACAATAGAAAAAAAAGTCGGTTAAGAAGAATGCCTGCTATGCTGTGGTTAATCTAAAGTTAATTACTTCTCTGCCACCTACTCCTTTGTTTATAAAGGACTCTATTGTAGGTGCTGGAAGCATAAGTAGGTGTGACCGTCAGGTTTCTATACACTAAATCTAAATTTGCTGCCTACTCACTGGCATTTTGTGGCTTTTGTACCTTTTCTTCAAGCCTCCTGGACACAGTTTATCCAATGGGTGGTATCATGTGGGTTTGTCAGTCTTTATAGCTCATTTGGGATCGCTTCTTTTGGTAGTTCTGTGTTTTGGAAGTCTAGGCCTCTGCTTTTGTTTTCTTTTCCTTCAAATAGTCATTGAAGTCCAGAGTGTTGGCAGTGACCTTTGAAAATGTTTTTACAGCTTACAGAGACTTCCTGACATGTTTTATTAGCTCTTGGTGGTAGCTAATAAAGTGAGTCTTAGCAAAGCCATGTAATACGACAGATTAGAGCCACTTCCAAAATAACCACTCACCAGAGTTATCTTGAAGGAGGCTTGACGACAGGATATTTGGCTACCGCTTTCTGTCCAGTTCAGCAGGGCATGTGTGATTACCTCTTGAAGAAGGGAGGTCATTCCTTTAGGAAATACAGTGACCAACTTATGATGAAAGAACCTCAAACACTGAGAGCCCCCTGCACCAGTAAAACAGAGATGTGATTGCTGTAGGGATTGATTAATGAGTTATTCCACAAAACTTTTGCCTCCTACCTTCACAGAGTTAGAATATGAGCCAAAGCTGGTCATCTACCTTTTAAGAGGGGGAAAAAAAGTGAAAACAACCCTCCCTGAACACTCATGAGTGTTCATTAAGATCTCTCTTTTCTATCTTATCTTTATTTTTATTTTTTTACTTGGAGGAGTGGTTTAGCAAAATGACATGGAGTTTGGATTCTGGATTTCCACAGATCTGGATTCAAATCCTGCATCTGCCATTGATCAGCTGGGTGATCTTAAGCAAGTGTTCGCTTAAGACTTGGTTTCTTCATCTGGAAAGTGGGGATAATAATCAAAGGTTCGTTGTGAGGAATAAAATGTGGCCAAGCCTGTACACTGCTTAGCACAGTGCTTGACATGTAAGCACTCAAAGAATGTTAGCTATGAAGTTATTTTCTTAAATTCCTTGCAGAGCCATGTGTGAACTCTGTTTGTAGAATAATATTTATCTATATGCCTTCCTCCACCCAGGTCTACCATTTTGCACAACTCCTTGGGAACACAATTAGCAATGGGACATCATTAACATAGAATACAGTATCGATGGTGTCCTTCAAGTTCCACAACAGAGCAACTACCTCCTCATCCTCCACTTCCTCCTCTCTCTCCCTCTCTCTCTTACACACACACACACACACACACACACACTTCTCTGCACCCTATATAAATAATCACACACTTCTCTGCACCCTATACAAACAAGCTTTTTAAGTTATTTTTGTGCCCTCTACAAATAATCACCTGGCCTATATTTACTTTGGAGAAATAACTTCTTCATAAATAGGCGTAACAGAAAAAGCAGAACTGACCTAGACAGCATTTTAAACACCTATAGCAAGGATTTACTTGGACCCTGTGCATTTTGTGACAAACAAGGTGTAGAACTGCTATTTCAGATAGTCAGTAATAGCCAGGTATTAAGAATCTGTCTGATGTGAAACTCCGTCAGAATCTAAAGCAAGAGAAAAAAAGCTAAAAATAAAATGCTAGGGACAATCAGTTAATCAGCCACTTTTCCTCCTTTTTATCTCAAGCAACACTTTGTCTCAAGTCTGTCTCAAGTCCAACAAGGGTCTTAGTAGATTGTAAATCCATAGAAGACAAAACCAGGGAATGTGGACATTTTTTGAGTCCCTTCTGTATGTCAGTTGATTAATCCATGTAAGGTCATTAACAGTCATGATGACGATTATCTTTATTTTATAGATAAGGAAACCGAGACCAATTGGTTATGTAAATGATGCCCAAATCACACAGCTAGCAAGAGGCAGAGCTTAGAATTGACTTTTTTATCTTTCCAAAACACTGGTCTCTCCACTACCTGAGAGCTTCCCAAGTATCAGAGCTCCATTCATGAAAATGAATAGGACAGCACATCAAATGGCTTGTCTTTATTCCTACAATTGTTCATGTAAAGGATTGTCTTTTATTCTGGGATTATAGCTTACTTGTTTTTTTTCTTTTGTGGTGCAAAAATGCCCTTTTATGAAGTGAGTGAGAGTTAGTGAGACTTTTTTAAGTGCCCTTTTGGCAACATAAACATAGGTGACTTTATGTTGATCCCCTTGCCCAATTTTTAAAATTTCCTGGATTTTGAAACCCAGAAGTCTAGTCCTACTACGGTATACCATTTTGCTTTCCTCCAAATATTTGCAGATGTTTTAAATGTTCTCTTTGCATTATAGGATACTCTTACAACCTAGGGGCCTGCTATGCAGTTATTTCTCATTAAGCTTCAATGATGTTCAAGAATTACCTGTTCCCACATATGATAAAGAAATCTTGTTTCTTTATTTGAATTCCACCAAAAAATGGTTCTAAATAAGAATCCTCTAGAAAATGTATTAAAATCTTAGATTCTGGAGCCCTGCCCTCAAAGATTGATTCAGTAGTTCTGGGTGAGACCCAAATTTGGATTTTTAGCAAGCGTCTGAGGGGATTCTGATGCTGCTTATATGGGGATAGTACTTTCAGGAACTCTTATAGAAAGGCATTGAATCTGATATGAAATTATCTCTCCTCTGCATTGAGAATTCTGTATTTTTTCCATAGAGACTTATAGAGGCATGGCATCATGTCAAGCTCAATTTTGTGAATTATATGAGATTTCTACATCTATTTCTGGTTAAAATAGGAGCAGAATCATCTCATTTGCTTTAAGCACTTCCTCTCAAAATCAAATTAAGTAAAATTAATCTCTTCGAAGAAAAGCATTCTCTAAATTTGAAGTCACTTTTATGCTTAACTAAATATATGATACCTCCAAGCTGAATCCTGGGCCCGTCAGGAAAGTCTGAGTTCCGTATGTGACATCAGTTGGTTGCTATGGAAGTGTAGGCTGTGCTATAAATTCCAGCTCCACGCAGATTTCTCTTTATTGCAAGTCAATTGAGAATGATTTGTATTTTTTTGGATCACACTCAGAGACGATATTTAGTGTAAACACTTACTTTCATTAAAATAGTTTAATAATTGATGTCTATGGTTTCCAAACGTTTTCAGCATCACATTTTGCACGTGAATCTCACACTTCCAGCAATAACATAACTCATTACATGACGGGATTATTGACCCAAGAGAGGTGAATCAGTTTATCCAGGACACAAAAATAACTTAAAAAGCTCTGCCCCCTTCCCCTAGGGACCTTTTAAGCTTTACCCACCACACCCAACCATTCATTTATATAAATAAACTTCACCAAGATCAGATACGCTGCCAATATTTTAAAAAGAAGATTATTACTGAAGAATTTGCTGAGGTGAGAGGTGGGCAGTCGCCTCTGAATAGGATGTGCTCAGCCAAACACCATCCTGTGAACGTGGTACATTTAACCAAAGCTCTCTTCTTCCCAAGACCTCGTTTCAGAAAAGAGTAGGTGTGAGTAAAGGGTTCATGCCTTTGCTTCTCTACTTCTCTGCCTGACTAACTCAAACTTCAGAACTCCTCCAGGATTTTTTCTGATTTATTCTGTTCAGGCTGCTATAAGAAAATGCTGTAGACTGAGTAACTTGTAAACACAGTTTCTCACAGCTCTGGAGGCTGGAAAAGCCAAGATCAGGATGCCAGCATGGTCAGGTTCTGGTGTAGACTGCCAGCTTCTCAGTGTCCTCAGGTGGTGGAAGCGGGGAGGAAGCTCTCTGGAGCTTAAGGCTTTTATAAGGGTAATAATCCCATTCGTGAGGGCTCTGCTCTCATGACCTAATCACCACTCAAAGGCTCTACCTCCTAATATCACCTTGGGGGTTAGGATTTCAACATACAAATTTTGGGGGGACTCAAACATTCAGTCCATTGCACCCTCTGATTCCTTCAACTGGGTTAAGTTCTCCGCCCTTAGTCTCTCACTGCTGAACTCCAATACATATATTCTCACTATGGTGAAAGGATTTCGCCCTGATTGCAGGCTCTGTGATCAGAAAGCCTGGCTTCAGATTACCTCTCTGCCAGTTACCCTGTGGGAACTAAAGCTTATGAAGTGTTAGCAGTGTCTGGTACATAAATAATATTAGCAACTTGGCCGGGCACGGTGGCTCACGCCTATAATCCCAGCACTTTGGGAGGCTGAGTGGGGAGGATCACTTGAGGCCTGGAGTTCATGACCAACCTGGCCAACATGGCAAAACCCCGTCTCTACTAAAAATACAAAAATTAGCCACAGTTGTGGTGGATGCCTGTAACCCCAGAGGAGGCAGTGAGCGGAGATCGCCCACTGCACTCCAGCCTGGGCCACAGAGTGAGACTCAGTCTCAAAAATATATATAATTAGCCAGGCGTGGTGGCATACACCTGTGATCCCAGCTACTCAGGAGGCTGAGGCAAGAGAATCGCTTGAACTTGGGAGGCGGAGGTAGGCGGAGGTTGCTGTGAGCCAAGGTCACACCACTGCACTCCAGCCTGGGTAACATAGCGAGACTCCGTCTCAAATATATATATACACACATATATATTATATATATATATATATATATGCAACTATTAAAATATGATTTAGGAAATTGGTGATTTAGGAAATTGGTGTACTTCTACTTTCATTCCAAGTAACAACTTTTATTTTATTTTTATTTTTAATTATTTTTTTAGCAGATGCTTAGAGTGGAGGGTTGTGAAAAATTCAGAGGCCATATCCAGGATTAAGAGGGAAAGACTGGAGATCAAGTAGTGATGTCTCCTCGGTCTCAGTCCAGGCTGGAAATGGGGGCTGTATGCCACATATTTTCTCTTTCTGCACTAGACTGAAAGTGACTTAAAAGTGCTAATTCATTCAGGCCTTCAATTTATTTACTACTATGTACCAAGCGCTGTGGTTTCCATAGCATATACATTAATGAATAAAACAGACAGAGCCCTGGCCTCAGGGAGCTAATGGACTAGTGAAAGAACCGGATAATCATAAGGAAGCTAGAAAATAAAGACAGAATACAACTAGTGATGGGGAGTGCTGTGAAGAAAACCATGATTGTAGCCACAAAGAATCGAGGGTGGGTCAGAAAGCTACATTAGAAAAGATGGTCAGAGGAGGCATCTCAAGAGAGATGGGAAAAGTGTCCGAGCAGTGAGAACAGCGCATGCCAGGACCTGAAGTAGACGAGCTCTCGGCATGTTCAAGAAATTGGAAAGAAGCCCATTTGGCTGCAGCGTAATCAGAAAGAGGAGTGGAATGAAACGGTGGGGTCGCAGGGAGATAGGCAGGAGGCAGAGCACATAAAGCAGTGGTTCTCAGCCTCAAGCATGTATCCCAACTCCCCAGAGAGCTTGTGAAAACACAGATTGCTGCCCCACTCCCAGAGTTTCTGATCCAGTAAGTTTGGGGTGGAGCCTGAGAATCTGCATTTCTAACAAGTTCCAAGTGATGCTGCAGGTCTGGGGATCACTCTTTGAGTACTCCTGATATAAGCCGTTTTCAGTCCACGGCAAAGGGCTTGGATTTTATTGGAAGCATTAGTGGGATACCATCAAAGGAGGTCAAGAGTGATAGCTTTAATTATTATTTTTTAAATGATTACTCAGACCATTATGTGGAGAACTAATTAGAAATTGTCAAGACTAAAAATGGGGAGGCTATTCAGAAAGTTGTTTACAGTGGTCAGGCAAGGGCAGTGGCAGTAGAGGGAAGAGGAAACTTTCAAGATGAATTTAGGAGTGGCATCAATAGGATCTGCCTGTGGATTATGGAATGAGTAGGGAAGAAGACACAGAGGATGTTGACTGGGTTTCTGGCTTGAGAAAGGGAGATGGCCAAGGCATGTACTGAGATGGGGGAGATTGAAGGCAGGAACATGCTTAGAAGGGAAAGGAAAAGAATATATTCAACATGTGTTAGACAGGTTAAATTTGAAGAATCATCTCCGAAGACTCAGAGCCTAATAAGAATGATACATTGGACTTTGGGGACTTGGGGGAATGGTTGGGGGTGGCGAGGTATAAAAGACCACACCTTGGGTACAGTGTACACTGCTTGAGTGATAGGGGCACCAAAATCTCAGAAATCACTGCTGAAGAATTTATTCATGTAACCAAACACCACCTGTTCCCCAAAAGCCTATTGAAATAAAAGAGAAAAAAAAAAGATACTCTGAGCGTAGTATATATAGACATTTCAATGAGTGAACTAAAAATAAAGGTAATAACCCCCTGGTCAGTGCTAATATGAAAGCTGTATGGGTGCTTGGGGACCAAGCCAGCTCCTCAGCCTCTGTCTCTGGGAGCTGGGAGTGCTTAGTAATAAATCATTGCTGCATCACCAGAGTAGCCTCCTACATAAATCATTTTAGATGCAAATCAGTCACCTTTGGAAACTAGATTAGCTCTTGGGTACCTGGAAGTTAATGGTATGTGCAACCTAAAGTGGAAGCTCCTTTGGAAACAAGGTTTTTCCAAGGTTTATCCTAACACTGGGTTTTTAAACTTTGGTACTATTGATGTTTGAGCTGGATAATTCTTTGCTATGGGAGGCTGTCCTGTGCATTGTTAAATGTTTAGCAGTATCCCTGGCTTCTGCTTGCCAGGTGCCAGTGGTAGCTGACTCCCAATTAATGACAAGCAAAAATGCCTTCAGCCATTGCCAAATGTTGCCTGGGGGTGCAAAATCATTTCTAGTTGAGAAACATGGCTGTAAGAGGACGCTGACATGTTAACCCCTTGTGGTACCCCTTGCTGCGAGACAAACTCTCTTCTCCATTTAATGTACTGTCCTTGTTTTCCATCCTAGCCGCTCAGAGCCTGTACTTTCTGTCTTTCAAGGTGATTTTCAATCCATCCGAAACGTTAATCCAGGTCAGTGGTTAAGGAGATACTATAACTCTAACCATTTTCTAAAGAGGATATCTCTGGCCTTAAAATATTCCCATCAGTGTTGCTGATGCAGGGAACTTTAGGGTATCCTGGAGGAGGAAGAATGTACCAGGAGAATCTGATGATAATTATGATAATGATAATAATAGTAGTTGCAGCAGCTAACATTTATATAGGAATTTGCCATACATAGTCTAAATATTTTTAAAATATTAGCTTATTGAATTCCTTATAGCAGCACGGTGACTTTGGCACTATTAGTATGATTCTCATTTTACAGATGAGGAAAATGAAGTGCAGTGACCTACCCAAGCTTACACAGGGAAACAGCAAAGCTGGGTCCAGATCCAGGCTCTTTACTATTTCCAAAAGAGGGATAGGCATCTGATGAGAGAATATGGGGCAGGTGTGTATAAAATGGTCTGCCTGTTAAGACTCGTCACCTTTAATCCTTAATTACACTTGTAAATTTACCAAGTCCCTTCAGTAGAAAATCCCCACAGAATTTTAGAAATCATGATTCCTACCCATGATAAATATTTTAAATGAATGATTATTCATTTGTTCATTCATGTCTCCCGTTTCATTCTGTTTAAAGGAGGCATCCAACTTCAGTTTTCTCAGCAAGCACACATTTAGGCCACAGATTTCATTAAGTCACAGTAATTCATTTTCACAAGCTTGTAACTTTTATTTTGGTACGCAGAAACAACTCTGCCACATTTTGCTGCTATTTCCAGAGTTCACGGAGAAGCCAACACAAACATTTGCATTACTGTGGCAACTGCAGGCAGCTGTGAAATTACAGGTGTGCTGTGTTCACATGGTTTAGGGGGGATGAGAGCTCACACTTCTTCCAGAAACTCCTCCAGGAGCAAGTAGATTGCAGAGAGGAATGTGCTTGAATGAGGGATATAACACAAGAGTTGTGAGCTGATACTTTGATTGCTGCCTTGGCCCCTGGAAAGATAAGTTCATGACATTTTCCTTCAAGATGTGCTCTGAATGCAATTCCTGTAGCTCATAAAATATCAGTGGAACTCAGGCAGACTGGGCCTTAAGGGCCATCAAGAATGTGATGACAACTGGTACAGTGTTCCACATGACCCTGTTTGTGCTACATCTATAGATTTTGAAATTCCTTTGAAAAGCGCTTCCATCTGGTGAATCTCTCTAAGGAGAGAAGTTTTAGATTTATGCATTCTAGCATCTGAAGAAAAAAATTCTTCATGCTGTTCCTGAGAAGATCGAAAATTTGCATCAACAAAGCAGGTCCTTTAATCTGCTTTAGTTTTCATTTTGACAAGCATTACTCCCAGACCAAGACTGTCAAATGGGTTGTTGCTGTTACTGAACATTTCCTTTGGCTTTGTTGAATCGTTCCTCTCCCATGTGTCAATAATAATGATAATACTGAAATGGACACTTACTATGTGCTTATCATTTTCCATGAATAATTAAACCCCTCAATCCCATGATATAGGAACAGTCACTGTCCCCTGATTTACACATGAGAAAATACAGGCTTAAAAAGAGAAGTCGGCTGCCCAAAGTCACAAATGAGCCAGCAAGGGAGGCAGACTCGAACCTTGGACTCATTCTTGGGCACCCAGTGTCTTCTATGAACTGCCTCCTGCCTATGACTATCATAAGCCCAAGGAAAAGCAGCAGCAGGATGGCTTGTCCATGTGCTTCTTGCACATGTCTGTACAGCAACCCAGGTGTCCAGTGCTCAGCAGGTTGCAGATCTCCCTAGACATATCTGAGGGCAAAGTGTCTGCGAATCTTCTTCATTCCCTCTCTTCACAAGGCCTGGAGGCACCCTTCATTGAGTTTGCATGAGAAGCATCCAAACCTCAAGGTGCTCCAGGGCTTGTCCTAGCAGCTGCCACAGCAAACTGTCAAAAGGAGCAAATAGGTGCTTGAGCAAGTGCCAGGTCTGGCCAGTGCTTGCACTGCTTGAAACCTCTCAGCAAACAATTAACTTTAAGTGTGTTTTCTCTGCCAGAATCCATTAGGGCAATCAATATTGGCATCTCTCTTTGCATGATTAATAAGAGTCCCGTTCCTGGACCTGCCCTGCAGAAAGTACCTTCAAAAATTCCTGAAGGCTTTATAGACATTAATAAATTAAGTCTCCCAACAGCTCTCCCTGCAAGAAAACACAGAGAACAGAGCTGTTTAAGTTTGTGGGGAGACAGAGAATGAGAGAGAGGGCAGGTATGCAGGAGAGGACCCCACCCTCTCAACCCCTCACCACCCTGACACCTCACCAAGTCCCCTTAGGCACCTTTGTAAAACCTCCAGAATACAGTTACGAAACCACCAGTGAGTCCTGACCTACCTCCTCCGTTTATCTTATTTGTCACTCTATCTCATGGTTACCTCGTACAGGGCCTGACACTTGGAAGTGCTCAATAAATTTTAGATCAGGTTGATATGCCTTGGTAAAAAAGAATCACTGTTGTTTTGTGTGTCCTGCTTTGCTATAAAAAAAAGTTACGTGAATATAAGAATTCAGAGGAGTATGTTAAACCCTACAGAGGAAATTCCGCAAGAAAACATGTTCAGGCAAATGACTTCTAAAGACCCTCCTTTTGCCACCCTCCTCATCCCCTTGCCTTCCTGCTTCCTGCCCTGTAGCAGGGCCATGCAACGATAATTAAACAGCTTTGACTTGATGCTACTTTCTAGGATAAGGTGCCTATCTCCATCCCTTAGTTATCCCCAAATGTTCATCCTGCTTCCTCTTGACAGGGACTGCCTGGCCAACCTACGTATTGTGAGAGACATGACCCAAGTTCCTGGCAGAGGGACTGGAGGCTGGGGCTGCTGGGCAAGGACCAGGCTCAGCGTCTCACCCTCACCCAAGCTTCTCCCCCAAGGCACAGGTGGTGCCATGGGCCAGAAGGACCCATCTCAGTTCCTGATGCTACTCACTGGCAGAACAGCTGGGCTACTGTGCAGAAAGGCATTTGGCAGGTGTGGGGGACAGAGATGCTTCCGTCTGACACCCAGCCATGCCAGGGAAATACTGGAGGGAGCCATTGGGGAAAGAGCATTGCTGCCTTCCAGTCCTAAAGCACATTCACCTCCGCTGTTTTCTGTGGAAGATTGAATTCTGCTGGAATTGTTCTGGAAGAATTGTTCTGGAAGAATGAGTTCTGTGGAAGAATGAATTCTGGAACAATTGTTTTAATAAGAATGATTTTGCTGTCAAATGGCCAGATTTTTTTCATTAGTCCAGTGAGGGGTGTGCCAGCTAGTTGCCAAGATGAATGGATTGAGATTGTTTGAATTACTGAGCTCTGAAATAACAGGATCTCCTCAGTTCCATCTCTGGAACCAATACCAAATGCCATCAGAGGTCAGCTTCTGGTCTGTTTCTCAGCTTTAGACAGGTGTGCACTTAAACCATTCATGAAAAATGATAGTAGTTTGTTTCCTTAGGTTTATAGTTTAAAAAAAAAAGTGTATGAACTTAGGCCCAGTCCTTGTTCCAGAGGCAGAGATGTGGGTGTCTAACCGTGGCTCCATGACCTACTAAATGAGCTTCCCTGGAAAGTGGGAATAATAATTCCTCCCTTGCAGGGCTGTCAAAGTTTAGTTGGGTAACTTCAATATTCCCCAAAGTTTCTATTATATACAAAAGGATTCTGTGGCTAAGTAGGTTTGGGAAACACCACATTGAAAATAAGCAGGTTTCTTTACTGTAGAATTTCTCAGAGCCTTTATAATGCTTATCTATACCAGGAAATTTCCTGGAAGGGGCTTGAGTAAATGGCATTTTATTTAACTATGATACACTTTATTTTTTTAAGGAACATCTTGCTATATCCAGAGCAAACTTTGGGGAAACGCTAGACAATACAATAAAT
Organism: Gorilla gorilla gorilla; assembly: GCF_029281585.2. NCBI lineage: Eukaryota > Metazoa > Chordata > Mammalia > Primates > Hominidae > Gorilla > Gorilla gorilla. Next base: position 37,042,619 of record NC_073237.2, read on the forward strand.
TTAACCTCATGCCAACATAGGTAAGGTAATTGCAACGATTTAATAAGTACCCACTATGTTTTGGGTAGAGCGCAGTATAAATAATAAATGAAGAATGCAGTGTGCTAGCACCTGAACAGGAAATGTATTTACATAGATCTCCCCCAGACACTCTTTAAAGGCACCAGCCTACTGGGTTCACAGAGCAGCTCTGTCCTGATTTAAAGGGAAAACAATCTGCTTCTAGGACTACTTATCCCTCTACACCCATATCCACATATAAAAAACCAGCTTGTCCTTCTTGACTTGACCCAGGAGCCACCCCAAGTCCATTCTGTCAATTCCTTCAACAGGTTATCTGGCCCTCTCTCATGTAACCTTCAAGAATCTCTGTTATTTGTCTAGAATCATTTGAGCCTGAGTTTGAACTCCCAAACTTCAACTTCCTACCCACATAAGTTATTTGTGCCTCAGTTTCTCCAACTATAAAACCTGAACCCTGCCACTTCATAAAGGCAGAAATGAGATGCAGAGATTAAATGAGGAACTTTATTAATAATAGCAAATTCTTCTGTACCACTTTTTATGCACCAGGCTCTGTTGTAAGGGCTCCCATATATATGAATTTTTGACATCGCCATGACAGCCCTGTGGGTGAGGTTCTGTTATTACCCCCAAGGCACAGAGAGGTTGCATAATTTGTCCAAGTGATCATGTGCAAGCAGGGTGTGAACATGGGTAAGCTGGGAGTCCTAGATCCATGCTCTTAACCCCCTCACCTGCAGGTCTAAACAGTGGCTGCCACACAGTAAGTGTCTATTGATGGACATTTTCGTCTCCCCCCACATTCTTTTCCCTGCTAAACTCTCTCTTATGACCTTACTAATCAATTTATTCTCCTCTCCCCCCAATACCTTCTTGCTTATTAGTTTTATTTGTTTCATCATTCATATCTTTAACACCTAAAGACCGCATAGCACAAAGTCCTGGAAGTTCATGAGATTATTGTGGGGCTTTGAAGTGGGGATTTAATTGGATTGGGTAGGGGAGAGGGAAGCGCTGGCAGTTTCATACCCCTCAGGGAACTGCAAAAAGCACCAGTTCTGCAGTGAATAACATAGCAAGTGGCCCCTGGATGGATATATATATATATATATATATATATATATATATATATCACCTTCACCTCTCATTTCACACCAGAGAGGCATATCTTACTGCAAGTTCACATTTATCAGGTTTTTATTATGTCTTGGGAGGGCAAGGTCCACTGAATTCTTGCTCTGGTCTTTTCTCAGCCTAGGTAGGAGCCACGGACCTGTTTGTCTGAATCATGGTGAAGGAACTCACAACGTGCCTGGATTGATTAGGTGCATTTTTCCACCCTCAGCCATGGGGGTGAAGGGGGTTGGAGAAGGATTGGCCCTGATCTTCTAAACAGCACACATCTTTCTAGCTTCTGGATGAAAGAGTGAGTCAGGGCACCAGGAATAACTAGGAACAGTTGATCCTACTCAGTGTGTTAAGGGGAACCTGGGGCTTTAGGCAGAGAAGGCTGTGTAGAAAGAATCGATCTGATATCTGAAGCAGTGGTTGTTCCACACAGCTGGGTGTCTTTGAGCCCCTTAACTTTTTTGCTTTTTTCATTACTCATCACATATTAAAGCAGTCGAGGAATTGACCTAGTACAAAGTGGTGGCAATAATAACAAATAATAACATTTACAGTGCCCGACACTATGCCAAGCTGTCAACACATACAAATGTCATTTCATCGCTCATTTGAACTATGGAAAAGCTGACACTTAGATGAAATAATGTGCTCAAAGACACAGAGCAGAATGAGGGGATGTCAGAATTATGAACCCAGGGCTTTCTGACTCCAAGGCCCGAAGCTAGAGAATGCCCACTGGTATCAGGTTAATGTCCACCCCTCATCAATTTAATGTTACTTTTTCCAGACTTAGCTCACACTTGTAATCCTAACGCTTTGGGAGGCCAAGGCTGGAGGATTGCTTGAACCCCGTTGATACCAGCCTAGGCAACATAGCGAGACGTCATCTCTACATAAAATAAAAAATTAGCTGGATGTGGTGGTGCATTCTTGTAGTTCTAGCTACTCAAGAGGCTGAGGCAGGAGGATTGCTTAAGCCCAGGAGGTTGAGGATACAATGAGCTACGATGGCGCCACTGCACACCAGCCTGGACAACAGAGGGAGACCCTGTCTCTTAAACGAAAAAAAAGTTCTAGGGCTACCTGTAAGGAAAACATCTTTAATTCCATCACAAAATCAGTCAGTGCCACAAAGGGCCCAGCCTAGAGTGCGATGACTGGTGTTGCCATTACACCCGGTTCTCTGCTATCCACATCTGGCTTGGTTTCCACAGGCACTTAACAGAATTCCAGGGCCACTCAGGGTTCTCAGGATCCCAAGAAGCACAGAAAATGTAGGCAGCTTCTCAGTCTTTTGGCAGAGACAGACTTGTAGCCCCAGGACTCCAGCCTCAGGGAAGATGTGTTAAGTCTTTAGCAGTCCTCAGATCAGCAGGGACTGGGGAGGCAACACCGAGAGGCAACAGCCATTTATTTTTGTGGGAAATAGAGTGTCAGAGCCATAGAATGTTAGGTCCAGAAGGCACCTTAGAAATTACCTAGGCCAGGATTTTTCAAACTTTAATTTTGTCAAGTGTAATTCTACCGAGAACTTAAACACCCACTATGGATAGATAAGAGGAAAACAGGATTCCTTGCTCCTTCCACCATTCAGCAGCACCTCCATGCCTGCAGTAGAATTTGAGACATACTGATCTCAGCTGCATGTCTTGTCAGCTCAGGAGCCTGAAACCTAGAGAGGTTAAACAAGTTCCTCCAAAGCTCACCCAGATCATTAGCCCAGTGAGAGGTAGTGAACTGATGTTCCCCAGATGATTTCTAGATCTGAAAAGGTGGAGTTGGCTCTGCCTCATCCCACTCCCAGGTTAAATTGAACTTCCTTAGGCAGTGTGTAAAGCCCCAGACATCTTCTTTGAATGGTTGATGCCATTTAGGCTGTCTCAATTCCCTCTTATGAGTTTTAACTAATCTCTTATGAGGGGTTAGGAACTATGAGGGGGTGGTGGGCAGGTGGGGGATGGATCCTGAAATAGCTTGAATAGCTTAAGAGCCCTGGACTACAGCAAGAACAAGGGTGATTTACAAGGGTGGGGGTGGGGAGGGGCCAGAAGCTGGACCACCTCCACTCCTCCCACCATTTGGCCCAGAGTCATCGTTAATGAGATAGTTAGTTGAATAAGGCATTTATTCAACCTGGAAAATGCCCAGTGGCTTCAGCCCTTATAGTATGGAAATCCTATCTCTTGGCGGGGCGTGGTGGCTCACACCTGTGATCCCAGCACTTTGGGAGGCCGAGGCGGGTGGATCACGAGGTCAAGAGATCGAGACCATCCTGGCCAGCATGGTGAAAACCTGTCTCTACTAAAAATACAAAGATTAGCTGGGTGTCATGGCGGGTGTCTGTAGTCCCAGCTACTCGGGAGGCTGAGGCGGAGGTTGCAGTGAGCCAAGATCATGCCACTGCACTCCAGCCTGGCGACAGAGTGAGATTCTGTCTTAAAAAAAAAAATTCCTATCTCTTTTTCTGCACTTGGCCCCACCCCAGAACTTTGTGATTGGTCCCAAGAGGGAAAATAAAACATATTTGGTGGAGAATGGGTATGCACTAAAGTTGCACTGCTAGTGGGGGCCCATAGACCTCGTGGTGGGTGAGGATTTGGACACAACTTGCAAGATACAGGGGTTGATCCAGCTTTTCCCAGAAAGGCGTGGGTGGGTTCTGCTGAACTGGCACATCAGGAGTTTCACTGGGGTTAATGTTTTAACCATTGTGTCAATATACTTAATGACACTTTGTTTGAATATTCTATGACAGAGTGGAAGCACTTTTAACGAACAAGTTTTGTTTTATTTTTAGGTGAGCGAATAGCAGTAAGATTTACCTAGGTACACTTTGTACTATATTGAAAAGTTTACATTTTGAAAAACCAAATACATTATATTTAGACCAAAGAAATACTTAGACTTTATGCCTTGAGAGCTTTGCAACTCTTTCAGTGCTTATAATCTTTTCAAGATCTGAGGGTCTGTTTCACTCTCCTGGTGCTTCCTGGACTGTGTAGTTTTTATTTGGGAGATTAACCACTGGGGGCTTTTGTTCAGAACCTGCCTTGGACTGAATGGCTTTGGACCAGGTCTCACTTGGTGCCTTCTGCCCCTATGGTAAGGAGAAAAGATCTGCAGCCCTCACAGCCCAGCTCCTCCAACACTTTGGGGTGTGACCTTGGGCAGGAAACTTCATCTTCCTCTGTCGTTTCCTCATCTGTGAACAGGGGATGATGGTAGTACCTGCCTCCTGTGGTTGTGGTGAGGACTCAGTGAGGTAATGGCTGGTCCTGGTTCAGAGTAAACCCTCAGTAATTATCGAATATTGTTGTCACTGTTGTCACCAGCACTGTCACCCCACAGCTAGCTGTCTCTTATACCAAAAACTCAAGTCATAGAATTTCAGAGTTGAAGGAAACCCCAGTAATTCCTAAAGGTGTGTTAGAATCCCCAAGGGTGCTTTAAAAGTCACCTATTCCTGAGTTGCACCCAAGACCCAGTAAATCACAAGGGGGTCTGGGAATCCACTCTGCTGAGAAGCAATGCAGGAGATGGTAACATGCAACCAGAGATGAAAACCATCTTCCCTTGCCTGAATCCCTGCTCCAACAACCCTTGCAAGTGGTCTCCGGGCTTCTTCTTGAACACCTCCAGCCTGGGGAGCTCGCTATCACCTGAGACAATGCATCCCATTTTGGACACCTTAGGCAATGTAAATTTGTCTTCATGCTGACCTAAAGAAAGGGGTTCCTTCTGACCCTGAGGAGGCAGAACAGAGCAGTGGAAAGAGAGCAAGCTTTGAGCTTTGAGCTCAGAAGACGTGGGCTAGAATTCCACTCTAGCACTTGTTAGCTTTGTGGCCCTGGATAAGTGGTTTGCAATTTTCTTTTCCCTTTCCTCTTCCAAATGACCTTCTTTCAAATATTTGAGCCCTATCCTTCCAGTCTTCTCCTAGCCTCCCTGTGTGATAAGACCTTCATTTCCTTTATCACTTTGGTCACATGCCCAGCTCTGCCCATGCACATACAATACTCAAAGATGCACAGGATTCCCCAGGTGTGGTTCTGGGTCAGGGAGGCATCAGGGCTGGCAAGGGCTGGGAGAATGGACCAGAAAGCCATAGAATGAGACACAGGGGGAAGAAGAACACAGACTGGCACACCAGATCCCTGGCCCTCACCTTCATGGTCCTTTGGCCAAGCTGCCCCCTGGTTCCAATAGTTCTGGGACTAAACCCTGGCTTTTGCCCTTGGACCAGGAGTAGTGGTGAATGTAATCATTCTGGCCACATCGTTGAGGGAACTAGATGGGGTCAGGGCCAGCTTTCCCTCCTGTTCACTTTGTCCAGAGCTGACATCAGAGCCTGCTGGAGGGTAGGTGAGCAGGAATATGTGTCCCTTTTTACCCATGTCCAGATGCAGCATCCATCCTTATGACCTCATTCCCTCCCCAGCTGAGATTCATTCTCAGTCACACACAGTCTTTTCAGTCTAGAAGCAAAGACTCTTCTACCCATTGTGTAGCTCAGAAAGAGAAATGCAAAGGTTTTGAGATCTGATTTCTGACCTGAAGATCCTTATTACTAGCTATGGGTCTTCAGAAAGTTTAACCTCTCTTAGTTTCAGTTCCTTCATCTGTAAAAATTGAGACATAAGTAGCCCATACCTCATAGATTGCAGGAAGAATTAAATGATGTGGTGTATACAAACTCTTAGTCTAAGTGATTGATGTGTGTTGGCTTCTTGGGGGAAGGAGAGGTGACGGTGAATGATTTCTTACCCCACTACCTGTGAGAGCAGAGCAAGACAGGCTGGGCTTGCCCATCACCCTGCCCTTCAACCCCCTGTGGGGGACCTAGGGTTCAAATGAACGTTACTATCCACACATCTGTAAAGCTGGCCAGTGTTACTCTGGGGCAAACCTAAACAGAATGTCAAATGGAATTTGAATTTTACAGAGGAAATGTGAAAGTCTTAGAGAACATTTCGCTAGTTTTTAAAACTTTTTATAGGTCACAGTTCAGTTGCCTTGCAGTTTCATGAACTTTGCCAGTGTTTTCAATTTAGCATAAAAAGTGTGGTCAGATTTGTATAAACCTCACCTGGGAACTTGATTGAAGCACAAGTTCTCAGACCCCTCCCAGACTCACTGAAACTCTGGGGGTGCAGCTCAGCAGTCTGTGTTCAGTGAGCACTCCAGGTGCTTCTCAGGGCTCCCGTTTGAGAACACTGGTCTAGGTGTTAGAAGGGTCGTCCCCTCCCTTCTCCCCTTCCTCCCACCCGTGGCAGTTTTGAGGTCCAGATGACCAAGCCCGGCTCTCTAGCCGTGTATTTTCAGCACTTCCGTAGTGTGAAGACAGCTCCTGAGAGAATGACTCATCGTCTCATCCTGGGAAATTCATGTATTCGTGTCACAGCAGGTGTAATCTAAATCTAAGCCTAGGCCTGGAAAAGAGTTAGGAAACAAACATCTGTTTTGGGTGTTCAGACTGACAGATCAGTTGTCTCCCTCCACCTCGGAGGCTTCCTTCCTGATCTCCTGACCACAGTAATAGTTCTCTGATGGCTAATGAAAATAGCAAATTTTATCAAGTTCTACCTTTTGGAAAATACCATTCATTATTTTCCCTTTAATCCTCACAACAGCCCAACAAGGTAGATGCTATTAAGATCCTTATGTCCTTCACAGTGAAACAGCCTCAGAGAGGCTAAGTCATTTGCCCAAGATCGTGTAGCTAATAAATGGGAGACGAGAGACTTGAGTTCAAGTCAGACACCAGATTCTGTAAATCTTCAGCCAGACTTCCCACTTGGTTAAGCAAGCTAGATCCTTGAGCCAGGAATATTCCAGGCCTGTGGTTCTTAAAATTTGTCATGGATCAGGATTTCTGGAGGACATCTTAAAGCACAGATTGCTGGAACCTTGTCCCCAAGTGTTAGATTCAGTGCTGCTAGGTTGAGGCCTGGGAATTTGCATTTCTAGCAAGCTCCCAGATATTGCTGATGCTGCTGGTCCGGAGACCACACTTAAAGAATCACTTCTGTAGGCCAGTATTTCTCAACCAGGGCTGTACATTAGAATCATCTGAGGAACTTCAGATTCAATTGTTCTAGTGTGAGACACTGCCATTCTATTTTTTTATGTTCCCTGGATAATTCTAATGCACAGCCGGGGTTGAGAACCACTGCTATACTCAAAGGAAGAGTACTAATTCCTTTTTATAGCTTTGGTTCTTGAGTCCTGTGTCCATTTTTTTCTAATGGCAGCATGCATACTTCTGGGAAACTCAGTGTGTGCAACGGGTACCAACACTGCAAGACAAATAGTGCTCATTCATTTCATTTCAATATTTTCTATGAAACAAACATCTATTATGGAGTATAATGCAAAGTGTTCATGAACTCTTAATGTAAAATGTAAAGTAAATGGGATTTAGTCCACTCCTAAGAATTTAGCCAAGGAAAATTGTCAGGACCAACTGTCAAAGACATGTACAAGAAGAAGCATCTAAGTATTACTTTGTCTTGATAATTGCTGAGTCTGTGTGATGGTTGTATGGTGATTCATTGTTCAAAGAATATCTAATACTTATGTCAAGTACAAAAAGCAGGATACAAACTGAATATATAGTATGACTCTAATTGTACTTTTAACAAAACTATACACATACACACACAGAAAAAAGACTGGAAGATAACACAACAAAATATTACCAGTGATTATTTCTTGATGGGATTATGGGTGATAATGATAACATTTTCTAATTTTTAAACAATATTACTTTTATGATTAGACCAAAAGATTTGTGTAGGCAGTCACCTATTCTTGTAAATACATTCTACAATGTCTGCCTGAAATACAAAGCATGCATTTGTAGATTAGAAGTTTTTTCAGAGAATTAGAAAACATCTTACAATTGTTAATTAAGGTCCCAATGGGTGCTAATGCCTTTGGGACCTGGAAATGTGAGAATCATCATAGGAACCTAGGGAGATTGTGCTGGGCAAAAGGGCTTTTGCTCTGCAAGGTGGTTCTTCTAATGGGGTTAGGCAGCAGGGGTTGCTAGAGGCTCCTCAGGATGCATGGGGTGGGTGTGGGGCTTTTGTCCTCTCCTCTAGCGAGTACACACTCCTCCACAGTGCTTCTGTGTGACATCACCAAAGCATCCACTATAATTAATGTATCATAGATCAAATGCACCTTAGTAAAGGGAATTTAGCAATGTCCATGTAGTGTGCAGATATGCAGGAGGTAAGAAAGTCAAGCATATGTAACTCAAGGACCACCTATGAATGTTAATAAAGAAAGAACATATGGAGAAAACTCTTGTATTGCAAAACATGAAGCCCATGTGCCTTCATCATCCCCAGAAGTCTGTCTGTTCATGCTCCCTGGGATTCCGTTCAGAAAACAAGTAAATGGTGCCTTCTGCACATTTATGTTAAACGGAGAACCAAAAAGAGTGACTACCCCACTCCAGTGCTTGCTGGGGCTGGGAGAACAAAGAAGCTGAAAGTATGAGGTACTCAAAGACAGTGTTACTAGGGTAATGATTTTCCAGTATGGCCAAAAGACATCTTCTATGCAACCAAGCCTCACCTGGCCTTACAAAACAAAAGTGGTTTGGCCAGAGCTTGAATAACAGCTGGGATCGATGGCCCAATGTAAAGGAGCAGGTGGCAGGCCAGTGGACCCCACTCTGGGGTGGCCCCATGGTGGACAGAGCCCCTCCTCCCTAAAATGGCCAACACCTGTCCCAAGGAAGGCCACCTAGCCAGAAGTGCCCACCATCTGCTGTAATCAAATTTGCAATCACAGGTAACTTTTCCTCTCAAGGGTCCAGCTGGCAATATAAATAAATGGAATGAATGGGACTCCTCAGATGAGTACAGCATCTTCCATGTATGGGGAGCAGACATTACTGAGCTGCTGCCATGTGGGAATCTCAGTCCAGTTGTGCCAGGTCTTCTGAGTTATTCCAAGAGAAGCAAGAATTCGTCTTTGTGTTATAGTTTCCAGTTTCTAAATGTTGGTAGCATTTTAAAAATACGTAGTCCAAAGAAGACAGTCCTGTGGGCTGACTTTGGCCTGCAGCCACCAGTTTCTCATCTCTGCTTGTGAATGTCAAGCTCTAGAGAGACCATTGCTTTAGTCACCTCTGTCCTCTCCCTCCTCTTCCCACTCCTGCCTCACCATGACCAAATTCCAAAAGACCAGTTCTCCTCAAAAGTTGTGTTTCATAAGGAGCTTAAAATTGGCTACTAGTCTAACAGTAATTTATTTCAGTTGAGGACTTTTTAAACTCCATGACTAACCATTGAGAGGTACTTTCTGGATGATTAAGTTAATAATTTTAAAGGAATTGCCTTGGTTTTTGAGGGGTAGAGGATATATTATTTGGGAAGTGGCTGTTTCAAAGTGAGTGGGATCTAGGTTTAAATCCAGCTTCACCACCTGTATCACTTAAGCAAGTGATGCAGCCTCTCTTAGTTTCTCATTATTTTAAAAAAAAAAATACTTCAGACAGATTAATGGAGTTTATTCAAGCAAAGAATTATTCATGAATTGGGCAGCCCTGAGAATCAGAACAGGTTCAAAGAGACTCCAGGGCTGCTGCTTGGTTGGATAACATTTATCAACAGAAAAAGCAAAGTACAGAAAATGGAAGTGACGTATAGAAACAGCTGGATCGGTTACAGCTGGGCATTTGCCTTATTTGAACCAGGTTTAAACAGTTGTCTGTCTGTGGTTCAGCTACTGTGATTGGCTAAGACTAGGCTACTTGCTGCAAGAGTAGGATATAGCCTGTTTACTCATCAAGTTGGGTTGGTTAGGTACTGACAAACCTTTAGACCAGACTTAAAGTAGAGGAGGCGGCTTTTGGCCAAATTCAATTTAACAGTATTTTTTCATCCACAAAACAGGGAAAACAACTTCAGAGTTTGTTGGTTTTTTTGGGATAAGGATATTTACATGGCTGGTGCCATTGGATGCCAAGGAAATAAAAGTTTCTCTTGGGAGCCAATGTAATTGAGACTTTTAATTGCAAATATTATATAATAGCCACATAAAACTTTTATGAACTTAAGAAATCCTTTTTCTATAGAATTTTCATTGTAGGTAGGTAGTATTGCAGTTGAGATGGAAGACAGTGGGAAAATAGAGAGGGTGAGGGGATGAGCCTTGTGGGTGTCTGTACCTGGGGGAGGTCCTTAGGTCAACTTCCAGTGCTGGAAACTTAGGTATAACATGACCTTATTCAATTTAACTCTTTTGCTTATTGCTGAATCCCTAGTATCTAGCACATCTGCAAACAAATAAATATTTGCTATTGTTAACTATTAAATTAGTTAATGAACAAACAAAGGGTGTATAGTGGGAGTTTTATCTGGCAAGGATGACTCCTGACTCCACAGCTCTGTTCAGATCATACCACATGTCAGAGACAGGGCCAGCTTCACAGTCATGAAACCTGCACTCAGAATGGCCCCATGCTTGGTTTAAGACTCTGCTGTTGCCATCTTGAAGTGCTTAATAATTTCTAAACAAGGGGCTCTGCAAATTACGTAGCCAGTCCTGATCAGAGCATAACAGTAAACACAGAAATGTTAGTGGGTAAATCAAAACTTACAACCTCATGGCCTCTGGAGCCAATCAAATATTTTTGACCCACAGAGTGTTTTTTAAATATAAATAAACTCTTAATATAAACATTTTCTTTAGAATAGTTGGTTTATTAAAAAGTTGTAAAGATAGTACAGAGTTCCCATATATCCCTCACCCAGTTTCCAATATCGCTAACATCTCACAAAACATTTGTCACAGCTGAGGAACTAACACATGAACACTACTGTTATTAAACTCTACATTCAGTTTTCCCCTAATGCCCTTTTTCTGTTCCTGGATTCCATCCAGGATACCACATTACATTTAGTCAGCACGTCTCCTTAGGCTCTTCAGACTTTCCTTGTTTTGATGAACTTGACAGTTTTGAGGACTACCAGTCAGATGTTTTGTAGAACATTCTTCAGTGTTGGTTTGTCTGATTTTTTTAATGGTTAGATAGGGCTTATGGGTTATGGGGAGGGAGACCACAGAAGTGAAGCGACTTATCGTATCAAAGCCATATTCTATGAACACGATTGATCACTGTTGATGTTAACCTTGATCACTTGGTCAAGGTCATGTTTGCCAGGTTTCTTGACTATAAAGCCACCTATACTGTACTCTTTGGAAGCAACTCACCAAGCATAGCCCACACTCAAGAGCTTCATTCATCTCCTTGAACAGGCGGTATTTACATATTTGGAATCTCACTACACAAGAGATTTTTCTTTTCCCTATTTACTATCCAACCATTTATTTATATCCGTGTGAACTCACAGATATTTATTTTCTACTTTAGGTTATAATGCAAAACTACTCCATCTATTTTTTTGCTCAGATTGTTCCAGTTTGGGCCATTCCGGAGCTCTTTCAGGTTGGCTCCTATGCCCCTGTCATTGTGTTTTTATTAGCACTTCCTTTCTTTCTGACACTAAGGTGTCCCAGGCCATCTTTTATATTTCCTGCCTCAGTCCTAAAATCAGCCATTTTCTCCAAGGGGCCCTGATTCCTTTATTAAAAAAATGGTGTTGGAAACCAAGATCCATGTGTTGCATGTGCTCAGTGCTACGAGAGTGTTTTTCTTTCCTTCTGTTTTAATTTTTAAATTTGAATTTTTAAAATTAAGCTGTCAGCTTATAGAGTCAACTTCCAGGCTGAGTGAACTATATAAGACTAAATAATGTTAATAAATAAAATGTTTGAAAATTTTTTAGTGTCCTTGAATTAACTAAAAGTTAACCACGGGGAGGTTTCATGTAAGAATCTAGATTTCTGGATTATCTTGAAAAAAAACAGAAGGTCTGGCAGTCCTAGATCTATATTCCTGCTGGCCAACAATCAGCTAAGGCTGAGAGGCTTTTTTCCTTTCCTGCATAATACACTCTCCAGGCTGGCACAGTCCATGCCACTCCCGATCATATTACACCCAGCCTACTTTACTCATTCATGTTCCTTTGTAATCCCTGAAGGCATGTGAATATGTGATATCTTGTTTAAGACATATTCAAGTAAATAATTTACTTGAATTAGTTCATGAATTTAGCTTGACTTTGACCCAGAGATAAGATTTTAGAGCCACATTTCTGGTTTCTTCCCTATCCCTTCAACTTACCTTCACCGGATCTTACATGCAAATGCAATGACTCACCATTTCTTGCTCAGTGCTGCCTTAACCCCTCTGTGTCAGGTGGAAAAAGTCCTCAGCATCCACTCACAGTCTTTCCCTCAGATTCTTTTTGTCTGGAGAAGATCCCCCAACAGTTTTATTCCTATCTCAGGTTCATTTCAGAAGGGTCACTGTTCCCTTTGGCTCTGCAAAGCCCCCCTCAAGTTGGGTTCCAATTGTTCTTTCTGGGTTCCCCCAACTGTACAAAGAGGATCAATGACATTGCTATCTTCTCCCTTGCCCCCACCTCCTCCCATTATGTGTCTCAGCATGATTTGCCAACCAAATCTGGCTTATTGCAAACTTTAATAACTCTGGAAAACTACCTGTTTGACTTTATTTAGATGGAAATAACCACATCAATGCAAATGTACAATACAATTCGAAGAGGGAGATACTTCTTCCTCGGTATTGGTAAAAATCTGATAGATGCATTTCTCTCTGAGATCTGCAAGGTGTGAAGAGATAACTGTGTATTAATGTTCACGGTAGCCTTACCACCTTAGACATGACTTGGTTAAACGTGGGCCTATAGCAATTCCATGGAGATCTTTCTACCAAGCAGTGGTTTTCAGATTGTGACTCAAGGGCCAGTGCTTGGAGTTGGGAAAAGTAAGGGGAACCCAAGCAGGAGAAGCTCTTCACCACTCCCGCACCACTCAGGTTTCTATGGTTATTTGTTTATTCACTGGCCTAGTCCATTCAAGCTGCTACAACAAAAATACCACAGAGTGGCTTATAAACAACAAATGTTTATTTCTCACAGTTCAGGAGGCTGGGAAGTCCAAGATCAAGGCACTGACAGATTCAGTGTCTGGTGGGTTCAGTGTCTGCTGAGGCCTTGCTTCCCGGTTCACAGATGGCAGTTTTTGCTATAACCTCACATGGAGAAAGAAAAAGGACCCTCTTTTTTTCTTTTTTTTTTTTTTTGAGATGGAGTTTCACTCTTGTTGCCCAGGCTGGAGTGCAATGGGACAATATTGGCTCACCGCAACCTCTGCCTTCCAAGTTCAAGTGATTCTCCTGCCTCAGCCTCCCTAGTAGCTGGGATTACAAGCATGCACCACCATGCCTGGCTAATTTTGTATTTTTAGTACAGACGGGGTTTCTCCATGTCGGTCAGGCTGGTCTTGAATTCCCGACCTCAGGTTATCTGCCCGCCTTAGCCTCCCAAAGTGCTGGGATTACAGGCCTGAGCGACCTCGCCCAGCCAGGACCCTCCTTTTTAAAGGCACTAATCCCATTCATGGGGTGTCTGCCTTCATGATCTAATCACCTCCCAAAGGCCCCACCTCCTAGTACCATCAGCTTGGGAATTAGGATTTCAACACGTGCATTTGAGGGGGGCATAAGCATTCAATCCATTGCATTCAATAATTACATATGGAGAACCACTGTGTTCTGCTATGCATTCGATGCCAGGGCTATGACTATGAACAAGAAAGATCCCTGACATTTTCAGTCTCCTGGGAGACAAAAAAAAAAAAGGACAATTAAAAGATGATGTGGTAGTATTGTCATGGAAGAAGTAGCGGGTGTTATGATATGCCTAACTAGACTGAGGGTGAGGTGGGCAGGGAGGACGTTCTAGAGGAAGTGATAAATTACTTGAGGTTTGAATAACAAATGGGAGTTAGTCAGGCGAAATGGAGAAGCTGAGGAAGAGGTTTCCAGCTACCAATGCTCCAGTGTGTAGGAACGCCCAGAAGCAAGTGAGCAAGAGGATCGTAGCTTCAGATGGCTGGAGTATTACATGCAAGTTGGGAGAATCCAGAAATGATGGTGGACCACTGCATGTGTGAAATCATAAAGGGTCTTGCCTGCATGTTAAATAGCTTTCATTTCACCTTGGAAGCAGTAGGAGGCTGCTTTAGAGTTTTATGCAGAAAAACAGGCTTCCTGGTTAGATTTGCATATTGGGAAGGTCCTTCACCTGCCAAGTGGAGATTGAAGAAATGCAGGAGTAAAGAAAGGAAGCTCGGTTACAAGGGACCTGCATAAACCAGGCAGGAGGTGAGCTAGGAACGAGGCAGTGGGGCTGAAGAGAAATTTAGAGATCATCAACTGTTCAAGACAAGACTTGGTGTTAATTGTCCCCACATAATGGAAGAAAGATTCTACTGGGGAATAAAGAATAGTTTTATTTGTGAGGATACTCACAATATTACATCCATGACAAAGAACCTGGCTTTCAAATTCTGGTTGGGGCTCATGAAAAAAACCAGAAGGTGTGGTAGTCCTAGACCTATATTCCTGATCAAACTCCTGGTACCTCAGCCTGACTTTCCAGAACCAACGAAGTTCATTAACATCCTGTTCTCAGCTCTGGCTCATTTGTCCCATTTGATTTTCAGCAAACTGGTCAGGTTTACACTGTCTAGGGTTTGTTTCTAATGGCTTTTATTGTCAATCCACGGTGAATATCTTTCACGGGTTATCTTGGGTCTTTCTTAATCTACTGCTCCTTTCACATCCATGCTGTGAAAGCAGGGGACAAAGGCAGCCATCTGGGAGCTGGGGATGCTGATGAGCAACTCAGAAGTGGCGCTGGGGGGTAGGAGGAGGTGTGACGAGCTGGACTCATGGTTGCTCCTTGGGGTGGCTGAAACAGCACTTCCTATGCCCAGCACATGGCACGTCTGAAAGAATTAAGACTCTCTTGAGAACATATAATCACATACCACTGTTTGTCTTTCTTTTGGCCCAACCACCATGATAACAGACTGGAGGATAGCACAAAGGGGCTGGGGAGGGGCAGAGGGAGGGAGTTGGAAAACAGAGTAGTAGCCAGTTTATTTCTAAGCATTTGCAGCTGTCAGCTTGTTTGGGGACTTTTTTTTTTCTTTTTTTAGGCAGAGGAACAAAGTCCTGCTACACAGGATTGTTTTCCTTGGCATGACGAACAGACACTTTCTTGAGGAACGTACTGAGATAACACAAAACATCTGCTAAGAGGAATCAATCCTCGCAGCTGAATTTTCATCAGCATCAGCAAGAACACGAAGCTTCTCTCTCTCTCTCCCTCTCTGTATATGTATGTGTGTGTGTGTGTGTGTGTGTATATATATATGTATGTGTGTGTATATATATGTATATGTATGTATATATATAGAGAGAGAGAGAGAGCAGGAGGCAGGAGAATGGATGGATGAAGGGGCAAGAGAATAAGCTAAGAGGAGGAGGATATATATTATTAAGAAACATCTGTGTTGTTCATGTGTTTTGTTTTGTTTTTGCCTTGTGATCCGATTGCATCTTGTTTTGCAAGTATTTTGGAAATGGTGTGTTCTCAGCCACGCTGCCAGAGGAGGTATGTTTTCTTTTTCCACGTGTGTGGGATGTTGTTTTTGTTCAAGAACTATTGAGAATGAGTGGTTTTTATGACTTGTAGAGGGATTTTCACATCCCTCTTATTACTGGACTCTGAAGACAGAAGGGACAGCACAAATGCCCTCAGACATGAATAGCAATTTCAAGGAGAAACATGGGCACTTCTGGTTGTTGTTGACATGCCATCAGGGGTCCCAAAGGATTGGCCAGGAAATCAGGTTTCATCATATGTCCTTTGGAAGCTCCTTGGACAGTTCACATGCTATTCCAATATATCACATGTCTTCCAAGTATACTTTCCAAGAAGAGTTTATCCTTTGGAGAAGAGGCAGCTTCACCTGTCCTGTTTCATTTGCCCTCCTGCCACCCCTGTCTTGGCATTGATTCAGAAGAGCCGTCTTCCTAGCATTGGTAACATCGGCTGCCATTTGCCAGATGCCTTCTGTGTGCCTGCTGGTGCTGTGCTTCTCATTCAGTCCTTGTGGTCTCATGAAGAGCTAGGTATTATTATCACCATTCCTCAGACAAGAAAACAGAGGCTTTTGGCAGTTAGCAAAGTTGCTTAAGGGCAAGCAGCACAGAAGTCCCACAGCTGGAATCATAAATGGGATTGAGGCCAGAGCCAGGCGTTTCACCAGTGTCCTAAACCCCCAGTGTCACATACATTTGGGAAAGTAAAAGCCAAACTACCCTTTTCCACCTTGTCTTCTAACAAGTTTTGTCTCCCCAGCTGTGTCAATTATATTTGCATGAGATGAAAGGAGCTGTAGAAACCCTACAAAGCTTCCTGGCAGAATAGAAGGAGCATAGGCTCTGAGACAGACTAGAATTCAGATCCCTCTTCATCGCAAACTAGCTCTATAAAGCCCAAGTCTGTCCCTTCACCTCTTTGAGCTTTGATTTCAGGGTATGCAGGTGGCACAGGAGCTCAGCTCTCATTCCAACAGTCAGCAAGTATTTATTCCATACCCACCCTGCTCCAGGTGCCAAGCCACTAAGGAGACATCACTAAGGAGACACTTGTGAGGAGGCTGGACACCGTCCCTGCTCTCACAGAGTGGCCAGTCTGGAGCAGGTAACAGACCTGAAGCAGGGACTCCCACAGATACATGTGGAATTACTATGTGTGATCTATGCAGGAAAATTTCAGGAGCAGAATAGCAGATGCCAGGGAAGCTGGGTCTGCGGATGATGGGAGATGCTGAGCCAAGCTCTAAAGAAAGAAGAGGCAGTAACCAGGTGCTCAATAAAGGGGGCTATCTGCCAGTTGTTTGCAGAACTTGAGGTGTTTGGGGGCAGTTCTCCAGTATCCCCAGAGACAACCTTTTGGTTCTTACTCTTCAGACCACAAAAGCCCAGGTTCAGGCCAGCACCGATCACAGATCAGAGTCTCATTCCCAGGTGTTGGCCTTTCTCTTCCAAAGAAAAGGGAAAATGATGAAAACAGGAATGATTAACAGCCAGCTCAGAACATGCATCCCCACCCCCCAATCTCCTGGACCTTAGTCAACCGAAGCATTTCTGCATATTCTAAAGGAGTTTTTCCTTTTTTGGCCTCCATAACAAGATAAAATAAGTAACACAAGCCATTTAGGCAACTTATTTTCTTTCAGAGGTGCCTGAAAAGGAAGGATTGAATGAGATGTTTGAGGGCTTAGTGGAAGGGAGGGGCAGGAGGGAAAGAGGAATAAAGAAAAATGGGTTGAAGTGCAGAAATTACTGGAATTTTTATTAAATTTTCTTGGGGGGAAAGGAGATTTCCTAAGTCAGAGATGAAAGGCAAATCTGCATGGGGCCCCAGAGAAATTATTATGTTTCATACTCGATTTAGCTCACACTGAATGTGGCTTGGAGATCAGAAAGCTGTGGTTAGACACATTCATAAACTCAGCAGGGCTCTGTCAGATGCGGGTTCCTGACTGAGTACCAAGGCTTCATGAGCAACAGAGACAGGGCTACAAGGCTGTCTCATCAGGCCTTCAAGAGAGACTCCAGGCCTGCACTCTCCTCACTCTCCACCCTCACCCCAGCGCCCTGGTCTGCCTCCTCCTTAGCCTAATTGCTCGGAAAACTCTAGTCTTGCTTTGAGTCTAACTGGTGAGCAGACTCCTGCTAGAAACTTGTATTAGTGATTGGTTTGGATTCTGGCCTCTGCTTAGGCATGTTGCCTCAGCGCACTCCAAAACTTGAGCTCAGCTGGCCCTGTTTCAGGCTCATTAACTCCATTTCAGTACTGGTCCATTTGCAGAAACGAAGCTACATCACATGACCCAAGCCATCCAGGTCCAGGGTTATCCTTGGACACCTGGATATCCATCCCCTCTCTGTGGAGCACTAGTCTGAACACTTTCTCAATGTGGGCCAACTTCTTGGAGTCTGAAATTTTCCAGCTTTTAAGCTAAGAGCCACTGGTGGTAGCTCAGGGTAGGATAGAGGGAAGGGCATGTTCTGAGACTCAATTATTGATTGCAAATCACTTAGAGATCTTGTAATCAAAGATTGTTTTCTATATCATCAATACAGGCACATATCTAACAGTCTGGGATTATTGCTGATGGTTTGTCTGGATTATTATAAGACTAGTCAAAATTTAACTCCAAACCCTTAAGATATACAATCTATTTCAGTTAGGACTGCTGGTTAATGTTGTCTGGCATTAACTTTCTGAGTACAGTGACTGAAAATTAACTCTCACCACCTGAAAAAAAAAAAAAAAAAAAAGAGAAGAAGGAAGGTTTCAATGATAAAAAGAAAGTTTCAGAGTTTTTCCTTTCCACACCCTAGGCTGGATCACAGTGTTCCTCATTGCAAAGTTTTCTCTTCTCCCCAAAAGCAACATGCAGCCTTCCATGCCAGGACTATATATATCAAGAGTCTGGCAAAAAGCTATCCTTTCTGCTGTGGGTTTTCTTTCTTTTTTTTTTTTTTTTTTTTTTGCCTCCCCCAAACAGGAGATGATGGATTCACATCTTGACTAAATAAGACCACTGCTCTTTTCTGATTCAATTTTGATCGATGAAGTATTCCCTGCCTTGCCTGTGCCAGGTGCTTTCAAAGGTGGAATCAAAGTATAACACAGTCCCTTTGTTCAGAGAACTTACAGCAATATAAGACATAAGTTTGAGAAACTAGTAGAAAATAATGCAAGGTAGATTATACTCCAGGGCTTATTTAGTACCTGCCACTGTAAGTTTTTTGCAAGTTCAGAATTGATGTATTAATGCCAAGACTGCTATCATGAAAATAAATAGCCAGGAATTTAATCCCAAAGTGTGTTACAAAGACCATTTGGTCAATGGGATACTAAAACTAACAATTCACAATAGAATACTCACTATCTGCAAGGCAGTAAGCTAAACCTTTTAGATGTTTATGTAATTAATCTGCACAACACCCTAAGCTACAAATAACATTAATATATCCCCATTTTTCTTTAAGGGATATATTCTTTAAGGGGAAAGTGAGGCTTGGAGACACTACATCATCTGCATATGGCTACCTTGTGAATAAGTGGTAAAGGTAGAAATAAAGCCTAGGAGTTCTGGTTACAGACTCTGTGTTTTGAATCAATAGCTATTATGAGCAAAGGGGAATCCAGATTTAAATAGGATTTTTTGCTACAGATATTCTCAGATCCTTTACTATGCTTGCGTACATTGTAAACCTCTATGAAAACAGCATTTTTGCCAATATATTTGGTCTCAGAATCCTCTCTTTTTAGCCAAGGATCTCTCAAGAATAGTGATTTTTAAAACACATAATGGGGAATACTGAAGTGGAGGGTCTATCGTGTCTTATGTACTCATGAGGCAGAAGGAGGGCATTGGTTATGGTCCTGATGTTGGGTCACTTGTGCCATGTAGAACACAGGTTGCCCTTTGCTCAGACCCAGCCATGCACAGCTCTCCAGGTCCAGGATGCCATTGTAGCTAGCCAAGTGTCCGTTCGAGGTGATCCAGTTGCCTTTCTTCTTCCAATTGCTGAACTGGATTCTTTTAAAACAAACATTTTTTGAGCTCCTTCCACAAGCAAGCTAAGTGCAGGCCATAAAATGGTGTTTTTGGCTGGACAAGATAGCTCACACGTATAATCCCAGCACGTTGAGAGGCTGAGGTGGGAGGATCGCTTGAGCCCAGGAGCTTGAGACCAGGCTGGGCAACATAGTGGGACCTTGTCTCTACAAAAACATTTACAAAAGTTAGCCAGGCATGGTGGTGCATGCCTGTATTCTCAGCTACTTGGAAGGCTGAGGCAGGAGGATTGCTTGGGCCCAGGAGGCTGAGGCTGCAGTGAGCTGTGATTGTGACACTGCACTCCAGCCTGGGTGACAGAGTAAAACCCTGTCCTTAAAAAATGAATAAATTAAAATAAAATGGTATTCTTGTCCCTTACCTTCCCTGGCACCATAGAACCTATAGGATGCTGAAGAAAGAGCCTGAGTTTTGAAGCCAAATCTCTATCTCCTTTTACCCTTGTGGCCTGGGGCAAATGATTTAACTGAGCTAAGCTCAGTTTCCATTTAAAAAAAAAAAAACTGGGCCGGGCGTGGTGGATCACGCCTATAATCCCAGCACTTTGGGAGGCTGAGGTGGGCAGATCACGAGGTCAGGAGATTGAGACCATCCTGGCTAACACAGTGAAACCCTGTCTCTACTAAAAATACAAAAAATTAGCTGGGCGTGGTGGCGGGCGCCTGTAGTCCCAGCTACTTGGGAGGCTGAGGCAGGAGAATGGCATGAACCTGGGAGGCGAAGCTTGCAGTGAGCCACGATCCTGCCACTGCACTGGGCGAAAGTGCGAGACTCCATCTCAAAAAAACACAAAAACAAACAAACAAAAAAACAAAAAACCTGAAATAATAATTCCACTACTCAGGGTGTCACTGGAATTAAATGACATTGCACATACACAGATCAGCCCTCATTTGGAATTCCCTTTTCTTTTAGTTATGTAATGGAGATTGGATACTTCTTTGCAGCACCATGAAGAAGGAAAACCACTTCAAATCAATCAGTTTTCATGAACTGGCTCTCTGGAGCCTGCCAGGAAAGGGAGTGGGTCAGCAAGCTGTATCTTGTTCTACCTTGCTGCCATGAGGCTAGTTACATAGAATGAGAAAGTTCCAGAGTCTGCAGAAGGGGTGGATATCCGAGGTCTCGCCATCTGAAGGGATAACCTCTTCCAAGTCCCACCTTCTGAGGTTTATTTAAAACACACACACAAATCTGGACGTCTGTAAGGCAGAAGGGAAAAGGGTGAAAATAGTATGCAAACTGTAGAATTGGCCCCTGAACCATCAATAAATATAAGAATTTTTCAAATGCATGTAGCTTTCCTGTTCTTTTCCCACCCTCTGTGAGCTGGATTTTGTCTCTGACTCAGCAGAGAACCCAGTGGGGTTTCCTAGGCTCCTGAGGGCTCCCAACCTCTTTGCAGTGTCTGGAGTTGGCCTGGGGTGACTGCAGTGCATGCCGAACATGTCTCAACTTGAACCGTTTGCAGCTTTTGCTTTTGAAGAATGAATTACCTGCGAGGGAGGGAATGGTGGAAGAGTGGGGCCTGACTTAGCAGCCAGAGCCAAGAGATTCTGAGCCTGGAGTGCTACCTACCCGAGGAGTTCAGGTGGGAAATAATGAAAGTTGAACTTACTCCCAAAGTTCCATTGAGTGCCAAGCACAGTACAGATACTATTATAAAAACACTACAAAGTAAATTTGTGTATTAGTTTTATAATAAAGTTGAGTGATGAAGACTCGACTGGATTTTAAACTAAAGACCTAGTTTAAAATCCTTGCCCTACTGCTTACTAGCTACATAGGCTACATAAGCTGTAGCTAGTAAGAAGTCAGGTTAGTATTTTAAACTTGGTCTTCCAAATTGCAAAACCAACTACTCTAAAGCCATAGCCCAAAATGGATAGGCAAGAGGCAAACCCCCTTCAAGGCCAGAGACAAGTCAGAGACCAGGTATGGAATGGAAGGCACAGCTGAGATTTCTGAGCTGAGCAGTGGCAGAGAAACAGAGCCGCTTGGAGACAGTCTAAAAGGGGCCAGCAATTGCCATAAGCATCCGCAGTGTGTCCAAAACTTTGCCTTATCTGTAGTCAGTGTGGAGGGTAGGGGGGCTGGCTATAAGGGCCACACAGATAAACTGGCACAGCTGAAAGTCCCTGTGTCCCCCAGCATCTGGTGAGCTTCCATGAGACTGGAACCAGGGGAGGAGAAGCGGGAGCACACTTGAGGGAGTTTGAGCTGCCCAGAAAGGAAGGGCTTCAGAGCTAAAAGTGTGTGCAGAGCCCCAGAGCAGTGCTCGTGGACTTTGGAGTCAGACTAACTGGCCAAATCTCTGCTCTACTATTTCCCTGCTGGGTGACCTTGGGCAGCTACTTAATTGTCCCAAATCTATTTCTTCATCTGTGAGATGGAAGTAATTTAAGGCCTGTTCTGAGGGCTCAGTTAGCTAATCTATAGAAAGGGCTTGGCACAGTTCCTAGAACTGTGTAAGAGCTCAGTAAATACAACTTTTTACTGTTAATCCCAGGTCTGTGGTCTTAAGGCCTGGGCAGAGAAAGCTAGCATACTCTTGTTGAAGGCAGCAGAGTATGTCAGCTGACCTCTTCTCGCCTCTGGTTGTAGCTTCTGATGCTGTGGACATTTTTCTGTCCTTCTCTGCCTTCTGTCCCCATCCCCTTTCTTTTGCTTATTTATGTTTCTGTGCCACTGAAGAGTAACTTTTAGATGCCTCACCGTGCTTGACAATCGAGTTGTTCCTCTAACCTGGCAAGAGAGAGCATTGTACTCCGTAATACTCATTTTTTGGATTTTAGAGTCAGGCTGACTTGGTTCAAATCCCAGCCCTACCACTTTTTAGCAACAGAATTCATGCTGAAGAGCTTCAGTGCTATTTATCTATGAAACATTAATAGGAATAATAAAACCTATTCCACAGATACATTGTGAAGACAACATACGTCGACCTCCTGGCATTGTCACCAGGTGGGTTACAGGACTCCCCTTGTGAAGGAAACATAACTATCTTAGAGGGAATTTCATCACTTCTGGGACTCAGGCTTCAAAGACTCCAGACCCGCCCCCAGTGTGGCAACAGCAGTTCTGCAGGCCCCTCTCCACTGAGAAAGCAGCCCATAAACTCTGCATGCAGCTGCCCTCCACCTTCTCTTTGGCTCTACCGCACCCTCAACCCCAAATCCCAGCATCTGTTGCCCAGGCAGTCAGCTCCCAAGCAGTGCCAGAACTTCTCCCTGGGTTCATTTGATATGTTGCCACTTTGTTTCAAAGAAAAGCCATTATCAGTGCTGGGACCCAAGGGAAGCAGATCTTGTCACTGCCGCCTGCCAGACATGTTCCTTCTCATCCTGCCCTTGGGTCCCAGGTGATCCCATTACAGTGTCTCACCAGACAGCTGCTGCTAGGTTTCTGTGGAGGGAAGGACAGCAAAACTCCAGGCTTCCTGGGGACTTGGGGCATGTGCCGTGCATAGTTCTACAATTTTGCTGAAAGGCTAGTGGTCATTTCTACCTTTCTTTGACAAGGGTAATTCTTTTGTTGTTGTTGGTTTTGTTTGTTTGTTTGTTTGTTTGAGACAGAGTCTCACTCTGTCGCCCAGGCTGGAGTGCAGTGGCGTGATCTTGGCTCACTGCAACCTCCACCTCCCAGGTTCAAGCAATTCCCCTGGCTCAACCTCCTGAGTAGCTGGGATTACAGGTGCACGCCACACGCCCGGCTAATTTTTTTGTATTTTTAGTAGAGGTAGTGTTTCACCACGTTGGCCAGACTGGTCTCAAACTCCTGACCTCAGGCAATCTGCCTGCCTCAGCCTCCCAAAGTGCTGGAATTACAGGTGTGAGCCACCGCATCTGGCCGGGTAATTCTTTTCCTTATAACAACAGACCTTACCTTGCAGAGAAAAGGGAGGACATTATCAATTTAATAAGCTCTCACTATGTTCTAGGCGCTGTAGGAGGATCTTACATTAATACCTTCCCAGCCATTTAAGGAAGACCTTATTATGACTGCTCTTTTACAGATGAGAAGCCAAAAGTCAAACAACTTGCCCACAGTCATACAGCTGGAAGGGGAGCAGAGTAAGAATTCAAACAATGTCTGTTTAGCTTAGGAACCCATTACAACATGTCACCACTTAAGGACAGTGCAAATAACAAAACAGCTTAAGCAGTGTTTGAGATGGAGAAAGGAAGTGGGCTTGCGATCCTGCAATTTGTTGCTTTACCGAGCTGGGAGTAGTGGTCATCAGACGGGAAATCTGAGTGACTTTGATGACCACTCACCCTTTCTGTGTTACCAAAAACAAGACCTCCTCCCAACTCTTACCTTCCTCAAAGAGACGAAGGGGAAATCTGTGATGCAAAGTATCTGTGAAAGTTATTGAATTTGCCCACCTCAGAAACAGTATACCTCAGGAAAAGCTTTGCAGACTGGTAGCTTGCAGGCCCAGTGTAACTTATAGAGATGTTTTATTTT
Source organism: Gorilla gorilla gorilla (assembly GCF_029281585.2). Taxonomy (NCBI): domain Eukaryota; kingdom Metazoa; phylum Chordata; class Mammalia; order Primates; family Hominidae; genus Gorilla; species Gorilla gorilla. Next base: position 37,066,859 of record NC_073237.2, read on the forward strand.
GACTCATGGTACTTTTTAAAACTTCAAGTTAATTGCTAATGTTTAAAAAATGCAGCAGGTCCACATATAACTCTAAATTTCTGAATTATCTTGAAAAATTAGAAGCTCTAACAACACTGGGCCTCCATCCCTATATGGCCACTGTTGGCTGTAGTCGCAGCAACTGCTCCCTTTGATGGGGAGGTGGAAGGTGCTTTCTAGTTTGCTACCAACCCCCCCCACACACACACTCCCTATGACTCGTGTGACGGGTGCCAGTCTCCCTGTAGCATTACCCTCAGACAGTTTTCATATTAGAGGAAAGAGGAAAAGGATCTATCCCATCATGGTTTCATTCTTTCTTCTTTTTTTCTTCTCTAGGTGTTCCCTTCCCAAAGAACTTCCTTCAGATCTGCAAGAAGATCCTGTGCCGCCTTTTCCGGGTCTTTGTCCACGTCTATATCCACCACTTCGACCGGGTCATTGTGATGGGTGCAGAGGCCCATGTCAACACCTGCTACAAACACTTCTATTACTTTGTCACAGAGATGAACCTCATAGACCGCAAGGAGCTAGAGCCTTTGGTAAGTGACACCATGAAATAATGGTATCCAAGTCACCCCAGGAGCTCGGCCATTTGTCAGAGCGCATTGTCAATCCCTGGAAAATGCTCATTGATGGCTAGCTGTTAGCCTGAGGGCTGCAGAATTGAATGGGGCTTAGTGGTCAACTAACAGCCAGGAGATGCCAAGATGTCCACTGTCACCAAATAAGTGTCCAAGATTACCCTCCAAGAGGTGGCAGAATGTTGTGGGAATATAATAGTTTGGATCAGAGGGAGTAGCTTTAACTCTCAGTTCCAAAGTCATTCTTCCACTTATTGAATTCCTTAAATGGGCATCTTTGATATTTTATATTATCTCTCACTCTGTTAATCAAAGATTATCAGAAACATTTCTTCAGTCAGTAAATAAATATTTAGCACCTACTGTGTGCCAGCTGCTAGGCATACAGTCAGGTAAAACTGCCTTTGGGCAGCTTTTACTCTAGAGGTAGTGACAGAAGTTAAGCCCTAAATAAGGATACAGTCTCATAGGGACTTTGCTTTTCACATTGAGTTTTCCATGATGCAGCTTCAATGAGATATATTAGAATAGAGAACATTTGATATGATTAAATCCTTAGTGTTATTGTTTAGGTGAATGGGGACTACTTTTATTTTCTTCAAAAGCTGCCTTTCCAGTGGCACTCAATCTGTGCTTCAGAAGTCAAGGACCCCTAAAAACCTCATCACCTTTTGTAACATGCAACATCTCAATGTGGACACTTTGATCAAAGCTTTTTATAGTGGCTCTGTTGAGTACTATATTATACCCCATATAACACAAGGTGACTGTTTTGCTAAATATAACTGACAGAGCAACTACATTTCATCCAAGTTCATTTGAATGACCAGAGTACTAGGGCCAGGCTGTCCTCTTTTGCCACCCTTTATCCCTTTCTCTTTATGTACCTATTTTAAAACACCGGTTTTATTATTTTTATTTTTTCTTTGAGACAGGGTCTCACTCTGTCTCCCAGTCTGGAGTGCAATGGCAAGATCATAGCTCACCATAGCTCACCTTCAACTCCTGGGTTCAAGCACTCCTCCCACCTCAGCCTCCCAAGTAGCTGGGACTATAGGCTGGCATGGCTGTTTTTTTTTTTTTTTTGTAGCAATGGGATCTCATTATGTTGACTAGGCTTGTCTCAAACTGCTGGCTTCAAGCAATTCTCCACCCTTGTTCTCCCAAAGTGCTGGGATTACAGGAGTGAGCCACCATGCCTGGCCAGGTTTTATTATTATTTAGGTATGGTAAAGCTAACAGATCAGATGACTGTCATTGAAAAGAGAATTTGTTATACTCATCCCAAGAGAAAGAGCCATGCCACGCCACAAGAGAGCACATGGGAAAGCACCAGGTTAGTCCGGAGACTGAGGGAGCAGAGAAAGCTTGAGCAAGAACCTTCACCATGGTTTTCGTGGGAAGGAAAGGGCCAGACAGGGTAAGCAGGTTTAGGGTTGGCTAATTTGAATAATCTCTGGAGCCTAGGGGTTATTCCTAGTTATCTGATACCTTGGCCTGGAGTGGTTAGTGTGAGAACCTGATGGAGGAGGTATTTGGGGTGCAGGCTCTGCAGGATTGGTTTGTATTGGTTGTTGTGTAAACAGCTTGAGCGCAAATTGTTTACCATCACTAGGAATTGGCTAGCTCTGGGAGGGGCAGTCCCTCCAGGATCAACAAGGCCCCTTTGATGTTAGAGAATCGAAACACAAAAAATAAAAGATATGTTTAATACAGTACAGTACCTGTACCTGGCAAAGAAGATGCAGAATTTCACATATCACCTTTAGTGTTTTTCACCTTGAAATTTATTATTCTGCTGTGAGAATATATGGCAAAAAAAAAAACCAACATATATATATATATATATATTTGCATTACTCAGTAGTCCTGGAACAAAGCAAGACTTTTTGGGTTACACTTGAGATGGCTCACATCTTTACTTTAAAAAGAGCCTATTTTCTTCATTTTCTTTCACAAGAGATTTCTAGAAGGCTCTCAGGGGCAGGAACCGAGTTGTCTCTGAATGCAGTTGGACAAATAGTATGGAAAGAATTCATCGATGGCTGAGTTTTATAAAGGCTGTTTTGGGTAAAGAGCCACTATGGGAAGATAAGGTTGTGCAAACAGCTCAAGGGAGTTAAGACTAGAAACAATTGATAAAGTTAATTTCAGAAAATGTCAAGGACAGAGAGGAAAGATGGACAAGGGCCACGTAAATGAAGACCCAGAAGAAACCACTGCAATCTCCTGGATGGTTTCAGTTCAGTTCTCTTCTATAGTCATGTTCAGGTCAATGGAAAATAACCTCCAAAGGCCCACAAGAAGGAAGAGGCTGTGGAAGCACTCAACACTTTTGGTTTCACTGAGCTAAGGGATCAGAAACACCACGATAGAGCTGAAAGTCAATTTCTCCTTTATGCCTGAAAGCATAAAGACAACATTGTAGGAAAAAGCTGAGTGTAAGTTATCAAGTAGAGAAAGGCTTTCTTTGCTATCAGAAAACTCAGTTATTTTCTATAATTGAAGAAAGGGCTCCAAGGCAGTGCAAGGAACTAACTTGAAGTCTCAGAGTCACAGAATGGCCTCAAACATGTCAATATCCTAGACAAGAGCCTCTTTGGGGGCCTGGGAGAAAATTAGGTTAACCAGACATTTTTAACAGTTTAATTGAGCAAGAAAGGTACCAGGTTTTTTTCCCCAGAAGTTTATATTTCTTTAAATCTTGCTTGCAATAGTATACTTCCTACAGTTATGTGTTAATTATAATTATAGGGAAATTCATTTTAATGCTTGTAAATATTCATACTTTTTAAATGCTTAATTGTCTGAACATATATATTTGTTTTACACTAACCAAACCCTATAAAGGAACAGAAATAGATATTAAGAATGTTTCTGAGGCTAATCATATAATATCAGGTTCTGGATACTTAGCACATGCAGTGTCCATTAAGAGCAGATTGTTTATGGCTTGTGGATTGCTATTGCTGAAATGACCATTTCAACAATTGACAGTGCTAGGATACCTAACTGCTAATACTGTTGCAATGCACATACTCAAATCAAGCATAACATGTCAAGTCAACACATTTTTATTTGATTTGCATATATTGATACTTTATATATACAACTCAAGTTGCTCAGATATTCTATGTGCATAAAAAATATATGCTCTCCAGGCAGGCGGATCACGAGGTCAGGAGATCGAGACCATCCTAGCTAACACGGTGAAACCCTGTCTCTACTAAAAATACAAAAAAAAAGTAGCCAGGCGTGGTGGCGGGTGCCTATAGTCCCAGCTACTCGGGAGGCTGAGGCAGGAGAATGGCGTGAACCTGGGAGGCAGAGCTTGCAGTGAGCCGAGATCACACCACTGCAGTCCGGCCTGGGCAAAAGAGCGAGACTCTGTCTCAAAAAAAAAAAAAAGAAAAGAAAAGAAAAAGAAAAAGAAAAAAACTATGCTCTCAAGAAATTTACAATACAGTCTGAAAAATATAAAATAATAAATGTCACCCATTTTTGACCCTCAAAGGATGATGAAGGAGTCAGGCATTTGGCTTCACATTCTAGTTGTACATTTTTTAGAATTGAATGCAGCTGGGGCCAGAAGGGCAGCATTTGTCCAGCCAGTTTCCCTTAGAACATTGGCATTCCCAGAGTTCCCACGCCACCGGTGGGACATTCTTGGTGTCACGCCTTGGGATTCCACAGTATGGAACTCTGAGACTCCCCCACCGCCTCATCTTTCCCTCTGCCTTGCCTCCACCATGCACAGCCACACATCTCTTTGTTGCTTTTGTCTCACGTGGACTGAGTATCTACCACACAGGTTGTGTTGAGGATCCATGCAGCACCCTACTGGGGCAGGGGAGTCAGTATCATACAGTGCCTAAGAAAAGTCTTAGACTCTGTGGGTTCCAACCCTGGACCCTGCATTTACTAACGTGCAAACTTGAGCAAGATATATGGCTTTTCAAAGCTTCATTTTCCTCATTCATAGCATGGGTATAATAATAAGAGTTATAAAAATTAAATGGGTTAGTCATGTGGAAGTGCTTAAGAAATGTTAGCTAAGTGAGACAATGACTGTAAGAGTAGCTGGGCTGTAGTTAGTGGATGTTCCTGAATTCTGTCTTCCCTAGCTCCCATGACCTCTTTTCTGTCTTAACGATTGATTCCCTAGGTAGACTCCTAGCAAATGTAGTTAATTGTATTTGTATCAGTCACTCCCATGGGATTGTCAACTCTTTGAGGGCTGGGAATATAAAGGACATATTCCTGCATTGCTTAGGGTTCCTGGTACCTAATAAATGCTTAATATGTTTTTGAATTGGGGAGAGTACTTTAAGGATGATGCACCTCATTCAAAGGGATTACACACTGGTCACTCTCTTCAATACGCCCCTTATCTCAGAACATGCATGCAGACCTCCACTTACCCATTTCCATGTTGGGACTAATGCTTCATCCTATCAGATTAGCAATAGACATTAAAAGCAAAATAAGACAGAGAGCAGGGATGCATCATAAGCTTTAGGTCTCACAGAGAAAGACAAGGCCTCAACTCTTAGTCATTCTCTGTTCCAAATTCCAGATAGATCACCCAGGAAATCTTGAATCCTCTCACACTGCTTTTGTGCCCTGGTGTGTCAGGCAAAGGGTAACCAACCCTCCCTGTTTTAGCAGTGAAATTCTCATGTCCTAGGAAAACTCTTGGTCTCTGTCAAACTAGGACGGTTGGTCACCCTATCAGGCCTCTGAGTGGGAATACAGTTTGGAATTCAGAAGCTGGGAAGAGGTCACCCTGGCTAGCCTGGTGAAGACGAGCACATCCATCCACCCCCAGAGCTTGCCTCATGGCTCCCATTGGGACCTGCTGTTCAGCCGCTATGGCTGGCAGCCTGGGAACCCAGGCAAACACATGCCATTTCACTTGGTCTCCAGCAGGGAGGGGGAGCCTGGCACACTGACACAGACACAGACGTGACAGATCATCCATTGCTCATGTAAATGCAACAGCTGAAGATAACTTAAACTCAAGCAAGTTCCTTGTTGGAGGAAACAGCCCAAATGATGCTGATAATTAGAAAATGGGCCAGGCCCTGACTGAATAAGCAGGCTGCTGTTGGCCCTTGGCTGCCAAGGAGTCAGCTGACACAATTAAGCTAATCAGAATTATCATTAGCAAGCACGAATAGCCCGCAGTGTTTTGTTGGCCTTTCACTGAAAACAAAAGCAGACTCAGAGAGGGCTGTTAGCAATGCAGTAGTTGTGAATGAAGAGCTGATTAGGGCAGGGGGAGGACAGAGATTGGTGAGGTGGGGAGGACAGACAGGAGGGGACTTGTTTACCCTAATGCACCTGCTAACCCCTGGGTGACCTCGGTCCAGGACCTTCTCATTCTCTCTCCAAGGCTCCATTTTCTTGTTTCTAACAATGAAAGTGATTATACCATCACCTACCTTGTAGAGCTGCTGCTGTGAAAACAAATGTTACCACAGAGCTGTTCTGTTACCTTACAGCAGGGTGCTTGGACCATAGGGGTTTCTCAGGAGTCCACACACACACACGTGCATCAGAATCTCCTGGAGGAAATACTTTGCAAGTACATTCTTGGGCCTCACCCCAGATACACTAAATCAGAATTATTAAGATTAGTGCCTAGTACCAAGCACCCTCAGTCTGCATCTCAAACTTTAATGTGCATGTGAATCACCAGGGATCTTGCTGAAATGCAAGTTCTGATTCAGTACATCTGAGAGGAGGAGACTCGAGAATGTTCATTTTGCTCCCAGATGATATCGATGCTGCTGGTTCCCAGACCACAGGTTGAGGGGAAAGACCCTAGATGACAATTACCCTCAAATGTGAGAATTACCATTTTTAGCACTTCATCTCTTCTCCTCTAGGATTGGGAGTTAGCTCAGTGGGGTGGGGAAGTAAAGCAAAAAGGAGAAAAATCTGAAGATCAGTGTTTGCCAAGAGAGCTCCTCAAAATGCCAGTCCTGAGTGATGGTCAGTGAAAACAGACTTCCTTCTGTGGTCAAATGAGTTTACAAAATACTACATCGTCTCCACCCTTGAAGATTTACAGTGTACAATAGCATATCAAAGCCTTTGAGAAGGTATCCAATAAAGAAACTTGTTCAATTTTGTGTAGCCCGCCCAATTTAACTGCATTTGGCTACTGGACTTTTTTCTTTTGCTGTCACTCGTTGACATCTTAGAGATATCATGATCCATGGAACACACTCTGGGCAGCACTGCTCATCTTTATGATGTGATGTGTCTCTAGATTTTTCTATTTTCTTCATGCCTCCACCCTGGCCTCAAACCACACAGCCACCACTGCCGCATGGAGAGGGAGGTGGGAAGGAAGTGAAACTTCATATGGGAGGGCTTCACACACACACAGGAAGTGCAGTCCTTTTCATTGTTGCTCCTCATCCTCCCACATCATCATATGACAGACACCCCTTCGTGGAATTCTTACCATGTGCATGACGCACAAGCATTTTCAAGAAATAATTAATAACTTCATTTCTTCAGTTCCAGATAATCTGTTAGTTCGTCTTGACATATATTATTTCATCTCCTCACACTTGTTACTTTTTTTTTTTTTTTTTTTTTGAGACAGGGTCTCACTCTGTCACCCAGGCTGGTGTGATCATGGCTCACTGCATCCTCTAGCCTCCTGGGCTCAAGTGATCCTCCCACCTCAGCCTCCTAAGTAGCTGGGGCTACAAACACATGTCACCACACCTGGCTAATTTTTAAATTTTTTGTAGAGACAGGGTCTCACTACGTTTCCCAGGCTGGTGTGGAACTCCTAAGCTCAAGTGATCCTTCTGCCTCGACCTCCCAAAGTGCTGGGATTACAGATGGTACCTGGCCAGACTTGTTACTATTATTTCCAGCAGATGTGATGGGCAGTTTCTCAACATCTGAACCACATTCCTCTCCATCCCTTATCACTGCCATTTTGTCACACCAAAGTGCATGTCCCACCCCCAGTGTGTAGGTGCCTCTTGGCTAAAGATTGAGATTTATGGTAGGCTCTACCACCAAAACTGTCCTCTAAAAATGGGTGCTTTTTAGAACAATTTGAAGACCAAAGATTTGGAAAGCCTTGTCTCATAAAGGCCCAGCCACAAGCCTATCCAGGCCCCAGAATACACTGACCTCATGTTGCCCTAAGAGGTAGCCAGGCCACACATACACTTCTCTCAGAGCTGCTTGGGTGAGTGCAGTAGCCAAGGTTGGCCTGCAATGGTAAGATCAAGTCAGGACTGTGAAAAGAAGCAGAACCTCTCGCATGAGCCAGAGCTACTCCCTAAAATAGCCAGCAATGAAGAGCCATTGTGGGGCTTTTGAAAGGACCTTTTCTTTTGAAACATCATCTGTACAGAGGCCTCTGGGTTGCTTCTTGTCAGGCGGCTTCCTTGGCCTTCAGCCAGAAGGCTTGACGTGGACTCAGCCATTATAGAAGAAAGAGCTGCAGCCTGTGAAGCTGACAGTTTGGCCTTTACAATGGCATTTCCACTATTATGCTACCACATTAGTTACCACATGGGGCAAGGCATGTAATGGCTCTGAGCCTCAGTTTCCCCACCTGTAAAAGACATCATCCCTAGAATCCTCCCAGCCTGACCTACTGAGATTACTGATGGGTTACTACTGAGATTACTGACCTACTGGGATTACTACTGATATGATGTGTCAGCAGCCCTGTCATCCTTCATCCAAGCCCACCGTGGGCCAGGTGTGGTGGCTCACGCCTGTAATCCCAACACTTTGGGAGGCCGAGGCGGGTAGATCACCTGAGGTCAGGAGTTCCAGACCAGCCTGGCCAAAATGGTGAAACCCCATCTCTACTAAAAATACAAAAATTAGCCAGGCGTGGTGTCAGGTGCCCACAATCCCAGCTACTCGGGAGGCTGAGGCAGGAGAATTGCTTGAACCCAGGAGGCGGAGGTTGCAGTGAGCCGAGACCGTGCCATCACACTCCAGCCTGGGGCACAACAGCGAGACTTCGTCTTAAAAAAAAAAAAAAGCCCACCATGGCAGCAGAGGGGCAGAAGGGGTGTACATGTTGCCAAGAGTAGATGGAGTGTGCATTCATGGGGTTTGCCAGTTCAGATGACAAGTATATGTGTGTCCAGGATGGCATCGGCTGTTGGTGGTTGTTCAGGATGATGCAAAGGCTCAGAGATTAGTGGGAGGGCCTGCCAGATATCATTTTAGGAGACTTGGCAGATGTATTCTAAAGTGTCAATTGGAAAAATAGCAAAGAAACATGATTATTTCCAATGAACTGCCTTATGCTGGGTAACTGGAGATGTGGCAAAAATAGCCACGTGTCTCTGCCAGTCCTATTTATTCATCCCTTGTTGATGTCCAGAGAACTTTTGCTTCTAGTTTATAGGATGTTGGGTGGTTCATTTTTGTTTTAGGGTTTCTCTTTGTTTCTAATTTGGTCAGAGATGAGATGTGGTCTGATTTATTTCAGGGCCTAAAATATGATCAATTATAGTTGAAGATGTCTCTCATGGGAAAATTGCTAGCATATAATATTAAGTAATAAAAGCAGGATACAAAACTATACTGGAAAATCACTAATCATATGTCCACAGATGATAAAGGAAATAGAGCAAAAAGTGCCAACAGTGGTTCTCTCTTGGTATTACTATAGATAATGCTTTTTTTTTTTTTGGTATATACTTTTTGGGGCTTTCTAAGTTTTCTGTCACAAACGTGTCACTTTTCTAATCAGAAAAATCAAACTTTATACTTGAAAAGGCTTTTCCAACCACTTGTGACTACTTAGATTAACATTAAATTAAAAATTAGTTTCTTAGCCTTACTAGCCACATGTTAAGTGCTCAAAAGCCACATGTGTCTAGTGGCTATTGTATTGGATATCACAGATACTGAACATTTTCATCATTGTGGGACATTCTCTCAGACACCACCGAGCCAGAGGCTCTACCTTCAAGAGCTACTTTTTATAATCCACTATTAACAACCACTCCCTCCACAAAGAGCTGCCAGATGTGTTCACGTTGTCTCCATGCTGCCACATGAGGCATTTCAGTTCATTGTTTAAGCCCCCTAGTATGGTTGCTTCTCTTTGCTAAGCCACTTCTCTCCTACTTTACTGATAGGAATAAATAAAACTCAGTACCTTCTGCTCAACATTTCTCCCTAGATTTCCCATCAGAACCTCCATCTCAGGAAGCTGCTCAGTATCTTAGGGGAGCTGTTGGTCTGAGACACCAAATAGTAATTGTACTTTTTTATTTTTTTAATGTTCTCTGCAGTGTTGGAAATTGCTGCAGGATGTCAGTCACAGCAGGGATTAATTCATCTTCATGAGCATTTACATGAAAATGTAAATAGTTAGTATGGCTTGATGCCCATATATAAGCCGGCCAAATTTTGGCTGCTATGTGTGGTCTAGACTAGTTTAAATTTCCCGGCCAGATAAGATTAGATTCTTTGGCTCCAAAAATGTCAAGCGAGTATTAACTTGGGATTTGAATGAAGGAAGGTTTTATTTATTGAAACATAACATTATATTTTCTCCCACCACCCACCTGTCCCACCACAATAAAAGCATGAAGATAAGGCAGGTTACAGGCAGTACCTAGCCTAGGGACTTGTGTGGTCACTTGTGTGGTCTCAGGAGCACTTCCTCCTATGAAACAATTTTATACATAAAGATCAGATATACAAACCACCAGCAAAGCCAGTTAAGCTATAATGTGGTACTGGAACATAATACTAATTAGTATTAATTCCAAGATGTTGGTGCTAATAGAGTCCTATTACATTGTGCATCTAAGTGTAAATGGACCAATAGACAAGAATAATGCCTGGAGGCAGATCTGGAAGAAGAAAGAGATATGCAAATAGCTCCATAGGGAACTTCCCAGAGTTCTTAGAATGGGCCATGTCCTCTCACCCCCAGGCCATTGTATGTACAACTCCTTTGGCTTCCCTGTCCTCAGCTTAAGTCCTGCTCATCCTGCAAGTCTAGGCCTAATTGTCCGCTTCTCAGAGACAAACACCTTTCATTTGAAACGTTAGGTTTCTGCTGGCTACTCCCAGAATGCCCTGATATCAGAGAGGGCAACCAAGATGGAAATCACCATGTATCTTCTACAGACTAGAGTCAGAAGTGATAACCCAACCCTCTTCCCACTTTCCATTCATTAGAAGTAGGTTACTAAGTCCAGCCCACACTAAAGGAAAATTAAGGTCTATTTCTTTCTTTCTTTTTTTTTTTTTTTATTTTGAGATGGAGTCTTGCTCTGTCACCCAGACTGGAGTGCAGTGGCATGATCTCGGCTCACTGCAACCTCCACCTCCCTGGTTCAAGCGATTCTCCTGCCTCAGCCTCCAGAGCAGCTGGAATGAGAGGTGCATGCTACTATGCCCGGATAATTTTTTTATTTTTAGTAGAGATGGGGTTTCACCATGTTGGCCAGGCTGGTCTGGAACTCCTGAACTCAAGTGATCCTCCCGCCTCAGCCTCCCAAAGTGCTGGGATTACAGGTGTGAGCCACCAAGCCTGGCCATATTTCTTGAAGAGAGAAATGTTAAATAATTCTTCATATGTTAAATAATTTTAAAATATTTTTAAACCACCACAGAGACCAACATTTTTAAACTGGTGATGTTTTTCTTTGACCTCTGCATTTCTCTTTCTTTTCCCATTTTCTGCATCCTACAGCACAAGTCTGCTACCTCTCCAAAGTGCTCATTGCTCAAGAAATCTGACTCCGTGAAAACTCCTATTACCTCAGTGTGGTTTCTTCTTCCTCCCCTTCCTTGAAAGAAGCCAGTCTAGCCAACTATCTACAATTTCTCACTTCCCTTTCAATTCACAGTAACTTGCCCTCCACCACTCCACCACTCCAGAAACCTGGTCTTTCTACAGAAGTACAGAAGTCATGTGTCACATAATGATGGGAATACATTCTGAGAAATGTGTCTTTAGGCAACTTTGCCATAATGTGAACATCATAGAGTATACTTACATAAAAATAGATGGTGTAGCTACTATACACCTAGGCTATATGGTATAGCCTATTGCTCCTAGGCTATAAACCTGTACAGCATGTTACTATAATGAATACTGTAGGCAACTGTAACATAATGGCAAGTATTTGTGTATCTAAACGTAGAAACAGTACAGTAAAAATACAGTGTGAAAGATAAAAAATGGTACACCTGCCTAGGGCATTTGCCATGAATGGAGCTTGTAGGACTGGCAGTTGCTCTGGGTAAGTCAGTAAGCTTATACTTGCTTACTTCCACCCTATACCTTCTCCCAGAATCCATCCTACACGCAACACCTTGGCTAGACCTAATGGTGTTTTTGTCACCCCCTGCTGGCAGCGATCACCACCCTACCCTAGAAGTCCATCCCCCAAGACTGCACTTCAGAAGCCTGGCACCTCACCTGTGCTATGGCACCCATTATGCAAACCCCAGTATCACCAGGGCGCTACATTCCAGGAACATGGCTGGGTGCTGAGGATACAGTGATAGGCCAGGCTTGGTCCTCAGTGTGAGCCTGCTTCTATGTGCAGGCATATGAAAGGTCTTACTTTTCCCACTGGTAAAAATAAGAAGGCATAGCCAAGATCAGCAGTTACCAAACTGCGGCTCTTAGCACACAGGTTCTGTAATTTGCTGGGTGAAGCTGGAACCTAGTTCAGGGACTTCACCTAACCTGAGCTGCAACATCTCTCTCATGAATGGCATGTGTGTAAGACCACATTAAAAGAAATGGTTTCTGCTGCTAAAATAAGTTTTAAATCCATTAGGATAGGTTTAGATTCCCTCCAGTTCTGGCATGTTGTGGATCCAGAATAACATAGATTGTCACTGCCTTTCCTTTTACTTTGTTTATTTCTAACAATATAATTCTGTTTATTTTATTTTATTTTGAGATAGAGTCTTGCTCTGTCACCCAGGCTGGAGTGCAGTGGCATGATCTTGGCTCACTGCAACCTCCACCTCCTGGGTTCAAGCGATTCTCCCACATCAGACTCCCGAGTAGCTGGGACTACAGGTGCGTGCCACCACAACTGGCTAATTTTTTGTATTTTTAGTAGAGACGTTTCACCATGTTGGCCAGGCTGGTCTTGAACTTCTGACCTCAAGTGATCCATCCACCTCGACCTCCCAAAGTGCTGGGATTATGGGCATGAGCCACCGCACCCAGCCTCTAATGGTATAATTTTAAAATAGAGATTGATGGTAGAGATTTATGTCCATGTCTTATTAAAATATTTTCATATAGAAGAACTTTAAATGGCCTGTAATAACTATATATACTTTTTCATTTGATTTGTTCAGCTTCAGAGGATATAATAATAGGGAAGACTTTTAAGTAAAACTATGAGCCAAGTGCTGCAGGAAATGTGTTTATGTATTACGTCATTCAATCTGCACACAATTCTATGAGATAAATACTGTTTATCTTCATTATAAAAAGGAAGAAAATCAGATGCGGAGGGGAAATAACTTGTCCAATGTCACACAGCTCTGTGGAGCCAAGATTGAGCACATACGGTCTGATTCCAAAACCCAGATACAGCCTTTCCTAGACCATTTGGGCTGCTATAACACAATGCCTCTGGCTGGGTAATTTATAAACAACAGAAATGCATTGCTCACAGTTCTGGAGGCTGGGAAGTCCAACATCAAGGTGCTAGTATCCAATAAGGGTTTGGTATCCAATAAGGGTTTGCTCTCTGCCTGAAAGATAGTGCCTTCTCACTGCATTCTCACATGGCAGAAGGGCAAGGAAGCCCCCCATCAGGTCTCTTTTATAAGGACACTAATCCCATTCATGAGGGCGGATCCTCATCACTTAGTCACTTCCCAAAAGGCCCCACCTCTTAATACGATTACACTGGGCATTAGGTTCCAGCATGAATTTTGGAAGACACCAACATTCAAATTATAGCATGGTATTTGCTGAGGAAACTAATTTGAGGTGGATTTTTGCCCAAAGGCATACTTACTCAACTAGATTCTGATGATCTGCAGCAGCTAGATAATTTCCAAGGGCCTCCAGCTCCACGAGCCCAGTTCTCTCCCTGTCTCAGCAGTGTGTGCTGTGGGACCACAGTCAAGTCACTTTAGATACCTGAGCCCATGAAATACACATAGTGCACATAGTTGAGCGACTCAGGTGAAACAGGAGTAAGGAGCCAATCCTAGGTGCTGCTGTAGCTCAAGAGATATGACTACTGCCCTCAAGGAGTTTAATGACTGTGGATCAGAAGATCCAAAGCCAAAGTCAACAGAGTCAGGCAGGTAACAAATATCAGTTAACAGGCGAGTAGCATGAAATAGGAAGCTGTGGGGGCAACCACCATGCAACTCAACTAATGGTTTCAGGGCGGGCATAGAGGCCCAGTGCTTCCAAATCAGAAGAATCTGGAACTCTAGCATTTTAGGTGAATTCTCCAGAGTTTTAAATGATGGCAACTACTTAGAGCAGTACTTGTATTTTATTTTATTTTTAAATCTACGGATTTAAAAATCTGTAGATTTTTAATAAACCCCTTCTGGGAGTACAGTTTGCTTAGGGATCATCTGTTTGCAGTCTTGGTTCATACAGGGCCTATGGTGGGCAGGAGCGGTTCTGACCCATTACAACCTGGCAACACATCCACAGTGCCCACATTTAGAGAGCAATTTTTAGTTTTCCCTTGTCCTGAAAGCCCACAACTTTCAAGCATATAAAGCAAAGTGTTTGTGTGTGGGCTTGGGGGAGGCATATGCACCATTTCAGTGAAGACGACAAGACAGTGGTCATTTATTGGGTTGATGTCAGCTTCACCCCATACTGCTGCATACTGGATAACCATTGCTGGCCTACAGTGACTGTATTGCTGTGGGCACCAAGAGACAGAGCATGGCTGTTCCTTTGTCATTGGCTTCACTTGACACGACCAGTGTCATCGCCAGTTGGCATTTAGGTTGTTGACCCTGTCGCGGCCAGGCCGAGACTATAAGCAGCTTTGTTATTGTTTGTGCCTATTCCAAACAGTAGAGCCTTCAGAAACCACACTGCGGGGCACCTCTGCTCTGGGAAACTGGTGGAAAGGACCAGAGTGCTCACAGCACATCCAGAAGGGATTTCATCTTATTCACCTTTGGAGAGCATTGGCAAATACACAAGAATCAAAATAGACATTAGATCACATCTACATCCAGCTTTAATTTTACAGCCTAATGATTGAAGAAGACTTTTCATTAAGGTTGGCACTCTTGCCCATATCTAAATTCCATTTTTAATTCAAGGTTTCTATTGTGGTTTCCTCTTTCTTTGGAACTCACTCTTTCCCTGACGGCTACGACAGCCTTTGTACGTATACTGGAGAGGAATCTTCATAGGTGCTCAGTGGGTGTGTTTTTTCCCTTTGGTGTCACTGGTGTAAGATGTTGGAGTTATAATAGGTTCTCAGACCTAGTTACTCTATTTTGTTTTTTGTTGCTAGTGCAACGGTACTTGGCATTTTGCATTAAAAGAAGGAGATTATTCTAAATGGAATAATTCTCATTTTTCTAATACTGACAGCAATAACAGAGGGAACTGAATTAGTTGGGCATGGATGTTTTCTTGAAGACACATTACACACACACAAGCACCCACATGAACATGCACTAATGCTCATTTGTCCCCATAAAGCCTCAAATCTTTCAAAACTCCTATGAGGATTTTTGTTTCGTTTCACTAATGGACTTATGTGTAAAAATCTTCTTCCTTGAAGCTTTTGAATCTTTTTTCTAAAATGGATAGCTATGGTTTTTTTTCCTTTCTAAATTTTTTTAACTGTGGTAAAATACACATAAGGAAATTTACTGTCTTAACTATTTTTAAGTGTACAGTTCAGTGGCATTAAATGCACTCACATTGTCATGCAACCATTACCATCATCTATCTAGCTTCAAACTCTGTATCTTGGTACCTATGGCTTTTGTTTTTGTCGTTGTTTCTTCACATATGAATTGGGTCTTTAGGATTTGCAAGTGAGGCCAGGATGGGGAACAAAAATTCCGTGAAGTAAAAGGATATCTTGCTTTATTTCTCTTGAACTGAACCAGTGCTGCTACCAATTTTCAATGCATTCCACTATTTCCCTCTTATATTGAGAGCAAACCGCAGTGTAACAACAGTAGCATATAATGCCCTGTACTGCTAAAAAAAAAAAAAAAAAAAAAAAAAAAAGGCTAAAATTCCAGCCTCATAATAAAAGACGAACAGGTGAGGAAGGAGCCCTAACAGTAAAAATGCTTTCGCCTTATTAAGTACATTTCCTGTATGTAAAATTCATATTGTTTTCATGGATCATTCACTGGGAGTCTGAGAATAAGGAAAGAAAAGGACTTGTCTCCTCTCATACTCTGAAAGCCAAAGAGGTTTAGTTCTTTTTTTTTGTTTTGTTTTTTTTTAGTATTTATTGATCATTCTTG
The DNA here is from genome assembly GCF_029281585.2 of Gorilla gorilla gorilla. Lineage (NCBI taxonomy): Eukaryota > Metazoa > Chordata > Mammalia > Primates > Hominidae > Gorilla > Gorilla gorilla. The sequence goes on from NC_073237.2 coordinate 37,082,947, forward strand.
GGTGTTTCTCGGAGAGGGGGATTTGGCAGGGTCATAGGACAATAGTGGAGGGAAGGTCAGCAGATAAACATGTGAACAAAGGTCTCTGGTTTTCCTAGACAGAGGACCCTGCGGCCTTCCGCAGTGTTTGTGTCCCTGGGTACTTGAGATTAGGGAGTGGTGATGACTCTTAAAGAGTATGCTGCCTTCAAGCATCTGTTTAACAAAGCACATCTTGCACCGCCCTTAATCCATTTAACCCTGAGTGGACACAGCACATGTTTCAGAGAGCACGGGGTTGGGGGTAAGGTTATAGATTAACAGCATCCCAAGGCAGAAGAATTTTTCTTAGTTCAGAACAAAATGGAGTCTCCCGTGTCTACTTCTTTCTACACCAACACAGTAACAATCTGATCTCTCTTTCTTTTCCCCACATTTCCCCCTTTTCTATTCGACAAAACCGCCATCGTCATCATGGCCCGTTCTCAATGAGCTGTTGGGTACACCTCCCAGACGGGGTGGCGGCCGGGCAGAGGCGCTCCTCACTTCCCAGACGGGGCAGCCGGGCAGAGGCGCCCCCCACCTCCCAGACGGGGCAGTGGCCGGGCGGCTGGCCGGGCGGGGGCTGCCCCCCACCTCCTAGACGGGGCGGCTGCCGGGCGGAGGGGCTCCTCACTTCCCAGACGGGGCAGCCAGGCAGAGACACTCCTCACCTCCCAGATGGGGTGGCGGAGGGGCAGAGACACTCCTCAGTTCCCAGACGGGGTTGCGGCCGGGCAGAGGCGCTCCTCACATCCCAGACGGGGCGGCAGGGCAGAGGCACTCCCCACATCTCAGACGATGGGCGGCCGAGCAGAGACACTCCTCACTTCCTAGAAGGGATGGCGGCCGGGAAGAGGCACTCCTCACTTCCTAGACTGGGCGGCCAGTCAGAGGGGCTCCTCACATCCCAGACGATGGGCGGCCAGGCAGAGACGCTCCTCACTTCCCAGACGGGGTGGCGGCCGGGCAGAGGCTGCAATCTCGGCACTTTGGGAGGCCAAGGCAGGCGGCTGGGAGGTGGAGGTTGTAGCGAGCCGAGATCACGCCACTGCACTCCAGCCTGGGCAACATTGAGCACTGAGTGAGCGAGACTCCGTCTGCAATCCCAGCACCTCGGGAGGCGGAGGCAGGCAGATCACTCGCGGTCAGGAGCTGGAGACCAGCCCGGCCAGCACAGCAAAACCCCATCTCCACCAAAAAATGCAAAAACCAGTCAGGTGTGGCGGCGCGCGCCTGCGATCCCAGGCACTCTGCAGGCTGAGGCAGGAGAATCAGGCAGGGAGGTTGCAGTGAGCCGAGATGGCGGCAGTACAGTCCAGCCTCGGCTTTCACAACTTTGGTGGCATCAGAGGGAGACCGGGGAGAGGGAGACCGGGGAGAGGGAGACCGGGGAGAGGGAGAGGGAGAGGGAGAGGGAGACGAGGGAGAGGGAGGAGAGGGAGAGGGAGAGGGAGACGAGGGAGAGGGAGGAGAGGGAGAGGGAGACGAGGGAGAGGGAGGAGAGAGAGGGAGAGGGAGACGAGGGAGAGGGAGGAGAGAGAGGGAGAGGGAGACGAGGGAGAGGGAGACGAGGGAGAGGGAGACGAGGGAGAGGGAGGAGAGAGAGGGAGAGGGAGACGAGGGAGAGGGAGGAGAGAGAGGGAGAGGGAGACGAGGGAGAGGGAGACGAGGGAGAGGGAGACGAGGGAGAGGGAGACGAGGGAGAGGGAGGAGAGAGAGGGAGAGGGAGACGAGGGAGAGGGAGGAGAGAGAGGGAGAGGGAGACGAGGGAGAGGGAGGAGAGAGAGGGAGAGGGAGACGAGGGAGAGGGAGGAGAGAGAGGGAGAGGGAGACGAGGGAGAGGGAGGAGAGGGAGAGGGAGACGAGGGAGAGGGAGGAGAGGGAGAGGGAGACGAGGGAGAGGGAGGAGAGGGAGAGGGAGACGAGGGAGAGGGAGAAGAGGGAGAGGGAGACGAGGGAGAGGGAGAAGAGGGAGAGGGAGAGCGAGAGGGAGAGGGAGACGAGGGAGAGGGAGAGCGAGAGGGAGAGGGAGACGAGGGAGAGGGAGACGAGGGAGAGGGAGGAGAGGGAGAGGGAGACGAGGGAGAGGGAGGAGAGCGAGAGGGAGACGAGGGAGAGGGAGAAGAGGGAGAGGGAGAGCGAGAGGGAGAGGGAGACGAGGGAGAGGGAGAGCGAGAGGGAGAGGGAGACGAGGGAGAGGGAGACGAGGGAGAGGGAGGAGAGGGAGAGGGAGACGAGGGAGAGGGAGACGAGGGAGAGGGAGACGAGGGAGAGGGAGGAGAGGGAGAGGGAGGAGAGGGAGAGGGAGACGAGGGAGAGGGAGAGCGAGAGGGAGAGGGAGACGAGGGAGAGGGAGACGAGGGAGAGGGAGGAGAGGGAGAGGGAGACGAGGGAGAGGGAGACGAGGGAGAGGGAGGAGAGGGAGAGGGAGGAGAGGGAGAGGGAGACGAGGGAGAGGGAGGAGAGGGAGAGGGAGAGGGAGACCGGGGAGAGGGAGAGGGAGACGAGGGAGAGGGAGGAGAGGGAGAGGGAGACGAGGGAGAGGGAGGAGAGGGAGAGGGAGAGGGAGACGAGGGAGAGGGAGACGAGGGAGAGGGAGAGCGAGAGGGAGAGGGAGAGGGGTTTAGTTCTAAGGGACTATAGGCATGTAGAGTTCACTCCACTCTTGTTTTAGAAGTGTTTTCCTACTGATGTAACATCACTGTTCTCCCAAGACAGAAGACTGGACTATTTATAGATTAAATAAATATTGGACTATTTATTTCCAGGTCAATTTTGGAAAGGCAGCTTGGGGATCCATTTATAACCATGTGGGTCAAAACTAGAGAGTCTCACTGGTCATGGTATTGGCATGGTGCGGCGCGAGGTCAGCCAGCTTTTCTGAAAAGGCCCCCATGCTAAATTCCGGGCTCTGTCACAGTCGCTCAGCTCTGCCATGGAAGTGCAGAAGCAGCCACAGGCATTCATCCATAAATGGGTGTGGCTTATTCCAATAAAACTTGTTTATGGACATGGAAATTTGAATTTCATAAAATAATCATATGTCATAAAATATTCTTTCTTTTTTCAACTATTAAAAAATGTGAAAACCACTCTTAGCTTATGGGCCATACAAAAAACAGGTGTGGACTGGATTTGACCCATGAACTGTCATTTTCTGGTCCCTGATATAGAAAAAAAGATAGGATTCCGAGGCCTGTTGATAAGATCCAAATGATATCCTGGTTTGAATTCTCGCTCTGCCAAGTATCAACCATGTAACCTTGGGCAAGTCCCTAACATTTCCAAGTTTCAGTTCCTCTCTAGGGGAAGCATAATGGCCACCCCATAGACCTGAGAGTCAGTGACAGAGTCAGGCACAAAGTGGTGATCAGCTCCTGAGGCTCTCACGAGACCAAATTTCTCTCTGTGAGAGCTTGAGAACATGTTTCAATAGGTGATAGTCAAACTTCTAGCAAGAGATCTCATTGTTTTAAAAGGAAAATTTTAGTTTTGTTTCGTGTCTATTTACTCCATCAAAATAACACTCTGTTCCTACCAAAGGAGTGAGACTGCTTAGAAACTACAGACTTCCTAAATTACAGGCTCACTGAGGAAGCACATTCCCCATGTGTCTTCATCAGACACACAATAGAGGTCTTATTAAGCAATGGCAAGCTCTGTCCTGTGGTGAACTCAGCTAGGCTGCACGGCTTCTATGGAATCCTTTGTTTTCTCAGGGGAGGTAAATTCTTCCTTTAGGGACCCATGCCCTGAAAGTTCAGAATACTCCCTCCAAAAGGACAAACCGTTTGTTCAGCGTTTCTTGCATGTCATTAAGAGTTGCCCCCATTAAGCTTCTCTCAGAATAAATAAAACTCTGGTGCCTGCAACCTAACCTGGAGTTTCCGGAACTCTCTGCTTCACCGGCCAGTGCCTTCCCTCCCACTCCTGATAGAAAGGCCACATAACAGAAGCAAATGTGAGAATTCCTTCCCCTGCCCTCCCGCATCCAGCCTTTAAGGAGCTGCACAACCCTCCAGGGGGCATTGGGCCATGCTGAAATCTGTTTCATTCCTCAAAGCGGGTGGGTGCACTCAGTCACCCTTTGCTCATCCCAGAACAAGGGGCAGCAGCAGCATCTGCCAGAAACCAATCCAGCTGCGCTGACAAATGCTGGGTATGAGAAGGAGGGAGGCAGACTCCTGCCAACTGTGCAGACCTCCACGGGGGCTCTGGAGAAGTTGGGTAACAGAGGAGGAAAGGAGCGGGGAGCAGCAGCCAAATGTCAGAGATCTCAGTGTCACTTTGAGCAGAAATCACAGGCTCCTTTGATCACAGGTAGCATCAGTCTGAGCAGAAATCAGGTTGGATCCCCTGTCCCATCAGTGCACCAGCGAGGTTGATACGGGTGGGAAGGACATGGCAGGTGGATCCACAGAGCAAGGCAGGGTGCTAAAAAAAAGCACAGAGTTGCAGAATGAGGGGGTGGGCTGCGGGGCTCTAGGGAGGGGATCTGCAGAGATACAGTGACCACAAACAGTTTTGATTAATGCTCTTGCTTTCACGATGCACTATGAGGCAACCCACCATGTGTCCGTAACCCATCTCCTGTGGTTAAATGAGAGAACTTCAAAAATGTGCAGCTCTGTCTTTATAAGAAACAATGTAAATCAGGAGGCTGAATATGTTTACATAAAGTGACTTATTTTTAATGTTTGCAGGGTTTGGAAAAAGAAGAGCAGTTTGATTTTTGTATCGGTATGAATAAATATTCTCCGTGGGTGGCGAGTGTGTGTGTTTATCTAGCCATACATATGTATATGTGCACTTGGGAGCCTGCACATATGTGCACACATTCACACACACACACCCCTCCATCGTGGAAACGCCCTCCGTGTCAGTAATGTGGGCTGTTGTTTAGGAACAGAATTAATCAAATAAATATTGTTCTGTGTGGTTTAGGGAAGTCTGGCCTGCCTTGTTTCTATTTTTATTTCGTTTGGCTTATTTGCCACCCGCATTCCTAAAAGAGAGCAGAAAGAACATTTCTAATTCCTGTGTGCTGGTTGGATCCTGTATATACTTAGAGTTGGGGAAATTTTAAAAATATTTTTGTAGACTGGCTGCCCTGCCTGCCTTATAAGAATTCAGACTTTGGGATGCTAGCAAAGGAAGACAGCAGCCCTGGCTGTGGGCCTCCTGGGAACGGTCCTGCCAGCCGAGTCCCTGCTCCCGTGGCCCATGCTGGTGTGGTACAGCCACTGATTCAGAGACTCAGCTGAAACAGCACCTGTAGATATGAATGAAGATATATTCAGCACGATGGCTCAGGATATAGTAGACTGGTTAGGAGGATGGGTTTTCAAGTTTCAACCTTGGCCAGGGTAATTATTAGTGATGTGGCCATGGCTGAGGTACTTAACCTCCATTACCTCTCTGTAAAATAAGAATGATACCACATACCCCATAAGACTGATGTAAGGACTGAATGAAATGATGTCCAGCATTGAGCACAGTGCCTGGCACACAGAAAAGGTGCAGGAAATGATAGAAACTACTCCATTCGGAACACAAGACACTTTGGTTAATGATGGCTCTCTTATCACTGCCCCATCTTGTTCACTCTGACTCTTGTGACCTGGCACAGCTTCATTCATTCATTCGTTCACTTCTCAAGTTATTCATACCAATAAAGCCTAGTTCCAAAATAAATTTGGGGTGGCTGATGTCAGCCCCTACTGGAATTCTCTCTCCCAGATGCTCTGAAACAGACACAACAACGTTACAAAAAAATAGTTTCTAAAAAAATGTTTAGGCCTCATGTCTGAACCTTGCCTAAGGATTCCACCCTTGACTCCTGGTCCCTTTACCCTCCTCTGAAAACAAGCTTCCAGGCAGGAAGCTCCACCAGCTTGACCACTGCAGAAAAGGCCTTGAGGGCAAGAACGAAGTCCCCTGAGCCTAGGGCGAGGGCACGGCAGGGAGATTCTCCCCGAGGGTTCCCAGGGATCCCTAACTTGCAGCACTCCCTCCACAGCCTCACAGAAACAGCTGGGAATGGTCCGGGAAAGCAGATTAAGCAGCCCTGGACTCACCCTCACTCTGCACCAAGGATGCAACTGAGGGCTCCTTAGAAAGTCATGCCCCAGGAGGCCCCACTTGTGGAGTTACCTGCCTGTCCACCGGAGTCGGGGTGGGAGGGGTCCTTCCCCTGGAGTTGCCAAGGCATTTGGGAAAAGACCAGTGTTATTTCCTCTGATACATACAGCTATTTGGATTCTAGAAAGCTAAAAGAGAAACACCACAGGAAGTGGGGAGCCAGCCTCGTTTGGACAGCTGTGGTCCCGACAGCGACACAGTGGCCTCCCTGTGCCCGAGGCCAGGCAAGAGCTGCCCTGATGTTGTTCCCACCTTCTACAGTTCCCGCTTTGCCACATGGACTTGGCTGTAGAGTTGTTTGGGATGTTTTGTATTTGCTTGTTTGTTTTTCTTTTCTTTTTTTCTCTCCTCTCTTTTTCCGGGGATTTCCCTGCAGCAAGCAGCCTGATGTTTTTCATGGGTCTTCCTTGAAGTCAGACACTCGCCTTCAAAGCAGAACTGCACCCCCATCTGAAGGACAGCCGGCTGCCAGGGCAAATTCTTAGCAACCAGCTCTGGGGCCCTGCTGGGATCCTCTATCTCTCTTTCATCACACCCAGAGTTCTGCTCCCTTTCTGGGAATTGCTCTGTCTCCCACCTAGGTGGCTTGTAAGCTTCACCCACACCCAAGCGGGGCTGGGAAAGAGGAACTGGAGTGCTCTGGAGGAAACAAGGAAATAGGGCTCTCCATGCAGAAGGAACAAGCGTGTAAAGATGCAGGATACACAGAAACAAGGTGTATGCAAGGCCACAGACAGGGGCGGGAAGCAGATCCAGAAGTCCTTGCAAGTCATGGGAAGTTGAGGACTTGATCTGGTAGGAAATGGAGATGCAGGAAAACAGTTTTATTTCTCCCTGGATCTTCAGCAGTACCTTTCCAGCCAGTGCTGTTGAGGACACCAGCAGGCATTAGAGAGTGGTGCTTCTGAGCCTTGGTGCATACTGGAATCATGTGGCTGTTACCTCTAGGACCACAGGGAGCATGGTGCCACGGGGAATTCTGAGCCCTTCAAACTGGACGATTCAGAGAGAACAGTTGGTTTTCATTTTGATCATCGAATGCCTTACCACAATACCACTGCCTCTTTTGATTCCACAGCCCCTGAAAGCACACCTGCCCTTGCCTTGGGATTCTTTTGACAACAGTATCACGATGCCTCTCATAGCGCCACGACACTGGAAGAAACCTCACTGATTGCTGTCCCTGTCTACAGTCCAAGAGGATTTCAAATGGGCCCACACGGTATAGCTGAGAACCCGAAACCCTTGCTGATGCCAGCTCATTTTCTTTGGTCTCATCCTCATCACTCCTCCAAGAAAACTACCCAGTCCAGAGGGACTTGCTTTTGCTATAAGTGGGTTAGATCTTGAGATAAGGAAATAGCAAAATCTTGGTGTAACATTGAGTGTGGAAACGTGGCCTGAGGGAAGTGAGTGCTGGCAGGAGCTGAGGACCCTGTTGGGAGGGGGCCGTGAAACCTTGGCATAGACCTCGCCAGCACAGCTGTTTGGAATGGAGGCAGGAAGGGCAGGGGAAAGCCATGAGAGAGGGAATTTTCAAGATGGTCAGTGTTCTCAATCCACACCCATCACAGAAGAAACTAATGAAATATGGGTACAATCTGGAGATTTTTAAGTCTCTAAGAAGTGGAATTTGTGAGATGAAAGGCTTCCAGAAAGCCCTCTTTCTGACCTGGCCTCTACCCCTAGAGGGCCTTAGCCTAGCTGTGGGGAATGAAACTCTTCCCAGTTGTAGGGTTTTGGTGCTGTCCACCCCCAGCCCAGCCAGAAATGTGGCTTCTGTACTTCTGCTGCAGTTCAAGCCACTTTTCCAGGTATGTCCCATCTGAGTGGAGATGGGGCTGACAGCAGGCCACAGGGCCAAGCTTGGGCATGGGGCTGGTAGCTGGGACTGAGGCTGCACTGCTGATTAATGGGCAGGGAGGAACTTTGTGAAACGAGCAACACCCTTTGACGGCTTTTTCCGGGGGACTCGCCGCTTTCCTCGTGTCTTTTCAGCAATATCACGTTTGATTTTACCTTTAAAATGTATTGATGAAGCTGCATTATTGGAAAAGGTGCTGGGGGAGATGAATCTCTCCTACTCTCTGTTCTATTTCCATTACTTCAGGGGTGTGTGCGCATGTGTATACATGTGCGCGGGCGTGCTGTATTAGAGAGCCCAATTTCCTTTATATACATGAACTCCTCTCCCTAGTAGCCACCATTAAACATCCAACGGCTTTAAAATGGGCAGTGAGAAGTACACAACATAATGTCAGATGTGGCCCTGAGAGAGGCGTACTGCTCACTGCCCTGCTTTAAGCCATTGGCTGTTTAATGGTGGTTACTAGGGGCAGGAGTTCAGGTATATAACAGTCATTTTTCCAAAGTTTCCAGCACCAAGGGTTCTCCTGCTCCTTACCACACTGCGGAGCCTTCTACATCTCTTCATACTGCTTTTCTTCCTTGATTATTTTTTGTTTCAAATATTTCTTCCTCCCCCTTTCTCCTGGTGTCTCAGAGTTAGCAGGAAGCTGGTAATTAAAAGAAGACATGGGTTTTGAAATGCTGCTATGGTAGCTCTTCCCCCCCTTATACATTTTACAACAGAAACAAAAAGACTCACTCCTTTTCTTTTGCTCCTCCCTCCAGTAGAGTAATGAAAGCAGAATGTTGTTTGCTTGTTTTTGTTTTTGAGTCCACTAAATCATTATTCTTACACTGACTAGCTGGGTGAACTTGGGCAAGTTAGTTCAAATTTCTGGGCCTCCTTTTCCTCATCTGTAAATTAGAAAAAGTAATGCCTAGTTCATAGAGTTGTGAGAAAGCGCACAAGGTAAGTCTAAGTGCCTTCCCCATCATAGGTATGAAATGCGTGTTTCCTTCCACCTCTCATTTTACTTGGATCTGTAGACCTAATAAGTGTTCCTTTTCACTGGATTTCAGTTTAATTTAATATGTTTTAAGCACCTAGTATGTGCCAGGTCTTGAGCACCAGGGTCTACACAAATACCAGATAGGTTTTCTCTCTTCAAGAGCAGCCTGGTGCTGAAACCAGGAATGTGATAAATGGTCGCACAACAGCGTGAAAGATGTCATGGGCACTGAGGGAATCTGGAAGAGGAGCACCTAGGATTCCTTGGGGACAGGGTGGGAGGGTAGAAGAATGTGTCCCTAAGGAGATGACAACTGGTCAAGAGCGTTAAAGGGTGTTGGCGATGGGAGAAGGGTGTTCTGGGAAGAGAGGAGCATGTGTATGGAAACCGTTGTGTGTTCCATGGGAGAGAAGGAGCGTCGGCCAGCAATGGGGGATGAGGTTGAGTGCCTGAGAAGAGTCTAGATCAGGAACAGCATCGTATGTTACAGTGGAGACTTGGTTTGAAAACTATTGAAAGCCATTAATGGAGTTTAGGAGCATCATGAGATGATAAAGATTTTACCTGCAGCACATCAAGCCAGCTCTAAGAAATCCTGTGTACACAAATTGCCTCTTTCGAATCGACGTGAAGTCAGAGAGCCCACAGGCCAGCAGTCCAGTTCTGCCACTAATTAGTTTTGCCGCGTTAGGGAAGTCACTTACTCTCCGATGGTCTGAGTTGCCACATCTCTGAAATTAAAGTTTTGGAGTAGGTGACACCCATGTTTCCTCCCAGCTATAACAGCAGCCTATGACTCTGTGATGATGTCACTGATTTTTGGTGCTTGTTTCATAATTCCTAGAGTTAACTTATTAAAATTGCTGTGCAAGCATGATGACTGACCCCTAGTAAACATCAAGTGTTCTTCTTTATATGTTCCGTATGAAAATTAGCTTCTTGGGCCAGGCGCAGTGGCTCATGCCTATAATCCCAGCACTTTGGGAGGCTAAGGCAGGCAGATCATGAGGTCAGGAGATCGAGACCATCCTGGCTAACTGCTAAAAATACAAAAAATTATCTGGGCGTGGTGGTGGGCGCCTGTAGTCCCGGCTACTCGGGAGGCTGAGGCAGGAGAATGGCGTGACCCCAGGAGGTGGGGCTTGCAGTGAGCCGAGATCGCACCATTGCACTCCAGCCTGGGGGGACAAAGCGAGACTCCATCTCAAAAAAAAAAAAAAGAGAAAGAGAAAAAAAAGAATATTAGATTACTTAAATGTGTGATGATGTAGTGCAGTAAACTGAGAGTGTTGATTTCTTTGTAGTCTTGCCTAAGTCGGAGAGTATTTGTGTGACTTGGAATAAGTCATTTTACTTCTCTGGATCATTATTCCCTACCCTCCACTGACTACCAGTTATAAAAATGGGTACACTGAGGTTAGACTAAGATTTGACTCTTAGAGTTCACGGAAGTTTGTTCAATGGCTATCAAGAACTTCTTCCAACTGCTAACAAGTACATAAAGAAGATTTAAATTTAAAAAGTGTTTAGATCAGAACAGAAAAAATTGAGTATCTTATGCAAAAGACAGGCTGATTTCATCCATCCCCACCGTCCCCACAAAAACTAGGCAAATGTCATTTTAACTTCATTTCTAAAGTGAAATATGATTTCAGTTTGGAGTCTCTGTCTACTTTCCTTTTTGTTTTTTAAATAACCGGTCTTGTTTTCTTAGAAAAAAATTCATGCATATCAAAAATATCTAAAACTTCAGACTCTGCAAGGGACAAAAAAATTAGAAATAGAAAACATACACAATTGTATTCACCCAAAGATAAATTTGTCATGTTGGACCATATTTTTGTTTATATTTTTTCTCAAAATAACTGGATCAAACCATACATGCTGTTATACAATTTGAATAAAATATGCATCATACATTAATATACTAAAAAATATTAATGTTCTTCTCATATTCAGGCAAAAATGAAATGACGAATTCCAATGTGATAGAATGCAAATGTGTGCAAAGTGATGGAGATACCCAAGAAAGGAGCTGACAATTGCATCTTAAAGGAAGTCAAAATTTGCCAGGCAGAGAAGGGCAGAAAATATTTACCAGATATAAGAAAGAAACCACTAGAAACTGGCCAGTTGGAGACCTGGAGAAGTCTAGTTTGCCTGGCTGGTGTGGTGAGTGGGAGGGAATTCAGCAGGAGGTGAGCAGGGGGTGATGGGTCCTCTTTCTTTGACAGGCTTCAGAGGATGGAATTTGTTTTGTTGACAGTGGAGAACCAGGGACTTCATAGAATCAATTACTGCTTTATTTTAAAACAAATGAAACCGAGTGACCACAACCAAGATTCTACTTTGATCTTCTGTTAAAAACACATTTTGAAAAATTCAGGTGTTTTTGAAAATCTTCATATACAAGCCAAGCACAGTCACCAGGAACTTTCTCAGAAGCTTCTCATCACCTCAGCGGAAGCCTTTTAATACACGTTTTGGAGTTCTTTAGTGGCCTGCCTTAATACACAGGGCATTCAGTAACTCCAGCAATGGCAAATTCATTGTAAAGAGCACCCTGGGTAGAAGCTATTTTGGCCACACTCTGAGAGAGGAAGGAATGTGTTTGGCCCTGCTAGCCTGCGGGAGGGCTCTGATGAAGAAAGCGATGGAACCTAGCATTGCCATTTGTTTATTTAAACGAGTTTTTTTTTTTTAAACAGCTCATTGGCTCCACCCAGTGGGCAAGTGCTAGAATACAGCTTGCAAAGTCTTGCAGAGCTTTGAAGGATGGATCCAACTCAAACGTCTTTCCTGAAGTTTCTGATCTGCTATTTCAACCATACATTCCCTTTATGAATTTAAGAGGCATCTCAGTAAACAGTTTTTATCCTGCATCTCAGTGACCTTGAATAAGTACCCTGTCCTCTCTGAAACTGTTACTCTGCTACTTAAAAAAAAAACTCTGCCATATTTCTAGTGTCCATAGTCTCTCAGTGGCATAATTGTTCTAGTATTTGCCCATTGTACCTATAATTCAAACTGGCATCAGTCTGGATAAAGAAAAAAATCTGGCATTTTGAAAATTCATGAATGACTGCAACCACCTATAATTATATATGTCAATTAATATATGCCAGTATTATCCGATTGCATATTCATAAGACTATCTTAGAGGCTTTAACCTACAATCACATGGTGTAGTAGAAAGAGCAAGCCTTTGTGGTCAGATAGACCTGGGTTTAAACCGTAGGCCTGCAGCTTTCCATGTGACCTGGTAAGGTACTCTCCTTCCCTGAGAGTTTTTCCTCATCAATACAGTAGAGATGGCAAATCTTACTTCACAAAGTATAACATCTGTATAGCAGTAGACACTGGGACTGGCAAACAGCAGGCCTCTGTTTAATAAAAGCAGCGGTTACTGTTGAGCATTCTGTACCTTACCCATTTACCTGGAGCAAATAGCTTCTGCTCTGAAACTGGGATTCTTCCTCTGTCCAATGGAGGTCATAGTTCCCTGTCTTAGAGTTATACAGATGCAATGGTATAACCACCCCAAAGCACCTGGCATCTTATAGGTATTTAACTATAGCTAGCTTCTTTCTTTCCAAAAGTACAGACCTATTGCAAATAATTAAGTTATAAAGCTAAAATTCTGTTTATCCCATGAACACACTCCTCTCTCCCTACTTCTCTTTCTGTCTCTCTCTTTTCTCTCTCTCAAACACATGCACGCATGCTCTTGTTGTATTCCCATCTTGTTTTCCTTGTCTGTGTCATCAAGAGTTAAGCCAAAAGCTGGGTGCAGTGGTTCACGCCTGTAATCCCAGCACTTTGGGAGGCCAAGATGGGTAACGCTTGAGCTCAGGAGTCTGAGACCAACCAGGGCAACATGGTGAAATCCTGTCTATACAACAAACTTAAAAACTAGCCAGGTGTGGTGTTGTGTGCCTATAGTCCCAGCTACTCAGGAGTATGAGGTGGGTGGATAGCTTGAGCCCGAGTGGTTGAGGCTGCAGTGAGCTGTTGCCACTGCACTCCAGCCTGGACAACAGCAAGACCCTGTCAAAAAAATTAAAAATTGAAAAATTTTAAAAAATTAGATATACACATAGATATGTAACTGCCTGTATTTAATAATTATAGAGATGCAAAAGTGCCTAGATTCTGCCTTGTCTATTATTTCTTTAACCAGCACATCTGTATGGTTTTCGAATAGAATGCTTCTCTGAACACCTGGGCACTCCCACACTCAGGCTCCTTTTTCTCGATGTTTCCTATTATATAAGGTGTGGCAGTCCAGGTCAGTATGCAAGAGATGTAGTAGCTGCAGTCAGCTCTGCAGCAGGTGGAACTTGGAAGATCATTCATCTAACTAAAGTGACATGAAACTTGTCTTCTCAAGATGCTAAATGGCACAGGGCTCATTACTAGCCTGCTCCTCAGACCATCCTTGGAGATGAAAGAGGAGCCACTACCCTGGAACAGTGCCAGGGGCAGGGTATACAAAGATGAAAGCACATGGGGCGATTCAATGAGTGCTTCTTTTTCCTGGCACTTAGTAGCTCTCAGTCTAGCAGGGCCAACAGACATGCCCAGAGCCTCAGTACACACACACACACACAGAGATGTACAAATTCATACACTGTATGTAAGAATCAATGTGTGCACAGGAGGAGAGAGTGGCTACCTCCACAGCGAGTGGGGCAGGAGTGCGGGAAGGTCTCCCAGCAGGTAGAAGTCACCTTACCTGAGGTGGAAAAATGAATGGCAATTTGACAAATGAAGAGGGGCAGGCGCAGGATGTGGTAGCAGCGGACCATAGGCATGGGACTCAACCTGTGCGGAGCCCCAGGGGTAGAGAAAGGATGGCTCATTCGGGATCTATAAATACCCACAAGAGCCAGGCAGGTGATGCATGTCAGACACTTTGGGGTATTATTCATTTCTATTTTTAAAAATGTCCTCCTTCCTGCTTTTCTTGACTTATGCCCACTTATCCTTTATTTTTCCATCTTTGATTGAAACTTAAATCTTTCCCTACTCGAAGAAAACTAGCAGTCCAAATCCAATTACTGTATCAGTTCATAAGTGCTACATGGCTCCTGCTGGGAAGTCAGGTGGGAGTGGCAGGGACTGGGGCAAACTGGAGAGCAAATTCTGCTGAAGAGGACAGCCATTCTTCAACTCCAGTTGTTCAGAAGCTCCAAATCTTGCAATTTCTCAGAAAAAGCAAGCAAGCAACTTGAATTTTGATACATGAGTCAAATTTTTAAACAGTGCCTTAATGGAAAAAAAAAAATTCTGCAGAACAAATGGAACATACCCTCATGCTAAGCCTTATTCACGGACCGTGCTTGCAAGCTTTCATTTACAGGCTCTCGAGATTCCAAGAGCATTTTCAGGATCCTTCATCAAATCGTTGCTCTGCTTATAGTTTCTCCTAACCATCCTTTTCCCCTTGCTTTCCAGAAAGAAATGACGAGCAGGATGTGTCACTAATGCTCCACCTCACCCTTTGGAAGAAAGGAAAGCTGTTTCCTCCTGGTGCCCTGAGCGGGCAGGAGGTGGACCACCCTGGCTGAAATGACACACCTACTCCCAGGAACAGCAGAGGTGGAGGCAAGCAGTGACTCCTGAGAGACATTCCCCACTCACTTTGTGTGCTCTTAACCTTCTGAGTGCTGCTAGCCCAGACCTGTGGACGAGGCAGACCACAACGTGAAAGAAGGACCAGCCCCTTGACCGTTCTGGCTGGGGAATTGTCCACGAGGAAGCCCCTGCACTTCCACACATGGCACAGTTCTGCCTGTGACCTGCCGCCTAAGCTTTACTGGAATTCAGGTTTTGAAACTGAGATGCGTGTTCGTATTTTTCCACTTATCTGTCTTGTCAGATGGCCGACTTCTCTGTGATTGGTTTTTTAAGTGCCGGGTGAATTTTGGACCTCTGGATGTGCAGCAAGTTTTTATGCAATAAGCCTTCCTTTCAGGTCTCTAAAAGCTCCTGCTCTGATCTGTGGTTTAACACTGTGCAGGGCTGTGGGGCTCTGAGAGACCTGAACCCCTCCCCATCCCCTGCACCTCCCTACTCTCCTTGCCGAGGCGTCCATAGCATTTCCCTAATAAATAGTTTTATCAGGGACACTCCATGGGGTGGCTTGTCTCAGCCCCAAACAGGGTCTTCACATTCTAACTGCAGGGAAGAGACTGGTTACTAGCGTAAAGCTGACAAGTTACCAGTTCACCTGATCAGAATGTATTTTTTATAACCACCATCATTCCTTGTCTCTTCAGTGGAAGATATTCTTTCCTGTTTCCCAGAAGAGAGAAATAAAAGTCCTAAATGACTAAGAATGATCAGCGGGAGCCTTGGGCATGATTACTGCAGTGTTTGTTCTTTATTAAAGACAGGGAGTCGTGGCTGTCTCTACATAATACTAACATTTCAGTGAAAAAAGTACAATTGGTTATTTGGTACGTGTAGATTTAACACCCAGACGGCTGACTTGTAACCCTCCCCACTAGCCTTCTGAGCATTTAAACCCAGCCGTCATTCTCTCCCCACTCCACGCTCCCCACTCCTCTGCCATGTTATGTTACGGCACAAAATTAATTTCTGCCCCTGTGATTGGGCCACGGTTGCCAAGGTAACAGTGGAGCTGGAGCTAACTTCCTTCTTTCATCCTTCCCAATTTTTCTATTCCAGAAGACAGTCAGAATAATGCATTCTGTACTACATCCTGCCTTTTGAAACCTAAATGAGTTTTCGTTGATGAAATGTTGCCTTCTCTGATTCATTCACAAAACTGTGGTGGTTCTGACCACCTGTGATGAGGGGGGTCATAATACTTCCAGTGATCCTTTTAATTTAGCAAAACATTTGTTGGTGGAGGGAAGTAGATAAGAATGTATTAGTGTATTTTAAAGTAATAATGATTAAAGAATAACTAAATGACTCTGATTTTGTTTTATCATACATAATGTGTTAAAGCCCTCTGTGGCTGCCACGAAAGCCTAGAATCATGAAATCTTTGTCCAAGCTGAGAAAGGGCTGTCTCTGTGGGTACAGTGGCATTCTCTGTTGACCTAACCAAGCAGCCTGAACCTTGCTTTGTGTCTCATAAAGGTCATCTCATGGAATCCAACTGCTGCTACCTCACCGTGTTGCTGTGCCCTGGTCAACAATAAACATACTTTTTTCCCCCTTCCTAAGTAACTTTGAGAGGACAAGGTAGGCAAAGATTTTTCCCTACATCTCTTTTGGCCAAAAGAATATCTGACCATCACAGAGATCCAGAGAACAGAAACAAGAGCCCCTAAGTCCCAGCCTCTGCAATACACAGTTACCAGATGGGAATGCAGCACAGTGGGACAGAGAGGTAACTACGGAACCCATGCCCTAGAGGAACTCTGTAGCTGTGCACCATGGAACGCCACAGGATTTTTACATTAAAAAGTTGAATGTGTTCCTGCATTTCAGCAATGCATAATGGAGCAGGAGGCTGGAATCTGGAGACCTTTGTTATTCATTCTTTTTAAGGTTATTTTTTATTAACTGTGCATATGAAATTTCCACTCAGTTTAAAAATCCAAATCTTTTTAAGCTTCTTGGACGAATTTCCTCCTGCTTATATTGTTAATTGCACTAATGAACTCTTCTAGGGTAAATTCTGGCAAACTACTCTTTTTTTTTTTTTTTTTTAAATTACAGAATATTCCTGTTCCCACAGAACTTTGGCACATTCTGAAGAAAATCTCTGCAGTCAATTTTTATCTCCTCGGCTTGACTGCATCTAACTGTTCATCTCTGTTATAAATGGAGCTTCAGCCCTCTGGGTCAGAGACTGACAACCCTCCTTCTTCCTAACCTGTCCGACTCTCCTTCTTTTTCTACTTTCATTTTAATTTTGGGAAATTTTAAAGTAAAAGTTTCAAAGTTGAAAGATTATAGTGAGTACCCTTATGTCCTTTAGTGCATCAGTTGTTAATATTTTGCCTTGTTTTCTTTTCTTCCTTTTTTTTTTTTAAGAGAAGGGGCCTCTCCCTATTTTACCCAAGCTGGCCTTGAACCCCTTGCCTCAAGTGATCTTCAACCTTAGCATCCTGAGTAGCCAGGACTATGGCATGTACCACCGCACCTGCCTCACATTTTCTTTCTCACTGTAAATACACATTCTTATTCTTGAACCTTCTGAAAATAAGTTGCAGACATCATGAAAATGTAAAATACTTCATCATATTCTTTCTTTTAATAAGAGCATTGTCCTATAAATCTGCAATATTTTCACGCCCATGAAACTGAACACTGATACTGCATAAATCTAATATATGATCCATATTCAAAATTCTCCAGTTGTCCCCAAAATATCCTTTATAGCTGTTTATTTTTAAATCCAGGATCCAATCAAGAATTATACGTTATATGTAGTTGTCATTCTGTTTTGTTTCCTTTAATTGATTAGAGTTGCCCTTTTGTGTGTGTCTGAGTGGTGGGTGGTGGGGTGGTGTTTGTGTATGATGTGCAGTGTGTGTGTGTGTGTGTGGTGTGTCTTTCATGACACTGACATTATTAAAGAGTTCAGGCAAGTTTGTGGAATGTCCCACAATCTAGACTTTTTTACTGATTGTTTCCTCATTACGAGATACAGGTTACATTTTTTTTCCCAAGACTGCTACATGTGTGATGTTGTTTCCTTACTACTGCCTCACCTCAGGAAGCACATAATGTCTACTTGTCTCTTTTCTGATATTAGGACTGATCAGGTGTTGTCTGCCTGATCCAATCATTATCAAGTTCCATAATTCATTATTAAGCTCTGAAATTCAGGACACATACATTTATAGAGTGTGAGGCTGTGCATATGTACATTCATCTCTTAGTGTTCTCAAGGAGGCCCAGGATCCCAAAAATATTATAAGCATTGCAGTCAGATGATATAGCACTAGCAAAGCATTCATCCCTTTCCATATAACAGGAGGGAGGGGAAGAAGGAAGTTTCCATGTGCAGGCAATACGTGAGTGCATGGGCAAGTGAGGATTTGTATGCTCCCTGTAGCCAGAGGTGAAATATTCAACGCTTTTATTTTTTCTCCCGTCTTCAATGACCTCCCATTTGGACCCATAGTTTATTTATAGAGAGCACACACTCCCTAATTGTCAGATGGTTTTTTTGGGAAAACCCTTAGATAGTACAGTGGGTTGTGACCCTCCAAAGGATCACAAGTACATAAACAGATACAAAGTATTTATGTGGTATTAAAATTTCATGGTGATGGTGCAAGGGAGAGATGATTAGGAAGAAAATGTCTTAAATGGCTATAATTGAGAAATACTGATCTAGAGTCATTTCCTGCTTCTTAAATTGTTCGTTTTCTCTTCCCTGGGTATTTTCTCATTTCCAAAGACCCAGAGTCTCAGAGCCAGGTTAAGTGGAAGAAACTTTGAGAGGTTTCTTAATCAATTCCTCCTATCTCTCAAACCATGCCAGTAACTTCCCTGGTGAAAAAATCTATACTCCTCTCACAGTTCTTCGGGCATGGAAATTCTATAGCATTCTTTGGTACAACCAACCCACTGAACCCTCCACGACATCTTGAATTCCATTCAACTCGAGCTGAAGTATTCTTTTTGAGTTTCAGTATATCTTTTCTAGTGTCCCACTTTTAGAAAGGTCCAAAGATGGTATATAATAAGTGAAAATACAATTAATCAGAGCTTTATTTGCATATCCATTAAATATCTGAAGGCTATTACCAGTTGTGCTTCAGCCTCCTTTCCCTTGCAATTCTCCCAGGGTGGCATCCTCTACGGAGTCTTGTTGCTCCATTGTTGACCACTGATGTAACTCAACGTGAAACCTTCCCAAAGCTCTCCACATCACTCTCTGTTATGGCTGTGACCAGCAGTGAACATGAAAAGAACTTATTTCATGCCTTCTCCAAACTATATTGTTTCTTTGCTAAGTCCAGACCTGCTTTTTCTACATTTATAGGTTTTCTATTTTAATCGCCATGCAAAATTCTTTATAATATTCAATCATTTTGGTTTATCTTCCTGACTTCTTACCTTTAACATCCCTGTTAAAGATTACACTGTTGTTGTTTCAAAAAAAAACATTAAGGGACTTGAATAGAATTACACTTATCTTTTTGTGCTGATTTATGTCAATCCATCATTCTGGTTATTGATGGAAGCAAATTGCTTCCTATGTTCTCTAAACCTTATGTCCCTTCCATACTCCATGAGTACCACACTGGGAGAAAACAAAAACAAAAAGATTATGGGAAAAGTATGGCCATTATCTTTGAGGAAATGTGTACGAAGGCACAATCATTAAAAGGAGTTGGGGCATCATTTGGTTGACACTGTTGTCATTCTTGTTCTGATCATTTTGGACCTTGAAGAAACTGGTGATTCTCTCCTAGAATTAGACAAACAAAGTGTGTTTGGAAATAATGATTGTTTTCCTGCCTTAAAAAATATATTAACAGAAAGCTTTTATAACAGGCTGTTTCCCTCTGGACAGGTATTAATTCTGAGTAAGAATTTTCAGTGACTACATAAGGATTTGTGTAACTTATGAAGGAAGAGTCCATTTCTAATCAAATAATTCACCTGTTTTACTAGCTTATAGTGATCTGATTTCAGAATTTTCCTGTATCTTTTTTACATACATCAGAAAAAGAAATGTTTACTATATTTTTGGTTCCATTTATGATTGTATTAAGCATTTGACTATAAGGAAAACTAACAATTAAATCAATTAGAAAAGCAACATAAAATTAAATGATATTTAGGAAATCAGTTATATGTGAGCTTGGGTATTCAAATGTCACAAATAAAAAGCATATAACCATTATCTAGTCTGTCTTTTTTTAATGCTTGGTTCATTTCTTTAATAAATAGGTTGTCTTGCAATGGTCCTAGAACAGGTAAATAAAAGGAAAGCTGTTAATTCTACAAAAACTAATTCAAAGTTCATTTGAAAACACATGGGTGGCTGGCAAGATGGCCAGATAGGAACAGCTCCGGTCTGCGACTCCCAGCGAGATCAATGCAGAAGGCGAGTTATTTCTGCATTTCCAACTGAGGTACCCAGCTCATTTCACTGGGACTGGTTAGACAGTGGGTGCAGCACATGGAGGGTAAGCCAAAGCAGGGTGGGGTGTCGCCTCACCTAGGAAGTACAAGGGGTCGGGGAACTCCCCTAGCCAAGGGAAGCCATGAAGGACTGTGTCGTGAAGAATGGTGCACTCCAGCCCAGATACTACGCTTTTCCCATGGCCTTCACAACTGGCAGACCAGGAGATTCCCTTGGGTGCCTTCACCACGAGGGCCCTGGGTTTCAAGCACAAAACTGGGCAGCCGTTTGGGCAGACACCAAGCTAGCTCCAGCAGTTTTTTTTCATACCCCAGTGGCACCTGGAATACCAGTGAGACCAAACCATTCACTCCCCTGGAAAGGGGGCTGAAGCCAAGGAGCCAAGTGGTCTAGCTCAGTGGATCCCACCCCCATGGAGTCCAGCAAGCTAAGATCCACTGGCTTGAAATTCTCACTGCCAGCACAGCAGTCTGAGGTTGACCTGGGGCACTGGAACTTGGTGGGGGGAGGGTTGTCCGCCATTACTGAGGCTTGAGTAGGCAGTTTTCCCCTCACAGTATAAACAAAGCAGCTGATAAGTTTGAACTGGGTGGAGTCCAATGTAGCTTGGCAAAGCCGCCGTAGCCAGACTGCCTCTCCAGATTCCTCCTCTCTGGGCAGGGCATCTCTGAAAGAAAGGCAGCAGCCCCAGTCAGGGGCTTATAGATAAAACTCCCATCTCCTTGGGACAGGAGCACCTGGGGGAAGGGGCAGCTGTGGGTGCAGCTTCAGCAGACTTAAACGTCCCCGCCTGCCATTCTGAAGAGAGCAGCAGATCTCCCAGCACAGCACCTGAGCTCTGCTAAAGGACAGACTGCCTCCTCAAGTGGGTCCCTGACCCCCATGCCTCCTGACTGGGAGATACCTCCCAGAAGGGATCAACAGACACCTCATGCAGGAGAGCTCCAGCTGGCATCTGGAGGGTGCCACTCTGGGGTGAAGCTACCAGAGGAAGGAACAGGCAGCAATCTTTACTGTTCTGCATCCTCCACTGGTGATACCCAGGCAAACAGGGTATGGAGTGGACCCTCCAGCAAACTCCGGCAGACCTGCAACAGAGGGGCCTGACTGTTAGAAGGAAAACTAACAAATGGAAAGGAATAGCATCAACATCAACAAAAAGAACATCCACACAAAAACCCCATCTGAAGGTCAACAACAGCAAAGACCAAAGGTAGATAAATCCACAAAGATGAGGAAAAACCAACGCAAAAAGACTGAAAATTCCAAAAACCAGAACACCTCTTCTCCTCCAAAGGATCACAACTCCTCATCAGCAAGGGAGCAAAAATGGATGGAGAATGAGTTTGACAAATTTACAGAAGTAGGCTTCAAACTTCTGCAAGCTAAAGGAGCATGTCAAATGCAAGGAAGCTAAGAACCTTGAAAAAATATTAGAGGAATTGCTCACTAGAATAACCAGTTTAGAAAAGAACATAAATGACCTGATGGAGCTGAAAAACACAGCACGAGAACTTCATGAAGCATACACAAGTATCGATAGCCAAATCAATCAAGTGGAAGAAGGGATATGAGAGACTGAAGATCAACTTAATGAAATAAAGTGTGAAGACAAGATTAGAGAAAAAAGAATGAAAAGAAATGAACAAAGCCTCCAAGAAATATGGGACTATGTGAAAAGACTAAACCTATGTTTGATTGGTGTACCTGATAGTGAAGGGGAGAATGGAACCAGGTTGGAAAACACTCTTCAGGATAGTATCCAGAAGAACTTCCCCAACCTAACAAGAGAGGGCAACATTCAAATTCCGGAAATACAGAGAACACCACAAAGATACTCCTCAAGAAGAGCAACCCTAAGGCATATAATCGTTAGATTCACCAAGGTTGAAATGAAGGAAAAAATATTAAGGGCAGCCAGAGACAAAGGTCATGTTACCTACAAAGGGAAGCCCATCAGACTTAACAGTGGATCTCACAGCAGAAACCCTACAAGCCAGAAGAGAGTAGGGGCCAATATTCAACATTCTTAAAGGAAAGAATTTTCAAACCAGAATTTCCTATTCAGCCAAACTAAGCTTCAAAAGCGAAGGAGAAATAAAATCCTTTACAGACAAGCAAATGCTGAGAGATTTTGTCACCACTGGGCCTGCCTTACAAAAGCTCCTGAAGGAAGCACTAAACATGGAAAGGAACAACCAGTACCAGCTGCTGCAAAAACATACCAAATGCTAGAGACCATCGACACTATGAAGCAAATGATTCAACTACTGGGCAAAATAACCAGCCAGCATCACAATGACAGGATCAAATTCACACATAACAATATTAATCTTAAATGTAAATGGGCTAAATGCCCCAATTAAAAGACACTGACTGGCAAATTGGATAGAGTCAAGACCCAGTGTGCTGTATTCAGAAGACCCATCTCACATGCAAAGACACACATAGGCTCAAAAAGAAGGGATGGAGGAATATTTATCAAGCAAATGGAAAGCAAAAAAAAAAAGCAGGGGTTGTGGCCGGGCGTGGTGGTTCACGCCGGTAATCCCAAAACTTTGGGAGACTGAGGCAGGCGGATCACGAGATCAGGAGATCGAGGTCATCCTGGCTAACATGGCAAAACCCTGTCTCTACTAAAAATACAAAAACAAAATTAGCCGAGTGTGGTGGCAGGCCCCTGTAGTCCCAGCTACTCCGGAGACTGAGGCAGGAGAATGGCATGTACCCGGGAGGCGGAGCTTGTAGTGAGCGAAGATCACGCCACTGCACTCCAGTCTGGGCAACAGAGCAAGACTCCGTCTCAAAAAAAAGTAGGGGTTGCAATCCTAGTCTCTGATAAAACAGACTTTAAACCAACAAAGATCAAAAGAGACAAAGAAGAGCATTACATAATGGTAAAGGGATCAAGGCAACAAGAACAGCTAACTATCCTAAATATATACGCCCCAATACAGGAGCACCCAGATTCATAAAGCAAGTTCTTAGAGACCTACAAAGAGACTTAGACTCCCACACAATAATAGTGGGAGACTTTAACACCCCACTGTCAATATTAGACAGATCGACGAGACAGAAAATTAAGGATATTCAGGACTTGAACTCAGCTCTGGACCAAGTAGACCTAATAGACATCTACAGAACTCTCCACCCCAAATCAACAGAATATACATTCTTCTCAGCACCTCATCACACTTATTATAAAATTAACCACATAATTGGAAGTAAAACACTCCTCAGCAAATGCAAAAGAATGGAAATCATAACAAACAGTCTCTCAGACCACGGTGCAATCAAATTAGAACTCAAGATTAAGAAACTCACTCAAAATTGCACAACTACATGGAAACTGAACAACCTGCTCCTGAATGACTACTGGGTAAATAACAAAATTAAGGCAGAAATACAGAAGTTCTTTGAAACCAATGAGAACAAAGAAAACGTACCAGAATCTCTGGGACACAGCTAAAGCAGTGTTCAGAGGGAAATTTATAGCATGAAATGCCCAGAAGAGAAAGTGGGAAAGATCTGAAATCAACACCCTAACATCACAATTAAAAGAACTAGAGAAGCAACAGCAAACAAATTCAAAAGCTAGCAGAAGACAAGAAATAACTAAGATCAGAGCAGAACTGAAGGAGATAGAGACAAGAAAAACCCTTCAAAAAGTCAATGAATCCAGGAGCTGTTTTTATAAAAAGATTAACAAAATAGATAGATCACTAGCCAGACTAATATAGAAGAAAGGAGAGAAGAATCAAATAGACACAACAAAAAATTATAAAGGAGAGATCACCACTGATCCCACAGAAATACAAACTACCATCAGAGAATACCATAAGCACCTCTACACAAATAAACTAGAAAATCTAGAAGAAATGGATAAATTCCTGGACACATACACCCTCCCAAGACTAAACCAGGAAGAAATCAAATCTCTGAAAAGAGCAATAAAAGGCCTGAAATTGAGGCAGTAATTAATAGCCAAGCAACCAAAAAAAGCCCAGGACCAGACAGATTCACAGTCGAATTCTACCAGAGGTACAAAAAGGAGCTGGTACCATTCCTTCTGAAAGTATTCCAAACAACAGAAAGAGAAGGAATCCTCCCTAACTCATTTTACGAGGCCAGCATCATCATGATACCAAAACCTGGCAGAGACACAACAAAAAAAGAAATTTCAGGCCAATATCCCTGATGAAAATTGATGAAAAAGTCCTCAATAAAATACTGGCAAACTGAATTCAGCAGCACATCAAAAAGCGTATCCACCATGATCAGGTCAGCTTCACCCCTGGGATGCAAGGCTGGTTCAACATATGCAAATCAATAAATGCAATCCATCACATAAACAGAACCAATGACAAAAACCACATGATTATTTCAATAGATGCAGAAAAGCTCTTCAATAAAATTCAACACCCCTCCATGCTAAAAACTCTCAATAAACTAGGTATTGATGGAACGTATCTCAAAATAATAAGAGCTGTTTATGACAAACCCACAGCCATCATCATACTCAATGGGCAAAAACTGGAAGCATTCCCTTTGAAAACCAGCACAAGACGAGGATGCCTTCTCTCACCACTCCTATTCAACATAGTATTGGAAGTTCTGACCAGGGCAATCAAACAAGGAAAGAAATAAAGGTTATTCATATAGGAAGAAAGGAAGTCAAAGTGTCTCTGTTTGCAGATGACGTGATTGTATATTTAGAAAACCGCGGTAGCTCACGCCTGTAATGCCAGCACTTTGGGAGGCCAAGGCGGGCAGATCACGAGGTCAGGAGATTGAGACCATCCTGGCGAACACTGTGAAACCCCGTCTCTACTAAAAATACAAAAAAAATTAGCCAGGCATGGTGGTGGGCGCCTGTAGTCCCAGCTACTCAGGAGGCTGAGGCAGGAGAATGGCATGAACCTGGGGGGCAGAGCTTGCAGTGAGCAGAGATCGTGCCACTGCACTCCAGCCTGGGCAACAGAGCGAGACTCCGTCTCAAAAAAAAAAAAAAAAAAAAGAAAAAAAGAAAAGAAAACCCCATCGTCTCAGCCCAAAATCTCCTTAAGCTGATAAGCAACTTCAGAAAAGTCTCAGGATACAAAATCAATGTGCAAAAATCACACGCATTCCTATACACTAAAAATAGACAAACAGAGAGCCAAATCATGAGTGAACTCCCATTCACAATTGCAACAAAGAGAATAAAATACCTAGGAATACAACTCGTAAAGGATGTGAAGGACCTCTTCAAGGAGAACTACAAACCACTGCTCAAGGAAATAAGAGAGGACACAAACAAATGGAAAACATTCCATGCTCATGAATAGGAAGAATCAATATTGTGAAAATGGCCATAGTGCCCCAAGTAATTTATAGATTTAATGCTATCCCCGTCAAGCTACCATTGACTTTCTTCACAGAATTAAAAAAAAAAAAAACTACTTTAAATTTCAGATGGAACCAAAAAAGAACCTGCATAGCCAAGACAATCCTAAGCAAAAAGAACAAAGATGGAGGCGTCACGCTACCTGACTTCAAACTATACTACAAGGCCACAGTAACCAAAACAGCATGGTACTGGTGCCAAAACAGATATATAGACCAATGGAACAGAACAGAGTTCTCAGAAATAACATCACACATCTACAACCATCTGATCTTTAACAAACCTGGCACAAACGAGCAATGGGGAAAGGATTCCCTATTTTATAAATGGTGTTGAGAAAACTGGCTAACCACATGCAGAAAACTGAAACTGGATCCCTTCCTTAGAACTTATACAAAAATTAACTCAAAATGGATTAAAGACTTGAAGGTAAGGCCTAAAACCATAAAAGCCCTAGAAGAGGGCCAAGCACTGTGGCTCACACCTGTAATCCCAGCACCTTGGGAGGCCGAGGCAGGCAGATCACAAGGTCAGGAGATTGAGACCATCCTGGCTAATACGGTAAAAGCCTGTCTCTACTAAAAATACAAAAAAATTATGCAGGTGTGGTGGCGGGCACCTGTAGTCCCACCTACTCAGGAGGCTGAGGCACGAGAATGGTGTGAACCCAGGAGGTGGAGCTTGCAGTGAGCCAAGATCGTGCCACTGCACTCCAGCCTGGGCGACAGAGCGAGACTCCGTCTCAAAAACAAAACAAAAAAAGCCCTAGAAGAAAACCGAGGCAGTACCATTCAGGACATAGGCATGGGCAAGGACTTCATGACTAAAACACTAAAAGCAATGGCAACAAAAGCCAAAATTGACAAATGGGATCTAATCAAATTAAAGAGCTTCTGCACAGCAAAAGAAACTATTATCGGAGTGAACAGGCAACCTACAGAATGGGAGAAAAATTTTGCAATGTATCCATCTGACAAAGGGCTAACATCCAGAATCTATAAGGAACTTAAACAATTTTACAAGAAAAAACCAAACAACGCCATCAAAAAGTGGGCGAAGGATATGAACAGACACTTCTCAAAAGAAGACATTTATGCTGCCAACAAACATGCGAAAAAAGCTGATCATCACTAGTCATTAGAGAAATGCAACTCAAACCACAATGAGATACAATCTCACACCAGTTAGAATAGTGATCATTAAAAAGTTGGGAAACTACAGATGCTGGAGAGGATGTGGAGAAGTAGGAATGCTTTAACACTGTTGGTGAGAGTATAAATTAGTTCAACCATTGTGGAAAACAGTGTGGCGATTCCTCAAGGATCTAGAAGCAGAAATACCATTTGACCCAGCAATCCCATTACTAGGTATATACCCAAAGGATTATATATCATTCTATTATAAAGACACAAGCACATGTGTGTTTATTGCAGCACTGTTCACAATAGCAAAGACTTGGAACCAACCCAAATGCCCATTAATGATAGACTGGATAAAGAAAATGTGACACATACACACCATGGAATACTATGCAGCCACAAAAAAGGATGAGTTCATGTCCTTTGCAGGGACATGGATGAAGCTGGAAACCGTCATTCTCAGAAAACTAACACAGGAACAGAAAACCAAACACCGCATGTTCTCACTCATAAGTGAGAGTTGAACAATGAGAACACATGGACACAGGGAGGGGAACATCACACACTGGGGCCTGTCAGAAGGTGGGGGGCTGGGGGAGGGATAGCGTTAGGAGAAATACCTAATGTAGATGACACGTTGATGGGTGCAGCAAACCACCATGGCACGTGTATACCTATGTAACAAACCTGCACGTTCTGCACATGTATCCCAGAACTTAATGTATAATAAAAAATAAGAAATAAATAAAAAAGGGCAAAGAAAAAAAAAACAAGAAAACGCACACGAACACATTTGCATTTTAGCAGAAGTTCCTTTATCCTATTACAGAATTTTCCAGGGAGACATCAGGCATATAGTTTAGCTTCTCAACAGATTAATGTTATCCTTTCCTGCGGTAGGATTCAATATTAAGTTTGATGATAATCAAACTTTATCTGGCTTATAAAGATAATAAAACTGGATCATAGAAAAACTTCACTGATCACAGCAGATAAACCTGGGTTTTAATCTCTGGTTTGCCACTACCATATATGTGTCACATTGGGTAGTTTATTAAATTGTGCCATACCTCAGATTTTAGAACTGCAAACTGGCCTTATGAATTTATTTCTATATAACTTATAGTCATTTTGGGAGAATAAGATAACATATTTGGAACAATAGATGTATATATAAATTCTGTATTTAATTCTGCTATATTAATAGTATATTTACAGTTACTCTGTAATACAGATGATTCCAATAACAGCCACTATAGCTAATAGCAATAATAGGATACAGTATCTGATAAAAGCTTTTTATCAGATAAAATGACGCAACAAAGTGATTTATAGACAAAGAGCAATGGGGAATGAGGCTTCTATAAATCACGCATATAAGGAGTTCCTCTGCTTCTCAGTTTCACCGTGTGAAATGTACACCAAAATGTGCCACAGAAGTGGACTGTGGACTAAATTTGGCCCACAGGCATGTTTTATTGGACCTATGCAGTTTTGTCCCAAATATGCTTTTTTTAAAAAGCTAGCTACCATTTATACTTGGGAAATTTGACAGATAAAAATCAGGAATCTTGACTTTTCTTACAAAATCAGATTTGGCAAAACCAAGCTTTTGTTACCCTGCGGCTGGACCTGGCTGAGAAGTGGCTGACCCACTGAAATGGGACATAGCTTTGCTCTCCTCACGGCTCCCCATTGCCTTCCAGACACGCAGCTGACCGTTAGCTACCATTTATCTTCTTGCACTGAGATGCTTCACTCATACACATTTCTTGCCCCTTCCCTGGAGGCTTTTCAGGTTGTAGCCCTTGTTACACCATTTCTAGATAGGCCACTATCAATTTTCAAATTTACCCCCACACACATTGAATATCTGCTATATTCTTATTTTTTTTTCTAGTAACCAAAATTGTGTTAATGATGAGAAATGAAAAACAGTATTAGGAGACAGTAAATTTAAATCAGATGTCTTCAACTCCCTACCCAACAACAAAAATTTATGTTCTCATAAGAAGCTTACTTCCTCTATAGAAATTAAGATAATTAAATCCATCCAATCTTTTTTTTTTTGAGACGGAATCTCGCTCTGTCGCCCAGGCTGGAGTGCAGTGGCGTGGTCTCGGCTCACTGCAAGCTCTGCCTCCTGGGTTCACACCATTCTCCTGCCTCAGTGTCTCCAGTAGCTGGGACTATAGGTACACGCTGCCATGCCCAGCTAATTTTTTTGTATTTTTAGTAGAGACGGGTTTCACGGTGTTAGCCAGGATGGTCTTGATCTCCTGACCTCGTGATCCGCCCGCCTCGGCCTCCCAAAGTGCTGGCATTACAGGTGTGAGTCACCGCACCCGGCCAAATCCATCCAATCTTTTAATTATCACAAATACTTAAGCTTCAACTCTGCTTCCACATAAACTTATTTGTGACAAAATGATAAATAAATGTCACTGAAAAGCAATGGTAGCATCATTGTAATAATTATATATTTTATCTGGTTTTACTTCTCTTTCATTGTGTAATAGATTTTAGCAAAACATGTTATTTTAACTAAAACTTCTCATTGTTTTAATGCAACACTCATCATCTAATTGAGTTTTCATGAACATGAAAACCAAGCAAAAATCCCTGATTTGATAGATTAAAAACTAAATGAGGAAGTCAGCTTCAATCTAATTAAACATTGATTTTGTTTGCAACTATATTACTGCATAGCAAATTAAGTTGAGTGTCTACTCCAGAGGAAGTCATATGATTGAGATTTGACTTCGTATTATCAAATCAGCAAAGAATAAAAGTCTAAGCAGTTTTGAGAAATATATAGAACATGGAGGAAGATGAATATGAACAATCCTGTTTATTAACTCACAAACAACATTATGGATAAGTATTTTCCATGACTGTGTATATGTATGTCTCTACAATGTATGTATTTGGTATGGCTGAAAACTGCTTGTTAGCTGATATCCGTAGAGGCAACAGCATTTAGGAAATTCCTAACTGTGACTTGTCTATTTATCTAGAGGCTAATTATCTCAATTATCTATCTCACTTAAGGCTGTCTTAATCAGAAGTATAATCACATAAACGTATCACAGGGATGTTTGGCCCACATGAGTCTTGGGAAGGCAAAACCTTGGTAAAGATGCTTAGCAGTTTTATTTTAGTCAAGAGGGAAATTTAGCAGGAAAAGTTCATATTGGCTGGAAAATGAGGAACTGGGCTACCCACCTATGTCTGGTTGAGTCTCTTTTCCACTCATGACCCTGCAATACTATGCTACTCTTTTCCTCAAACTAAAAGCCTGGGCTCCCACTGCTCTTCCCCTTTCCCTCCAGCCCCTCTGGCCTCCTGGCTGGCCTTGAACATGCTGGGTATGTGCAGTGGCTGTTCCCTGCCTTGGATGCTGTCCTCCCAGATAGCCACACGTCCAGCTCTGTATCTCTTTCAAGTCTTCTCATGTCACCTTCTCAGTAAGACCTCTATGATCACACTTGCCCACCAGAACTCACGGTCCCTCTTTCTTTGCTCTACTTTTCTTTTTCCCATAGCACTTACAGAATTTATTTCTTTATTAGGTTTCTTGTTTACTGTCTGTCTCCCCCAACTAGAAAATAAATCCCATGAGATCAGAAATCTGTCTATTTTGTTTATTGATGTATCCCAGGCACGTAGAACATAGGGTCTGGCTCATAGTAGATGATCAATAAATAGTTGGTGGATGAATGAGTACACATGGCAGATGGGTGCCTAATTAAAATCTATTACCAGGGAAAGATTAATTTGAAGTAATATATAAGAATAATATTAATTTAATGATATTAACACCCAAAGCTTACATATCAACTAAATGCTATTGAGCGCTCACTATACACTAAGTACACACTAAATGTTTTACATAAATAATCTCATGTAATATTCATGGCAACCCCATGAGGTTGATCATCTATTTTTACCCCCATCTTATAGTCCAGGTTACTAAGTGATTTGTCCAAAGTCACAAGCAAGAAAGTTATGGAGCAAGATTTAGTGCCACATAAGTGTGTTCCAGAGACCACACTCTTAACTGTAGGGCGTAGATACCTTCACCCTTTTGGCACTGGGCACTCTTTCGGATTGTCTCCCTCTCGTTGGACACAAGCCCCATGTGGTTTAGCGATTCAGTCTTCAGTTTCTTTTCTGGCCATTTGTTACTGTAGTTTCATTAGTGCTTCTAATGATCAGTCCATCTGAGATCATAATGTATTTCTTTTCAAAAGCTGTACATTCAAGATAACAGAGGGTACCCTGAGTCAGAGATTAGGTGAGACAAAGGATCTAACAGGGGGACACCAAAAAGGTCAGATTGACCAGTCCACAGAGTGTTGACTGACACAAAGTTAAGGCCAGAGGTGAAAGTGGAGTCCCTAAATTGGCGAGAGACAGAAAGACAATCTAAAGTCCGCTATTCAGGGTGGGAGCAGGGTGTTCCTATGATCACTTGAAAAGGGACCTAGGAAAGTTCTAGGTCTAGCTCCCTGCTGTGAAATAGAAATGAAGCATGCATTTCACTCACCAGAGTATAAGCGGACTTTTAAGAATTAATAAACAGAAATACTCAAAGCAGAAGTTATTATCTTCTAGTCAATATGAATTAATAGTTGCAAAACTATCACAGTTGATTTTTTGCTAATTTTCCTTCTCTACTAAAGAAATTAACTGGCATTCATTATTCAGCCATAATGTAAAATATCTGAGCACATGAATAATTAGAAATATGCACTCAAAGGCTAGAGCAATGTGTGGTTGTAAGATTTATTAATGCCTATATTCCATTAACTATATTTAGAAATCAGTAGGGATTGCATTACATGTTAAAAGCAGCATCTATTCGATTGACCTGACTTGTGTAGCTTCCTTTAAGGTCACTGGAAGTTATGCAGACCATAAATGTTCTCTGGTTCCTGGTTCCATCAGGAGATCTTTAATATCTTAGGATGTAATTCAGGCGTATGTTTTAAAGCTTGGTGAAATATGCTGTGATGAAATGAATGTCTCTTACCTTCCCATTCCTAGGGCTTTGTCGACAAACAATTCAACTACAGAATACAGAAGGAGGCAGCTCATTAAGAGATGGGCAGGTGGAGAGTGAATTTTTTACTGTTAAGTCATTAAAGTCAGCCATGACTTAACCACGGAAGTTAAAGAAAATTTATGCAAAAAGCAAGCTCATTTCACACTTCCATAAACAATTTGTAGCTCAAACCTTAGCATGAGCTTCCTGAGGTTGTGCAGGTAGCATCAGGTGTAGCTTTCGTATTAAGCACCGGCAGGGCATTATCTGGACAATGAATTCAGCAAAACCTTGTGAATTTATAGGTTTGAAATAAAGGAAATAAAAAATTTCAAGTCCAGAAAGTCACTAACAGCCATAAACCAGTTAATATCTATCATCTGCATTCAGAAGAAGGAATGTGCTGCCTTTGGCCTCAGGATATTTAATTGGAATTTGAATTGTTTCTTCTAAGTGATTGGAAAAAGACTATCGTGTGACTTGGATAGAGAAACGTAATGGGAAGGGACTTAAGTCCCTCCACTACTGCAAAAAAAAAGAGATGATAAATGAAGTGATTTTTAAATGAACATCCTTGGCTGCTCATAGATTCCTGAGTTACTGTGTTAGAAAGGACTAGGAGCAGAGCAGGTGGGTATGCCAAGTGCTTTTTTAAGGAATTAGGGAAGATATTTTAGGGGAAAGACATACCTGGAATTTATTTACTGAGGGTCCAGTTTGTGCCAAGCACCGTGCTTGGTACTTGACGTATAGTCCCTCGTCCGATTTTTGTAATCGTCCATTGAGGGAAGCATTGGTGACAGCGAACATTCTGTAGCCTGTGCAGATAGAGACTGAGCACTGATTGCCTGCTGGGAGCAGTGGTGAGCTTAACCAGGGACAATCCCTGCTTTCATATAGAGGTAGGCATTGTGCCAAGCATTTTACTTGGATCATCTGAATTAATCCTCACCATAAGGCTATGAGGCAGGTATCATTGTTATTATTCCCGTTTTACAGGTCAGACCATGCGGCTGGTTAGTGGTGGAGCTGGGATTGGAACACAGGCAGTCTGTCTCCAGAGCCCCTGCTCTTATCTTAATCACGATGTTATATCGCCCCCCAACACATGCACACAAACACACTTTTTTTTTTTAATTATTCCTTCTTTTAGATTGTTCACTTGCTAAATTGGTTAACAAGGCTTCTTTCATCATGAGGATCATAAAATTAGTTACCCACCCCCGTCCCCTGCCCAAAAGACTAAAGGACCTTGGGAAGTAATGATGAAGAAGTTACACAGGACAAGACAAATGCCTCCTTCATGGTACAGAAAGGGTGGGTCTCATGAAAAAATGTCATGGGAAGTTCAGGTTGTCAAGGGAGAGGAATATGTGGGCTTATTGCCCCTGCTACAAATGTTTCTGACCTGGCCTTGCCTGCAGGAGAAAAGGGAAGAAAGACTGACAAGGGAAGCTCAACCTTCACGAGCTTGATAAGAGCAGTGAGGAGTCCCGGGGCACTTCATCCCTTGATCCGAGTCTGAGGGGATCACATCACCCCACTTCCCACAGACAGTTTCATTTCTGACCAGACCATTGTCTTCCAGGGAAGACCAGTATATCCCGAGGGGAGGAAATAAATGCTGTCTCCTCATTTTTGGCAATGGAAATATGCAAGACTGGGAAGCATGTAGGGAAATTCAATCTAATTCAGTAAATATTTGCATCACTACTATGGCTGGGCACTCTTCGTCAATATAGTAATGTCAGGCTCTTAATCAATGTAGTAGGTTCTTAGTAAATATATGCTCTCAGTCAATATAGTAATTTATCTGCAAATGCTATCATTGCATAGACTTCACAGTTTCCGTGGCCAAATAAGTTTGCAAAATACCAGGTAAAACATTAAAAAAGGGCTTTTTGCTAGAGTACTCTTGAAGCCTTCAGGTTAACATGCACCATGACTGTCCAAAAGAGGAATGTAACATTTTGTGCAAATGCAGTTGATGACAGGAGCTTTTTATAGATCATTTTGTGTCATTGCAGTTTGATGCAACATATTTGGGCATGAGGTCTTTATTAGGTCTCAGTAACAACATGAATGATGGATATTACCCTCATGAATAGAAGAGCCCCAAAAGTGATTCTTGGCTTTTAGGGATATCTGTTTACAAACTGTTCAGTTCCAAATACTAACCATTGTAATTACAGGAGTTTTTCTCAGGATGTATTGAGAAGGCTGGCTACCTCTCTGTGATTTTCAGACACAGAGGAGAGGAGTATTGGAGGCCTCTCAGAGTCTGTTTGTCTTAGAGTCAGTGAATGATTTCAGGGCTTTACGCTATTAAAAAAGCATCTCCAGATAAGGGGTCCTAAGACAGGAGAAATATTTGCATTGCTTTCCATTATTATAATCACAAGCTGGGGCTGTGATTATAATATTCTACCTTAGCACAGAAAACAAAAGTTGGCAACAGCTTCTAGAGTACACAAAAGGGAAATCTCCAGAATGACAGTCCAGCGATAAGAGGACTGAGCCCAGAATAGGGCCTTGTCCTAGTTTTAAACAGTGTACCAAGGGCAACAAGAAAATGGGTGCCACTCTCAAAAGTGAGATTAAAAAAGCTGCCCTCAGGCATTGGTGAGTGTAACAGAAGACAAGGTCTTTAAAGGAGTCCTCAAAATCTCCCCAGGGGAGGTTAGAGGAGGTTGGGAAGCAATGGTATGCTGGAACTAGCTTGTAATCCTGAGAGGTGATTAATGAATTTGCAAGAATTCTGCAAGCCAGATATTAAACACAGCCATTATTAAAAATTAAATTATATAACTATACAATTAAATAAAGCATATTTTAAAATACAGGTAATAAATACTCAAAAGTTGACATTTCCTAATTATTTTACAATTATCTATGCTCAAGCTTATTTACATCCATTATGTGTGTATGATAGAAATGTTATATAATGCTGTGTTACTGCTCATCTTTCCCCAACTCCGGATTCAGTGACATTATGCTGGTAGCCCAGAATCAGGTATGGTGGAGATACTTACAACATGAAAATTGGCAAATGCTACAGATCAAAACTTTTCTTTTTCTTTCTGTTTTTTTTTTTTAATTGGACAGCCAGTTAAACACTAACACTCTTTTTTATGTAAAGCTGGTTTCTTTTTAAACTTAAAAAATGTTTTTAATTGACAAATAAAATTGTAGTACTTACGGGGTACAATGTGATGTTTTGATGATAATATGTACATACTGTAGAATGGCTAAATCAAGCTAATTAACATGTATATTGCCTCACATAGCACTTTTTCATAGTGAGAACACTTAAAAATCTCTCTCAGTAATTTTCAAGTGTATGTCATTATTAACTATACAACGTGGAGTAAAATAGATCTATTGAACTTATTCTTCTCCCTAGCTGAGATTTTGTGTCCTTTGACCAGCATCTCCCCAGTACCATCCCCCACCACCAGCCCCTGATAACCAACATTCTCTGCTCTGCTTCTGTGAGTTTGACTTTTTAAGATTCCACATATAAGTGAGATCGGCAGTATTTGTCTTTCTGCACCAACACTTTTAATGGGAAGTGACATTTACTGAATGCTGAGCCCTGAGAAAACTACTTTCCGTAATTAACTCCTTTCAATCTTATAGATTCCTAGGAGCTAGTATCTTAGGTTTACTCCAAACGAAAGGATGGACATGTGGTTTTCTTCTTTGTTAATCCTAATATTCTGCTTCTGCAGACCAAAGAGCTGTAGTAATTCACATGGGATGAACAGATATTCAAGGATACACTTTTTTTAGTGACCAGCACCTGCCATCTCTAAGTCCCAGTTAATAATAGATGCTGTTGGTGTCCTGTCCATATCCCTCAGGAGGAAATTACAATTCATCCATGGGCTGTTTACCCTTGAAAATGAATGGGCCCAGGAACAATCCATAATACAAAAGAAATATGCATTATGGATTGGAACCAAGCAGATCTGGGTGGCACAAGTAAGTTAAACCAAGCAGTGGCCCAGACCGATGTCACCTAGTTATGTTGCCCCAATGCCTCTCTCTCAGCTTACAGTTATGATCTTATCCAGGACTCCCTGCAAACAACTAAGGAGAAAAAAACTCAAGCCTCATTCATAGATGGGTCAGATCAACAATATGCAAGCCAAACATTCCCTGTAGCTCCACTGCTTCCCTATTGCTCCACTCAGTGTGACCCTGGAAGACAGTGATGCGGGAGGGAGTGGCATCCCAATGTGCAGATTTTCAAGAAGTGCTCCTGGCTATCAACTTTGCATGGAATGCAAAGTGAATTAATTGAGTTTAGTTTCAGGCCCACGTCCTTTGTGTGATCTTTCAGGTCCCACCATAGGTAATTACAAGGCTTTGCCTGGCAAGCTTCACCCCTCACACCAAACTTAGCACACAGCCAGAGCTTTTCAGTTTCCTGGAGGGAGTTGCAGTCAAGGACTCATTCATCCCCTGCAAATGAATACTTACAGTCCTAGCGCAGGTGTCACCATTTGTAGGCCTCTTCATCAGGGGCCCTTAACTAAGGAACTTTTCTCCACTTGACTCAGTACTTTTTTATACTTAGCCCTTCTCCTTAGATGAGGAGATGTGATGGCAAACAGTAAGGGGATCTAGAATGTGTGATAAAGAGCTGACATATGTCAAATATGGACCCAGATCCAACTTCAGCATTAGGGACTATACTTTATCTACTGGCCCTTCTGTGGTGGGTCTCTTTTCAGAAACTGTGATTGGCTAATACCTTTAAGAGTCTTTGACAGCACTGAAGTAAACTCTGAACACTGATCAAGCTGCAATAATGATGTAATTGTGTTTTAGGATGGTGTCCAGGATAATGAATGAGGATGGTCCTTGAAGGCCTTACTGTGGGTCTTGTGAAAGAGAGCTAGGTCTTCCTCTTTCATAGTGGGATTCAGTAGGCATCTCTTAATTCTGAAAGCCCAAAGCTATTATATTGGCATGTTAGGAGAGATTTAGATGCAAATAACCAAAGAATAAGCTGAAGCACTGAAGATTTTTCTGGAAGATATAAATGATGGGTACCTGGGACACAACTGCTGTTGGTAGCAAAATTTGTTGAAATGCTTGTCTCCTTAAATTGTATGCACATTTGATTTTGAGTAAAATTTTTAAAAGGAATCAGCGATGGGATAGAGGGAACTTAATGTGGGGTGAGTGTGTAACTGAGCAGCTAAGGGCTTGAGTGTAGCAGACGCTGTCATACCCCACTTTTATCCCCTTGACACTCCATTCTTGTGAGTACAAAAGGCTCTTTACCAGAAACATCTGCAACTATGAACCTGAGGGCTTGCCTGGACACAAGGAGATGCCTAGCTCGTACATAGGTGTTCCACAGTGGGCAGGCCTATGAAAGCCTACCCCAAAGTCTGAGGAAGCTGAGAGGCTGAAGAAAGACTCTGATAAATACAGTTTCTTAGAAAGAAACATTTAAAAGGCCTTACAAACAGAAGCCATGTTTGCGTCTCGGGCCACCGCAAGACAAGATGGTGGATCCCCGCACCATTACCCCCAAGACCAAAGGCTTATACACCACAGGGAGAAAATTGGTTCAGCACAGATTTGTAGGACAATTGAAGTATGATAACATCAAAGTTATTTGACCTAAGGGAAGGATTTATGGTAAGTGCTTGCTCTTACACAAGGAACAATAGATAAACTGGAAATTTTAGAGGCCTTTCCAGAATGTTGGTCAATCAGAAGCCAAAGTGGCAGATTAGCTTCCAAGATGGAGTTGCTTCAGCCTTCACAATGGGTCAGACTGGAAGAGATAGGGAGATGCCCCAAAGTGGTAGAAAGGGATCTAGACAGGGCACTGACTTTATCCACTGACGTTACTCCTGGGAGATGATCCCCCAAAGCACCAAGAGGCAAAGGGGGAAGTGACAGTGGAAGGAGCATCCCCTGCAGTGGACAACAGGAGCACAGTCCTATGAGGGACCTCTGGGAGATGATGCACACAAGCCTCAGAGTTATGGAGAGAACCCCCAGGACACTGTGACATTACCATTGCTAGGACTTCACTTGGTGAACTGGAAAAGTTGCAGGCAGAAGGGATACACTGGTGCTTGTGAGAGACTTAGGGGAGAAGGTGAGTATGAAGACTCAGGGATCGGTTGGTAGTTGCTGAGTGTTCTTTATGCATTAGGAGGAAAATGACAGGTTCCGCTCAGCAAGCTATCAATTTAAGTCCCAACCTGAAGGTCAAAAGCTTCATGGCAGCATATAGAGGGACCTGCATCTCCTGTAGTTAGTGAATAGATCCAGGACTAGATTGTCAGCAAAACTTCAGAGAAGACTGAATCTACAGCCTTGGCAAGTCTCTTATACCAAAATCAAGGCCCTGATAAGGAAGAAGTGGATCATGAAATGTGGAATAAGTATCACTAGGTGGATTTGTTCAACTGCCCCCTTGTAGAAGTATCCACTGCCCCTTTACCAAAAGATAGCACCTTCCCCCTTCCCTGAAGACTATGCAGAGGTCTCAGCTGAGGTGGCTTTATGCCCTGCAAGATGATACTTGATTTCTTTAGATTTGCTGTCATCTCCTCCCTTGGCTACTAGATTAATAACTCAGGTCAAGTCTCAGCATGGCCTGATTAGGAAAGTACTGGTCCTGATATGGAAGGAATGATCCATTCGGCTAAGAAAGAACAATAAAAATAGGAGGACATGCTTGGAAATATATCTTAAACTGGTGCTTGACCAAGGGAGATAGAATATGAGGCTGGCTGGATAAGAGAGTAGATTTGTGGGGGCATATTCTCAGGGCATAAGATTTAATGCCTTAATATACTGCTGGGATGGTTACTAGATGCTCAGAAAAACTCTGTTCCACAACTTTATGTTTTGTGAGTGTGGAAGCCCTGGTTCTCAGGGAGGAGACATTTCCATCAGAACACAGGAAGAATCCCACCAACCCTAAAGCTGTTGATGCTGCCTGGTCATTTAGGGCTCTTCATGCTAATAGACCAGCAGGTAAAAAGAGTTACCATACTGGCAGAGGTAATTGACCCTGACCATCCTGAGGAGCTAGGGTTGCTGCTACATAAGAGGGGCAGAGAGGAGTCTGGTCAGAACTCCATGTTAACTATAAATGAGCAATTACAACAACTGCAGCCTAAGTCATAGAAACCAAGACCCCAGCTGAGCAGACTAAACCATCAGAGGCTACCTTCTAGAACCAATTGTAGGGGACACAGATGATAAATGCTCATTATGGCCTCTGGACTGCCACAGCAATGAGAATTGTAGTTCTCCCATAACCCTCCTCTTAGAAGTTTTTCCCCAGAAGTTGTTACAACCATCATTCATCTTGAAGAACCCATGACAGGATACAAGCGGATCTGATGAATCTGAGCAACACAAGGGGTGGGCCGTAGCGGATGTCAGTATCTTCCCACATCTCCCCAAACCTGTCTTTATCATTTTTAGGTCCACCTGTCATCAGTCTGTTTAACTTCCAAAGCTAGCACATAGAACTCTTTCTTGGAGAACTGCCCTCAGATTCCCATAGCACACAGAAAGACCCAGAGGAACCTGGAAATTTAACTCCCCTGGGTAGCCCTTAACCACTGTCTGATCAACATGGGATGACAGACTCAGCTCCCTTACTTTGGGCTGGGGCGATTCCGAGGCATGACTTTCCCTCCAAAATTTTCTTGAAGGATCAGGTTAAATTTCCCCTTTGTGAGACCTTGCCTAAGACTGCTCTCCTGCTTGGTGTCCTCTTTCCCTGTCCCGCTTCTTCAACTGCCTTACTTGCTTCCTATAGGAGCACTTCCTTAATCAATCACTGGTTCTCACATCCTAATTTTGGAATCAGCTTCTAGAGGAGCCCAATCTAAGACACTTGCCAATATATACTTAACAGCATCACTTCAATTATCAACCCATAAAAATGTCCTCTTAAATTAAGCTTCATCACTCAAGGAAGCATCACAGGTATTTTTCCAGGGGTAAACAGACTTTTAAAGAGCTAGTTGTTATTTCATATTTTACAGATGAGGAAACTGAAGATCATAGAATTTAAAGTATCATGCCATGGTCACGTATAACTAGAAAGTAATGGTGTTTGTAGTCAAGCTACATTTTATTTTTCTTTAGAATGCATGCTTCTCAACTTCACCACATGGCCTAGAAAGGAGAACAGTATACTCTTCATGTCCTGAGAAGATAATGACCTAACTCTAGTAGAAGTAGTAATGAAAAGGAAGCAGTGGATATAAGCATGTCTCAAAGAAGGGAAGCCATCTGATTAGCTGTGGAGTAAGAAGCAAGGGATTAAGAAAAGTCACCTATGATACTTTATCTTCCAGCCTGGGAGACTGGAAAGTTGAGAGAGGAAGCTTATGTATATGCACATGAGGGAAGAGCCAGAAAAGGGCACAGAGCCAGGTAGAGTAGAGGCATAATATGTCTGTATTTGATCTCATCTCTAGGTTTAGAAGCTTTAGGAAAAGAATAATTTTGCCCATTTATGTGCAAATTTCCAGCATCCATTCTTATACCAATCATGTCTGGTAATTACAGAGATGTGATTTGCATTAGGGCCAGATGCAGGGATCTATTCACACAAAGAAGACACCTGATAATTACAAGAGTTCAAATGCAGCCAATCAGTGAATACAGACTGGAGAAAGCAACAATTGCCAATGGAAAGCTTGCCAAAACAGACTAGTCTGGCTGAGAGAAGAAGAAAAAGGCTCTTATTTACAAAAAGTATAAAATAAATTGCACCCCCCCCTTTTTTTTGTCTCTACCTTTCATAGAAAGATTGTCCTGAAACGCAGACTCCCTCTTTTAATGAGATTCTGGAAAGACAAAATAGCTGATTAGCCCCAGCATTTGAGAAGAAAGATTTGTCAAAATTATTTTTAGAAAATTAGCACCAAAGCCAAACAGTCTCCCTTTCTGCATTTTCATGATCTCTGCATTTATTTTCATGGCCTCTCCTTTACCTCCTGCCCATTACTCTACAAATCTCTAGGCTTCTTCTCTCACCTTCTAGTTTTCACAAACTGAAACCAGACTGCTCTTTCTAAATCCAAGACCTGGTGATGACACTTTTCCTTCCCCATACTTCCTCAGAATCCTTCAATGGCAGCCCATCCCCACCTGAATAACCTAAACTCCTCCCTCCAGAGAGACCCAAGTCAGGCTTTTCACAGGTTATGAAAAATGACCAACAGGGCCAGGCATGGTGATTCACGCCTGTTATCCTAGCACTTTGGGAGGCCGAGGCAGGCGGATTACCTGAGGTTAGGAGTTCGAGGCCAGCCTGGCTAACGTGGTGAAACCCTGTTGTAAAAATACAAAAATTAGCCGTGCATGGTGGTGGGCGCCTGTAATCCCAGCTACTGGGGAGGCTAAGGCAGGAAAATTGCTTGAACTGGGGAGGTAGAGGTTGCGGTGAGCCAAGATCACGCGGCTGCACTTTAGCCTGGGTGA
Organism: Gorilla gorilla gorilla; assembly: GCF_029281585.2. NCBI lineage: Eukaryota > Metazoa > Chordata > Mammalia > Primates > Hominidae > Gorilla > Gorilla gorilla. The sequence goes on from NC_073237.2 coordinate 37,124,114, forward strand.
CAGAGTGAGACTCTGTTTCAAAAAACAAATAGAAAAAAGAAAATGACCAACAGTCCTTTCTCTCATGGGCTTCTAGATTTTTTAATTCTGTGGGCTAGAAAGTTTAAAATTAACGCAGAGTGATTTATAGATGCAACTGTCTATTACCACCCTTATCCCATAGAAGAAAACATTTTAACACCTAAAGAGTAGAAAAGGTAAAACTAAAATAAAAGTCCTTTAGGTTCCCCTAAAGCTTCTGTGTCTTAGAGGGAACACTGGCTGACGCTATTTGGTTGTAATACAGTTGTTTGAAATAGGTATTTGCTGTTTAAGGAACAGGGAACTATTTTTCTTGTTTGTTGCTGTTGTTTTCTCCCTGGGGCATTCTGAGTGCCTGGAAGCACTTGATTTGCTTGTGCAGTCCAGCCCTTAAATGCCTGCTCATTCTCAGTGTGATCCTGCATCCCAGCCCCTGTCGCCTGACCCCGCAATGAGTCAGCCAGCCCCAGAAGAGGGAGGGCAGAGAGAGACACACACCCAGCCTGTGCTGTTGCCGCTGCCCCCGAGGTGACTTGATGATAACTCCTGCAACTCCCCCAATAGAGGAGAAATGACTGTCTTTTCTTCAGGCCGTGAGACTTCTCCACACCCACTTCTCTCTCTTCTTGCCCAACCTGCTTAAAATACGGAGAAACTGGAACCATTAAAGTCTCTTCTTTGGCTCAGGATCCTTCCTTTTCTCTCCAATGGGTGGTCTCAGGAGGAAGTCAGGCAGCAATAGAGATTGTTTGTGTGCAAGCCACAGTCTGTGTTTCTGTCTAAATATCTCTAGAGGAACAATTAGCTGCTCCGTAACTAGAACTACACAATGAGTTTGTTTTGTTTTGTTTTGTTTTGAGACGGAGTCTCGCTCTGTCTCCCAGGCTGGAGTGCAGTGGCGCGATCTCGGCTCACTGCAAGCTCAGCCTCCCGAGTTCACGCCATTCTCCTGCCTCGGCCTCCCAAGTAGTTGGGACTACAGGCGCCCGCCACCATGCCTGGCTAATATTTTTTTTTTCTTTGTATTTTTAGTAGAGACGGGATTTCACTGTGTTAGCCAGGATGGTCTCTATCTCCTGACCTGTGATCCGCCCGCCTCGGCCTCTCTAAGTGCTGGGATTACAGGCGTGAGCCACCGCGCCCGGCCGTCGTGAGTTCTTAATTAGAATAATACTCATTGAATCTGAGTTGGATATTAAAAAAGTAAAGAGAGATGGGGGCTGCTGGATGGTGAGTGAGTGAAGAGGTCAGGAAATGTGAGAAATCTAAGGGATTGAAGAACAAGGATGTCAGGTGTATCCAGAGTAGAGAGCTGCCAGGATGGAAGGATGTGGCAGAAGGTGATTTGTTTGAATGTAAGTTTCCAAAGTGTTCCAGCTATTTATTGCTGCATTGCAAAGTATGCTGAAACTTGGCGACTTAAAGGAATACCCGCTTTAACATATCTCATGCTTTTGTGGGTCATGAATTCAGGCAGGGCTCAGCAGGGCAATTCTTCTGAATGATGTAGCTAATCATTTATTTTCTTTTATGCACTATGTAAACTTACTACTCAGATTTAAGGAAAATAATATTCAAATTAATTTTTTAAGCACAGTTTTTGGGCTTATATTAATGGACTGTGACAACTAATTTATACCTTGTGGAATTTATCTCCATTTAATGAATTCTCTCGAAGACTGGGATGACTCCATTAACATTCTTAATATTCTTTAAAAATATGTTTTAGGCCATTATATAAAATTGTGTTATTTATGGATGCGGTGGCTCACACCTGTGATCCTAGCGCTTTGGGAGGCCGAGGCAGGCAGATCACCTGAGGTCAGGAATTTGAGACCAGCCTGGCCAACATGGTGAAACCCCGTCTCTACTAAAAATACAAAAATTAGCTGGGCATGGTGGCGGGCGCCTATAATCCTAGCTACTCGGGAGGCTGAGGCACAAGAATTGCTTGAACCCTGGAGGCAGAGGTTTCAGTGAGCCGAGATTGCACCACTGTACACCTGCCTGGGTGACAGAGTGAGACTTTGTGTAAAAAAAAAAAAAAAATTGTCTTGTTTCTTAGTATGTGTATGTCTTCAACTTCATTTTCTATACTACTTATATGACCTACCCAATAGGATACCGGTGTACTCTGCCTCTTGAAAAAATATGGGTATATGAAAACCTCACCACATCTAATTCTTTTAGACATGAGGAAAAATTATATATATAAATCTGTAAAGTAAACAAGTTCGACCCAATAAATGAGTCTTAAATAGTACTGGCTGTGAAACTTAATTTCCCAATTTTTCAGATGAGCGAAAGTTCAGGGTCAGAGAAGAGATGATTTGCCCATGATCATACAGCTAAGAAGTGATGGAGCTAATATCCAAATATACGGCCTCCTACTCTAGGCTTAGTGCTGTTGAGAGAAAAGACACAGAAATGGGAAAGGGCTTGTAATCCAGATGTGGTCAATAAACATGAAATCATTCAGGAAATAAAGTCACAGAGTACAAAGTATATTTAATGACATTCTTGGTATTAGCAAGAGATCCCTTTCAGGGTCTTCTTTAAAGACTTAAAATATGACGTTATGTAGAGAAAATAATATATACTTGATTATTTTAAAGAAAAATTTATACTAGATTGTGTTATAGAACATCTACATTTATGGAAGGGCTACATTACAGCCCAAAATTATAACCTCCGGAGAGGACACGTTCAATTTTAGTTTGCATAATCTCTTCTATTTGTCTATTCTATACATTTGCTAGGGCTGCTGTAACCAGAAACTGAGTACCACAAACTGAGTGGCTTAAACAACAAATTTATAGTGTCACAGTTCTCGAGGTTACAAGTCCTAGATTAATATATTGGCAGGATTGGCTCCTCCTGAGGGGCATGAGAGAGAATCTGTTCCATGCCTTTTTCCTAGCTTCTGGTGGCTTGCTGGCAATCTTTGATGTTCCTTGGCTTCTGCTGTATCTCCCTGATCTCTCCCTTCAACTCCACATAGCATTTTTTCTGTGTGTCTCCATGTCCAATTCTCCTCCTTTTCATAAAAACACCAGTCGTGTTGTATTGGGGTTTCATCCTACTCCAGTTTGACCTCTTCTTAACTAATTATATCTGCAACAACTCTATCTCCAAATGTGGTCACATTTTGAGGTTCTGGGGATTAACACTTCAACATGTGAAATTTGGGGGCATACAGTTCAACCCATAACACCTCTGAAAATATGTTCTAAAAAGAATACTGATCATAGGACAAAGAAAGGTTAACATCAATTTTTTTTTTTCTTTTGGAGCAATAGGTCTCCCTATGTTACCCAGGCTAGTCTCAAACTCCTGGGCTCAAGTGATCCCCCTGCCTTGACCTCCCAAAGTGCTGAGATTGTAGGCACAAACCACCACACCTGGCCTAAAGTCAATTTTTAAACAAACTTAGTTTCATTAAATCTAATGCTTTTTTTATAAAGCCTACAATATCTGTACTCTACCAATTCAATTACCTAGGAAGAGCATTAGTCACATTAAAAACTAACAATCCTATGAATATAGGAGGACTCAGTGGAGAAGCTATATGATAAAGAAAACTCCATTCATGTCATTAGAAAATGCTAAGTTGACTTTTTGGCACTTAAGTGCTTCCTGAACTAAATAAAGTGTTTTATTCCCTCATTCATCAAGCACCTGTTATGGGCCACACAGTGTGCCAGCTTTGGGGCACACAGTAGTAAACATGTTTCTCCAGCTAGCACTGACTTCCCCTTTATTGCCAGGGACAGGGGAAATTCCATTGATGCCATCTTCCTCCTGGAACAACTTCTTCCGAGTTTCACCAGGGCTGAGCTATGTCATTCAAAGCTCTAAGGTGGTTTGCAGCAACATGGAGCATGCTTGCTTCAAGTCTCTCTCCTTTTCTATGTGTCACCCTGTTAGAGAGATAACAAAGTAAAGGGCTCTCAAGGCCTGCCAGCTCTTTACTCATATCTCTTTTTTTTTGCTTCTCAGCTTTCACTTGAGAATAAGCTAAGGAAGAAAAACAGCTCTACACAGGACCACTTCCCTTTGGCTGACTAAAGCTTTGATGCTAAGCTTTGCTTGCCTGACCATCTTTTCCCTGAGGATAAATCTTCCCAATTTCCTTCCTCCTCCTATGCAATTAGACTCCTGGTGAATCTATCTCCAGTTCACCAGGTGTGTTCAGTAGGGAGTCACAAGTTGGACTTAATTTGTGAGCATTCATTACCCTAAAACGATTATCAAGTCTTTTTAAAGTCATGCTTTTTTTTCTTGATGTATTATGTCATTTTGACTATGGCTTTCTCTAATGTTGAGAAGCTGTCATCAACAATAATTACAGTTGAGAGTGGGAAGTTAGGTGATCCTATCAGGAAGAGAAATGCTGCCTATTTGATTTGTCTTTATTTCTTATTACTTGAGTTATTGTATAACTAATACATGGATAATATTGCCTATACCTAAGTCCTCTTCTAACTAATTAAATATTAGATTATTTTCTCCACTTGTATATAAAGTAAAAGATGAGTTTCATGATAAAAATATTTTAAACAAAAAAAGTTTTATATTTTATGAAAAAAATAGGTTTTATGGCCAAAAACCATGAAAAAATGCTCAACATCACTGATCAACAGGGAACTGCAAATTAAAGCCACATGAGATACCACCTTATCCCAGCCAGAATGGCCATTACTAAAAATTAAAAAAAAAATAGATGTTGCCATGGATATTGGTGAAAAGGGAATGCTTATACACTGTTGGTGGGAATAAAAATTAGTACAACACCTATAGAAAGCAGTATGGAGATTTCTTAAAGAATTAAAAGTAGATCTACCCTTTGCAGTCCTACTACTGAGTATCTACCCAAAGGAAAAAAAGTAATTATATCAAAAAGACACCTATACACGTATGTTTATCCCAGCACAATTCACAATTGCAAAGATATGGAACCAACTTAAGTGCCCATTAACTGATGGGTGGAGAAAGAAAATATGGTATATATACACCATGGAATACTATTCAGCCATAAAAAAGAAAAAATAATGTCTTTTGCAGCAAATTGGATGGAGTTGGAGGCCATTCTTTTAAGTGAAATAACTCAGGTATGGAAAAACAAATACCACATGCTCTCACTTATAAGTGGGAGCTAAGCTATGGGTACACAAAAGCATACAGAGTGGTATAATGGACATTGGAGACTCAGAAGGGGGGAAGAAGGGAGGTGGGTGAGGGATAAAAAACTATATGTTGGGTTCAATATACACTACCGGGTGATGGGCAGACTAAAATCTCAGCTTTCACCACTACACAATTCATCAATGTAACCAAGAACCACTTGGACCCCAAAAGCCATATGAAATATAAATACATATAAGACCTATATTTTATGTTATATTATATAATTATATGTTTTATAAAATATATAATATATTTATATAACTAATATATAATATGTTATTATTAATTATTTATGTAATATAGGCCTTAAAATCTAAAAATGACCAGATTTAGAGAACTTTTCTAAAGAATTATAGTTAAGATAATCCATTAACCAGAACTTGTAGACTTGTAGGGCATTTGGCGTCAGAGCTTGGTTTTTCTGCCTAGTTGTTTTTTTTGTTTTGTTTTTTTGTTTTTTGGTTTTTTTTTGGAGACAGAGACTCACTTCTTCACCCAGGCTGGAGTGCAGTGGTGTGATCTCGGCTCGCTGCAACCTCTGCCTCCCATGTTCAAGCATGTGGGCCACCACGCCTGGCTAACTTTTGTATTTTTAGTAGAGATGAGGTTTCACCATGTTGCCCAGGGTGTTCTTGAACTCCTGACCTCAAGTGATCTGCCCACCTCAGCCTCCCAAAGTGCTGGGATTACAGGTGTGAGCCACTGCGTCCAGCCTCTGACTAGTTTTTAAAAGATATTTTTATTGCATTTATCCAAAAAAAACACATCATATTGCAATGCTTTGAGAAACAAAAAGATCTGTTCTCATTTTACTCTTAACAATATTAATGGTTGCAGGGAGCCAAAGGCTCGTGGGACGTGAGCCACTCAGCATTCCACTGGAGGCTATATGATCAAACAGCAAACTGTTTATTATGAATGCAGGATGTGGGCAAACTCACGACTGCTCCTGCCCACAGAAGGTTTGCTGGAGGCAATCACTCTCTGGCACCGAGGTTATCTACTGCGACATCTAGAGAATGCAGTGTTGCAAGCCTACACTGGACAGAGCAGCTGACCCCTTCTTCCACCCTCCTTCTCACTATCTCTCTTGCCTAATAAATACGGAGGGCTGTGTAAAGCTCAGGGCCCTTGCCCACTAGAGGCAAGGTGCCCCCGACCCCTTCTTCCAAATATACTCTTTTATCTGTCTTTTATTCCCGCATTCGTCCCCCTTTGTTCAGTCCCCTAGGTCCGTGCGGGTTACAAGTGGCACCCCGATTAGCCACAGAATCGAGTGCTCTACAAATGGTTCTTTAAAATCCAGAACCGAGTAATTAACATTCTTTTATGAAAACACACTTATTAACTTTCGAAGAAAATCTTGTAATGGTTTATTTAAAAAAAACTAAAAACGATTATAGTACCTGAGATAAAGCAGTCTTCAGACTGAGTCACAAAGCTGTTGGGAACCCCCACCCCCACCAACATTCTGATGCCCATCTGACAGTGATGTCATAATGTCCTAGTTAGACACAGGACCTGCTGGGCCACAGAAAGGAGGCTCTGGGTAGACGCACTAGATTACTGGATAAATCACTTTGATTTCCCAATGAATTTTATATTGTTTATTTTTATACCTGGAGTTTTTTCCTTAAAAAGTAGCACTTTGAAGCCTACTATTGAAGGTGAGAGAGCATTTAAAACTTTTATAAAAATAGTAGGTAAGAAGGATGACCCATAATCATGAAAAATTGGTACGTGGCAGTTTTCTACAGGAGGATATAAACTTTATTGTTGGCACTATGGTATGTTTTAGATTTTAAATCTGTGCCTCTAATCCTTTGTGAAAAAAATGCAGTTAGAAAAAGAAAGCAGTAAAAGAAATCAACATATTTCTGATCTATGGTGTGTGATACTTTTTTTTAGCATTGCCTAATGTGATACCTTTAAATGAAGATGTTAATAAGCAGGAAGAAGAGAATGAAGATCATACTCCCAATTATGCTCCTGCTAATGAGAAAAATGGCAATTATTATAAAGATATAAAACAATGTAAGTCTTTAAAGTGGATAGAAATGCATATGCAAAAGTTGATTATGCTGGTTTCACTTAAGTGTCCTTTTTAAATTTCCATCATTTCCCCCTGTATTTGTTGGGTATTTTATTTCTACTTCTGTGACCTGCCTGTTCATACCCTTGCCCATTTTTCCATTAGGTTGTGTTTTCATTTCTTTTTAAGGGCTCTTTTTATGTAGAATATATTAATCCTTTTTACGGTGAAAGTAATAAATGTTTTCTGCCAAGATGCTGCTTATCTTTAAGGCTTATTTTATTTTATTGTATCGTATTCATTTTTTGAGACAGGGTCTTGCTCTGTCACCCAGGCTGGAGTGCAGTGGCACGACCATGGCTCACTGCAGCCAGCCTTGACCTCCCAGGGTTCAAGCAGTCCTACCACCTCAGCCTTCCGAGTAGCTGGAACTATAGGCACATGCCATCACACCAGGCTAATTTTTTTATTTTTTTGTAGAAACGGTGTTTCATCATGTTGCCCAGGCTGGTCTCCAACTCCTGGGCTCAAGCGATCCACCCATCTCACTCTCCCAAAGTGCTAGGATTACTGGTGCGAGCCACCACACCTGGCCAAGCCTGTTTAAGTATCTTTAATAACTGAGAAGATTTCAAGTTTTATAATATCAGTTCTGTTTATTAATTTCTTTATAATCTCTGCATTTTGTGTCTTGCCTAAGCAGGCCTTATCCAGTCCAAAATATTGTTTTCTTGAATTTTAAAAGTAATTTTATGGGTTTTTTTTTGTTTTGTTTTGTTTTGAGACGGAGTCTTGCGCTGTCGCCCAGGCTGGAGTGCAGTGGCGCGATCTTGGCTCACTCCAATTTCCGCCTCCCAGGTTCACACCATTCTCCTGCCTCAGCCTCCCGAGTAGCTGGGACTACAGGCGCCCGCCACGATGCCCGGCTAATTTTTTGTATTTTTAGTAGAGACGGGTTTCACAGTGTTAGCCAGGATGGTCTCGATCTCCTGACCTCGTGATCCGCCCGCCTCGGCCTCCCAAAGTGCTGGGATTACAGGCGTGAGCCACTGCACCCGGCCTATGTTTTTGTTTTTAACTTGAGCTTTAAATCCAATTATTTTTGTGTATGGCATAAAGTAGGGATAAAACATTATGTTTTTCAAGGATGATAGCCAAATGTCTAACACCAAGTCCCTACTGATGTGAAACTTATATTTAATATAACCAAACTCTAAGATGAAATTAGGCCAATTGTTATACTTGTGTTTTTAAACTGTCTGTCCCTAGAAAGATACCAGTGTTTCAACTTTTATACTTTCATAACTCATGGCATGAGTGTTGGGTTGTGACTTTGTTTTATTTTTCCATAGCTCTGTCTCAGGAATTGCTCAAAAACGATGAAATATTAATGGCACCGTTTTTATGTGTGTCGTCCATAATTTATCTGTTATCTTGTGGGAGAACATTTAGTCTATGTGCCGTTTTTCCCATGTACATTCCTCTCATATACACACTGGGGTGAATTTCTTTGTTCTCACAAAGAGAGAAACGAATACATATGTAAATATTAAATACACATACATTCGTGTGTGTATAGAATTTTGTATCATCTTATGAAATTTTGGAGAGAGGAGACACATGTGCATGTCCAGTCTGCCGTCTCGATCCAATTCACTTTGATCCTTTGGTTGGGGGAATATGTACATTAGTTTTGAATTGCAGCCAACTCCACTAATGAGTCTTAAGAGCAGCATTCTTTATGTGTATGTGTAAATTTGAGTATATGTGAGGGACCTTAATTGTTATCAAATGATATGCTTTTTAAGCTGAAGTGTTCATTCCATAGTCTAACAGAAGGTTCAAGGGCAGGTAAATGCTTCTTACCTGGTTTTTTGATAATGTCAATACAAACAGTGATAATGTTGCACATCTACAAATCTACTTCAGCACCTATTATGTGCTTACATATTTTTTTCCACAAATTTCCCCAATAATTGCTTCTTGGAAAGGGTCATTTGGCATAAAGATACTAGTTTGGCTTTTTCCAATGAGTTTTAGATTTGACCCTTGCCCCACTTTCTTATTTTGTAGATGAAAAAAAAATGACTATAACTTTTTTTATTTTTTTTTAATTAGTGCATGTTTTAAGAAAAAAACTCAGAGGAAGAAAAAGGTAAAGGAAAAAAAGTGACTTAGCTAGTTGCTGAAGACTTTTGCTTTTGTTTTTAGATGTGTTCACAACACAAAATCCAAATGGCACTGAGTCTGAAACATCTGTGAGAGCCACAACTGACCTGAATTTTGCTCTAAAAAACGGTAAGAAGTGAAAGGCACATGTAAAAGCCATTAAAGCAGGATTTCAAAACAGCAATAGGGACTGTTGGGGAGAAAAGAAGTCTTCGCTCCTAAATAAGACTAACATTTTCCCTCTAAAGTAGATTCTGTGACTGGGATCCAGCTTAGTTCTTGGCCATCCTCTCTGCTTTTCTCACACTTCCTCCCACACAAATACACTTGAGACTCCACATCCATTACACTGATAATTTCAGAAGCTGGGGAGGTTCTTGCATTTCTAAACCTCATACATATGGTTTATGTGGAAAGAAAAATTAAATGATAACTACATTTAGGATTCTAGGAAAATTTACATCTTTCTTAAACCCACGTTTTTTTGCCTTTCTGATTTTTGTCTTCAGCTTCAAATGGGGAAGAGAGAATGTTTCTAGCTATGGCAATGTCAATATTGAGAAATGTGAGACTCAGGAATGCCTAATTATTAACAAAGCTACTTGATAATAATGGAATATTTTGAGCAATTTCAAACCTTGGGATTTAAATAAGACAGTAACATTTCAAGGGCGTTTATTAATTCAGTAAATCACTTACGGGAATCTTGCTTGTCCACAACAAACAACATCTTGAGTTGTCTGGGACAAGACATGAAGAGGCAGCTCTTAAGTGGACCAGCTACCTCAAATTCCCTTAGGATATGAGTTATTGAGTACAGACTGCAGGACCCAAGGAAGAGACTGCAAAACCCTCACTTTTATTTCCACAATTCAGGCCCCCAGAGGATTGTCAGGGAAAGTGGGATTGGAATAAGACATTCCTGCCATTTTAAATGGGGCTCTGACAGAAGGAGACCTGCTGGCATGGTAGGGACGTTCTAGAGGAGCAAGCCCTCAGGAAGATGGAGATCTGCGGATAACTTTGACTAAGGGTTGCTTGCTTAAGTATAGTCCCTAAAACTCTGAAGGCAAGGGGGAAAAACTGAGGCAATCTAGATGCTTTTCTCCAGAGGATAAGGGTTGCAAAGCAGAATTTAAGGATGACTTACTCACTTTTTGAGTTCTGCTTGAATCACTATTAACTCCAGTAACTGATTCCCTTTCCCAACTTTCCTTGGCAGCAAGACACTAGTCATGGGTTTGTGGGCTTGGTGTGAATTTTTTCTGCCCCTCTGTAGAAGTCCTCCTATAGAGGGTGCCCTGTACTCCGTATAGAACTTTATTGACTCCTGTATTAAGCAGTTAATTGAAATGGCCATCAACTTGAAGAAAGGGTCTTCCAGTTACAGTTGTTACCAAACACTCCCTTAGTGACATTCCTCTAGAGGGACCCACTACAGACTGTGATATATACTAAATTAGACCTGAAAACCCTTGATTTGTAGTCCGAAATCTTTATATCCAAATGTCTGTTTCCAATTTACAAGCACACTTAATACTCAGCCTCCCTTTCTTGCGTCGTTACACTGAACAGCAGCCAAGCTGCTCTGGACAAAGAGGATCATTTCACCGCCTGTGCAGGGAACCATCTGGAGCCAATTATCTTCTCCAAGAGATCTTCTTTACCTCTGAAGAAAGCCCGGGGCCACATGTTCCTTTGCCTCTCTTTCACAAATTATAGTCATATTAATCCCACCTCAGACACCCCATGATCACAAAAACTTTATTCTTCAATACCTTCTTCTTTCTCCTTTCATTTATTTCCGGAAAATGTTAATGTCTTTCTCTTCCATTTCTTCTCTCTCCTTTTCTTTGTTCCATTTTTAGCTTAAAAAATATCTAACCTCAGATGTTTCATCAGTATTTTTACATGCTGATAATTCTTTTTCCCTTTTCCTAGATAAAACTGTCAATGCAACTACATATGAAAAATCCACCGTTGAAGAAGAAACAACTACTAACGAACCCTCTCATAAAAATATTCAAAGTATTTAAATTACTACACTGTATTCATACCTGGAGAATATCATTATGTGACTTAAAAATTTAAGTTTCACTACTCTGAGCATTACATAAAGCCATAGCATGCTTAAAGAATTTATACTGCTACCTTTCAAAGTCACTAAAATCTTTTAAATGGTGAATGTCTAAGAGTCAGTCTTCAGGTATACCTGACAAAGGATGAGAAATGAGCTTTTGTAGAAATAGAACTTTATTTTAATAAAAATGTATTACATTTGTGTCTGTATTAAATACATACTTACAAATTAGTATATATTTATAAATATAAGTATATGTCGAATGTATTTGAAATATAATTTATTTTGCTAATAATGGAAAATATTCTGCCTGCTTGAGGAATAAACTTATCTCTGGTTAGGGTCAATTATTAGTGTTTCCTATGATTATTTGAGGTTGGGAGTGGGAGGCTGCAAAATCAAAATTACCATTTGACTTCCCTGTCAAGAATATTGTTCCTTATAAAATATGTGTGGAGCCATAACAACCCAGGATGGCTCTCCTCTAAGGTCTTGAATAAGTGGCCTAATTGAAGAGAATGGATACTTACGTGTCATTACATGAAACCCTATTTTCTCCAGTTTATGCAATCCAAGTATGTTTCTAATGTAATTATTCTGAATTAGTTTGCATTTTTAACGCTACTGAAAAAAATCTTTTTTGATGTGTTTTAAAATGAAAACCTGATCATCCTGGTATTCCCCTTCTTAAACGTCTTTAGTAACTTACTACTAAGTTTGAGGTCAAGTTTTAACTCCTTAACCAAGCATTCAATTCCGAAACAATCTGGCCACTGTGAAAATTTTCCACTCTCAACTCTGATTACATTCTGCATCCACACCCTTCACTCAAGACTTACCTGAAGCTCCCAGAGCTTACTGAGCCTGCTTACGATTGTGCGTTTGCTCACAGCTGGAATGAACTCCCTCTCACCTTGTTTGCCTGGTGAACTACTGCTAGTTCTCTAAGCTTATATTGGAACATCATCTCCCTTTTGAAGGGTTTCTGGCCTTAACAAGTTAAATTAATCCCTGTTCATACCACCTGTGCATTTCTATTAATGCCTTCATTAATCTGCTACATAAGCAGCAATGATTCTTGTCTGCAGCCAAAATTAAGGTGGGTTCCTTGACTGTAATGTCTGAGCCTTGTTTACTTCTATAAGTTAGTGCCAACCACAAGGTCTGACACATTATAGGAGCTCAAAGTTTAACTGCTAAATGACTAACAAACAAATGAATGTTACTCAAACTAAATTATTTTGTTATCCTGTTGTTTTCTTGTTGTTCTTGTTGTGTTTTGTTTTGTTTTAACAGGATCAACCCCAAACGTGCCTGCATTTTGGACAATGTTAGCTAAAGGTAAAGTCATACAGCTAGGTAGCTTGGGAAACGTTTTGGTTTTCTAAAATCTTACTTAGAGCTAAGATCAGTCTAAATACCTCTAATACTGAGTCAATAAGTCAACATTTTGTTGCCACATGTAATAGCAAACTTCAAAACAAACCTAGAAAGGTGATAAAGTGTCACACATTTTCTGATTACTCACTCTTTACAAAAGTTTTATTCTCTTACAAATGTTAAATGTTATTCAATTTATTTATGGTTAAAATTTTTCAATAAGATTCTTGCTCAATATCATTCATCTTTGTATTTGGAGCAGTGCATGCAAAAGCACACAGATGCATATATAAATGCAAAGTATATATCAAAATATATGCATGCATAAAAGTGTGTCTCATAAATATGTAAGCATGCATGTATAGCATGATGTACATAGTATTTCTATGCGTGTGTGTATAAATGCATGTGCATATATGGATGTACACATGTATAAAGGTAATGCATGTATCACACAGAAATATATGCATTGTATATGTGAAATATATACCATATTCAGTTGATCATTATTTGCATATTCTGTTTGCATTCTGTATCACCTACTCATTAATATTTCTTTGTCACCCCAAAATCAGTAGTTGCCACACCTTCACAGTCATTTATGGACATTGGCAGAGCTTTGAAAATTTTTGATTGTCTGACACACACACTCCCAGCTGAAGTAGAACAAGGCAATATTCTTCTTTATTCAGCTCTCGTTCTGTAAATAAGTGCCATTTTTGCAGCCAACTTCATGCCACGTTTTTTGCATTTTTTGTGCTTTTTTGTTGATGATTTTGCTGTTTAAAATGGCCCCCAAATGTAGTGTTAAATTGCTGGTTATTGTTCCTAAGTGCAAGAAGGCTGTGATGTTCCTTATGGAGATAATATGTTAGAGAAGCTTCATTTAGGCAAGTGTTATAGTGCTGTTTTCTATGAGTTCAGTGTTAATGAATCAACAATATGTATTAAGTGAAGTATCTTTGAACAGAAACACACATAAAACAAGGTTATTTATTTATCAGTTGATGAAAATGCTGTGACCAGACTTGCAGGAATCTAACCCTGTATTTACCCTGGGAGCAACAGTTCAGTATTCGTTAATACAGTGTTTATAAGACTTTATAGAATATAACTGCCATGAATAATGAGAACAGACTGTACACATACTGGGTACTGTAATTATACATACACATACATACACAGGCAATAATTTTAGTAAGTGAATGTTGTTTACCATAACCCCAATTTGTTTTAACAGCTATAAATGGAACAGCAGTGGTCATGGATTATAAAGATCAATTATTTCACCCAATTCCAGGTAAGAACAAAATATTTCAATTGACTGGGCGCAGTGGCTAATGCCTGTAATCCCAGCACTTTGGGAGGCTGAGGCAGGTGGATCGCTTGAGTCCAGGAGTTCGAGACCAGCCTGGGCAACATGACAAAAACCTTTTCTCTACAAAAAATACAAAAATTAGGTGGGCACGGTGGCATGTCATTGTACTCCAGCCTGGGCGACAGAGTGAGACCCTGTCTCAACAAATGAACCAAAGTACTTCAACTAATAGACACATAAATACTCTTACACATCTTAGTGTCTTTATGATGATAATATTTTTCCTAGTGAAGTCTGGCGTATGAAAGGCGGTATCATGGTGACTAACATCTCAGAGAGGACATTCACTGTTTAGGAGAGTTATAGTTCCCAAGCATTCTTTTTTAGTTATACCTCCCACATGACAATTACCACCTTCCTGTTTTGTAACATTTATCCCTGAAACCAAATGGAGGAGGTGAGTGAATAATATGTAGAATGCAGTCTTTTTTCAAAATAGACTTTATTTTTAGAGCAGTTTTGGGTTTAAAGAAAAATTTGGCAGAAAGTACAGAATTTCCATATTTCACCCTCCTCAGTTTCCCCTATGTCTTGCATGATGTGGTACCTTTGTTACAATTTATGAACCAATAATAGTGATTCATTATTAATTGAAGTCCATAATTTACATCAGGATTCACTCTGTATTATACAGGTCTTTGGGTTTTGACAAATGCATAATATCACGTGTCTACCATCCCAGTATCATACAAAAGTTTCACTGCCCTAAAATCTCCTCTGCCCCATCAGTTCATCCCTTTGTTCCTCTCTCCTCCTGAACCGCTGAAAACCACTGATCTTTTTACTATCGCTATAGTTTTGCCTTTTCTAGAATGTCATATAGTTGGAGTCATACAGTATGTAACCTTTTCAGACTAGCTTCTTTCACTCAGCAATATGCATTGAAGATTCCTCCTTGTTTTCTTGTGGCTTGAGAGCTCATTTATTTTTATTACTGATATTCCATTGTATGAATGTACCCTAGTTCATTCTTCTACTGAATGACATCTTGGTTGCCTCCAATTTTTGGCAATTATGAAAAAAGCTATTGTAAACACTTGTGTGCAGGGTTTTGTGTGTACATAAGTTTTCGACTCATTTTGGTAAATACCTATGAATATGATTTCTGGATCATATGGTAAGAGTATGTTCATGTGCAGTGGGTGGCTTGCCTGTAATCCTAGCACTTTGGGAGGGCAAGGTGGGAAGATGAGAGTGGTTATCTTTGTAAGAAACTACCAAACTATCTTCCAAAGTATTTTTGGAATTCTCACCAGCAATCAATGTGAGCTCCTGTAGCTGGATAGAGTTTTCCTTAATGGCTTAATTATACTAATAGGAGTAAAACTCCTAATTTGAATGGAAAATTTCATGAAAGAACCACATTAATTTCCCAAAAAAAACCTCTGTCCTACAAATAAATGGTTGAAAAATAGCATGATGATATATCTAAGACCTGTCCCCTCATTTGTGCACTGGATTGATAAGTGTGGCCATTTGCCTTGTGGCGCTTCAAGAAAATTGAGTGATTTGTCTGGGTACTGTAATCCCAGCACTTTGGGAGGCTGAGGCAGGCAGATCACCTGAGGTCAGGAGTTCGAGACAAGCCTGGCCAACATGGTGAAACCCCGTCTCTGTTAAAAATACCAAAAAATTAGCCAGGCTTGGTGTTGGGTACCTGTAATCCCAGCTACTCAGGAGGCTGAGGCAAGAGAATCACTTGAACCCGGGAGGCAGAGGTTGCAGTGAGCTAAGATTGTGCCACTGCACACTGCACTCTAGCCTGGGTGACAGAGCAAGACTCCATCTCAAAAAAAGAAAAGAAAAGAAAATTGAGTGATTCTTCTTTGTTTAGAAAAGTTATAAACAGGAATGACAAATGCTGGCTCATTTGATAAATACTGTGTCATTTCTCCTATTTAATATTTAAGTGATTAAATTCAGCTTGATTGATTTTATTGTTTAATGAGCACATACTACGTATTAGGTGTTGTAGATACATTATTACGTTAGTCTTCACAGCAACTCCATGAAGTTGGTATTATCTTCATTTTACAGTTGAGAAAACTGAGGCTTAGAGAGAAAAGCTGCCCACGCTTGTAACTAGCTTTTCTGTCACTTCCAGTGATTACAAATTCCAAACCCTTCTCTAGTTCTGACCATCACCTAGATAAAGAAGATGTACTATGAGCACACATCTTTATTAAAAACCCTTTCAGGAGACAGAAAAGCAATTCAGGAGCACAGCCCATTTTAACATAATTTGTTTAATTATTCCCAAAATAACAGGCCTCGAAGCATTAAAAGAGTCATTGACAACTGTATACATTTTCATAGTCTAAGGTCACACACTGACAATTATAATTTTTTAAAATCAGAGAATATAGACATGGAAGCTTGTCATTGCTTATCACCTAAATATCATTACCTAGAAAATAGTGAAAACCCTTGGAACTTTTGAGTTGGCAGATGCTGGGGGTTGGCTGGGGTAAAGGGGAGAAATAACATGTTGTCATCATTAAATGTTTATTAAGTCAGATATACATTCAGGAAAATGTAAAATTTGGCAGTAAACCTATCATTTCATTAATAGATTTAGTTAAAAAAAGACTCTTGATATCTCTGGATCCAGACATAATCTTATATTTAACTTATTTTAGAAAGTTAAATAAATTGATTCTATTTATTTTTGTGATGTGAAGTACACTAGGTTTAGTCTTTTCAGTAATAAAATGGCAAAACTAGCCCTTAAGCCTCATGGAGGAAGCATTCACTATACCACCCTTTTAGCTTAAAAGAAAAATCAGTGTATGATGTAGCACTAGAGCATGCACCTTTACCTCCTGAAAGACTGGTCCCTTGTGTGTAAGTCAATCGTTTTAAATAATAATCTCTTCAGACATGGTAGATTAAATCAGAGAAAGTCTGCTATATATGCATTTTGACATCTGGTAACCTGGATTTGCAACCAGCTTTTGCCACTTACTATGTGCTATGGGCAAATAGAGAAACTTCTGTGATACTGTAAAATGGAGCTAAGGACAGCTCCTTTGGGGTTGCTGTGAAGGTTAAAGAGGAAAGTTAATAGTGCTTGGCTTTAGAGAGTAGCTTTCTCCTTTGCATTGCCTGCGGGATGGGAGACCGGCCAGTTAATACTCTGGATGGTGGAGGGCTTGCTTCTCTGTATTTGCTTTGCAATCTTTACTCCTTCAGGAGAACACACTGAACACCCTATTTTCCACTGCATTTTCTTTCTTTTCAGAGTCTGATGTGAATGCTACACAGGGAGAAAATCAGCCAGATCTAGAGGATCTGAAGATCAAAATAATGCTGGGAATCTCGTTGATGACCCTCCTCCTCTTTGTGGTCCTCTTGGCATTCTGTAGTGCTACACTGTACAAACTGAGGCATCTGAGGTAAGTCTGCAGACCTCTGCAGTCTTTACAACAAATGCATGACATCGCATTCTCTCCCTCCTCTCTTTAGTAGATTCTTAGGAATATGTGACCTCTGAATTCATCCATACGACATTCAAATTGATTCCATTTACCCTATTCAGATGGAGCACGGGACTGTCTTTAAGGGAATATCCTACTTGAACTTTTTCCCAGTAGTCATCCAGAGATAGAAATAACCTTAGTCAATTGGAAAGGATAAAGCAAATCTAGACATGCTCTTTTTTATATAGCCCTGGAGCAAATATATTTTGTTCTGAATAGCATATCTGCTTAGCATCTAATGTTTTTTATTCAAGCAAGCCTTGAGACTTTGAAAAAACAGCCAATCTCTATCACCTTTACATTGTGAGACCTGTCCAGGGGCTCTTTCTTATAAAAATATTAAATTCAACTCAAGCCTGATTGAAGGAATTATTTAAAATTTTTCAGGCAGTGTAACAGATTACCTTCAAAAATCCTAACAGAATTGCTTAATGTTCATAATGATCATTAATTCCATTCTTTTCATTGTGGTGTTTTTGACGAATGGTGTATTTCTGTGGTCCATTAAAACTGTGATCCTAGGTATTTATTCGCCTTCGTTCAATTTCATTGTACATGTTTCTTATTAAATTTTATTAAGGCAACTTCTACTAATTTAGTAAATTGGTTTATAAATTCTAGTAGAGATTTGAAACATGCTTCAAAGTGTTACATAGAATCAAATTACAATGAAAGAAAAACTAGGCCGGGCGTGATGGCTCACACCTATAATCCCAGCACTTTGGGAGGCCAAGGCGGGTGGATCACGAGGTCAAGAGATCAAGACCATCCTGGCCAACATGGTGAAACCCCGTCTCTACTAAAAATACAAAAATTAGCTGGGCATGGTGGCGCATGCCTGTTGTCCCAGCTACTCGGGAGGCTGAGGCAGGAGAATCGCGTGCCCCTGGGAGGCGGAGGTTGCAGTGAGCCGAGATTGCGCCACTGCACTCCAGCCTGGAGATAGAGCGAGACTCTCTCAAAAAAAAAAAAAAAAAAAAAAGAAAAAGAAAAGAAAAGAAAAACTATATATCATTCATATAATGTTACTAAGTAACTAACACTTTGGGCAAAATTCATATATTTTAATTTTTGAACGCTTTTCTAAGCTGAGTTACAAATGTACACAATTAAAAACAATTCTTGATATATGTTCTTTTCTTCTTCAGTTATAAAAGCTGTGAGAGTCAATACTCCGTCAACCCAGAGCTGGCCACGATGTCTTACTTTCATCCATCAGAAGGTGTTTCAGATACATCCTTTTCCAAGAGTGCAGAGAGCAGCACATTTTTGGGTACCACTTCTTCAGCTATGAGAAGATCAGGCACAAGAACATCAGAATCTAAGATAATGACGGATATCATTTCCATAGGCTCGGATAATGAGATGCATGTAAACGATGAGTCGGTTACCCGGTGAAGAAATCAAGGAACCCGGTGAAGAAATCATATTGATGAATAAATAACTTTATTTTGTCATCAAAAGACCTTTCTTTATGTCTTCTGTTAATCTCATGAGTTTGAAACTGCTGAGACAAACATTCTGGTGTCTTAAAAGGAGGACAGACTCAATAAAAATTATCTCTCGGTTATAAAATTTAATGGAAAATACACAAGAAGATAATTTAAGGTGTGAGAAACTCATCAAGTAAAAACATTCCTGGAGAGTGACTTTGAAAGATATTTTCTCTAGGCTGGTTCACTTTAAAACAAGGACATTTAGATATTTACCTTCCCCAGGGGCATTTTGAGAACATCAGGGAACTCACCACTACCTATGCACCCCCTCACCACCGTTGAAGCAAAAAGAACACACCTGTTCATGTTTTATTGACAAAACAGTTGTGCCATCAAGAGAAGAAACTAAATTAATGGTAGGAACTCTTAGCATTCTTGAACTGTTTAAAAGTCGTCAGGGGTTGCTCTCACATGACAAAGGGTAAGAAAGAAAAGATACTTTTCCATTTCTTTTCTTTTTTTTTTTTTTTTTTGAGAGGGAGTCTCGTTCTGTCGCCAGGCTGGAGTGCAGTGGCGCGATCTCGGCTCACTGCAACCTCTGCCTCCCGGGCTCAAGCGATTCTCCTGCCTCAGCCTCCTGAGTAGCTGGGATTACAGGCACACGTTACCACGCCCGGCTACTTTTCGTATTTTTAGTAGAGATGGGGTTTCACCATGTTGGCCAGGATGGTCTTGATCTCTTGACCTCATGATCCGCCTGCCTTGGCCTCCTGAAGTGCTGGGATTACAGGTGTGAGCCACCGCACCCGGCCATATTTTTCCATTTCTAAAGTATCCATAATCGTTTGAGACAACACAGTGTTCCAGAAGAAGAGAGAGGAAGAGGGGAATTCCAGCAGGTAATTTCCTAGCTGGGGACTCATGGACCTTGAGTCTTTTAGAGCTGAAGTGCCCTTCTTTCTCGCTTCCCCCAGGCATCCAGGATTATTATGTTTCACTGAAAGAAAAGCAATGCTTTTCAAAGACTTATTCAAGTTTATTAGTGACTTTTGTGGCTATCCATACCAAAAGAATTTCAATTTACAAAGACAGAAAATAGGGATAAAGTTTCCTTTTTAGAAATTAGTTTCGGCTGGGCGCGGTGGCTCATGCCTGTAATCCCAGCACTTTGGGAGGCCCAGGTGGGCAGATCACGAGGTCAGGAGTTTGAGACCAGCCTGGCCAACATGGTGAAACTCTGTCTCTACTAAAAAAATACAAAAATTAGCCACGTGTAGTGGCACACGCCTGTAATCCTAGCTACTCAGGCTGAGGCAGGAGAATTGCTTGAACCCGGGAGGCAGAGGTTGCAGAGAGCTGAGATCACACCACTGTACTACAGCCTGGGCGAGAGAGCAAAACTCTGTCTCAGAAAGAAAAAAAAAAAAAAAAGAAATTAGTTTCAAGTGGAGGGATTTAGGGACATGCATCATGTCTTTTCTGGATATGTATGGATATGGGAGAAGAACTTAGGGCATGTTTCATTGCCCTCTTCAATTCTTACCATACCAATAGCTTTCATTTACTGAGTACCTACTTTATAATAGGCACTTTAGAACATTGTATCACATTAAATTCTACTATCTTATGAAAGGCGAGTTTATTTTACAGATCAAAAAACAGAAGTTCAGGTAAGTCAGATAAATTGCCTAAGAGCACCTGCTGTGATGTGCTTCCAATCTGAGGTTCTCTCCATGATCCATGAAGGTGAATAGTCAGACTTGCAGCAAAAGTCTTTAGGATCAACACAGGCCCAGCACCCAAGACACATAAGGTTCCTTAACTCAGGTGTTCTTTCAGCTCTTGGGAAACTGTTTTCCTTTCCTTTAGCTTGGGTATCTATAATTCTTCTTCCTCACGAGAATAAACACACATTTTACTCTCACCTGCCATTCCCCTACTATCCATTGTTAGAGTCCTTCACTCCCAAATTTCGCCGCAGACTCCCGCCAAGTCTCACTCACCATTGGTTGGGAAAGCTACGAAGCTCCGCCTTTGAATAGTGATGGGCTATAAAAGACGGCACCCTTGAGGGAAAAGGCAGCAGATCAGGTGCTCACCTTTGCCTGCTCTCTGCCAATAGTGCTCACAGTTTCTGAGCCAGTGGAGGTGGCCTGGAGCAGCAGCCCATGCTACCCTCTGCCGGTTATTTTGCCATTTCTCTGTGCCCTTTTGACAGCTCCAGGGATCGGTGCCAGCATTTGTACTGCCAGTTCAGGCACCTGCAGATCTGGTGGAAAAGTGAGGGAGGTGATTGCAGTTGCTTGGAGATGCTCCAGGTGCAAAGGAGTTGTGTTGAGTCCACAGGTGAGAAAGGGACATGAGAATATCAGGTGGGCTTGGAGCGAGGTTGATAACCAACTGTTCCCACGTTTTCTCTCCACCACTCCTTAGGAGGTACCAAGAATTTTCCTGATTGGAAAGGGGTGGAAGAGCCACTTTTCAATCATGTAAAAAGTAGTAGTAGTACTAGTAGTAGTGGTACTTGTTTTTGGTACTAAAGTAAAGCATTGTACAAAGTTGAGTACAGCATTACTCTGGCTACAATATCTAAAATCGCCAAAAGAGATATGTTAGCTACATTTTTTTAAATGGGCTACTCATCCTTAGACCGATGGCATAGTTTGCCTTGTAAAGTGCAGTGAAGGTATTTTGAGGGGGTTGGAAGGGGAGTGGGCACAGGAAGAATGTCAGGAGGTACTGGTGTGTGTGGTCTCTTTTCCTCCCTCTCCTGCTCTAAAAGTGAGAAGAGGGTCTCACAGCCAGTGCTCGTTGGGAGAGGTCTTCTTGTTTCTCACTGCTGACCCTCTATGCCATCCATAACTAAACCTTCATTTTCTCAACAGGTTTTCTGGACCTCTGACCTGCTTGCCCTGGAAGGCATCATAAAACCGGTTCCTTTTTAGCCTATCAGTCTCTCCCCTATTCTGAAACTCCCTCTTATTTCCTTTTGCTGATACTCCCTAATCATCCTCTTCCCCAAACCTCAAAGGGGACTTTCAATTCTGTTCCCCCATCCCCATAGGTGTATTTTGCTGCTTTGTTTTCCTCTACCTTAACTACTCACAGTGATGCAGGTGAACCCCAAAACCGGGGCTCAGCTCGGGAGGGTTCTTGGCTTTGCTCAGGAAAGAATTCAAGAGCCAGCCAACAGTGAAAGCAAGCAAGTTTTTAAGGAGTAACATTGTACAGCGAAAGTGGCGGCTCCATAGAGCAGGGCTCCCTCAGGCAGAGCAGCACTTGTGGACTGCCGGCTAGCTATATTTATACCTACTTATAATTACAGGCTAAGTAAGGGGTAGTTTGTTCACAGACTTTCTGGAAAAGGGGCAGGGAGTTTGTGGAACCAGATAAAGTAACTTTCTGCCATTGCCATGGCATTTGTAAACTGTCTTGGCATCGGTGGGAGTGTCATTATTTTATGCAAATGGAGAGCCCAGAGCAGGAGCTACAGCATGGGTTGCTGCTATATTTATACTCACTCTTAATTGCATGCTAATCAAGGGGCGGGTTATTTTAAATTTTCTAGAAAAGGGGCAGGGAGTTCCTGGAACCATACAAGGGAACTTCCAAGCATTGCCATGGCATTTGTGAACTGCCACGGCTCTGGTGGGAGTGTGTTTAATAATGATCATTGAGAGCAGAGGTTGCTTTCCTTGCCATCTTCTGGTTTCTGGCAGCTTTCTCTGCTACATCCTGTTTTGGATCAGCAGGAGCCTTACTGGTGCTGGCAAAACAAGTCCTCCTGATCTACCTCCCTACTGCAAAGGAACCTAGGATTAGTTCCTACGGACTCGCTGTGACGGGAAAGAAGCACCAGCACTCGCCTTAGAACTAGCAGCCAAGTCCATCTAAAGTGCCCAGGAGTAAGTCTTCCCAGCATCACACACCCAGGAGCAGCAGCCTTAAGTTCTAGCCCCTATTCCCTCTTTCTTCCTCCCTCCTGCCACAAGTGTGTCCTAAACATGCCGAACAGTGAGGGTGCTACAGGGGTCCTGATTGACGGTGTTTTTTGCAGGCCTTTTGGGTGGTCCCTCAGTTCCTGAAACCCTGGGTTGTAGAGGGAAGCTGTCCCAGAGATGTTTGGAAAGGTGGTTGGCTTGGGCGGGCGTCAAGAGCATCTCTTCCATCCCTCAGGAGGAGCGGGCACCAGCTCCCCAGTAACCGAAAGAACTGCTGGGCCCGCGGGGCTCCACGGTGGCCCAGGTGGGTGGACCAGCGCGCTGCTCAGATGGGGGCAGGGCCAAAGTCACCAGGTCAGGAAGTCGTGGGCGAGGGGCTTGCGTGGGGGCGCGTGAGCTCTTTGCGAGGACCAGTAAATGGCATTTCTTGGGAACGCAGGATCCTGGGAAGGTACCTTGGATGCCGTGCACAGGATTTGCTGCTTGTTAAGAAACAGGTGCACGGTATCCTCTCTCCATCACTCATCCCCAACGTGGAATTACTATAAGGAGCTTCCTGTGCTCTTGTGAAAGGTGGAAAAGACAGGAAGAAGACTGGCTGTTAGGCCTCTGTTAATTCTGGTGAAGGCAAGGAATAATTACCAATCAAAGGAGCTGTTGCCAATCAGCTCTAGCCTGAGGAAAGATTCTAAGCATGCCTTCAAACTTCAAAATTAACGCTCCAAATCTAGCTTCTGGTGAAATTAAAAAACAGAAACAGAAAAACTTAACACTGTTCGTGACATGGAAGGAAAGTATAATCATGTCTTTTCAGTAGTGCCCCCAAAGCACTATGTAACAGCCCTTCCTAAATCATTGCAACCAAATAAAACCCAGCTTAAGCCAAAAGGCACTTCCACCTGCTTCTCTGGAGTTTACTGCCCTTTAATTTAAAGAGAAATTAGATCCAGGCCTTTATCTTTGGATCCTAAGATAATTCTCATTCTTGTGCGTGCTCCTCTCCTTCCCCATCTATCAAAATGTCATATTTCCACTACACTGTTTTGGATTTCAATCATGTTAATTTCTTAATAGGAAATGAATGGTAAGTTGAAAGACTGTTGAGTCAGGAAAAAGCTTATTATGTGAAAAGGAAGCATGTGCGTGTTAACAACACATGTAGGTTATCTAAAATAAACTCAGAGTTATAAAAAACAATATAATTGGGACCACATCTCAGATCTGAAATCTCTTGTTTCGGAGAAGGTATAAGTTACCCTGTAATTGATACAGGAAAGTGTATCTTGGAAAGAGAGAAGAGGTCGTATTTCTCCTAGTAAAAATTAGGGAAGGAGCTGCCAGGGTGTTGTGGACAGCTGTTACTTCAAGCCTATCTCTTGTCACTCTCCTGGGTTTCCTCAGTAGTGTAGATCTAGCTAGAGTTTTGTCTGTCAATTCTTAGATTGTCATGGTTGTTAAGGGCTGGGGGTTATTTTGTGGTTGAAGCATTCTATAGATATCAGGGACCTTAGAATGTTGAGACTCACTAAAGGAAGGAAAGACTAATGCTTTGAATACATTTTTCTTGTGGACAGAGGAGATGTGCCAGTGGAGAAGACTATATACAGTTCTGTGTAAGTGGTATTCAGTTATTTTAAGTTTCCAAATTGTCATTGCTTGGTAATAAGGTGAATATTTTCTATCCAAAGAATGTCACGTTTGACACAAACAATTATGCACAAACAAGGCCTGTCCTACTGATGTATAGTCACTTTAGTAATAAGGTGCAAATGTATTTTAATCAGTCATGGGAATGAGCCAGACATTTGAAAAACTTAGACAGTGATAGCCATTGGCTTCTCACTCTCCATCTAGAACTGATCACTTAGCAAACTACCTCCTGTATTTAAAACTGGGTTTGGAAGGGTTAATGTCCTTCTGATAGGAAGCTAGTTCTCCAGGGTATTCTAGAATCTGCATTTCATCATGATTGTAATGATAAAACTTATTTTCTACTGACAGTCCTAGAAATAACTATGGAAAAATTAGAACAGAAAAAATGAGTCAGTCAAGGCTGAGGTTGAAGAAGAGCAGAAGAGGATCTCCAAATGAACTTTAGCACTTGAAGAACTGACTCAAAGCCCTGTGGCCTCCTTGAATGACACAAATGTGAGGCAAGATTTTCCTGAAAATAGCCTGCTCCCAGAGGAAAAGTGAATTGCACCATCAAAGAACAAAGACAGACTGGAAAGTATGTGATGGATCTCAAATGTCCAGAGACTGATCTTGAATATGATCCTTTCCTCAATTATTCTGCGGAGCTACTTGGGGCATCTAAAGCAAAGCAGGATGAGGCTGATCAACAGCACTTCCGCCACTTGAAAACACCTGTGAGTGAAGGTCACCACACGTCCCTGGAGAGCCAAAGGCCCTCTGTTTCACCAATAAGAAGTAAAACAGATCTTTAAGAATCTGAAGATGATCTTATAATAGGTGTACCTCCAGTCATGCCTACTTCTAAGAAATCTAAACTATGTAGAGGCTTCAAACATCATTATAAGGATAAATGGACACATATCACGCCCCCGGAGGAGAAAAATCTTAAAATTAGTGGCACAGAAGAAGAAAAAAACAGATAAAACCCAACTAACCACACAAATAGATGATGACAGTAACAAATTACAACTACCTACATTGCTCATGAAAACATCCCCAGGTATTAAAACTAATGTAAATTTATATCATTTTAAAACAGTACCTAAGAAGGAAGAATTTGGGGATGAAAAAAGCCATGACTGTATTTCAGAAGGAGGTTCATCTTCTGCACCTCTCAATGGCAATGAAATACTGAAAGAAAGTTGTAATCAAAAAGTTACCTAAAGAACAAAAAACAGGTAAAAACAAAATTATGATACACAAAAAGAAGAAATTAAATGTTGGTATTCACCAAGCCAGTTCCACATTTCTCATTCAGATGACCTTGCAAAAGACAATGTGCTGAGAATGCAAGGTAATAATCAAGACCTCATTACTTTTGAAGAAGCAGATTAGCCAAATTTGGTTCTGATCCAATCAAATCTGATAAGGGTTGTACTGAAGATGACACCTCCTCTCATTCTGATGACACTATGAAAGAATGTCTTTAAGTTTCTAATGAGCTCACTGAAAGTGAATCTCATAAGGAAAAGACTGCCAAACAGGTTAGCATTTTTTTTCTTATATTGTTTTCTTAAATCTAAGGGAGTTTTGCTTAAATACATATTTTATATTTGTTCTAAATTCTATACAATATACACCTACATAATACACATATTCTAATAGTTTTGATCAATAACATATTGGAATGACAAGGCAAAAGCCTTGATAAGTGGCCAGCCATAGTGTCTGGCAGAGTTGACAGTTTCCAGAGGCCATAGTACTATATACAGTAACTTATAGTTGACTTCTCAAATTAGAGGATTGTTTTTTTGTTGTTTTTTTTTTGAGATGGAGTCTCTGTCGCTCATGCTGGATCGCAGTGAGGCGATCTCGGCTCACTGCAACCTCTGCCTCCCAGGTTCAAGCAATTCTCCTCCCTCGGCCTCCCAAGTAGCTGGGACTATAGGCGCGTGCCACCACACCCAGCTAATTTTTGTATTTTTAGTAGGACGAGGTTTCACCCTGTTGGCCAGGCTGGTCTCGAACTCCTGACCTGAAGTGATGCACCTGCCTTGGCTTCCCAAGGTGTTGGAATTACAAGCGTGAGCCACCGCGCCCGGCCTAGAGGATTCTTTTATAGGAATCTACACAGGTAAAACTATTCAAATTCAGTTTTTTGTGAATTTTTATTAAAAAATTTGTCCACACTTTGTTGCTTAGATTCCTATGGCTTTTTGAGAAACATGCTAAATTTGCCTTTACTGTGCTGAAATTGGATAATTCTTTTTTCCACTAGGCTTCAGAAAAGGATGATATGTTATATTACAAAAACACTTCGGGACCAAAAAAGAGAATTGCACACTCTGGCAAATTTGATGTGAATTATTTAGTTCCTCATCTCCACGCAGCTCAAAGCTTTATATAAAGTGTATGCCTTGTTATTTCCAGTTTTATTATTCTAGGATTATTTATCCTTTTGTCCACTAGGGAGCACAATTTACTGGCAGTCGGTACATTGATTCCTGCTTGTTAGCATTTTCCTGTCCGTTTCCTCACCCCACCCACAGATCTAACATTTTCATTGAAAGCAGGTATATTATCATTGTGTAGCCTCTTAACCATAAATTTTAAAAGTCGATCCTCATTATTCACAGATTCCAAATTTGCGAATTCACCTACTCAGTAAAATTGACGTGTAACCTTAAAATCAAGACTTGTTGTGCTTATGAGATCATTCACAGACAACGCAGAGTGGCAAAAAATTTGAATTGCCTGACATGCACATTCCTAGTTGAGGCTGAAGAAGGTGACAGCCTTCTCGCTTCAGCTCACATAATGTAAAATGTCCTTCTGCAGTCCGTTTAGTACCAGGTTTTTTTGTATCTGTGTGCTTTTTGTTGGTGATTTTGTGCTGAAAATTGCCCCTCATTGCAGTGCTGTCTAGTGCTCCTAAGCATAAAAAGAATGTGATGTGCCTTACAGAGAAAATATGTGCTAGATAAACTTTGTTCAGGCATGAGTTTTAGTGCTGTTGGCCACGAGGGTATTAAACGAGATGTCTGTAAACATGACACATATGTAAAGCAAGGTGATACATTGATTGACCAAAAAAAAAAATGTGACCAGAGACTTACCTGAACCTAACCCCATGTTTGTTTGTTTTAGGAGCAGTGGATTCAGTGTTCACTAAATCTGAGTTTGTGGTGACTTACAGAGTATAACTACCTGAAATAACAAGAATCGACTTTAGTTTTCAAAATAATTATAAACTTTTGTAATTTATAAGTGCTGAAGTTCTTTTACGACATATAAAAAAGAAACTGAAGAAGCAGTTCAGTGAGTAGTATTCCTTTAACATTTTTGTGTTTAAAAAAGTGATATTTAGGCCAGGCGTGATATATCGTGCCTGTAATCCCAGCACTTTGGGAGGCCGAGGCGGGTGGATCACGAGGTCAGGAGATGGAGACCTTCCTGGCCAACATGGTGAAGCCCTGTCTCTACTAAAAATACAAAAATTAGCTGGGTGTGGTGGCGCATGCCTGTAATCCCAGCTACTCTGGAGGCTGAGGCAGGAGAATCGCTTGAACCAGGGAGTCGGAGGTTGCAGTGAGCCGAGATCGCACCACTGTACTCCAGCCTGGCAACAGAGTGAGACTACGTCTCGAAAAAAAAGATATTTAATAAGCTTTCTGCATGGCATAGTCTATACTTCCAAATCACAAATGAAAACCTGAACTTCAGTTCTTCATAGAATAGTTGGGTGTCCTTGGGCAAGTTATTAATTTTTCTGAGTTTCAGTTTCCTTATCTATGAAAGGAAAATTGAGTGCCTACCCCAGGGTCAAATATATAAGTACTTAATAAATGCGAGTTACCTTCCTCTTATTTCTTATAAAGTTTTTTTCGTGGCTAACATTATTTCCCTTTAACTGCAAATGTTGTGGTGTTTATAGTTTTATTGTGCTATGTAAAAAAAAACAAAGCCAGGTGTGATGGCGCGTGCCTGTAGTCCCACCTACTCCCTGTTACGCCCTCCCCAATTCTTGTATATAAATAGTTTTTGGCTTTGTAAATAACTGTCCTTAAAATTCTCACAAGTTGAAATAATTGGACTAAAGATAAAGAATTTTAAGTTTTTTAAAGCATTCTTTAAAAATCTTACTGTCGCTGTATTGCCTTCCAGAAGGGTTTTCACAATTTATAGTCCTCAGTGTTTCAGAGTTCTCTTCCCACAAACCCTTACCTACGATGCACATTATAATTTTTTAAAGCCTGCAAATCTGGTTAAAATTTTATTGCCTTATCTTATATTACATTTCTTTAATTACTAATGAAGCTAAACATTCTTTCACATGTTCCATTCTCTTATAACAAATGTTGCTGTGGAGAAGTCTGCTTGCCTGCTATTTCACCCTTTGAGTCGTGTGATACTTTTGTCTGGTTATCCAAAGGATTCTTCCTTTAATTCTGAAGTCCAATAACTTTAGTAGATATGTCTTATTAGCTGTTCTATTTTTTCTGTCTACATACAAAGTATCACTTTTGTATGAAATTTAATTTTTCAGTTAAAGAAAACTTTCTTAAATTATGTTTCAATAGTTGTTCAGTTTTATTATTTGCTTATTTCTGGGGATACTCCAACTATGCATGCATTGGATCACATGCAGCGTTACAAATGTGGTCAATTTACTGTGTGGCTGGCTGTAAGGCCCCCAACGAGCTTCTATGATAGAAGAAAGGCAAAATTATCAATTTTATCAATTTTTCATCATTTTCATTTGTTTTATGTTGCTGCCCTATAGGCTCCAGCCAATAAAGAGGTCATTAGACCATTCAGGGTACCAGTCCCACTGCTAACAAGCCCCACGGGAATCATTCGGGCCCAGCAAAGCAGTACAGGTAAAGGCTGCCATAAGGAATGGGAAGGCTTTTATTGATGCCACTTCAGAACGGAAGAAAAATGCATCTACATGTCCAGCCTCTCAGAGCCAAAGGAAAGGTTTGGAAAAAAGCTTTTTTTTAAAAAAAATCACTTACTTAAGAAATGGAATTTTACTTCATTTTAAAAAATATTTCTTAAAAATCCACATGCTACCAAGTATAGTTGAATCAATGGCACAGTTTTACATGAAATAATATGATTGATATTGAAATACTTTGTCTACATCTTTTTTTTTTTTTTTTTTTTTTGAGACACAGTTTTACTCTGGCCCAGGCTGGAGTGCAGTGGCGCGATCTGGGCTCACTGCAACCTCTGCCTCCCAGGTTCAGGTGATTCTCATGCCTCAGCCTCCTGAGTAGCTGGGCAGGCATGTGCCATCCATCACACCTAGCTAATTTTTTTTTCTTTTTTTGTATTATTAGTAGAGACGGGGTTTTGCCGTGTTAGCCAGGCTGGTCTCAACTCCTGACCTTAAAGTGATCCACCCACCTCGGCCTCCCAAGTGCTGAGATTACAGGCATGAGCCACCACTCCCAGTCAATACTTTGTTTATCTCTAAATGCTACACAATAGTAGTACTATTTTGCAAGTATTTTACAATTGCTTTATCAATTATCTCAATTCATTCTTCTGAATTATACTGGTGTTGGTTATTGGGATTTTTTTGCATTTGAATGTTGTTTTCTTCCAGGTTGCGTGTTTCAAACCTATAAAGGAAGTGTTGTGAAATTTTGAATTGATGATTAAACTCTAATCATCTGAGGTTAATGTCATTAAAATTTATCTTTTTTTTCCTTGTTCATGAAAACTTCTTAGAATATTCACTCACAATGGACCTTCATCTGAATGTAGTTCTTTCAAGAGAAAACCCAACTGCAAAACCAACCAGATTGTTCATTCCTGTCAAAAGTATTGCTTCTCTTTCTGTTTAGGTATTATAAACTAAGTCTGAACACCAGAATTATATTTCATCATATCCTGCTTACATATAGAGTCCCTGGAAGAGTGGCTATATTTTTTTCTGAAGCTTTCGAATTCAGATAAATGCCAGACCCAATAGAGAAAAATGTCAACATTTTTTAGGTTACCGATGAATATAGTTATTTTCATTATGATGTAATTTGTGTCTGTGTCACTCTTAGATGTTTTGTTGATCCTATCCTTGGAAATAGTAGGCATTGTTTTAGACTTAAAACATCTATGGCTATGGTTAATTGAAACCTATTCAACATTTTTTAAAAGGAAAGTTTCAAGCTGTGTCCAGTGAGGGTGTATATTTGTATATGTATATGAGACAGAGACAGCTCTTTACTAAATAATGCCATCAGTGATATGATGTTGTAGCCTTCTTTAAGTAATTGTTATTCTACTTGTGGGAGTGATTTTCCTCCCCTGTTTTCCAATTATTCTGTAGCAGAAAACCACCTGGCAGTTTTAAGGTTTTCTCCATCCCTAAAATGTCTTTGTACTACATGCAAACAATTACTGAGAAGTATGATGTTGGCTTGGTTTTATTTTTCCTCAAAGGTGAAGCAGATTAACTGATTTTAAAGTTCTCCGGGTCTTTTTATAAGTCCTTCAGAAGAAATGCTGTGAGTTTATAGCTGGGATCACTTTAATATTAAGTATACTCAAGTCACTCACAAATTTTAAGTCCAAGCATTTTTCTTAATGATGTGCTATCAGAAAGACATTGGGATATATAGTTGAAGGATGGCAACCTACAAACTTTGCTATATTTGAATCAGAGGAGCAAATCCCAGCTTTAGGAATCTGTTTGTGGAGCAGTGGTACAATTAGATGAGTGATCAGCTATCATTGCGTACAGTGCAGGTAGCAGCACAGACGTGGCAGTCTCACTTCTCCCTTTTGTGAGTTTAGGTAATTTTATACTTTGTGTTTATTCTACCTCTTCAAGTTCACACTTGAAATTACTTTTCAATTTAATTTTGATATAACTGACCTAAGGTAGTTTTACTTCTTCCATATACTCAGTAGGAATATTAAACAGAAACATGTCTTCTTTTCTCTAATAACACTTTTATTTTTAACAAGAGGCCAAAAGATACATTTAACAAGATGGCTCTTCGGAAAAGACCTTCAGTAACATCAGAATTCTTATCCAAAGTACCTGATGAAGTAAGACAACGCTACATCAACCTCTTTGTTGAGAAGTATTTGAAAGTTTGTAAAACAGAGGATGAGGCTGTTTACAAGGTTGGTATTATATAATGTAATTTATCTGAAGACACACACATAATTATTACATTGAATAAAAAACTAATGGAGCACAACTAGCAAATAACTTTATTCATTTTCTCTTCATTACATTTTCAAAACCAGGCCATGGGACTGGTTCAGTTCCTTCTTCCCTCTTGGATGACTCTTATGGTCTTTTTCAGTTACCAAAAGTCCCCTGGTTACTTCTAGGGGGTCTGGGCAAGGTGAGGACTGTCTGCTAGCTACATCCTCTGCACAGGGGAGCCCCATGGCTCAGAAAACCTAACAAAGGAAATATGGGTACAGCAGTGGTAATAAAGGGCATGCTTGTCTTATTCCTGATCCTAGGGGGAAAGCTTTAAGTCTTTCTTCATTAAGTACAATGATAACTATGGGGTTTTTACATATAACCTTTATTAAGTTGAGACAATTCCTTTCCATTCCTAGTTTGTTGAGTGCCTCATTGTGTTAGATTTTGTTAAATGCTTTTTTCTTCATCTATTGAGCTGTCACACAGGTTTTATCCTTTATTCTATTAATATGATACATTGCATTGACTTTTTATGTTAAACCTTACATTTATTTGATAGGTGTTCTTGGTCATGGCATATAATCTTTTTTTATACGTTGCTAGGTTACATTTCCTAGTATTCCATTGAGGATTTTTGTGTCTATATTTATCACAGATATTGTTCTGTAGCGTTTTTTGTTAGTGTCAATGACTTTTTAAAATTGCTATAAAATACACATAACATAAAATTACCATTCTAACCATTTAAGTGTACAATTCAGTGGTATGATGTATATTCACAATGTTATGAAACTATCACTACTATCCATTTCCAGAGCTTTTTCATCATTTCAAACAGAAATTCTGTACTCATTAAATAACTCCCCATTCCTCTCTCCTTTCAATCTCTGGTAATCTCTATTTTACTTTATGTTTCCATGAATTTTCTTTTCCTTTTTTTTTTTTTTTTTTTTTTTTTGACAGAGTCTCACTTTGTCACCAGGCTGGAGTGCAGTGGCGCAATCTCCACTCACTGCAACCTCTGCCTTCCAGCTTCAAGTGATTCTCCTGCCTCAGCCTCCCAAGTAGCTGGGATTACAGGTGCATGCCACCATGCCCAGCCATGTTTCTATGAATTTTCTTATTCTATTTACCTCACGTAATTGAAATGATATACTATTTGTCCTTGTATGTCTGACTTCTTTCATTTAGCATAATATTTTAAAGATTTATTCATGTTGTAGCATGTATTCAAATTTTATTTATTTTTACAACTGAATAACATTTTACTGTATGTATAACCATACTTTTGTTATCCATTTTGTTCACTCAATAATGGATGGAGATTGTAGTTTTCTTCGCAGTAATGATTCTGTCTCTTTTTTGGTCTCAGGGTTATATTGACCTCATAGAATAAATTGGAAAGTGTTCCCTCCTCTTTTATTTTTTGGTTTATAAGACAGCCTTAGCTTTCACTTCCTGCTTGTGCAGGGCCTCAAGGTTGGCCACTGGTGAATGAATAGGACTTTCTCTTTTCCCAGGTCTTAAATGGGACACTTGTTAAACCCAGGATTATGTCAGAGCCTTTAAAAATCTCTAGGGTCTTTAAAAATCTCTAGGGTCATCTAGTTCTCCAAGAGTTTCTTTTAAATTCCTAGCCAAACTATTGTTTGCCAAACTAAAACCATAGCCCTAGATAGCTGTGATATTGCCAGGATATTGCTATTGTTTCCGTAGCACCCTGGAGATAGGGTTTTTTCCCTCCATACTCTGAACTCTGAGTCAAATCAAATAGCCACAACACCCTAGGAATAGAGATTTTTCAGGGAACTGGTTTTTTGTTTAAATATTGATAGTGCTCTAGCAATAATGCTTTTAGTATGGTTCTAAAAAAGATATGTCTACTCTGTTGGCTGCCAGGGCCAAACTTTCACAACCATGGTGCCACTAAGCTGGGAAGGGAAGGGAGGTAGGAATTTCACAGAACCCACTGTGTTACCAAGGTTCAGTAGTTTCTCTTAGACAATTTTCAGTTTGTTCTGTGGCTTTAGTTATTAGAATTTGGAAATGGTTGATTTTTAGTTGTTTTGCCAATATTTTTATTGCTTTTGTGGGACAGTAAGTTCATGAAGGTTCTTGCTCTACTATTCCAAATGTCTGTGTCCTCTAGGATTCTATATAGGTTGAAGAATAATGGCAAAACTAAAAAGGGACAATATGAGCCTCTTATGTGTTGTTCATTTTCTTCCAGTTTTGTCTTTTTTCATCGTGTGTCTTTTCTTCCTTACTCCCTCTAACCTCCCATGGCTTTATCTCTGATGATTTAGTGTAATGAGAAGAGTCTTGGTGGCATTTGGGTACACCTAGGTTCAATTACCAGCTCTGTAACAATAAGCAAGATGTTTCCTTTGTTCAAGCCTAGTTTCATCATATAAATCAGTAATGACACCCATTCTCATACAGTCATAATGAAGATTAAATGAGAAAACATTTAATATGCTTAAAACAAACCTGCATATACTAGGTATATAAATTAATAATATATTTAATATTTATTATCGTAACACTCCATTTACTTGTTTCTTTCATATTTCATTCCTTTTCCTTTTACTGACTTAATGACCCTTGGTATAAAAATAATTATGTAATGGTTTTAGGAAGGTAAATTTTATAGAAGATGAAGATCATGTCCTCCATTTGCTGTGTAATCCTAAGCAAATTAACCACTTTGAGCCTCAGTTTCTTTTAAATGGAAATAGTAATATATGCCTCTGGTATATTTGGGGCTGGCTGTGAGAATCAAATGAATTGATGTATATTCTCAGCTTTGTATAGGCATTGCACTATATACCATATACCAATATACAGTAGCCTTTTGTCTATGAAGCAAGAGTATCTGGTTCTTGGGTTGGAGTCATAGAACTGTTTTTTTTCTTCTTTTTTTGAGACAGAATCTCTCTCTATCCTCCAGGCTGGAGTGCAGTGGTGTGATCTCGACTCACTGCAACCTCCACCTCCCAGGTTCAGGCGATTCTTCTGCCTCAGCCTGCCGAGTAGCTGGGATTACAGGCACCTGCCACCACGCTGGGCTAATTTTTGTATTTTTAGTAGAGATGTGTTTTCACCATGTTGGCCAGGCTAGTCTCAAACTCCTGGCCTCAAGTGGTCCACCCACCTCGGCCTCCCAAAGTGCTAGGATTACAGATATGAGCCACCACGCCCGGCCTATTTTTTTTTCTTCTTAAAAAACAAATACAAAATGGAAAATAAGTTGCTTTTCATTGGTGGCACCAATTTCCCCCATTCATTAAGTTACATAAATATTTTGCCATATTCATTATATTGCAAATGACATTTCCTGTTCATAGGCTTTTGGCTTAATATTTCTTTTAATTATTCAATTTTTGACCTAGGCTAAAATAGAAAAAAAGGCAATATATGAAAGGTGTAGCCGGAGAAATATGTATGTGAACATAGCAGTAAATTATCTTAAGAAGCTAAGAGATCAAGGTAATTTATTTTTTTCAGTTAATCAAGTGATAAAACCTGTAATTAGTACCTGACCCTGAATAATTTTTCTCATTAGTGGGGCCATCTTTAGCTTATACCAAGGAATTTATTTTTTAAATAGTCTCTTTAGTGGAATGTGTAGGTGGTACTTTTGGTTGAAAATCAGCTACATTTGAAATTGGATGTATAACTATAACCTTATAGTCAGAGGTTATCGCTAAAATATTTAAACTTGTTTTCTGCTTATGAAAGTAACTCACTTCTATGTGGAATAGCATTTCTCAACCTTGTTTTCGTTATCGTCCCCCTAAGAAATCTTTGCAGACGTTATTTTTTCTATCACCTCCCTCTTCCCCCTTCATAAAATTAAGTGCCGCTTTAGGAGATACACCTAATGCTAAATGACGAGTTAATGGGTGCAGCACACCAGCATGGCACATGTATACATATGTAACTAACCTGCACATTGTGCACATGTACCCTAAAACTTAAAGTATACTAATAATAAAAAAAAATCAGTGCCAAGGGATACGATTTTATTAGGTAAGGTTGAATTTTGAAGAACCATATACCATCATAGTATTTAAGATTTTTTTCATCCCTCAAGAGTCAATTTTGCTCCCTTGTGGGCAGTATCAGTTCCATCAAGAATGTATGGCATGAATTCAAATACTATAGAAAAACATAAAGAGTAAAAAGCAGCCAAGACAACTCTTTCATATTTCTTATTTAGACCTTTCTATGTATTACTACAGAGATGTATATAGTTTTAAAATTTTTAGTGAATATGATAATTTTATACATACAGTATGTCTAGCTATTTTCACTGAGTAAGGTATCACAGGTCTTGTCAGTTAATCTAGAATCTGTTAACATCTAGATCTATATCATGCTTTTTATAATGGCTACGATATTCTATTATGTAGAATCTATACTATAGATATTCTTTTCTATAGAACTTATTATACTAAAGATACAAAAGTTAGCCGGGCATAGTGGTGGCCCAAACACATTTGGATATTTAGAGTGCTTACATTTTTTCCTATATGACTTTTTCATATATGATTTTTTTCTCTGACTTTTGTAGATGATTATTTCATATAGAAAAAAATATTTTTCTATATATTCTGTGATAAATTTAAGTGTAATCTCTAACATTTTCTCCTACCTGATTATGTGTATCCTAGCATAAATTCCTGTGCACAGAAGCAAGGGTCTGCGTGTTTGAAACTGGTAAACATTACTAACTGCATCCAAAGAGTTTGCCCATTTATATTCCCCTTCAATAAAGTAGAAGTATATGTGTTTTTTCTCACACCTTGCCAAAACTTATCATTTAGCCTCTGTCAGAGTGCAATGGTGTAGAGCAAAAATGAAGTTAGTTTTTTTTCTTTTCTTTTCGAGACACGGGAAGCTCTGTTGCCCAGGCTGGAGTGCAGGGGTTCAATCCTTCGCCTCCCATGGTCAAGGGATCCTCCCACTTCAGCCTGTTGAGTAGCTGGGACTACAAGCATACTGCATCACACTCAGCTAATTTTTGTATTTTTTGTAGAGATGGGGTTATACCACATTGCCCAGGCTTGGTCTCATGTGCCTGAGCTCAAGCAGTCCTCCCACGTAGACCTCCCAAAGTGTTGGGATTACTGGCATAAGCCACCACGACTGGCCTGAAGTTAGTCTTTTTTAAAAAAATTTATTACTGGCAGAGTTAAAGCGGTTCTTTTTTTTTCTTTCTCTCTCTTCTGCATCCCTCCTCCCACTCCCCCGTTTCTTATTGGTCTGTTCATCTGGAACAACCATTGCCTATCACCGTTTTAATGTGCTGCAAATCCATTCCTCAGTTTATCGTTTGTTCTTCAGCCTTATTTATAAAGTATTATTACATAGATGTGATTTCAAAGTGTAATCAGTCTCTTTGATTTCTGGGTTTTGTCTCAGCCTATTCCAATCTCAAGAACATAAACTATCAATCTATGATTTTTGTGGCATTTCTTATGTATAACACTTTAAATAGGGGTTTTTGGGTTTTGTTTGTTTGCTTGCTTGCTTGTTTGTTTTGAGACAGAGCCTCACTCTGTCACCCAGACTGGAGTGCAGAGGTGTGATCTCGGCTCACAGCAGCCTCCGCCTCCGCCTCCTAAGTTCCTGCCTCGGGCTGTCAAGTAGCTGGGATTACAGGTGCCCCCCACTACGCCTGACTAATTTTTGCATCTTTAGTGGAGACGGGGTTTCACCATGTTGGCCAGGCTGATCTCGAACTCCTGACCTCAGGTGATCCGCCTGCCTCAGCCTCCCAAAGTGCTGGGATTATAGGCATAAGCCACCACACCCGACCTCTTTAAATAGATTTAAATACATGTGTTAATATATGCAGGGTCTGTTAGATTAGTCTTTTCAGGTTAAGCTAACTCTTCCCCCTTCTATTCATATTAAATATAGCACATAGAAATGGAACGTAGAGGTCTTAGTATCTATTTTAAATATTTCCCATGAAAATAGAAATGGTTTGCAAGTTGTCACAGTTGTGGTAAATTATAATATAAAACATATTGACTCAAATTTAGGCATAATCCATTATACAAAATGTATTAATTTGAGCAAATATCAAGTCTTGACATTTTTAATAGTTCAGTAGATTTAACTTTTTTCCCAGCTTGGAATTTGTTATGAAGACATTTGGACTCATATGTTGGATACTTGTTTTAAGATAAAAATAAATATTTTACCATGCTTATATCTTTTTTAATGTGCTATGTGTTTTTATGGAACAGACAAGAATAATCATTAATTTCAGAGAATTTCTTGTATCTTTTAGTCGTGCCTAGAAGCAGTAATGACAAGAAAACAATTTAGAGAGTAGGAACAGAAAAATAGGCCACACGCAGTGGCTCATGCCTGTAATCCCAGCATTTTGGGAGGCCGAGGCAGGTGGATCACGAAGTCAAGAGATCGAGACCATCCTGGCCGACATGGTGAAACTCCGTCTCTACTAAAAATACAAAAATTAGCTGGGCGTGGTGGTGTATACCTGTAGTCCCAGCCACTCGGGAGGCTGAGGCAGGAGAATTGCTTGAACCTGGGACACAGGTTGCAGTGAGCTGAGATCGCACCACTGCACTCCAGCCTGGTGACAGAGCAAGATTCTGTCTCAAAAAAAAAGGGGGGGTGGGGAGTAGGGGAAGGAACAGAAAAATGGTAAGCTTACTGTAATAATAGTAATAAGCCCTGTAATTGCTACCTTAAGGGGAAAGTAAGCTTGGTATAGTACAAATATTAAATTATTGTGTTTATGAAGGGTCAGCTGTATACTATGCATTTTTGATATCCTTTTAAAAAATTAGTATAAATACACCATGGAATACTGTGCAGCCATAGAAAAGAATGAGTTCATGTCCTTTATAGGGACATGGATGAAGCTGGAAGCCATCATTGT
Source organism: Gorilla gorilla gorilla (assembly GCF_029281585.2). Lineage (NCBI taxonomy): Eukaryota > Metazoa > Chordata > Mammalia > Primates > Hominidae > Gorilla > Gorilla gorilla. The sequence goes on from NC_073237.2 coordinate 37,162,948, forward strand.
CAGCAAACTAACACAGGAACAGAAAACCAAGCACTGTGTGTTCTCACTCATAAGTGGGAGTTGAACAATGAGAACACCTGGACACGAGCAGAACATCACACACTGGGGCCTGTCGGGGTGGGAGGCAAGGGGAGGGAGAGCATTAGGACAAATACCTGATGCATGTGGGGCTTAAAACCTAGATGATGGGTTGACAGGTGCAGCAAACCACCATGACATATGTATACTTATGTGACAAACCTGCACGTTCTGCACATGTATCCCAGAATTTCAAGTAAAATTAAAAAAAGTATAAATAAGGGAAAAGAACTTACATTTAAGCTATATTTGGATTGAATTCTCAACTATTTTGCTTTTTTGATTAGCATATGTTAATTTTTCTTTTTTGGTTAACGTATGTCCAGTCAGCAAGACCAATGCTTCTCAAATGTCAAACTTTACATGGGTTTGAATTACCCGGGACTCTTGTTAAAATGCAGAATCTGGTTCAGTAGGTCTGGGAAGGACCTCAAACCCTGAATTTATAACAAACTCCAAGGAGCAAGAAGCTACAGAAAAGGAGTTATTAGACTTTGGCTATATTTTGAATAAAACCAAAATGGTAGTGCTTCTCCTCTAATAAAGCCTTATATATGAGAATGAAAACAAAATAGATCCTTTTGAATCTCCTAATACTTCTCACAAAATAATTTTTCCTTTTGCCAAAGCGTTTACCAAAGAGTATCTAGCAAATTCTGTTAGAGTTTTAAATAAGAAAATAGATAAAATTCTAAAAGAATCCGTAAAAATGAGGGGCTCTTGGTCTGGGCTAGTGATGTTGGAAATGGAACCTGAACTTGAACTCTTTTGCCATGAGAGACTTGTCGTGTTTCCCTTTGTGGTCCTTGATTATAAGCATTTGTTGTATCCTTATCTGAATATTAAGGATAACAGCATAGTTTGGAACCAGAAGGCCTGGGTTTCTGTGTCAGTTGTGCTGTGTAAACTTAGGCATGTGTCTTTATTTTTCTGAGCCTCATTTTCCTCATCTGTAAAAATGAAATCAATGCAGTTGCCTTTCTAAGTTAATGTAAAGTTTAAACAAAGGTGCTATGCTTACTATATGCTATTACTGATATGATTCTTCCCTTCTCTCACCCAAAGCGTATGATGTCACATGGTATACGGAACAATGTCGGTTTTGTTGGTGTTGCTGGATGATGGATATGAAGACCTAGAATTCTTTTAGGCCACTACCTTACTTAATCAGAACACTAGCATTTCAGATCTGAAAGGGTTGGTAAACTCTAACCTAACACAATGTAAAGAAAGATAATGCTATCTAAATTTTTTGGAATAGCTTTTCTTTTTTTTCTTAGTACTCACAGGAATTATTCTCTATAGACATCTTAAAAACTACCTGCTAACTGAGGAAAAGCTACACAAAAATAACTACCCTAGACCATACCTCAACAAACCAGGAAGTATTCTTTTAAACCTAGGCATGAAAAAAACTTGGAAATGATGGTAAGTAGATGGGGCCCACAATTACCCTTTCTACATGCTAAGACTGAAACCTAGGGGGCCCAGTGTTGTGATATATATATATGTTTTTATATATGTTTATATGTAATTATTTTAGTGGAAATGAGATTTTTTGGTCAGCATAATTATACCACTGATAAAAACATTTTTGCACTGTATTTCATTTCCCTTTTCATTTCAATTATCTAAGTGCTTAATTTTATCTAAGTGATCTACTTTATTAAGTCCTCAAAGCAACCATTTCAGGTAAGCATTGTTATTCCCCTGATTACACAAATGATGAAACTGATGTTCAGAGAATTCAAATAACTTGTCAAAGGTCACAGAAAGTAAGTGGGAGAGGCAGGATTTGAAGCCAAGGTGTCCAACTCCTGAGCTCCTACTCTTAGTCACTATTCATTTACATATACAATGCCATGTTTTGAAAACTATAAATTCTCACTGTGAATTATTATACAAAGATTTATAATTAGTCTTATTTTGCATGTTCTCCAAGTACTAGGCATAATTAGTTAATATGTTCATCCCTACTAAGAGAGAATGCTAAACATCACGGCTGTCAAACTTTAGGTTGATGATCAGAGTATGAAATGCAGTTATACAAATATTCTACAGTGACTAGAAAATATTTGTCATCTTCTGCATCTTTAGGACTTCTCCCTTGGGATTATCTTCACTATTAGCTTTTCTCGTTTTGTTTTATTTTTTCAAATCCCCTCAATGGAAGGCAATACACTTAGCAGATATGAATATGGACTCTGAAGGGGGAAGTCAGGCTTCCTAAAGGCTGTTTTCTCAGTGAAGTGTTATTCAAGGTCTGGATGCTAGATAAGTCATTTAACCCCTCCTACCCTCTGTTTTCTCATTCTGAATATGAGGATAATGGTAACTACCCCATCAGGTTGTTGTAAGAATCCATTAAAATAATGTTTATAGAGTGCTTGACACAGAGCCTGCCTTATAATCTAATCTCATCATGGATACTCAAATAAGAGTTGCTGTTATCACCATTATTATCACTATCAGAACCAGTCTGAGGTTTATTAAAACAAATATTCATGAATAGGTCTAGTGAAAAATGCAGATATACTCTTAATAACTTAGCAAATGTACAGTTTATTGTCGGAGACTCTTGAAGGGATAAAATCATAAGACATGGCTCCTATTTCAGGGAGCTATTATGTACTAGAGTAGTTGACTGGTCAAGTTGGTTACAGTCAAGTTGTAACACTAAAACTACAATTGGCTGGCACTGGGCTGACTCTGGAGGTAGGTAGAGGGGGAGGGGGTGCCTGTTTAAGCAGCAGCAGCCCTGGGGCAATAAGCAGGCCACTTGCAAATTCTCCCTTGAGTGATCCTGTAGATTGTCCTGTTACTCTGTAATCACACTGGGTATGTGCTTCCCACGGGATCAAGCATGCAAAGGCAAGTCTCCACATTGGCTCATTTACCTTTTCTCTCCCATCTCGTCTGGAATAATCCTACCTCATGTTTTGTTTCGGCACCTAAGAAGCTCTGTTATCAATGTGGAAAAATATATGGTGTGACTCCCTCAGGTTGACACAGCAGGGTAGAAGAATGTAACCACCACTTTGGCGGAGTGTTGAGTCATAAAGGCAAGTATTTGGTAGTTCTGTTTGGTTTGACAAGCCAGTTGTTCAGAGAAAAGTGGAATGAAGTATTAAGTTCAATGTCAGTACAGTCCAATAAAGAAAAAACTACATCAACTCTAAAACCTTTATTGTAGATACCTGCTTCTGACCACCACTTGTCTTACCCTTTCAGCTCATTGGCTTAAGAACCCTCAGGCTATGACAATTCTTCTTTTTTTAAGACCTTAAGTCAGTCAGCTGCCTCCTGACCTTGCCCTTTCCACATGCCAACATTGCAGTAGTTTTTGTTTGTTTGCTAATTGCTTCAATTCCTTGCAGGTGACCTTGCCTAATACTTTACTGAAAAAACAAAGCCTTTGGGAAATAATGCCCTGCTCTTCCCTCCCAGTAGATTCACCAACATCTGCTCCTCTCTGGAGTCATGATGGAGGAAGCATCCCTGTTCTCATCACAGTTCCTCTCCATGTGCTCTGTATCCTGTCCTCCTGCACCTACTCAGGGACTCACCAGACTCCCCTTCTCTAGAAGATCAGCATGTTCTCGACATACCATTCTGGTATCTCCCATTTGTTTTAGCAAATTAAACCTCCATGGTCCCAGGTCTCTTGCTGCATAGCTACTCTCATTTCTCTGCCTGTCCTCCTGCACCTACTTAGGGACTCACCAGACTCCCCTTCTCTATAAGATCAGCATGTTCTCGACATACCATTCTGGTATCTCCCATTTGTTTTAGCAAACTAAACCTCCATGGTCCCAGGTCTCTTGCTGCATAGCTGCTCTCATTTCTCCGCCTGTTGCATACGCTTCGTGCACAACAAAGAGTTGTCTATGCTAGCTGGCTTTACTCTCCACTCACCACTGAAGCTCACATCAGTGACCTTGAGGCTGCTGGATCTAATAGACTTGTTTCTGAGTCACTTGACTTATCTTTTCAGTACTGTCTTACCTTATAGTATTCTCCTCTCTGCTTTGTAACAACACCCACTTCTGCCTTTCTTCCTCCCTTTCTAGCTACTTCCTTTCAACCTCCTCTGCTGAATATTCTTCCTTACCAGCCTCTAGTGGCAGAAATTCTCAGAGCTTTGGGAGCCTTGTCTCTCCATATCCCCCTTCTCCCTAGATGAACTGATTCTTTCCCATGGCTTTCAACAGCCTCTAACTGCTATTAGCCCCTAAATGTGTATCTCTAAAGAAACATTTCCCCTGGACTCCCAGCTTTGCTGAATATCCATCTGCCTGCTTATGTGGGTTTCCCTTGGGTACCACAGCATCACCTGCATGAAGATGAGCTTGTGATCCTCTCCCCACACTTCATCTCCAGCACCCTGAATTCCCTATAGTCCACTTAGGTGTATTTGTTCCCCTGCTTAACCAAGAAACCTGGTGTCATCCTCACTGCCTCCTTTTTGTACACCCTTTCATCTGGACAGTGTGCGAGTCCCACTGTTCTGTGTCAAAAGCATATCCCAAACCTGCTGCTTCTCTGATCTGGCCCCTGCCCCCTCTTCCACCCTTTCCCTTGCTGTCTTTACACCACAGTTTCTCCCACCTTTCTGGAGCCTTCTTGCCTGCTGCATCCTCGACTTTTCACATGGCTAATTCCTTCTTAACCTGGAGGTCTCTGCTTAATTGTCACATCCTCAAGGTCTTTTCCTGACTGTACTTTCTAAATAGGGCCTCCCTCTTCTGCAGCACCCTATCTCTTTCTTCTATAGCAGTTAATTATATTTTGTAATAAGTTAGTAATCTGTCCACCATCTTCAAAAAATAAGCTTCTGGAGGGACTGTCCAACATTTTTTTCTCCCCATTTTCCCCCAGCACCTAGCATAGTTTCTGACACACACAAGCCATCAATAAACATTTGGATGGGTGAACAGGTAAATTATTTATGTAGATGTGGGCATAACTATGGATAATATTGTAATAAATCCTATTTAAAAAAAGGAAATAGAGGGGAACCATGGGAGGAAAAATATATGAATAAACAATGTCATAAAGTAAATCAGACAAGCTCAATCCATCTTTAAAGCATGGAGGGCTTAGTTTGGGAAAGTGGGAGACTATGAATTCCAAGAAGACGAACAAGGAGGGAAGATGCTGAGGAAGAATAAGTGTAGCAAATAAACCAGTTGGGCTGATGGGACCATACAGGATAATGAGCAGAACAGGGACTTCGGAGCCAGCAGAGCTGAGAGGTGGGGCTGTTTTGCTGCTTGCTTTCCCGGGCGTGTTACTTTTACACCCTGAGCTTTTCTTACTATGTTTGTAGAAAGGGCTTTGTATGGCAGTTCTTACTAGAAAAACTAGTGCAAAAACCACTGGAGGCAGAGGGACTTGTTGGGGAGCAATTGGGAGAATATTACCTAGGGCCAGACAGAAGGGCTCAGGGTAGGTAAGGGTATGGATAAGTTGGATGATAGGAGTAGGGTAAGAAGAGAGATACGAAGTCTTGAGATTATTGCTGGAAGAAAGTGCAAGGTGTCTGGCAAAGGATGCAAAAGCCGATGGCATCAGGACTTTGAAGGTTCAGCCAAGGTTGGAGCCAACATCTGTATTGTGGTCTCAGTCTGCATAACTGGGTGATTTTTCTTGGGTCAGATAAAAAAAATTTGGATACAGGAATGGAGAAGGTGGTAGTTGGAACTAGTCATACAGAAGGTTCTAGCAGAAAGAAAAGGTCAGGGAGTAAGAGTAGATGTTGAGAGGATGATTGAAGTGGTTTGACTGTCAAACCAGTCAATGCAGGATAAAGTAAGGAAGCCACAGGAGAGCTGATGGGCCAGGGCAAATGATAAAAAGAGGGGAAGAAAGGTGTTCACAACATTAGCAATTATAATTCACCTTCAAGCATGGCCCGTGAGAACTCTGCTTATCGGAATAGATTTTTTTCTGTCTATTATGTAATATCTAAAAAAGTAACTGAAGAGAGGTGACTTAAAAATATTCGCACAGTAGAGTCCTTAAAGATCTTTAAGTGTCAAAGAAAATGCATGTTCATGAGAGTTAGTCACTCTGCCTTGTAAAGCTTGTTTTGATTTTTATTTTTTCGGTTGGTTTACAGTCCTCAGTGGCTTTGAATCTCAATACAGCTGTTGTGGAGGTTTCCTTGGATCCCCCCGGTGTCAGGTCACCAAGGTAGGACTTGTCACCCAAAGTGCTGCCTGTTTCAGAAACCAAGCTGTAGCCTCCAACACAGGCCTTGGTGATGGATAAGCATTTGAAAAAATTAACTAATTTTCAGCTGATGACATTTTATGAGCCTAATTGTACTTAGAAAAAACAGTAATTTATTTGACAATGTTTGTTTCAGCTTCATGTTCATGACCAAAAAGAAAACCTAAAGGGCTTTGTGAAGACTTTTGTCAAGTTCCCACCTGCTGATGGTAATCACCGTGTGTTTGCGGTAAGTTGTGAGATGGTATGTTGGTTTTATAGTTTACTTTACTGTGGTTATTATGACTGAATGATTGTGTAGCAGTCTACCTGGTATAAGGGTTTCCAGGGCCTTATTCCTTGATGACACAGTGCTGCATTGGTTGTTCACAAATTTTCAGATGAAGCCATTAAAGCTGAGAAGAGTTAGTGAGTTGGTTAAGTTCACTCACCTAGAGTGATGGAGCCAGGAACTGTCCTGAGTGTCTTTTTATCGGTCAAATTTCTAAAATATAGAAATAGTGGTAATTCTACTCATCAAATTGCTGAAGTTATGTGAGTGAAAAATAATCAGCATAAAAGCTTTAATACTTTTGGCAAAATCATTTCTAGAGACAATAAAATCTTTATAGGGACTTATGTTCCTTTACATAAGAATCAATGCTAAAAAGTGGGGAAAACAGAATTTGGAATTACAAGACCTGGAAAGTTCTACTAGCTGTGACCTTCTGAGCAAGTCTCTTAGATGCTCTAAGCTGTAAATTATGGAGTCAGTAACAACCCCATAGTGACTATGAAAATCAGATATGCTAAAATATAGGAAAGTGCTTTGTACATGTCAAACATATGAATAGTCATCTTTAATAAAACATAAGTTTTTATTCCCGATTGTATATTTGGAAAGAAGATTTGTGGCATTTCCTTATACTAAAGGTAGAAGACAGTATTCCATTTTCCAGCTTAAGATCTTTTTATTATTGTTATTATACTTTAAATTCTGGGGTACATGTGCAGAACATGCAGTTTTGTTACAAAGGTATACACGTGCCATGGTGGTTTGCTGCACCCGTCAACCTGTCACCTACATGAGGTATTTCTCTTAATGTTATCCCTCCCCAGCTCCCCACCCACCAACAGTCCCTGATGTGTGTTTTCCCCTCCCTGTGTCCATGTGTTCTCATTGTTCATATCCCACTTATGAGTGAGAACATGTGGTGTTTGGTTTTCTGTTCTTGTGATAGTTTCCTGAGAATGATGGTTTCCAGATTCATCCATGTCCCTGCAAAGGACATGAACTCATCATTTTTTATTCCATGGTGTATATGTGCCACATTTTCTTTATCCAGTTGATCATTGGTGGATATTTGGGTTGGTTCCAAGTCTTCGCTATTGTGAACAGTGCCACAACAAACATAAGTGTGCAAGTGTTTTTATAGTAGAATGATTTATAATCCTTTGGGTATATACCCAGTAATGGGATTGCTGGGTCAAATGGTATTTCTGGTTCTAGATCCTTGAGGAATTGCAATACTGTCTTCCAAAATGGTTGAACTAGTTTACACTCCCACCAACAGTGTAAAAGCATTCCTATTTCTCCACATCTTCTCCAGCATCTATTGTTTCCTGACTTTTTAATGATCACCATTCTAAGTGGCGTGAGATGGTATCTCATTGTGGTTTTGATTTGCATTTCTCTAATGACCAGTGATGATGAGCATTTTTTCATATGTCTGTTGGCTGCATAAATGTCCTCTTTTGTGAAGTGTCTGTTCATATCCTTTGCCCATTTTTTGGTGGTTTTTTTTCTTGTAAATTTGTTGAAGTCCTTGTAGATTCTGGATATTAGCCCTTTCTCAGATGGATAGATTGCAAAAATTTTCTCCCATTCTGCAGGTTGCCTCTTCACACTGATGATAGTTTCTTTTGCTGTGCAGAAGCTCTTTAGTTTAATTAGATCCCAGTTGTCTATTTTCGCTTTTGTTGCCATTGCTTCTGGTGTTTTAGACATGAAGTCTTTGCCCATGCCTATGTCCTCAATGGTATTGCCCAGGTTTTCTTCCAGGATTTTTATAGTCCTAGGTCTTACGTTTAAGTCTTTGATCCATCTCGAGTTGATTTTTGTATAAGGTGTAAGGAAGGGGTCCAGTTTCAGTTTTGTGCATATGGCTAGCCAGTTTTCCCAACACCATTTATTAAATAGGGAATCTTTTCCCCATTGTTTGTGTCAGGTTTGTCAAAGAACAGATGGTTGTAGATGTGTGGTGTTATTCCTGAGACCTCTGTCCTGTTCCATTGGTCTATATATCTGTTTTGGTACCAGTACCATGCTGTTTTTGTTACTGTAGCCTTGTAGTATAGTTTGAAGTCAGGTAGCATGATGCCTCCACCTTTGTTCTCCTTGCCCAGGATTGTCTTGGCTATGCGGGCTCTTTTTTGGTTCCATATGAACTTTAAAGTAGTTTTTTCCAATTCTGTGAAGAAAGTCAGTGGTAGCTTGATGGGGATAGCATTGAATCTGTAAATTACTTTGGGCAGTATGGCCATTTTCATGACATTGATTCTTCCTATTCATGAGCATGGAATGTTTTTCCATTTGTTTGTGTCCTCTCTTATTTCCTTAAGCAGTGGTTTGTAGTTTTCCTTGAAGAGGTCCTTCACATCCTTTGTAAGTTGGATTCCCAGGTATTTTATTCTCTTTGTAGCTACTGTGAATGGGAGTTCACTCATGATTTGGCTCTCTGTTTGTCTGTTATTGGTGTGTAAGAATGCTTGTGATTTTTGCACGTTGATTTTGTATCCTGAGACTTTGCTGAAGTTGCTTATCAGCTTAAGGAGATTTTGGGCTGAGACAATGGGGTTTTCTAAATACATGATCATATCATCTGCAAACAGAGACAATTTGACTTCCTCTCCTCCTATTTGAATACACTTTATATCTTTCTCTTGCCTGATTGCCCTGTCCAGAACTTCCAATACTATGTTGAATAGGAGGGGTGAGAGAGGGTGTCCTCGTCTTGTGCCGGTTTTTAAAGGGAATGCTTCCAGTTTTTGCGCTTTTAGTATGTTGGCTGTGGGTTTGTCATAAATGGCTCTTTTTATTTTGAGATACGTTCCATCGATACCTAGTTTATTGAGAGCTTTTTGCATGAAGGGGTCTTGAATTTTGTCGAAGGCCTTTTCTGCATCTATTGAGATAATCATGTGGTTTTTTTCATTGGTTCTGTTCATGTGATGGATTACATTTATTGATTTGCATATGTTGAACCAGCCTTCCATCCCAGGGATGAAGCCCACTTGATCATGGTGGATAAGCTTTTTGGTGTGCTGTTGGATTTGATTTGCCAGTATTTTATGGAGGATTTTTGCATTGATGTTCATCAGGGATATTGGCCTGAAATTTTCTTTTTTTGTTGTGTCTGTGCCAGGTTTGGGTATCAGAGGATGCTGGCCTCGTAAAATGAGTTAGGGAGGATTCCCTCTTTTTCTGTTGTTTGGAATAGTTTCAGAAGGAATGGTACCAGCTCCTCTTTGTACCTCTGGTAGAATCTGGTTGTGAATCCATCTGGTCCTGGACTTTTTTTGGTTGGTAGGCTGTAAGTTACTGCCTCAATTTCAAAACTTGTTATTGGTCTATTCAGGGATTTGACTTCTTCCTGGTTTAGACTTGGGAGGGGGTATGCGTCCAGGAATACATCCATTTCTTCTAGTTTTTTCAGTTTATTTGCGTAGAGGTGTTTATAGTATTCTCTGATAGTAGTTTGTATTTCTGTGGGATCGGTGGTGATAACCTCTTTATCAACTTTTTTTGTCTATTTCATTCTTCTCTCTTCTTTATTACTCTGGCTAGTGGTCTATTTTTTTTATCTTTTCAAAAAACCAACTACTGGATTCACTAAATTTTTTTGAAGGGTTTTTCGTGTCTCTAGCTCCTTCAGTTCTGCTCTGATCTTAGTTATTTCTTGTCTGCTGCTAGCTTCTGAATTTGTTTGCTCCTGCTTCTCTAGTTCTTTTAATTGTGATGTTAGGTTGTTGATTTTTAGATCTTTCCTGCTTTCTCTTGTGGGCATTTACTGCTATAAATTTCCCTCTACACACTGCTTTAAATATGTCAAATGTGTCCCAGAGATTCTGGTACGTTGTATCTTTGTTCTCATTGATTTCAAAGAACATCTTTATTTCTGTTTTCATTTCGTTATTTACCCAGTAGTCATTCAGGAGCAGGTTGTTCAGTTTCCATGTAGTTGTAGGGTTTTGAGTGAGTTTCTTAATCCTGAATTCTAATTTGATTGCACTGTGGTCTGAGAGACTGTTTGTTATGATTTCCATTCTTTTACTTTCAATTATTTGGTAGATTTTAGAATAAGTGCGATGAGGTGCTGAGAAGAATGTATATTCTGTTGATATGGTGTGGAGAGTTCTGTAGATGTCTATTAGGTCCACTTGGTCCAGAGCCGAGTTGAAGTCCTGAATATCCTTGTTAATTTTGTCTCGTTGATCTGTCTAATATTGACAATGGAGTGTTAAAGTCTCCCACTATTATTATGTGGGAGTCTAAGTCTCTCTATAGATCTCTAGAAACTTGCTTTATGAATCTGGGTGCTCCTGTATTGGGTGCATATATATTTAGGATAGATAGCAGTTCTTGGTGCATTGATCCCTTTACCATCATGCAATGCCCTTCTTCGTTTCTTTTGATCTTTGTTGGTTTAAAGTCTGTTTTATCAGAGACTAGGATTGCAATCCCTGCTTTTTTTTTTTTTTTTTTTTTTTTTTGCCTTCCATTTGTTTGGTAAATATTCCTCCACCCCTTGATTTTGAGCCTATGTGTGTCTTTGCATGCGAGATGGGTCTCCTGAATACAGCACACTGATGGGTCTTGACTCCTTATCTGATTTGCCAGTCTGTGTCTTTTAATTGGGGCATTTGGCCCATTTACATTTAAGGTTAATATTGTTATGTGTTAATTTGATCCTGTCATCGTGATGTTAGCTGGTTATTTTTCCCAGTAGTTGATGCAGTTTTTTTATAGCATCAGTGTGGTCTTTAGAATTTGGTATGTTTTTTCAGTGGCTGGTACCAGTTGTTCCTTTTCATGTTTAGCACTTCCTTTGGGAGCTCTTGTAAGGCAGGCCTGGTGGTGGCAAAATCTCTCAGCATTTGCTTGTCTGTAAAGGAATTTATTTCTCCTTCGCTTATGAAGCTTAGTTTGGCTGAATAGGAAATTCTGCCACTTGTTTCTTTTCACTCTTTTTTCTCTAATCTTCTCAAGTTGAAAATTCTTCCCTTTAAGAATGTTGAATTTTGGCCCCCACTCTCTTCTGGCTTGTAGGGTTTCTGCAGAGAGATCTGCTGTTAGTCTGATTGGCTTCCCTTTGTGGGTAACCCAACCTTTCCCTCTGGCTGCCCTTAACATTTTTTCTTTCATTTCAACCTTGGTGAATCTAACAGTTACGTGTATTGGAGTTGCTCTTATCGAGGAGTATCTTTGTGGTGGTCTCTGTATTTCCTCAATTTAAATGTTGAGTTGTCTTGCTAGGTTGAGGAAGTTCTCCTGGATAATATCCTGAACTTGTTTCTATTCCTCTCATCTCTTTCAGGTACACCAATCAAACATTCATTTGGTCTTTTCACATAGTCCCATATTTCTTGGAGGCTTTGTTTCTTTTCACTCTTTTTTCTCTAATCTTCTCACTTTCATTGAGTTGATCTTCGATCTTTGATATCCTTTCTTCCGCTTGGTCGATTCAGCTATTGATACTTGTGTATGCATCACAAAGTTCTCGTAGTGTGCATTTCTCAGCTCCATCAGGTCATTCATGTTCTTCTCTAAACTGGTTATTCTAGTTAGCAATTCGTCTAACCTTTTTTCAAGGTTCTTAGCTTCCTTGTGTTGGGTTAGAATATGCTCCTTTAGCTCAGAGGAGTTTGTTATTACCCACAGTTTTGTTCCCTTGCTGGTGAGGAGTTGTGATCCTTTGGAGGAGAAGAGGCATTCTGGTTTTTGGAATTTTCAGCCTTTTTGCACTGGTTTCTCCCCATCTTTGTGGATTTATCTACCTTTGTTTGGCCTTTGATGTTGGTGACCTTCAAATGGTGTCTTTGGAAGTCCTTTTTGTTGATGTTAATACTATTCCTTTCTGTTTGTTAGTTTTCCATCTAAAAGTCTGGACCCTCTGCTCCAGGTCTGCTGGAGTTTGCTGGAGGTCCACTCCAGACCCTTTTTGCCTGGGTATCACTAGCGGAGGCTGCAGAACAGCAAAGATTGCTGCCTGTTCCTTCCTCTGGAAGCTTCATCCCAGAGGGGCACCTGCCAGATGCCAGCTGGAGCTCTTTTTTATGAGGTGTCTGTCGAACCCTGCTGTGAGGTGTCTCCCAGTCAGGATACATGGGGGCCAGGGACCCACTTGAGGAGGCAGTCTGTCCCTCAAATGCTGTGCTGAGACATCCACTGCTATCTTCAGATCTGTCAGGCAGGGACATTTAAATCGGCTGAAGCTGTGCCCACAGCCACTCCTTACACTAGGTGCTCTTCCCAGGGAGATGGGGGTTTTATCTGTTAAGTCCTAACTGGGGCTGCTGCCTTTTTTTCAGAGATGATCTGCTCAGAGAGGAGGAATCTAGAGAGGCAGTCTGGCTGCAGCGGCCTTGTTGAACTGTGGTTGGCTCCGCCCAGTTTGAACTTCCCAGTGGGTTTGTTTACCCCGTGAGGGGGAAACCCCATACTCAAGCCTCAGTAATGGTGGACGCCCCTCCCCGCACCAAGCTTGAGCATCCCAAGTCGACATTAGACTGCTGTGTTGTCAGTGAGAATTTCAAGCCAGTGGATCTTAGCTTGCTGGACTCCATGGGGGTGGGACCCGCCAAGCCAGACCACTTGGCTCTCTGGCTTCAGCCCCCTTTCCAGGGGAGTGAATGGTTCTGTCTCGCTGGCATTCCAGGTGCCACTGGGGTATGGAAAAAAAAAAAAAAAAAAAACTCCTGCAGCTAGCTTGGTGTCCGCCCAGCCACCCAGTTTTGTGCTTGAAACCCAGGGCCCTGGTAGGGTAGGCACCAGACGGAATCTCCGGGTCTGACGGTTGCAAAGACTATGGGAAAAGCACAGTATCTCAGCTGGAGTGCACCGTTCCTCCAGGTACAGTCTCTCATGGCTTCCCTTGGCTAGGGGAGGGAAATCCCCCAACCCCTTTCACTTCCCAGGTGAGGCGATGCCCCACCCTGCTTCAGTTCATCCTCCGTGGGCTACACCCACTCTCCAACCAGTCCCAGTGAGGTGAACCGGATACCTCAGTTGGAAATGCAGAAATCACCCGCCTTCTGCGTCGATCTCACTGGGAGCTGCAGACTGGAGCTGTTCCTGTTCAGCCATCTTGCCAGCCCTCCCATCTTTTATACCCTTATTTGTTCATATTCTTCCATGAGTTTAATAGAATCTTCCCTAATTCCTTTTTTTGGAACGAATCAGGAAATAGGTAACTATTGATATTCATAATGGCAAAATGAGAACTGAAGGGCTGACATTAGTTAAAAAACAAAACAAAACACAAAAAACCTTTGAATCTTGAAAACATTCAGATGCATTTGATGCATTACATTCTTTAGAAAATATTTTTAAACAAACCCATGCACTCCATCTATGCTAACTTCTTCTTGATCTAAATGTCTTATTAACTATGTGTCATATTCCCTAACTAAGCCAAATAATGGAGCCAGGTATCTTGTGCTACTTACAAAACACAATATCACCATATAGTTTCAGTTAAAATACTTGTGCAGTATTTTTTTCCCTTAGCAGTAGCTGAGTTCTAAATATTTATTTAGTATGTGCTTTATGAAAGCCACTAGAGTAGTCACTTTCCTGCATGCATTTTCATTGGGTCTTCATAAACTAGTAGGTTGGTAATTATCCCTACTTTACAGAAGAGCAGACTGAGACCAGAAGATTAAATAACTACCTGAAAATAACATATAGTAAGTAAATGGCAGATCAAAGCATAGTTCAAACCCAGGTTTTCTAGAATCTGCCCAGGGCTCCATCTGTTCGAGCATGCTACCCATATTTTGTCTTTAGGCTTATGTTACTGGGAGACAGGATACTTAACAAATGGTATTGAATAAAATTCAGATTATGCAAAGATCAGAATTCAACAGGAACTCTGAACTTGTAATAATGTTTTCTCTCCTAAGCCTTGCATTATGGAACCAAATGATAAATCTTCCTAGTTTACCAATGTAACCTAGCAGAGAGGTAGCTGACAGTCATGCAGATAAGATCTTTGTTTCATTCAGCTGTTTGTCACATTGGGTCAATAATGTGTTCTAACTATAACTGATAAAATTCATGGAGTTAAATTTTTATATGCTATTATATGTCATCTTGGGGTAGGTTCTCTGGTGTGGCAGAAGATGACTTGAAGAACATTAAAACATAAACCCGTGATGTCCAAGCTATCTTGTTGAACCTGTTTAGTGCTGACACTGTACTAATGTGTCACTAAAGTGATGTATTAATCGGACATCACTTTGAACATAGTCTATACCCTTAGGTAAAGAATTAGAAGCCAACATATTTTTTTACAAAAAAAAATTATAAAACCACATGTGTTAAGATAGCAGTCATTATCATTATGTTATAACTGATACTTGATTTGCCCTGTTAACCAAGAAGACAATAATCGCTGTCTTTGCTGATGATACAGTCTAACTACCACAAACTAGAAGCCGTGTCAGACAGTTCACATCATCTGGCTAATCAAGATCATAAAGAATAGTCCCTCATCAATTATGATAAAACCCAAACCATTGTTTTCACAGACTTTTCTTAATAATCAAATAGACAAGACTAAATTTATTAACTGATTATTTTATTCACATACTTAGGGGTCTTTTTCCACATTAAGTCAGGTAGGCTCTAAATTAAATGTTAGGTTCATTTTCTTGGCATAATAGACATGAAAACCTTTCCTTAATATACTCCAGGTTAAAATGTGTGTGTTTTGCTCTACGTTCTAGACCTGGGCCAGTAAACTATGGCCCATGGGCTGGCCACCTGTTTTTCTAAATATTTTTCTTGGAATGAAGACATCATACCCACTCATTTACAGATTGTGTATGGCTGCTTTCACACTTTAATGATATTGTTGAGTAGTTGTGACAGATCATGTGACTTGCGAGCTGAAAATATTAAATCTGGCACTTTTAGAAAAAAGTTTACCCATCCCATCGTAGAACAGTGTTATCCAAAAGAACTTTCTATTCTACATCTGCACTACCCAATATGGTAGACACTAGGCACGCGTGGCTGTTGAGCACTTGAAAGATGTCTAATGTGACTGAGGAAATGCATTTCTAATTTTGTTTAATTTTAATTTGAATTTCAACAGTCCCATAAAGCTTGTGGCTACCACATTGCACAACACAGCTCTAGAACTTTCGGGACCTTTAGCTGAGTGTTTGTCTCAGCTGCCCCTAGGACTAGCCTTCATGCAGAGAAGGGCTAGCTCTTCTTCAGTGCAAAAATATGAGTAAGGCCATTTGATTTTCATAGATGAATATCAGACTTTTTCTTGATGAAGCTGGTATCCAAAGTATAGGATATTTGTTTCAAAGAGTAATGTTGTCTCTGCATGTGACAAATGAGACTGGAATGTGTTTGCACCTGGACCTTGCCAAACTGTGAGAAAAGAGAGTTGCGGACATGAGTTTTTCATAAGAAAAAAGGGGTATCCTCTTGTCCCCTCAAAAACATCATCTCCCAAACTGCACCTCTCACTATGACTTTCCTGCCCCTGATTTCTCAGGAACCGTTCTATCCTGCATGTCCTCCAGTCCAGAAAATTTCAAAACATTGCATTTCCTCATTCCTTGGAATCGTTCTGTTTCTTCCACCCAGAAGACTCATGGATTTTTCATATTTTTCTCTATTTCCACCATCAACTTCTTTTAGAGTCATCTTATGGAAACTTCCCTTGTCCCCCAAGCTGAGTTTTGTCTGTTCCAACCCGTTTCACCTTTCCCCACTACTCTGAAAATCCCTGAGAGTAGGGACACTGTGCTAGGATGCCCCAAAGTGGCACCTGCTGCGGGAGTTCCCCACTCCCTCCTTCTCCCATGCAGCTTCTTGATCATTTCTCCTCTTCTTGTGCTCTGTGCTCCCTACAGACTACCCTGCAGGTAGGAACCAGTGCCAAGCATGGTGGCTGGCACATTGAATAATCATTTAAAGTGTTATGTCAGGCAAGGCATAGTAGGTACTAAATTTTACATTTCTGACTCCTCATTTCTTAGTCTTCAAATTACTCTTGTTCTCAGGCTAATCTTAAAATGCTTCTTTCAAAGTACGGTTCTCCTAATAAGGAATCCAAACTGGTACCTGACTTTCTGAGCCCTTAGATTATCTGACCCCTCTCCCTCCATATCTATTCTATCAATAATATTTTCCACATCGCCAAACTTCAGTAAAAACATATTCAGCTTCTTCCATGTGTAATCATGGGGGATTTGGAACTAGATAGGCCTGAGCTGTTGTGTGTGCCTTCTCCCCAGAGGCAGATAAGCAAGCCACTGAAATGCGATATGGCATGTACTGAATTGGGGTGTGCCCCTCTCAGCCAAGTCACAATGTGGGCAGAGCCTGGTTCTCTGCCTCCTAGAGTGCTTGTGAGAAACTCTCTGCCCTGATGTTGCCCTCTGGTGGTTCCTCATGGTAGAAAAGTGTGGATTCTGAAGTTAGACTGTTTAGATTTTATTTCCTTCAGCTCTACTAAGTAAGTTTAGGCAAGTTTTTTAACCTCTCAAAATTTCAATTTCCTTGTCTATGAAGAGGGACAATAAAAATTCCTATCTCATTAGGTTACTCTGCAAAGTACAGCAGGATAAACTATGCAATATACTTAGTCCAGTAACTGACACATCACGACCGTTGCCTGTTCTTGTATCATAGTCCTTGTTCCTAAGTAGTTATTGCTGCTATCAGCATCCTTATTTTGGAGTTTTTACTTTTATTTGACAGTTAAGGGTGTTTTTTTTTTTACTTTTATTTGATAGTTAATTCACACTTCAGTTGTGGACATATCGGTTATGTTTCCTCTTCAGCTTGGCTTGCCTCCCAAAAGACCCCTTAGGAGTCTAATGGCTGATTACCTGCAGAGAATCGTTCAGGATGATGGTAAGAGCCCATTTGCTCATGACTGATGTCAAGACCCTCAGTCTGACTTGACTGAACAACAGTGAGGTTCATCGTAAAGGTTTACTGTCTAAGATGCTTAGGGTAGGAGACCAGGTTCTTTTCTGGGGGTTCTCTCCTCTGGTGGAGAATCCTAAAGCAGCTGCCTGTGCTTGTGTAAAAACCATTATATGCCATTGCCTGGTATAGTCCTGGGTGTTCCTCATGAATCAGAACAGCAATCTCACTGAGAACAGTGGTCAGATCATTGGGTCTGGCCTTTGAATTGATGCACAGAACTTTTGTTGTTGTGGAGACCTAATTCCATTCTAAATCTTGCTGTATACCTCTTTTCATATGTGCTTCTCATTAGAACAAAAGAGGTTCTTTCTGCATTTGATTGGGTCCAGGTTATCTCACCAAGAGAAAATTTGTGTGTGTGTGGGTGGCAGGGGTATAGCTCAAATTCAGTTATTATGTGTGAACTTGATTTATACCAGATTTGTATATCTTGCTGCCAATTTTTCTATTTCTGCTTTTTCTGATGAAATATACCCAATGTTAAACAAGTTAATCAAGTACAACAAATCTAGCCACCAATTACCTGTTCATGGCATTGCTATATGCACAGTTTCACAAGTGTCTGGCGTGGAATGGAGGATACCTGTATATTCATGTATGCCCATATAGGCCCTTCCTGTGTACAAACAGTAGAGGAAGTTAACTTTAAGTATGTTAAAATTATATTACGCTGCTTTGTTTCTAAAGATTCTTGAGGTATGGATGTTCCTCTGATCATATCATTCATTATACAAAATGATTTCATTTTATGATGAACTTACACTCCTCTCCAGAGAATCTTTTACATCCTCTGCTTTGTTAAGAATACTCATTTCAGAAAGAATTCCCATAACATTCTATTATAGAATTTGTAGGGCCTTCTGTTGAAAATAATCTTGAACCATGGACATAATCTTACAGTTAACAAATCTGTTTAAAAGGAAATCTTCTAAAAGTTAAAAAAAATATCAGAGCTTCCTTGGGGTAAGACACAAGTAAGGAAATGAAAACTATTACACCATTTTAGAAGCATTGACCATACGACTTTCTCACCTAATCTCAGATATCATTTATTATTCTCACCAGAACTATACAGCTTTATGTTTTGGGTAAATTTTATCTACTTTTTAAAACCATATAAACTTGTGCCTAAAGTTGTTCTTTTATTTAGAGAGATCACTTTTTTTTTCTTTTTTTAAGCATTCGACATTTCTGGCTTCTAGCCAGATGTCTTCCTTTGGTGATCCCTCCACTTTCTTCTCATACCTCCCTGGGAAGGAGATACACAGCTGAGGGAACCGATGTGCTAGCCAATCATTGCAAGGTAGTGATAATGTGACAGAGGAAAGACTACCTAGAAAAAGAACAATGTTTGTTAATCTAGTACATTCATGTAAAACATTTATAAAGCAATCATTGGAGGTTGTATTAGGTATTAATGATATTTCGATAGGTGAGCAGTGTTAACTTTGTTAGAAACATAAATTGAAGGCTTAATTTTGAGAAATATGTAAGTAACATCAGAGATTATGGTTGTCTTATGTCTAACACTTTTAAAAATATTCTGTACTATTTGGAGGTCACAATTCTAGTGAAAATGCAAAAGCCTGCATGGATCTGGTCATTTGGAAGGTAAAAGAAGACGTGAAAGGAAAGAAGTAGTCACTTTGCCCAAGAACATCTTTAATTTCTGAATTGCTGTTTCGGTGACTCCTCTGGCCCCTACTACTGGCAGTAGAGTTTGGTCAATGATGGTATGGGGTTTCTGGACACTTTCAAAGAGAAGAAGAGGAAAAGCGCTGTTGAGGTTGAGTTACTACATTTTTTTTTAATTATACTTTAAGTTTTAGGGTACATGTGCACAACGTGCAGGTTAGTTACATATGTATACATGTGCCATGTTCGTGTGCTGCACCCATTAACTCATCATTTAACATTAGGTATATCTCCTAATGCTATCCCTCCCCCTGCCCCCACCCCACAACAGTCCCCAGAGTGTGATGTTCCCCTTCCTATGTCCATGTGTTCTCATTGTTCAATTCCCACCTATGAGTGAGAACATGCGGTGTTTGGTTTTTTGTCCTTGTTATAGTTTGCTGAGAATGATGGTTTCCAGCTTCATCCATGTCCCTACAAAGGACATGAACTCATCATGTTTTATGGCTGCATAGTGTTCCATGGTATACATGTGCCACATTTTCTTAATCCATTCTATCATTGATGGACATTTGGGTTGGTTCCAAGTCTTTGCTATTGTGAATAGTGCCTCAATAAACATACATGTGCATGTGTCTTTATAGCAGCATGATTTATAATCCTTTGGGTATATACCCAGTAACGGGATGGCTGGGTCAAATGGTATTTCTAGTTCTAGATCCCTGAGGAATCGCCACACTGACTTCCACAATGGTTGAACTAGTTTACAGTCCCACCAACAGTGTAAAAGTGTTCCTATTTCTCCACATCCTCTCCAGCACCTGTTGTTTCCTGACTTTTTAATGATCGTCATTCTAACTGGTGTGAGATTGTATCTGATTGTGGTTTTGATTTGCATTTCTCTAATGGCCAGTGATGATGAGCATTTTTTCGAGTGTCTTTTGGCTGCATAAACGTCTTCTTTTGAGAAGTGTCTGTTCATATCCTTTGCCCACTTTTGGATGGGGTTGTTTTTTTCTTGTAAATTTGTTTGAGTTCATTGTAGATTCTGGATATTAGCCCTTTGTCAGATGAATAGGTTGCGAAAATTTTCTCCCATTCTGTAGGTTGCCTGTTCGCTCTGATGGTAGTTTCTTTTGCTGTGCAGAAGCTCTTTAGTTTAATTAGATCCCATTTGTCAATTTTGGCTTTTGTTGCCATTGCTTTTGGTGTTTTAGACATGAGGTCCTTGCCCATGCCTATGTCCTGCATGGTATTGCCTAGGTTTTCTTCTAGGGTTTTTATGGGTTTAGGTCTGACATTTAAGTCTTTAATCCATCTTGAATTAATTTTTGTATAAGGTGTAAGGAAGGGATCCAGTTTCAGCTTTCTACATATGGTTAGCCAGTTTTCCCAGTACCATTTATTAAATAGGGAATTGTTTCCCCATTGCTTGTTTTTGTCAGGTTTGTCAAAGATCATATAGTTGTAGATATGTGGCATTATTTCTGAGGGCTCTGTTCTGTTCCGTTGGTCTATATCTCTGTTTTGGTACCAGTACCATGCTGTTTTGGTTACTGTAGCCTTGTAGTATAGTTTGAAGTCAGGTAGTGTGATGCCTCCAGCTTTCTTCTTTTGGCTTAGGATTGACTTGGCAATGCGGGCTCTTTTTTGGTTCCATATGAACTTTAAAATAGTTTTTTCCACTTCTGTGAAGAAAGTCATTGGTAGCTTGATGGGGATGGCATTAAATCTATAAATTACCTTGGGCACTATGGCCATTTTCACATTGTTGATTCTTCCTACCCGTGAGCATGGAATGTTCTTCCATTTATTTGTATCCTCTTTTATTTCATTGAGCAGTGGTTTGTAGTTCTCCTTGAAGAGGTCCTTCACATCCCTTGTGAGTTGGATTCCTAGGTATTTTATTGTCTTTGAAGGAATTGTGAATGGGAGTTCTCTCATGATTTGGCTCTCTGTTTGTGTGTTATTGGTGTATAAGAATGCTTGTGATTTCTGCACATTGATTTTGTATCCTGATACTTTGCTGAAGTTGCCTATCAGTTGAGGGAGATTTTGGGCTGAGACAATGGGGTTTTCTAGATATACAATCGTGTCATCTGCAAACAGGGACAATTTGACTTCCTCTTTTCCTAAACGAATACCCTTTATTTCTTTCTCCTGCCTCATTGCCCTGGCCAGAACTTTCAACACTGTGTTGAATAGGAGTGGTGAGAGAGGGCATCCTTGTCTTGTGCCAGTTTTCAAAGGGAATGCTTCCAGTTTTTGCCCATTCAGTAAGATATAGGCTGTGGGTTTGTCATAGACGGCTCTTATTATTTTGAGATACATCCCATCAATACCTACTTTATTGAGAGTTTTTAGCATGAAGCGTTGTTGAATTTTGTCAAAGGCCTTTTCTGCATCTATTGAGATAATCATATGGTTTTTGTCGTTGGTTCTGTTTATATGCTGGATTACATTTACTGATTTGCTTATGTTGAACCAGCCTTGCATCCCAGGGATGAAGCCCACTTGATCATGTTGGATAAGCTTTTTGATGTGCTGCTGGATTCGGTTTGCCAGTATTATACTGCCAGTATATACTGCCAGTATTATAATGCAAACATTTTGCATCAATGTTCATCAGGGATATTGATCTAAAATTCTCTTTTTTTTGTTGTGTCTCTGCCAGGCTTTGGTATCAGGATGATGCTGGCCTCATAAAATGAGTCAGGGAGGATTCCCTCTTTTTCTATTGATTGGAATAGTTTCAGAAGGAATGGTACCAGCTCCTCCTTGTATCTCTGGTAGAATTCGGCTGTGAATCCATCTGGTCCTGGACTTTTTTTGGTTGGTAAGCTATTAAATATTGCCTCAATTTCAGAGCCTGTTATTGGTCTATTCAGGGATTCTACTTCTTCCTGGTTTAATCTTGGGAGGGTGTATGTGTCAAGGAATTTACCCATTTCTTCTAGACTTTCTAGTTTATTTGTGTAGAGGTGTTTATAGTATTCTCTGATGGTAGTTTGTATTTCTGTGGGATTGGTGGTGATATCCCCTTTATCATTTTTTATTGCATCTATTTGATTCTTCTCTCTTTTCTTCCTTATTAGTCTTGCTAGCAGTCTATCAATTTTGTTGATCTTTTCAAAAAACCAGCTCCTGGATTCATTGATTTTTTTGAAGGCTTTTTTGTGTCTCTATCTCCTTCAGTTCTGCTCTGATTTTAGTTATTTCTTGCCTTCTGCTAGCTTTTGAATGTGTTTGCTCCTGCTTCTCTAGTTCTTTTAATTGTGATGTTAGGGTGCCAATTTTAGATCTTTCCTGCTTTCTCTTGTGGGCATTTAGTGCTATAAATTTCCCTCTACACACTGCTTAGAATGTGTCCCAGAGATTCTGGTATGTTGTGTCTTTGTTCTGGTTGGTTTCAAAGAACATCTTTATTTCTGCCTTCATTTCGTTATGTACCCAGTAGTCATTCAGGAGCAGGTTGTTCAGTTTCCATGTAGTTGAGCTGTTTTGAGTGAGTTTCTTAATCCTGAGTTCTAGTTTGATTGCACTGTGGTCTGAGAGACAATTTGTTATAATTTCTGTTCTTTTACATTTGCTGAGGAGTGCTTTACTTCCAACTCTGTGGTCAATTTTGGAATAGGTGTGGTGTGGTGCTAAAAAGAATGTATATTCTCTTGATTTTGGGTGGACAGTCCTGTAGATGTGTATTAGGTCTGCTTGGTGCAGAGCTGAGTTCAATTCCTGGACACCCTTGTTAACCTTCTGTCTTGTTGATCTGTCTAGTGTTAACAGTGGGGTGTTAAACTCTCCCATTATTATTGTGTGGGAGTCTAAGTCTCTTTGTAGGTCTCTAAGGATTTGCTTTATGAATCTGAGTGCTCCTGTATTGGGTGCATATAGATTTAGGATAGTTAGCTCTTCTTGTTGAATTGATCCCTTTACCATTATGTAATGGCCTTCTTTGTCTCTTTTGATCTTTGTTGGTTTAAAATCTGTTTTATCAGAGACTAGGATTGCAACCCCTGCCTTGTTTTGTTTTCCATTTGCTTGGTAGATCTTCCTCCATCCCTTTATTTTGAGCCTATGTGTGTCTCTGCACGTGAGATGGGTTTCCTGAATACAGCACACTGATGGGTTTTGACTCTTTATCCAATTTGCCAGTCTGTGTCTTTTAATTGGAGCATTTAGCCCACTTACATTTAAGGTTAATATGGTTATGTGTGAATTTGATCCTGTCATTATGATGTTAGCTGGTTATTTTGCTCATTAGTTGATGCAGTTTCTTCCTAGCCTTGATGGTCTTTACAATTTGGCATGTTTTTGCAGTGGCTGGTACTGGTTGTTCCTTTCCATGTTTAGTGCTTCCTTCAGGAGCTGTTTTAGGGCAGGCCTAGTGGTGACAAAATCTGTCAGCATTTGCTTGTCTGTAAAGTATTTTATTTCTCCTTCACTTATGAAGCTTAGTTTGGCTGGATATGAAATTCTGGGTTGAAAATTCTTTTCTTTAAGAATGTTGAATATTGGTCCCCACTCTCTTCTGGTTTGTAGAGTTTCTGCCAAGAGATCCGCTGTTAGTCTGATGCGCTTCCCTTTGTGGGTACCCTAACCTTTCTCTCTGGCTGCCCTTAACATTTTTTTCCTTTATTTCAACTTTGGTGAATCTGACAATTATGTGTCTTGGAGTTGCTCTTCTCGAGGAGTATCTTTGTGGCGTTCTCTGTATTTCCTGAATTTGAATGTTGGCCTGCCTTGCTATATTGGGGAAGTTCTCCTGGATAATATCCTGCAGAGTGTTTTCCAAGTTGTTTCCATTCTCCCCATCACTTTCAGGTACACCAATCAGACATAGATTTGGTCTTTTCACATAGCCCCATATTTCTTGGAGGCTTTGTTCATTTCTTTTTATTCTTTTTTCTCTAAATTTCTCTTCTTGCTTCATTTCATTCATTTGATCTTCCATCACTGATACCCTTTCTTCCAGTTGATCGAATCGGCTACTGAGGCTTGCGCATTCATCACGTAGTTCTCGTGCCTTGGTTTTCAGCTCCATCAGGTCCTTTAAGGACTTCTCTGCATTTGTTATTCTAGTTAGCCATTTGTCTAATTTTTTTTCAAGGTTTTTAACTTCTTTGCCATGGGTTTGAACTTCCTCCTTTAGCTTGGAGTAGTTTGATCGTCTGAAGCCTTCTTATCTCAAGTCATCAAAGTCATTCTCTGTCTAGTTTTGTTCCGTTGCTAGTGAGGAGCTGCGTTCCTTTGGAGGAGGAGAGGTGCTCCGATTTTTAGAGTTTCCAGTTTTTCTGCTCTGTTTTTTGCCCATCTTTGTGGTTTTATCTACCTTTGGTCTTTGATAATGGTGACGTACAGATGGGTTTTTGGTGTGGATGTCCTTTCTGTTTGTTAGTTTTCCTTCTAACAGTCAGGACCCTCAGCTGCAGGTTTGTTGGAGTTTGCTGGAGGTCCACTCCAGACCCTGTTTGCCTGAATATCAGCAGCAGTGGAGGCTGCAGAACAGCAGATATTGGTGAACAGCAAATGTTGCTGCCTGATCATTCCTCTGGAAGTTTTGTCTCACAGGAGTACCCGGCCATGTGAGGTGTCAGTCTGCCCCTACTGGGGGTTGCCTACCAGTTAGGCTACTCGGGGGTCAGGGACCCACTTGAGGAGGCAGTCTGTCCGTTCTCAGATCTCCAGCTGCGTGCTGGGAGAACCACTACTCTCTTCAAAGCTGTCAGACAGGGACATTTAAGTCTGCAGAGGTTTCTGCTGCCTTTTGTTTGGCTGTGCCCTGCCCCCAGAGGTGGAGTCTACAGAGGCAGGCAGGCCTTCTTGAGCTGCGGTGGGCTCCACCCAGTTTGAGCTTCCTGGATGCTTTGTTTATCTACTCAAGCCTCGGCAATGGCAGGTGCCCCTCCCCCAACCTCACTGCCGCCATTCAGTTTGATCTGACTGCTGTGCTAGCAATGAGCGAGGCTCCGTGGGTGTAGGACCCTCTGAGCCAGGCGCAGGATATAATCTTCTGGTGTGCCATTTGCTAAGACTGTTGGAAAAGTGCAGTATTAGGGTGGGAGTGACCTGATTTTCCAGGTGCCGTCTGTCACCCCTTTCTTTGACTAGGAAAGGGAATTCCCTGACCCCTGGCACTTCCTTGGTGAGGTGATGCCTCGCCCTGCTTCGGCTCACGCTTGGTGTGCTGCACCCACTGTCCTGCACCCACTTTCCGACACTCCCCAGTGAGATGAACCCGGTACCTCAGTTGGAAATGCAGAAATCACCCATCTTCTGCATCGCTCACGCTGGGAGCTGTAGACTGCAGCTGTTCCTATTCAGCCATCTTGGCTCCACACCCTGACTTACTACATTTTTAAAGGTTACATTTCCACAGTAATTTCTAAAATTGGGACTGAGCCAGGTGAACGGGACGAAGAGAAATAAAGTTGGTTTGAATTTTCAGCTCATCTTCAAAGTAGTGGAAGATGGTTTAGATTTGAAGCAATGAGTCTGTGACTTTCATGAGGATCATTTCTCAGGTTACCTCCATTTCTTTTTCCTCTGAGATACCTGAAACCATCATACTTCTTGAAGTTAAAAACATCTTTACCTAACAAAATTATAACAGATTTCTTTAGCTCTCGTATCCATAAATAGAAGTTGAGATTTTTCTCCCCCTCACAAAATATATGGAAGTAAATGTAAACTTCTCAGTGCACTCTGTTGACGTAAAGGTTTTGGTCATTTGGCTATTGTGTAATGTGTTTTTATTCTAACTTGTGCAGTTACTTGATTTTTAATTCATAACAACTCACTGATTATTTAAGGCAGTCTAATATGGATCTTCTAAACACAGTAAGTTCTAGACTATATCCCCAATACCTGAATTGTCTAATCTCTTTAGGGGGTTAGTTCTTTCCTGATAGAGATAGAGATAGAGAAATATAGAGATACATATAGAAATATATAGAGATATATATAGAAATACATAGAGATACATACGTGTGTGTGTGTGTGTGTGTGTATGGCAATGGGATCTGGCTCTGTCTCTCAGGCTGGAGTGCAGTGGCATGATTATAGCTCACTGCAGCCTTGAGCTCCTGGGCTCAAGTAATTCTCCCACCTCAGCTTCCCAAGTAGCTGGGACCACAGGTATACTCACCATGCCCAGCTAGTTTTATTTTTTGTAGAGAAAGTCTTGCTATGTTGCGCAGGCTGTTCTCAAACTCCAGGACTCAGGTGATTCTCCTGCCTTGGCCTCCCAAAGTGCTGGGATTATAAGAATGAGCCACTGAGCCCAGCTTGGACCTATATTTTTTAACTGAAAAGTAAAAAATTGTATATTTATGGTGAACAATGTGATATTTTGATATATATATGTACATTGTAGAATAACTAAATTTATTTAACATTTGCATTACCTCACATATTTTTTTGTGGTGAGAACACTTAAAATCTACTCTCCTAGCAATTTTCATGTATACAATATATTATTATTAACTGTAGTCACCATGATATACAATAGCTCTCCTAATCTTATTCCTTCAGTCTAACTGAAATTTTGTGTCCTTTGACCAACATCTCCAGTGGCCCTCACCCCCAGTCTCTGGTAACCACCACTTTACTCTCTGTTTCTGTGGTTTGACTGTTTTACACTTCTCATGTGCATGAGATACTGCAGTATGCATCTTTTTTCTCCTGGCTTACCTTACTTAATATAATGTCCTCCAACTTCATTCATGTCACAAATGACAGGATTTCCTTTTTTTTAAAGCCTGAATAGTATTCCGTTGTGTATATATACAACATTTTCTTTATCCATTCATTCACTGATGGACACCTAGGTTGATTCCATATCTTGGCTATTGTGAATAATGCAGCGAACATGAGCGTATAGACATTTCTTTGATATACTGATGTAATATCCTTTGACTATATATCAAGTAGTGGAATTGCTGGATCATATAGTAGTTCTATTTTTAACTTATTGAGAAACTGCCATACTGTTTTCCATAATGGCTATACTAATTTACATTCCCACCAACGGTGTGCAAGGATTCCCTTTTTTACACATCCTCATTAACACTTGTTATCGTTCTTTTTGTTAAAAGCCCGTCTAACAAATGTGAGGTGAGAACTCATTGTGGTTTTAATTTGCATTATTCCGATTATTAGTGATGTTGAGCATTTTCTTCATATACCTGTTGGTCATATGTATATCTTATTTTGTGAAATGATTTATTCAGGCCCTTTCTCTATTTTTTCAATTATTTGTTTTCTTACTATTGAGTTGTTCGCGTTCCTTATGTATTTTGAGTATCAACTCTTATCAGATGGATGGTTTGCAAAGATATTCTCCCATTTTGTAGGCTGTCTCTTCACTTTGTTGATTGTTTCCTTTGCTGTGAAGAAGCTTTTTAGTTTGATGTAATCCCATTTGTCTGGTTTTTCATTGCCTGTGTTTTTAGGGTCATATCCCAAAAATCTGCTCAGACCAATGTCACGGAGTTTACCCCGGTGATTACCTTAGTACCCCTAGAACTACTTCTAGTAGTTTTACAGTTTCTAGTCTTATGTTTAAGTCTTTCATCCATTTTGAGTTGATTTTGTACGTGGTGTGAAATGGGGGGGTAATTTCATTCTTCTGTATATGAATATCCAGTTTTCCTAGCACAGTTTATTGAAGAAACTATTGTTTCCCCATTGTGTGTTCTTGGCATTTTGTTAAAAATTGACCACAAATGTGTAGATTTATTTCTGGACTCTCTATGTTGTTCCATTGGTTCATATGTCTGTTTTTATGTCAGTATCATACTGCTTTGATGACTATAGCTTTGTAGTAGATGTTGAAATCAACTAGATGCCTCCAGATTTGTTCTCTTGCTCAAGATTTCATTGGGTATTTGGGATCTTTTGTGGTTCCATACAAACGTTATGGTTGTCTTTTCTATTTCTGTGAAAAATGCCATTAGAATTTTGATAAGTATTGAATCTATGGATCATACTGGATAGTATGAACATTTTAACAATATTAATTCTTACAGTCTGCGAATGTGGAAAATTATTTTATTTATTTGTGTCTTTGATTTCTTTCATCAATGTTTTATAGTTTTCATTGTGCAGATCTTTTACCTTTTGGGTTAAACTTATTCCTATTTAGTTTTTAGTAACTATTGTAAATGGAGTTTTATTTCTTTTTCAGATAGCTTGTTGTTAATAGATACACTACTGGTTTTTGTAGGCTGATTTTTGTATCTTGCAGCTTTACTGCGTTTATTTACACTAACAGGGTTTTTTGGTAGAGTCTTTAGAGTTTTCATTATATAAGATCATGTTGTCGCAAACAGAGACAATTTAACTTCTTCCTTTCAGAACTGGATGCCTTTTCTTTCTTTCTCTTGCTTAATTGCTTTGGCTAGGACTCCCAGTATTAGGTTCAATAGAAGTAGCAAGAGTGGGCATCCTTTTCTTGTTCTTGATCTTAGAGGAAAAATTTTCAACTTTTCACCATTGAGTATAATGTTAGCTAGGGGATTATCCTATATGGTGTTTACTGGGTTAAGATACATTCCTTTTTATACCAATTTTGTTGAGAATTTTTATCATGAAGAGATTTTGTTACATGGCTTTTCTACATGTATTGAGATGATCATATGGTTTTTGCACTTCTTTCTGTTAATGCCATGTGCCACATTTATTGATTCGCATATATTGACCCATCCTTGCAACCTAGGGATAAATCGCACTCAATTATGGTGAATCATCCTTTTAATGAGCTGTTGAATTTGGTTTGCTAGTTTTTTGTTGAAGATTTTTGCATCTGTGTTCACCAGGGATATTAGCCTATAATTTTCTTTTCTTGTAGTGTCCTTGTCTGGCTTTGGCATCATGAAATGAACTTGGAAGTTTTCCTTCCTTTTCAGTTTTTTTTGAAAGAGTTTGAGAAGAATTGGTATTATTTCTTCCCTAAATGTTTGATAGAATTCACCAGTGAAGCCATCAGGTGCTAGGCTTTTCTTTCATGGAAGATTTATTACTGACTCATAATCTTCTTACTGGTTATTGGTCTGCTCAGGTTTTCTATTTATTAATGATTCAGTCTTGGTAGGTGGTATGTATCTAGAAATCTGTCAGTTTCTTCTAGATTATTTGTTGGCATATAGTTGTTCATATTAGTCACTTATGATTTTTCTTATTTCTGTAATATTTCTATCTATTCAGATCTATTAATATTTGCTTTATGTATTTAAGATGCTCTGACATTAGGTGCCTACATATTTACAGTTACTGTATCTACTTGATAAATTGCTCTTTTTATTATATAATGACCTTGTTTGCCTCGTTTCATAGTTTTTGGCATAAAATCTATTTTATATAATAGAGACACTCCTCTTCTCATTTCTATTTGGATGGAATACCTTTTTCTATCCTTACACTCTTATTCTGTGTGTATCTTTAAAAGTGAAGTGAGTCTCTGTAGGCAGCATATAATTGGGTCTATTTTTTTATTCAGCCATTCTATGTTTTTTAATTGGAGAATTTAACATTTACATTCAAGGTAATTATTGACATGTAAGGACTTACTATTGCCATTTTGTTAATTGTTTTCTCTTTGTTGTGTAGATCTTTTTCCTTTTTTCCTTAAGATGATTTTCTCTAGTGGTATGTGCTTTGATTTCTTACTTTTTTATCTTTTGTGTATCTTGTGTAGATTTTTGCTACTGGTTACCTGGAGGCTTATATAAAAATCTTACAGTTATAATAGACTACTTTAAGCTGATAACAACTTAATTTTGATTGAATAAAGTAACTATTCTTCCACCCCCAACATTTTTTGATGTCATAATTTATATTTTTATATTGCACATCCCTTAACAAATCATTGTAGCTGTTATTTGTGATAGTTTTCCATTTTAACATTCATTCTAAAGACAGTGATTTACACACCACAATTACAGTATTATTCTGAATTTGTGTGATAACTTTTGCCAATGACTTTCATATTTTCATGCTATTAATTTAGCAGCCTTTTCATTCAGCTTGAACTGTCTTTAGCGTTTCTTATAAGTCAGATGTAGTGG
The DNA here is from genome assembly GCF_029281585.2 of Gorilla gorilla gorilla. Taxonomy (NCBI): domain Eukaryota; kingdom Metazoa; phylum Chordata; class Mammalia; order Primates; family Hominidae; genus Gorilla; species Gorilla gorilla. Next base: position 37,193,182 of record NC_073237.2, read on the forward strand.
TAATGAAATCCCTCAGCTTTTGTCTGGGAAAGTCTTTATTTCTTCATTTCTGAAGGACAGCCTTACCGGATACAGGATTCTTGGTTGACATTATTTTCTCTTCAGAACTTTGACTATATCATTCCACTCTCTCTTGGCCTGTAACATTTCTGCTAAGAAATTGGCTGCTAGTCTTATTGGAACTCCGTTACATATGTTAATCTTCTTTTTCCTTGCTGCTTTCAGGATCCTCTTTGTTTTTTGACAATTTGATTATAATATATCTTGCTGTAAATATTATTTGGATTGAATCTGTTTGGAGACTTTTGACGTTCCTGTACCTAAATATTTATCTTTCCCCAAATTTGGAAAGTGTTATGCTGTTTATTTCTTAAATAAGCTTTCTACCCCTTTCTGTCTCTTCTCCTTCTTGAACTCTTATAACTCAAACATGTGCTCTTTTGATGCTGTCTCACAAATTCCATATGCATTCTTCATTACTTTTCATCCTTCCCCCCAACCCCATGACTACATATTTTCAAATCACATATTTGAATTCAAATTCTTTTGCTGCATCACTTCTGTTGTTGTTGTCTATCGCATTTTTCATTTCATTTATTTTTCAGCTCCAGAATGTTGGGGTTTTAAAATATAATTTCAATCTGTTAAATTTCTCATTTTGATTGTTTACTGTTTCCATGACTTTATTGAATCATTTATCTGAATACTTTTGAAGTTTACTGAGCTTTCTTAAAACAATTCTTTGGAATTCTTTATCAGGCAGTTTGTGTATTTCTTTGGGGTTAGCTACTAGATTATTGTGCTCTTTTGGTGGTGTTGTGTCTGTTTTTTTTTTCTTTTTATGTTTCTTGTTGCTTATGTTGATACCTGTGCATTTGGTGGAACAGTCACATTTGCAAAACTCATGGGCTAGTTTCACAGTGGAAAGACCTTCCTCTCCATGGAATATAAGACCATTTGCTGACTGAGGTGTGGTAGTTCTGGCACCAGCTCTGTCAGCAGAGGTTGGTGTTGACAAAGGTGGCAGGGCTCCTCAGTGGTCAACACTGTGGATGTCCACAGTGCCAGCAAGGGTTGTTGGGGTCTTCAGAGACAATGGCTGAGGAGATCCTCCTGATCTCTTTTCTCCCACTAGGGAAGTTATAGCTGAAAGGGTATGTCTTGGCACTGGGTCTGGTTTATGGGCTGTCTTGCAGTAGTGACAGTACCAGTATTTGAGTGGTACCTGTGGAACAGCCATGGAGCTGAGGCCTGAAGCATGAGAACATGTGGAGAGTCTGTTGCTATGAGATCTGGGAATTAATGGCACTGGTGCCTGGGGCACAAGCAACCCTCCTACAGTAACAGTATGCAAGCCACAGATGCTCTGGAGTGGCTGGTAGAGACAAGAATGGGAGCACAGACATGCACAGTGTTAGAGAAGCTCCAGAGTCAGGGCAGGGCCTCGTTCTCTATGGTGACTGAGCTGTTGGCTTGAGGCACAGGCACCCTGTCTGTCATGTTGGTAGCAGCTTTGGGCTACAAATGCTTGTGAAGTAGCCAGGGAACCAAGAATGGAAGCACAGGTATACACAGAGTTAGCATGGCTCTAGGGTTAGGATGGAGCCTAGTTATCCATGCGGCTGAACTGGTGTGTAGAGTATGGACTCTAGGGCCCAGAGTACAAACTAGCTCACTATGGCAGTCGCTACAGTGTCTGAGACAAGGATGGGCCCAATGCAGCCACAGAGCCTGAGACTGGAGCTTGTGGGCTCTTATGAAGTGGCTGCAGCTCCAAGATTGAGGTATGTACAGGGTTAGAAGAAATGGTGGCTCCTTTCTTAAAGTGTCTCAACAGCAACCACTTCCGGGGGTAGGGGTTTTTAGGGATGTGCATTTCCTTTTCTAAGGTTCTCCAGTGGGAATGACTGTCTGATACCTCAGTGGCAGGAGATGCTGGTATCCTCTGTAAAGCAGGTCACCGTGACCACAGTAGTTCTGCTGTGTGGCTCATACCAAGGCCTCCACCTTTGTTCCTAGACATCTCCTGGTGTATTAAATATGCTGATCACAATCCTTTCTGTGTGGTTATTCTCCATTACTGTGCTCCACTGTATTGCTGCAGATCCTATAATGGGTCCTTGCACTCCCTCTGGGTTGTTTTGGTATGTGAATAGTTGTCTGTATTTATTTATTTATTCTTTTTTTTTGTGTGGGAAGATAAAGACTGGTATCTCCTAGTATGCCCTCTTGGTGAAGACATGCTGGACCGATATTTCAGTGGCTTTTCATTCATGTTTCCATTTAGTTAAGTGTTATGTGAGCAGCCTTTATTTTGCTCTGTGTCTTTGCTTGAATATGCTGTTGGGAATAAAGAGTGTTCAGGATGAATTCAGTTGCCTAGTTGTAATTCCTGAATACATAAGAATATGTAAAGTTTGTGCAGCATGTAGAACTACAGTATGTCCTCAATGTTCTCAATAGGTTCTTGGAAACTGACTTAAGTGAAATAATGTACTGTATGCTACAGACACTTAACTCTTGTTTCTTTCTTTATTATACTTTAAGCTCTGGGGTACATGTGCAGAACGTGCAGGTTTGTTACATAGGTATACACGTGGCAGGGTGGTTTGCTGCACCCATCAACCTGCCATCTACATTAGGTACTTCTCCTAATGCTAGCCCTCCTCGAGAGGCCCCGCTGTGTGATGCCCCCCCCCCCCGACGTCCATGTGTTCTCACTGTTCAACTCCCACTTATGAGTGAGAACATGTGGTGTTTGGTTTTCTGTTCTTGTGTTAGTTTGCTGAGAATGATGGTTTCCAGCTGCATCCATGTCCCTAAAAAGGACATGAACTCATCCTTTTTTATGACTGCATAGGGTTCCATGGTGTATATGTGCCACATTTTTTTTATCCAGTCAATTATTGATGAGCATTTGGGTTGGTTCCAAGTCTTTGCTATTGTGAACAGTGCTGCAATAAACATACGTGTGCATGTGTCTTTATAGTAGAATGATTTATAATCCTTTGGGTATATACCCAGTAATGGGATTGCTGGGTCAAATGGTATTTCTGGTTCTAGATCCTTGAGGAATCGCCACACTGTCTTCCACAATGGTTGAACTAATTTACACTTTCAGCAGCAGTGTAAAAGCATTCCTATTTATCCACATCCTTTCCAGCATCTGTTGTTTCCGGACTTTTTAATGATCACCATTCTAACTGGCATGAGATGGTATCTCATTGTGGTTTTGATTTGCATTTCTCTCATGACCAGTGGTGATGTGCTTTTTTTTTCGTGTTTGTTGGCTGCATAAATGTCTTCTTTGGAGAAGTGTCTGTTCATATCCTTTGCCCACTTTTTGATGGGGTTGTTTTTTCTTGTAAATTTGTTTACGCTCTTTGTAGATTCTGGATATTAGCCCTTTGTCAGATGGCTAGGTTGCAAAAATTTTCTCCCATTCTGTAGGTTGCCTGTTCACTCTGATGGTAGTTTATTTTGCTGTGCAGAAGCTCTTTAGTTTGATTAGATCCCGTTTGTCAATTTTGGCTTTTGTTGCCATTGCATTTGGTGTTTTAGTCATGAAGTCTTTGCCTATGTCCTGAATGGTATTGCCCAGGTGTTCTTCTAGGGCTTTTATGGTTTTAGATCTTACGTTTAAGTCTCTAATCCATCTTGAGTTAATTTTTGTGTAAGGTATAAGGAAGAGATCCAGTCTTCTGCATATGGCTAGCCAGTTTTCCTAACACCATTTATTAAATAGGGAATCATTTCCCCATTGCTTTTGTCAGGTTTGTCAAAGATCAGATGGTTGTAGATGTGTGGTGTTACTCCTGAGGCCTCTGTTCTGTTCCATTGGTCTATACATCTGTTTTGGTACCAGTACCATGCTGTTTTGGTTACTGTAGCCTTGTAGTATAGTTTGAAGTCAGGTAGCCTGATACCTCCAATTTTGTTCTTTTTGCTTAGAATTGTCTTGGCTATGTGGGCTCTTTTTTGGTTCCATATAAAGTAGTTTTTTCCAGTTCTATGAAGAAAGTCAATGGTAGCTTGATGGGGATAGCATCTTGTTTCTATCAGTTACCCTATGGTAAAATTGGTTTCACTATATAGTACTGCAGTTTCCACAAACCTATCAATGACATTGTGTGAGGACTTTATTTAACATTGTAACACAATTAAAAGGAATTCCAATTCTAAGCCCTTGGTTCACACTGGAACACTCCCAAAGGTGTACTACCTGTTGCAAGAAAAAGAAATAGGCAGTAGAACACTTCTAGGAGACCTTTTCAATCTGATGAGCTTCAGATTCTATATCTGGTGGAGTATACTCGCACTACTCTATGTGCTAGGGATGGATAATTTAAAGCATTTTTCTTTAAAGTATAATAAGGACATGTGGCAATAGCTATGAGACACACTCCTGGATGAGACGTGAGTAGGCAAGACATTTATTCACTCATGATATATCAGTGCAAAGTGTGCCTACAGTATACAAGGTAAACTCACAACTCATCAAAACTAAAACTTTTTACAATGTGCAATACATGTAGGGATATTAATTCAATATATAAATGTCACATGTCTCCCGAATGTCACCCAGGCTTTCTGTTATTTCTTAAAATATACAAGTCAATATTACCAGAGAAAAGAAAAGAAAATCCCATTATTTTATCCTAAACTTATGTATACTTCTCTAAAGATTCTGAGGCTTGTAAGTAATGAAATTTAAGTCTATTTTTAGATGTTAGCATCCTGGACTGACTTGCAGGCTGTGGAAACAGAAGACAGAGTGGTCACATGACTAAATGAAATGGGGCTGGCTGCTACAGGTGAGGGATAAAATTGAGAGAGAAGAATCTGATTTATATCACTTAGATTTTTCAGTCTCTTAAATATTAACCTATGACTTGTTAGAATTCATATAGTTCTCTCACTTAACCTGTACTATCAGGGTCATTGTTAGGTTTATTAACAATATTTTACTTTGACACAGGAAAACACTTAATAGCATTCAACATATAGGTAAATATCAAAATATCTAGGACAACGAGTTATGCATTATACTAATTGTACTCACGCCTTCCTATGAAGTCCACATTTTTAAAAAAATATATTATTGCATATGAAACCACAAACAGGCATTCTGATTTCAGCCCATTCTTAAAACAGTATATACAGTCCTATTAGAGTCAGAGCATACTACATAGATCCATGCATGGGATCTACAGTGGTGAAGGTCCCAGGTGTACAGCACATATGTACACTTCTATATCACATCTCTTGGCAGAGGCATGTTTTCTCAGCAGGTGTCAAGGGTCTCCCATGCCAGTGAAAGGGAAACAGAGGGTACACAGATGTTCTGTCCTAGGCCGCTTCTTCAGCAGAACAGTCAATTCCTGCATAAGTAAACTTCTCATAAAGCGTGGTATTCACGTAGGTCTGGAAGAATGAAAATGGTTCAGAGACATAGGCTGCTTTGATTCCACCTCTGCCAGCGGCAGTTACAGCAATACCTTGGTTTTCTTAGTTTGTTGCAACTCATATACTAAGCACTTGGGGGATACTTTTCTGTCCTCAGTCCCTCTGTTGTATTTGATGACTTTCTTCCTAAAATGCATCCCCTTGCCTTCTGCAAGTAAGATTTCATACTGTATCCTCAGTTTCTGAGCTTGCCTTTCTCACAGTGTCTTATTGGTACCTCCTAATGTGTTCAGCTTCTCTAGGGTTCCTTCCTCTGTCTGAATCTCATTTTCACATCTCTCTGTGTGATCTCACCTGCATCTCTAGTTGAATTACCACTTGGGTTTTGATGACTATTTCTTTAAACTGTATTTACTTTTCTTTTGACTCCCGGATCGGTACAGCCAACTTACTTCTAGAAATTTTTGTGGAGTTCCTGACCCTCCTCATAGTAACCTGCAGGTCAGGCTCTGTTGTCTACTTGCTGTGTGTCCTTGGTCAAGTCACCCACTTCTGAGTCTGTTTCTTCATCTATAAAATTAAAGCGTCAGGCTATATGACTAAAATTCCTTCCAGCTCTAATAGGCTAATTCTGTATGTTATTCTAGTGTGTACGTGACTATATCTTGTATAGAAATCTTATTTCCCCCCAAAATTGTAACTTCTTCAAAGTCGCAGGGGTGGAGGGACATCCTTTGTTTCTATAATACTTAGGGCCATGCCAAGAAGAACTTCTTCAATTGTTTCAATGTTTTTTATGAACCACCCTGGGCACATCAGGTATTCCAATTAAAGATGTCCTGCCTGACTTTAATACTTACCTTTCGCTCCTCTAACATTCTGTTTAAGGACACCAATATCTGGGCAAATGATGGCCTCTCATAAGGCTTCTCCCGCCAGCATTGTCTCATTAGATCATACCTTCGAAAGCAAAGAATTAAAGGGTTAATTCTATAACTGTGCTTCAGTCCTAGGCACGGCAGGAAAAGAGAGGAGAGAATGAAGCCACCCAGTGCATGGTTATGAAGCTTAACCAAAGTACAGCCCCTAGGAAGTTTCTATGAGGCCTCCCACCTCCCTAAGCCAGTCTCATTTCAACTCCCCATAGATTTAGTTCCTACCCTCGGTACTGTTTCTGCAGGACCTTGGGCTCAGCTATTGCAATCATCTAGAAAGAACTGGGTATGTGTCTAGAGCAGCATTTGCCTTGGAATGCTGCATATTTCAAAATGTTAGTGTCTCTCAAAGGGCCCATGCTCAAACTTGTAAAATGCCACCCATATAAAGTCCCTTTAAGAGGCAGGACTTTTAGAAGCACTGTCATTAAAAACAAAAAAATGCCTGTTTAACCAGGTGCTATGGACTGAATGTTCATGCCACCCAAAAATCACGTGTTGAAACCATGTGATGGTGTTTGAAGGTAGGTCCTTTGAGAGGTGATCAGGTCATGAGGGTAGAACCCTCATGAATGGGATTCGTGCTCTTACAGAAAAGGCCTCAAAGAGCTCTTTTGCCCCTAGTGCCATGTGAGGACACAGCAGAAAGATGGCCATCTATGAGCCAGGAAATGGCTCATGGCCACCAAATCTGCTAGCGCTTTGATCTTGGATTTCCCAGCCTTCAGAACTGTGAGAAATACATCTCTGTTGTTTATAAGCCACCAAGTTTATGGTATGTTGTTACAGCAGCCGGAAATGACTAAGACAACAGGTTTAACACAAAGTTTCCAACTTAATTGACCACAGAACTCCTTTCCCCTTGTATCATGTATTTATATATTGCACAACACGTGAAAACATAGTTTGGGAAACACTGACCTAAGACAGTGCTTACTCAGTTGTGCTCAGAACTACTCTGTTATTAAAATGCAGAATTCTGGAACCTGCCCTAAACTTATAGAATCAATGACTGACAGTGGGGACCAAGAGCCCACATGCTGAACAAATGACGCTGGGAAACCTTATGTGCATGGAAGGCTATCAACCATTGGCTTAGGGTGTCACAGATCCCAGAACAGCTTATACTTTAACATAAGTTTCTTAAAGACTAAAAAATCTTCTCACCCCTTATGAAGTGACCCTCAAAAGGTGGAATTTTAGGGACTATGTCTAGTGATGGTCCAACTATGTCCAGGTTTTTCCAGGATGGTATGTATGCTTCTTGCTCCAGTGAGATTAACACCCTCCGTCACTCTTAGAAGTAGCTCCATTTAGACAATAAATTATTTGCTCAACCTAGAGCCTTGCAGTCTTCAAACATGCCAGTTAGCTTCTACCACGGAATGCTGGTATCACTACAGTTCATTATTCTTACCCTTGGAATAAATCTTACTTTTGAAAGTAATCTTAGCAGAAGCAAGGTTCTAGGCAAGAACATGTATCTTTATTTTTTTATTATTATACTTTCAGTTCTGGGATACATGTGGAGAATGTGCAGGTTTGTTACATATGTATACAAGTGCCATGGTGGTTTGCCGCACCCATCAACCTGTCATCTACATTAGGTATTTCACCTAATGCTATCCCTCCCCTAGCCCCTACCCCCCAACAGGTATGTGATGTTCCCCTCCCTGTGTCCATGTGTTCTCATCCTTAAACTCCAACTTATGAGTGAGAACATGCAATGTTTGGTCTTCTGTTCTTGTGCTAGTTTCCTGAGAATGTTGGTTTCCAGCTTCATCCATGTCCGTCCAAAGGACAAGAACTCATCCTTTCTTATGGCTGCATAGTATTCCATGGTGTATATGTGCCACATTTTCTTTATCCAGTTTATCATTAATGGGCATTTGGGTTGGTTCCAAGTCTTTGCTATTGTGAACAGTGCTGCAATAAACATATGTGTGCATGTGTCTTTATAGTAGAATGATTTATAATCCTTTGGGTATATTCCCAGTAATGGGATGGCTGGGTCAAATGGTATTTCTAGTTCTAGATCCCTGAGGAATCGCCACACTGACTTCCACAATGGTTGAGCTAATTTACACTCCCACCAACAGTGTAAAAGCATTCCTATTTCTCCACATCCTCTCCAGCATCTGTCATTTCCTGACTTTTTAATGATAGCTATTCTAACTGGTGTGAAATGGCATCTCATTGTGGTTTTGATAGGCATTTCTCTAATGACCAGTGATGATGAGCTTTTTTCATGTTTGTTGTCTGCATAAATGTCTTCTTTTGAGAAGTGTCTGTCCATATCCTTTGCCCACTTTTTGATGGGGTTTTTTTCTTGTAAATTTGTTGAAGTGCTTTGTAGATTCTGGATATTAGCCCTTTGTCAGAAGGATAGATTGCAAAAATTTTCTCCCATTCTGTAGGTTGCCTGTTCACTCTCATGATAGCTTATTTTGCTGTGCAGAAGCTCTTTAGTTTGATTAGATCCCATTTGTCAATTTTGGCTTTTGTTGCCATTGCTTTTGGTGTTTTAGTCATGAAGTCTTTGCCCATGCCTATGTCCTGAATGGTATTGCCCAGGTTTTCTTCTAGGGTTTTTATGGTTTTATATTTTATGTTTGTCTTTAATCCATCTCGAGTTAATTTTTTATAAGGTGTAAGGAAGGGGTCCAATTTCAGTTTTCTGCATATGGCTAGCCAGTTTTCCCAATGCCATTTATTAAATAGGCAATCCTTTCTCCATTGCTTGTTTTTGTCAGGTTTGTCAAAGATCAGATGGTTGTAGATGTGTGGTGTTATTCCTGAGGCCTCTGTCTTGTTCCTTTGGTCTATATATCTGTTTTGGTACCAGTACCATGCTGTTTTGGTTATTGTAGCCTTGTAGTATAGTTGGAAGTCAGGTAGCTTGATGCCTCTAGTTTTGTTCTTTTTGCTTAGGATTGTCTTGGCTATGCAGGCTCTTTTTTGGTTCCATATGAAATTTAAAGCAGTTTTATCTAATTCTGTGAAGAAAGTAAATGGTAGCTTGATGGTGATAACACTGGGCAGTGTGGCCATTTTCACAATATTGATTCTTCCTGTCCATGAGCATGGAATGTTTTTCCGTTTGTTTGTGTCCTCTCTTATTTCCTTGAGCAGTGGTTTGTAGTTCTCCTTGAAGAGGTCTTTCACATCCCTTGTAAGTTGGATTCCTAGATATTTTATTCTCTTTGTAGCAGTTGTGAATGAGAGTTCACTCATGGTTTGGCTCTCTGTTTGTGTGCTATTGGTGTATAGGAATGCTTGTGATTTTTGCACACTGATTTTGTATCCTGAGACTTTGCTGAAGTTGCTTATCAGCTTAAAGAGATTTTGGGCTGAGACAATGGGTTTTTCTAGAAATACAATCATGTCATTTGCAGACACAGACAGTTTGACTTCCTCTCTTCCTATTTGAATGCCCTTTTTTTCTTTCTCTTGCCTGATTGCCCTGGCCAGAACTTTCAGTCCTATGTTGAACAGGAGGGGCGAGAGAGGGCATCCTTGTCTTATGCCCGTTTTCAAAGGGAATGCTTCCAGCTTTTGTCCATTCAGTGTGATACTGGCTGTGGGTTTGTCATAAACAGCTCTTAATATTTTGAGATATGTTCCATCAATACCTAGTTTACTGAGCGTGTTTAGCCTGAGGGGGTGTTGAATTTCCTTGAAGGCTTTTCTCCATGTATTGAGATACATGTGGTTTTTTTTCATTGGTTCTGTTTAGATGATGGATTATGTTTATTGATTTGCGTATGTTGAACCAGCCTTGCATCCCAAGGATGAAGCAGACTTGATCATGGTGAATAAGCTTTTTGATGTGCTGCTGGATTCTGTTTCCCAGTATTTTATTGAGAATTTTCGCATCAATGTTCATCAGGGATATTGGCCTGAGGTTTTCTTTTTTGTTGTGTCTCTGCCAGGTTTGGGTATCAGGATGATGCTGACCTCATAAAATGAGTTAGGAAAGATCCCTCTTTTTCTATTATTCGGAGTAGTTGCAGAAGGAATGGTACCAGCTCCTCTTTGTACCTCTGGTAGAATTCAGCTGTGGATCCGTCTGGTCCTGGACTTTTTTTGGTTGGTAAGCTATTAATTACTGCCTCAATTTCAGAACTTGTTACTGGTCTATTCAGGGATTCGACTTCTTCCTGGTTTAGACATAGGAGGATGTATATGTCCATGAATTTATCCATTTCTTCTAGATTTTCTAGTTTATTTTCATAGAGGTGTTTATAGTATTCTCTGATGGTAGTTTGTATTTCTGTGGGATCAGTGGTGATATCCCCTTTATCATTTTTGTTGCATCTATTTGATTGTTCTCGCTTTTCTTCATTAGTCTGGCTAGCAGTCTATTTTGTTATCTTTTCAAAAAACTAGCTCCTGGATTCACTGATTTTTTTTGAAGGGTTTTTCGTGTCCCTGTCTCCTTCAGTGCTGCTCTGATCTTAGTTATTTCTTGCCTTCTGCTAGTTTTTGAATTTGTTTGCTGTTGCTTCTCTAGTTCTTTTAATTGTGATGTTAGGGTGTCAATTTTAGATCTTTCCTGCTTTCTCCTGTGGGCATTTAGAGCTATAAAATTTCCCTCTACACACTGCTTTAAATGTGTCCCAGAGATTCTGGTATGTTGTGTCTTTGTTCTCACTGGTTTCAGAGAACATCTTTATTTCTGCCTTCATTTCGTTATTTACCCAGTAGTCATTCAGGAGCAGGTTGTTCAGTTTCCATGTAGTTGTGTGGTTTTCAGTGAGTTTCTTAATCCTGAGTTCTAATTTGATTGCACTGTAGTCTAAGAAACTGTTATGATTTCCGTTCTTTCGCATTTGCTTAGGAATGTTTTACTTCCAGTTATGTGGTCAGCTTTAAGTGTGATGAGGTGCTGAGAAGAATGTATATTCTGTTGATTTGGGGTGGAGAGTTCTGTAGATGTCTATTAGGTCTACTTGGTCCAGAGCTGAATTCAAGTCCCGAATATCCTTGTTAATCTTCTGTCTCGTTGATCTAATATTGATAGTGGGGTGTTAGACTCCCACACAATAATAGTGGGAGACTTAAAGCAAACTCTTAGAGACCTACAAAGAGACTTAAAGAATCTGGGTGCTCCTGTATTGGGTGCGTATATATTTAAGATAGTTAGCTGTTCTTGGTGCATTGATCCCTTTACCATTATGTAATGCCCTTCTTTGTCTCTTTTGATCTTTGTTGGTTTAAAGTCTGTTTTATCAGAGACTAGGATTGCAACCCCTGCTTTTTTTATTGCTTTCCATTTGCTTGGTAAATATGCCGTCATCCCTTTATTTTGAGCCTATGTGTGTCTTTGCACGTTAGATGGGTCTTAATATTATAATGTGTGAATTTGATCCTGTCATTATGATGCACTAGCTGGTTATTTTTCCCATTAGTTGATGTAGTGTCGATGGTCTTTAGATTTTGGTATGTTCTTGCGGTGGCTGGTGCCAGGTTTTCCTTTCCATGTTTAGTGCTTCCTTCAGGAGCTCTTGTAAGGTACGCCTGGTGGTGACAAAATATGTCAGCATTTGCTTGTCTGTAGAGGATTTATTTCTCCTTCAGTTATGTAGCTTAGTTTGCTTGGATATGAAATTCTGGGTTGAAAATTACTCTCTTAAGAATGTTGAATACTGGCCCCCACTCTCTTCTGGCTCTTAGGGTTTCTACAGAGGGTTTCTACAGAGAGGTCTACTGTTAGTCTGTTTGGCTTCCCTTTGTGGGTAACCTGACCTCTCTCTCTGGCTGCCCTTAACATTTTTTCTTTCATTTCAACCTTGGTGAACCTAATGATTTATGTGTCTTGGGTTTGCTCTTCTCAAGGAGTGTCTTTGTGGTGGTCTCTGTATTTCCTGAATTTGAATGTTGGCCTGTCTTGCTAGGTTGGGGAAGTTCTCCTGGGTAATATCCTGAAGAGTGTTTTCCAACTTCGTTCCATTCTCCCCGTCACTTTCAGGTTTGGTCTTTTCACATAGTCTCATATTTCTTGGAGGCTTTGTTCATTCCTTTTCATTCTTTTTTCTCTAATCTTGTCTTCATGCTTTATCTTCAATGTCTGATACCCTTTCTTCCACTTGATCCATTCAGCTATTGATACTTGTGTATGCTTCATGAAGTATTCGTGCTGTGATTTTTAGCTCCATCAGGTCATTTATGTTCTTCTCTAAACTGGTTATTCTAGTTGCAATTCATCTAACCTTTTTTCAATGTTCTTAGCAGCTTCCTTGCATTGGGTTAGAACATGCTCCTTTAGCTTGAAGGAATTTGTTATTACCCACCTTCTGAAGCCTACTTCTGTCAGTTTGTCAAACTCATTCGTCCAGTTTTGTTCCCTTGCTGGTAAGGAGTTGTGATCCTTTGGAAGAGAGGCATTCTGGTTTTTGGAATTTTCAGCGTTTTTGCAGTGAATTTTTAGTATTTTTGCACTGGTTTCTCTCCATCTTCGTGGATTTATCTACCTTCAAATGGGGTTTTGGTGTGGAGGTCCTTTTTGTTGATGTTGATACTATTCCTTCTAATAGTCAGGCCCCTGTGCTGAAGGTCTGCTGGAGTTGGCTGGAGGTCGACTCCAGACCCTGTCTGCCTGGATATCACTAGCAGAGGCTGTAGAACAGCAAAGATTGCTGCCTGGGTTCGTCCCAGAGGGGCACCTGCCAGATGCCAGCCAGAGCTGTCCTGTATGAGGTGTCTTGTCGACCCCTACTGGGAGATGTCTCCCAGTCAGGGAGCACAGGGGTCAGGTCAGTGACCCACTTGATCAGGGAGCACAGGGGTTGGGTCAGTGACCCACTTGAGGCAGTCTGTCCCTTAGCAGAGCTCAAGTGCTGTGCTGGGAGATCCACTGCTCTCTTCAGAGCTGGCAGGCAGAAACGTTTAAGTCTGCTGAAGCTACACAAACAGCCACCCCTACCACTAGGTGCTTTGTCCCATGGAGATGGGAGTTTTATCTATAAGCCCCTGACTGGGGCTGTTGCCTTTCTTTCAGAGATGCCCTGCCCAGATAGGAAGAATCTAGAGAGGCAGTCTGGCTACAGTGGCTTTGAGGAGCGGTGGTGGGCTCCACCCAGTTCGAACTTCCCTGGGACTTTTTTTACACTGTGAGGGGAAAACTGCCTACTCAAGCCTCAGTAATGGCAGATGCCTCTCCCCTCACCAAGCTGGAGCGCCCTCGCCCAGGTCAACTTCATACTGCTGTGCTTGCAGCGAGAATTTCAAGCCAGTTCCACATGGTGGAACTTCGGCTCACTTCTTGGCACCTGCCTAATCCTTCAAATCACCACAGGGTTATTCCTAGCCATACACTACTCACCAGACACTTCAACCGCCTTCTCATCGATCGCCCACAGCACCCGAGATGTAAACTATGGCTGAATCATCCGCTACCTTCACACTAACGGTGCCTCAATATTCTTCATCTGTCTCTTCCTGCACATCGGCCGAGGCCTGTATTATGGCTCATTTCTCTACCTAGAAACCTGAAACATTGGCATCATCCTCCTACTCACAACCATAGCAATAGCCTTCATAGGCTATGTCCTCCCATGAGGCCAAATATCCTTTTGAGGAGCCACAGTAATTACAAACTTAATATCCGCCATCCCATACATCAGAAAGACCTAGTCCAGTGAGTGTGAGGCGGCTACTCAGTAGATAGCCCCACCCTCACACGGTTCTTTACCTTTCACTTCATCTTACCCTTCATTATCACAGCCTTAACAGCCCTCCACCTTCCATTCCTACAAGAAACAGGATCAAATAACCCCCTAGGCATCCCCTCCCACTCCGACAAAATTACCTTCCACCCCTACTACACAATCAAAGACATCCTGGGCCTATTCCTTTTTCTTCTCACCCTAATGACACTAGCACTGTTCTCACCAGACCTCCTGGGTGATCCAGACAACTACAACCTGGCTAACCCCCTAAACACCCCACCCCACATCAAACCCGAATGATATTTCCTATTCGCCTACACAATTCTCCGATCCATTCCCAACAAACTAGGAGGCGTCCTAGCCCTACTGCTATCTATCCTCATCCTAGCAGTAATTCCTATTCTCCACATGTCCAAACAACAAAGCATAATATTCCGCCCATTGAGTCAATCACTTTATTGATTCCTAGCCGCAGACCTCCTCGCCCTAACCTGAATCGGAGGACAACCAGTAAGCTATCCCTTCACCATCATCGAACAAGTATCCTCCGTACTATACTTCACATCAATTCTAATTCTAATACCAGCCACCTCCCTAATCGAAAACAAAATACTCAAATGAACCTGCCCCTGTAGTATAAGCTAATACACCGGTCTTGTAAACCGGAGACGAAGACCTCCTTCTAAGGACAAATCAGAGAAAAAGTTCTTGACTTCACCATCAGCACCCAAAGCTAAGATTCTAATTTAAACTATTCTCTGTTCTTTCATGGGGAAGCAAATTTGGGTACCACCCAAGTATTGGCTCACCCATCAACAACCGCCATGTATATCGTGCATTACTGCCAGCCAGCATATTATATAGTACCATAAATACTTGAACGTCCATAGTACATACAAAACCCATCCCACATTAAAACCTCCTCCCAATGCTTACAAGCACGAACAGCGATCGGCCCACACAACTACCGAACATTAACACCATCTCCAAAGACAATCCCCAACACCTAGAATATCAACAGACCTGCCCATCCTTAACAGTACATAGCACATACAGTCATTTATCGTACTTGATAAATGACTTATCTTATCTTAGCTTGATGGGCTCCACTGAGCTAGACCACTTGGCTCCCTGGCTTCAGCCCCCTTTCCAGGGGAGTGAATAGTTCTTACTCGCTGGTGTTCCAGATGCCACTGGGGTATGAAAAGAAACTCCTGCAGCTAGCTTGGTGTCTGCCCAAATGGCCACCCAGTTTGGTGCTTGCAACCCACGGCCCTGTTGGCATAGAGGGAATCTCCTGGTCTGCAGGTTGCAAAGACTGTGGGAAAAGCTTAGTGTCTGGGCTGGAATGCACCATTCGTCATGGCACCGTCCCTCCTTCCCTAGGAAGGGAGTTTGCCGACCCCTTGCGCTTCCCAGGTGAGGCTTCAGCTCACCCTCCATGGGCTGCACCCACTGTCTAACCAGTCCCTATGAGATGAGCCAGGTACCTCAGTTGGAAATGCAGAAATCACTTGCCTTCTGCGTTGATCTCGCTGGGAGTTGCATACTGGAGCTGTTCCTATTCAGCCATCTTGCCAGCCCGAAAATGTATCCTTCTAAATGTATCCTTCTTAATGAACAGCTTTGAAATCTTTATCCCCAAGGATAGTGTTGTATGTTTAAAGAAAAACTTCACGAATTTGTTTCAGAGCTTTTCTGCATTTGTTGCCCTTCCTCATTTCAACCTTCCCAAGAGTCATTAAATTACTCCTAAATTTCTATGCCTGTAAAGCTAATACTTCTTGTGTATTACATAACAGTATTAGTATTAGGTGAATAAAAGGGGAGGGGTTCCTATTTGGGATCTCTGTGTGTAGGTGTTTGTGTATATGTGTATACCGGCTGACTTTGCTAGAGTCAGCTGGCCCCAGAAACACACAGGGGGAAGGTAAGACAAAATAGCCCCAGGATGAGGCCTGACTTACACCTCATCATCACAGTTCAGGGGCTTCTCCAGTCTGTAGCCCTGGGGCAGCTTCTCGTAGAGTTCTGCACAAGTCATCCCGCAGTAGGGTGTGCCTCCTGGAAGACAAACAGTGCCACTCTAAGTCCTCTCTGGCATGAAAAGCAATGCTTCCTGTCCAGGGTTTCTGAATATAAGAGGCCAGGAGGAAGACAGAGTATGTCAAGAGAGGGGGGTGAGCATCCTGCATGCCTCCCTTGGCAAACCCACCACACATCACAGCTGGGCTTACACTATAGACTATGCCAAAGCATGATCATTGCTTCAGGGGAAGGAACCACCGCAGGCTTCCTTAGTGCCTAAGTCTCCCCACACAAAGCACATCTGTTAGATTAACCTTTTTTACTGATTGGAAGTCCATAGTTTTGTAACTCATATTTTAGCAATGATAGTTATGGCCAGTTTTTTAATTACAAAAGCCATGCATATTTATTGTAGAACAGTTATTTTAAGTTCTGAGATACATGTGCCATGGTGGTTTGCTGCACCTATCGACCCATCATCTAGGTTTTAAGCCCCACATACATTAGGTATTTGTCCTGATGCTCTCCCTCCCATACCCTCTGACAGGCCCCAATGTGTGATGTTATCCTCCCTGTGTCCATGTGTTCCCATTGTTCAACCCCCAGTTATGAGTGACAACATGTGGTATTTGGTTTTCTATTCCTGTGTTAGTTTACTGAGGATGATGGTTTCTAGCTTCATCCATGGTCCTGCAAAGGACACGAACTCATTCTTTTTTGTGGCTGCATAGTATTCCATGGTGTATATGTGCCACATTAAAAAGCATGAAGAATAAATGTTATTACCTTTCTGTGTAGTGCCTTCCAGTTTTTTAAAATATGCAATATTGATAAAACTAGGATCAGGGTATACATGAAATTGTTACATATTTTCACATGCTATTAAATGGCTTTCAAAAATGTGACTTTTAATAGCTGCATAATCTAAGAGTTTTAGAAGTTAACTTGGCAACTTGTACAAGCGGAGCCAATTAATATATAATGAAGTTCATGGCCTCCAGGTCATTAGTGTTAAATATGACATTAGGTATAGGGCTTTTAAAAAGAAAAATATGGGAATAAATACACTATGTTTCTATTTCCAAGTCACATCTGGTAGAACCACATACACACGGCATCCTGTGGAATTATGCAGCAAGGGAGTGCTAGAGGGTTCCACTCCCTTTGCCTAGAGTCTCACCTGGTAGATAAACATAGATACTCACCTAAGCTAACAATCTCCCATAGTAACACACCATAGGACCATCTGCAGGAGGGACAAGTGTGAAACCAACAATCAGCAAACAGAGTCACCACTCATTTTCCTGCTCCAAAAGCCAGGGAGACCCACCCTTTCTGAGAAAAGGAGATGTTAAATGTCTACATCCTAGGATAGGCCCTTGCACACAGTGTAGGTTTCTCTCCTCTTAGCTCAATGGAAGGGTTACAACAAAGAAACAGTATTCACTATGCCAGAGCCCCCAAATCACTTTAACTAGAGACTACAAGGTGGTACTGTCCAAAACAGATGAAATTTGTTGTGGAGCTTCACAGATCTGAGTTAAATCCAATCTCTGCCACCCAATACTTATGTGACCTGGAAAAAGTTGCTGAACCTCTTGGGACCTCTTAGTGTATTCTTCCAAAAGTGGGGACAATAATCCCTGCCTCAAAATTATGCAGAGAAATATAAAAAGCACCTTGCATACAGTGAGGACACAGCAATTGCCCACCCCCTCCTCATGCCTAGACATCAGCAAAACCCCTTGGACAAGTCACCACCACCCTCGGGGCCTTGGTTTTTCCTCCTGGAAATGGAGTACAAGGCAAGATGACCTAAATCTCTAAGCCAATCCTTCCTTCCACCGCCAGCCTCTGATGCATCACTGCAGGCTGCAAGCAGAGACGACCCCCACTGTCTGGCCTTATTTTGTCCCCAGCAGCTATTCTGGGTTGCTTCCTCTGATGTAGGTCTGGGAGAGGAGCCACAGGAAGGCCGGTATGTCCCTTCTTCCTGTTGAGTCCGAGAATTCGCAACTTGAAGCACATGAGGAATACACAACTTCTGTATGCAGAGGGAAACCCAAAACCTGCCACAAGTGATTCTGCACTCTGGAAACTGTCTACTCTGCGGCTTTATTCTGTTAATTTATTTCCTGAGCTTTTTAGTTACCTTTGTTCCCGAGAGATACAGGACTTTCCTGTATCTTTTTAAAATCTCTGTCAAATGTATATGTTTCTGGGAGGGAAAAAAAAAAATCCCTTGGTAATAAGAAGTTTACTCACACATCACTGTTGGTTGTGTACACACTGTAATTCAGTGACTCGATGGCCATCCAGCGCACTGGGAGCCTTCCCTGGAGAGAACAAAGTGAGATGTCACTTAACTGGGACAGGGTCTTTAAGAGGCTCTCAGCCTGCCTGAGCTGGGGCTCCACAAATGATTTCTGGGTAGACTCAGAAATCATTGCTTTGTGTATGTCCCAGCTACATGTGTTTTCAAATTTCAAAACATGCAAATAGTATAAGTCCTATTTATCTTCGGGGTGCAGCAGTGTTATATGAATTGAAGTGTGAATGTGCACGCATGATAGTCGGTCATTCCTTATTCACCTTATAGCCCTCAGAGGCACTCCAAGGTTTGAAAGGGGTGACAGGCATAGACATTGAGTGAGAATTTAACTGTATTAATAATATGGAAAAGGGAAGCAGGGTGGAAAAGGGAAACTGGGGTAGGGTGAAGAGAACAACTACGCCTGGAGATGATGGAGGTTCTCCAGAGGACGGGATATCCCAGCATGCTTCTATAAGATAAGATGTTTAGGTGTCATTAGGTAGATGGGAGAGGAAAGAGCATCCCTGGACAAGGGGAACAGTGTGCATGTGTAACAGTAGAGATTGAGCTGATTTGTAGCTAGTGTAGTTTATGTTGGGTTTGGAGACATACTGATCCTTTCGATGCCTGGTCCTGACTGCCTCCAGGCTCTCCCCATATCTTGGTTTACTGATCCCAGGCTAGGCAAAATGAGATGTGCCTGGACATTGTAAAGCTTGACTTTAAAGTTTTATTCCTAGTTTCCTCAGTCTCTATGATTTGGGGCTCCCTTCCTATTTACTCATTCAAGAATCATAGGGTTGGTCATTGAGAGGTTGATCCCTCCCTCCCACAGATTTGTCCAGACTTTCACAGTGGCATCTCCACCTACATTAGCCAGTGGGTGGAACAAAACCAGGAGCACTTGAGGGACCTTTCTCAGCTCTCCAGAGCAGGTGTTCTCCTAGGTCATGCATTTATGAGACCAGCCCTGCCCTAGATACCAAGGACGATTCCTGAATGTGCAATTGTCCCCCAGTTCTTTGTGGAGTGGCAATATTCTGATGCATACATTTCTAAACATAAATTCCAAATGGTAATTTTGTACTTTTAGGTTCAACTATGGAAGTATTTTTTCTCACATCTACCTATTTATTGTTCTCCTCCACATCCACACCTCCTCCCTTCACTCTCTGTCCACACCACCCCATCTCCCAGCTGTTATTCTAACTCTCTCTACAGTGTTATCTGTTTTCTTTTTGCCCTCATTCACTCCCAGCCTGCTGGCTTCCAACCTCACACCTCCTAATTGTTAAGTTCCTTGTGCACTTTTTCATTTATTTTTTTATTTGACTTCTTTTGGATCTCGTCACTTCTGTCTACTGTATCACCTCAGTTCAGTCCACCATCATACCACACCTGATGACAACAATCTCTCCTGGTCTCTCTGCCTAACTGATCTCCCTCCCTAATTGTCTGTTCTCTACCCTGTAGTCAGGATGATCATGCTAAATGGCAAATTTGACCATGTAGTTCTATTCCTTAAAATTCTTTAATGTCCCTATGGCTCCAAGATCCCAAATCCTTAGCTGGAATTCAAGGCCCTTCAGGACTTTATCCTTGCTTCCTCTTCCAACCCTGAATTTTAACTCTCCCTTCCTCTCTGCAATACACCCCCAGCCATAGTGAATTACTTAAAGATCTCCTAAAGGTTTCATGCTTTCCTTTTCCTCTAGAGGTTCTGTATGTACTGTGTCCTCCAGCTCATCCAACTTATTCTCACACCCTCACTGCCTATCTAACATTTACTATGAAACTCAGGATTTGACCTCCTCCAGGAAGCCCTCCTTAACTTCCTTTCAGCTTGGTTCAGTGCACCTTCTTTGTGTTCCCGCAGCACCTGTGCTTTCCTTGCTCTTTGCATTTATCAACTGTTACAATCCTGAGTCATATGTCTACGAGCTCTTTGAAGGTGGAGACTGTGTCTGACTTATGTTACCCCAAAATCTAGCACAAGCATGAAACATTGTACTAACAAATCCATGATGAGGGGATGGATATATTAATCTATGATAGTGAAACCCCAAATTGCTTAGTGTAGTAGTTTGCAGTAATACTTCCAGTATTAAAATCACCCTGGGTAACTTAAAAAAAAAAAAACCCTAATGCAGGGTTCTCACCCTAGACCAATTGAATCAGAATATCCACAGGATAGGACTCAATCATCTGGGGACCTTTAAAAAATGCAGATGCTTTGAGGTACAATGAGAATTGAAAATCTGATTTTAAAATTGGCTGCCAGAGAAGGTAGCCACTGTGTTCTCTAGCAGTGTCTTGCCACACTGCACCTTTCTTGCAAGGAACTTGCTCCTCTCCAATCCTTCTTTCTTCCCCCTTCCCTCAACCTGGCCCTTGCCTCCCCAGCCCCAAGGTGCTAAAGAACACCTTTACCCTGTTTAGTCTATTGTAAGATAGAGTTGAGACCTGATAGGTGCTCTCCCCCTTTAAATAACCCCAATATTGCAGAAATCACTGCCCTTTATGAAATGCCAAGCAAACCAGTGCTAGTCTTGGGAGGCTGAGGAGAGCATCCAAATAGAATGGGTAGATTGTGGAGTTATCCTGTGTTATCCCTCCACCTTCTCAGCCAGGGTACCCACATACCCCAGCTGCTGGAGTAAAGCAGGGAAAAGGATTTCAGGAAGGAGATTTGAGGACACCAGGTGGTCAGGGAGGAGCTGGGAGAGCTGGAGTAGGTAGGTAAGTGATGGATTCTGCTTCTTTAAGAAAACAAGCCCACCCCTGCTCCAGAGAAGCATCTGCTTTAAGTGTGCCTGAAAAGGTTAGGGAGAAAAGCATCACCTGGAAGCCAGCCCTCAGGGAGGCACATATGGCTTCTGAAAGTGTTGATGTTGATAAGCATGCAGGGCCCTCAAAGAGCCAAAGGGACTCCGTTTCACACCCTCATCAGAAAGGAGAGTGGAAAGATCCAAAATGATTATGTTCACTGTGGTTGTAGCTATGTAAAAGGATGTATGCTGTGGAAGGCAATAAGCCAAAATGAAAAAAATATATATGCCAAGGTGGTGAATTATGGGTGATTTCCTTTCAAAATGTTCTTAAGTATTGTTTTACTTTATCTTCTCAGTAACTAAAATAAGTATGATGGAAAAAAAAGGAAGCCTGGAATTGAGAATAAATGCAGGAACCTGAGCCTTGCTAAGAGACAATTTGGTGTGCCCACAAAAACAAAAAGATTATCTATATCTCATGACAACTGGAGCCATCCCAGGAAAGCTGGGACCAAGTAATGTTCATCAGACCTAAAAAAGGGAGAGCCATCCACCAGAGTAGATCTGCCAGACACATGGAAAGACTGCAGGGCTTGTCATCCCTAAGGCCCCTGCATTCTGCCCACCCAAGGAAAAGAGAGGATGGTGACATTTCATCCACACAGCTGTAACATGCAGGGATGTGGTACTTCTAGGACTATGTGATTCTAGACTGGGCACCAAAAGCAGAATGAGTATCTCTCTTCCTCTAAGACTGTATGGTTAGGTTCTCATGCAATCTTGTATTTAAAGATAAAATATTACTGTTTGGGAGAGTGGATTTTATTTGGGTTTGAATAGTGACCATTGAGGTTTCAGTGAAGAGAGAAATCTTAGATGAGCCTGTAGAAGTTATGAATTTCTCTATAGAGCTTCCTGGTGATTTAGAAACCATTTAGTTTGCTTTCTTGACTTTTGGAAAATATGTTAATTTTTTTCCTTGCTGTGTCAGCTGTGCATGAAAGGGGATTGTGCAAGCTCCTCAGAGGTTTCTGAGTGAGATGCCTTGGGGTCTGGACTGGATAGAACCAAGACCCCAAACCACTAGGTTTGAACATTCAATCACTTGGTCACACATGACAGTGCCTTCTTCATTATTGCTGCAATCATGTTAGGAACCAACATTTAGAAAGAATGTTTCCCAGGGCACACAGTATCTACTGGGACATACAGTCAGATGCTTCAGTCACCACAGAGCACTGACAGTCTCAGAAGCAACATCAGGAGATGGGGGAGTACCTCGGAAAGGATGCGATCAGTGTCCATGTCCGGCACTTACCATTGTCTTTTTCACATACACCTCTTGACCTCGGGACAATCCAAAATCTGCTATTTTTGCCACATAGTTTTCACCAACTAAAATGTTTCTGGCAGCCAGATCCCTGTGGATAAACTGAAATTTTTGAAAACATTATGTATTTTCAGCCTAATGAAAGCCCCAGGGCTGAAAACTTTGGGGAATAGGAAAGAAAACAATAGTATAAAAAAGGATTTTAAAAAGTCACAATCCAGTTCCCTTAAAGTTCTCCTCCAAAATTCCCTGGTAATGGATTCTGCCAAATGACACACCACATCTTGGCAGAAGAATTTCAGAAAATGAACAAATAAAAAACACAGGTTGTTAAATCCTCCAGCTGTAATGTAGTGTGTCTCTGTTATTACACTTTATTTAGAGGCAAACCAGGCTAAGAGAGCTTAAGGTACCTCGCTACATATTAGGAAAATTATAAAATTTGCATATATGAAATTAGATAGAAGAAAATTATAAAATTTTCATAATTATGAAAATTGCTAGATAAACATATGTTAGTATTAATTTTTATTTAAATAGATGGACTATTCACAGAGAGATTAAAATGAGGGAGATTTTAAGAAGGAGTTAAAGAAGAGAGGTTGACAGACCCTACAAACATATTGAAACTGACTTTAGAGGGAACTCCACAGGAAAGATATCCAAAGCGAAGTCCTCCAGACAAACCTGTTTTTGGCTCAAGTAGTCCATGCCCCGGGCCACGTCGGCAGCGAAGTGGAGGAGCTGCTGGGAGGACAGTGTGGACGCAGTGCTATTGGCAATGGCAAATGCTGGGTCCGTCTCCAGCACACGGCTCTTGCGCAGGAAGTCCAGAAGGTTTCCATGGGGCGCGTACTCAATGGCCAGGTACAAGTAGCCTGTAGGGAAGGAAGAGAGCATCGACTCATCAGTGGCCCTGAACAGCTGTGACATTTAAGAGATGTGCTGTGGAAATTGCCTATAAACTCCATTTTGTCTAAAAAACACATCTAGCAACACCACCCAGGGAGCACTGGGGGACAGGAGGAAGACAGGTGACACCCTCCTGCAATACTCAAAAGGGGCCAGGCTGCAACGCTTGGTTTTGCTCCTTCCCACCCCCTCTCCATTCCTACCAAACCTGCACTCACACAGAGGGCTTCCTGAAATGCTTTTACCCACTCAGTAATAACAGTAGAATGAGTCAAAGCACGCTCTTCCAGATCTCAGACACGTTCTTCACATCACCTTTTCATTTGCATTCCATTTTGATCAAGGAGCTTAGTAACATGAGCCAGGCATGTTATTCTAGTCTGCCTCTAGCTATTCCTGAGGTTGTTATTATTTTTCAACAATTAAATATCCATGTGGAAGGAGCCACAACAGGTAACTTTCTCTCCTGCCTTCTACTCCTCCTCAAAACCCATACTAAGTCACCATATTGCTGATTGGGTCTCTGGCCACCAGAGGTTAGTTTCAAAGATTGCATTTTGCTTCAAGATACCAGAAAACTCAAGCTTTTAGGAAAAATAAAACAATAGTTCCTAGAAAAACTTACTTATGGTTCATTGTCACTTTTTTGTTCCAAATCATTTTTTTTTTAAATAAAACATTATTTGCCCAGTTTTGTTACTTTTGTTTTGTTGGAATTTTTAAAAAATAAATTATCCCCTTGTAAAATTTTTTTTAAAGGGAATTTACTTGCTAAAAACATCGACATTTATACCTAGTAAAATGTAAAGTTATTTTACTGGTTTTTTTTAAAGAAGAATTTTTTGGGCAAACCATGTTTTTAAAATGATGTATGAATTAGAACTTGAAGCCCAGTGCAGTGGCTCACACTTGTAATCCCGGCACTCTGGGAGGCCAAGGCAGATGGATTGCTTGAGCCCAGGAGTTTGAGACCAGCTTGGGCAGTATACTGAGACCTAATCTCTACAAAAAATAAAAATAAAATAAAAATTAGCCAAGCATGGTGGTACATCCCTGTAGTCCCAGCTACTTGGGAGTACTTAGGCTGAAGTGGGAAGACTGCTTGAGCCCAAGGATGGGGAGGCTGCAGTGGACTGACATCGTGCTACTGCACTCCAGACTGGGGTGCAGAGTGAGACCCTATCTATCTCAAAAAAAAAAAAAAGCTTGAAAGATCTTCTAAGAAACTGAAATTCTAGCAAAAAAAGAAAACTAATATTGAAACCTGTTGCACTATAATGAAAGTTAGACCTAAATTATGGTATACATGTGCTTTCTCACATCTTTACTGAATTATTTTAAAATAATTTAAATATGTATTTATTAATAAAGATAAAGGTAAATAATTTACCTTAAATACATATATATACACATATATTCATATATATACACATATATTCATATATATACACATATTCATATATGTACACATATATATTCATATATACATATATTCACATATATATACACATACATATATTCATATATATATATATATTTTTAAACCGAGTCTCTCTCTGTCGCCTGGGCTGAAGTGCAGTGGCGTGATCTCGGCTCACTGCAACCTCCGCCTCCCAGGTTCAAGCAATTCTCCTGCCTCAGCCTCCCAAGTAGCTGGGACTACAGGCGTGCGCCACTACACCCAGTTAATTTTGGTATTTTTAGTAGAGACAGGGTTTTCACCATGTTGGTTGGCCAGGATGGTCTCGACATCTTGACCTTGTGATCTGCCTGCCTCGGCCTCCCAAAGTGCTGGGATTATAGGCGTGAGCCACCACGCCCGGCCTATCTTAAAATTTTAAGAGCCAACTATGTGCTAATGTGATGACGAAGCAAAATTTTAAGGGATATATTTTTGTTGTTGCGTTTTTTTTTCCCACCAAGGAAGCTGCATTAATATCATGGTTTATTCTCTCCCAAAAGACCAACTGCAACCAGATGAAGTAAACATAACCTCAAGATTTTATTGTCCTCAGAATAAAACAAAAGCTGAAACTTAGAACTGGATCAACTGGCCATTTCTCTTCTTATCTACTCCTAGTGCAAACTGCCTGGATCCCTTAAGAGCCAGCATTCTCTCAGATCTGCAGTGGGGTCAACACTAAAGCCTCAGCACAGTCTTCTTTGTAGTTTTAGCCTTTTTCCAGAAAACTGGTTTAGTCTGTCCACCACGGCCACTTGGCTTCCTGTCATAACACCACTTTCCCTGGGCATCCAGAGAATCCTTGCCCTTTTGTACTGTGTCATTTGTAGGGTTTGTACAGAAAGTCAGGCAGGTTTTAAGAACACTCACCATGTTTGTGGGAGTGCTATCAGCAAGGACAGCAGGGTGTGTGTGTGTGTGTGGTATGTGTGTGTGTGTAACTTTCATTTATACTCCTGTGCCATGCTCATTACTGTTTTCAGGAAGTAGCTCAAAAAATAAATGTCATTACTTCATTATTTAACCTAAGGGACATGATCTGGCTTTCAGAATTACACCCTTATTGGATCATAGAATGATAAATTGTTTGAAGCACCAGTATTTTTAGTTTAATAAATTGAGGAAATGGAAGTAGTCTCTTTTCTATTGTTGGTGTTTGTGCTGCAAAGTCAACAAGAGGCTGTCAAGTTTGTAAATAATTACTGCATGGAGCTTTTTGTGGGAGCAAACTTTTCCATGAGAAGTGAAGTTTAAGCAGAGATTCAGAACTACGAGGCCATGCTGCATGCAGAGGTAAACCCATAGAAGATTTTTGTTGTTACCTACTCACTCACCAGTAATTACATGCATTACAGTAGAAAGTACTCAATAAACATTTGAATT
The DNA here is from genome assembly GCF_029281585.2 of Gorilla gorilla gorilla. NCBI lineage: Eukaryota > Metazoa > Chordata > Mammalia > Primates > Hominidae > Gorilla > Gorilla gorilla. The sequence goes on from NC_073237.2 coordinate 37,219,393, forward strand.
AATAACATAAATTTAACTTTAAATGCATGTGCAACACAGGATAGTTGTAAAGCTCCATTGTAATTGTACATGAAAGCATTCTGGATAAAAACAAAGCACTATTGCATGAAAGCTTCTTATAATTATTTTTAAAATCCAACCATCCTTAGTTTTCATATTACAGTAGATTGCTGGCATTCATGGCTTTTAACATTCAGAATACCAATTCCCTGGGTTTCCAGGAAAAATGTAAAGGTAGGCAATTAAGAAGCTGATGGTGGGGGCTCCCCTACTATAATAGCAGTGGTAGTGGAGAAAACCTCTGCATGGCCAAGGATGGGGCAGGTAGGAGCCATGAATACCTTTGGGCAGTAATGGCTGAACCACATCAGAGGCTAAATAGTCCAGCCTCGGCACCTCCCTCCAAAAACAAGGCAAACCACAGCACAGTCTATAAATGGGACTAGACAGACATTCAGATAGAAGATGCAACTTTAAAAAAAAATAGGCAACATTCTTAAGATCATTATCATCTTTCCTTATATCCATATGGAATTTGTCTGTTTTATAAAAACTCTGGCAGGAAAGACAGGAAAAGAGCATCTTACCTCGATGTTCACATGCTCCTAAGAGATTGATGATGTTTGGATGGTGTCCAAGTTTACAAAGAACTTCCAGTTCTCCTGCAAAGTCCCTGTGATCATCTTTGGAGGCATATTCTGGGAAGAAAGTCAAGGGTTGTGATTCTTCTTTGTTATACCTTTTCACAATCAGCTGTCCCGTCCTGCCCCCTAAGAACCTTTAGGTACCCTCAGTCACCATCATCAACTGTATACAACCAAAGACATTACTCTAAAGTAGAGTTTCTCGGCCTTGGCACTATTGACACTGGGCTGATAATTCCTTTGCAGGGGCCTGTCCTGTGCATGGTAAGATGTTTTGCAGCCATCCTGGCCTCTACTAACTTAGATACCAATAGCCAATCAAAAATGTTTCCAGATATTGCCAAATGCCCCCATGGGCAAAATCACCCCTGGATGAGAACCACTACTCTAAAGTTTTCTTGTTGAAGCTCCCAGATCCTCAGGTAAATGACTTGGTAGAGGTGGAGCTGTATCATCTTTTAGATTTTAGCTCTTCCAGCTAAATCTAGCATCCAGAGACAACTGAGGAATAGAACCAAAGTTTCCATGAAACATCACCAATAATGCATGCCTCTTTGTTCACTAATTGTAACTTATTTTTTACAAACCAGTCTCAATCTGGTTGATTGAGCTAAACAAATCAAATCCAAATGGTATCTTATGGAAGTTGCATGGGAATCAGGACACTGAGTTGCATCTGCTTCTATTCTTTTTGCCTTGTCTCTCCACTAGCACTTTAACCAGAGGGAGAACCCAGCAGGCACCAGAATGAAGAGAAGGCTATTGGTTGGTGCATAAACTGATCAGTCTTGAGTCAGGGACAATGAGCTATTGCTGCTTTTATAAAAAAGAAAAAACACATTGTGTGGCAAGGGTAGGAGTGAGGTGCTGGTGGCCATAAACATGGCTGCTCATGCTTAGAAACTGTGACAATCATCTCATGAGGGGCTAATGGTACTCATAAGTCAAGTGCTCTGTTCATACTACAGAAGCCTCACGGAGGGTCAATATCTTGGGAATATTTTTTTAAAGTTCTTTATAGTGAGGTTGTCCACTTCGGTAACTGCCCTTCTTTGGATGCACTGCTTTGCCTGCAGGATTTATCTGCCCTGGTGCCTTATTAAGCTATTTTCCCTCTTCACATGGGCACAAGGTAGAAAATCAGGCTCACAACAGATCCCAATAAAAACTGCCTTCATAAGATTCTACACCCCTCTCCTCTCACTATCCTCACTGCTCCCCAAAACTCCCTGTGACTAAAGCAGCAAAACAGAAAAGGGATTTCTGGCTGTTTTGCAAGTAGTTTGTATTGTTTTTAAAGAAACATATTGCTGTTTCTAATCATAGACAATATTTTGTTTTGTTAGTCTTCTTAACAATGCAGAAAGCAGAGATGATTTAATAAGATTTAGAGGTAATTCATAGATTCAATAGTGTGGTCCAAAAAAAAAAGAAAAATCTGCCAGCATCCTTAGAGAGCTCTTAAGATGGAGCTGCACAATGATAATAGTTCATCATATTCTCTGCTTTAATGCACCACATTCCAAGCCTGTATTTTGTAAAATCAATAGTGCAGCCTCACAGTCAAGTCTTACACAAACTGCTCTTTCCCACAGAAGAGAAGACAGCTAGCTAATTTGCCAGTGAACTAGTCATTCTGCTTTCTCTGAAGATATTATCAAATATTATTAGATGGGTAGGTACCAAACAGTCTTGAGATGAACAAAGCTGGAAAAGATTTAGTTCTTATGACCTTAAATCAGTGGTTTTCTCTGCAAACTTGAGTGTACAGAGGAACCATTGAGAAAGCCACTTAAGAACACAGATTTTCATATGCTACCCAAGAAACTCAGATGTAGTCAAACAAGGAGTAGAAGAAACCCAATTGAATGCATTTCTAACAGTGTCCCCAGGAACTTATATGCAGTTAACCTATGAAGACTGTGGTTTGCAAAATGTGGTCCCCAAACCCACAAGATAGCATCACTGGAAAAGTAATGAAAAATGCAGATTCTCTGGCCCTGCCCTAAACTGAGTCAGAAATTGTGGGGTAGGGCCCAACAGCCTGTTTTTAAACAAGGCTTCCAGGTGATTCTGATGCACACTCAATTTTGAGAAGCATTGCTTTAAGAGAAACAACGATGCTCTGCAAAAGTTAGCCATATATGACCAAGAATCTATAGTATCTCATCCCAATGAATCAAGACAGTGATGTTTAAATGGCTCCTGCCTTTGTATTGATATCCTGACTATCACAGGCTCAACTTCAAAGGAAGCACAACCTTCAGTTGCAAATAACAGCTATGTCTGATACCATGCCAATTTTTGGTAAGACCATAGAGGAAAGAATCAGCAGGAAATCAAGTTTTCTCCACACCCTCACGCAATGCTGACTCTATCTGGTCAACCACTGACCTTTCATTCTTTTGATGGCAGCATCCATCCGTAACCCATCCTTCTTGATGCGCGCCTTAAGAACTTGGCCAAAATTGCCCTCCCCAATCACATCTTGAAATTTGATGTCATTCCAGTCAAGCACTGGATAAATTGTAGGATCTGGGTTGTTTTTGACCTTCCTGTTTAGGGCCAGAGTTCCTGAGTTGAACTGCACAGCTGGTTCTTCCCTCTGGAAAAATAATTATTTCATCATTTTGTGTCAGGATTTTTCATAATTCTAAGGGGCATAATGTCTTCTGATTGGCATCCACACCAGATGAAAAAAGAAATAGTATATTTAATTCTAGACTGGAAAGGGAAATAGGTTTTCATCACAAAGGCCTGCCCTGATAAACCAGCTGCCAACAGGGCTGCACGGGCACAATTCTGGGCCTCCCCAGAAAAGCTTGTTGATTAGCAATGTCTGTAAAGGGTGACGGAGGAAGGAGTAACAGTACATATGCCATGTGTTTGCCATCCTTGCGTTAGTTGTACGTGAGTTCCCTACGGTGCTGTGAAATGAGCAAGTGTTCAGTTCTGGTTTGGAAACTAACTTGGAGAGCCTATGTGGGGCAGCCACAGGATGTACCTCAGTGAGAGCTTTCTTAGCATTATCTTGATCCTACTCTATTTTTAGTGCACACTCTTTCTCTCTCGTGGTAAGGCTTAGAATCTCTAAGTCCACTCTGGCCACAAGATGATTGAAGCTTAGAGCCAAACCCAACACAGTATCTCTTTCTCCTGAATTCAAATAGCTGCTGGTGCTACCATGAAAAAGCACCGGTATTTTGACAGGCTCCAGCACTCCCAACCCCCTTGCTGGCCCTTCTTCTCCAGCGACAGCCTGAGTTGAGCCAGCTCTGGCATGGAGTCAGATAGTGAAGTTCCTCTTGTCCTCCGTGGAAGGGAAACTCGGGGACTCATGCACATGGGGTACACCTCATTTGAATCATTGCACTCAATGCATTATATACAGAATTGATAAAGTCTGGTTCAAATTAATTTTACAGGGCCTGAACCCACAAACTAGATACATTTTCAGGCTTTAGTATACCAAAAGAACTCAAATAAGATGCCTCTTGGTAAAGTGTGATTTTTATAGGCCTTTGCTACTGGTTAGAATTCCTAGATGAAAAAAAAAATGAGGCAATAGCAAGTGCCAGGAACTCTGACTTCAGACTGAGGGTACACAGGAATGGAAGACACACACACGTATATATAATTCTTACACATACGAGGGGTGATAAGATTGAGGGACTTACTAGAAAGAAATGGGAACTGGAAATAGGCAAATGTGAGGAAAACTTGTCTAATATATTACATCATTACCTATCTCACTGAGATCTGGTTACCCTCTGTGCTTCCTTACCAAAAATGTTCAATTTATTCTGTTGCAAGATATCATCTCTGGGGACTTACTACTAGGATGACCATATGTCTCATTTCAGCAGGCAGGGGCAGACCTAGTTTCCTGCATAATTTACTAAGAGCACCCTTTTCACTCTTAAAATTGTTCTGGTTTGGATAAGAAATTATAAAGTCATACTTTTTATCTCCCATTTCATAATGAAAGCCAAAGAGAAGATGAGGCTTGCCTAAGGGAAATATTTACTTTATAAGTAAATTTCCTGGTCCATATCTTTAAAGTGAAGGTTCTGCCTGTACTTGGACTTGCCCTTATTAGCTAGTAGGAAGATGAGACACTACCACGTTTTGGAAGGCTTGGGCCATTCTCCTTTGCACATTTGCCCTCTTCAATTGCAATATGATCAGAAAGGCCAACAGCACAGTCAGGCAGGTCATTCCAGCAGAGCCAAGGATGGCTATAAGCAGCATCTTCCCCCCTCCGAGGTCCGCTGGTGCTGTGCAGGAAGACAGAGGTGAAGCAGGTAGTTTAGTTTACATAGAGAAACAGACCCACACCGTATGTGGGAGAAGACACAGTGTAATGGGAACTTAACAGCAGCCCTAACCCTGCCACCTAACCACTACATGACCTTGGGCTACTCATTTATATTCCAAACTCAGTGGAGATGAGTCTGACTCACAGGGTTGTAATAAGATTTAAAAAAAAAAAAACATGCAAAAGTGCTGTTACAATTAGCCATATGCTAATCATTAGTTGTCATTTGTTCAACTTTTATTTCCAAGTAGAATCCCAAGCAAATGAACAATGTTGAATAATAGGGAGAATTACTACAGGTATAACTTTGAGAGAGTGACTAAACCTCCCTAAACCTCAATTTCCCCACCTAGAAATGCTTTAAAGTTCAATGATGCTAAGAGCTTACAGTCTATCAGGTATTTTGTTGTGTTTGTCTTGTTTTAACGAGTTAATGAAGAAAACCTAATGATACCCAATAGAAGAAGAGAGAGGGAGGGAGGAAGACAGGAAAAGACAGAGGAAAAATTAAATTTAGGGCTCAGGTCAAAATAAACTATTAAAGACTATGGTCAAATCTATTTCTTTTCCTTATTTAAATAAAATTAAACTCGATACATTTTTATTAGCAATAGCACACAGAACATGATCCCGTCCTCTTAAAAGTATCCCTCTCTTCTCATTTATCTTTTCTTCTATCTCTATATATGTACAGATACAGAGATGTCTAGAATGGTGAGAAACTTTTGGTTTTGTCTTGTTTTAAAATTTTTCTCTTGGTATTTTATGTATAGCTTGAATTTAGGAAGTTACATTTCGCCAAAACACAAGTAATTACAAAAATGGGGCATTCACTAAGAGTGTGACCTGAAAACCATGATTTTCTATATTTGGCAGACTCTTCATTCCTTGAACATTTCAAAAATGTTCCAAAGAATCAGCACTGTTAAAGCGACTTGTTTGATTTTGTTTCTTAAGGTCTAGGTAATCCTCCAAGAGAACCAAGAAGTTTTCAGATTTAGTTATAGTATTTTCTTTAAAAACAGACTGTAATCCAGATCATAAATTTTCAAAACTTGCCTCTAACGTGCCTCCATCTACATTCTCTGGCACACATTGTACACAACACAGAGAGCCGGGAGGTGCCTCTGCACAGACTTGAAGTCAATCCTCCTGCTGCAGCTCCACCCACATGGGACCCTTGTTCACTTAATTACACTCAACAGACTTTATCAATCACAAATGGTGGGCACAGTATGGCATCCGGAGAGGATCTCTATCTAGCTCAAAGCACGTACTTTTTCTGGGGTTGGGGTTAGTGGTGGACATGGAGACCTAATAACCTGCATCAGTAAAGTAGAAGAAGACTCAGAATTGCACAGTGTCATCCAAGCTAAAAAAGGAGTGTTTAAGGAAGAATGGAGCATGGTTCTTGGAGCCTCCTACTGGAGCTCTTGCATAGCCTGCCTTCTATAAGCAGCTCCCACATTCTTCTTTCTCCTAGGAATTAAAATTCATATTCCTCAGAGCTTTCTTCTTAGATTGCTGGATGGGGTGTGCTGATAGACTGATCTATTCTAAGGTTCAACAATAGAAAACGGACCAACAGGGATCCTTCTCAGAGGCATTTTGATATTAAGGACCTCTCTGTAAATGCCTGTCCATTCAACCACCGACTTTTCATAGGCTTTCATCTCACAGGCCTGTCCTGATAAACCAGCTGCCTATAGGGCTGCATGGTAATCCTATGTAAATACCTGTCCATTCAACCAACCTTGAGATTCTGGGAGGGTCACCAGTTCATGAGAAAAGGCTGGGTTGCTTGACCCTATGTTGTTCTCTGCAAAAATGTCCACCTGGTATGCTGTTTCAGGCTCTAGGCCCTTGAGCTGATACTGAGTGATGGTGGCATTCTTTATCTTCACATCAATGTGCTGGTCTTCATTCTTGCCTTGAACCTTGTAACGGATAGTAATAGAAGAAATAGAATAGCCATCCAATATTGTCCAAGAAATCACAGCCGAGGAGTGTGTGATGTTGGAAATCTTGATGTTTTCTGGTTGAGGAGGAAGAACTAGAAATTAAACAGAAAAAAGATTCACTTAAGTTATACTGCCATGGCTTAGATCATTACGCTTTTGAGATAGAGTTCATGTCAGCTCATGAAAGGCAAACAGATGTTTTCTCATATGGTATCCCAATCAATTGGTAGTGGCTACCCAGTAGCCACTACCCAGTAGTCTACTCCATGCAGACTTGAAAGAGTGGCACAGACAGAGAAATGGCAACACATATCATCTATTTGTCATCTTGACACTAAATGAAGGCCTTAGAAATTATGTTATTCCACAAACCTGTATTTACTATTCTTGATGCTGGGAAGAATGGAAAGCTTCTGAGGGCTGGCATTTATATAGTGCTTACAATATGGCAGGCATTGATCTAGTCTCTTGTATATATTAACTCACTTCCTCTTCATAGCAATCTTTCTGTAAGTGCTGAGGTCTGGAGGGATTAAGTGACTTAGCCATGGTGACACTACTGTTAAGTAGAAGAAACAAGATTCAACTCCTGGCAGGCTGGCTCTGTAGTCCATAGTCTTAGTGTCATGTGGTCTGTCCTTGCCCTCAATTTATGGAGCAGCAGGCAGGTCAGTGTATACATGAGAAAATGTGCTAATAACTTTTAGTAGACAAAGTATTATAGGGATTTGGGGAAAAGGGGAATCACATTCCATTCAGGGACACAGGCAGGATGAGAAAGAGATGCCTTGAGGTTTTCCACATGTGAAGATGACAGGCACCGCAGCATCACTACATTCTCACTCAAACTCTAAAGGGCACAGGCTAGAAGGGAAGTTCGTGACCCAATAAAGGCTAAGCCTATTTGATCCAGGAAAAGAATGGATTCGAGCTCTTGTCCTTAATAGTAACTGTACCTTACATTTATGAGGCTATTTACAATGTGCTTCTACATGCAGACACTCTCTTGACTTGTATAACCACACAGTACTGAGATTTTTATGATCCACATTTTAGAGATGAGAAAACTGAGACTTCAAAAGTTTAAGGGGTTTGTACTCGTCCCAGTAGGCGAATAGTAGACATAGGCTGTTTCATTCCATACACCATTGTTTCTCCACATGAAAGTTACTGCTTATAAACAAATTAGAACCTTAGAGAAGTATCTCAAGGTACATCCTTTCTATTTTAAATTTCTTCTTTTCATTATGTTGACTCCCCCTTGTTACTCTTTAGGGGACTGTGGCAATTTATGAGAATTAGGTATTGGATTTAGAACCTTCCAAATCTGATTGTTATGTTCTATGTCCAGCAGATGGTACAGTATCCAAAAATCACAATTAATCAACAGTATGTCTTAACTTTCTTTACATCCAGTACCAAGTCTTTTGTATCTTTTTATAAAAATATACAATAGCCTTTCTTCCCACAGGAGATTGAAGGAGTAATAGAAATACCAACATTTTCAGATTACTGTGATCACATAGTTAATATTTGTATAGTTGTGGCTCAAAAAATTCAACTTCATAAACCAGTGAGTGCTCTTCTAAGCCTGTCACAAAAAGCAGCAGGTGTCTTTCAGACGCTTGTTAGAAAAATAATGAATGTAATTTTTGTGCCAACTAAAAATCATAAATTTGCATCTACCAACTTATCCATTTTATGCCTGAAAGGAGTCATTCTTAGGGATAGCTCAATAAACCTTTGATTTAAATTCAGCGGGTCTGGACCCAGCAATCTACATTTTAGCAGGTTCTCCGGGTGACTCTACAATAGATTCTCAAATGCTTTAGGAAACACTAATCAGACCTTAAACAATTTGGAAATGGGATATCACTACTTAAAGAACCTCTAGAAGCATAGTTGCTTTGAAGCAGTGGGTCGCCCATCCAAAGAGACAAGTGCAAGACATTTGTAGCATGGTGGGGGGAAAAATAGAACTAAGATGTGGATTAGAATCCTAATCCCCATGCCATACTAGTTCCATGATTTTGGGCAAGTCACTTACCCTCCTCTGTGCCTCAGGTCCCTCATCTGTTAACTGTGATAATCATTCTTACTCTACCTTCCTCAAAAAGTCATTGTAAGGGTCAAATACTCCCCATGTAAATGTTTTCCAACAAGAAAACATAACACACATATATTATTTTTAACATGTGATTGGGGTGATACGCCAAATCTAATTCACTCCACTTCTTACCCCTGGACCAGATGGAATTGCTAGGCTGGAAACCAACACAAACTTTATAACTGGAAGTATTAATTTTACTTATGAACATACATGATCAGTCAATGACAACACAGCATATTAACAAATATTTTCAGGTAAAAATGAGATGTTCTCATTCACATCCTCCTTCCTCGGATTTCCTGACCCTATAGGGATCAACTCCTACCCTGCCAATCTCACATCCCTACTACCACCACTAGCATTGACCCTCCATCAAACTTCATACAATCATCCAAGGCAAGTCGACTCCCAGTGACTATTAACTAGTTTTTGTTTAATCCTATAAATATGATAATGATAGTGTGATTCTGAGATTGTATCATTCTAATGAGGATGAAACTTATGTAGTTTAGGTGAGTGAGCACCTAAGATAATTTTGAAATAGGAAATAGTGATTCATCCCACAGTTACTGACATTTCACAAGTTTATAGTTAATATGCTGGAAATGGTACAGGAACAAACAGATCAATGGAAGGGAACAGAACATCCAGAAATAGATGCAAAATGAATATGAGAACCCGGCATATGATACAGAAAGCATCACAACTCACCATGGGGACTACTCAATACGTGGCATTGGGACCACTGACATGCCATATGTGAATAAATAAGATTAAAATAAAAATATTAAAATATACTGTACCCCAAAATAACATTTTTATATCTTAAAGACCTAAATACACAAAACAACACTAGTACTACTAGGAAAAACACAGAGAATATGTTTATGACCTTGGGATAGGGAATAATTCCAAAATGCAAAAAGTATAAATCACACAGGCAAATACTGACAGGTCCAACTGCATCAAAATGTCAAGTGTCTGTGGGTTAAAAGCCACCACAAACAAGGTTACAATAAAGGGATTAGGAGAATATATTTGCAATACACATAACAAAGTATTTAGATTACACAAATAATTTTTACAAATCAGTAAGAAAGACAACCTATTCCAAATGAGCAAAGGATATCAATAAGTATATCAAAAAAGAGGACATCCAGTATATCAATAAATAAGTATATCAAAAAAGAAGACAATTAACATAAAAAGATGCTCACCTTTGCTAGCTATCAAGGAAATCAAAATTGAAATTAACAATGAGGCACCATATTTTGCTTTTGAGATATGCAAAGTAAAAAGGTGTGACACTATCACGTGATATAGGGAAAGGATATAGACATAGAGATGGGTATAAGGAAAATGGCACTGTCATACACTCCTGAACATAGTACACACTGACTAACCACTTTAGAGGGAAATAGCCCATGAGTTCCACCACCGGACTTGTTCCTAGAAAAACTCTCACACCTGTCTATGCACATGGAGACATGCATAAGAATGGGCATTGCATTTTGTTCATGATAGTAAAAAATGAAAAAACCTACATCTCCCTCTAAAAGGGAGAGGATGAATGACAAGATACATTCATAAGGTAGAATATTATACAGAAGTTAAAATTACATGCATCAAAGCTAAATAAACATGGATAGATAAAATCCATAATGTTCATTCAAAAAATGAAGAATGATATGTATGCATGTGTATAGTTTCAGAGATATTAAAATTATAGAACATTGGGCTTGGCACAGTGGCTCATGCCTGTAATTCCAGCACTTTGGGAGGCGAAGGCGGGAGGATTGCTTGAGCCCAGGAGTTCCAGACCAGCCTGGGCAACATAGGGAGATCCCAGCTCTACAAAAAAAATTAAAAAAAAATACTCAGGTGTGGTGGCGTGTGCCTGTGGTCCCAGCTACTCAGGAGGCTGAGGTGGGAGGATTGCTTGGGCCCAGGAAGCCAAGGCTGCAGAAGCCATAATGGCACCACTGCTCACCAGCCTGGGCAACAGAGCAAGACCTTGTCTCAAAAAATATATATATACAACATTAAATTAAAATATACTTAACAAACTCATAATTTCGGTTGTCTCTTGGGAGAGGGGAACAGAAATGGAATAGGGATAACAGTTGCAGGAGATACTGATATACCTGTAGTGGGTTATTATGTAAGTCAACAACAAATGCTGAAAGCAAATATGACAAAATGTTAACAGTTGTTAATTCTGGATGGTAGGAATGTGATTGTTCATTGTGTTACTCTTAGCATGATTCTGCACCTTGGAAATTTCACAGAATTAAACATTATATATGAAGAATCCCTAAACACTGACAAAACAATTCAGACTTTCATAAGTCACTGATGCAATAAAAGAGTGGCCAAAGAAACACTGAGCCAGCTTCCACACCTGTTCCTGAGGAAGTGGAGAACCAGCTGCAAAGACAGCCTCAGACTCTGGGAGCTGGCAAGGGACCACATAATCTCCCATCCAGGCCTGACCCTGCTTAGCTTCCAGGATCAACGAGATCCAGCATGTTCAGGGTGGTAAGGCCATAGACCACATGATCCTGACTTCAGTGGTAGTTGTGTGTGGCCAAGAAATAGTTTACCTTTCCAAGGGTTCCAAATGCACACAGTTCTAATTTCAGTGAATCAAAATAAAACTCTCTGCTTAGTAATGAATAGACTTTCAATACTACAAAGAAACCCAAGAAATTCCCATAAATTTTAAATGACCAATCTGAAATAGAGAAAAGCCTGAAATGCAAAATACTTTGGGAAAAAAAAGTGATTACTCCTAGATAAATCTTTAAACTTTTAAAATTACCTGTTTTCAAGGGGTTTCAAGCAAAGTTATTTGGTTTTTATGATTAGGAAAGACCCATCTGGAATTAACTGACATCTGTGTACATGTAGATATATGATAATTCTTCAAAACTACCCCACAAATGGTTCAACAAGCCCTAGAAAACCTTCTTCTTGTTACTAATTTACTAAATAAACAACTGCACACCAAGGGAAGGTAAATTTTAGCACAGACCTGAATTATTGCAAATCCAAATATATGTTATATATTGCAAGTTATTAAAACGACTAGGTGGGAGGCACTAATTAGCCTTCTCTCACAACTAACTTTCTTTCTTAATTTCCAATAGTCTTGAAGTGACGTTAGCTAAGTCTGCATGGTGGTAGCCCCTTATTGCTCACATGAGGCTGGAGCAGCATGAATTACTTACTGTCACTAAGGGTCCAAGCAGTGAGATCTTCACTCCATTCCCCCTGGGCCTTGGTGTTGACTCTAGCTCGGACCACGTACTGCTCCCTGGGATGTAAGTTGTTAAGTAGCACCGAAGTCAAGTTGCCTGGAACTTTAATATTCTGCTGATCACTTTTTTGCACAGACCTTCTCTCCACTTCAACATAAAAGTCATCTTCCGAGCTTGGAAATATTGGTTGCCAGGTCAAATTTAGAGTGGTCTGACTTTTAGGCAGGAGATTTAGACCTCTTGGAGGAGGGAGTCCTAGGAGAATCCAGAAAAATCATTATTTTTATATATGGCTGATATAGTTTGGATTAGTGTCCCCACCCAAATCTCATATTGAAATGTAATCCCCAGTGTTGGAGGTGGGGCCTGGTGGGAGGTGATTGGTTGATGAGTGTGACTTCCCATGAATGGTTTAGCACCATCCCCCTTGGTGCTGTCCTCCTGATACCGAGTGAGTTCTGATGAAATCTGGTCATTTGAAAGTATATAAAAGGCCCCAGTGTGTGATGTTCCCCTTCCTGTTTCCATATGTTCTCATTGTTCAATTGTTGGGGGAGGGGGGAGGGATAGCATTAGGAGATATACCTAATGCTAAATGACGAGTTAATGGGTGCAGCACACCAACATGGCACATGTATACATATGTAACTAACCTGCACGTTGTGCACATGTACCCTAAAACGTAAAGTATAATAAAAAATAAAAAAATAAAATAAACAGGAGCTTTGTCAGAAAATAAAATGTTAAATAATTTCCATGGAAAAATAAATAAATTATGAAACAGTAAAAAAAAAAAAAAAGTGTATAGCACTGCCCCCGCCCCTTCACTCTTTTGCTCCTGCTTTCACCAGGCAAAGTGCCTGCTCCCACTTTGCCTTCTGCCATGAGTAAAAGATCCCTCAGGCCTCCCCAAAAGCAGATGCTTCCTATACAGCATGCAGAACCATGAGCCAATGGTTACGGTTTTTACTGTTTGGTTTGGTAAAAAGCCAAGCCTCTTTTCTTCTAAATTACCCAGTCTCAGGTATTTCTTTATAGCAATGCAAGTACAGACTAATACAAGGGTACAGGCAATGACAGCACTAAAGGGCACCTTTTAAGAGTAACCTTGGCTTCTAGAATAAGATACAACTTCATAAGCTATCAAAGAAACACAAGCAAGTGGCCCATATGATACTTTTTTTCCTACCAAAATGATTCATTACATTATTTATAATAGCAAACAATTGGAAGAAACCTAAACACTCAAAATAGGAAACTGCTTTCATAAATTATGATATAGCCATTCAGTGGAAAAATAGATAACTAGGAAAAGTATGAAAGCCCAATAAAAAGACTTCAAGTCCATGTAGGTATGCTAAAAGTTATGTCTACAATGGTGAAGGATAGGAAGGAAACGATAAAAATCAAAACAGTAGATTTGCCAAGGTTATGGGATTATGGGCGAGTATCTACCGTTTCTGTTACCATTTTGAGCAATACATTGTAAAGCAATTTAGGGGTTCCTTCCCCTTAGCAGGATTTTCAGAAATCATACAGCTGTGGTGGCAGGGCCAGGCCTATTCCTGCTCTGATCACATCAAGGTATCCGCTACGACTACGTGATGCCTGGCCATAATCACCCACAGGAGCCTGGGCTACCAAGACATCACTGAATAGAAAAATATGGGTTTTAAAATCAGAGAGACAGGAACATGCCACTTTACTTTTGCAACCTTGGGCAAATTCATAATCTCTCCAAGTTCACCTGTAAAATAAAATTAAAATATCCATCTTCCAGACTCAGGAGTAATAAGTGAGACAACGGATGTGAAAATGCTTGGAAGGTGTTAGGGGCTCTATTAACACTGGTTTCCTCCCTCCCTTCCTTCTTTCAAGATGTCTTATGTCACTGGACAAAGGAGGAAATAGTGTGTTTTCAGTTAATAATAGTAAATTGATTTTTAAATTCCAGATATGAAGTCCTTCCAAAACGTAGGATAGAGATCCTCTGATTCATGCATTCTCAGTAGGGACACAATCACTCCTATGGGGCAAAAAAATTTGTTCTTGGTGTATGAGAAAATTTCAGATTACTACAATTGTTTACAGAGGACCATAATACAGAAACAGATATAGAGCATATCTGTGGTATTAAAATTTCACGGAAGGCAGGATCTACTAGGATAAACGTTATCTGAAACAGCTCACTGGGGATGAGCAATACATTTTTTTTAAAGGTTGAGAAACACTGCTCTTACTCTTGGTTCAAGGTGAGAGGAAGGGTCTGTTTCCATCTACTGGGAATTAAGTCCCACCAGCCTGGTTCTGACTACCCTCAGACTAGTGAGAACCAGCAGCTAGGCATGCATTTTCTTGGCATTATGCAAAAGGTCTGATGGCCCTTTCTCTGTAACCTTTGCAAATGGAGAGAGGTGATGCCATCTCCTCTTGTTAACCTCTGAAGTTTAACCTCCAAAATAGCCACCCAGAGTGGTTTAGGCAGGTTTGCAATGACAAAGGAGAATGGGGAGTTGATATTTTGGAGAATACATTTACACCTCCTAATCCTGTGCCTGGTACAGAAGAGTAACTCAATAAATAGTCATTTCCCCTTTTCCCGCCCTTTGGGAACATGATTACCCCATATGCCTCCCTGTCTGCCCCTTTCTGCACTATGTTCAGAAAGTGTTCTCCTCCTTCCCCTCCCAGACTCCCTGGCCTTCACCATCTCAATCAACACACATAAACAGTGCAACTGCCAGATGAAATGAAAAGCAAACATCAGCAAAATTCAAATGATGGGAAAAGAAGAACCTTCAATAATCCCCTTCCCGCCTACCCCTGAGAACTACTTTGAAATATTCTGAGAGACCTCCTGGCTGGAACATATTCTGAGGGCTGAAGACAGTACAGTGTGGGGCTGTGAAGTGTTTTATGTTCTGTTCCATAAATACTTTCCATCTGAGTCAGTTTATGCTCTTCCCCTTTTGACTCACCAACAGTGACTTGAGAGAGAATTAACTACCATTTGCCTTTTAGCAGTAACATGATGACATATCAGGGATCCCTTGGGTCATGGTTGTAGAGGTCCCTTTTTCCTCTCTATATAGTTTCTGGGTTTATTTTTTATATTCACAACCAGGTGGGTCCCCAAGCAGCCATTTCTTACTTGTGTGTAATGCTTCTATAAGCCTCAGAGTAGCTTTTGAGTCTCATTTGGTTCTTTAAGGATGCTGCTAGTAACATAAAAACTAGGTGGGTGGTGTGAAGGAAGGATGTTTCTGTTAAGGGTGCACAATCTCTGCAGAAGAAAAGTGGATGTTCTTCCTGGTTTTTTCACTCAATCATAACATATCCTTCTACTTTTAGTAAATGGAGTAAAACACAGGCAAATATGTGAACTGGGATAATAAGCTGGTGCCTTTGGGATTCTAGGTAGAAATAATAATTGGAGAAACAAAAAGATATGGAGCCTGGACTGGGAGTGGTGGCTCATCCCTGTAATCCTAACACTTTGAGAGGCCAAGCCTGGGGGACTGCTTGAGGCAGGAGTTTAAGACCAGCCTGGGCAACAAAGCAAGACCCCGTCTCTACAAAAAAAATTTTTTTAAGTAGCCAGATGTGGTGGTGTGCCTGTAGTCCCAGCTACTCAGGAAGCTGAGGTGGGAGGATGACTTGAGCCCAGGAGATAGAGGCTGTAACGAGTGTTGATCAAACCACTGCACTCTCCAGCGTGAGTGACAGAGCAAGATCCTGGCTCTAAAAGACAAAGATATGAAGCCCCAAGATTTAGTATGGTGATGCATCTTACTGTTATTAAGTACTCTGAGTCTCTATTTTCAATCTATAAAATACGGAAGATGATAATTCTTACTACTTTCCTAGGTGATATAAATCAAATATATATGAAGTTGAAAGTATAAAGCACTGACCAAGAGATAGTAACAGAATGGTTATACACAGTGAACAATTCAAAGAACCAGGAATGGAACCTTACAAAAGATCACTCCAGTATTTCAATGGAGGGTACCTGGGTAACAGAAAGCTGGAGGTCAGGTTAGCATCAAGGAGGCTTCACAAAGTTAATTAACGCAATAGAAGGCCAGTCAATACCAAACACCACTGAGAAATCAAGAAATAATTTTACACTTGTTATCTAGAACACGTGGACCCAGGACCAGCAGCATCACTTGGGAACCTACTAGAAATGCAAATTATTGAACCCCGGCCCCATCCTCACCTCAAAACCATTGAATCCGAAACTCTGGGGATGAGGCCCAGAAATATCTTTTAACAAACTCTCTGAGTGATTCTGATGGACACTTAGGTTTGAGAACCACTGATTTAGAAAAGGGAGGTAAATATAAGAAATAGCTTAAGGAGATGAAAGTGGCTACCTATAGGAAGCAGGACTGGGAGGTGGAGGGTGGAGCAGGAGAATGCTGTTCTTTAGATAAAAGCTTCTTATTCTATTTGATGTCATGACTCTGACCATGAATTACTTTGAAAAATTGGAAATTATTTTTGAAAATAAATAAACTGGGACTTCTAAAATATGCCTGTGGCAAGAGCCTGGTCTGGGCCCTTAAGATGGAAACAGGAAGCCAGTGATAAGATGCAGGAGCTGAAGCTCAGCACAGTTGCTGCTGTGTAAATCCCAGCTCCTAGGGGAGGCCCTGCCTTCCTGAAGGCTCATCTGCTTCCTTCTCTGTCCCTACAGAGTGCTGCAGACCTCCTCCCCCAGGGAGACAGACCAGGAGTCCAACCCAAATAAAGGAACAGTTTGGCTTGAAGTTGCTAGCCTTCCTGTCACTTTCCCACCCATTCAAAAGCAAACTCCTGCCACCTCCATCCCCACCCACCCACTCACCCACCACCACCCTTCCTGGTCTTCCTTCCTCTTTCCCCTTCCTCCCCCTCCCACCCAGCTCATGAATAAATGCCTGTTGGCTTCCACTGACCGATAGAAGCTGTTGTGAAGCGTCTCACAGGTCCAGGATGCCCTTCCCCACCCTCTCCACGACGGACCAGTTGCACACAGAGTTCATATTCTGTCCGAGGTTCCAAATAGTTGAGTGTAACAATCTCATTTGTCACTGAGAAGAGAAAACGTCCAGGAAACTTAAGTTGGCATTCTCTTACATTCCTTAAGCTGGGGTTGTTGTTATTGCGATGTGAACTAATTTTAGGTTTTCAAAACTACGTCTTAGTGAAACAGAGAGGCAATTCCATCTTCAAGGCCTCATCCTTCCTAATATGAGGAAAATTAGGCTTTTGAAATGTTTCCAGGTTACAATGTACACATTAAAGTGTGCATTTCTGTGCCACTTACACATTTCTGCTCTGGTGCTTTTGTCTTTTCATTTGTAGAATAAAACCTCACAAATCTTCTATATGGAATACCAGATTGGGGGAATACTCAATTAGAATAATTTAATTGCTACTGTTTTCAGGTATGTACACTGATTGCAATCAAGCTATCAAGAGAAAAAGATGCTTAGGAGGTTTGCTCAAAATGACCAGAAAACTGATTTGTAATGGTCATACTATTACAATGAAGCATTCTGAAGTCCTTGAAAATAGCACCCATAAAACAAATGGTATCTGTCTCTTTTCTCCTTACCTATTTGCTTTAGTCAGCCTCTGTTTCTCCACGGATATTGCAAAGATAAATTTCTGCCTTATCATATGATAAATTCCTACTTGGTAAGAAAAAAGCTGGGATGTGTTTAACACTTCTTAGAAGACCCCTTTGTGGATGTCCACTTGTAGAAAAAGGTGATGGATTATTACCACCATATGACAGCGAAAGACCTAGCCATTGATGTCGGAAACAGCAATTCAGCAAATCAGCCTGACGTCCCTGGAATTCTGAATTTTGATAGAATCTACAATAGTATGTGAAGGACTCAGTAATAATACCATTTTATTCGGTCTACCCAGGTCAGCTAGTGTTATTCAGCCCAAAACCCTCCTCCTCTTCTCTTTTTTTTTTCCATAGTTTTCTTAATTATCTCCATATAGTGAATAGAGGATCATTTTAAGGAAATCATAGGCATAGTAAGACAAAGGTATGGGCGGAGGAGGACATGCTGCCTACAAGCATGTTAGTGGCAGGTCTTTTTACAGGATGGTCCAATTGAAGCAGCATGGTCACTGATAATGCTCTTTGCTTTTTAAAATTGTGATTTTACATTATCATACAACAAATGTAATTTGTGTTTCAAAATAAATTCAACTGTTTTCATGAACTTTCGGCGTTTTGTCACATTTTGTTCAATTATTTTTTTCTTTCAGGAAGTTAGGGGAGGGGTCTGTAGCTCTCTTTGCCTGTCCTTGTCCTCCCCCAAGCCCATTCCAGTCTGCCACAGCCCAAACTTTGCAGGTTCAAATTCCTTCAAAAATCTCTCTGTGTTAAGAGTCTGCAGGACAGGGCAAGACATGAAATAAGAAAAGGAATAAACAACTCAATACAGCAGCAACAATCACCCCCAGGATTTAGGCAGATTAAGCCTCTCTCCCCTTCCAGCAGGCTCTGGACTTTCCTGCTACCATATTCATGGCATAAACAAGTGCCTTTCCCCATGACCAGCCAAGATAGAATAACTAAAAACAGGACTGTAGATCCAGAAAGAAATATTGATATAGATAGTAACTCATGGTGTGAGCTGGTTCTGTGTTCTAGAGCACACAGTGACTTCAGAAAGTTAGCCCCAGAGCTCAGGGGTCCCCTGCACTCTCTCTTGAATACTCTGAAACAGAATCCTCTGCAACAGCCTCCACCTTGATGTAGAGGATTGAGGCAGGGAGAAGGGAATTTCTAGATTTGGAGAAAAATAATTCTCCTGGTGCCACATCCCCAGCTGGCATCTATCCTGTCCAAAGCTTACCTTGAATATGTTGCCAAGCCTCATAGTGATTAACGGGTTTGTATAGAAGCTTCTTGGATTTGATTGGTCCATCCCCAAAGTAAGGCTCAGAGCTGATGTTGATGACAGCAAAGTTATGTCCAGTGTCAATCACGTTTGGGGCATTCAGGGGCTTTGGAAGAACTAAATACAATTTCAGAAGGCAGATTAGTCCTTCGGCTTTGAGGTTTTGTGATTGTTCTTAGGTAGAGGTAGAAGATATGTTTTACATGTCCAACAAAGTCCTCTTAAAGTTTTCTGCTCAGACTCAGTGAGATCACCTGCTCTCTAAGCTCTCTGCTTTGCTTTTGCTTCCCCAACCCATTATCCTCAAAGTGCTTCCTTAAAATAAATGTGCCCCTTTGCTCAAGACCCTTCAATGGATTCTCATCACACGTAGGATAAAATCAAAAATTCATACCGTGACCAGCCAGTCCTTGAGCGATTAAGCCCCTGCCCACTCTCCAGCCTCCTCTTCCCCTCACCTAGTATCCTCCAGTCCCACTGACCTTTCACTTCATCCAACTAACAAAGCACGAACCTCCTTTCTTTAGACTGATTGTGGATGTCTCTCTTCTGCAAGGAATGCTCCACCTCCCATTATTCTCCCAGTTAATTCTTAGCTCTGATGTGAATATTTCACAGGTGGCTATCATAGAAACTGAATTAAGGTATTGTATACTTTCACAGAACCTCTACTTTTCCTTCATGGTGATTTTTAGGGTTTATTACTCTTTGTAGTATGATTATTTGATTATTTGATATTGGTCTTTCTTCTAGATCATAATTCATTCTCTCTCTCTATATATATCTCTCTCTTTCAACCAAACAACTCAAATTTATTATAGTTCTAGAAGTCAGAAGTCAGACATGGGTCTCACTGTGATAAAATTAAGGCATTAGCAAGGCTGTGTTCCTTTCTGGAGGCTTAGGAGATAATCTGTTTCCTCATTCTTTCTAGCTTCTAGAGACCGCCTGCATTCCCTGGCTCAAGGCTCCTTCCTATCCCTTCAAAGTCTACAACATCAGGCCTCTCTGATCCTTCTTTGACCACCACATCTCTGACTATTGTCAGGAAAGTTTCTCTACTTTTAATGACTCAAGGGATTGGAGTGGGTCCACTCAGATAATCTAAAACAATCCCCCCATCTCAAAGACCACGTATTCTCAATGGGGATGACAGCGCCCCAGAAACAATGAAAATTGGTTCTTGGAGGATGCAAAAATTTTAGATATTACAATGGGTTGCAGCCCGCCAAAGAGCCATAGTACATAAAGAGATATAAAGTACATCTGTGATAATAAAATCTTATGGTGATGAGGGAGAGTTCTGGAGTACAATTTCTAAAAGAGCTCCTTAGTGGGATGATGATAAAAAGGTTGTGAAACACCACACTACACTCTAAATTCCATTAGGGCAAAGACTGTGTAGTTTGTTCACCAGCACCGACCAGATGCTGAATTACTGTTTGTGAAGTGAATTTCCAATGAGCTCTATAGTTCCCTTGGCCCAGCCTTCTTAGAAATGCATAACTCGTTTTGTTTTTCCTCCCCAAGAGTGTGTATTATACAGTGCAGAACCTTTCAGATTTCAGAGGACATTGCAATGTTCAGTAATTTTTCCTTTTCTTTCTGTCTCAATGCTTTGGTTCACCTTCCTTAGACATAACCTTCAAGTCTTTGCTCAAATATCTTCTCAGGAAGGCTTGACTACCCTATTTAAAATTACAGTCACCACTCCAGCCCTGCCCCAGCATTCTGTACCCCCATTTCTGCTTTAATTTTCTCCAAGACACTCAGCATTTTAGTGAACTGTACATTTTACTTATTTATTTGCTCACTGTTTATCTCCCTGTGGGAATGTAAGCTCCATGATGAGTCTTTTTCCCCCTGTATTATTCACTGCTCTATTCCCAGTGCCTAGAACAGGGGCTGAAACATAATAGGCCTAAAGGAAATTCTATTGACTAAGTGACGACTTAGGAAGTTGTCCAAGGTCAGGATAATAAAGCCAGTAAGAAGCAGTATCCCCTAACTGGAGGCAGATCATGCCAATATTAAGTTAGATAAGTCTGAGTACACATTTCACTTAGGCTAGAAAGGAGGGCAGTGCTGTAAGTAAATTTGTTCAAGTAATGCTTTCCTTGTATGATAAAATAAGGCCACCCCTTTCTTTAAACCAGCAGATGCACATTTTATTACAGCCATTAATGTCAGTCTGTGATACTTTTACAAGGGCTTAAAAATTGCTACAAAGGCTTCCTCTTAGTAATCTACCATTTTATTTTTTGCCTTTTAATCATTTTTACTGAGATGGAACATACACATTGTAAAGCGTGAATATCTTAAGTGTATTTAGCTCAAGGGACTTTACCTATGTGTACACCCATGTAACCACCACTCAGATTAAGATAGAAAATATTCCCAGCCCTCCAGAAGGCACCTGTGTGCCCTTTTCCAGTCAATATCCTCTACCCAGAGGTAGCCTCTATTCTGACTTCTATGACTGAAGATTAGTATTGCCTGTTCTTTAGCTTTATATAAATGGAATCATAAAGCATGTACTTTCTTTCACTGGTTATCATGTTTGCAAGATTCATCCATACTGTTGCAGAAATTAATTCTTTTTTATTACTGTTTAATATTCCTCTGCATGATTTTATCGGCTAAATTGTATTCCCCTCAAATCACACGTTAAAGTCTTAACCCCTAGTACCTCAGGATGTAACCGTATCTGGACATAAGGCCTTTAAAGAATTAATTAATTTAGAATAAGTTTATTAGGGTTTGCCATAATCCAATATGACTGGTGTCCTTGTAAGAGGATTAAATTAGGACACAAGTACAAAGGGAAGACCCTGTACCTGTCCTAATTTAATCTCCCTGTGAAGATACAGGGAGACAATGGCCATCTACAAGCCAAAGAGAGAAGCCGCAGAAGAAATAAACTCTGTTGATGCCTTGATCTTGGACTTGTAGCCCCCAGAATTATGAGAAAATAAATTCCTGTTGCTTAAGCCACTCAGCCTGTAGTATTTTGTTATGGCACCCTAGCAAACTAATACATATGAATATACTACAATTTGTGATTTGTGTATCCTTTCTAATGTTGATGGACATTTGAGTTAATTTCAGTTTGGGGCTACTATGAATACAATTGCTCTGAACATTCTTGAAGATGTCTTTTTTGAACATAATACAGCCATTCTTTTGAGCATATACCTAGGGGTAGAACTGCTGGTTCACAGGCTAAGTAAATGTTTAGGTTTAGTACAAGTTGCCAGCTTTCCAAAGTGACTGTATCAATCTGTACACTGGTGTTAAAGCCTAGTATCTGTTTTTGTAAATACTATAATAAAAGATGCTGATTAAATTGATTAAATTCCCTAATGGCTATTTACATTTTATGGCTGCCAGTCAATGTGACAGCAAAGAGACAGCAGTGACTTAGGACTGGAGACGCTTCTACACATTGATGTTGTGTGCCGTGTCTTTCACTACAAACTAAAAACTAGACCCAGTGACTCTTCTGTGTATTCACCACATGGTTTGTTTTGGACGTATGTCCATGGGTAGCAAACATTCCCAGAAGCTTAAAAGTAGGGTAATTTTTCTTGTCTGCATATCATTTCCTTTCTTCCAAGAACATGCAAGATGCAAGAAATTGTTTTAATCATGTGAATGTTCTACCAAATAAAACAGATTTGGGTTCTTTCCTATAACCAAAAGTAATAATAAGAAGGAGGATTCTGAGGTGGTTCATATGGATTCTCAGGGCACAGAATCCAAATCTATGGGGTTGCATTTACACTACTGTTGTTATTGGCCTTTAAAAAACAGATTATATTCTGAGTATTTACAGCATTTCATTTATAGAAGTTACCTCTGAGATCTCCCAAGAGATTACTAATGAAGTAACGAAAGGGGGCCAAATACAAATCAACTTTGGTCACCTCACAGTCTCCTCCTCTGTAACACAAGAGACTCAGAAAGCAAAATGGTCCAGAAGAGATAGTGCTGGGTTTGGAGTCAGAAGATCCAGGTTTAATACTAAGATTTGTGCTTACAATGTGTGCTACTGTATAAAGTTGACCCTTTGTATCTGTGGGTTCACATCTGTGGATCAGCCAACTGTGGATCAAAAATACTCAGAAAACAAATTGCGTCTGAACATGTAGAGACTTTTTTTCTTGTCATTATTCTCTAAACAATACAGGATAGCAACTATTTACAGAGCATTTACAATGTATCAGAAATTACAAGTAATCTTAGCCTAGTATCTTTCCTAGAATATATGCCAGAGAGCTGTTAGGTATTCTTGTCTAAAAAGGTGATTAAGTAACTTGCGGATTTAAAATTCCTTGCTGTAGCTATGTACACCAGCCAAGTTAACGTGGACTTACCTCCATTTTAGTTCTTCCACTCAAGCCACGAATCTACACACAAACACTCAGATTAATTTGAATTTTGAAATACTAATTTACAGCAGGAAAAATGCCCACAGCCCTGAATGTGAAAAGACATTCATGTTAATTATATAGCATAGCCTGGGCTTCTTATTAAGTGAGTAATCCTCAAAATAGGGATTCTCCAAATAATTCTCTACAATAATGAATAGGAAGTCACAACGTCAATGCTAACCTTCTTGTGAAACATAATCACTACCAGATATGTTGTGCCAGACACAACTCCAAGTATTGTATGTGTTTAACAAGGCTTCACAATAACCCTAAGAGGTACCTAAATTATGCTTCATTTGCAAATACAGAGACACTCAGAAAGGTAACTTCATTTGGTCAAGGCCACCCACAAGATTATGAGCTGTTAGGGACAAAATCAAACCTGGGGCTGTGTGACTCCACAGTTCATACTCTTAATTTCTTCACTCTAGTTTCATGCATATAATTTTTTAAAGGCTTACTATCCTGGAAATTACCCCGAAGGTATTTTAGTGGTAGCATACATTTCTGTCTAGAAGCAGCAATACAAAAACATAACGCATCAAGGACACAATCCCTTTTTCTGGAAAATGAACTTACCTTTAACAGAAATGTTGAAGGGCTTTTCCACCATCCCAGCCACTGTGTTCACACTGCAGACCCAAACTCCTGAGTCAGGGGGGAGGATCCGGTGGATGGTGAATATGGCTACTGAGAAATGATCCGTATGGTTAAAGTCTTTTGGCTGAAAAGGTCAAATACAAAAAAATAAAAACTTCTAGGGAGGCATAAGCGCAAAGGTCCGTAACATTGACCCCATCTCACTGTTTAATAAGAAGTTTCCTAGGAGAGATCAAGAAGCTAAATGTAATGCTAATATAATTATTGGCTTATTTCCAAAGCTATTGTAGTAGCCCTGAAAGTTTATTTTGGACTGATGCCCTGTCAGATCCTGCTGTTGTATTTGTGTGTTTAGGAGTACGGGGTAAACACTTACAAGCAAGACACCTGAAGCATGATTTCTTTTAAACTACTCCTCATAAGATTTGTTCCTTTCCTATCTAACACAGAGATGGCTGCGTGGGAGGACAAAGTGACTTCCTAAGTGTTTGAGAGGCTGTCAAGTGGGGAGTACTGGAAAAATCCAGGGTTCTGAAGAGAGATGGACCTCTGCCATTTTTTTTTTTTTGAGAGACAACAAAGTCTTGCTCCGTGGCTCAGGCTGGAGTGCAGCTGAGTGATCATAGTTCACTGCAGCCTCAAACTCCTGGCCTGAAGTGATCCCCCCACCTCACCCAAGTAGCTGGGACTACAGGTATATGCCACCATGTCCAGCTAATTCTTTTTTTATTTCATAAGAGATGGGATCTTGCTATGTTGCCCAGGCTGGTCTCAAACTTCTGGCCTAAAGTGATCCTCCCACCTCAGGCTTCCAAAGCACTGGGATTGCAGGCATGAGTCACCGTATCTGGCCTCTTTGCCATTTTTGACCAATTCCTTAGTTACTTAACTTCACCCAGCCAGTTCCCACTTCCGCAAAAAAAAAAAAAAAAAAAAAGAGAAAGTGAGACTAGGCAATGTTAAGTAAGAAGTTACATATAGTTATGGTCAACCTTACTAAATAGTAGCCATTACTTTCATTAACTCATGAAAAAGCCAGCAAGATTTTGGAAGCCATCAATTGGCTTCTTCTACCTGATGGGTTGTTTGAGTGGAATCAGGGACATTGAAACGTGGACCCTAGTAATGGTACATTCTACATATTCTTCCCTCAGAAGGTCACTCATACCTGCCTCTGGTCAAGCTGATTTTGGTCATCTTTGATAGAAAAATAGGATAATAAGTATTTCTAAATTTTTAGATTAAAAAATACATCAATATCCTAAGGATCACTTTCAACACAAGAGAAATTTGGGGTGGCTCCTGTCTCTGCTGCATTTGGTATAGTTGGGAGAGAGAAGGAAAGCATGTTCGAAAAGTAGCTTGATCCTTTTAAACAAAAAAGAACTGCTGTGATATTACCTAACCATGGGTCAGCATCAGCAATGAGGGCAAAGGGAAGAGGTGGGGAGAAACCCAATGAATGCATTCAGACCTAAGGGATCCCGTGGATTGTAGTTTCAGAACTGGGGAACTCTCCTCTTCTATGCTCCCCTAAACTGCTGCTCCAAAGAGCGTAATAGGAGTGGACCGGTCATCAAAACTCCATGTCCTGGTTGCACCTGATAGCACGTAAATCTGCTGATTCATGGGTTGCAACACCACCTTACTCTCCTGATATGAGTAGTTAGAGATATGGGGACACTGCGAGAGCAAAGCTTTGCACAGATTGACACGTACTTCTCCCCATACCAGCTGAACGGTCCTGCAGGATGTGTGCCATCCTTGGCACCCAGCTCTGTCAGTTCCACAGGGAGCATATTCCCAACCTTGCAGAGCAGTACTGGCCAACAGAAGAAATCAGTGAGGCTACAGTGAGTCAGTTCTGCCTCTCCAGGAATAGGACATTTTATCAAAGCCAACAACACACTAGCCTAGGAGGATAAAAGCACTGAATGGTATCTATCATTTAGTGGGGTGATTACTACACTGAAGCATCTCATGCTTTAAGAAGGGCAGATTAAGAATGACTCTTACATGGAGCACTGTCCCATCCGGCTTCACCAGGGTCATTTCTTCATTAGTAGGTAGCGGCCAGCCAGAAGCTTTGCAAATGGGATTAAATTTACCACTGTTTACTTCTATATGATCTGGCAAATCCACTATCTTTGGGGTCATCCTTGGTATGCCTGAAGGAAGAAAACAGCACTGTGAAATCTAATATTTAACAGAGCCAGCAGCAGTAGTAATAATAAAAATAGCTACTTTAGTAAGTCATACACTGGGCAAGAACTTTGCAAATATTTTACTGTTTTGTCATCACATAAGACACCTGTGACGTGGATGATATTGCGGTCTCCCATTTTATGGATGAGGAGACAGAGGCTCACAGCCCAGATTCAGACTCAGATCTTTATAAATCCAGAGTCCACGCTCTTTGCCGTGAGGCTGTGCTCCTTTCATGGACCAGGGAGGAACAGTCTCAATATTAAAATGATTATCATGGCCATATCTCCCCTAGACTTTGCTGTTCAATCCCCCTCTTTCTTTTTACACGAATGATTACAAAAATACAACAAACAAAAAACTAGTTCTTCCTCCACTCATCAAATAACACCATGGTATTGCTGTTCAACAGCATTGACCTCAGTTTAGATATATGAGAGATGTCTCATTCATTGGGAAGTCTGCAAATAGCAGATAACTAAGAGGAAAAGGTGAATAAAGTTGCTCACAAAAGAAGTACATCAAAGAAGTGGAATATAACTTCCCCAAATCAGTATCTACTCAACAGCCAAATCAAAAATGTTGCTGCCAATATTGAAAGAAGGAAAAATGTCTGTGGTGTCAATAAAGGTAATGGTGTCAGGATTTCTTGCCTAATATCTACATAGTGGAGAATGAATAACCCTGAAATATACCAATTTTATTCTGAACCATAGGGACTCAGGGAACTGTGGACTATTTGTAATGGAATGTGAGACATGTTTGAAAATTGTCCAACACTCAGTAAACAATGTAGGCGATAGAGGTGCCCTCAGAGCAGCAGTAACTACAGACTGTTTCTTATCGGTGGTGGGAAGAGGCGGGGTCAATAATGATATTTTATACTGATATCCTACTTCTCAGGCCTAGAATGAAATGGGTAAAGGTGTGGAGGAGAAGGGAAAGAGGTCTAATACTTACAAGGTTATTCCTTGATATATCTGTAAACTTGGAAAGAGTATGGAAAACGTGCCAAATTTTTCAGCCTAAGTAGCTATTTGAATAGGAATTGAAAAACATGTTTTGACACTTTTAAAGCATTTCTTTCCTTCATCGTCCCCTTGTATTTTCTGAAGCTGGGTGGGGGTGAAGGTGGATGTGCTGGGCTAAAGTGGAATCTGGGAAGGGAGCTACTCTCTGAAAGCCCTAGTGACACCCTGGTTAACCTGTCTTAGATTCTCCCATCAGAATGCACTCCTTTTGCAGCATCAGCAGAAGGGAACAGACAGGAAGGAACAAAGCACAAAATTCAAATCCTTAAACTTGTTAGCTGCCCACGTTCAATACAATCCCCTAGTAGCCCCATGGCATTTCCTTCCCTTTCTAACCACTCCCTGATTCCTGCCCTGTAGTAAAGTCCAGGCTTGGCAAAAGAAGAAAAAATATAAAGTTTAAGGACTTTGAGAAAACACTTACTGGCATCCCACTCCCACTCCCAATATTTGTTCTGATTTCCAAAAGTAACAGAAAAAAGGCCATAGCAGTATTATTGTGACTGTAGATTTCACTGGATATGTATTTATTTCAATGGCATTTATATTTATATGATTGAAAAAGCAATATATATTTATTAAGTTTGAAAATACATATGTCTGCTTCTTTTAATTTTAAAAAGTATATTCTAGGACAGTGGATAGCAAACATTTTCTGTAAAGAGAGCAAATACAGTCAGCTTCGCAAGCCATGTTTTCTGCCCTTGTAGTACAAAAGCAGCCACAGACGACATACTATAAATGAATGGAGGTGGCTGTGATCCAAAATTTTTTTCTTTATAATAACAGATGGTGAGAAATAAAAAGGAATGAAGTACTGATACATGCCACAACATAGATAAACCTCAAAAAAGGTGGGGCAAATGAAGCTAGTCACAAATGACAACATATTATACAATCTTGTTTACAGCATATAAAATGTCAAGAACAGGCAATCTACAGAGACAGAAGATGTGGTTGACCCTTGAACAATACAGGCTTGAACTGCATGGGTCCACTGACATGTGGAATTTTTTTCAATAAATATATTGGAAAATTTTTTGGAGATTTAGGATAATTTGAAAAAACTCACAGACAAACTGTGTAGCCTAGAAATACCAAAAAAATTAAGAAAAAGGTATGTCATGAAGGCATAAAATATATACAGATACTAGTCTCTGTGTTAATTGACTATGTTATTGGTAAGGCTTCTCGTCAACAGAAGGCTATTAGTAGTTCAGTCTTTGGAGAGTCAAAAATTATATGTAGCTTTTCTACTGTGAGAAGGGTCAGTACCCCTAGCCCCCATGTTGTTTAAGGTCAACTGCAAATTAATGGTTGTCAGAAATTAGGATTGGAAAATGGAATTTTCTGCTAATGGGTACAAGGTTTCTTTTGGTATGATGAATATGTTGTAAAATTAGATTATGGCAATGATTGCACAGCTCTGCAAATATACTAAAAACCACTGAATTTACATTTTAAAAAGTTGAACATTATAATATAAAAAATGTATCTCTATAAAGCTGTTTAAAAAAAGATAGTGGGCTGGATTTAGTCTGTGGGTTAAAGTTTGCTGACTCCTGCTGAAGAGTAATTTCTGAACTAGAATGACATAAAATTTCATTTTGAGCATAATCTTTTCTATTTGTTTTATTCTTTCTATTGCTTTAAAAATATCCCCTGTCTAAATCCATCCCAAATTGCTCTTTCTCTGTTACACATGTCCAGGGAAAAGGTTGGTCCTAGAGAAGGGAGCAGAAAAGGTAGGAGAGCTCTCAGCTGGCCAGTCATCACTTAAGCTGCTACAAAGAGCACGTGGTTTATGCCTAGTGCAAAGAGAAATAAAGCCCACTATTAGGGTTAGTAGAGCAGAATTAAAATGCTGTGCTTTAGGATTTAGGATAAACTATTCCCAACTTCTGGATGGAAACAAAAGAGGCTTGAGGATCTTAGGATGCCGGCACAAGAATTACACTACCAAAGCTCAGTTCAGACATGCTGAACATGGCCCTGACTACAGTGTTACCTTGCTTTACCTTCTCTCTCACACTGGAGCCCCTGCCATCCTGGAGAGCAGAGACATCCTTGGAAGCGATCACACATCTCCCCATTGTTGCAGCTGCACCTAAGCTTACAATCTGGCCCGTAAAAACCAGGGTGGCATGCTGTAAACAAAGACATCAAAAAACCAGTATTAATCCAGGGGAAGAGAGGAAACTAAGGCTGCAGGTGTTTAGTTTTATTTTTCTCTCTAAGCCATCAACTTTGCTGATTTGTGTAAGGTAGTGGGTAATTTATCTGAATTACCAGGAACTTAAAAAGCTGGGGAGTTACGCCTCCAAAAAAAGTTGAATGAGCTCCTATCATGCCAACTTTCTTGTAGGTACAACTACATTTAGAAAATAACTTCCTGAAAGCACTTAACAGTGGGATAGGAAGAAAAAAGACCTGGAAGATTCTGGAGGGGAATTGAAATTTGGAAGATGGGAATGACGTGTTTTCCAATTTTCAGCTTTTAGCCTAACTGTTAGGTACAGTTGACACCACGTATGGAAGCTAAAACTCCAAAGAAAACCTGCAGTCTACTGGCCTGATGCATCAGAGACAGAGTCAGGAAAACCACAGCCACTGAAGAGAGAGGGAAAACCCAGAAAGAGTCAGAGAAAAGCCCCAGATCTTTGGCTGATCCTTGATCCATGCATGCTCAGTACAGACTCAAAGCAGCCCAGCTAAAGGTAAAAGAACTAAACTGAGTTTGACCTGATTCCTAACAGTGAGAGTTTGAGGTTTGAATCCTACCAAGTTAATTGCCTGCTAAAACAAAACAAAATCAACATTCCTGAAAGGAATGTATCATATTCCAGAGTCTCCACAATGTAACAGTTTCAATGCTCAAGATACAATCCAAAGAAGAAATGGAGAATTAAGGCCCGTTTTTTAAGGGAAAAGAAAATAAATAGAGACCAACTGTGATGACTCAGATGTTGGAATAGATAAGTATTTTAAAACAACTATAATAACTATGCTCAGTAAGGTAAAAGAAGATATGTTCATAACAAATGCAACAATGAGAAACTTCAGCAGGGAAATAGAAACTATTTTAAAAAGCAAAAGGAATTCTAAAACTGAAAACCACAATATTTGAAATCAAATAATCACTGTATGGACTTAGCAACAGAATGGAGATAACAAAAGAAAGAGTCAATAAACTTGAAGCAACATCAATAGATAGTCCATCTAAAGGAGAAAAGTAGGGAAAAGGTTGGAAAAAAATGATTATTAATCCTTAGGGACCCATGAGACAAAACATCTAACACACATGTAACTGGAGGTCCAAGAAGGATCAGAGAGAAAGGGTCAGACAAAATATTTGAAGAAATAATGGTTTAAATTATCCCAATTTGTTGAAATTTACACATTCAAAAATTTGTTAAGCCCTTAGCAGAATAAATATAAAGTAAACTATGCATAGGCACATCATGGTTAAACTGCTAAAAACTAAAAATCAAGATAATTTAAAATGTTAGCTTTTTAAGACTGTTTCTTTATAGTAGAATATTTAAACCATTCAAATTATGTTTTGATACTTGTAATAAGCTCCTGGGAGGACAGGATAGAAGCATTATTTTCCCTTGGAGCTCACTAAACCTGCCAGGACAATTCTTAGAATTTGGTACATGGCAAATGGATTCTGTTAACTGGGTGTCCTTATTTTGGTCAACTGTAACATTACTAGAAGGCTTCTAACCAAAAATTAATGCAAAAGCTTGTCTTTTGGGGCTATGATGATTTCTTTTGATTTTGTATTTTATTCACCCAGCTAAAATGCAGTCTTTATTTTTAGTATCACTCACAACTAAGTTATCTACAAATTCAATACAATCACTATCAAAATTGCAATGGTATTTTTCACAGAAATAGAAAAAACAATTCTAAAATTTATATTGAACCACAGAAGGCCTAGAATAGCCAAAGCAATATTGAGCAAGAAGAACAAAGCTAGAGACATCACATTACCTGATTTCAAAATATATTACAAAGCTATAGTAATAAAAACAGTATGGTACTGGCATAAAAACAGACATATAGACCAACGGAACAGAATTGACAGCCCAGAAATAAATTTACACATTTACAGTTAACAGATTCAACAAAAGTATGAAGAACACACAACAGGGAAAGGATAATCTCTTCAATAAATAGTCCTGGGAAAACTAGATAACGACAAGCAGCAGAATAAAATTAGAACCTCATCTCATTATATTCAAAACTCAAAACAAAATTGACTAAAGACACAACATAAGACCTGAAATTGTAAAACTACTAGAAGAAAACAGAGGGGAAAAGCTTCTTGATACTGATCCGGGCAATGATTTTTTTGGATATGACCTCAAAAGCACAGACAACAAAAGCACAAATAGACAAATGTGATTGCATCAAACTAACAAGCTTCTGCACAGCAAAGAAAACAATCAACAGAGTGAAGAAACAATGTATGGAACAAGAGAATGTATTTCCAAAGTATACACCTGATAAGAGGTTAATATCCAGAATATATAAGGAACACAAACCACTTAATAGCAAGAAAACAACCTGATTAAAAAATGGACAAAGGACTTGAATAGACATCTTTTTTTTTTTTTTTTACCTTTTTTGAGATGGAGTTTCACTCTTGTTGCCCAGGCTGGAATGCAATGGCATGACCTCAGCTCACCACAACCTCCACCTCCCTGGTTCAAGCGATTCTCCTGCCTCAGCCTCCCAAGTAGCTGAGATTAAAGGCATGCACCACCATGCCCGGCTAATTTTGTATTTTTAGTAGAGACAGAGTTTCTCATTGTTGGTCAGGCTGGTCTCGAACTCCCAACCTCAGGTGATCCGCCCGCCCTGGCCTCCCAAAGTGCTGGGATTACAGGCATGAGCCACCATGCCCAGCCGACATCTCTTAAAAGACGACATACAAATGGCCAACAGGTCTATGAAAAATACTCAACCTCACTGATCATCAGGGAAATGAAAATCAAAACCACATTGAGATATCACATCACACCTGCTAGAATGGCAAGGATGTAGATAATAGGGAACCCTTGTATGTTGTTGGTGGGAATGTAAATTGGTACAGTCATTATGGAAAACAATATGGAAGTTCTTCAAAACACTCAAAATAGAACTGCCATGTGATCCAGCAATCCCATTTCTGGTATATATCCAAGAGAAATGAAATCACTATTTCAAAGAGACATCTGTTTTCTCATGTCCATTGCAGCATTGCTTACAGTAGCCAAAATATGGACTTGAGCAAGTGTCCATCCATGGATGAATAGATAAAGAAAATGTGGTGTGTACACATATATAATGGCATATTATTCAGCCTTTGAAAAGAAGGAAATCCTGCCATTTGCAACAACACGGATGAACCTGGAGGGCACCATGCTATGTGAAATAACCCAGGCATATAAAGACCAATACTGTAAGATCTCTTCTATAAGTGGAATCTAAAAAAGTCAAACTTATAGAAGCAGAGTAGCATAATGGTTTCCAGGGACTACAGGGTGGAGGAAATGGGGAGATGTTGGTCAAAGGGCAAAAACTTTTAATTACACAGTAGGATAAGTAAGTTCTGGAGTTCTAATAGACAGTGCGGTAGCTAAACTTAATATTACTGTATTGTACACTTGAAATTTGCTGAGCGATTTTAAATGCTCTCACCACACCCACAAACACAGATAACTGTGTGAGGTGATGGATATGTTAATTAGCTTAACAGCAGTAATGATTTCACAATGTATACATATATCAAAATATCACATTTTGCACCTTAACTACATACAATTTTTATTTAGCAATTAGGCCTTGATAAAGCTGGAAAAAAACTTAATCACAACTTCTTACTCAAAGCAGATGGTAGAAAGGTTAAGAACTATTAATAAGCATAAAGGAAATCTGACTACTGAAATCAAGTTTCTGTTGGGATGGCAGAAGACCTTAAAATATCATGAAGCCTTGATTTTTTTAGTTTCTAGAATACACTAGAACTTTCTTCCTGGCAAAGTGTTCTGAATGACTTTGAATTATCACATATTTGCACAGTGGAATTCCCCTGTTCTCTTTATTGTCCCCACTATTTGCTTCAAAAATTTCTATTATTGCTTATTTCCTCAGATAGAAACCAGCCCTGATACATAAAACTTGCCAATGTACAATCTATTGTTGACTATTCTAAATCCTGGACTATTAAAGGAGACCATGTCCTTAAGTAGTTACTGTTAGAAATGTCTCCTTGCTTTCCTACTGCTTTTTGGATGGATTAAACAGGATAGTAATTGTTGAAAGGAGTCTGGAAGAATATTAGAACAGTTCCATTCATAAAATCTTGGTGATTTCTTGAGCCAGGAATGGGCTGAGATGAGTTCATGAAATGTACTCTTATAAACCTGGGCAAGAAAGTACCATCAGAGTGAACAGGCAACCTACAAAATGGGAGAAAATTTTCACAACCTACTCATCTGACAAAGGGCTAATATCCAGAATCTACAATGAACACAAACAAATTTACAAGAAAAAAACAAACAACCCCATCAAAAAGTGGGCAAAGGATATGAACAGACACTTCTCAAAAGAAGACATTTATGCAGCCAAAAGACACGTGAAAAAATGCTCACCATCACTGGCCATCAGAGAAATGCAAATCAAAACCACAATGAGATACCATCTCACACCAGTTAGAATGGCGATCATTAAAAAGTCAGGAAACAACAGGTGCTGGAGAGGATGTGGAGAAATAGGAACAGTTTTACACTGTTGGTGGGACTGTAAACTAGTTCAACCATTGTGGAAGTCAGTGTGGCGATTCCTCAGGGATCTAGAACTAGGAATACCATTTGACCCAGCCATCCCATTACTGGGTAGATACCCAAAGGATTATAAATCATGCTGCTATAAAGACACATGCACACGTATGTTTATTGCGGCACTATTCACAATAGCAAAGACTTGGAACCAACCCAAATGTCCAACAATGATAGACTGGATTAAGAAAATGTGGCACATATACACCATGGAATACTATGCAGCCATAAAAAAGGATGAGTTCATGTCCTTTGTAGGGACATGGATGAAATTGGAAATCATCATTCTCAGTAAACTATCGCAAGGACAAAAAACCAAACACCGCATGTTCTCACTCATAGATGGGAATTGAACAGTGAGAACACATGGACACAGGAAGGGGAACATCACACTCTGGGGACTGTTATGGGGTGGGGGGAGGCGGGAGGGATAGCATTAGGAGATATACCTAATGCTAAATGACGAGTTGATGGGTGCAGCACACCAGCATGGCACATGTATACATATGTAACTAACCTGCACATTGTGCACATGTACCCTAAAACTTAAAGTATAATAATAATAATAAAAAAAAAGAATTTAAAAAAAAAAAACCTGGGCCCAGAGACACATTCCCTACAAAGCTGATGAAGTTTATGTTCTAGAGACTGCTGGCATGCACCCCTTCCTGGGTCCTAGCAAAGTGTTCATAGTTTGCATAACATTTTAATTTTTTTTAAAAAAGAAGGGATCTGCCCCCTGCCTGGAGTCACGTTTTACCTTAAGATGCACACTTCAGAGGCCAGATGGGATTCCTCCACTGCTGTGGCTCACTGCATGTTCCAGGGGGGCAGACATAGCATTTAGAGGGAACTGAATGAGGTATTGCAGGTGGCTGAAGCTTACTTTTGTGTAACTCTCCTCTTTGTCCTCCTCCTCCAAGCCCCTGGAGCTATGCTGTCCAGTACAGTTAGCCACGTGTGGCTATGGAACTCTTAAAATATAGCTAGTCCAAACTGAAATTTCAAAGACTTACTATGAAAAAGGGAATGTAAAATATCTCATTAATACTTTTTTCTATTGATTACATGTTGAACTGATAATATTTTTAACATATTGGGTTAATAGATCAAAATTATTTCACCTATTTCTCCTCACTTTTTTAATGTGGACACTAGAAAATTTTAAATTCTATATGTGGATGGCTTATATTTCTACTGAACTGCTCTGCCCTGGAGCATTGTTATCAAGTTGCTGGGACCCCATCGTAGCTACCTTTAGTGCCGGATATGGGAAAAGCTGACTTTGTGAGATAAACACTGAAAAGCCTTTGAGCTCTGGCTAATTCACAGTATTAATATACATTAGGGAGGTTCTGTCACATTTGTCTGCAGGTTCATGTTGAGCTACTATGCAACAGTAGATGTGAAACGCATACTGAAAAGTGGATATCACATGCACTCCACAGAGCCTGGTCAAATGGGAAAGCTTATTTTACAAAGGGCAGAGGGACTCTGAGTAGATGATGTTAGTACTACTTGCATAAGGTCCACGGCAGTTAAGATTTTAACTTCTTCAATTTTTGAGCCCCAAATCCTGTCTGGATCTGACATAAAAGCTCTGATTTTTATTTTTTTTTTTTTAAACGAGGTCTCACTCTGTTGCCCAGGCTGGAGTGCAGTGGTGCAATCATAGCTCACTGCAGCTTCAAACTCCTGGGCTCAAGGGATCCTCCTGCCTCAGCCTCCTGAATAACTGGGACAACAGGCATGTGATACCATGCCTGGCTAAAGCTGTGACTTTATGATTCACTGAAAAAAAAAAAACAAGTCTTCTATGATCTTCCTACTCAAAGCGTGGTCTGAAAACCAATAACATTGGAACTACTTGGGAGCCTGTTAGAAATGCAGAACCTCGGGCCCCAGTCCATGCCTACCAAATCAGAATCCGTGCTTTAGTAAAGATCCCCAGATGATAGTTATGAGAAGTACTTTCTATGCGGTCTAGATTTTTATTGTGAAAGTATAATTAACATTGGATGTAAACATCCATGATTCAAAATCCTGTCGTCCAGTAGTGGGTAGCTAAGCAGTCCAGGTATATCCTATGTTGTGATTTACAGCAAACTGGATCTCCTTTATGTACCTGCTAGAGCATTTTCTGTCCAAGGGTGTGATTGGTGCATACCTTCATTGCACTGCAGACCCTTCCAGCCTGTGGCACAGGAACACCCATAGGGGTCAGGGAGACAGAACACATAAGCCTTGCATCCCTCTTGTCCACTGCACCTTTCTTTACAAGTTCTGCCAAATGTGTGCAGTTCACAAGCTTTGGGAGGAAAAGAAAAGATGATTCAGAGTCAAATATGCAACCCCTTGAAATACATAGTTCTTTGGATTCATTTCTCCTAGTCTAGTGAATATGGGAAACAGTCAAATCTCAGCTGTGGCATGGTAGGATGAACACACCCTTATGGCCCATTTTACTGAAAATGAAACTGCCCCACAGAGCAGACATCAGGGACATCACTCACAATCATGCGGGTTTGTGCAGTGCACAAACCTAGGGGGCAGCATTCACACTGTAAACATCACGGATCTGTATATTTATTATAACTTTCCAGTGGTTGGCATTAAAGAACCTTTAGGAAAAGGCACCTTTTTCTAATTCACACACAGGTACCATCTGACCTAACAGAGGCCATTTAGCTTCCATTCCCATCTGTGTCCAGATCTAAAATTCTAGATCCAGCAATGATGGCTTTTTAAATCCACAGCTTACTTATCAAGTCTCTTTACTTACCCTTCTCACATGTCCTTCCCATAAACCCAGGAGGGCAAATGCATTCTCCAGTATCTTCATGGCAGACACCATTGTTCATACAAGCAGTACAGAGATGGTTGCATTCAGGTCCCCACTTCTGGGCTTCACATCCTTTTGTTAAGGAAAACAAGGCTGTGGTGAGTAGAGCACATTCGCTCAACACATCTTTACTGAGCACCTACTGTGTGTCAGTCATTCAGTGGACAATGGTGAATAAAGATAAAATACAGGCTCTGCTCTCTAAAAGCTCATTGTCTAATATGGGACACAGACATGTAAACAGGAAATCACGACAGAAACAAAGACAAGGAGTACCTAACTCTGTCTGGTGGATAGAAGAGGGCATAAAGGAAGGCTTCCCAGAGTATATGGTATGCAAGCTGAATCTGCAGGACCAACTAAGTGGCAAAGAAGATAAGGCTGGAGAGTGTCTTCCAGGCAAAGAAAAGGCATGGGAAGACAGCATGGCATGTCCAGGGAGCTGCAGGTACGGTTACAGGCTGGAGCTGTGGTTTTCAAAGTGTGGTCTCTGACCAGTGGCATCCCCATTATCTGGGAATCTGTTAGAAATGCAAACCCCAGATCCCACCCAACCATGACCTACTGAATGAGAAATTCCAGAAGTGGCCTAGTAATCTGTGCACATTGGTGCCAGAAGTGTTGTGTTCAGTGAGAGCAGAGATTAGGAAAAACGCTTTGGTTTTCCTATCTCAAACAAGTATATATCAACATGTATAGGTATATCTGACCTTCCTAGAAGATGTACCCCATTTACCCTCTGAGTACACCTAGTACATGGTGTTATATCAGACTCCAGAGAAACTAGCTAAATGAAATAAAGGCAAATTGCTTCCTTGACATTCAGACTCTCCTGAGTAGTGGAATAAAAGGGGATGTCACTTGCTTCTCCCAAGTCCACAGAAACTTCATGTAAAGGTAGCTGTGAGGCAAGCTACTAGAAGCTGAATATTGCAGTTTTGCTATCATCATAACTTACATTTTTTAAGATTCATATTACAAAAAGGCTGCTCTGACATTTAATAGAAGTCAAGCACAGTAGTCATCCAGGAGGAAATAGGTCTTGGGTACGTGGAAAGATTCCTCTCGACTCAAGCCCAAATAGTCCTGCCTATAAAACACCATGCTATCTTTTATGTCCATAGAGGTGGCTAAGCATGGAGCATAAACTAGAGGAACCACACTTCTCATACTTCTATTGTCATTTTTCAATATTTATTTAGCTAATTATACATGTGCCTACTCTGATTGGGAATGACCCAAAGGACAGGGATTTATCTTATGATTCTGTATTCTCAACACCAACACAATTCTTGGCACAGAGTTATGACCAACACATTTTGGTAAATGAATGGGGGAACATAACGCAAAGCAAATGAATTGGAGTTGGCAGTCATTAGAGGAATGACAGAGAAGCCCAGGCATTTAGACCTGAAGACTTCAATATTTAATATTATGAAAACCTGATCTAGCTGGGGAAAATTCAGGGCAAATCATTTTCTTTCTATTTGTGAAGTTCCTGTAAAAATTACAGGAACATGTAATGGTGATATTTATGCCCCCACTTCAACAGTTATAATGGAGAAAAAAAGTTTTTACTAGTTCTAACTCTTAGATTTTTCAAAACTGAAAATAAAAATCACACATAAGAGTTAAATGACCTGGGAAGTATGGGATTTACAGAAGGCAATGTTTAAGCAGATGTTAGTCTAACCCAAGAGGTCCAACTCATCCCCCTAGAGCAGACACCTTTCAGTGAGACTGCTTTACTCATTGTGATCCCCCTTTTTATATGGATGATTATGCTGTATAAATGTGAGCTTCTAGTGCCTGTAACTTGTAGTACTTGACTCCACCCTTGTCTATAGCTCACTGGTCTAGGCTGATAGACATCTAATATATGTTAGGCCAATCTGATTATTTATCCTGGAAATTCAAAATTTGGAAGTGAAAGAAACATTGCTGAAGCTGAGACATGGTAAAAGCAGCATCTTAGAGAGAAAGCCCACTCCCTTACCTCCCCACACCCACCACAACTGAGCCTCAGCTCTTCCTTGAAGCTTATCTTTTCTGGAACTTGCTTTATAGTTTTTTTTTTTTGAGACAAGGTCTTGCTCTTTCAACCAGCCTGGCCCACTGCAGCCTCGACCTCCCGAGCTTGAACTATCCTCCCACCTCAACCTGTCAAATAGCTGGAACTACAGGCATGCATCACCATGCCTGGCTAATTTTTTATTTTTTGTAGAGACGGGGTTTTGCCATGTTGCCCAGGCTGGTCTCAAACTCTTGAGCTCAAAGTGCCTCTCAAAGTGCTGAGATTACAGGCATGAGCCACCGTACCACCCAGCCACTTTTCAGCTTTCCCATCAGTTTATTAAGAGTCCTTAGTGTCCCCCTCTGGTATGGTTTGGCTGTGTCCCTACCCAAATCTCATCTTGAATTGTAGTTCCCATAATCCCCACGTGTTGTGGGAGGAACCCAGTAGGAGGTAAGAGGTCATTTAATCATGGAGGCAGTTGCCCTCATGCTGTTCACATGATAGTGAGTGAGTTCTCATGAGATTTGATGGTTTTATATGGTGCTTCCCCCTCTCCTTCACTCTCATTCTTCTCTCTCCTGCCGCCATGTGAAGAAGGATGTGTTTGCTTCCCCTTTTGCCATGATTGTAAGTTTCCTGATGTCTCCCAAGCCATATTGAACTGTGAGTCAATTAAACCTCTTCCCTTAATAAATTACCCAGTCTCAGGTATGTCTCAATAAAGAGCATGTGAAATTAGAAATGATTTGCCCTGAGAAAAGAAAATGATTTGGCCTGAGTTTTCCCCAGCTATATCAAGTATTTGTAATATTAAATATTTAAGTCTTCAGGTCTAAGTACCTGGGTTTCTCTGTCATTCCTCTAATGATTGCTACCTCTTATTCATTTGCTTTGCAGCATAAGAACAGACTAATACAACCTCCAACCAATCCCTGGTTTTTGCTTAAGAAGCCATGGTTAGTTTCTGTTATTTGCAACTAAAAATCCTAACAACCTAACAACTACACCATCACAAATGGTGGCCTCTCCATCACTTACTCCGGACTATCAGCCTGGTGAAGGCCGAGGTGAAGAGGTTTCCTCCTATATACCTGGCCGAGTACACTCCAGCATCCTGGGGCTGAGCATGAGGCAGGTGTACTTCTAGAATATCAGGTACTTCATGCCGGGGCACTGAATGGATGAAGGAACCTAGTAAGAGGGAAGAGTGAAGAACCATAGGTCACACTGAAACATACCTGCTTCCTTGTCTGGTTTCTCCACTTAATCAGCTTTCCCTGACATGGTCAAGAAAATGTGCTCTCACATATTGGATGTGGGAGAAGAATGAAAATGCCGAACTATTCGGTACTCTCTCAATAGTCAAGAAAGTCATAGTGATAGAACAGATAGGTTAGTCTGTGGGATCTACCACCAAACACAAGAAGATGGGGGTGGTCTAAGTTCTTACATTCTACAGGGAGAGGTGAACATAGTTGGCAGGCAAAGTTAGGTGAAAAATGATAGGTAACCCTGTCAACTAACCAATTAACCAGGAGATATCTATAATCGCTACTCCAATCTGGAAGTCCTATCCACTCATAGACTTCAGAATGATCCCCATCAATATTCCAGCTGGATAAGACAACTGACACTGGGTGGTACGAAACCATAGCTAGGACCTAGACACATTTGGATTACACAGTTGGACCGCCAGAACTGCTAGCAATTGGCTTCCCATGTTTACTGTGGTAATTTCCTAAACCGTGCAATCAACAATGTTACAATCAAAGAAACTCACATTTTATATGGCTGAAGTTGGGATCTCACATTATGATGGGGTTTTATTGTATGTACCTACACCATGTACATTCATATATATGAATTCCACTTTAATATCCTTAAGTAACCAAATATGTCACCTAAGAGGGCTTCTATCATACACAGAATTTGAAAGCTTGCATCATAGCAGCTTTAATTCAAACATCTGCCCACAAGACCACAATAGGAAAATGATCCAATATGTTGTACGTTATCTGATATCTCACATCGTACTGGGGAAAGCAATGAAACACATACTCACCATTTTTGTAAATCACTGCATCTTCTTCTTTAATCAATACCTTTTTGAAAGATATGTTCACGTTATCTCCCTTGTCCACAGTCATAGTTAAAGTAGCTGGCAGGAAGGAAGCTTTTAAAAGAGAGAAAACAAATACCAAAAATGGGGTCACACATTTTCTCCAGGAGCAACTGAGCTTTGAGACTCAGAAAATGAGGGCTGGCACTTGCTAGGTGTCAGATGGTTTTTGGAAGGTGAAAAACAGTGGTGGCTAATGCGTTTTAATCTTTCTTAACATTATGTACCTTTTTAAGAATCTGATGAAAGGGATGGTCACTTCCTTTATAAGAGTGTAAATATATACAAACAATATGCCTATACACAATTTTTCTATTCAGTGGTTGGGGAGATGAGGACTTTATGTTGATTAGTTCAGAATGAATATCCCTTATCTCAAATACTTAGGACCAGAAGTGTTTCAGATTTTATTTTTCCATTTTGAAATATTTGCATTATGCCAGCTAAGGATCCCAAATCAGAAAATCTGAAATCCAAAATGCTCCAATGAACATTTCCTTTGAGCATCAAATTGGCTCTCAAATATTTTTGGATCTTGGAGCATTTCAGATTTCAGATTTTTGGATCTGAAACACTCAAACTGTACCTATTATCAAACTAAGTCCTGATACTAACAATAAACTATATTAACTATGAATCTGCCATCCTTCTCCAATCCCAAGTATTCTTAAAGTGGAAAAAAAAACATGAATGAAATCTGAGTTTCCCCAAAGTGAAAGAGAAAAAAAATTTACCAAATGGCTTTTCCCCTGGTCCTTTTGTGTTGCTGTTGTTCCAAATAATTCTAATTGCTTTAGAATGCCCCATGCATTGCTCAAATAAAATGAGCAAAATGCTGGACTTACTACTTATGGTGTAAATATTGGAAGATTGAAGAATAAAGACAAGGATGGAATCTAATATCTTGCCTTCTACCTTTTAATTATATATGTATGAACTGACACAGTTATGGAACTGGACAGTACTGACAAGTAACTGGGAAAATTATTTTATATTTGACTTATAAAATCATAAGCCAAGGCCAGGCACAGTGGCTCATGCCTGTAATCCCAGCCCTTTGGGATGCCAGTGTAGACAGATCACTTGAGGTCAGGAGTTCGAGACCAGCCTGGCCAACATGGCGAAACCCCATCTCTACTAAAAATACAAAAATTAGCCGGGCATGGTGGGACATGCCTTTAATTCCAGCTACTCGGGAGGCTGAGGTAGGAGAATTGCTTGAATCCGGGAGGCGGAGGTTGCAGTGAGCCAAGATCATGCCACTGCACTCCAGCATGGGCAACAGAGCAAGACTCAGTCTCAAAAAAATAAATAAATAAAAAATAAGCCAATTGATTGAAAATTTCTGTTACTGTGTCAAGCTTGCCATGCAACATTGACTGATTCCCTTGGCTTATTGGACAAGATATGTGAATAAAATCTTCTAACTTTCTTCCAGCAACAAGAGTTTCTGAATTCGCTTAACTTATATCATAATCTGCAGAAAGCCAAACTCTGTGACATAAGGAGGCATTAGCTTTAGGCTTTAAGTTAAGCCAATGTTAACAATATAAGGATCACCACTAAAGGAAGAGAAACAGTCTATCTAACTTTCCTCAACAAGAGGGCAAGAGAGAAGAGAAGGAAACAAAAGACATAAAATGAGAAAAAAAGGACCAGAGAAAATCATGGTGTGGAAAAGACAGGATAAGGTGGCAGACGTTATGCCAAATGTATGTTAAAAGACAGGAGCTCACATCAAATTCTGATCAGAAAATCTTAGATTCTAGAATCTCAATTCTAAAACACACACACACATAAAACTGTGTGCTCTTTTCATGAAGTATACATTCAACATCATGGCACATAAGATTGTGAATAAAGGGATATAAAAATATATAGCAAACTAATACTAAATAAAGCTAGTATTGCAACATTTATACAGAAAAAATTATTATAAAGCTAAAAATTAGGGATATAGATGGTCATTATGTAATGATAAAACAGAACCATCTACTAACTGATAAAACCTTGTTAGATTTTATTCACGTGTCATGTTCAGGAAAATATTGTAATCCTGAAATTATATATGCATCTAACAACAGAATTTCAAAGCTCATGAAACAAAAAGTGTCAGAATTAAAGAAACTGACAAATCTGTGAACACGGTAGAAACTTTCAGAAATTAATCAAAAAGACTGAAAATTACTAAGGAAATCTTTAGAAGATTTTAATAACACTGTTAGAGATCTGTTGAATATTCATTAACCCCTTGCTCAGTTATTGAAATACACATTATTTACCAGAACACTGCCTGTTTATCCACAAAGCACATCTCTGTTAATAACAAAATTCTCTGACCAGAATGCACCTAAATTAGAAATTAATAGCAAAACATCCTGTCCCCCAAAGTAAGAATTCCTATAATTCAGACCAGGACCAAGCCTTGGGATCGTAGGGATCCTGCTGAGGACCTTGTGATGAACCAGCTGGTCGCTGTGCCCTCATTCTCATCTCATCCGTGGCTTTCAGATGGTGGTTTGAGAAAGACTAATCAAGTGCTCTGCGCGCCACTGGCTGAGACAACTACCCTGGGAGGGCTCCGAACCATGCTCAGAAGGACCTGGGCTTTAGGTTTGTCTGCTTGTTTTCATCGGCTGTGGGCTGTGCCTGCGGATCCTAGCATGGGTGCCTTGCACAGACTCCCCTGGTGGTCAGGTATGTGAATGCCTTTGGTGCAGATGATGACCTGGGGGCAAACCCAGAGAGAGCACGGGGTAGATCATTCCAGCAGTGTGAGCGCTGGAATCAGACACATTCCTGGGCTTGGATCCACCCTCTGCCACCCTTTTTGAAAGCTGCTTCACCTCTGCAAATCTCAGTTTTCTCATGTGTAATTGAAAAGTAATGATATCTACCTCCAAAGGTTGTTAGTAATATTAACTGATGTAGGCTAAGCCCTGAGGTGCCTAGAAGAGGTCGGTATCCTTCTAATATAAACAGCAACACTGCTGTGCTGACATTTGTGATATGAACATGAGGGACACTTTTCTCCAGAGCACTAAAATGAGCCAGCCATAAAGGAGGAGCAGACAGGGGGCTGGATGGCGAGGGGGGCTGTCTTTGTGGGGCTTCTGCTCATGTTGCCAAGTGCTTCATTTAGCCCTCCAAATGCATGCAGCTCTTGCTCTCTGTGGCATGCTCCTGGACTCCTATGAGAATTTTTTTCTGACCATTTCATGCTGTTGTTCCTGTCTATATGGTTTGTTTATATTTTCTGCTCCTTTGTGTGAGCATTGTTTAGCTGACCG
Organism: Gorilla gorilla gorilla; assembly: GCF_029281585.2. Classification (NCBI taxonomy): domain Eukaryota; kingdom Metazoa; phylum Chordata; class Mammalia; order Primates; family Hominidae; genus Gorilla; species Gorilla gorilla. The sequence goes on from NC_073237.2 coordinate 37,263,970, forward strand.
TGGGACTTCTCACTCAGTATTGTGTTCTGAAAGGAACCAAGGTTCCCCAGTAGGCTCAACTCCAAGTAGCTTTCCCCCCACCACTCTGTGGCTCTTTATTATTTAGGACTGTGCTTTTTAAGCTCCTGTTTTCTTAGGGGCATTATCACACCAGAGTTTCACTGCTGTCCAGAGTTTACCTCTGCATGAATGTCTCTAGGCTGATTGTTCTCTGCTGAGTACTAACGAAGGAAATCCAGCATTCATGTTCTACTTTGCGCTTTCTGATGACACAGGAGCCTGGCTTGTATTCAGTACACATATATTGATGCTATGTGACTTGACTAGACCATAAAAACAATAAATACCTTTTAATAGCGCCTACTATGGACCAAGTGCTGTTATAAGCACTTTACGCAAATTTAATTGTCAACCTGGGGGCGGTGGCTCATGCTTCTAATCCCAAAACTTTGGGAGGCCAAGGTGGGAGGATCTCTTAAGGCCAGGAGTTTGAGACCAGCCTAGGCAACACAGGGAGACCCCCCCTCCATACAAAAAAAACAATTTAAAAATTAGCCAGGTATGGTAGCACATGCTTGTAGTCCCAGCTGTTCAGGAGGATCACTTGAGCTTAAGAAATCAAGACTGTAGGCCAGGCGTAGTTGCTCACGCCTGTAATCCCAGCACTTTGTGAGGCTGAGGTGGGCAGATCACAAGGTCAGGAGATCGAGATCATCCTGGCTAACACATTGAAACTCCATCTCTACTAAAAATACAAAAAATTAGCCGGGCGTGGTAGCAGGCGCCTGTAGTCCCAGCTACTCAGGAGGCTTAGGCAGGAGAATGGCGTGAACCCAGGAGGCGGAGCGTGCAGTGAGCTGAGATTGCGCCACTGCGCTCCAGCCTCAGTGACAGAGTGAGACTCCATCTCAAAAAAAAAAAAAAAAAAAAAAAACAAGACTGTAATGAGCTACTGCACTCCAGCCTGGGCAACAGAGCGAGACTCCAACTAAATAAAAATTACTTTTTATAATATCCCTATGAGATAGGTACTACAATTATCCTAATTTTACAGATGAGGAAATTAAGGTACAGAGAAGCTAGGTAACCCTGTCCAAGATCACACAGCATATACATGGGAGAGCCAGGATTTGAACCAAGGAATCTCGCTCTGGATGCTTTCATAGATTATGTAATGTTAGCACTCAGAAGGCTTTAAGGTCCAACCACCTCATTTTAAATTTGATACTGCTGAGGCCTAGGTTGGAAGATAACTTGCTTAAGATAATTTGGATGGGCTAATTCACGGGAAGAAGTTAACTAAAAATATAATTCCTTATTCCATAAGGGCTGGAGAAGAAAGTAGGTGGTAGTAAAAGTTATACACAAGTGAAAACACAGATGAAAAACAAGTGAGCTCAATTTCAGTCATCTCCTTTCAATTTAATTGTTGTGTAAGTACTACAGGAAATAATGTAGTTTCATATCTGTGATTATTTTGTGCAATTTCACCACAGTCCTGTGAAGACAGTATAGCTACAGTTTATCCATATGGGAGACGGAGTTAAGGAAGACTAAGTCCCTTACCCAAGGCCTCTCAACAGTGAATAAATGTGGAAGTTGAGACACAGACTCAAGACCTCCGCCCCTAGTTCTCCAGACTTATCATTCTCCAGGTCCACCTCCTTAGCTCTCAATTCCAGCCACTTTGAACTGTATTCAGTTCCTCAGCCAGATCTCATCACTCATGCCCAAGTCATGAGTTTTCTTTCTTCTTTTCTCCTCCTTTTCTCCTCAGCCTCACCAGCTCCTGCTCATTCATCAGTTTCCATTTAGGAATCTTCAGAGACCTCACACAACACCTGGAACACAGGTTAGACGCCCTCATAGCTACTCCCTAAATACCCTGCATTTTTTCCTTATATCCCCACTCATGGTATATATCCCCTACTAGATTGGGTGTTCCAGGAGGGCAACATCACATCTGTTTTGAAAGGTAGCACAGGGTGATGGTTAAAGCCAGGCTTCTAGAATCAGCCCTGACTTCACCTTCCCAGATCCAACACTCACTAGCTAGTAAATGCATGTAAGTTACAATAGCTAAGCCTCATCTATTATTAGTGGGGTCTCAAAAGTCCTCATCTGATATATATTTGATAAAGACTAAGTTAGTAATACATATAAAGTTGCTAGGGGAATGTCAGGCATACAAGTATTCAGGAAAACATGTGGCAAAAATAGAGGCTCAAGAATAATTGTGGTGGCTGGGCGCACTGGCTCACGCCTGTAATCCCAGCACTTTAGGAGGCCGAGGTGGGTGGATCACAAGGTCAGGAGACGGAGACCACACTGGCCAACATGGTAAAACCCTGTCTCTACTAAAAATACGAAAACAAGCTGGGCATGGTGGTGCGCACCTGTAGTCCCAGCTACTCGGGAGGCTGAGGCAGGAGAATCACTTGAACCCAGGAGGCAGAGGTTGCAGTGAGCCGAGATCGCACCACTGCACTCCAGCCTGGGTGACAGAGCAAGACTCCGTCTAAAAAAAAAAAAAAAAAAGAAAAATTGTGGAATGAAAGTATAAATGAACTAAACTGTTTCAGATTTTCCCATTTTCTTGATGCTTTTAACATATTCCTTTGTGTTATTTAGGTGCAAATGGCTCTTCTCTATCAACTTCGTAAATTATGTTGGGAAGTTTGATATTCTTAATATAAAGCTATTTCTCAAATGAAAGTAGGAATAAAATAACCCTCTGTTTCTTCTAATGGATCAGTTTGAAACAGGTCTTTGGATCTGAAAATGTTTCAAACTTTATATATAATTTCCTACCCCCAAATGAAATCACCAATGAGGTTTGAGTCAAACTGCTGTTGACTATTTTGGATGATGCCATTGATAAAATCCAGTTTGGCTGTTTGGGGTGTGTGAGCCAATTTAAGCTGTGTTTTGGCACATCTCAAATGGATTTTCCACTTCCTCCACAGATGTACGAGTCAGCAGCAAGCAGAAATATACTGATGTTTATTTTATCCTGCTGTGTCCCTAGGCAGGCATTTCTGAGTTTCCATAATGTTTTAATAACGAATTAATAGTGACATGAAAACATAGTTTTGGAGGTTTTTCCTGATTCACCATAAAGGATTTCACTTTCTTCAAACCAGATTTCCCCCACTGGATGGTCAGCAAGAAAAACAGAACCTGTTCATCAGCCTGAAATGCTGTTATTGTTAAAATACAGGAGAGAACATACCTATTTTTCCATTTTGTGTAAAACTCCATAATATGTGAATGCATAGTAAAAATTTCTACAATTGAGTAGGAAAATTATCTCACCAATTTATTACTCAAAGAAATTACAATAATCCGTTGTTAAACATTTACTGTGAAGCAGATAATGTAATTGGTAATAGTTAAGTGCCTCATTTAATTTCCAAATATGTGTGATAAAATCTCTATCCTTATTTTTTTTCACATGACGAAAAAATATGACTTCAATTAAGTAACTTGTCCTGAGCCACACCACTCAGTTGCAGAGGTAGACGCGAACCCATATCTGTCTGACTTCCACTCTCATACCTCTACTCTGTGCCCTGGGTTGCTTTTTAGGACTTCAGGTAGGATCATTGTACTTTATAAAACAAGAGTTCAGAATCAGGGAGAGTTGCTAACATTAAGTGAGAATGATATCCAAAGGGTAGCGTAGTGGTAATAAATACTGGCTCTGAAGTCAGATCACTTGGCATCAAATGCCATTCCCACCATTTACAAGCTGCTATTATTCTTATTACTATGTACCTTATTCTGCAATATATTGCTTTACCTAAGCTTTCAGGGACACGTTCACTGTGTAAATCAATGCTTCTTGTATATACCAACTTATTTAAAACAAAACAATTTTGTAGGTATTATTATACCCATTTCACAGATGATGAAAAATGAGACCAATAGAAGTTAAATAACTTGCCAAAGGCCACACAGCTGGTGAGTGATGGAGAATGAATTAAAACTCAAGTGAGTATAATTCTAAAAGCCATCTTCTCGTTAATGTTTCTCACTATCCACGTCTGCCTTTGCCTTATTTAACTGAAGTTAAGCCATCCTTTACCTGTGGTCACCTAGCCTCTCAGTTTGGGGGGATCATTACTGTGGGTTTTTAACTCCCAATGTTCTGGTCCAGTTTGCTTTACATGTTCTTATTTATACATTGTCAAGGATGACCTCAGGACAGTGCAGCAAGGACACAGTGGCACTTCACATTTTGTTCCCACGAAATGACTGGGGCATAATCTCAGATCATCTTCCTTTAGAATGTGGAAACATCAGCAGAAGAATATTAGTCTTTATACAAGTCAAATCCAAAATGACACATGTGAAAAATAATAGAGCTGACTTTCAGCCATGATAGCTTTGGCACACCTCACATCCCTTTGTTCAACCTCTCTTCCCTCAACGGAGAGCTACATTCCTGGGAATTTCTGTTGTGCACTTTTCCCACTTGCCCTGCTGTCATTTAAAGGTGAACATTCTAGTTTTGCTAAGAAAACCCTTTCCTTCATTAGTAATGAACAGCAATTTTATTACTTTTGACCTTAAAATGAGTTTGTTGCCTTCAAATCTTTTCATTACTATCATTAGTAAATTGAAAGAAATATTTTCAGGTGGACTCAAGTTAGAGGCTAACTCTAAACTGCTACTCAAAGCGTGGTCCATGGTTGAGCAGATTCTCATCACCTGGGACCTGGGTAGAACTTCATAATCCCAGGACTGTCCCAAACAACCTATTAAATCAGAGTCTGCATGTTTACAAGAACTACAGGTGATCTGTAGGCATGTTCAACTTTAAAAAGCATTGATCTAAAAAAAATGCAGACTACAGATGGTTAGATTATAAAAGAAACAGCCAATCAGCAATGTGCAGAGGTGTGTTACTTAACTGGATCAGCTTTCTAAAAGTCAGGCCTGGTGGGCTCACACCTATAATCCCAGCACTTTGAGAGGCCAAAGTGGGAGGATGGCTTGAAGCTAGTAGTTCAAGACCAGCCTAGGCAGCAAAGCAGGACCCCATATCTATGAAAAATTTGTTTAATTAGCCAGGCATGGTGGTGCATGCCTGTAGTCCCAGCCACTTGGGAGGCTGAGGTGGAAGAACAGCATGAGCCCAGGAGGTCAAGGCTACAGTGAACTATGATTGTGCCACTGCACTCCAGCCTGGGCAACAGCAAGACCCTTGTCTTTAAAAAAAAAAAAAAAAAACCCTAAACAGCTGACAATGTCATTATTTTATGTAATAACAAGTCCTCAGTCCACAGCTCCTGTGGTTATGATGATACTAATTTGGAAAAGACTCCTTCATTTTAGGAATCAGCAGCCCAGACAAAGTGGCTGATAGGGGAGAGGCCAGATCATTCCAGGCAGAACAAAGAGAGGTCACCTTAGCTGGAATTCTGTACCTTCCTCCCAGCAGACAGCATCAAGAGCACCAGAAGTCTGCCTGCCTGTCCAGGCCTGGAACCTTAGAATACAATTATTAAATAATATTTGCAACACCATCTCCTTCAACTGCCATCACACAGGTGGACTGGTCTAAAGATTTAGCTTAAGGCCCACTTTTATTTTGAGAGAAAGACTTCATCACATCATCGCCTTCTGGGGTGGTAGCAAGTCTTAATAATCCTCCCTTAGAGGAGCCTTTCAAAATCCTCCTGCAAAATTCTGGTGTTTTCTGAGCTGGACCTGGGTACTCAACTGCTAAAATTAAATCATGGTCCTTTTCCAAAAATGGTAGCCTGCAAAGAGGGCCCTAATTATTCATCCCTCCCTGTATCCCTGACTCTTTGTCATTTCAGTTTGTAGTGCCCTCTCACTCTGACACTAGGCTCAGCTACTTAACTGGCTTAGGTTGATAAAATGAAGCAGAAGTGATAGTGTACAATTCTGAGCCTAGGTTGCAAAGAGCCTCATGTCTACATCTCATGTACATGAAATGTAGATGGCAGTGGTACAAAAAAATAGAAACACATGAGGCTCCTGGCAACCTAAGCTGAGAATTGTACACTATGACCTTATACTACCTTAGCCTGCTATAGTATAAGGAACTGAGCAAAGTTGCCCCAGCCAAGGCCAGCCTACTAAGCCTATAGCCAGGCAACACTATATATGTAAGGAATCCCAACCAAGGTCAATACATTCATCTAATCAACACAGCTGACTTAGACTCACAAGCTATACATGCTCATTATTGTATGCCACTGTGGTTTGTGGTTATGTTACACAGCATTATTGTGGCAATAGAAAATTGATACACTGGCCGGGCATGGTGGCTCACGCCTGTAATCCCAACACTTTGGGAAGCCATGGCGGGAAGATCACGAAGTCTACAGATCAAGATCATCCTGGCCAATATGGTGACACCCTGTCTCTACTAAAAATATAAAAAATTAGCTGGGTGTGGTGGTGCTTGCCTGTAATCCCAGCTACTTGGGAGGCTGAGGCAGGAGAATCGCTTGAACCCGGGAGGCGGAGGTTGCAGTGAGCCAAAATCATGCCACTGCACTCTAGTCCGGTGACAGAGTGAGACTCCATCCCAAAAAAAAAAAAAAAAGAAAAGGAAAAGAAAGTTGATATACCAAATAACTAATTAAATTAAGTTACTGATGGATATTCCCCTTCCAAAATTCTTATTTATATTTAATTTTCTCCTGAAAATATTAACTTCCATTAAGGGTATTTAGGGACAAGCAAAGCAATGTATCACATGAAAAATCAAATAAGAAAGCTCAAAATAGTCAGTAGTTTGGCAATGAACACTTGTTCTCATTGCTATGATTTTCATATTACATACATCATCTATCCATAAGTACGATGATGCCCTTAGAACATATGAAATATTTCATCTCACAAAGTAGGCACAGTATCTAGTTAAGGGGTTGGACTGGGTAGTCTCCTTTATCTCTAACATTCCATGTACCAGACACGGTGATGCATGGAAAGAGACAGACAAGATCGTCAAGCTCTACATTCAGGTAGTGCATGCCCTGCCCCTGAGGCAGCAGCTGCCAAGACAAAAGGTGTGTGTGCTCCTCAGTGGGCCTCACCTGCCCAAAACTTAGGGGCATGTTACCTTGTTGACGCATCTTCATGGTTCGTATCCTGATTGCCTCTCCTCGAACTCGTCCTTCACAGAAATAAGCACCATTGATCTTACTAGCCTTTTCTCTCTTCCAAACAACTTTTTTAGCCCATTCTCTGGTCACATCTTGAGTAACTTCCAGCGGATCCTGGTGCTGGTTCATTAAGGCTTCAAAGTCCCTTCCTATGGTGATAGGCTCATGGGGGCGCCACCCAGAGGCAATGCAGGTGAGAGATGTTTCAGCATCAGATACAAGAGGTAGGGAATTGATCAAGATCAAGTCCATGGCACCTTCCACAGTTCCTAAAAGGAAAGAGAGAGAATAATGTATGACTAAGGTTATTAACATGACCTCATTGGGTAAACTGGTGCTCACAAAGCCTTGTCTTAAAGTTGTGTGAGGATTCTTTCTAAAATGCTGTTCTGACCATGTGCCTATCTTCCACTGGACAAAATCCAAAACTCTTTACCAAGGCATCAAGACCCTTCACCAGCTAGACCCTGCTAACCTCTCCTGCCCCACTGCATACCCTAGTTGCAATGGACTACCCATTATTTCCCCAACAAGCCGTGCACTAGACATAGCTGGGTATTCAGGAAATGTATGTTGTATTAAGATGAATTAATAATAATGACATTATCATTATTCATTTAACTATTAGTTATCAATTGATGCTAATGTGATACTGTCACAATAATAAAGTATTCTAAAGAAATATATCAACTACATAAACTTATGCCTTATAGATTCTCATTTTTAAAGAATTGCACATTAAATACCTCAAGATAAGTGACAGACAGTGACTAAGTGAAGTCTTCATTTCCCTCAGGGCCTCATTTACTCCATCACGATTCTTGTAAAGATTAAACAAGATAAAATACATAACTTGCCAACCACTCTGTCTGTTATATATTGCATACTCAGTGATTATTATTTCATTTCTCTTTATTCTGTTTCCTGAACACTTAGCCCCAAACCTTACCCTCTCCCCAAATGTAAAAACAAAAACAAAACCTTACCCAAACTTTAAATTTTATGAATTTGTTCTGTAAATGAGGAAGTACACTTTTAAAAAGAAAATCCTCTCATGTTATTTTCTCACTATTTCTCTTTCTTTCTTTCTCTCTCTCCCCTCCCCACCCCTCCCTTTTTTGATTTCTAAAGGTTCTAACATGAGCAGATAGAGTCTGTGCCTATTCTCTCCTCTTTAAATGTGGAAATATCAAGGATGGAAAATGTTCTCTAGCTCCAGTGATGGTTGGCTCTCAAATGTGCATAAAACAATCAGGGGACTAGAAAAATCAATTGAGTGATGAGGGCCCAACTAGAGTTTCAGAGACCTTTGTGTAGAAGTGATTCAAATAAGCTACATGTTATCTTACTGAATGCCCATTAAATTCAGCAACTCTGTGAGGTATGCACCATTATTTCAATTTTAAATATGAAGAAATGAAGGCTCAAAAGATTGAGCAGCTAGTTTCATTTTCCACAGCTATTGAAGGCAGAGCTGGGATTCAAATGCTCACTGGTCTTTCATTCCTTGGATACAAGATACTCTTTCCTACCTCAAAGCCTTTGCTGTTCCTTCTGCCTGGAATGCTTTTCTCCACTCTTGGCATGGCCACCTTCTGCTTGTCCTTTGGGTCTCAGCTTAAGTGCCACTTTCTCATAGAAGGCTTCTCTACCTGCCTTATCTATAATACCTATACACTCTCATCCCATTGACCTCTAATTTGGCCTCCTGTTTTATTCATACAGATTACCATAATTTGTGATTATTTTATTTACTCTCCCTCTAAATGATAAACTCCAAATGTTCTGTATAGGAACAGGAATTTAGGAATTGGTTTACAATGGAATATTCTCCGTAATCTCAACATATAGAGGACTTAAGTATTTGTTGGATGAGTGTATGGATGGATGGGATGGATGGATGGGCACATTTTATTTCAGATCTGCCTGACTGAAGTCCATCCATTTGCTCGGCTTCCAATTCTAGAATAATAAGGTTAAAAATGAAAGTGCGGGCCAGGCACAGTGGCTCATGCCTGCAATCCCAGCACTTTGGGAGGCCGAGGCAGGGGGATCACCTGAGGTCAGGAGTTTGAGACCAGCCTGGTCAACATGGTAAAACCTTGTCTCTATTAAAAATACAAAAATTAGCTGGGTGTGGTGGTGGGTGCCTGTAATCCCAGCTACTCGGGAGGCTGAGACAGGAGAATCATTTGAGCCCGGGAGGCAGAGATTCCAGTGCTGCGCTCCAGCCTGGGCGACAAAGAGCAAAATTCTGTCTCAAAAAAAAAACCAAAAGTGCTCCCCCTTGTCTGAACTGAATTCCTTGCCCATATTTAACTGTTTTGGGGCAAAAAAACATTATTCCCAATGTTTTGGGGAAAAAAACATTACAATTTTTACAAAATGCCAAAGAAAAGTGACCAATGACTGCTGAGCGTTTAAGGCTAATATTCATTTACCAGAATTTTTGAGCACCTACTTATGTCAAGCATTGTACCTGATATAAAGTCCTCATACAATTTGTTTTTAATGGCAATTGCCAGTGTTTACTGTATTCAGTGATGTTTTGAGGATAATCTTGGTACAAATTAAACCTTTATCTGAATGATTAGGAAGAAAAATTTCAAAGTCAAGTCTTCATGTAAGTAGGAGTTACACCTGCATTTTATCGTAATATTAACTCATTACATGAGATTGAGGGAGAAAATCTCCACTAGAATGAGTTCCCAAGCCTGGCCTTGAAGCATCCATTTTACTTCTAGCCTCATTGGTAACTTTTAAGATCTCAGGACAGAGAATACAAGTTAGGATAGTAAAAACATTGAAAGAGACGACGAGCTACAAAGCCTAACAGTGGAATTACAGCCTCCGAAAATAACACCAGCACACACCTCCCCTTCCACGTACATACCCATGCCTGACTCTGAGTGAACACCACTTCATCTCTTACACTCACACATTCCAGGCATGTTCCAGAAAGAGTCATCAAGAGGAAGGAAACACTGTAATTCTTTCAACTCCAGTTCAATCCAGCCCCATTTCTAGGGCCAGTCGAGAGTCTTGCCAAAACCACAGGATCTGCTCTGAGCTCACAGCAGTGGTAGTGGCCGTGGTTTATTTAATAGCTTTAGGAAATAATACAAAATGCAGTTGATTTGAAAAGACAACCAAGCTATGTATAAATTATTTCTAGGTATGGATCTAGTTTCTTTTTCCTCTTGCTCGTTTCAGAGATCTCCCTTTACTTTCAGTGACGGAAAAGGAAATTGTGGCCTCTGGGAGTCTGGACTTGACTATACTTTGCTACCCTTGTTCAGCATGCCGGTTAAGGAAGACCTCCTCCACCAGCCAGCGCTCTGTCCTTTGTAACCCCATTTACAGTACCAGAAGGATCTTCTATGTGAGCTTTGGGTATAAGAAGACATACCTACCAGCTTCCTAGGATGGGTCTCGAAAATCACCTGCTTAGTTTTCTTAAAATGAGAATCTATAGTTGTATTTGCTAGTATCTGCCTAAAGAATTTCTAGAAGGTGACACATAAAAAGAAGAACAACAATGACCTATTTGGGGGAACTGGGTAGGTGGGGCAGAATGGTAAAAGGAAGACTTTTCCCTATACGCTTGTGTGTACTGGCTTTTGAACAATTTGACTATTATTCACATATAAACATTAAATGTAAAAAAAAATGTTATGGCCCATTCCTTAATAAGGGGCAGCTGGAGGCTGGGTGCGGTGGCTCATGCCTGTAATTCCAGCACTTTGGGAGATTGAGGCAGGTGGATCACCTGAGGTCAGGGAGGGATAGCCTTAGGAGAAATACCTAATGTAGATGACAGGTTGATGGGTGCAGCAAGCCACCATGGCATGTGTATATCTATGTAACAGACCTGCACGTTCTGCACATGTATCCAAGAACTTAGAGTATAATAAAAATAAATAAACAAATAAAAGAGAGAGAGAAAGAGAGAGAGAGAGAAAAAATGGCAGCTGGAAAAGAATCAAGAGCCATGGACATATATGTCCCTTTATGTCTCATCCTTCATCCCTATATCTACTCCAAATCTCAAATTACATCCAAATAATGCATTTTTCTCTTTCTCTCTTCTTTGAACTAATAATAGGAAATGTGATGTTATCTCACAATGCTGAAAAATAAAGGAGTTAAAACTTAATGCTGAAAAAAAAAGTAGCCAAACAGCCTTTCAGAAAGAATAGAGCAGAGGCTCCACGACAATGAGTACAACTGTGGTCCGTGGCTTCTTGAAAGAGTTCTGCTGCTGACACCATGAAAGGCATGGCTTCCACTGCATATCTGGTGCCACTCAAGACATTTTCTAATAGAGACATTTCCTGAGAATCATTGCCAGAAGACAGATCCTATCTGGGCTCATACCAATATCAATCTCTCTGCTTAATACCCTTTCTTACATTATAGCACTATCCTCTCCAAATCATGTTGGGGACGGATAGTGAGTTGTTTCATCACAACTATATCTAAAGGGCTCTGATCAAATTCATTAATAGTTTAATTCATATTTCTATCATGAAGGCTAATAATTTGCTGAAACAAGATGCATATTTAATATCATACATCTTATAAGTTTTAGAGATTAATGCTATTTTTCCTTAACAAAGATCTCTCAAATACTTTTTCTTTTTTTGAGACGGAGTCTCGCCCTGTCGCCCAGGCTGGAGTACAATGGTGCGATCTGGGCTCACTGCAACTTCCGCCTCCCAGGTTCAAAAGAATCTCCTGCCTCAGCCTCTCGAGTAGCTGGAATTACAAGTGCCCGCCACCATGCCCAGCTAATTTTTTTTGTATTTCTAGTAGAGGCGGGGTTTCACCATGTTGGCCAGGCTGGTCTCGAACTCCTGACCTCGTGATCCGCCCGCCTTGGCCTCCCAAAGTGCTGGGATTACAGGTGTGAGCCATGAGCCCAGCCTCAAACACTTTTTCAATGTTTGCATAAAAGTGTGTCCTCGTTTATAAGGAACTACTTGGCATTGTGGCATGACGTCTACCAAGTTAATAACCAAGCATCACAATGGAAGCATAACAATCCTCTAAAATGTTTTGCTCACTGTATTTTCTGTGTTCCATATTGAACAGTATCTAATCTTTCTTAGTAGCGTCTTCTCACTAAATCTTATTATGGTGAACTCAAAATGTTGTTTAACTCTAGTTTTTATATTTACATTTTCTTGTATTCAATATTGCTATGAATAATGAGCCATTAACTAAGACATGGGAATATTTTTACTTAAAAATAGTTATGGCAATTATTGTGGGCCTGAATCAACACCCATATTATAGAATTTAATTACATTAGAAATTAGAGACAGAGCCATGTTAAACTGTGTTTAAAGAAACTGTAATTTCTCATTTTCTAAAAAGGTGCTCCAGAAGTTTCTGAGAGTGGAAGAGGTGAAATCAACAGAATGGACTCTAGATCCACACCCTCACCCACTCCCAGTGAGCTGCTCAACTTTATTTTTTCGCGGGGGGGCTTCATATAAGATTTTATTTGAAAGAAAAAAAATTTGCTTAATTAAAAACGTAAAACCTCAAAGGTCAGCAATTTTCATTTTTTCACAGATGAAGGGGATGAAAGGTCAAATATATCAATGAAAATACACTCTACTGCAGCACAACATGCTTGCTCCAATTAGCTTTTTTTTTTTTCCCACATTCCAGTTCACATACAGCTGCAGATGAAATCAAGTTCTGATTTACCCAGTTCCCTGATCTTCGAAGTGTTGGCAAGCTAGGAGACAATTTTAGGCAGGTTAAATTATTGCATCACAGGCTTATTCCCTTGTGCTTCTTACTACCTCAGAATTGTAGTATTGGGTGGAATTCTGCTAAGGTGTGTTTGGAATAATGCATCATGTCTTCAGAACAACTAACTGTATGGTCACTGTATGGTTTTTTGGAAATTTGGTATTAGCTATGGTTAAATTTTTCAAAAGGTGTTCATGGTAATTTCATCTTTGTAACAGAAGTAGGTATCTTAAAGTTCTAAATATTTGAAATACCAATTAGCACTTCCTTGGCCAAAGGCATTTCAGAAATCAGGGAACTGGCAATGAACTGAAAAGGTCTGAGTCAAAAGCATTTCTGGAATTAAGGCCGTGGCAATGAGCCAAAGAAGCAAAGACAACTCCCAAACTATCCAGGATATTTTGCGAAATTGTTTGGATTTTAGTTTAGGTTTTTTGTTTTTGCTGTCCTGAAAAAGAAAAATTATCTTCAGTTCAAAAAGCACTCATTAAGTTGTTTATATGTCCATTCATTCACTTACCAAGCAGACTTATTGCATGCTTCCCCTGTGCCCAGTACTGCACTTGGCCCTGGAGACACAGCAGTGAATATACAACCGTCTCGTAGCTTATAGGCAAATGTAGGAGACAGACATGGAAAACTAATCACATAAACACATAAATACAGATAGGTACTAAGAGAGAGAATTACAAGATGCTTATGAGACACCATAATGGTAAACTTTATCAGACTTGACTGTTTTGGAGGATGGTTTGTGTACTTTTAGCCTAAAGGAAAGTTGGGGTTAGCCAGGCAAAGCAAGAGAGAGATGAGAAGATAATCAGAAAAATCTTCCCCAGAATGGTAACTACTGAGCAGTAGTTACTCATTTTTCAAAAATGAGTTTTTAGTAGGACTCACTTCTAGAATGTTCTTTCTCTATCTTAAAGTTGCTATTAATTTCTTTCTGTTGGGCCCTAAGAACTACCAGCACTATTCCTCTGTGTCAACCCTTTGTTAAAGTATTTTCAGAATCTTTTCTGCCTTCTTGTCTCCCCTGAAGAAATCCAGCTCCCAGGCATGTTTCCAACACTTTAATCCTTTTTTATTCTCTGTCTTCCTTTTGTGTATATAGTAAGTCTCTGAGCAATAACTTCTTCCTCAAGATTCCTTCCAAGAAGATACTGGGCAGCTAACAAGAAGATACCAAAATATACAAGACTGGAAATAACTAAAGGAAGTTGCTAACATTTTTATTGTATAGCTGGGAGTTCAGAGTTATCCAGGGGCATCCTGGATGTGACTGGGCTGTGACTCTCTAACAACAAACTCCTGTTCTCACCCAGGAGTTGTACCAAGCCAGTTTCCCCAAAGGCCATGCCCGTTTCCCATCCCTGCTTTCCAGCCAAATGGGACCCTTGTCTGTCTGCTGGAGGGAATGACATCCTCTCGCCACCTTCAAACACCGGAAATTTTCCATCTAGGCCAAATAACACATGTGTTAGTTAGAATGAGGATCAGTCAGCTGGCAGGAAACTTTTTATTTCCAGGGAACAGACAGAGCATCCACACAACGAGACTTTACTGAACATTCATTTATATGCAAACTCCATTCTGTGAGGCAGTGGGGGTGCAGGAAGCATGGTTCCATCAAATCAAGGATTGTTTACACCGGAAGAGGTTTTACAGACTGCTTGGTGCAAGCCTCACACCTTATTTTTTTGAGACAGTGTCTCACTCTTGTCACCCAGGCTGCAGTGCAGTGGCGCAGTCACTGCTCACTGCAGCCTCGAACTCAAGGGCTCAAGTTATGCTCCCACCTCAGCCTCCTGAATAGCCAGAACTACAGGCATGCAACACCCCTCCCCCCAGCTAATCTTTAAATTTTTTGTAGAGATGGGGGTACCACTGTGTTGCCTAGGCTGGTCTCGAACCTCTGGGCTCAAGTGAAGCTCCTGCCTTGGCCTCCCAAAATGCTGGGATTACAGGCATAAGCCAACATGCCTGGCCAAGCCTTACACTTTATAACAGGCAATCTGAGGCATATAGAAAAGAGACCAGTTGGTGATTGCACAAAGGGTAGTGGTAGAGCCAGCCCTCAAGTGCTGATTTCTCTCCAGGGCCCTTTCTGTCACCCCAGAGTAGCAGTGTTAACAGCCAAGTCCTTAGTGTGAGGGAATATGGAATGTATATACATCTGGCAGGAGGGCACCTGGAGAATCCTGGAGTTTGGTAGAAACTGGGGGAAGAGAAAAAAGATTTTGAGGAGAGGTGGCTAAAAAGCTAGAAAGGGTACAGGACAGAGAAATTGAGAATATCTAGAGAGGAGTTTTGGCCACCTTACAGATTCCCTTAAGCCTGGCAGTGCTACCACATCATCTTCCTTACTCACTTTGTCTCAAGAGTGGGATGCTCTCTAAATGCACCGTGTTTATCAGCACCAGGATACCTGGTATGGGAAAAATGCATCTTTGGAACCAGACCACCTTTTTCTGGGCTCTTCTCCTGATTCAATTACCTGCCAAGTTCCCAACTACCCTTATGCTGCTCAAAGACATACATACCCACACCCACAACCAAGCATATCTATCTTCCAAGACAGCACTGAACAAAATTCAGTGTCTCCTCAGTGCCCTGTTCTTCTGCTCCCAACAGAGAAGGCAATTTGACTGATTTGCCTGCACAAAGAGGAGAATAAGCAAGAATTGCTCAAAGTGACAATTCACGGAGAACTATTGGAGGAGCAAATCAAAGAAACGAGTCTATAATGGAAGAAATTCAGGATTATATTTGCTAAGAGGAGATTGACAAAAGAAGTCACCTAGCCTTCCTAGTAGGCCTGAGATTATACCATGTAGAAAAGGAAGCTGACAATTTTTATTATATAATACATAATAAACACAATGCTAAGTGCTTTATAAACATTGTCCACTTGAATTCTCACACTATTGAAGGAAAGCATTTACACTCAATTTTATAGGTTAAAAAACCCTGAAATTCAGGAATGTTTAGGGATATGCCCAAGGTCACATAAGTAGAAAGATAGAATTTGAACCTATGTCTCATTGATAATAAGTTCCATTACTACCTACCATGCTTTAGTCTAAACACCATCCAAAAGTCAATTTTGCCCATCGCTGTATCTCTAACAATGAGCACAATGCCTGGTTTATAATAGGTATTCCATAAACATTGATGAATGAATAAATAAATAAATGAGTGAGTGAGATTGGCCTTCAGTGAATGAATTCATTCAATAAACCTTTATTACTATGGGCTGAGCTCTGTGCTGCTTTCTGTGGGTCAAGAAAATAATAAAAAATAAAATATGGTTTCTGCCTTCAAAAAGCTTACATTCTGGCCATCCAATGTCATGAAGAAAAAACACTGATAGATTTTATCACAGAAAAAGCCAAAATCTTCTATACAGCAAAAGATTATATAAATGAAGTTAAATGACCAAGTAGAAAAATACTGTTACATGTAAAACTTATGTTGCATGTAAAACTTAAGGAGTTAATATGTATAACATATAAAGAAATTTCATAAGTCATTGAACCAATAGCAGTTCACAGAGAAGGAAACACAAACAGCCAATCGCAGTAGATTCATGAAAAAGTGGTCACAATATTTTGCATTTCATTCCATCAAGAAGTGGAGTTTCTTTCTCCATCTCTTGAATCTAGGCTTGGCCATGGGACTTCTTTTGATCAATGGAGCATTAGCCAATGTGGCATAAGCAGAGGCTTGAAAATTGCTTGCCCACTGGGCTCTCCCACTGGGCTTGCACTCTTGCTGCTGCTCTATGGAACCCTGAGGCTATCATGAGGAGACGCCAAGACTCACCTGCTAGAGGATGAGAGACCAATCCAGCTTAAGCCAAAGAGTTTCCCAGATGACATACAGAAACATAAGTCATAATAAATGTTTGCTGTTTTACCATTATGTTTTGGATGCCTTGTTACTCATCAAAAGCTGATATACTCACAACATGTGAAAAGTTGAAAAGATGTTTAGCCTGACCACAGATCTCAAAATACAAACTAAAAAGACATCTCATTATTTGCCTATCAAATTGTCAAAGAATGGAGAGGGTCATAATATCTGGTGCTGGCTGTTGAATAGAAACATCTATATTGTTGATGGGCAGTGTAATTAGTAAAACATGTTTACAGGACGTGCTCGCAATATCTACAATAACTGAAAAGTTATATAAAAGCTAACCCTAATTCATCACTTATTATATGTCAGGTACTACTCTAAGTGTGTCAACACATAATAACTCAATCCTCATAGCAATCTAGGGAGTAGGTACTATGACTGTTTCCATTTAACAGAAAAGGAGACTATGACAAAGAGAGATTAAATACTTGGTAATTGTTACACAGCTAATTTGTAGCAGAGCTGAGATTGAAATTTAGGCAGACTGGTTTCACTCCATTCTTTCAACAATTAAACTATATTACACCATCTCATATCAAAAATGTCTAACAATTCAATGAAGTTGTTTTCAACAAATAATACTGGAACACTTGGACATCAATATGCAAAAAAAAGAGCCCTAACCTAAAACCACCCATGTATACAAAAATTCACTAAAAATAGATCGTGTAAAACATTAAAATACAAAACTTTAGGTATATAGAAGAAAATCTTCATGACACTGGAGTTAGAAAGTGATTGTTAGCTATGACACCAAAAATTAGCTGTCATAGACACCATGAATAAAAAAGAAATTGATACACTAAATTTTATTAAGATTTAAAACTTTAGTCTATGGAAGACATTGTTAAGAAAATAAAAGGACAAACCATGAACTGGGAGAAAATATTTGCTAATCACATATCTGGCAAATGACGTGCATCTAGAATGCATAAAAAGCTCTCAAAACTCAACAGTAAGAAAACAACTCAATTTTTTTAAATGAGCAAAAGATTTGAGACACTTCACCAGAGAAAATGTATAGATGGCAAATAAGCACACAAGATGTTTAATATCATTAAACATTATGGAAATGCTAAGTGAAACCACAATGAAATACTGCTACAAACCTATTAGAACAGATCAAAAAACAAAAAAAGAAGAAAGAAAAAAGAAAACCTGATAATACCCAGTGCTAAAGAGAATGTGTAGCAACTGCAATTCTCATCCATTGATGGAAGTAATGTAAAATGGGTGGTATAGCCACTGTGGAAATTGGTTTAACAATTTCTTGTAAAGTTAAACATACACTTACATATCACCCAACAATCCCACTTGTAGGCATTTACCCTTCAGAAATGAAAATTTATATTCATACAAAGAATGTTGGCCGGGTGCAGTGTCTCACGCCTGTAATCCCAGCACTTTCGGAGGCCGAGGCGGGCAGATCACAAGGTCAGGAGATCAAGACCATCCTGGCTAACATGGTGAAACCCCGTCTCTACTAAAAATACAAAAAATTAGCCGGGCGTGGTGGCAGGCACCTGTAGTCCCAGCTACTCGAGAGGCTGAGGCAGGAGAATGGCGTGAACCCGGGAGGCGGAGCTTGCAGTGAGCCGAGGTCACACCACTGCACTCCAGCCTGGGAGACAGAGCAAGACTCCGTTCCCCCCGCCAAAAAAAAAAAAAAAAAAAAAATAGAATGTTTATAGCAGCTCTATTTATTCATAATCACCCCAAACTGGAAGCACCCAAATACCCTTCAGTGGATAAATACATAAACAAGCTATAGTATATCCATGCTACTCAACAATGAAAAGAAAAAAACTATTGCTACTTGCAGCAACATGGCATTATGCTGAGTGAAGAAGCTAAAATCGTCTTTTACCTACTGTCCGACTGCATTTATATGACATTCTTAGAAAGGCAGGCCTGTAGGGATGAGACCAGATGAGTGGCTGCCAAGGATTAGGGCTGGGAGAAATCTGACTACAAAGGGGCAGCACAAAAAAGATTTTTGGGGTGATGGTACTATTCTGTATCCTGATTGCTGTTCTTAGTGGCAGATACATGAGTGTATGTGTTAAAACTCATAGAGTTGTATACACACAAAAGCCAATTATACTGTATATTAACTTTAACAATTATAATAAAAATGTATCTTTCATATTTACCAGTAAAAATATGCAAAGATATGGCAAGGATATTCATTGCAGCATATAGCCACAAATTGTAAACAATATAAAGTTCATCAACAGAAGCATCTCTAAATAAATAACGGTACATACAAGTAATAGGGTATTATAAGTTTGCATGAGCCTTGAAATATAAAGTGAAGAAAACAAGATGTAGAACAGTACGATGACATCTAAGCTTAGAAGTCATACACCAACCTGATAACAGTGTTACCTGTTGCTGATAAAACTGGCAGGCACATGGGGGCTGAGAGAAGCAGCAGCATAGAAGATATTAACTTATTGCTTTGCATGCTTAGTTTTGTATTTCATTTCCTCTATAATTTTAAAATAAAGATTTTTATTTATAGGAAGGCACACACAACTAATCAATCTAATGACATTGTTCTAATTAAATATTGACATGTCTGTCTTCTTCCTTAGACAATGAGCTTTCTGTCTTCAACGTCCCAGCACCAAGCACTGTGTTTGACAGACTACCCATTTTAAATATGTATGAGTTGAACTGGAACAATTCTAGCAGTAACTGAAAGTAATACATCTTAAACCCAGGTGACTATTTTGTGAATTACTAATTGCCTGACATGATTAACAGGACAGTGGAGTCATTAAGAACTTTGGTCTTGAAGTTCTGTCTTAATTTCCTCATGTGTAAAACAGGGTGATAGCTTCTAAATCATTGATTTCTGTGTAAAGGACTATTTGTATTATCATGGCACAAAGCCAGTTTGATCAAGTAAATCTGTGTGAAATTATGGTCTGTGTCATCCCAAGAGGAAGACTGTTTTTAAAGTCATCTTGGAGCTAAGACACCCTTAGAAGGAAGGACGGCTCATGGCTTTGTGTCCTGCTGTGTGCTTACCCTCCCTCACACTTCAAACCCACATGGGCAGGAAACAGGCCGATCAAGAGCTAAGGAAGAGTTCCTGTGTTTCCTTCAAGAGTCCTTTGATTCTTGCCCCCTTTTTTACAGGGCTGACCTTAACAGGAGACCAGTTCTCTGCACGTGCAAGCAATTCTGGAAAAGCAGTTTCACAACCAGCCTGGCAGTGTGGTGGCAGCCTTGGGGAGATCAGGGGGCTATTTGGAGATGAGCTTAAGAAGTTGCTTCTTGGGTCTTTGCCAGCTGAGCCTCAGGGAGACCACTCACCTAACCTAACCCAAAGAGCCCACATATGTGTCTCTAAGCCCAAGAACCCCCACTTACATTTTCTTCATCTTTAGAAGTGTGTGCACAGTCGATATTCTATTCCTGGCAACACTGTCTTGTGGAATTCTGTTTGTTCAACCTGACAATGAAACATACTCTCCCAATATTTTGCTCCAAGAATTCTCTTTTCCCTCCCTATATGTTGCTTCTCTTCCCTCTTGAACAGGAAAGGAGCTCTAAGTTCTGAAGCACAGTTCTCCAGCTCACTAGAGGGGACATATTCTTAGCTCAGTACTGGAAGAGGGCTCAGAGGCCCTCCAGCCTTGTACCATTTAGTTTAGGAATTGCTTTACTACAATTTTGGAATCTATTGTCTTCCAAGCCATATGTGAATTATTTCTGTGATTGTGTGCCACCTATTTGGGAAGTAGCTTGTCTGATCACATTCCCTCACCTCAATTAAAAAAAAAAATCCTGTGTGCTTCCAAACGACAGATACATTTGCCAGGTGAAACTCCAGCTGGATTTTATGTCTGTTTTTCCTCTATCAAACTGCAGGCCTAAATATCTCAAGAGTCGGAGGCCTATGCGCATTCGTTAAGAGAGAGTTCTTGAGAAACTTTAGGTATAAATGTATTAAGTGTAATCCCCATGGGCCCCTACCAGTCCCCATATTCATTCCGATGGCAGTAACATCATTCCAAACACACTGGGAGCTCTTCTTTATGAATCATCCGTAGCATCTTCACATGAGCTATGCTCTTTACATATTCTCCTTTTCCTTTTTTTTTTTGAGACGGAGTCTTGCTCTGTCTCCAGGCTGGAATGCAGTGGCATGATCTCGGCTCACTGCAAGCTCTGCCTCCTGGGTTCAAGCGATTCTCATGCCTCAGCTTCCCAAGTAGCTGGGACTACAGGCATGCACCACCACACCCAGCTAATTTTTGTATTTTTAGTAGAGACAGGGTTTCACCACGTTGGCCAGGATGGTCTCGATCTCTTGACCTTGTGATCTGCCCAACTCAGCCTCCCAAAGTGCTGGGATTACAGGCGTAAGCCACCGCGCCCAACCTCTTTTCCAGTTTTTCATGAGCTATACTCCCTGTCTGCATTGCCTTCCTCCAACACTTCTCTTCTCTCCACATTCAACTGGCTAACTCCTGCTCAGCCTTCAAGACTTGGCTCATGCTTTCCTCTACCCTGGGAAACCTGCCAGATGCCACATGGAAGGGGTTATGCCTTACTGACTATATAAACTTGGTAGCCAGTAGGTATGGCAGTATGACAGGCCATGATCCTATATACAGCAGCTGCCATGCATTTCATGACACTAATGGCTTAGGAAAACAACTCCTCCTTTATCTTCCTATGTAGACAATGTGTGTGTGTACATATATATATATGTTGTTCTGGAAGTAAGGAGACAGAGCCTATCTCTGCAGTTACTTGAGGAAAAGCCATCTAAAACATGAAAGCCAGAGAGGCAATTTCATTAAATGTTCAAATCAGATATTCTGGTCATGGGCTGGGTCTATTCTTAAGTCACATTTAGTACACAAATTTAAACATCACAGTGTATGAGTCTCACTTGCTAAAACCAGGCTGTTTCTCGGTTCTTCTTTTCATTCTGACAAGGTGTGCCCCCTGTCTGGCTGCTCTCCTCCCTTCTCCACTCAACCCGGGATCCATGATGGCTACCTATGTCCCACTGGGTTCAGGTAACGGAAAGTGCCAGCAGGACATACAAGGGTGGAAGGACAGTGTGGTCAGGCTATTCATTTTCCCAGCTCCGTCTCTGTTGAGCCACCTACAGAAGCCACAGTTCTTGGGGACAACCCTCTCTTGCCAATGCTCTCTCTAGTTTCAATCACTGCTCCCTCCCCTGGTGCTTTTAGGTCTACCTACGCTCATTTCAAGCAACGCACACAAACAGATAACACCATGCTTCCTGTGGGTTGATAAAGAAACAGAAGCCCAACTTTGTACATGCTCCCTCAATCTTGAAGCACTACCTTTGGGTACCTCCCTAGAGTGGCTCTTTAAAGAGCAGTGTGCAAATCACTACTATCAAGTGTTTGCTAGTTATGTTTCACAATAGCAGTGTTTCAATGACACATGAATAGTTACAAAAATCATTAATAATAGCTTTAACTTATTAAGTAACTTCCACAGTCTAGTTACTTTAACGTGCATTGTTTTTAATGAGTTCTCACAACCACCATATGAATTAGACATTATACCTCCATACCACGGATGAGGAAACTGGCTTAGACAAAATAAGCAACAGCGATGACTAAAGGAGATCTCAAATGTAAAACATCCGGAACAGTGATAGAATTCATAACTCTTCCTTTTTCCTAACAAAGTTGGGCACAGTAGCTTCTCCATATGCATTGTTTGACTGGGAACCCCTTTGCCTTAGTACTTTGATCATCCCAGTAGAAACACGAGTACTCTCTGGACCACATGTAAGACTATGAATCTAAAATAGCAGATTTCTCTTGGATCTCATTTCCCATTCACCCTCCTTGCCAAAACTCAGCAAGTGGCTATGGCCTTAGCCCAGAAATTATGGCCTGACCAGTGCTACGGAAGTCCCCATTTCCGTTTTCACAGTGATCTCACCAACTTTCAGGACTTTGCTTAGCACCTGTTCCAAAGCTAGGTCTCTAATTCTGTCTTCCCAATAATAAATGCATGTTATGAACGTGCCTGCTGGACACCTACATAGGCATCTCAAATGCAACACGTCCAGTAAGAACTTAGTATCTTCTCTCCTCTCAACCTTCACTCTTTCTCTCATTGTATCGTAAAGATTCACCTTCACAAGTACAGATGCTTAAAAACTCCAAGTTATTGTCAACAATTCTTTCACTGCTAATATCCAGTCCATTGTCTGTCCATTCTAGCTCTGTATTGTCCCTCACATTCCTTTTCATATCCTCATTCTCTCACTTCAACTACTGCAAATTTTTACCTTTGGTCTTTTTAGCCCCAAACTCCCTGCAAGCTTTCCTTTCCCGGACATTGTGACATTATTTCTCCTGCCAAGGATGCCCTTCTCTACATATATTTATCTGCTGAAGTCCAATCTCTTCCAAGATGCAGCTGAAATCTCAATGGTAATAGAGATTTATGTTCTGTTACTTTGCAAAATTCAAAAAAATAAAGTTTAAATGTGCAGACTGTTGTAACTAAAAATCCAAACCCATTATACCTGTTTCTTTTTTAATTAAAGAAAACAAAGGATTTTAAAACACACCAATGTTAGGTCACATTTAATTAACAGCATCATGTAATGGAAGTATATCCATTTAATTCTGAAGTCTGGACCTCAGATTTAAAATGTCATTTGACTAGCATCCTTGTCAGTCTCTTCCAACTTCCCACTAAAGATGAGAAAATATTTTTTAAAAATTGTAACTACAGTGTTAACCAAGTAGTCAACAGACTTATTGTCACATCTAGTAACCATAAAGGCCAATGGAATTAGACTGAAAAATGTATTTTCATCATTAAAGTATATTTTAAGTCAAAGTTCCTCTTGAAAATATCTACTGCAAAAAGTAACATATATCTCAGATTTCATGGTAAATTAGCAAAGACTTGGAAGGGAAAAGGAAGGATGAGAGAAAGTTACAGTATGCAGAGTTCCTCATTGACACATGAGTGTTCAAAATATACTTTCACTATTTAATATTAGAAATAGAGAAGTACAGGTTAAATAGCACTTTTGAAAAACTTGAAGGTGGCCATTAATAAAATAAAAAACAGGATGTATACATCAAAATAACCAGGGAAGATAAATGTAAACAAAATATAAGCCAAATAAGCAAAAGAAAACAAAAACCAAAAAGGAAAAACAGGAAAGTGTAAAAAATAAAGTATAAAACAATATGTTAGAAGTTAAGATTGACTAGCATTTATGATTTAAAGGTAAATGTTTTAAGTGACCTATAGAAAGACAAATACTTTCAGACAGCAGAAGAAAATTAAATCTTCCAAGATGATGCTTGTGGAACATTCACTTAGAACAAAAATCATAAAATCTTAAAAACAGAGATAGGCAGAGAACTTAATGAATAAATTAAAAGAAAAAAGGACCAATAAAAGAATGAAGAAAGAAAAGAAAGCAAAAATAATACTAGTTTCAGACAAGGTAAAACTCAAGATTGAAGGCATAAAGTAGAACACAGTCTATCATATTATGTTGCTAGAAAGTAAAATCCACAATGGAGGCATAACAGCTATGTATCTTTGTCCTCCAAATCCTATAGGATCAAATATATAAACGAAAAACTGTTAAAAGCAAAAAAAGGTAAGGAAAACATAATAGTTTTGGAAGATAGCACCACACCACTCCCATTTTGACAGATAAAGTAGACTAAAAATCAAATATAACATTTAAATAATTATAAAGATACGTATATCTTTATGTAAGACATATATAAGATATATATGTCCTTATAATTACGTATATAGCCAGTGGAGCAACACATTCTATAGGAGTCAAGGTTACAAAGATCAGTGCAATCGTATATAGACAAAAGGACTCTTGGCAATCCTTAAAATAACCCATAAAGGGAAATGTGGACATATATCATTTATCCACCAATGAAACAGCTAGGTTTTCCTCCAGCATTGGAAGAGATTAATGTTTCTTTTTTTTTTTCTTTTCTGCTAATGTAAGTTTCACAAACAGATCCCTGTTTCTTTGGGTGAGAACCAGATAAAGTGGTGTTCAGGAACCAGACAGCATAAAAAGTATGTATGCCTTCAAACATGGTGAGCGTATGAGAGACCACAGGAATTGGGACTAAGCTCAGTGTGGGGCATATGAGGTGAAAGGGCAAGTGAAATCACCTGCATTGTTTATATGATACTTATTTTCTACATGTTTTCAATCAAGAATTATATAGTTGAATTTGCCTAACTTAAATAAGTTTGGTGTTGCTCAAAGGTGAAATTCAACCTGGACCAACCGATTAAAATGGACACTGATCTGAGCACCAGGAAAAGGATCTGAAAAACCCTGATGGGCTAGCATTAACCCTTTCATTGCTGAATTATTGGGAAGTCTAGAGAGCCTAAGGTAGCGGGACTGGGGAAGCCAAGGTGGCAGGACAGGGGGAACATAGGAGGCCCAAGCAGCAGTTATTTACCAAATCATACACAATTATTTCACTCTTTTAACAACTAATACAGACAAACTAGTATACAACTGTGGAATATCAACCCTGTTGTTACTCCTGCTGTGCTATACATACACACACTCTCTCCCTCTCCCTCTCAACTCACTGAAGCCCAACAAAGGAAATTTTCCATACAATACTCTCAAACCACAACAAAACAATCCCACACCACAACACAGTAAATCAAGTTTAACAATATATTGTTGAACAAAAAAAAAAGAAAACCAACTTCTTAAAAATCATAAAGCTGTCAGCCAGGCATGGTGTCTCACGCCTGTAATCCCAGCACTTTGGGAGGCCGAGGTGGGCGGATCACCTAAGGTCAGGAGTTCAAGACTAGCCTGGCCAACATGGTGAAACCCCGTCTCAACTAAAAATACAAAAATTAGCCGGGCATGGTGATGCACGCCTGTAATCCCAGCTACTCGGGAGGCTGAGGCAGGATCGCTTGAACCCAGGAGGCGGAGCTTGCAGTGAGCTGAGATGGCACCACTGCACTCCAGCCTGGGCGACAGAGTGAGACTCAGTCTCAAAAAAAAAAAAAAAAAAAAATTGTTAAAGCTGTCTTCCAAATAATTATTAATTCTCAGAAAAAAATCAAAAGTAAAAAGACAGGATTTCTAGACAATAAAAAATAAGAATCCTACTTTTTTTTTTTTTTTTTTTTTTTGAGACAGAGTCATGCTCTGTCGCCCAGGCTGGAGTGCAGTGGCGTTATCTCGGCTCACTGCAAGCTCCGCCTCCTGGGTTCACGCCATTCTCCTGCCTCAGCCTCCCTCCGGAGTAGCTGGGACTACAGATGCCTGCCACCATGCCCGACTAATTTTTTTGTGTTTTTAGTAGACATGGGTTTCACCGGGTTAGCCAGGATGGTCTTGATCTCCTGCCCTCGTGATCCGCCCACCTCGGCCTCCCAAAGTGCTGGGATTACAGGCTTGAGCCACCGTGCCCGTCCAAGAATCCTACTTTCAAAACTGCTACAATGAATCTAAAACATTACATAGTTGTCCCTTGGTACACACAGGGGATTGGTTCCAGGACCACTTGTGTACAACCAAATTCACACATACTCAATTCCTGTACTCCACTCTAGTAACCCGCATATACGAAAAGTTGGACCCATCTGTTTATATGAGTTTCAGATCCTGTGAATACTGTATTTTCCATCTGTGATTGAAAAACAGCTGGGTGTAAGTGGGCCCATGAAGCTCAGACTTGTGTTATTCAAGTGTCAGGTGTAGTTTTAAATACTTTGCTTATTACTGAATATAAATAAATCAAGAACTCTGCTCAACAAACAGTTTTAAAAGTGAGAGGTGAAGCCAGCTGGACTTCCTGGGTCCAGTGGGGACTTGGAGAACTTTTCTGTCTAGCTAGAGGATTGTAAATGCACTAATCAGCACTCTGTAAAAACACACCAATCAGTGCTCTGTGTCTAGCTAAAGGATTGTAAATGCACTAATCTGCACTCTGTAAAATGGACCAATCAGCACTCTGTAAAATGGACCAATCAGCTCTCTGCAAAATGGACCAATCAGCAGGTTGTGGGCAGGGCCAAATAAGGGAATAAAAGCTGGCCACCTGAGCCAGCAGCGGCAACCAGCTCAGGTACCCTTCCACACTGTGGAATCTTTGTTCTTTTGCTCTTCACAATAATCTTTGGGTCTGCACTACCTTTATGAGCTGAAACACTCACTGAGAGGGTCTGCGGCTTCACTCCTGAGGTCAGTGAGACCACGAACTTACCGGGAGGAACAAACAACTCTGGAGGCGCCACCTTTAAGAGCTGTAACACTCACTGTGGAGGTCTGCGGCTTCACTCCTGAAGTCAGTGAGACCACAAACCCACTGGAAGGAAGAAACTCCAGACACATCTGAACATCTGAAGGAACAAACCCCGGACACACCATCTTTAAGAACTGTAACACCCACCGCAAGGGTCCACAGCGAGACCAAGAACCCACCGGAATGAATAAATTCCGGACACAAAACTAATACAACCAGGAAAGGCAGAGAGAAAAAATAAACCTAAGTAAAGAGAAAAATGAGAATTCTAAAAGATGTTCCTAGGTGTGGGTAGAATTCACAATAGTGAGCCTCTGAGATCTCTTTGTAACTAAAATTGAGAGTAAAACAAAGTAAAATAGCTCTTGTTAAGAAGATGCTTTAATCACAGGGAAACTATGTACAATTTTCAGCTAAGTTTAAAAATATATATAAAATGATTTTTATTAGGAAATATAAATTCCTAAAGTTGAACTCAAAAAGTAAAAAGCCTAACTTATCTCACCAAAAATCCATAGGGCCAGCTGGTTTTGCTAATGAGTTTATGTAATATAAGAACTTTGTTTTAAATGTAGATATCTATTCTTTTAAGCTAATAGAATTCTGTTAGTTAACCTAAAATAGCTGAAAAAAGAAAACTACTCCTTACATTACATGTGAAAAATCAAAAATCCCAAATAAAATATTAGCAAATTATTTCAGCGACTTATTAAATGATTTATCTTCCATAGATTCTAGGGTATCTGATTGGTAAATCACAATTGTAATAGCACAATGTGAAATGCATAGGGTACATATGAAAATATCCATGAAGTTTTATCAAAAGATAAAGATTTAGGCCAGGCACAGTGTCTCACACCTGTAATCCCAGCACTTTGGGAGGCCGAGGCGGGTGGATCACCCGAGGTCAAGAGATCAACACCATCTTGGCGAACATGGTGAAACCCCGTCTCTACTAAAAATACAAAAAAATTAGCCAGGCGTGGCAGCAGGCGCCTATAGTCCCAGCTTCTCGGGAGGCTGAGGCAGGAGAATCGCTTGAACCCGGGAGGCGGAGGTTGCCGTGAGCCGAGACTGCGCCACTGCACTCCAGCCTGGTGACAGAGCAAGACTCCATTTCAAAAATAAATAAATAAACAAAGATTTAAAAACATGGAGAGATGTTTTTTGCTCTTTAGTAGAAAGGTAGAACATTGGAAAGATGATAATTCTTCCTAATTTAATTCATAAATTTAATATAATCCAAATCAAAATTCCAATGGATGGCACAAAAGGAAAGAGAAAAAAAGAGAATGGCCAAGCAATACAGTATGCAGCTGAAGGACTTGAACAGATAGGGGAGACTGACACTTGTGAAGTTCTTTGCATTGCCTCTGTAGAAACTGCCTCTTTGTCTCCAATCGTCAGTTCAGTGTGTTGTACTCACAATACTCACAAATGTATGTCAGTCCCCGTGTCTCTGTATTTACGATTGTGTCTGTATGTCCATCTGTACCTGTGTGTCTGTCTAGGGGTGGAGAAATTGCTCCCATTCTTAGTTTTAATTGAGGTAGAAGGCTGAGCTGCACATCTGGGTTGACAAAATTTGAAGAGAGAGGCATAAGAGTGAGTGAATTAAAGTAAATTAAATTGAAGCCGCAGCTCAGTGTCAGAGGTAACTACAAGAATGTAAGTAGGGACCGGCGCAGTGGCTCATGCCTGTAATCCCAGCACTTTGGGAGGCCGAGGTGGGTGGATCACGAGTTCAGGCGTTTGAGACCAGCCTGGGCAACATGGTGAAACCCCGTCTCTATTATAAATACAAACATTAGCTGGGCGTGGTGGCATGCACCTATAGTCCCAGCTACTCGGGAGGCTGAGGCAGAAGAATTGCCTGAACCTGGGATGGGGAGGTTACAGTGAGCCAAGATCGTGCCACTGCACTCCAACCTGAGTGACAGAGCGAGACTCCGTCTCAAAAAAAATAAAATAAAAATAACTGCCCTGGGAATTCACAGAGGAAACCTCATAGAGGGCATTTGAATTCCACAGAAAAGGATATAAAATTCAATCTTATCTAGAAAATATTAACAGTGGCTATCTCAGAATGACGGTATGGTACACACAAAACAAAAAGATAAACATTTTTAAAATTGAATCTTTTGGCAGGAATGCAAGTGACTTGTGCTCTGCACATTTAGTCTTGGAATTTATATTAGCACCTTCATCATGGTGATGTTTTAAAGGCGTCCTCTCTGCTTCTAAGTGCCTGTGCAGTGCTATGCCTATCTCAGATCAGATTAAGGTGGAAGGCCAGGAAGCTTCATGGTCAGAGTCCAGGGATTCAAGCCATCCTGAGTTTGAATTCTAGGTCTGCCACTTACAAGTGAAGTTATTTAGCCTCTGTGCCTCAGATTGGTCATCTGTAAAATGAAGCTGGTGGTACTTATTCCTAAGCATTTCCCTGAGGATGTATCAACGTATACATACATACGAAAAAAAATTTTCGTAAATTTTATGGAGGCTGTATTAACAGTATGTGGCAAATAGTGGAATATTCAATAAATGATTACAAAGACATGATGATAAAGGTGATGATGATTTGTGATTCCCTAAAATGTTGAGACTAATGAAGAGAAATAGGATTTTTTTCCCCTGCAAAACAGTCACAACTAGACCCTCCTAAGGTGGCAACCTACCCTACAGAGCCCATCACAAGGAAAAGCTAATGTTTGTGGTGGCATTTTTTATCTTATATGGAGAGAAAATGAGGTCTAAGGGTGGGGTAATGAATACCAACCAGCTCAAAAATAGTACACTAAGACAATCTCACTCTGTCACCAAGACTGGAGTGCAGTGGCACGATCTCGGCTCACTGCAACCTCCACCTCCTGGGTTTAAGCGATTCTCCTGCCTCAGCCTCCCAAGTAGCTGAGATTACAGGCATGCACCACCATGCCCAGCTAATTTTTGTATTTTTAGTAGAGACAGGACTTCTCCATGTTGGGCAGGCTGGTCTTCAACGCTTGACGTCAGGTGATCCACCTGCCTCGGCCTCCGAAAGTGCTGGGATTATAACAATGTATTACACACCCTTTTTGTTTCTTTTAAATCTAGTAACAGTCCAGAGAAGCAATACAAACATGGGCAAGAAATGAGCCACAGCAGCATACGTATTTCTGAAAACTCAGACCTATATTCCTCCTATGTTCTGCTATTCTGAGCACATTGCTAAGGTTTCTCTTCTCTTTATTAGATCTTTAAATGGACTTGACTTCTAGTAGGGGATCATGAAAACAAGTTTTAGTTTATGGATTATTTAATGATGATATCTGACTCCTTCTAAGGATGGCATACATGTATCATATAGGGTTACACTGGAAAATGAAGTTTGCCATGTACTCTAGGAACTGAAGTCTAAGATCTCTAGATTCAGAATTTTAAAATATGACCAGTCAGCAAGAGCCCTAGGCTTCAAATCATATTTTTGATACTCCTAATTTTGGCTCATAAAAGAGATAGAAACTAGGTTAAATTGATTTTAGTTCTTAGACTGTGTAACGTAGAATGTGTTCAAAGAAAAGCAAAATTTTGCTCTGTTGTGTGATTGAAACGAAAACTTGGTTGCTGAGATTTGAATGGCGAATTTTAAATTTTTAATGTCAATTTAGAAGGAAATAACTGTGTACACTCAATAGAGTCCCTAAACTCCTACAAATCCTTGAGTTTGTGGGCAGTATATCTCACAGAGTAAATGAGCTGATGTTAACTCTCTAATCCAAGTACATATAATGTTAATATGAATACAGTAACAGTTCATCTACCTAAAACTTTGCTTTCTAGCAAACATGCTTAACCATACCACTGACAAAAATCAATGTCATAAAAGCTTATGACTTAAAATCCATCACCTCTACTAGAACAGCCTGTCACTCAAATCTTCGATCTAAGCATTACCAGCCTCTACATACGAGCAGGATTATCTGGTTTCCAGTCTACAGCCAGTGGAAAATACAAGTCAACTTCCCATGCCTCATAGTTCAGTTTCAAACCTGTACCTCTAACGACTATTGGCTTGGCCAGTAACTCCTCACACAGGACACCTATCCATCACTTCCAGCTCTGGGCTGTCTTTGTCTGAGCAAATCCTGCAACTTATGTTAGGGGTTCCCCATTGTGTTTTTATTTAAGCAGAGGCATCGTTTTACCAAATTAAATATTATGTAAAAGACTATATGTTACACCTAAAGAAAAGTATAATTACTCTGGTTGAAATTGGGGTAAAATAGGGGTAAAGATCCGAGAGACATCCAGGCATGGGCCTCACCCTCACCATCCATGGCAGTCCCACAGGCATCTCCTTTGGAACCCCTCGAGCTCCGTAAAGCAAGTATGAAAGCCACTAGCCTGCAATCTAATAGGAGATTTACAGAAAGATGAGGCATGCACTAGCAATTGATTTGGATACAGATACTAAAAAGTAGCAATAAGTGGAGGACACTGGCTTTCAGGTTGGATGTATCATATGGTCACTGACATAACAAAGGAGGCTATGTTGGAAGATTGTAGAGGGCATCAAAAGGCTGTAGGCTTCACCTGACTCAAACTCAGCCGACTGTGGCTCTTAAGGCTCATAAGTAAAATGGTAAAGTGAAGAGCAAAAGACACACTCAGAAGTACACGACATTTTGAAAGATGCCCTTTTGATGCCAGAAATTCTTAGACCTTTCCAACTATTTAATGATCCTAAAAATAAGCCATGACTTGTCCAGATTTTTTTCATTAACAAATTTGTATATATGACATTCTAATCCCATTTCCGTTATTTACCCTCACACTTCTGCCATTCCTCACTCCATCCTTCAGGGTTAAGTCTAAGTGATGAGAGGAGGTCCGGAGAAAAGAAGGAAGTATTTATTTCAGGCATTACTCAGTAACAATATGGCAGCTTCGGAAGACCTGGATTATTTCTGTCACTTTACTTTCCACGAGATCTCTCTGGTTTACAGTCAATGATCCTATGGTTGAAACTGTTTTTCTCTTTTTTAGCTACCCCTACCATCATACAACAGAACATGTACAATTGTGTTTATGTTTAAAGGTAATAATTACCAAATGTTTAAACCAAACAGCCAAATCTGTCTCTCTCTCTCTGTCATCTCTCTATTTCTCTGTCTCTCTCTCTTTCTCCCTCCCTCTTGATTGCTATAGATATAGATTTCTTGTATCATTAAAGAAGCACATTTGTTAACTCTGGTGACCATACATTTAAAAACATTTTTCTGTATGTCTACATTTTCCCACCTGAACATAAACTATTTTTATAATCAGAAAAATGTATATTTTAAGGAAGCTAAAGCACACAAATACCATAGGTTGAAATAACTCAGAGTTCTCATTTTATAGTTTTTGTTCCCAAACTTTAAAAATCAACTGAATACTATGAAAGAAACATTTCTCACTGTCTCTCCTTGTCTCATTCCAATAGGCCATCTGAATGCCCCGGTGTCCCAATAAAAATATCCAGGGAAGACACTGTCTCTGGAATCTTTTTCCATAATAATACTGCATTAATTCATGTATGATAGTCTTAGATATTTTATGTACTCAAAATAGCAGTCCTGATAAATATGGGTTCTTCTATAATTATTTTTATCCTGTTAATTGGTACTGATTTAAGAATAAAAATCACACTTTCGGAGGCCGAGGCAGGCAAATCACAAGGTCAGGAGTTCAAGACCAGCCTGACCAACATGGTGAAACCCCGTCTCTACTAAAAATACAAACATTAGTCAGGTGTGGTGGTGCACACCTGTGATCCTAGCTACTCAGGAGGCTGAGGCAGGAGAATCACTTGAACCTGGGAGACGGAGGTTGCAGTGAGCCAAGATCATGCCACTGCACTGCAGCCTGGGCAACAGAGCAAGACTCCGTCTCAAGAAAAAAAAAAAAAAAAGAATAAAAATCAAAGATGTCTCCAAAAGCACAAAAATAGTATAGAGGTCTTAGAACATTCCAAATATAAATTATTTAGAAATATATACCATCATTGTGAAATCCTTCTTTAAACACTAGATCCGTTCTATCTAAACACAGTACGAAATGGTTAGAAAGGAACATTTTAACCCTCGCTGACATTTTGATGCATAACTTTCATTTCTTTCCTAGACTATTTAGAGGGGAAACTACAGAAACAAACATATATAGCTTTATGAAATGTCTTTCTTTTTTTTTTTTAAACAAAATCTCACTCTGTCACCCAGTCTGGAGTGCAGTGGTGCAATCATGGCTCACTGAAGCCTCTACATCCAGGGCTCAAGAGACCTCCTGCCTCAGCCTCCTGAGTAGCTGGGACTACAGGCATATACCACCACACCTGGCTAATTTTTTTTTTTTTTTTTTAAGAGACGGGGTCTCCTTATGTTACCCAGGCTGGTCTCAAACTCCTAGGCTCAAACGATCCTCCCAACATGCAGGGATTACAGGCATGAGCTACCACGCCTGGCCAAATACTGTTTCATATTCGAATTTTTACTTAATTTTATCATAACTTTTTTTTTTTTTTTTTTTTTCAGACAGGGTCTTGTCCTGTTGCCCAGGCTGGAGTGCAGTGGCATGATCTCAGCTCACTGTAACCTCCGCCTCCTGGGCTCAGCTCATCCAACCTCCTCAGCCTCCCAAGTAGCTGGAACTACAGCACCACACCCACCTAATTTTTGTATTTTTAATAGAGACGGGGTTTTACCATGCTGGCCAGGCCAGGCTGGTCTCGAACTCCTGACCTCAAGTGATCTGCCAGCCTCGGCCTCCCAAAGTGTTGGCATTACAGGCATGAGCCACCATGCCTGGCCTATCATAACTTTTTAAAAGCTCTTGGTCTTCACCGCCAACTTTATTTCTAAAAAGGTGCAGTATGTAAGAGAGTGAACATTTCACCAACCTCAGCCATGTATTACTGAGCCTTTTCACTTGTTTTTAATCTTCGCTAGTTTGACATGGAAAATTGGTATCTTGTTCTGATTTGATTTAAATTTGTTTTAGAGGGTAAACTTTTCGCATGCTTATAAGCCATTTGTATTTCCTCCTTTTGTGAATTATTTGTTCCTCTCTTTTTCTATTGATGTTTTTATTTTTTTCTATCAATTTCAATGAAGTTTTGTTTTGTTTGGTTTTTTAAAGTACTTTGGCCGGGGGCGGTGGCTCACGCCTGTAATCCCAACACTTTGGGAGGCCAAGGCATGTGAATCACGAGGTCAGACCAGCCTGATCAACATGTTGAAATCCCATCTCTACTAAAAATACAAAAATTAGCCGGGCGTGGTGGTGCACACCTGTAATCCCAGCTACTCAGGAGGCTGAGGCAGGAGAATCGCTTGAACCCAGGAAGCGGAGGTTGCAGTGAGCAAAAAAAAAAAAAAAAAAAAGTACTTTAATCTTGTATTTACCATATTTGTTGCAAGTATTTTTCTCTTTTTGTTCTTTGCCTTTTATTATTCTTGAATTGACACTTTAAATATTTACATAGCCAAGCGTGCTGATTTTCAGTTTTGTGGTTTCTTCTATTGTGTTTTAAACTTAAAAAGTCCTTCTCCATATGAAAATTCAATATATATTCATTTCCATCTTCTCCCTTTGATGGCTTGAGTTTTTTTACATTTAACATTTTAATCCATTTTGAATTTATTTTGGTGTGTGGTAAGTGATGGTTTTTTTAAACAACCCTTTTTTCCAAACAGAAAATTCGTTTTCCTGTTATTTCTTTCTCCACTGATTTGTATGCTTTATAAGATTATTTAAATTTTATATAAACTCAAGTCTGGTTCTGGCCTTTCATCTGTTGATCTGTGCATCCAAATTCCTGGAACTGTAACACTGTTATTACAGTAGCATATTCCACCCAAGATCCAGTAAAACCATTCTCAAGACATTATTTTTCTTTTTCAGAATTTTTTCAGCTATTCTTCCTGCTTATTCTTCAAGACAAAGTGTATAATTATTTTGTTAAATTTCAAAACCAATATCTTTAGGTGATTGGATAAGAGTTATTAGAAGGCAATGCTTAGAACTTATGTGATACGAATTATGAAACTTTGCTGTGAAATATATAAGAAAACAATACTTAAACTTACCTATGAGTTTTATGGAAGCAAATATTATACAATATCTCTTTCCCCAAAGCCATCAGTTTAGTGGAAATCTATTCATTTATTGAATATCCAGTGTGGCCAGAGCCTGGTCTAGGGTCTTTAGAAATTGCAGAAACCATGGATCATGCGTTGAAGATGAGAAAAATGCTTATTCTGTCAGGAATAACAGGCAGAGGCAATGATAGGGAGGGGCAACTGATCTGGGACCTTGTACTTCTTTATTGCTTGTGCCAAAATATGAAGGAAATATTTTATTGGGTGAATATTTGCATAAGCCCCTTGGAAGGAGCTCAATGAAGGATGGAGTAAAAACTGAAAGCCATGCTTGAGTAACAATACAGAGCTCCTGCTAAGATTTCCAGAGGAGATGGGCTTAGATAACTACCTGGTTTTTGTTCTGCCAAGTGGTATATATGCAAGGGGGAAGTGGCATGGGGATGTATGTGCAAAACTGGAATTTCCTGGAATAGTAGGGGCTGTGGAAGAGAAGAGAAAGAGTAGGCTGGGAACTGGAAAGGAAATTAGTCATAAGAACAGAGAGATATCTACTTGTGAATGTATTAAGTTTTATTTTACACACTGTACAGCACAAATCATCTTTTCCTTTGACCTGCTAAAAATTTTATGTTACAAACGTAATCCATCACATAAACAGAATGACAAAAACCACGATTATCTCAATACATGCAGAAAAGTCCTCTGACAAAATTCAACACCCTTTCATGCTAAAAACTCTCAATAAACTAGGTATTGATAGAACATATCTCAAAATATTAAGAGCTATTTATGACAAACCCACAGCCAATGTCATAATGAAGGGGCAAAAACTGGAAGTATTCCCTTTGAAAATCAGCACAAGACAAGGATGCCCTCTGTCACCACTCCTATTCAGCATAGGATTCGAAGTTCTGGCCAGGGCAATCAGGCAAGAGAAAGAAATAAAGGGTATTCACATAGGAAAAGAGGAAGTCAAATTGTCTGTTTGCAGATGAAATGACTGTATATTTAGAAAACCCCATCATCTCAGCCCAAAATCTCCTTAAGCTGATAAGCAAATTCAGCAAAGTCTCAGGATACAAAATCAATGTGCAAAAATCACAAGCATTCCTATACACCAATAGCAGACAAACAGAGAGCCAAATCATGAGCGAGCTCCCATTCACAACTGCTACAAAGAGAATAAAATACCTAGGAATACAACTTACAAGGGATGTGAAGGACCTCTTCAAGGAGAACTACAAACCACTGCTCAATGAAATAAAAAAGGACACAAACAAATGGAAAAACATTCCATGCTCATGGATAGGAAGAATCGGTATCGTGAAAATGGCCATACCGCCCCAAGTAATTTATAGATTCAGTGCTATCCCCATCAAGCTATCATTGACTTTCTTCACAGAATTAGATAAAACTGCTTTAAATTTCATATGGAACCAAAAAAGAGCCCGCATAGCCAAGACAATCCTAAGCAAAAAGAACAAAACTGGAGGCATCAAGCTACCTGACTTCAAACTATACTACAAGTCCACAGTAACCAAAACAGCATGGTACTGCTACCAAAAGAGATACATAGACCAATGGAACAGAAAAGAGGCCTCAGAAATAACACCACACATCTACAACCATCTGATCTTTAACAAACCTGACAAAAACAAGCAATGGGGAAAGGATTCCCTATTTAATAAACGGTGTTGGGAAAACTGGCTAGCCATATGCAGAAAGCTGAAACTGGATCCCTTCCTTACACCTTATACAAAAATTAATTCAAGATGGATTAAAGACTTACAAGTTAGACCTAAAACCATAAAAACCCTAGAAGAAAACCTAGGCAATACCATTCAGGACATAGGCATGGGCAAGGACTTCATGTCTAAAACACCAAAAGCAATGGCAACAGAAGCCAAAATTGACAAATGGGATCTAATTAAACTAAAGAGTTTCTGCACAGCAAAAGAAACTACCATCAGAGTGGACAGGCAACCTACAGAATGGGAGTAAAATTTTGCAATCTATCCTTCTGACAAGGGGTTAATATCCAGAATCTACAAAGAACTTCAACAAATTTACAAGAAAAAATCAAACAACCCCATCAAAAAGTGGGTAAAGGATATAAACAGACACTTCTCAAAAGAAGACATTTATGCAGCCAACAAACATGAAAAAATGCTCATCATCACTGGTAATTAGAGAAATGCAAATCAAAACCACAATGAGATACCATCTCTCACCAGTTAGAATGGCAGTCATTAAAAAGTCAGGAAACAACAGATGCTGGAGAGGATATGGAGAAATAGGAACGTTTTTACACTGTTGGTGGGACTGTAAACTAGTTCAACCATTGTGGAAGACAATATGGCAATTCCTCAAGGACCTAGAACTAGAAATACCAAATACCATTTGACCCAGCCATCCCATTACTGGTTATACACCCAAAGGATTATAAGTCATTCTACTATAAAGACTCATGCACACACGTTTATTGTGGCACTATTCACGATAGCAAAGACTTGGAACCAACCCAAAAGCCCAGCAATGATAGACTGGATAAAGAATATGTGGCACATATATACCATGGAATACTATGCATTCATAAAAAAGGATGAGTTTATGTCCTTTGCAGGGACATGGATGAAGCTGGAAACCATCATTCTCAGCAAACTAACACAGGAACAGAAAACCAAACACTGCATGTTCTCACTCATAAATGGGAGTTGAACAATGAGAACACATGGACACGGGTGCGGGGGCCATCACACACCGGGACCTGTCAGGGGATTGGGGGTTGAGGGAGGGATAGCATTAGGAGAACTACCTAATGTAGATGATGGGTTGATAGGCGCAGCAAACCACCATGGTACATGTATACCTATGTAACAAAACTGCACTTTCTGCTCAAAATGTACCCCAGATCTTAAAGTATAATAACAAAAAAAGTTGTGTTACTAGCTAACATCACAGAGTTGCATCTGTTTTATGTTGTTTTGGCATCTCTAAGTGTTGGCTCTTGCTTGTAATGGGTGTGAGTGAGAAGAGGCCTGCTTGGGGGAATCCAGTCAAATCTGGGTTACACTGTACAGTGATGGAAGCCAAAATCCTTCCATCCTCTGGCCCCAATCTGGGTAATCTGGCTGCATTTAGCCACATATTTTAATTCCTCCATGCTTCCATCACTACTGTCTCCTCTGTGTCAGAAATGTCCTTAAAAGTCTCATTTCAGTTAGTGGAGCCTGATTGATCACCCTAGACTGCAGCAGTTTCTCTCTGGTCTGTGCTATATTGCCCTGTATTTCTCTGGAAACTTTATTGCAGTCTTATTTGCATAGTCATTTTTATATACAGTCTATCCTCATCATTTACAGATTCTGTATGTGTAAATTTGTCTACTGGCTAGAATTTATTTGTAACCTCAAAAGCACTTTCCCAGTCATTTGAATACATGCACAGAGTCCCTGGATAAACACATTCCCAGCTGAAGCAGAACTTCTGCTCAGCCCTCATACTATACACAAGTGTCCTTTTTGTGATATATTTAGTGCATTAGTTTTTAATATTTTTGTGCTCTTTATTGCCATTTTCACCATTTACAATGGTCCAAAGTCTAGTGCTGAAGTGCCATCTACTTCTTAAACATCACAAAGCTGTGATGTGCCTTAGGAGAAAACTTATGTGTTAGATAAGCTTTGTTCAGGCAGGAGTGCCTCTGGCTATGAGTTCAATGTTAATGAATCAGCCACGGAGACCAAATGGTTTGTCTTTACACCAAGACACAAATAAAGCAGGGTTATGTATTAACGTGTTGACGAAAATGTCGTGACCAGAAGCTTGCAGTGACCCTAACCTTGTGTTCGTGGTTTACAGAACATAAGCACCATGAATAACAACAATCTACTGCATGTCTAGCTGTGACCCCAACAAAAACCTCCTTAGCTGGAAGTTTCTGTGTTTTTTTTCTGTTTATATCTGCTGAGTACCTGACTCAGTGTTGGGCACAGAGTAGAAGCTCAAAAAATATGTATAGAATAGAAAGGGTTGGAAAGAAATGAGATGTGTTGAGAGAGGTGGGATGGAATGGACAACATTTATACAGATTCTTGGAGGCAGGGTACTCTTAGGAGCAATTACCCTAGTAGCACAGGGAGATACAAAAAAATAATGATAGTTAATATTATATTGAACATTTGTTATACACCTATATTTTGCTAAGCATTTGACATGCTTCCAATCATGTAACCCTCATTAAAGGGTAATATTGTTATCCTCATGCTACAGAAAGGTGAAACAACTTACCCAAGGTCACACAGCTGTCACATTTTTTAATGGGGCTCCAACCCAGATTTATCTGGCACCGGAGTCTGTGTTCTCAACTGCCTGGGCATAAGGTGAAAAGACGGGCTTGGTAGGGGTTATAAGCCATGAGTTTCATTAGAAAGATCTCTAGGAGAGAAAAAGGGGGCCTCTAATAGAAGCTAGTCTTAGTCACCGGCTCTCCTAGCCTGAAAAAGAAGACAGTGATGCAGTTAAAGGTGACTTTTTCCTGGCTGGCAACAGCACTGTCTTTTGATTCCAGAAGCAGCTGGCAGAACTCATGTATTACTCATTCTGCAATCATAATTTACTGATGGGCTTCCATACTCTAGAGTTACTCAGCAGTCAGAGCTGTATCCAAGCCTGTTAGGCGATTACTACAGGCTTCTGAATGTGGCTGAGCTTCTGCAGCTGTTGTGTGTTTCTGGCTCCAGCTCCATATCTCTTGGCAGATGGTTTGTGTGAAAAGCACTGCTGACTCTGGGTGTGAGATACACAGGGCCGAGGGGGGTGGGGAGACCAGGCAACACAATGCAAGCCCATGCTGGTTGGGTCTTCAGTTTGTGGCTATGATGCAGTTATGAGAGAGGAAAAAGGGGATTTATAAATGAGCGACTGGGGACTGTTCCGAAGGTCACTCCTTGAAGCCCTTCTGCTGGAAGAGAATCAGCTGATACTAGGCCAATCTGCGAAGTCAACCCTAACCCTCCTATAGCCACTCTGGTGGGATAGACCTCATATGCACAGGTGTTGATGGTTAGAAGGATTAAATATTAGTACTGTCACTAATTTTCTTTGTGTTTTCTAAATTTAAGCATTGTTCTAAATGGTTTATAAGAACTACCTGAATTACTTGTTCCCCCCCTCCAAAAAAAACCCATGAGGTAGGTACTATCATGCTGCATATTTTACAGATGAAGCCGAGTGAGTTGCACCACAGTACAAAGCTAGTAGTTGTTATAATAGGTTGAATTATTGGCCCCAACTCTCCATCCTTCCTTGCTTCCATATTCCTGCTTTGGCCTCGTTGTGGGCAGAGTGTATTTCCCGTCCCTTGACTTTGGGCACATCACTTTGGGTGTGACAACATGCTAGTTCTGAGCCAAGGCCTTAAGAAGCCCCACTTGTTTACCTGTTTCTACTTAGCTCTCTTGTGTTTCTAACATCATGAGTAAAATATGCCCTGAGTGATCCACTGATCCAAGAAAGATGATATGTGCGCAGAGTCATCCAGGAAACCCACATACCTACAGCAAGGAGCAGAGCTGCCCTAGCTGC
Source organism: Gorilla gorilla gorilla (assembly GCF_029281585.2). Classification (NCBI taxonomy): domain Eukaryota; kingdom Metazoa; phylum Chordata; class Mammalia; order Primates; family Hominidae; genus Gorilla; species Gorilla gorilla. The sequence continues at coordinate 37,304,812 of NC_073237.2, forward strand.
TGCAACCTGAAGCAGAGCTACTCAGCTGTGTCAAGCATAGATCAGCTGAACCTTGAATGAGCCAAAAACACGGGAGTAATTATAAATGTTGGTTTAGCCACTGAGTTTTGGGAGTAGTTTGTTACATGGCAACAACTAACTGATACAGTAGTAAAGCTGGGATGCAAGCTCAGACTGTCTGACTACACTGTACGTGCATTAAGCTGTAATTTACATTGCCTTCCATGCTCTTTTAAAGTGAAGAAATTCACCAGCTGCGATGGCTCATGCCACCCACCGGGCACTTTGGGAGGCCAAGGAGGGTGGGTCACCTGAGGTCAGGAGTTCAAGACCAGCCTGACCAACTTGGCGAAACCCCATCTCTACTAAAAATACAAAAATTAGCCGGGTGTGGTGGTGGGCACCTGTAATCCCAATTACTCAGGAGGGTGAGGCAGGAGAATAGCTTGAACCTGAGAGGCGGAGGTTGCAGTGAGCCGAAATCATGCCACCGCACTTTTGCCTGGGTGACAGAGTGAGACTATCTCAAAAGAATAAATAAAATGAAGAAATTTAACCTCTATTGAGTTGACTGAATCTGAACAAAATGCTGACTTCTCTGGGCCTCAGTGTTGTCATCTGTAAAATGAGCAGGTTAAACTGAACCAGAATTTTTCAAAATATAGAACATTAGCTCCATGTGATACTCAAAAACAACAGAAAAGATTATGCAATCAAAACCACTATGAGATATCATCTCACACCAGTTAGAATGGCAATCATTAAAAAGTCAGGAAACAACAGGTGCTGGAGAGGATGTGGAGAAATAGGAACACTTTTACACTGTTGGTGGGACTGTAAACTAGTTCAACCATTGTGGAAGTCAGTGTGGCGATTCCTCAGGGATCTAGAACTAGAAATACCATTTGACCCAGCCATCCCATTACTGGGTATATACCCAAAGGACTATAAATCATGCTGCTATAAAGACACATGCACACGTATGTTTATTGCGGCATTATTCACAATAGCAAAGACTTGGAACCAAGCCAAATGTCCAACAATGATAGACTGGATTAAGAAAATGTGGCACATATACACCATGGAATACTATGCAGCCATAAAAAATGATGAGTTCATGTCCTTTGTAGGGACATGGATGAAATTGGAAACCATCATTCTCAGTAAACTATCGCAAGAACAAAAAACCAAACACCGCATATTCTCACTCATAGGTGGGAAATGAACAATGAGATCACATAGACACAGGAAGGGGAATATCACACTCTGGGGACTGTTGTGGGGTGGGGGGAGGGGGGAGGGATAGCATTGGGAGATATACCTAATGCTAGATGACGAGTTAGTGGGTGCAGCGCACCAGCATGGCACATGTATACATATATAACTAACCTGCACATTGTGCACATGTACCCTAAAACTTAAAGTATAATTAAAAAAAAAATGAAAAAAAAGAAAAAGAAAAAGAAATGGATCAGAAAAAAAAAAAAAAAAAAAAAGATTATGCAAGTCTCCTAGAATTGGTATTCTGTTAAGAGATTTCAGAAACACTGGGCTAGATAATCTCTTATGTCTCTGACAGTTCCAGTATTCTGTTACTCTAGGTAACTGTGCGTGGCCTCTCCATGAAAACACCTACCCTCATTACAGTGTATTTATAAAACTAAAATATTCCCTAATTCAGGTGATTTAGGGACCACATGCAGGGGAAGGAGAGTACCTGTGATGGCAGAGCTCTTTCCCTACTCCCTTTACACCCCTGCATATCCTTTTAGTACCTTGAGCCTATGACGGCAGAGAGAAGGACCTAACCCCTTTTAGCAGCTCACCCTATAATTAAGCTTACAGAAAGCACATGGAAATAGGAACCTACCGGGATGTGAGACATCTCTCAGAAAGGAATCTATGCTTACCCGCCCCATCTCCCTCACTTCCCACTTTCTCCTAAGCCCAAGCCCTGTCCATTCACTAAAAATGCTTCGCAACAGCACCTAGCTGCCAATTCTCTAGTCTCTCTTCCTAGCCTGCTCTTTCCTCCAATTTTTTTTTTTTTTTTTTTTTGAGACAGAGTCTTGCTCTGTCACCCAGGCTGGAGTGCAGTGGCGCCATCTCAGCTCACTGCAACCTCCGCCTCCCAGGTTCAAGCGATTCTCCTGCCTCAGCCTCCCAGGTAGATGGGATTACAGGCATATGCCACCATGCCTGGCTAATTTTTTGTATTTTTAGTAGAGACAGGGTTTCACTGTATTAGCCAGGATGGTCTCGATCTCCTGACCTCGTGATCTGCCTGCCGTGGCCTCCCAAAGTGCTGAGATTACAGGCGTGAGCCACTGTGCCTGGCCTCTTTCCTCCAATTTTTGATATAGTTGAAGCTCCTCCTTCCTTGGCACATCCTTTCAGGATCATCAGTCTCCTCTTTCTCTACCCGTATTACCTCTCGATGTAGGTTCCCAGACCTACCTGCTGTCCTCCTCTTATCTCCAGACACGTCTCACTACCTCACACCGCTTCATCCTACACCCTAAAGGCTCCTATAAGTGTCTCTGTCCCTGCCCACTTGGCCAATCTCAAACCAAATTACCTTTTCTCCAACCCACCTTCCCACTTTTAATCCCTGCCACCTTCTTCAATGAACCCATTGTGTAGCCGCAAAAACCACTGCATAAAAGTCTCTTAAACATTTTATCCCAAATTTTCATGCTTTCCCCTCTGCCTAGAATGCCCCTCCTCCTCACTTCCACTCCTGATCTTCCATAATCCTGTTCTCCCTTCTCAAATGTCACCCTCCTGGTGAGATCCCTGTTTTCTCTCAGAATTGCTCACTCCAGTTTCCATGCTTCCATCTGCCTTTACTAGGGCAGGGTTTCTCACCCACCAGACTGCAACTGCTTGAGTTCAAGTCCCTCGCTTAACTATCTTTGGAACTCCAATGCCTAACAGATTCCTAGTACATAAAAAGGGTTCAGTGGCTGCTAGCTGGAATGGATGAGTAGAACTGACCAACCATTTCTCTACTGATGGGCATTGCCTGCTGGTTAGCTGGGCCTTTTGTGAGGAAGCCCACTGTGCCCAAGGTCTTGTCTATAATTTTATTAACAAATATCCACTTTCCAGGTTTCCTGGGAGAAACAAAATTAGAAACCGTGACGGTCCTTTGAGACAGGTCGATCACTGTGAAACTCTGTTTCACTTTATGTCACTAGGATAGTATTAATTACATGCCCAAAATGCTTTTGTTATTTCTTTGGACACACATGCACATACACAGTTCTAAAAAGGACAGGATTCGAGTGGCTAACTCATCTGGTTATAGCAGTGTCTCTCAAACTGCATTCATTCATGGATCACTTTTGTGATTCTTACTGAGTCTACATACCACCTGTGCAATTTTTCTATCAATCATTATATTTAAATTAACTTTTTTCTTATCCTCATATTAACAAGGACTAATCATGAAATCACATGACTGATATGATACATATGCACACATATATACATATATCTATAAACAGATGCAAATAAATGTTTATATATGTAAATAATTTTGCATATTGCGTATAATATGGAAAATATATTTATACATATAAAAATATATATGTATACAAATAAAATAGATATGTATATAAATTTATAAAATATATTTATAAAATAAAATAAATTTTTATTTATGAAATATATATACAAATCATCTTGCAGGCCAGCAGTAATATATACAATACACTTAAGGTAACCCTAACTCAGAACACTTAATACAAAGCAAAGCTATTTTATTTATTTATTTATTTTGAGACAGAGTTTCACTCTTGTCGCCCAGGCTGGAGTACAATGGCATGATCTCAGCTCACTGCAACCTCTGCCTCCCGGGTTCAAGTGATTCTTCTGCCTCAGCCTCCCAAGTAGCTGGGACTACAAGTGTGCACCACCACGCCTGGCTAATTTTTTTTTGTATTTTTAGTAGAGGCGGGGTTTCGCCATGTTGGTCAGGCTGGTCTTGAACTCCTGACCTCAGGTGATCCGCTGGCCTCAGCCTCCCAAAGTGCTGGGATTACAGGCGTGAGCCACAGCACCCAGCCAGCAAAGCTATTTATTAAAGCATTTCTTCGTCAGCTAGTACATCAAGTCAGGTACTGGAAATACTGAAATGCCAAACACAGCTCATAGTCCAGTGGGCAAAACCAACCAGTAAACTGTACATTGTAATTAAATTTTCTAAGTATTATGACAAAGGCAAGTACCAAGGTGCCTGTATCTGAAACCTCTTAGGCACCAGTGCAAACCCTCCTCATCCCAGCTTTTGCCCTGGCTGCTCCTGCAAGGGCCACTTCTGATCTTTGAGCAGGTGCAGTCTCAAAGTAGCTCACCTAGTGCCCAGTCGAGTATATCTTACTTCCTCACCTGTGGTAACCTGCTAGGTTCTTAGGTCTACATAACCCTTGAACAAAGGGAATAGCAATAGATGAATGCCTCCCCTTTTCATTTGCGGATGAAGTTCTAAGTGTCATTTCATAAGGCTCCTCAGAAAGTCTGGAGCATCAGGCTTCTGTCGCTGCAGCCAGCTTGACAATGCATCCTTGTAGAGTTTCATTCCACTAGTCCCTCACTCTTGCTTCCTGGGATCATTATCCCACATAATCCACCTGCACATATGCCTTGGCCTTCAGGCCATGTTTTCGCCTCAGGCTAAGGCAGGGCCCTAAGCCATGCAAGGAGGTTAAAGAAGACTTCTTAGAAGATATAACACCTGAGCTAAACCTCTAATCATAAATAAGTAAAGCAGGTGAAGAAGAAGTGACAAGGGCATGCTAGAAAGAGGAAACAGCACACACAAAGGCACAAATGCTTGAACATGAATGTTTGGAAACTGCAAATAGTCTGGTATGACTTGAGTACACTTCCATCGTAGTATGTGGGACTGAGAACCACAAGAGGCTGGTGAGGCAGGCAAAGACTGTCTCCTGAAAAGCTGCTGACCACAAGCAATCACCACTGCCACCACCGTCTTCTTCGATTCTGAAGTGGTAGCAATGATTAATAAAATAGATGGATGTTTAAATCAACCCCAGAAGATTAGAACATCTTTTCCAGATGCAAGGGGTATGGGACACAAAGTAGAATGGAGACTAAAGGAAGGTGGAATTAGAGCAAATATGTGCTGAAATGGGGGGAGAGCTATTTCTTTCTCTCATATGTGTGCATCCACACCCACATGCACACACACACATGCATGTGCACACAGAAACCAGGATGGGTCCAAAAATGCAACAAGCTTAGTCACAACTGAGGCAGATTCCACTAGAAGTAAAAAAATTGTCAAGAAATAGGAATCAATAGGTTTGGGATAAATGAGGTGGGAACCTTCAAATGACAGATCATCCTAGAGCCCGTGATCAGTCACGACCCAGAAATGAGAGGAAACTGGGGGCTGGCAGGAAAAAAGTTGGGAGCCCAATCTTGCCAGCTCATTGGGCAACAGAGAGGAATCTCCCCACCTGACTCTCCACATTTTTAGCAGAAGCCCAAGAACCCACAGGTCTAAGCCTCTCTCACCTTGTCCCCCCCATAAGGCCAGACTTAGGACACCAAGGGAAGCCAGGGAGCCTCATCTGCATGGAATGTGGGTTGCCTGCCCTCGTGGATAAAAATGTGCTTTGAAAGGAGTAACATAAGGTAACATATGAGACACCAGTTTCATTTATAAGCAAATCTTAATAACATCTGATTTTTATCGAGTGCTAACTATGAGCCGGCACTGTTCTAAGTATTTTTAAGTTATTTTTTTTAAAAGGTCTTCCCCAAAACCACACGAAGAATTGCTGTTAGCTTCATTTTCTAGGAACTAACCTGAGGTGACCATGAAACACTAGTTCGAAGGCAGCACAGTGAGGTGTTTTAAAGAGCCCAGGATTCGGGTTCAGGTCATTTTTCAGTGTAACTCTTGTCTCCATCATTTCCTACTGAGACATGTGGTCAGTCAGGATGATTCACTTCCAAGGGATAGAAGCTAACTCAAAATAGCTTAAACAAATAAAAGAAACTAGCTCACAGAACTGAAAGAGGCAGGGCTGGGTGTCTGAAAATCCTTTGACCCAGGTCTCAAATGCTATCAGAGTGCCTGTCTTGGTCCATGTTTTGTTATTGGCCTCATTCTCTCGTACTAAAGACTAGCTTCCTTCAAGTGGTCAGCGAAGTTGGTAGCTCCAGGGATACAGTGTCCTCTATGAAGAAAGAGAGGCTTTTGCTTTCAAAGTGCTCATAAATTCCCAGGGAAAGAGTCTAACTGGCCCTGTTGGGTTGTGCATCTTCTGTTTGAACCAACTGCTGTTGTTAGTTGGCTGGGACATTCTGTGACCAGTGATTGGCAGACCCATCAGAATCACCTAGAGGGAAAGCATGGCAGTTCTTGAAAGTATGAAATGTTAGGCATCCAAAATAATGGATGGCCGCCATTTTCTGGTTTGTTGTTGTTGTTAAGATGGGGTCTCACTATGTCGCCCAGGCTGGAATGCAGCGGCATGATCACGACATTCATGCAGCCTAAAACCCCCAGGCTAAAGCGATCCATCTATCTCAGCCTCCCGGGTTGCTGGGACCACAGGTGTGTGCCACCATACCCAGCCAATATTTGTATTATTTGTAGAGATGGGTCTCCCTAAATTGCCCAGGATGGTCTCGAACTCCTTGGCTCAAGCAATCTGCTTGCCTTGGCCTCCCAAAGTGCTGGGATTACAAGCATGAGCCACCACACCTGGCCGGTCACTTACATTTTAACCTTGGACATGTCACTTAATCTTTGTGAGCCTTGGTTTCCCTATTAAAAAAAATAATAATAATACCTATAGTGTAAAGTTGTTGTGAAATATTAAAAATCATATTTAACACTTGGCACATAAAGGCATTCAACCTAGGGTAGTCATTTTTGTTATTACTGGTACTCTTATTGTTTTGTGGTTGTTTCTGACACAGGGATCAGAATTTGAAGCCCATCCCAGATTCCCAGATGTCTAAAGCACTCCTGTCCCCAGGGTGGAGTCCCCTTTGGCTCTGCAGCCAGACGCCTTGCACAACCCAGGCCCTGTGTGCCAAGGTTAAGCTGGTTCACCATCTGACGGCCGCAGAGCAGTGAGTGCCTCCCCAGCCCCAGCAATGTCAATACTGCCTTCCTGACTCCGCCTATTGTATCTGGAGGAAAGTGGCCGAGCATTGTCTTCCAGTGCTCCCCCCAGGAAGCATGATATCACCCTTTAACAAAAGCGGGAAAGCTGACAGATCTGCTGAGATGGGTGTGACCAGCACATACACCTCACTGGTCAAGCCCTGGGCGAGGGGCTGTGACAAGCAGAGAGCAAATGACAGCCGCCCACGATGCCCCTCAACCCCACGCCTGACTGGCTTCTTCAGCTAGTCCAAATTTTCTCCCTGTCTTTGTCACACTCATACCACATTAGACATGAAACCACCAAGCAATGGGTATGCACTCCCTCTAATATGCAGATGTGTTGAAAAGTGTCAGGACTCTGCCCATCTGGCACATCCACGTCTTCACACCTGCTCCTGCAGCCTTTGGGAAGGAGCATGAGAGAGGAATGATCACATTCCTGAAGGCACACAAGGGGACAATGGGGGTGGGGCTGGGGGAAGAGGTCACAGCTAGATCTAAAACTTATTTTGCACGTGTAACGCGAGTTAAGGAATCATCTGGCCAGATGGGTAAGAATAGGGTTATCAGTTCAAAATTCCAAAAATAAGGGAAGCAACTTTAGACATTCCCTTTCCTGAAAGCCAGGAGTGAAGCCAGCTGCTCTCTTCCAGCTCTGGTTTGGTGATGCTGCCGGTGCAGCTGGCTCTCTGTAAAATAACACACCTGCAGGCTGGTGCTCCAGTGTCAGGCCCGGAGGCTGTTACTCTGCTGCCCCATCTTACTGTCTTCTTAAAATTCTCTTTCCGGCCGGGCGCAGTGGCTCACGCCTGTAATCCCAGCATTTTGGGAGGCCAAGGCAGGCGGATCACGAGGTCAGGAGATCGAGACCATCCTGGCTAACACAGTGAAACCACGTCTCTACTAAAAATTAAAAAAAAAATTAGCTGGGCGTGGTGGCGGGCGCCTGTAGTCCCAGCTACTCGGGAGGCTGAGGCAGGAGAATGGTGTGAACCTGGGAGGCGGAGCTTGCAGTGAGCCGAGATCGCACCACTGCACTCCAGCCTGGGGGACTGAGCGAGACTCCGACTCAAAAAAAAAAAAAATTTCTTTCCATGGCTGCTACAGCAGCAATTCTCTGAAGTCCCAGGATAGGAATGTCATTGGTTTTGCTTCTCCTGTCAGCTCCTTACCTGTTTCTTCTTCATCAAATTTTTGGGTATCTGCTCTTTCTTGTTCTTTCATTTCAATCTTGAAATATAGCCATGCCCGTGGCTTCACTTACCATATACCAAAGATTTCTACATCTCAATCTCTTGCCCAATCCCCTTCCTCTGAGCTTCAGATGTGGACAGCCAAATTTTGATAAATATCTTCCTTTATGGCCGGGTGCGGCGACTCATGCCTGTAATCCCAGCACTTTAGGAAGCCAAGGCAGGTGGATCATGAGGTCAGGAGTTCAAGACATGGCCAACGTGGTGAAACCCCGTCTCTACTAAAAGTACAAAAATTAGCCGGGTGTGGTGGCAGGTGCCTATAATCCCAGTTACTCAGGAGGCTGAGGTGGGAGAATCACTTGAACCGGGGAGGTGGAGCTTGCAGCGAGCCAAGATCGTGCCACTGCACTCCAGCCTGGGCGACACAGCAAGACTCGGTTTCAAAAAAAAAAAAAAACAAAAAACACTTCCTTTACATGTAGCCTCAAAATCAACACGAACAAAATAATTATTTGCCTTATCCCAGCCCACCTCCATTCAGCACACTGAATGGCACCACCATTATCCAAATCAGAATGCTGGAGCAATGACTTATTCTCCTCCCTCCCTCTCAACCTTCCACATACAACCAATCACTAACTCCTGCAGTTTCACCTCCTAAATCTCTCTCAAGCCCCCTGTTATCCTCACAGTCCTCTTGCCTGGAATGTTAGGAAGCCAAGTTGGTCCCAGCCTATGGTCTCTACCATGTTAATCCATCCTGAAAACTATTATTAGAGTGAATTTTTCAAGACATAAATCTGATATATGACATGATAGAACAAACACTCTGCTAAATTTCAACATGTACAGAATGAGGGACAACCTACTTAAAATGGCCTGTGAGGCCCTTCTTGATCTGACCCCAACTTTAATTCTCTACCTTCATCCTGCATTACAGCTTCACTCAGCTTCCTCAAGCCTGCCCTGCTATTTTATACACACCCCCTTTGTATAGGTTGCTCCCTCTATGTCCTTTCTTCCCTTTTCCTTTTTATCTTGGTTTGAAAATCATTTGGCTATGAGCAAGTTATAACTATAACCGGACATGACTTTTGGCAATATTCACAACTATTTAGGAGTTCTTGCAAAGACAGAAAAATCAACCTACAAGTTGTTTTCGAAATACTACTCATTTTCTTTAGTTGACATTCCACGTTTTTAGACATTTAATTAAATATTTATGTTCAATTTGGTTTCGTTTGTTTGTTTGTTGTTTTTTTGAGACAGGGTGTGCTCTGTTGCCTAGGCTGGAGGGCAGTGGTATGATCATGGCTCACTGCAGCCTTGACCTCCCAGGCTCCAGCAATCCTCCCACTTCAGCCACCCGAGTAGCTGGGACTACATGCACGTGCCACCATGCCAGGCTAATTTTTGTATTTTTTGTAGAGATGGGGTTTTGCCACATTGCCCAGGCTGATCTGAAACTCCTGGGCTCAAGCGATTCGTCTGCCTCAGTCTCCCAAAATGCTAGGATTACAGGTGTGAGCCACTGCACCAGACCTTTATGCTCAATTCAGATACTGCTATTTCATTTTGTGTCATTGTACCCAATAAAAACTTTTACAGCCCTTGAAAAGCTCAGATTTTGTAAATACCTTTATTTGCTGTAATATCTCTATTAAATGATTTATCACAACATTTTACAATTCATCCGCCTATATTCATTTTTCCCACTAAAATGTAAGCTTAGCAAGGGGAAAAAATTATTTATCCTTATTTATATTCCTAGTTTCCAGGACAGCATATGGCTCAAAGGAAACCCTCAATAAGTCTTTCTTTATTGAAAGGATAGATGAGTGAATGAATGAACGAATGATTGGCACACAGTAACTCAATAAATATCTATTGAATAGAAAATACGACTATGTTATAGGTAATATTCAACAATCGTACAATACCTCATCTTAAGTAAGGCCCTGGTTAGACCCACTTTAATGAGTATATCTTTTATGTTTCACACCTAACCGAAGAAACTTACTTTCAACTTTGTTTACATCAAACATTTAATATAAGCTAAATTTTTAAGATGAGAGTGAATATCATTTACAAGATATATAAAATTGATTATCAGATTGGTGCAAAAGTAACTGCAGTTTTTACCACTACTTTTCACCAACCTAATATTATTTTTTATTTATTTATTTTTTTTTGAGATGGAGTCTCACTCTGTCATGCAGGCTCGAATGCAGTGGCATAATCTCGGCTCACTGCAACCTCTGCCTCCCTGCTTTAAGAGATTTTCCTGCCTCAACCTTCCGAGTAGCTGGGATTACAGGCACATGCTATCATGCCCAGCTAACTTTTGTATTTTTAGTAGAGACAAGGTTTCACCATGTTGGTCAGGCTGGTCTCGAACTCCTGATCTCGTGATCTGCCCACCTCGGCCTCCCAAAGTGCTGGGATTACAGGCATGAGCCAACGTGCCTGGCCCAATGTAATATCACTATTTCGATGTTACTGAGATCCTTTCTACAATGTTCTCTTTTCCTTTCAGCTCTGCTGTGAAGTACCAACATTTTCTTACTGCGACCATAAAACTCCATTCAACAGAAATTACTAAACATTAAATACATGTACTAATGAGAATAGAAAAGAAATAATATCTGTTGTGAGAGATTTAGAGGCTAGCTGGGCTAAATCTGGCTGCCCAAAGCTCAAAGACACGATCTGCATGGTAAAGGAGCCTAAACTTAGGGGAAGAACATCAGGAGGAAGAGTTGGCCTGGGCAAATTGAGTTGAATTGTGTTTGCAGAGTAGAGATGAAAGATGCCATTTCTAAATGGATGGAACAGCATGAACAAGAGCCAAGAGGAAAGAATGTGTAGATTGTGGAGATGGGCCTGGTTGAAGCAGACAAGATACAAACAGGGATAAATGGATAAGTGAGGGGAGGGTAGATGTGTAGTTGGCAAAGTGTTTAGGTTTATTCAGTTGGAACTGGCCAGCACAAAGTTTGAGAGATAGGATTATACTGAGGTTTTGTAGAAGGAGACAGTATCTATGAATATTAAGTGGTTCTCCTACATCCTGGGGCAGATTAGATCAGTCTTGACTAGCACAGTGGTTCTCATAGCAACACTTCTCTTTTGATTATACTAGCTTCATTATTTATTTTATTTTATTTTATTTTATTGAGACGGAGTCTCGCTCTGTCACCAGGCTGGAGTGCAGTGGAGTGATCTCGGCTCACTGCAACCTCTGCCTCCTGGGTTCAAGCGATTCTCCTGCCTTAGCCTCCCGAGTAGCTGGGACTACGGGCACACACCACCACACCTTGCTAATTTTTGTATTTTAGTAGAGATGGGGTTTCACCATGTTGGCCAGGACGGTCTTGATCTCTTGACCTCATGATCCACCTGCCTGGGCCTCCCAAAGTGCTGTATTACAGGTGTGAGCCACCGCACCCGGCCCCACGCTTCATTTATTAAGAGAGTTCTCACTGACTAAGCATTTCACAGGCATTATCACATTTGATTCTCATCACAACCCTGGAAAATGGGTATTTCATCCGTAAAAGATGAGAAAAATGTGGCTTAGAGAAATTAAATAACTTGCTTATGGTTATCCAAGTTGAGCTTTGACTTTGTAATCCATGTTTCCTCCTTCAGTTTGCCTGCTATGATTGCTGTTAAATTTCTCAGGCCTTCAGTGTTTCATGGATGTGCTCTTAGCAGTAGATTTCAGTGAAGCGATTACCATTTCTGATTTGGACTTCATATTTCTGCTAATGCAACATATGACAGCTTATGCATGACCTTTTTAGCAAGCAGAGCCTATGTTGTCTTCCATGACTTTTGTGTATCCCCAAAACCTAGGTATCATTCACAAGAACTTTCAACAAACCAGGTCTCTCCCACATTAAATATACATAACTTATTTCTTGAACCCAAACACAGAACCAGACATTTACCTATTTTGAAATGGTATCTTTTTGTTTTGGTTTTCCATCCTTCCAGCCTAGAACAATCTATTTAAATCCTGATTCTGTGAGCTCACCAGTAAGCCATCTACAGAGAATAAGCAGGTGATACAGTCACACAGATATCCTTTGGGGAGATAGAGGCTCAGGAGGCAAACTGATAATTTCAGAAGAATTTAGAGCCCACCCACCTAAATTCCCCAGAGAACATCACATAGTCTTTTGAGATGAACTTAGAAGACTCCTTCCCTCCTGGAGAGGCGCCTTGGAAGAACTAGACTCTTCCAGGAAGCTCTCCCAGGGCAGGGCTGAAAGGGAAATGCTGAGACCTAACAATAAAGACAATGCTTGGAAGGGAGCATCTGTGAAAAAAGCAAGCTCCTCCCTCTGAGAATAATTCCAAAGGGTGTCTCCGATCCCAGCTTTCAGACCTCCACCCTTGATTACTCAGACCTGACACTAGCCTTCTGAGACCAGCCCTAACAAGGGGGTTTCATCTGGGAGCACTTCCCTGACCTTACAACTGTTTCCTCTGCCACCCCAGACAAGATGTCTGCTATCTCTGAATCCAGTTGTTATTTAAAATGTCAAGTGACAAGGCTGGGCGTGGTGGCTCATGCCTGTAATCCCAGCACTTTGGGAGGCCGAGGCGGGCGGATCACTTGGGGTCAGGAGTTCGAGACCAGCCTGGCCAACATGGTGAAACCCCGTCTCTACTACAAATACAACAAATTAGCCAGGCATGGTGGCGCACGCCTGTAGTCCCAGCTACTCGAGAGGCTGAGGCACAGAATCACGTGAACCTGGGAGGTGGAGGTTGCAGTGATCTGAGATCGCTCTACTACATTCTAGTCTGGGTGATAGAGTGAGACTCCATCTCAAAAAAAAAAAAAAAAAGTCAAGTGACACAGTAAAGAGGTATGAAAGCATGAGACTAGAGACTTCCTATTAGATCAGTGTTGATCACGTGAAAGATACTATGATAAATCACAGTGATTTGTTAGTTTTCTACATATACAACTTTTTAAAGAGAACAGCCTGGTTTTATGAGGATAGAAGAGTAGGGAAAAGCTAATAGAACCTGTTTGAAAGCTGAAGTTAGCAATGATTCTCAATTCAGAAAAGGAAAGCAACAGAATCTAGGAGTATTTGTGAGGAGCTTCTGAGAGCTACACACCCCCTCCAGCCCTCTTATGGGTCAGCAACTCTGTCATCCAGAGCCACCTTCACTGAAAAAAAGTGGCTTTTTTTCTTTTTTTCAGTCTGTGGGTTCAGAAAAAAGAAACGAGAAACAACCCACTGGACTAGAGAGATAAACCTTTAAGCCATAAGCCCCTTGCTCCACTGCTATAGTCTACCAGGAGTTTGACTAGAGGAACGGGCTCCTATGGCTGTGGACATGATCTAGCTGGATTCTTGTTGTTGCAATTATCAAGCCTTGAGCAGTCATGCTCATGGAGGCTTAGACTAGGAATGCAAGTTACGATCAAGACAACAGACCTACCTCAGAAACTAACCTTGCTAGTGTCACCCTTCCTAACAAGAACATGACCTACTTCCTCTCCTTGGTCCTCTCCCTTTTAAAGGCAGTGCTGTTTTTTCCAGGGATCTAAGGTCTAGACATGGAACAACTATTTTGGCTACATACCTTTTTGTTTGATTTTATGACAATTCTTCTAAGCCTGTATTGCAAAGTGCTATAACATAGTTGCTTTAGGGGTAAAAAAAGTGAATGAAAACAGTTGTGTGTGTATTAACCTACAAAGTACCTCAGAGAAACTATAGACACCTGGGCTTCGCATCACTATAATCCCTGGTATAGAATCAGTTCCAGATTTCATGTCACTGGTAAATAATGGCACTCAGAAAAAAAAAATCAAAAATGGAATCATGATAATTATTTGAAGTACATATTATTGGAGAAGTCAACATTATTTAAACAATTTCCATATAAATACTGAAGCCACCTAAAATCTTAATTTTTAGCAACTTGTGTTACACATTCTTAAAGAATATTATTAAATTCTCAATATATTGGTTGTTGAGAGCTATAAAACAAATTGTATTCAACTCAGTTATTTAATTGGATTTGTTTTTTGAATATTTAATAAAATATTTCAAACATCTAGAAAATATAGCAGATACTTATGTATACTCGAATCATATTAATATAGCCTATATCCATGAAGTTTAGTGAATTTTCCCAAATTTATCTCCAATATCAATTCGATTTTCGTTATTAAAATTAGAATGTTTTCAAACCGAAGGGGAGAGACTGATGGCAGTGATAATGTATTTGTGATCTGTAGTTCAGGTTTGGATACTGCCTTCTACCTATGTCACATAGGCTGAGTGAGCTACAGAGGCACACCACTATCTGGAGTATCTAAGCAATAAACACACTGAACCCAACACACTGGCCAACCACTCCTTCACTCTACAACAGGCTTCTTATACTCTCCTGTGTTAACGATTTTGGTAACTGCCTAAATTTTTGCTTCATTGGGCCAGTAAACCCTTTATGAATTACTACATGGCAAACATTTTTTAAAATAAAACAAAAATTCTAATAGCCCCAATCTCCCTGACCCTAACTACAAGAAAAAAAAAAAAGCCTACAATTTCATTGCTTTCCTTAAAATAGGATGTAGATATAAAATCTTTTTACAGAAAAGCATCTTTGTTCTCTTTTAACAGTGACAATCTATACACTGCCTTAATTGGGCCCCTGTATTTCTCAGCATGAATTTCATTTTTTACTGAAGATTTTCTTTAAAGCAGGTAAAACCGGTTTGTTCTTTAAAAAAAAAATCAATAAGAAAAACACTCCAGAATGAGGAGCAGGAAAATAATGCATGATAGTAAGGAGATCTCTTCAAATAAGATGATTTAATCGGTCCTCAAAGAGTTTCTAACACAGGGGCCAATCACCCAGAAGACTAACAAAATCAGTTCATGCCACAGAGCCTTTGCATTTCAATCCTTCCACACATACTGACTGGAGACTCACAGAGAAATGGTGCCTTTGCTACAGCCACCCCTTGTTCATCAGCACTGATGAGATTTGGGGAGAGCACCCAGAAATCACTAACTCTGTTTTTTAAAATGCTAAATTAAAAAAAATAAAGCCAAACCTTACCAGAAAGGAGCAAGCTGACTCCACAGAGAACTAAGCTGGCTAAAGAGTCCATGCTTCCCCAAATCTCTCCATCCAGTTTCCACAAATGTGCATGAGGTCCCAAGGATCCTTTCAAAAACCCAGCGGTTTGTGACTTTCCATTAGCATCGTCCTACTACGTCTTGTTTACAAGTTAGAGGCAAGAAGGAACAGCACAGAAGCAGGCTGTAACAGTCTCATTTCTGTCTGAGCACAGGGAGTTTTAAGTTCCTTTTTCCTGTTTCCTTTGTAGATTAGGATGGGAAAGGCTGTATCTTAAAGGCATTTGGTATCAGCAGGGCTGGGGGCACTCAAGCCCTATCCATCTCGCAATTCATCAAAACACTTATCTGTTGCTGTTGCTTCTGCTGCTGCTTTTGCTGCTGCTGTAGGGGTAGAGGAATTTTTGTTGGAAGTGTGGGTCCCGGTCAGCATTTTCAGAAACAATAGGGGTATCCTCTCATAGGCGGGAAACTGAGAATAACAAGCCCTCCACCTATGTATGGTATGCGATGATGACCAATCCTTCTCAGACTTCTAACAGCTCTCCCGGGGCTACTGGGATCTCTGACAGAAGGAGCTTTTGGGTGTGGGGAGCCGTTTTGGCTTTTGTTTTCTCATTTTAACCCACATGGTTTGAATTGGGAAAAGAAGGTTTCCGTGATGAGAAAATACAACCTGAAAAGCAATTAATTTCAGTGAGCACCGGTGAGGTCAATGCTCAATGTAGCCCCAAGAGACCAGAGTCCAAAATTGTTAGCCTGTTTTCTTTCACACAGATGGCCTGTTGGTTGGCCATTAGCCCAAAGATACCCATGTTGCTGGCTATAGCTTTAATTTTCATTAACAATTCATCTAAAGGTGATCAAATTTCTTGAAGAAGTTGGCATAGAAGGATTTGGGTAATGAGAAAGATTTGGTAGTCGTTGAGCAATGGTGTTTCAGAAGCAAATTATTTATAACATTTAAAAACTAATCTGTATAAAAACACAAACATACAGGATTAGATTGGGATAAAAATGGTGCTCATGAGCGCAAAGAGAGCTCATGGACCAAAATGAAAATAGCCATGGAATGTACAATATCTAAAATGAGGTCAGAGACCCTACACTTATCCAGATAATTACTCCACAATATGAATTATGATATTAGATTAGAGAGTATACACTTTGCTCATCATCGACCTTCATGCCTGAGGAAATCATTATACTCCTCCTTTTCCTACCCACCAGAGGAAAAGGCAGATGCAGCTAGTCTTGACTAATTTCTGTCCCAGGTTTTATCACATCGATGATGATCTTAAGAACCAATTAATGTTTCCAGTTTGCAGGTGTGAAAAAGCCCAGGTTCTGTCTGCAAACAGAACTGGGTTCAAATACTGGCTCAGCCACATGTGTAGCTGAGAAAAGTTACTTAGTCTTTTTGAGCCTCAGTTTCAACAGCTGTGAAATGGCAAAACTATCCCCTTCCCAGGTGTTTTGAGAGGAATAAATGAGGTTTAAAAATATAAAACCATTTGGTACTATGCCTAGTTCTTTGAAGGTTCTCATTAAATGTTAATAAGTTTATTTTCTTTCATCTTTCCATTCAGTCTCAATTTAAATTCCAAGAGCTTCTACTAAAAAGCTATTTTCTATTCCTACGAGATGACTTTAAATTTGTCATCATGGAAAAAAAAAAAAAAAAAACAGTGGGCCTGGCACAGTGGCTCACGCCTATAATCCCAGCACTTTGGGAGGCTAAGGTGGGTGGATCACCTGAGGTCAGGAGTTTGAGACCAGGCTGGCCAACATGGCAAAACCCCATCTCTACTAAAAATACAAAATTTAGCTGTGCTTGCTGGCGTGCACCTGTAGCCCCAGCTACTCTGGAGGCTGAGGCAGGAGAATTGTTTGAACCTGGGAGGCAGAGGTTGCAGTGAGCCGAGATCGCGCCACTGCACTCCAGCCTGGGTGACAGAGCAAGACTCTGTCTAAAAAAAAAAAAAAGAAAGAAAAAAAAGAAAGAAAAATGAAGTTCCACACAGGCTAAGTTACTTGCTCTGCTGTGAGTAGCAGAGGTAATATCTGAACCCTGAGCTCTGGACCTCCAATTTTTCCCTTGTTTCATAGTTCAAAAGTAGATCAAGAGTAATGTAGGACATCACAAACACCAGCAGGGTATACCTAGACCTTACAGAAGTATTTGAAATGAAACTTTGACAGATAAGAATAGTTTGGTGACACTGAGAAGTGCGGTCAGTTCTTAGTGTGCTTCTGAAATAACTAATGTCAGGATCGGTGGGTGCTCTATTAATTCACTTCAGGAAAATGAAAGGGGCCTCCTCATGAGTCAAGCTCATTCCATTTAATTTGATTTTTCCAGACATACCTACAGTAAAACCATAAAGAAAACCAAACCAAACTCAACAAACAAAACAAGCAAACAAACAAGGCTCTTGGCTGATTCTTCATTTTCTATTTCCTGCTTTTTGCACTCAATACATGAAAAACACTATAGACAACATTAAAAGTCTTTGAGACTAATTAACAAAGGTATCAATAGATAACAAAACGGTTTTTCTGAAAGAGGTGGAAAATAACTTATATAATACTACCATACACTGGTATCACATGTCAAGAGGTCAACATCACAAACACAAAGCAAAAGCCTTGTATGCATACCCTTTGGCCCAGAAAATCCAGTTTTTTTTTTTTGAAATGGAGTCTCACTCTGTCGCCCAGGCTGGAGTGCAGTGGCACTATCTCAGCTCACTGCAACGTCCGCCTCCTGGGTTCAAGCGATTCTCCTGCCTCAGCCTCCTGAGTAGCTGGAATTACAGGCGTGCGCCACCACACCCGGCTAATTTTTATACTTTTTAGTAGAGATGGGGTTTCACCATATTGGCCAGGATGGTCTTGAACTCCTAACCTCATGATCCACCCCCCTTGGCCTCCCAAAGTGCTAGGATTACAGGCGTAAGCCACTGCGCCCCACCAGAAAATCCATTTTTATGATATACACCAAGCCAAAATCAAATATGTGCCCCCAAATTTGTGTATAAGGACATTATAGAAGCATAGTTGATAATAATCAAAGCCTAGAAATAATCAAAATGGTCAACAAAAATGGATTATTTATTAAAAATCATGGTATACAATGAAGTTCCAGACAAGTGTTCAAATACTATGGTGAAATCAGATTGACATAAAAAGATGTGAAAATGTTTATGGTATACTGTTGATTGGGAAAAAAACACAATTTAAACACAATGAAATTTATACACACTGAAATACACACCACAGATATACAACAAATAAATATCAAAGCTTTGAAAGTGACTATTTCTCAGTTGTTGGAAAACATAATTTTTATTTTGTTTTTTATACTTTTCTATAATTTTAACACTTTTAGAAATAATGAACATATATGTAAAAATGAAGAAGACTGAGGGGACGTCCTTGAGAAAGTTGACCCAGGGCAATAGGATGTATACTTTAAAACATCCACTGGCAAATAAGAAACAGAATCCAGGCTACCATATGACCCAGCAATCCCACTGCTGGGTATACACACCAAAGAAAGGAAATAAGCACATCAAAAATATATTTACACTCCCATATTTGCTGCACCACTGTTGACAATAGCTAAGATATGGAAGCAACGTAAGTGTCCATCAATAGATGAATGGATAAAGAAAATGTGGAACATCTACACAGCAGAGTACTATTCGGCCATAAAAAAGAACAACATCCTGTCATTTGCAACAACATGGATAGAACTGGAGGTCATTATGTTAAGTGAAATAAGCCAGACACAGAAAGACAAACATCACATGTTCTCATTTATTTGTGGGATCTAAAAATCAAAACAATTGAACTCAGGGAGATAGAGAGTAGAAGATGGTTACCAGAGACTGAGAAGTGTTGTGGGAGGGTGGGGGAGGTGGTGAGGATGGGGACAAAAAAAGCTAGTTAGAAATCATGAATAACACCTACTATTTGATAGCACAACGGGGTGACTATAGGCAATAATGACTTCATTGTATATTTTAAAATAAAGTAATTGGATTGTTCATGACACAAAGGATAAATGCTCGAAGGGATGGATACCACCCCATTCTCCATGATGTGGTTATTTCACATTGCATACCTGTATCAAACCATCTCATGTACCCCATAAATATATACACACCTGCTATGTACCTACAAAAATTTAAAATTAATAAATTAATAAAATAGGATAATTTTAAAAAGAAACAGAATCCAGATACATAAAGTGTGGCCTCCAGGAGATGACCAAGAAGATGGGGTGTCAGCCACCTACAGTACAGCCTGGACATTCTGTCTTTCGCTGGTCTTTAGGCACTGAGCCACCAGAGCCATCCCATCTGACTTCTTAAGGACATTAATGAACTTTTTTGTGAACCCGCTGTACATAACAGTGGCTAGCAGAAAAGGAAGGGTCAGGCTAGGCATGGTGGCTCACGCTTATAATCTCAACACTTTGGGAGGCCAAGGAGGGCGGGTCACGAGGTCAGGAGTTCGAGACCAGCCTGATCAACATGGTGAAACCCCGTCTCTACTAAAAATACAAAAATTAGCCAGGCATGGTGGTATGGTGCCTGTAGTCCCAGCTACTCAGGAGGCTCAGGAGAATTGCTTGAACTTGGGAGGCGGAGGTTTCAGTGAGCCGAGATCACACCACTGCACTCCAGCCTGTGGGACGGAGTGAGAATCCATCTCAAAAAAAAAAAAAAAAGAAAAGGAAGGGTCATCAACAATTAAGTTTTGGCCTTCAGCCGGGACACCACAGTTAAAGGGACAACATCCACTCTGGTTTGGCTGTGGAAAATACCTGACCCTCTCCAAACCCCATTTACTCTAAACCCTCTCAGCTATTGCAGCATTTTTCTTTTACTTTTTCTTTTGTTAACATTGAAACGGCAAGGACTATATTATTCACCGTAGGAAGAGACACAGAAATAGAAGATGTTGTCTCTGCTTTTGAAGCTCATAATTACAAAATCCCAGCGTGGTGGCACTGCATCAAAACAGGAAAAGTTAAATCACAAAATCAGGCATTGTGCTGTTGAATACCAAAGGGTGGTACAAGGAATAAAGTTCTAGCAGTTGTTTGCTTTCATACCCTTTAGACTAGAGAACACCAATTCTCATACCTTTTTTTTTTCTTTTCCTGGTATTTCCTAGACACAGGTGGCATCTTTCCAGATAGACTGTAAGCTCTTAGGGCAGGAGCTCTGTACTTTATTTCGAATCATCCTATGCCTTCTCTCAATGGCTTAAGAGAAGGAGTAACCTGGATGTCTTTGCAACCATTGTGAGATCATGTGGCCGCAGATAACAGACTAGGTATAGATAGAATAGATAGGACACAGATACAGGTATTCCCCTGCCTTGAAAAAAAAAAAAAAGCTTTAAAAATGATAAAATAACATGAAAAGAAAAAGTAAACTCCTATTCCTCCTTCAAAATACAATCCAGGCCAGGCACCGTGGTTCATGCCTGTAATCCCAGCACTTTGGGAGGCCGAGGTGGGCAGATCACTTGAGGTCAGGAGTTCGAAACCAGCCTGGCCGACATGGTGAAACCCCCATCTCTACAAAAATACAAAAGTTAGCCAGGTGTGGTGGTGCATGCCTGTAATCCCAGCTGCTCAGGAGGCTGAGACCAGAGAATCGCTTGAACCCAAAAGGTGGAGGTTGCAGTGAGCCGAGATCGCGCCCCTGTACTCCAGATTGAGGACAGAGTGAGACTCTGTCTCAAATTTAAAAAAAAAAAAATTCAAATGTCATCTCATCTATGAAACCTTCCTCTTGGTAGCTACCAATACCTAACAAACCACCACATAATATAGCAGCTTAATACAACAATCATTTATGTAGCTCATGACTCTGTGGGTCAGAAGTTCGGGCTGCCCTGCACAGTTCCCCTGATCTCAGAGGGCCTCCCTTATGTGTTCACAGTCAATTGTCAGCCATTAAGGTAGTTCAGCTTCAGCTATGGGCTGACTGCCTGTGTGGCAACCAGGATGGCAGAGCTTTAACTGTCTCACCTTCCAGCAAGCTAGCCTGACTTCTTAATGTGGCAGGCTCAGAAATCCAATAGAGTGGAAATAGACAAGTTCTCTTGAGGCCTAGGCTTAGGATTAGCATATCATTACTACTGTACATTCTGTTGGCCAAATCAATTCATATCACTCAGACTGCAACCACGGGCGGAAACATAAACTCCACCTTTTGATTTGAAGAATTATAAAGTGTGAAACTAAAATAAAATCAAGAATTTTGGTCATTTTTTTCAAAAAGGTTTGTTGGGATATAATTTATATACAGTAAAATTCACCACCTTTTCAGAAAATTGTGGTGAAAACATACATACCATAAAACTTACTATCTTAACTGGTTTTAATTGTACAGGCCAGTAATGTTAACTATACTTACATTCTTGTACAACAGATCTCTAGAACTTTTTTGTCTCGAAAAACTGAAACACTATATCCATTGAACAACTCCCCATTTCCCCTCCCCTAACCCCTTCAACCACCATTCTACTTAACTCATACAAGTAGAATCCTGCAATATTTGTCTTTTTTATGACTAGCTTATTTCACTTTGTATAATGTCCTCAAGGTTCATCTAAGTTGTAGCATGTGACAAGACTTCTTTCTTTCTTTTTTAAGGCTGAATAATAGTCCATCATATGTATATACCACATTTTCTGCATCCATTCATCAGTCCGTGGACATTCAGGTTGCTTCCACCTCTTGGTTGTTATAAGTAATGCTGCAAAGAACATGAGTATGCAAAGATGTCTTCGAGATCCTGCTTTTAATTCTTTTGGATATCTACCCAGAAGTGGGGTTATGAGATTATACGGTAATTATATTTTTAATTTTTTAGGAATCTCCATACTGTTTTCCATAGCAGCTGCTCCATTCTGTGTTCCCACCAACAGTGCACCAGGGATCCAATTTCTCCATATCCACTTGCTGTTTTCGGGGTTTGTTGTGGTTGTTGTTGTTGATGATGATGATGTTGTTGTTGGATAGTGGGAATCCTAACGGTATGAGGTGGAAATTCACTCCTTTTAAGTACACAATTCCGTAACTTT
Source organism: Gorilla gorilla gorilla (assembly GCF_029281585.2). NCBI lineage: Eukaryota > Metazoa > Chordata > Mammalia > Primates > Hominidae > Gorilla > Gorilla gorilla. The sequence goes on from NC_073237.2 coordinate 37,327,392, forward strand.
TGGCAAATGCGTACCTTGGTATAGTAAGTGCTCCAATCACCCCAATATCCATCACCCCAAAAGCTTTCTTAAATCCCATTGTAGTAAAAATCTCCTCCCCCAACGAACAGCCACAGGGAATCACTGATCTGTTTTCTATCCCTATAGTTCTGAATTTTTCAGAATGTCATATAAAGGAATCATACAGAATATAGCTTTTTAAATCTGGTTTCTTTCATTTGGCATAATTCATTTGATAAATTCATGTATTTGCATGTATGAGTAGCTTGTTCCTTTTTTGTTCCTGAAAAGTATGCCATTGTATGGACATGCCACAATTTGCTTATCTATTCACCAGTTTATTTATCTATTCACTATTTGGAATATTTTCAGTTTTGAGTGATTATGAATAAAGTCCCTATAACTTTATTCATCTTTATAATTTAATGTTCAGAAATCCACATACATTTTTTTGTGTGAGCATGTTTTTCATTTCTCTTGGGTAAATACCTGGGACTGAAATTAAGGAACTCCTAAACTTTTCTGTTGTGGTTGTGCCATTTTTTTTTTATTCCCATCATCAGCATATAAAGTTCTGTAAGTCACCATGGTGTTTGCAGAAAAAAAATCTGAAAAAACAAAAACAGTTTTAGTTATCGTGCATCCTTGCTAGCTCTTGTTATTGTCACTTTTTGTATGTTTGTTTTTTTAGCCATCCTAATAGATGTGCAGAGAAATAAATCAGTGTGATTTTTAAATCTACATTTCCCTAATGACTAACAATGCTGAGTATTTTTTCATGTTATTTTTGCCATGCATTTATCTTCTTTGGTAAAGTGTTCAAATTGCCCATTGTTCAATTCAGTTGTTTGTTTCTTCTTGTTGAGTCTTAAGAGTCTTTTATGTACTTTTGTCAAAATATGTGATTTGCAACCATTTTCTCTCAATCTGTGGCTTGTCCATTTTTTTAACACTGTCTTTTGCAGAGCAAACATTTTTAATTTGAAAGAAGTGCAATTTATCCATTTTTTTCTTGAATAAATAGTGCTTCTGTGTTATATGCAAGGAATCTTTGCCTAACACAAGGTCATAAAGATTATTTCTTATGCTTTGTTCTAAAGGTTTCATAATTTTAATACTTAGGTAACATTCTTTTGGAGCTAATTTTTCGTGTAAGGCGTCAGGTATAAGTTGAGGTTTATTTTCCTGCATGTGGATGCCCAATCATTCCAGCACCATTTTTTGAAAAGACTATCCTTTCTCCATTGAATTTTCTTTGCACCTTTGTCAAAAATTACTTGGCCACAAAAGTGAGTACATTTCTAGACTCTCTGTTGTGTTCCATTTATTTACGTGTCTTTTTTTTTTTTTCTAAGAGACAAGGTCTTACTCTGTCACCCAGGCTGGAGTATAGTGGTGTGATCGTGGCTCACTGCAGCTTCAAATTCCTGGGCTCAAGTGATCCTCCCACCTCAGCCTCCCAAGTAACTGGGCTGCAGGCATGCACCACTATGCCCAGCTAATTTTTGTAAAGACAGGATCTCTTTATATTGTCCACACTGGTCTCAAACTCCTGGCCTCAAGGTGATTCTGCTGCCTCGGCCTCCCAAAGTGCTTGGATTAAAGGCATGAACCACTGCACCAGGCCTATGTGTCTATTCTTTTGTGAATACTATACTATCTTGGTTACTATAACGTTTTTGTTTTTGTTTTTGTTTTTTGAGATGGAGTCTCGCTCTGTCACCCAGGCTAGAGTGCAGTGGTGTGATCTCGGCTCACTGCAACCTCCATCTCCCAGGCTTAAGTGATTCTCCTGCCTCAGCCTGCCAAGTAGCTGGGAGTACAAGCATCACCACCATGCCTGGCTAATTTTTCTATTTTTTAGTACACACCGGGTTTCACCATGTTGGCCAGGCTGGTTTTGAACGCCTGACCACAAGTGATCCGCTCGCCTTGGCCTCCCAAAGTGCTGGGATTACAGGCGTGAGCCACCGTGCCCAGCCAGTTACAACATATATGGTAGATATTGAAATCAGGTAATAAGAAGTCCTTTAACTTTGTTCAATTTCTAAATTATTTTTGGTTGTTCTCGTTCTCTTGCATTCTTTTGCTTGCTTTGGACTTACTTTGCTCTTTATTTTCTAATTTTTTAAGATAGAAACTTGTATCACTAATTTGAGACCTTTATTTTTTGTAAAATATATTTATGTAATGATATAAATTTTCCTCTAAGCACTGCTTTAGTTTCACCCTACAAATTTTCATATGTTGAACTTTCATTTTTCTTTAGTTCAAAATTTAATCTAATTTCCCTTTAACCCATGAATTATTTAGAAATGTGTTACCTAGTTTCCAAAATCTAGGTGGATTTTTCAGGTACCTTTCGGTAAATAATTTCTTTTTCTTTTTTTTCTTTCTTTTTGTTTTTTTTTGAGACAGAGTCTGCCTCTGTCGCCAAGGCTGGAGTGCAGTGGTGCAACCTTGGCTCACTGCAACCTCCACCTCCCAGGTTCAACCAATTCTCTGCCTCAGCTTCCCAAGTAGCTGGGATTACAAGCGACCACCACCACACCCGGCTAGTTTTTTGTATTTTTGGTAGAGACAGGGTTTCACCATCTTGGCCAGGCTGGTCTTGAACTCCTGACCTCACGATCCACCCACCTTGGCCTCCCAAAGGGCTGGGATTACAGGTGTGAGCCACTGCACCTGGCCAATAATTTCTAGTCTAATTTTTTTGTGATCAGAGAACATACTTTGTATGACTTCAGTTCTTTTAAATTTGTTAAAGTTTGTTTTATGGCCCAGAATGTGGTCTATCTTGGTATGTGTTCCTTGTGCACTTGAAAATAATGTGTATTCTGCTCTTGTTGATGGACTGTTTTAAAATTTTCAATCAGGGCTGATGAGGCAGCTTGTACCTGTAATCCCAGCAGTTTGAGAGGTCAAGGCAGGAGGATTGCTTAAAGCCAAAAGTTCAAGACCAACCTTGGCAACAAAGCTAGACCTTATCTCTACAGTTTTTAAAAATTAGCCCATCTTGGTGGCACACACCTGTAGTCCCAGCTACTTGGGAGGCCGAGGCAGAAGGATTCCTTGAGCCCAGGAGTTTGAAGTTATAGTGAGCTATGATCACACCACTGCATTCCAGCCCGGGCAACAGGATGAGGTGCTTCCCAGGTGAATCATGGCAGTGGGCAAGGAGGTGGGATGGGCATTTCTGATAAATGCACCAGTAATCTGATCCAAACATGAAAGTATGATATAATAAGTTATAGCAACCGGCTGGACATGGTGGCTCATGCCTGTAATCCCAGCACTTTGGGAGGCTGAGGTGGGTGGATCACAAGGTCAGGAGATCAAGACCATCCTGGCCAACAGGGTGAAACCCAATCTCTACTAAAAATACAAAAATTAGCTGGGCATGGTGGCACATGCCTGTAATCCTAGCTACTCGGGAGGCTGAGGCAGGAAAATAGCTTGAACCAGGGAGTCGGAGGTTGCAGTGAGCCAAGATCGTGCCACGGCACTCCAGCCTGGTGACAGAGAGACAGAGAGAGACTCCGTCTCAAAAAAAAAAAAAGAAAGTGAAATAATATACCATGTGTTAGTCTGTGTTGCTAAAAGGACTATCTGAGACTGGGCAATCTATGAAGAAAAGAGGTTTAAATTTGGGCTCATGGTTCTGTCGGCTGTACAGGAAGCATGCTGGCATTTGCTTCTGGTTAGGGCCTCAGGAAGCTTACAATCATGGCAGAAGGCAAGGGGGAGCCAATGTGGCACATGGTGAGCGACAGAGTAAAGAGATAGAGGTGGATGTGCCAGTCTCTTTTAAACAACCAGATCTTGCATGAACTCATTATTGCAGGGAGGGCACCAAGCCATTCATGAGGGATCTGCCCCATGACCAGAACACCTCACACCAGGGGATTACATTTCAACATGAGATCTGGAAAGGACAAATATCTAAACTATATCATTCTACTGCTGGTCTCTCAAATCTCATGTCCTTCTCACATTGCAAAATACAATCATCCTTTCCCAATATTCCTCAAAAGTCTTAACTCATTTCGGCATTAACTCAAAAGTCCAAATCTCATCTGAGTCTCAAGGCACTTTCCTTCCACCTATGAGCCTATAAAATCAAAACCAAGTTATTTACTTCCAAGAAACAATGGTGGTATAGGCATTGGGCAAACGTTTCCATTCCAAAAGGTAAAAATAGGCCAAAAGAAAGAGCAACAGGCCCCATACATGTCTGAAACCCGGCAGGGCAAACATTAAACCTTAAAGCTCCAACATAATTTCCTGTGACTCCAAGTCCTGCATCCAGGGCACACTGGTGCAAGGAATGGGCTCCCAAGGACTTGGGCATCTCTACCCCTGTGGCTTTGTAGGGTGTGGCCTCTGTGGCTGCTCTCACAGGTTGGAGTTGAAGGCCTGCACCATTTCCAGACTCAGGGTGCAAGCTACTGATGGCTCTACTATTCTGGGGTCTGGAGGGTGGTGGTCCTATTCCCACAGCTCCACTGGGCAGTGTCCCAGTGGGGAGTCTGTGTGGGGGATTTAACCCTACATTTCCCCTTGGTGCTTCCCTAGTAAAGGCTTTCTGTTGGGGCTCTGCCCATGCAGCAGGCTTCTTCCTGGGCATCCAGGCATTCCTACACATTCTTTGAAATCTAGGTGGGAGCTGCCAGGTTTCCTTCACTCTTGCATTTCACACATCTGCAGGTTTAACACCACATGGATGTCACCAAGGCTTACAGCTTGCACCCTCTGAAGCCACAGTCTGAGCTGTACCTGTGACCCTTTGAGTTCTGGCTGGAGTCACAGCATCCAGGATACAGGGAACAGTGTCCCAAGGCCATACAGGGCAGTAGCTTCCTGGGATTGACCTTTGAAACCATTCTTCCATTCTAGGCCTCTGGGTCTGTGATGGGAGGGGCTTCCCTGAAGACTTCTGAAATGCCTTTGAGGTCTTTTTCCCACTGTCTTAACTATTAGCACTTGGCTCCCTTTTAGTCACGCAAATATCTCTGGCAAGTGGTTGCTCCAAAGCCCTCTTGAATTCCTCACCTGAAAATGCTCTTTCTTTCTCTACTATATGGCCAGGCTGCAAATTTTCCAAACTTTTATGCTCTGCTTCCTGTTTAAATGTAAGTTCCAACATTAAGTCATTTCTTTGCTCCCGTATCTGATCACAAGCTGTTAGAAGTAGCCATACCACTTCTTGAACACTTAGTTGCTTAGAAATGCTTTCTGCCAGATATCCTAGGTCATCACTCTTAAGTTCAACCTTCCACAGATCCCTAGGGCATGGACACAGTGCAGCCAAGTTCTTTTCTAGGGCATAACATGGGTGATCTTTACTCTAATTCCCAATAACTTCCTCATTTCTATTGAGACTTCATTAACCTGGTCTTCATTGTCCATATTTCTATTGGCATTTTAGTCACAACAACTTAAGTCTCTAGGAAGGTCCAAACTTTCCTTCATTTTCCTGTCTTCTTCTGAGTTCTCTGAACTCTTCTAACATCTGCCTATTACCCAGTTCCAAAGCTGCTTCCACATTTTCAGTTATCTTTATAACCACACCTCACTCCTTAGTATCAATTTCCTGTGTTAGTCCATTTGCATTGCTATAAGGCAGTGTCTGAGACTGCATAATATGTAAAGAAAAAAGGTTTAAATTTTGGCTCATGGTTCTTTGGGCTGTGCAGGAAGTATGGTGCCAGCACCCACTTCTGGTGAGGGCCTCACGAAACTTACAATCATGGCAGAAGGCAAAGGGGGAGTTGGTTGTGTCACATGGTGAGAGAGGGAGGAAGAGAGAGAGGTGGAGATGCTAGTCTCTTTTAAACAATAAGATCTTGTACTCATTGCCACAGGGAGGGCACCAAGCCATTCATGAGGGATTGCCCCCATGATCCAAACACCTCCCACTAGGCTCACCCTCCAACACTGGGGATACATTTCTACACGAGCTTTGGAGGTGACAGACATTCAAACTATATCACCATGTAAGGGGAAATGTAAGCGACTGAGCAAGGATGAAATAAGAGTGAGAAAGGGTGTGGCCAGAGACAAGGTGCTTTATACAAACTGGGTCCAGACTTGGTATTCCCTACCAAGGTCTATAACAATGAGAAATAAAAGATTTTAAATCAAGGAGTGTCATGATCAAATTTCTACTCTAGGAAGATTACTCTGAGAGCAATAATATGTTAAATTGGGAGATTAAAGCCAGGAAAACACACGATAGATGAGTATTGCAATGTGGCATTTAAAGATCATGAAAGTCTGAAATAAGGCTATAGCAGCATCAGAGATGGAGAGAGTTACGAATGTTAAAGCAATGAAAATATTAACTTTAATGACTGTTAGACGTGGCAAAGAGGGAGGAGACTAAGACAAGTTCAAGGTTGCTGTTTTGTATAATTTGAGAAAACATCTAGCATAATTCCTGATAATGACAGCTATTAGTATTATCATCATCGACTACAACTCACACATTTCACAGGTTAAAAAGCATCAACAACAACCTGTGGCCCCCATAGAAAAAGTGGAATCATACCCCTACTGGAGAAGCTACCATGCTTTATTGTAGAATAACTGTTTGCCCACCTCTCTCTCTCATTGTTAAACTGTGGACTCTCCAAGGGCAGGAATCCTGTCATATTTATCTCTGCATCTCCAGCAGCTACTTTTATAAATGTTTGTCGATTTGAAACATAAAATACAGAGCCTTTAAATGCTATTTTAGTAGCCATTCCTGTTTGAAGAACTTTATTTTGATACCTTGGAAAACCAAATAAAGGCAGCTCAACTAGTTCCTACTTAAGCAGGACTTGTTCAATTCAGTGCTGTTAGCACTGATGGTTTATACGTCCAGGAAAAGCTCTCTGAATAGAGGCTGTGTTTTGCATATAAGATTTACAGTATCCCTGTGCACGTGTTCATAAATGACATTCAAGATATCCTGCCAGACCAGTCAGGAATACAGGCATGTCCCTGTAAAATAACAGAACAACACTCCTCTGACCTTCTAAACACCACTCACAAAACTGCTAGAAACTCAGGTCCAAATCATTCCCTTTTGATTCCCTGGGGATAAACTAATAGACGCTGAATTCCAGACCACATGGAAGTCCCCCACCCTTTGTGACTCAAGGCCTCCTCATCAGCTCTGTATTGTGACTCCTGGCATGGCTGCAGTCCCATACAGAAGCCATCCTGCCAGACTCTCCAGCTTTGTCTGCAGTTGCCCTCCCTGTGCCCTCTGCACTCTACGCATCATAGCCTTCTCACTGTTCCTGGAACATTCCAAGCCCACAGCCCATGAACTCTTCCCCCTAAACCTCCAAAGGACTTTGTAATAGGTTCTCCTTTGACTTGAAAGCTGTTTCGGTTAATCACTTCAGTGAAGTGGGTAAGAGACGGAGAACAAAATTAACCTGGAAAGAATGTTAGATTGTGTGTACCATCTTTTCACCCACACCCTCTCTCTGAGATAGCAATCAGCCCTTCTCAGTTATAGAAACAAACAAAAAACAATTGTAATGAGGAATTTCACAAAGACAACTTAAAATAGAAACTTTCTTTTAAAGTAAGGAGCTATTTTTTTTTTCTCTTGCATTTGGCAAAATACTCTAAGTTAGAGGCATGGAATCTGTGCTTTATTTTTTTTTACACTGGAAAGTCCATATTGGAGTTGACCTCTAAAACTGGCATCCCAGTTCTCATAAAGTTAATGGTGTTAATTATTGATAATCTTCTGTCCTTCAACCTGGCTTACTCTAGCTTAAATAAGGACAGACAATCTGCAAGCAGAAAAAACTTATTTAATTACTTATATGTGTTTAAAATATAGATACATATTAATACCACCTACACACCCATGCACAATATATAAACACATAGACAAACAATTCATGCTATGGCAGGTTTAGCCAACCTGGCCTGTCTATAAATCCATCAGACTAGGGTCTCTCCAAGTATAGTACAGAATATTGTTAGGAGACCAGGCCTTGGAATCAGAAAAGCAAATACAAATGCCTAAGTTCACCATTTCATTCCTAGCATGTTACACCAGAGATTTAAGCCTCAGCTTCCTCACCTCTAATAGGATTTTTGAAGTACTTACCTCACATATCGTGTCCGGAATTGGTGGGCTCTTGGTCTCACTGACTTCAAGAATGAAGCTGCGGACCCTCGCCGTGAGTGTTAGGGTTCTTAAAGGCCGCGTGTCCGGAGTTTGCTCCTTCTGATGTTCGGATGTGTTCGAGTTTCTTCCTTCTGGTGGGCTCCTGGTCTCGCTGGCTCAGGAGTGAAGCTGCAGATCTTCCGCGGTGAGTGTTACAGCTCATAAAGGCAGCGTGGACCCAAAGAGGGAGCAGCAGCAAGACTTATTGCAAAGAGAGAAAGAACAAAGCTTCCACAGCGCAGAAGGGGACCGGGGCGGGTTGCCACTGCTGGCTCGGGCAGCCTGCTTTTATTCTCTTATCTGGCCCCACCCACATCCTGCTGATTGGTAGAGCCCAGTGGTCTGTTTTGACAGGGCGCTGATTGGTGCGTTTACAATCCCTGAGCTAGACACAAAGGTTCTCCACCTCCCCACCAGATTAGCTAGATACAGACTGTGGACACAAAGGTTCTCCAAGTCCCCACCGGAGTAGCTAGATACAGAGTGTTGATTGGTGCATTCACAAACCCTGAGCTAGACACAGGATGCTGATTGGTGTGTTTACAAACCTTGAGCTAGATACAGAGTGCTGATTGGTGTATTTACAATCCCTGAGCTAGACATAAAGGTTCTCCAAGGCCCCACCAGAGTAGCTAGATAGAGTGTCGATTGGTGCATTCACAAACCCTGAGCTAGACACAGGGTGCTGATTGGTGTGTTTACAAACCTTGAGCTAGATACAGAGTGCTGATTGGTGTATTTACAATCCCTGAGCTAGACATAAAGGTTCTCCAAGGCCCCACCAGAGTAGCTAGATAGAGTGTCGATTGGTGCATTCACAAACCCTGAGCTAGACACAGGGTGCTGATTGGTGTGTTTACAAACCTTGAGCTAGATACAGAGTGCCGATTGGTGTAATTACAATCCCTTAGCTAGACATAAAGGTTCTCCAGTCCCCACCAGACTCAGGTGCCCAGCTGGCTTCACCCAGTGGATCCCGCACCAGGACTGCAGATGGAGCTGCCTGCCAGTCCAGCGCCGTGCACCCACACTCCTCAGCCCTTGGGTGGTCGATGGGACTGGGGGCCGTGGAGCAGGGGGCTGCGCTCCTCAGGGAGGCTGGGGCTGCACAGGAGCCCACGGACGGTGAGGGAGGTGCAGGCATGGCCGGCTACAGGTCCCGAGCCATGCCCTGCAGGAAGGCAGCTAAGGCCAGGCGAGAAATTGAGCACAGCAGCTGCTGGCCCAGGTGCTAAGCCCCTCACTGCCCTGGCCGGTGGGGCCGGCCGGCCTCTCTGAGTGCAGGGTCCGCGGAGCCCACGCCCACCCAGAACTCGCGCTGGCCCGCAAGCACCGCGCGCAGCCCCTGTTCCCGCCCGCGCCTCTCCCTCCACCCCTCCCCACAAGCTGAGGGAGCCGGCTGCAGCCTTGGCCAGCCCAGGAGGGGGCTCCCACAGTGCAGCTGCGGGCTGAAGGGCTCCTCAAGTGCCGCCAAAGTGGGAGCCCAGGCAGAGGAGGCGCTGAGAGTGAGCGAGGGCTGCGAGGACTGCCAGCACACTGTCACCTCTCAATATGAGATAGTATATGTACAATGTTTAGTACAGTGCCCGGGATAGAGTATGTAAAAAATAAATATTACTATGTATTATTATTGTTAAAGCTTTAAAAATGAAGTTAATAGCCATCACTTGTATAAAGCTTATAATAATGTCCCAGTGATTAATTCAAAAGATGAAAACAATACAAGATATGTTCATATAACTTTAAGTGATCACAAGAGAGACAAACCATTATAAATAATGCAAGTATGCTTCCGTGTTCATTTCTCTCCAAAAGTAACATTTCACTCAAGTGTGACTTATGCCTTGATTACCCCTTTCAGAAACAGAAAACATTTGTTAAACCTTATTCTCCTTAAAAAAAATTCGAATAAAAAAACTTAACTTCACAGTGCAGATAGAAATGAAAATAAACTTCTAGTTTAGAGAGAATGAATTAATCATATGCACTAGCTACGTCTCTCTCTCAAAATTCATTAAAATGAAGTCCATGAAATTTTTAAGGACATAAGACCAACAAGACGAAAACAAAACAAGACAGAAACCACAGTATTTTGGAAGCTAGAAATTGTTCGACCAGAGTTAACTAAACACAGATATGGTACTAACTGATTGGTGGGGGAAAAGCAATCTGCACTGCAGAACCTCTAAAAGAGCATGAATTAGTGTCTACTTGTACGTTTGGAATTGGGGATAAGGTAAAATTAAAATTAAGAGGAGTAGTTGAAAGTATGTTTAAGGCCAGGTGTGGTGGCTCACGCCTGTAATCCCAGCACTTTGGGAGGCCGAGGCAGGCGGATCACCAGGTTAAGAGATCGAGACCATCCTGGCTAACATGGTGAAACTCCGTCTCTACTAAAAATACAAACATTAGCTGGGCGTGGTGGCACGCGCCTGTAGTCTCAGCTATTCGGGAGGCTGAGGCAGGAGAATTGCTTGAACCCTGGAGGTGGAGGTTGCAGTGGGCCGAGATCGCGCCAGCACACTCCAGCCTGGCAACAGAACGAGACTTGGTCTCAAAAAATAAATAAATAAATAAAAATAAATAAAGCATGTTTTTTCTTTTTTTTTTTTTGAAACGGAGTCTCGCTCTGTCACCCAGGCTGGAGTGCAGTGGCGCAATCTCAGCTCACTGCAAGCTCCGCCTCCCGGATTCATGCCATTCTCCTGCCTCAGCCTCGTGAGTAGCTGGAACTACAGGCGCCCGCCACCACGCCCGGCTAATTTTTTGTATATTTAGTAGAGACGGGGTTTCACCATGTTAGCCAGGATGGTCTGGATCTCCTGACCTCGTGATCCACCCACCTCGGCTTCCCAAAGTGCTGGGATTACAGGTGTGAGGCACCGTGCCTGGCCAAAATAAAGTGTGTTTTTAAAAAAACAGGCAAAATGTGATACCAATTCGTTTATACCAGAGTGGCTATAATGAAAAAGATAGTAACAAATCTTATATAGGATGTGGAGCAATGGAGACCTCATATGCTGCTGGTGGGAATGGAAATGGTGCAGCCACTTTGGAGACCAATAGTTCCTCAAATGATTAAGCACAGTGTTAGCATATGATTGAGCAATTCTACTCCTAGGTATATACCCAAGAGAAATGAAAATATGTCAGCACAAAAATTTATTCAGTCTATGATTGTTCATAGCAGCATTATTCATAGCAGACAAAAAGTAGATATAACTTCAAGCCATCAAACGATGAATGAATATATAAAATATGGTCTATCCATACAATGGAATATTTTTTGGCAATAAAAAATGAAGGAGAGATTCATACTACTACACACATGGAAACAGAGGCTAAGAGAAAGAATCCGGTCAGAAAAGACTGCATAGTGTATGATTCCATTTCTATGAACTGTCCAGACTAGAAAAATCCATAGAAACAGAGAGGAGAGTAGTGGTTGCCTAGGTCTGGGGTGGGGTGGAGGTGGGGAGTCAGTGAAGGATGAGGGCACTGGTTGGGAAGGATGACTTCTAAAGGGCATGTAGTTTCTTCTTGGGATGATGAAAATGTTCCAAAATTGATGTGACGGTTTCACAACTCTGACTAAATATACAAAAACCATTAAATTATATGCACTTTTTTTAGATGGGGTCTTGTATTGCTGACCAGGCTGTTGCTGAACTCCTGGGTTCAGGTGATCCTCTTGCCTCAGACTCCCAAGTAGCTGGGATTTCAGGTGTGCACCACCATGCCCAGCTGAATTTTATACTTTAAATGGGTAAATTGTGTGCTATGTGAATGATATTTCAATCAAGTTGTTCAAGAAGAGTGGGGGTCTTTTCTTTGGAGGGGGGTAAAAGAGAGGTTCACTGGTCCACACAGCATGGGCAATAAGATTGGGCTGATTTAAACCTTGGGCCTTTGTCCCTCTGTTGGCTCCCCAAAAGCTGTCAAAAGTTTATCCTCTAGAGAGATCAGTGGATCTCTGGGGAACCTGACTAGCCCAAGTGAATAAATCTGAAGATGTTAACATGTGTCCAACGAAGTCATTCCTCTAGTTTTGCTACTGTGGTGCTCACAGTCAACAAACTGAACTCACGCTCAGTCAGCGTTTTGGTGCCCCACTCTTAAATGGACAGCCAAGACAACCAGATTTTTTTAGGGAAGCATCTAAAGCAGAGGCTCACAAAAATAGCCAGAAGAAAAGCAACCTGGAGGAAGAAGACACTACTAAGTAGAAGGAAATGACAAAATGTTTAACGGACTAATATTAATATCAGAAATATATGACATGTTGCATGCATGAAATAAGAACAGGATGCTATTCTTAAAATATTCAAATACATTCACACAATAGGATACTATTCGGTGATAAAAAGGATGAGCTATCAAGCTATGCATAGATAGGGATTAATTTTAACTGCATATTGCTAAATGCAAAAAGTCAGACTGAAAAGGTCACATCCTGTATCCTCCAATTATATGACATTCTGGAAAAGGCAAAACGATAGCAATAGTAAAAAAGACCAGCGGTTGCCAGGGGTCTGAGGAGAGTGCTAAATAAGTAGACCACAGCAGACTTTTAGGGCAGTGATACTATTCTATATGATACTGTAATGATAGATACACGACATTAAGACACTATGCATTTGTCAATTTAAAAAAAGTAAATCTTAATGCAAAATTTAAAAATTATTTAAAAGCTAGAGGATCTCAGGATGGAATACAGAATGTGACAAAACAATCTAACTGCGTTACAAGTGCATGAAGCAACCTCACTGAAGGGGGTGGGGAGAAAAAAAGGAAATGCCTTACTTGTTTTAAATCCCAGCATTCCAAACATTTAACCACGAAATTCTATTAATATTAGTGAAGTTAGCAAACTTTTTCATGTAACATCTCCAAGTAGATACTATAATACTCAAAAAATGACAGTGCTAGTTACAAAATAGCACAAGAAAAACTTGCTTTCTAGATAGAGTATCCCTAATCTTGAGAACAAGTTAAGCAGTCCATTTCTTTTTTATGATTTTCAGAAATTACCTGTTTATAAAAGAGAAAGAAAAACAGACATTTATGCCACAACACAGGCCAGGCACTTGCACATATGTTATCTCATTCAATCTTCTTCAACTTTGAAAGATACCAATTTCTATTCCCATTTTACCAAAAAAAATTACATAAATAATGTCCAAGATCACAGAATATGTGGTAGATTTTCAGTGAGTGTTTACTGGAAATGAATAAAACAATGAGTAATTTAAACACAAGTCATGCATATGAAACAAAAAGTATATTATAAGGCTGGGCGCAGTGGCTCACGCCTGTAATCCCAGCACTTTGGGAGGCCAAGGCGGACAGATCACGAGGTCAGGAGATCGAGACTATCCTGGCTAACATGGTGAAACCCCCATCTCTACTAAAAATACAAAAAATTAGCTGGGTGTGATGGTGGGCACATGTAGCCCCAGCTACTCGGGAGGCTGAGGCAGGAGAATGGCATGAACCCAGGAGGCAGAGCTTGCAGCGAGCCGAAATTGCACCACCGCACTCCAGCCTGGGCGACAGAGCGAGACTCCATCTCAAAAAAAAAAAATTTTATACATCGCTGAGCATGGAAATACATAATGAATTTAAATATTACTTATTTAGAAAGTTCAGTTATTGTTCAATGTTCACTGAAATTTTCATAAGAGGTTTCAGTGAGGGGAAAATATTTGAGTTGGGCTTTGAAGTATGGATAGACTATAAATAAATGGATGGGAGGGAGAAAGTTGAGGTGGAGGCAGCTACAGGCAAAGTCATGAGTGGGCAAGAACATGGCTGCGTAGAGTGAAGTGGATTAAAACACTTTCCTAGGAGCCTTTCAACTCTAACTTTGCTTCCCCACAATATGTAGAGGCTCTGCAATCAATGTCTACTAATGTTATGGGTCTTGTTAATATTTAACTTTCTTCAATATAATAACAAATATGGAAACATCATCAGATAAATCATTAAGTCAAAGAATGTAAGAACTAGGAGACCCTTAACATTTCCCAGGGCAATACACATGGTAAATGGCAGACTTGGGTGTGAACAGATATTTCTGGTTTCCATGTTCTTTATTCTTTCTACCTACAAGGTTTGATTCCTCATTTACAAATGAGGAATGAAGTCTGGAGAACTTATATTACATAGGTTTGTTGTTGTTGTTGTTGTTTTGGTTTTGAGACAGGGTCTAGCTCTGTTGCCCAGGCTGGAGTGCAGCGGCACGATCTCGGCTCGCTGCAAACTCCACCTCCTGGGCTCAAGCAATCTTCCTACCTCAGCCTCCTGAGGAGCTGGGACTAGAGGTGCACGCCACTACGCTCTGGCTGATTTTTGTAATTTTCGTAGAGACAAGGTTTCACCACATTACCCAGACTGGTCTCAAACTCCTGGGCTCAAGCGATCCGCCCTCCTCTGCCTCCCAAAGTGCTGGGATTACAGACATGAGTCACTGCACCCGGCCCATAGTTTTTATTAAAGAGCAAATGCAGTCAGGTTTTTGCATTCCAGTTTCTCTGGGAACACAGAATAACAATATATAATATAAAGAGAACGCAGATACCAGGCTCTGTCACGCAGAAACAGAAGTCAAAAGCAGAGGAGTAGGTTACGGAGGAAGATGAATCTATTTGGTTTGTGTTGAATTTGAGTCTCTGCTAGATAAGCTTTGGATTTCCAGAGCACCCTTCTCAGAAGATTCTCCGAATTATGGGGAAACCACTTAGAGTTCTGGCAGAAATAATAAACTGTTTGTATATGCGTCTGTTTATTCTAATTCCAAAGATTCCTTTTCTCCTTCAGTTAAGTGACCAAGTTGTGAATCGGCCCTTTGACAGTTAGGTATTATGTGTGTGTGCATTTTCTTAGCTTGATAGTTTAAATTACCCTGTAATCATTGGCCTCTTTGAAGGTTTAGGCTGAAAAGAAGAGATATGGCACTTCTTAGTCACTCCCACGCTGGAAGATATGCCTGGTCTCTACCTTCACCCACTTGTCTTCATTTCAGTGGAAACCTGATAAAGAGCAGGCCCACTGCTTGTCTAAACCTAGAGCTGATGAGAAAAGACAAATCCCAATGTTACTGTAAAAGAATATTCTGTGTCCTGCCCCTGACTTTCCCCAGGAATTGGGGCAGAATCTCTCTTCCTTTTCATGAACACATTGCCCACTTAATTTGAGTTAGTGTTTTTTTAAAAAAATAAAATAAAATTGAGTTTCTGCAGTCCTTTAAAAAGATGACAAATTTCTTAGAAAAATAAATATTTTCCAGGATGCTCTCGTCTTAAGCATAGTTGTGATTCAAGAAATAATAAAATACAACTGATAAGAAACTCAGATAATATTCTCATTGCCTAAGTTTCTCGATGTGTTGAGAAAGAAAGCTAATAACACTTAGATTCATGTTTAAAAATGTATTTTCATGTTTAATGAAACATATGGGATAGTTTTGTTCTTTAAATAATTTGAAATTTCATAGGTACTTTGTTTCAAATTTCGTTTTCATGGTGTCTTTTAAATTGGTTCATTTGGCCATGGACTAATCAGATTTTTTCCTGTTGATCTGCAGGCTAGAGGTTTCACAGTTTTAAGTCTTTTGCATTTTGAGCAGTTTCCTTTTAGCCAATTTTTTTTTTTTGCCTTTTTTTTGGTTGTTGTTGCTGTTGTTGTTTTGTTTGTTTGTTTGAGACGGAGTCTCACGCTGTCACCCAAGCTGGAGTGCAATGGCATGATCTCGGCTCACTGCAACCTCTGCCTCCTGGGTTCAAGCGATTCTCCTGCCTCAGCCTCCTGAGTAGCTGGGATTACAGGTGCCTGCCACCATGCCTGGCTAATTTTTGCATTTTTAGTAGAGACGGGGTTTCACCATGTTGGTCAGGCTTGTCTCGAACTCCTGACCCCGTGATCCGCCTGCCTTGGCCTCCCAAAGTGTTGGGATTACAGGCATGAGCCACTGCGTCCGGCCCAATTTTTACTTCTGTATCACATTTTTAAAGTAAATGTACAGATTAAGTATGTTAATATTTTTACTTATATCTACTATGTACAGGACTAACATTTCTTAATGGAAATTACTAATGAAGAAATTTTAAAAAGCTAACTAGCCTCTATTAGTGTTCTTATTAACAGGAATGGCCTGATAAATGTTTCATGAAGTGTTTTTTTCATTCCAACTTGTAAATCATGGTATTTTATTCTGCTCCCTATAAAGATGTACTGTTCAATAGCAGTGAATTGAGCAATTAACTCTGCTAAGACTTCTTACGCACTTGTTTAAGGACTTGATAGCATCATCGGTATATCACAAAAAGCCCTTGTTGTTGGAACTCTCTCCCCTTCCTCCACTCCCTACCACAGAAAAGTAGTGAAAAATGTTTAAGCAGTATTAATCAGCATGCTGCACACCACAAAACATTTTGCCAAAAAGAAAAAGCAGCCAATGAGCTTGGAAGGAAAAGTGTGTCACAGCAAAACAATTGTGTATTCCTAAGATGATCAGACATCCTGTTTTAGGACAGCACTATTATGGAAAGTCACCATTGATGAAAGTGAACTTGGAAAGATTTCTATTTCCGTATTCTTTCTTCTTCGAGCCTCCTGCCCCTGCTCCAATCCCCTACCGAATTCCACTTTCTAATAACAGTAATTTTAAAGGAGGGCATATCCCAATGGAATGTTTCTTTGTTTAGAACTTCCTTACCAGAAATTTATTGTTTTCTCTTTTTTAAAAGATGTTACATTTATTGCTACATAACTGTTGTATACAAGTGACATTTTCTATAAAAGTGACCTAAAATGTCACTTGCTGTTATATTTCCTGCTGTTAATGGAAAAGATTCATCAATATCTATTAAAATGTAAAATGCACATGTCCTCCAGTCTAGCAATCCTACTCCTGTGAATCTATCCCAAAGAAATAAAAGATCAGTAAAGACATACAAGGATATTTATTGTAGCAGTGTCTGCATTGCCAAAAAATGGAAACAAAATCAACAATTGAGGGATTGCTGAATAGATAATGCTACCTCTAATCATGGAATATTGTGCTGCCATCAAAAATATGAATTCAAGGCCGGGCACGGTGGCTCACGCCTGTAATCCCAGCACTTTGGGAGGCCGAGGTGGGTGGATCACGAGGTCAGGAGATCAAGACCATCCTGGCTAACACGGTGAAACCCCGTCTCTACTAAAAATACAAAAAAATTAGCCAGGCGTGGTGGTGGGCGCCTGTAGTCCCAGCTACTCAGGATGCTGAGGCAGGAGAATGGCATGAATCCAGGAGGTGGAGCTTGCAGTGAGCCGAGATCGTGCCACTGCACTCCAGCCTGGGCAACACAGCGAGACTCCATCTCAAAAAACAAACAAACAAACAAACAAACAAACAAAAATATATATATATACATGAATTCAACTTTATACCCAAATGATTTGGATGTATTTCTCCCAGGTAATGTTGGGTGAGAAAAGTAATCTGCTTTATAATATGGCCCCATTTTTAAAATTAATGATTTTTAAAACCCTGTATTTGCAATATATGTAAGTATATGTATGAATAGTTCTGCATGGAATTACATAAATCAAGAGTAAAAATGTAAGGATACATACTAGGCTGTTAACATGAATTACAATGGAAATGGGATGTAAGGAGGTTGAAGTGGGGAGAAAGGAGATGAGATTTTTAAAAATTCATTATGAAAGCAGGTATATAATCACATTTATGTATTATCTACAATTATATAGAAAGTCTTAAAGATAGGAACATTTTTAAAAACAAAAGGCTTAGGCAACAATACCTGAAATTTGTCCAAGTCTATAATAATTATCAATGGAAACTGGAAATCAAAATAGGAAGTACATCATCTGAGACTATTTGTTCTTATAGCGAAAAGGCACTCCTTAATACATTATAGCCATAATGCAACGTGTAAATGCCATTAAAATTTTAAATTGCTGCATTGCCATTATATAATATCTGAGAATGTATAATAACTTCCATTTAATAATACTAACTGCTACCATTTTTGAACACTTTGGTGTTGGGTACTGTGAAGAGGCTTTAATACATTAGGTAATTTGATCCCAATGGTTTGTTATGAGAGAGACATAATTTTTCTTATTTTGTAGTTGTTGAAATTGAGAATTAGACAAGGTAGGTGATCTAAGTTTATCCGACTAACAAGTAGAAGACCCAGGGGTTGTTGAAATTGAGAAGTAGACAAGGTAGGTGATCTAAGTTTATCCGGCTAACAAGTAGAAGACCCAGGGTTAAAGCCCAGTTGGGCTGACTCGACAATCCATGCTATTAGCCACTATTCTACATGCACTCCCATTGTTCTGAAACCCTGATTTGCTCTGTTTTGTAACCTTTTCTTCTCCTGCAAAGGTTGTTGTGTGATATCTCAATCCTCTTAGCTGAGGTAAGCCTGACTGTGGGACTCATAGGATGTGCAGTATATTTAGAAAGAAGGAAACCCCATTAAGAAAAACTCTATGATATGTGCTACTTCTCTGCTTTGATCACTCTCAGAATCAGAATCTTGACTATCCAATACAGGGTATAAGTTTCTTAAGTTAGAATTTTATCACAGTAACAAAAATAATCATTCATTTATCCAACAAATATTTGTTGAATACCCGCCACACGCAAAGCATTATTCTAGGGACTGTTGGGAATGATAGGTTCATCCTCCATTATATTCCAAGATATACTACAAACTATACACGATTTATAGTAAGGTTATTGTTTAATTTTTTTTTTTTTGAGATGGAGGAGTCTCACTCTGTCACCCAGACTGGAGTGCAGTGGCACGATCTAGGCTCACTGCAAGCTCTGCCTCCCAGGTTCACGCCATTCTCCTGCTTCAGCCTCCCGAGTAGCTGGGACTACAGGTGCTCGCCACCTCACCTGGCTAATTTTTTGTATTTTTAGTAGAGACAGGGTTTCACCGTGTTAGCCAGGATGGTCTTGATCTCCTGACCTTGTGGTCTGCCCGCCTCAGCCTCCCAAAGTGCTGGGATTACAGGCGTGAGCCACCGCGCCCGGCTGGTTACTGTTTAATTTTAACAAAAACTTAGTACTATTATCTAATTTGTTTTTAAATGTCACTTTGATTAAAAATTTCAAATAACAAATAATATCTTATTTTAGGTTGGTGCAAAAGTAATTGTTGTTTTTGCCATTAAAAGTAATTGCAAAAATCCCTTTAAATTTCTATAAAGTGAAAAGATAAGGCTTAGACTAAGAGAAGATATTTGCAACATAAAACTTCCAAAAGACAAATAATACAATAGAAAATGGGCAATAGATATGAAGAAGATAATTCATAAAAGAATGTCCAATTGTCATATGATCTCATTAGTCATCACAGAAATCCCATTAAAGCAACAATTAGAAAAAATTTAAAGTTTGAAAATACTGAATCCAGGATTCATAACTGGTGAGAGTGTAAGTCAGCACAACCTCTTTGGGAAGATCTAATTGAAAATGTGCATTCCTTATGATCTTGCAATTCTATATCTAGGTAATGAAAGTTGTATACATGTGCACAAAAAGTCACCAGTGAGCTCACTGGGGCATTGTAGTAGAGAAAAACGTAAAGCAACTAAACATCAATCTGTAAGACAATTGAAATAATAATGATGTATTCATACAGTAGAATACAATACACAGCAATTAAAATGGAAAAACAGGATCTATAAGAATCAACAGGGATAGCCTTCAATTAAGTAACATTCAATGGAATAAAGAAGGTAGAGAATGATACCATTTATGTAATTTTTTAAGGATATAAAACCATTCCATATTCTGCTTGTAAACACATATATAGAATAAAAGTATAAAAACAGCCTGGAAGGATAAACACCAAATTTAAAGTGGTGACTAATTCTAGACTATGGGAATGAGGAAGAGAACAAAAAGGACATCACCGTATTTGTAATGTCCATTTCTGTTATCATATTTGTAATACCACTCATATGTAAACACAAATTATTAACAATTTATAAACTCTAGGTAGTGAAAACACTGATGTTTGTTGTAAAATTATTTGTATTTACTGAACTTTCAATATTCTTTAATAAAATCAAAAGTATTACTGTGACTGCTCTTGAAGAATGGATTGCAGAGAGGCGAGAGATCAATTCAGGTCCAAGTATAACATGATGGTGGCTTGGATTAGCATTATAATAATGAAATGGAAAAAAATTGACAGATCAAGTGATTTTCTGTAGGTAAAATTTTAGAAGATGCTGATGAACGGAATGTAAGGGGTAAGGAGAGAAAGGAATGAAGGATATCTCTGAATTCTAAATCATTTTTTGTACACAGATTTATTTTCTGCTTGGAGTCTGATCTTGTAAATAGTTCCTCAGTTGGGTAAAAATATGGATAGTATGAAACTATCTGTATAGTCCCATTAAATGTCATTCAAAAAAAGTCACTTGGAACAATTACTGGTTAATAACTTCAGGCATAAATGTAAGAAAATTATACTTCCACATCTTGTTGAAAAGTGCTTTATCCACAAATAATGCAAAGGGAACATACTAACAGGGCTTGGGTATTACTGGTCGTATTTCTAGTTAACCATGCTTTTTTATTCCCTGGAGTTCAACCTTCTTTTCTGTTTGGCCAGAACATGACATGTAGGCTAGAGGTGGATAATAGGGACAGAGGCTGGAGAATGGCAGTAATATTCACTTATGCCTTCTTTAGAAAGTGATTGTGAGAAACACATTCACCCATCCAAAATCAAAGAATGGACTTGGAGACACAAAGAACAGTGGAAGCAAGACTTTGCATGGCGGTCTTGCAAGATTGGGTGTCTGGTAGGCAGGCACACCCAATCTCCTAATTTATCTCCTAATGATAAATCAGCATGTAAGTTATCTCCTAGCATGCAAGTCCCTCCCCCAGTTCCTCACTGGTCGAGTACTATCGGGTTACAATCTTTCCAGAAAAAGCCTAAGTTTTATTACCCCCCTTATAAGGTTATACCCTCCCATCCCCTTCCCAGCTTAAGTTTTGATTTCCCAATAACGAAACTTTCTTCTCTTTTATGGGCTGACCTCTCCTTTACAGTCTGTTCGCTTATCGTGACTTTCCAGGTGCACGAGCTGTGTGGTTTTTTACATCCTTAGGCTGGCTGCCAGTACTTAGATTTATCATGCCTTGAAAATGGACCATTTAAAATGTTTTTTTTCACAGTGATTATCCCATAAAATTTGAGAAAATTGATGTGAAATGAAATGGCAGGCCTTGAGGAATCCCTGGAGGTTTCACTTGAATACCTGAGGAAAAAACATTTTACAGTTAGTAAAGGGCTCATGAACCTGGAAGTTGGGTTTATGAAGGGACACTTGATTTAGTTTTCCAGAATCAGCTAGTATTTGCGCTTTCCACAGAAAGTGTATCTTTATGTAAAATTGCGTAATATATTTATTGCCCATGTCTCCCATTAGAATGTAAATTCCAACTGGGTGGGAATTTTTATTGGTGTTGGTCACGTCTTTTTTTTTTTTTTTTTTTTTTGAGACGGAGTTTTGCTAAGTCACCCAGGCTAGAGTGCAATGGCACGATCTCGGCTCACTGAAATCTCCACCTCCCAGATTCAAGTGATTCTCCTGCCTCCGCCTTCCAAGTAGCTGGAATTACAGGCATCCGCCATCATGCCTGACACATTTTTGTATTTTTAGTAGAAACGGGGTTTCACCATGTTGGCCAGGCTGGTCTTGAACTCCTGACCTCAGTTGATCCACCACCTCAGCCTCCCAAAGTGCTGGGATTACAGGCATGAGCCACAGCACCCGGCCGTGGTCACTTCTTTATTCAATAAGTTTTAGTTAAATGAATTTGATAAATGGAAAGTTTTACTTGCTGATAGGTTGTCTTTACAGTACAAACATATTTTGTTTTACCCATATGATGAACTTTACATCGTTAGTGCTTCCTGTTATTGGCAATGGGATTATAAGTATGAGGATGAAAACTATAGCTGGTGAAAAAAAAATAACTGCAGAGGGTTGAGGCATATGTTGCGTTCATGCTCTGCAATGCTTGCTGTATTAGTTTTGTATTGCTGCTGTGATAAAATACCACACATTCCATGACTTAAAGCAGCACAAATTTATTATTTTACAGTTCTGGAAGTCAGAAGGCTGAAATGTGTCTTAGGGTAAAATCCATCTAGAGGCTCTAGGGGAAAATCTGTTTCCTGGCCTTTTTCAGCTTTTAGAGACTGCTGCAATTCTTGACTCACACCCCCTTTCTCCATCTTCAAAGAGCATCACTCCAACCTCTGCTTCTGTTGGCATAGCTTCTCTCTGACTCTGGCCCCCTTGTCTCCCTCTTATAAGGATATTTGTAATTATATTTTGCCAATCTGGATAATCCAGAACAGTCTCTCCATCTCAAGACCCTTAAGTTGATCACATTTGTAGTCTGTCTTGCCATGGAAGGTAACATATTTGCAGGTTCTAGGGATTTGGATGTGAACATTTTTTGAAGGGGGAAATGTTCACATCCAAATCCCTAGAACCTGCAAAGATGTTGCCTTCCATGGCTATTCTGGTCTACCACCACCATTTAGAAATTTCACTTGCATTGAAATTTTCACTCTTTGCTCATCCACTACTGTTGCTTCAATGGCAAAAATACTGAAAAATTCTGAAAATTTACAGGCACACAGCAGAGTTTCACCCTGAATCAAAAAAATTTATTCCTATCTCAGCTGAGAAGTTCCTCATTATCTTGATAATAAAAGGGAGGAAGGGAGAACATTATGTCTTTTATCAACTATTTTAAAAGATTGAAATATAAGTTACAAACAATAATTGTCAAGTTGTAAGGCAGGTTTGCACATCACCTGGCATTTCTTACCTTCTAAACATGCTGAAATTTTCTTTTCAGTTACATTCAAATGTGTGTTGTCCTTCAAAGCAGCAAACTTGGTAAGGCAGGCTTTTAATCACAAGGATGTTGCTTTTATTCTCAACATTTTTATAGCTTCTTTTTTTGAATTGTCTTTAGAGACAGTTCACTAGACACACAGGAAAACATGGCTCATTATTTTAAGGTCACAAGGTACTTTGCTTGCTCTGTCTTCTTCCCTTCCCCATTGTTTTAGTCTAGTTAGCCTCATCTCCACTCCTTCCTCTGCTGATATTAGTGCCAGAGATCTGTGAGGTTGAGAGGAAGGCCTGGGGAGCCCAGAGTGTAGCTGGGAAGGGAGCAGGAAGAGCCTCACAAAGGGCCTACAAGGTAACAAACTCTAATGTACATTTGTGTGATCCAGTTCATTTTACATACTATTAATAAGTTGCTTGAGCATCAGTCATGTCATTAAAATAAATATGTATTGAGAACTGTATGTAATTTCATCTAAACTTTTATTAGTTCCCAATGTAAATATTATCTTAAATAAAAAGGTATACTCAAACAGACTTTTTGATGTATTGCTTTTTAACAGGAGAGGTGGGATCAGTAAAGGAGAGACTGGAAAAATGTTGGAAATTTTCTGTACTGACTCTTCTCAAAGTATGTTTCAGATTAGAGATTTTCTTAGAACAGCTCTATGATTTGAAGCTTTTCAACTTCAGTAATGAAAGTTTACCAGTTAGGTAGGTACATGGATAAATTTAAAACATTTTAATAATGGCATCATATGAAATATTTATACCATATAATACAGGCTACAAATATTTTTGAATACTGGAGTTATTAAATGTAAACACAATTTACAAACCTTCTGATATTTTCAGTTTTTGAATTTACAAAATATTTGGCCAGATTCTTTCAGAGGCCCCATTCAGAAGAAAGTTTCTAAAATATTTGATATCTATATCTATCTATATATATATATACACAGACATATAATATTTTCCTCATAAACCAATTAATATTACTAGTCGATAAAATATATTTGTTATATATATACAGACATATAATATTTTCCTCATAAACCAATTAAGATTACTATTTAATAAAATATGTCCAGCCAGGCACAGTGGCTCACACCTGTAATCCCAGCACTTTGGGAGGCCGAGGCAGGCGGATCACGAGGTCAGGAGATTGAGACCATCCTGGCTAACACAGTGAAACCTGTCTCTACTAAAAATACAAAAAATTAGCCAGGCGTGGTGGTGGGTGCCTGTAGTCCCAGCCACTTGGGAGGCTGAGGCAGGAGAATGGCATGAACCCGAGAGGTGGAGCTTGCAGGGAGCCGAGATCGTGCCACTGCATTCCAGCCTGGGTGACAGAGCGAGACTCTGTCTCAAAACATAAATAAATAAATAAATAAATAAATAAATAAATAAATAAATAAAATATGTCCATAACTGAAGAGTAATCAAACGAAGTGCAATGATAAGTCCTATTTTAGGCTCTAATTTCACATAAGAAAATTGTTTTTTTCTTTTTCCTTACAGGACAGATATCCTCTATTTAACAAAACTGCCTACAGCGTAGTTAGTTGCTGCTCTCACTGTGTCTTTCAGAATAACCTATTTTGGTCTGAAAGCTATCAGAAAACTTGAAATAAGTGAACCATGTAACAAGAGCTTATAGAAAAATAAAGAAACTGTATTAGGCCATTCTTGCATTGCTATAAAGAAATACCTGGCCGGGCGCGGTGGCTCGCACCTGTATTCTCAGCACTTTGGGAGACCAAGGTGGGCAGATCACAAGGTCAAGAGTTCGAGAACAGCCTGGCCAACATGGTGAAACCCCGTCCCTGCTAAGAATACAAAAATTAGTAGGTCATGCTGGCATGTGCCTGTAACCCCTGCTACTCGGGAGGCTGAGGCAAGAGAATTGCTTGAACCCGGGAGGCAGTTGCAGCGAGCCAAGATCATGCCACTGCACTCCAGCCGGGGTGACAGAGCAATACTCTGTCTCAAAAAAAAAGAAAAAAAAAATCTGAGATGGGGTAATTTATAAAGAAAAAAGGTATAATTGGCTCACAGTTCTGCTGGCTTTACTGGAAGCATGGTGCTGCTCAGAATCCGGGAAAGCCTCAGGAAACTTACAATCACAGTGGAAGGCAAAGGTGGGGCAGGTGCTTCATAAGGCAAAAGCTGGAGCAAGCAAGGGGGTAGGGAAGGGAGGTGCCAGATACTTTTAAATGACCAGGTCTTGTGAGATCTCAGAGGGAGAGCTCACTTATCACCAAGGGGATGGCCTAAGACATTTGCAAGGAATCTACCTCCGTCACCAAACTATCTCCCACCAAGCTCCGCCTGCAACATTTGGGATTACAATTCAACACGAGATTTGGGCAGGGACGCAAAGCCAAACCATGTCAAAAACAAACAAACAAAAAAAAGTTGCTCTTCAGCTTCCTTTGATGGCTCATCCCCTTGCTATAATAAGAATAAAAAGCTCTAAATTCTAAATCCACACTGTCCCACATGCAGCCAATCTGTGTATGTGAACATCAAGCACTTAAGTGTGCGTAGTGTGAACTGAAATGTGCTGCAGGTGTAAAATACACATCAGATCTCAAAGACTTAGAATGAAAGAAGAATGTGGGGGCAGTTGGCAAGATGGCTGACTAGAAGCAGCTAGTATACATGGCTCTCACGGAGAGGAACAGAAAGGGCTAGTAAATACAACACCTTCAACTGAAACATCCAGGTACTCGTATTGGCATTAATCAAGGGAACAACTCAACCCACAGAGAATGAAGAAAAGCAAGACAGGATAATGGCCACCTGGGGGCAACATGAAGACAGGGTATCCTCCTCTGTCCAGGGAAGTGGTAAGTGAATGAGCAACCCTGGGAAACCATGCTTCTCCCACAGATCTTTGCAACCCTTGGGTCAGTCAGATCTCCTTGTGAACCCACTCCACTAGGGCCTTCTGTCTTCAGTCTGACAGACAGAGTTACATGGAATCTTGGCAGAGCAGCCACTAAGGCACGTGTGGAGACCCTGGAGGCTTAGGTACTTGAGCTTTCTGGCAAAAGTAGCGCAGCTCTGGCAAAGAGGGAGGTTAGACTATTGTACATACCCCTAGGAAAGAGGCTGAATCCAGGGGGCTGAGCAGCGGCAGGCCGCAGGCCTTATTTTCATGGCACCTCACAAGATAAGACCTGTTGGCTTGGAATTCCAGCCAGCTGCCACTAGCAGCATTGCACCCCCCTAAGAAGGAGTTTCCAGGGGGAGGGGTGGGCCACCATCTTTGCTGTTCAGGCAACTTAGCTGTTCTAGCCTTCAGGCTTTGGAGTGTCTGAGCCAACCCGGGGCAGAAGGGGATCCCCCAGCACAGCACAGCTGCTCTACCAAAACACGGACAGACTGCTGCTTTAACTGGGTGGCCAATCCCGTTCCTCCCCGCTGGGCAGGACCTCCCAGCAGGGGCCTCCAGCTACCCCCCACCCAAGCTTTCTAGCTGACAGAGATCTGAATCCCCCTGGCACAGCACTCCCAGAGGGTGGGGCAAGTGTATTAGTCCATTTTCCCACTGCTGATAAAGACATACCCAAGACTGAGCAATTTACAAAAGAAAGAGGTTAAATTGGACTTACAGTTCCATGTGGCTGGGGAAGCCTCGCAGTCATGGTGGAAGGCAAGGAAGAGCAAGTCACATCTTACGTGGATGGCAGAAGGAAAAAAATGAGAGAGCTTGTGCAGGAGAAAGCCTCTTTTTAAAACCATCAGATCTTGTGAGACTTATTCACTATCACAAGAAAAGCACGGGAAAGACTTGCCCCTGTGATTCAATTACCTCCCACCAGGTCCTTCCCACAACACATGGGAATTCAAGATGAGATGTGGGTGGGGACACAACCAAACCACATCAGCAAGCCACCATCTTTGCTGTTTGGGCAACTTAGCCATTCCAGCCTTTGGGCTTTGAAGTGTCTGAGGTGACTGGGGGCTGAAATGAACCCCCAGGACAGCATGACTGCTCTACCAAAATGTGGCCAGACTGCTTTTTTAAGCAGGTCCTGATCCCGTTCCTCCTCACTGGACAAGACCTCCCAATCAGGGTCTCCAGCCACTTCCTACAGGTGCCTTTGGGCTGTCAAAAGGTCTGTATCTATCTGGGACAAAGCTCCCAGAGAGGACAGGCTGCCACCTTTGCTGTTTTGCAGCCTTCGCTGGTGAAACCCACAGGTTTTGGAAAATCTGAGGTGACTAGGGACTGGAGTAGGCCCCAAGCATACTGCAGAAGCCCTACAGAAAGTGGCTGGACTGTTATGTAGGTGCCCATTCCCGTATGTCCTCATCAGGCAGGTCCTCCAGGCCTGGGCCCCCAGCCATCCCCTGCCACAGCTATCAAACCAGTACCAACTCAGCAACTCCATGGACAGAGCCTCCAGGGCAACTGAAAGCCGCTCTGCCACTGCCTCTGCAGTGGAACTGCCCTTGCCACCGTTGGACTAATGAAGGAGCAAAGACCCTAAGTGCCTTATCCACACCTCCAACAAGCTGCAGTTGACCCAAGGAGTGGAGGCTAGGCTGCTCCCATGGGTCCCACACATGCCCCACAGCTCATCACCAGACAGGGAACACCTGGCTTGGGCCCTGTACAAACCCTCCATGTTGGGCTGATTGCACTGAATGATTGCTGACCTATATCCCTCTGGGGTGGAGCCCCCATGAGTCAAGCAAATGACCCCTGGCACAACCACTACTAAGATCTCTTCCTCTTCTGCCTCTAAGCTGGGGAAGGAACGTAAACACTGAGATCACCCCAGACTGGCAGTGGGCAGCCCAGGAGTGCCAAGTTGTGAACTACAGCCAGCATTCAAGGGGGAGTGGAACTCACACTTTCAGAGCATTGAAAGGGAACACAGCTACAACTGTGAGGAAACACAGGGAATCCACACAATTGAGCAAGAGTCAACCAACTGACCAATAAGCCTAAGTGTCACCTACTGGATCACACCCCAAAGTTTCAATACCAAAAATACCTTATTAACATATTTCACTCTGAAACCAAAGATAAGAAGTCAGCTTCAAATAAAAAGCATAGCTACACAAAGCCTCAGCCCTGTGAAAACATCCAGAAAAGAAGTCTATTGGTTATACTCTATCTACACTGCAGTTAAAGGAACACTCACACACAGAGGTGAGAAAGAACCAACACAAGAACTCCAGTGACTCAAATGGCCAGGGTGTCACATATTCTCCTAATGACCAAACCAGTTCTCCAAGAGTTCTTAACCAGGCCGAACTGGCTGAAATGACAGAAATGGAATTCAGAATATGGATAGGAACAAAGATCATTGAGATTCAGGAGGATGGCAAAACCCAATCGAAGGAAAATAAGCATCACAATAAAGTGATACAGGAGCTGAAGGACAAAATAGTTGGTACAAAAAAGAACATAATGGGTCTGACAGAGCTTAAGAACACAACACAAGAATTTTGCAATGCAATCATAACTACAAACAGCAGAATACACCAAGCTAAGGAAAGAATCTCCGAACTTGAAGATAGGTTCTCTGAAATAAGGCAGTCAGACAAAAACAAGGAAAAAAGGATAAAAAAGAAAGAACAAAACCCCTGAGAGGTATGGGATTATGTAAATAGGCCAAATCTATGAATCACTGGCATCTCTGAAAGGCAGGGGGAGAAAGCAAACAACTTGGAAAATATATTTCAGGATATCATCCATGAAAACTTCCTCAACGTTGCTACAGAGGCCAACAGTCAAATTCAGGAAATACAGAGAACTGCAAGATTCTACACAAGAAAATCATCCCCCAGGAAAATCTGACATAATCGTCAGATTTTCCATGGTCGAAATGAAAGAGAAAATATTAAAGGCAACTGGAGAGAAAGGGTGGGTCACCTACAAACTGATTCCCATCAGGCTAACAGCAGACCTCTCAGCTGAAACCCTACAAGCCAGAAGAGACAGGGAGACTATTTTCAACATTCTTAAAGAAAAAAAATTTCAACCAAGAATTTCATATCCAGCTGTACTAGTCCATTTTCATGCTGCTAATAAAGACATACCCGAGACTGGGCAATTTACAAAAAAAGAGGTTTAGGCCGGGCGTGGTGGCTCACGCCTGTAATCCCAGCACTTTGGGAGGCCAAGGTGGGCAGATCACGAGGTCAGGAGATGGAGACCATCCTGGCTAACATGGTGAAACCCCGTTTCTACTAAAAATACAAAAAGTTAGCCAGGCGCAGTGGCAGGCGCCTGTAGTCCCAGCTACTCGGGAGGCTGAGGCAGGAGAATGGCGCCAACCTAGGAGGCGGAGCTTGCAGTGAGCCGAGATAGCGCCACTCAAGTCCAGCCTGGGTGAAAGAGCGAGACCCCGTCGCAAAAAAAAAAAAAAAAAGAGCTTTAATGGACTCACAGTTCCACATGTCTGGGGAGGCCTCACAATCATGGTGGAAGGTGAAAGGCATCTCACATGGTGGCAGACAAGAGAGAGGAAGAAGTGAAAGCAAAAACCCCTTAGAAAACCATCAGATCTGGTGAGACTTATTTACTACCATGAGAAGAGTATGCAGGAAACTACCCCCACGATTCAATTACCTCCCACTGGGTCCCTCCCATAACTCGTGGGAATTGTGGGAGTATAATTCAAGATGAGATTTCGGTGGGGACACAGAGACAAACCATATCATTCTGCCCCGGCCCCTCCCAAATCTCATGTCCTTATATTTCAAAACTAATCATGCCTTCGCAACAGTCCCCCAGAGTCAACTCATTTCAGCATTAACTGAAAAGTCCACAGTCCAAAGTTTAAAGTTTAAAATTTACAGATTTGGGCTGGACACGGTGGCTCACTCCTGTAATCCCAGCACTTTGGGAAGGCAAGGTGGGCAGATCACTTGAGGTCAGGAGCTCAAGTCTGGCCAACATGGCAAAACTCCATCTCTACTAAAAATACAAAAAATTACCTGGGCGTGGTGGCACTCACCTGTAATCCCAGCTACATGAGAGGCTGAGGCAGGAGAATCACTTGAACCTGGGAGGTGGAGGTTGCAGTGAGCCAAGATCGTGCCATTGCACTCCAGCCTGGGTGACAGAGTGAGACTCCATCTCAAAAAATAAAAATTACATATTTGGCTCACATTTGTAGCTCATATTGCACGCACTGTTCTAAATCATAAGGGCAATATTTTTTCCCGTACAATCAGATAGCTTCACTACCAAGTAGATTTGTTTAAATGAGTTGCAGTATACTTACACATTAAAATATCTTTAATTCAAAATATTTTAAAAGCATTATCTATTTAATCAGCATCTTATTCTGTAAGAGTCAATCATTATGTCCCCCATGTTCCAAAGGCAGCACACAGAGATTTAAATGACTGACAACTATAGAAGTTGTACAGGTGCTCTAAGTCTATAGCTAGATTAAATTACAATGCCCTCAATTTTACTTTTTTTTTTCTTCTTTTTTCTTTTTTGAGATGCAGTTCTCGCTCTGTTGCCAGGCTGGAGTGCGGTGGCATGATCTCGGCTCAATGCAACCTCCGCCTCCCGGGTTCAAGCGATTGTACTGCCTCAGGCTCCAGAGTAGCTGGGACTACAGGTGTGCATCATGACACCCAGCTAATTTTTTTAATTTTTAGTAGAGATGGCGTTTCACCATGTTGGCCAGGATGGTTTTGATCTCTTGACCTCGTGATCCACCTGCCTTGGCCTCCCAAAGTGTTGGGATTACAGGCGCGAGCCACCGCACCCAGCCTCATTTTACTTTTCTTTGTATACTTCCTTTAGAGAAGCAATGGTCATTTTATCTGAAAAACAAAACAAAACAAAAGGTTTGTCTAGAAAAAAGCAAATCATTGATCCTAGGAGAAAGCCTTAACATATGGGAGCTTAAATGATGAATCTCAACAGATTTTCCCTCGATGACAGTAAAAGACGAGAAAAAACTGAATCAATTGCTGCAGTTGGCAAAAGTGTTATAACAGAAAAGCTATCGAAATTCTCACCAATTCTGGTACTCCACAAATAACTCTTGCTGAATTATGTTTACAGAACGGCAAGTTGGTTGGTTTTCACCAATAAATGTGGTCATCTCCCTCTTTTTCTCTCTCTCCATATATATATATGTGATATATATATCATATATAGCCATCCATATATTCATATATATGTGTCTATATTTTATATATATCCATCCATCCATCCATCCATCGCCAGAGAACCGAAACCTGGACTGTTTTTTAATAAGCTTCAAAAAGCTCCCTTTTCCCACAGCTAACGTTAAACTCAATGGTGAAAAGCTTTTCCTCTAAGAGATCAGGAACAAAACAAGGATGCTCACTCTCATCACTTCTGTTCAACATAGTACTGGAAGTCCTAGCCAGAGTAATTAGGCAAAATAAAAATAAAAAGGCATCCATATAGAAAAAGAAGAAATTCAAGAAGTGTCTCTGTTTACTGATGACGTGACTTATATATAGAAAACCCTAATTCTCTACAGCTAGTGACAAAATAGAAGCCTATGGAAAATAAGTAGTCTGATCAAATTTTCATTACATAGTTATCCCAATCACAAAGTCACTATCACAATTTGAGATTAGCCTGAGAAATAGAGATCTTTGAGATGATTCCAATAGCCATGGGGTCCCATCATAACCCTGGAAATAGACTCAGGGAAACTGAATGACTTGCTCAAAGTCCTCCAGCTAGCAGGCAAAAGAGGTGCTTCAGATTCAAACTCCTGTGCCCTTTCATATGCTACATTTCCTTGATACAGTAGTCTCCCCTTAGCTTCGGTTTTGCTTTCCATGGTTTCAGTTACCCAAGGTCAACTGCAGTCCAAAAACATTACATGGAAAATCTCAGAAATAAATAATTCACAGGTTTTACTTTGTGCACCGTTCTGAGTAGCATAATGAAATCTTGCACCATCCCACTCCTTCCCACCCAGGACATGAATCATCCCTTTGTCCAGTGTACCCATGCTGTAGACCTGACCCTCTTGTTAGACACTTCAGTAGCCTCCTCAGTTATCCAATTCACTGTCTTATGACAGTGCTTGTGTTCAAACTGCCTTTGTTTTACTTAATAATGGCCCCCAAACACAAGAGTAGTGATGCTGGCAATTCAGATATGTCAAAGAAAAGCCACAAAGTGTTTCCTCTAAGTGAAAAGGTGAAAGTTCTCGAAAAAAAAATTGTATGCTCACATCTACTGTAAGAATGAATCTTCTGTGCATGAAATTGTGAAAAACAAAAGAAATTCATGATAGTTTTGCTGTCACGCCTCATACTGCAAAAGTTATGGCCAGTGTGTAGTAAGCGCTTAGTTACGATGAAAGAGGCCGAAAATATCTAATAATCTGATTTTAAAATGGGCAAAAGATCTGAATAGACATGTTCTCAAAAGAAGACATACAAATAGCTGGCGAGTATATGAAAAAATGCTCAGCATCAGAGAAATGCAAATCAAAGCTACAATGAGATACCATCTCACCCTAGTTAAAATTTATCCAAAATACAGGCAATAACAAATGCTGGAGAGGATGTGGAGAAAAGTGAACCCTCATGCACTGTTGGTGCGAATGTAAATTAGTACAGCCACTATGGAGAACAGTATGGAGGTCCCACAAAAAAACTAAAAATAGAAGTACCATATGATACAGCAATCCCATTGCTAGGTAATACCCCCCAAAAATGAAATCAGTGTTTCAAAGAGGTATCTGCATACCCATGTTTATTTTAGCACTATTAAAAATAGCCAAGATTTGGAAGAAACCTAAGTGTCCATTAACAGATGAATGGATAAAGAAAATGTGGTACCTATACGCAATGGAGTACTTATTCAGCCATAAAACAGAATGAAATCCTGTTTTTGCAACAACATGGATGCAACCAGAGGTCATTATATTAAGTGAAATAAGCAAGCCACAGAAAGATAAACTTTGCATATTCTCACTCATTTGTGGTAGCTAAAAATTAAAACAACTGAACTCATGAAAATAGAGTAGAATGATGGTTACCATAAGTTGGGAAGGGTAGTGAGGGGAGCAGGGGTGGGAAATGCGGAGGGTTGATGGATACAAAATATGGTTAGAAAGAATGAATAAGACCTACTATTTGATAGCACAACAGGGTGACTATAGCCAATAATAACTTAATTTTACATTTATTTTTATTATTTATTTTTATTTTTGAGACAGAGTCTTGCTCTGTTGCCTGGGCTGGAGGGCAGTGGCGTGATCTTGGCTCACTGCAACCTCCTCCTCCCAGTTTCAAGCAATTCTCCTGCTTCAGCCTCCCAAGTAGCTGGGAGTACAGGCGCCCGCCACCACACCTGGTTAATTTTTTTGTATTTTTAGTAGAGACAGGGTTTCACTGTGTTGGCCAGGCTGGTCTCCATCTCCTGACCTCGTGATCCGCCCACCTCGGCCTCCCAAAGTGCTGGGATTACAGGCGTGAGCCACTGCGCCCAGCCCTGATAAACTCTTTTTAACAATTCTTTTCATCAACAAGCTTAGCAGGTACTGATGTCGCCTGTCTTAATTCCCAAGACAATTAAGAGCTATGGCATCAATACCTGCTATGCTTGTGATTATCGGAGATGTGGATGGCAGTGCACAGTGAGGTCATGAAGTATTGTTGGAATTAAATATTTGACAAATCAAAGTGTGTGGTTAGGCAAACCCATATTAGACGTTCAACCTATGTTCAATGAAAAGGTTCTGGACAGAATTTTAAGGTAAATTTCTTAGAGCCTTTTTTGGTTTGGTTTCTGCTCAAGTGGAGCCCTTTAGACATAATACAGTGGCAAGTGATTTTGTAAGAGGCTTGCTTACCTTATTACCTGACACTCTTCAATTAACTGTTTCTTGAGGTCTTTTATGAACACCTCTTATCTAACTGGCTACCTCAACTGTGCCGTAGGAAAAGGAAACAAGGCAGCTGGACTTTTACAACTTTTATCCCCTTCTCTGACTTTGATATTTCTGGCAGAAGAAGGAAGTGAGCCAAGGAATGACTTGAAGGGGAGAGGCTCCCAGGAAGATAGGACCAGTTTATAGTAAATGTGCATTTGGCCTTCCGATAAAGGCCATTATAAGGGTAAGAGCTCCAGTACACTGCAGGGATGCAGGCTTCATACATCTATCTATTGTTGGCACTTTTGTTATTTCCTCCCAAAGGGATTCTTGCTTTTCTCTATAGGCTACATAGGAAGTTGAAAAAGCTGGAAAAGCAATTTTCTTTTCCTCTCCTTCTTAACCATTTCCCCTGATCCTCAGACACAAGGTCCCTGCTTTGTCCTTGGCAGGGAGGGACAGGGTTGGGGCTGGCCAAACTCTGAGGCAGCCCTCTCCCCACCCAGTAAACTAAAGTGAGTTCATTTTAACAAGAAGCTAATTAAAGACCTACAAATGCTTTTAACAATGAAGTATATTTTCCTTTGGTTTAAAAAAAAAATCAGATTGAGCTTATGGATTTTAACAAATATTTTCACCTTCATGTCAATCTGGACTTCCTCTATTAGAGGGAGTTTATCTACTGAAAATGATAACAGAGAATGAGATAATATTTCAGTTTGGTTAGTTGGCTCAGCTATTGTCTTCTAATCTTAAATGGCCAATTTAGTAATAGTTCTTTCTCCACCCTCTGCCAAAAGTAATTTTAATTAAGTCTGCCTTTCTTACATGGTATTACCATATTGTTATCATGTTAAGAATATTGTTTTACAAAATATTTTGAAAGAAAACAGAATTTTGAAAACCTCATTTTAGTTTTTTTTTTTTTTTATTTCTCTTGTAGAAAGCTTTCTGTAGTGTGCCTGAGCCTTTTTTTAGGTAGTAGACAACTCAACTTCTGACTCATGCTTTCTCCAAACCCTCTTGTATACTGGACTCCCCAATAAATAAATGGGTATTTCTTTTCCATCCTGTGACATACTTTTTTTTTTTTAGACGGAGTCTCGCTCTGTCACCCAGGCTGGAGTGCAGTGGCATGATCTCAGCTCACTGCAAGCTCCGCCTCCTGGGTTCTCGCCATTCTCCTGCCTCAGCCTCCCGAGTAGCTGGGACTACAGGCGCCCACCACCACGCCCGGCTAATTTTTTGTATTTTTAGTAGAGACAGGGTTTCACCATGTTAGTCAGGATGGTCTCGATCTCCTGACCTCGTGATCCGCCCGCCTCGGCCTCCCAAAGTGCTGGGATTACAGGCGTGAGCCACTGCACCCGGCCGACATACTTGTTCTTTATGTGCAACCACTTGACTTGCAGGAGGCTAGAGACAATGAACAAACAATATAGCCTTGGTTACTGAGTAGATTATTCTTACACAGGTTATTCCTATTTCTCTTAAAGTTATGCAGTCAGGTTTTCAGAGCAGCAATTCATTACGATACATTATGAGGAAAAATATTGAGGCAGTAAAGTATGATCTAATATATTCTAAAAATTTGCTTTCGATGTATATGACAAAGCTATAATGAATATTTTTAAAGAGATTTTTAAGAATCAGACTTTGTAATTTTTGATATGAAAACATATCTTGCAAATTAAAATATAGCTTCTAATTGTAATGCGGCAGTTTTTTTTACGTAAAACAAATGAGGTAGTGCACTGTCAGCCTGGGTAACACCAGTGTTGGTGAGAGTGCAGGGAAACAATCAGTTTTGCACACTGCTAATAATGACACCTTTCCCAGGACGATTTGTGTCACACGTCTTGGATTCTGCATACTCTTTGAACCAATCTTATGAGTTAAGCATTATTATTCCATTTGTAGATGAAGAAACTGAAATTCTGAGACCAGCTTTCCAAGGTCATATAACAAATCAGTGGTGAAGCTGGGATTCACATTTCCAGCTATGTGATCTAAAGCTTACATGTAACCTCTATATCATAAATCTCATTCGATAATGTAGGATTTGTTTTTGAAAGTTTTGCACAATGAAATAATATGCAACAATTTAACATGTTGTACAACAGTATATAATGACATACAAAAATGTGTGCTAAATTACAAACAGCAAATGTAAAATTAAAAACAATATAATTTTAATTAAAGGTGCATAAATACATAAATAAAACAGATATGTGTGACATAAATATAGATGCGTATCTAAAAAGACTGGTGAGATCACAAGTAACTTACTTTCTTCATTTTATTTATCTGTCTTCCTAAATTATCTACCTTTGTATTAAAAATTGTCTTTTTAAAAATGTTTTTCAGTTATCAAACTGTAAACTTACAATTTTAAGACATAATCTACTTTTATTTCAAAAGGTATACAAAAATGAGACACAATATCAATTTAAAAATAGATTACTACAATTCTCTAGTGGTCCATCTTTATTTCTTCTTACTTTGAGTCTAAACATTATAATTTCCCTAAGATTGTTTACACTGCAATTGTATAGCAAAAGGAAAGAAGTCTACAGAAACTGAGCAAGGGAACAGCAAAAACCCCTGGAACTACTACTAACTGGCCTTTCATCTCTGGTGTGAATATCATTACTCCATGCTGTAATCCTCTAAGCAGGCACTGAATTTTGTACCTTAAAATGAGACTATAGTATTGTCCAAACGAGGGACTCCACAGGAAAAAGAATATCAAGAACTCATGTTTATTTACTGATAAAAGATAAGGATGGGAAAAACAAAGACTTGCTAACTTTCCCATGTTGATCTTCACTAGTAAAACTGCTCAGCATGTTTGTTCAGTCTGCAGCTTCTTTCCACGTGACTTACAAGGTGTTATTTTAGCATGAATGGAACCCCCTGAGTAATGTGACTGACTCAGGAAGAGCCAGTTCATGCAGCTATTAGCCTCCAGTTCTATCCCAGTAAAGAGAATATTCTTGTTGGATTTGTGGAAAGGCTCTGAGAGGAAGGAAGAGACATTAGTGAGAATTTCCCTCAGATAAAACATGTTTTAATTTAAAGAAATCCTGCGCAATTATTTGCCCCCCACCAATACTACATATGAATAATTTAGGATGGAAATTGAAAGCCTTGCTTTTTGTCAAGAAATTTTTTTCCTGCCAAATTTCCCACTGTTATAATGCAAACACATATCTTTAATGGACAGGCCAATCTTCCTCCTACTTTCTTTCTGTGTAAAGATTGGTTCAGTTCTAGAGTCAAGGACTGAAGAGTTTTTACTACATCCTTTCTGTCAGTTAAAGTAGTAACTGCATATAGTACTTTATTTGAATTTTATTGCATTTCTAAGTATTAAATGTACATCACAGACAATTTTGAAAATACCAAAAAGCCCAAGGAAGATTACAATCACCCATAATCCCACCACTCAGAAAAAAACCCTTATTACTAATAGTAAAAATTACTAAGTTGGTTATTTAAAAGGGTGCAGTAAAATGTCAAGAACACTTAAGTAGAGATTATAAAAAAAAAAAACTAAGGAAAAAGTAAAGGCATTTAAATTTGCTTTCAAATGAGGAAAACAAAGATTACCTATCCACAAACATGTTTTCCAGATTCCCTTCCTCCTTGGAAGTATCCACGAAATAGAATCAATGGGATTAAGAGACCACAGTAGTCAGTTCTCTTGCCTAAACTCTATGCTCAATCATACCTCTGGTTGTTACTGTATAAAAGATGAATGTTTTTCAGCTGTCAGGTATATCCATAAAGGCTCCTAATCACCAAATTACAGTAATACTTTATGAATGAACGAAGGGCTGGGCAAACTGTCATCAAAATCTATTACCTGTTTTATCTACTGAATTTCAGATTTCACTCTCTTTAACTGCTAAAAGAGTTTTTTTCCCTTGTGAAATTTTATAAGCACTTTCTGCTACCAATTTCCAATAGAAAACTCCATACAATCACAGCATAAAACAACTGAGGGTGGCTAAAAAGAGACATACTCAGGAGTCATCTGAAAAAGGCCAAAGAGCCACCCAAAGGACTTAAGAAGATGAAATTATTTTAGTGTATGAAGTCTATTTGGTGTAATGACACATCTCATGTGACCTAGGCTCTGTGAAAGTAAGGGTTTTGTGGACAACTATCTCTGGGAAATGCTTTACAGTATATATTCTTCTTGAGCTTATTATACATTAGCATATTAAGGGTTACGAGCAGTCAAGAAAAAATAAAATAATTCACCTTTGTTTCAGACAATGTTTCCCAAACTTCTTTGACCATGAATCCTTTGGAGGCATAACACTATTAATAACTCAAGATGCTCAGGATTTGTGGAACACATTTTATGAATGCCACCTTAATGAATGTCCAGGATCTTCAGCCATATTAGTAATCCAGAGTTCAGCAAACTCAACAATGCTCACTCCTTTATTTAAATGTATATAGACTGAATTTGAATAATTTACCATTATAAATATTTATTTTAAAAAATCAACATATATGAGTAAATTTTAAAGTATGTAAATAATATCTCAATAAAGCTATTTTGGTTTAAGAAATCAATGTGTTGTTTCAGAAATACTGAAAAGTAGAGTTACTTAGTGAACACGATATCAGAGCAAAAATAGGATAGTTTAAGTAATATTTTATGCTGGCCAAGGTGACTCATTCCTGCACGATAAGAGAAGATACATCTACAGTTAATATAATGTCTTCCAGACTCTATGCCTCTCTCCCAATCCTACCTCTTCTAGCTTTTTTCCCCAAATATTCTGGCTAATGTTTATAAATTAATCTACTTAAGTCCTCCTAATAGTACAAGAGAGTAAACGCATACTGCAGGGTGGCAATGAACAGCAGTAGCCATAGTCCAAAACAGCCCACTATAAATGTAGTCTTTTACCTAATGTTCTTCCAGGCATATATATGTGAAAAAATATTTTAAGAATTGCAAAGATTAAAAGTTTCTAATTCCAAATCTTTAGGTATAACTGCTATATAAAGAATATATGTTATATATTTACCTGTGACATTATATGGTCTAATACACATCAAATATAACCTATTTGAGAAGTAACGTTCAAAGCTAAAAATCTTCCTTCTAATCTCACTATTTTTTTCTAGAAGTAAAAATTGACAAGGTTGATATAAGTGCTAAATCAGAATCATACTCCGTGCATCCGTCCTGGAGTTGATACAAGAAAAGCTTATCTCATTTGTTGCCATAGATGGATTATACCAGCTAAATAAATTTCAATGGTCACTTTTAGTTTCTTTATCTCTTGGTTCAAATACAAGTAGCATAAAAAGAAAAGAAGATGGTACTTTTTAATATGCAAACCGTTTATTGAACTATTTACTATTTTAAAATACCATTCTTAAAAGAGGCCACAAAAATTATAACATTCAGAAATTTTAGGTAAACTCCAAAGGTAAGCTTTTTTTTTTTTTTTGGTAGTCAACTTGTACCAAGTTTAGCAGCAAGAGGATACTTCCTTAGAGACTTTCAGTTGACTTAAACTCAGTTTCCGCTGGTGCTATGTAAAGCATCCACGATGGTTTTATTGTACTCTGCAATCTGCTTGGTCACATTTTTCTTAATTGGCTGGTAATCACTCTCTTGACTCTTGGTTGCTATGACTAATTACATGAGTTAAGGGGGAAAACAATGTCAATAAAAATCTAATTGTGCCTGAGAAAGGAACTAAATACTGACATTTTTCATACTGAAGATGGTACAAAAAAGCACAATTAGAATACTTTAAAATACAGTACATTATTTTAACAGATTAAGCATCAATTAAAACCTAAAATGCCAAGCTAAACTTATTGCAAAAAATTCATATACAATATAAACACTTTTTAATACTTAATATGTTACGCATTTTTAATCTAATTCTGGTCTTAGAACAATCTAACGTTCAATGAACTAGTTCCCATATTCAAACACACATACACACATACACATACCACGTTCTCTGGAGTACCACAAATAATTTAAGGCAAATTTCTAGACTTCACTCTGCTCCAAAATCACCTACTTTATGTTGCACAAAACTCCAGTGTTAGACTTAGAGCATACTGTGAACAAGTCCTCTATTTTTAAACTAAGTTGCACTAACACTGGCAACAGAGCACCTAAAACACCTTATCTGGAGGTAAGATGGGGTCCAGGCTGCTTCTGAGCTGAAGTTCAGCACCACGCTGGGGGAGAACCTATGCTGCCACTGAGTCAGGATCTAGTTCTCCAGGCAGAGACGCCCTTGA
Source organism: Gorilla gorilla gorilla (assembly GCF_029281585.2). NCBI lineage: Eukaryota > Metazoa > Chordata > Mammalia > Primates > Hominidae > Gorilla > Gorilla gorilla. The sequence continues at coordinate 37,367,643 of NC_073237.2, forward strand.
ATGGGTCAAAGAAGGGAATAGGAAACAACTTTTAAGGAAATATTTGTTACAACTTCACAACACATGTTCTCAACAGCTGCTTGCTGCCTCCTGTAATCAAACTAAAAGTAAACAATAAGATGAGACGTAAGTATCATCTTTGTAGACATATAATGGAGTTGAAATGGCTGAAACATGGATGAGCTTGGAAGTCAAACTTCTCAGGATCTTACTTAGTTTACATCCCTTTGCTGCCCAGATATTCAAGGTAGAACCATATAAACAACAAACAACTATATATTATATATTATGTACATATATATATATACACTTGTGGATATATATAACTATATGGTTATATATAATTCTCCCAACACTATGAGAAGGAAATATTAACTATATTTTAGAGATTTTAGAGATGATACAATTCTGGGGCCGAGAGCAGTGGCTCATGTCTCTAATCCCAGCACTTGAGCAAGCCGAGGTGGGATTGAGCCTAGGAGTTTGAGACCAGCCTGGCTAAATTGGTGAGACCCCTGTCTCTAAACAAAAGAGAAATTCTTGCCATGTTTATCAGAAGATTTACTGATAATGTTTAACTTTACCCAAGCCCTGTGATCCCGGAAAACTGAATCTTAAGAGATGATACAGTTCTAGCTTGAACAGATTAAATTGTCCAGTTTGTAACTTACAAGCAGTAGAGTTAACATTTAAAATTGGATCGCCCGACTCCAAAATCTGGGCACTTAATCACTATGCCACATTAAGTCTTTGTACTCCTTTTTTGGCAATTCCCAAAATCTGCTTTCTATTAGTTACTTGAGGGCACGCGTGCACACACACACACCTCTTAACTACTATAGAATTGAAACAGTCATATTCATTTAATTTAGCTCAGGGTTTTGTACATATTTGGTATTTAATAAGTAGGTGTTGAACTAAATTTGAGTCTTTAAAAAAATTCCTAGAAAAAAATAACTCAGTCAATTTCATTTTCAGCTTTTTTTTTTTTTTTTTTGAGACGGAGTCTTGCTCTGTCGCCCAGGCTGGAGTGCAGTGGTGCCACCTCGGCTCACTGCGAGCTCCACCTCCCGGGTTCACACCATTCTCCTGCCTCAGCCTCCCAAGTAGGTGGGATTGCAGGCACCCGCCACCACGCCCGGCTATGTTTTTTTTGTATTTTTTAGTAGAGATTGGGTTTCACCGTGTTAGCCACGGTGGTCTCAATCTCCTGACCTTGTGGTCCACCTGCCTCGGCCTCCCAAAGTGTTGGGATTATAGGCATGAGCCACCGCACCCGGCCCCATTTTCAGCTTTTTAAAGGATACATTCTTTCATCGCAAAATTATTTTGCTCAAGGTGTTGCCACTTTCTTTCCAAATTTGTAAGCTAAAAACATAAAAGAAAAATATTAATTAGGACCCATATTTAAAACAATTAAATGCCTTTCTAAGAGGATAAGACAAAAAAAATCTCTCCAACTTTAAATCTTATCAACTTACATTTTATTGAGATAAAGCCATGGTAGAAAAAAAAGATTAAATAATAGTAAATACATTAATACAGTGATGAATCCTATAACATGTTTTAATCTATATATTTATTTTAATTATAAAATATTTTAAATGTTTATTATACCAATGAACATGCCAACTGAAAGACAATTTATGATTTTCCTTTCCCTAAAAAAACTTTTAAAAGAAAAATGGGACATGATGGGAATCTCTTCTTAAAATCTGGAAGTCTAATGCCACAAATATAATACATATTCAAACACTGTCAAAGGTTCAGCCATATAGGAGAAACTTCCTTATTTCCAGGGCTAAATTTCCTGTCTAATTCCACAAGCTGTGATAAGAGCAGAGCTGCAGTGTGAAGATTATAAGAGAGCTGGTAAAAAGCTGGCACTGTTACAATAATCTCTGCATCAACAGGAAGCTAATGTGGATATTATATTGATGGTTGCTTCCTCAGAAGACAATTTTACTGTTATAGAATTATATTGTTTTTCTGATTTAATTAACCTTGTAACTCTGGTTATGGTCTTTCTGTTTTAAGATGCACATAGTTTTTTCCAAAGCAAAGGACCATTTGAAAATTGAAATGCTAAAATTATGTTCCACCTGGACATTTCAAAGAAGTAATGATTATTTTTAAAAATACAATAATTGAAGCAACAGTGGAAATGTTTCTATCCTCACGTTAAAATAATTTTCAGGGCGTAAATTCAGGCTTGATGTAGATCCATCTCATTGTTTCCTCCAAAGAGATAAATCTAGATATTAGAATGAATCATAGCTAATTAATTATGTGAACTGTATGTGCTGTGAGCTGGTATTACTAAATCACATCAATCTCCCCCAGACAGGACCTTGAAGTTAAGATGGACTTAAGGAAGCAGTCAGCAGTTTCTGGCAGTAAATCTCTAATAACCTTCAGCAAAGTCAAGTACCAGACTTTTTTGTCATTGTTTCATACAAACAGGTGGCCTTCTTATAATGCATCAGACCTGCTAAGTGCTACAGGAATGGTATAAAAGCAATGCTGTGTCAGATGGTCAAATTCCTTTTACATTATACCTCTATATTATTGACTCCTTTAAACCTCCAAGGACATCATGAAGCAAAAATTCATTTTGAAAATCTGTTTTTCCCTAACTAGTTTAAATAATCTGTTACATAAAATTCTTTAGAGATGCCAAAAGCCAGTTTTCAAGAAGATAATTGTGAAAGATAGGAAGATCAGGATTTGATTTAATCAGTTGGGGTTCACAAAAGATGACAAATAACACAGAGAAGGATTCAAAATTGTGGCTTATGTTATGATTTCCAGTTATCAATACATGGAGTTAAAATTAGCAATTAATGTGGGATAAACAAGGTAACCACTCACTGGCTCTAAGAAATGGTGTTTTTCAAGTGCTTTCCACCTTAAATCATCTATTCAGTGAATGAGGAGGGCTAATATTCCATAAGAAGTATCAGTATTTTTTTCTAAGAATCACTGAAGACAATGACCTCACAAACTTTGTCTTGTTTCTTCTCCAGCACTCATCCTCACTCTAAACAACCTAAGAAAATTGTGTCACTTATAAGTCTATAGCTAGGTTTCCATATGAAGTAGAACAGAATAACTGGTAAATCTGAATTATGTAAATTAGTGATTTCTAAGCTTTTAGTAGTTGTAGCAAGCTTTCATGAGATTCTACCCTTTTCAAAAAGAATGTAAGGTGTATGTTGTTTTCAAATGGTACATCCATACAGTGAAATAGCTAATGCTATAGAAATGTCACCAAAGGCCGAGTGTGGTGGCTCACACCTGCAATCCCAGCACTTTGGGAGGCCGAGGCGGGTGGATGACCTAAGGTCAGGAGTTCGAGACCAGCCTGGCCAACAAGGTGAAACCCTGTCTCTACTAAAAATACAAAAAAATTAGCCAGGCGTGGTGGCTGGCGCCTGCAATCCCAGCTACTTGGGAGGCTGAGGCAGGAGAATTGCTTGAACCCAGGAGGTGGAGGTTGCAGTGAGCCAAGATCACACCACTGCACTCCAGCCTGGGTGACAAGAGCAAAACTTCGTCTCAAAAAGAAAAAAAAGGCTAAGCACAGTGGCTCATGCCTGCAATCCCAGCACTTTGGGAGGCTGAGGCAGGAGGACAGCTTGAGGCCAGGAGTTCAAGACTAGCCAGGGCAATACAGCAAGACCCCATCTGTATAAAAAACAATAAAAATTGGCTGAGCATGGTGGTCTGTGCCTGTAGTCCTAGCTACTCAGTGGCTGAGGCAGGAGGATCGGTTGAGTCCAGGAGCTCCAGGTTGCAGTGAGCTACAATTATGTCACTACACTCCGCCCTGGGCAACAGAGTGAGACTCTGTTTAAAAAAAAAAAAAGAAGGCTGAAAAAAGTTAAGAAAATGTTGAAAGACTGTATGAACAGCATGGTTTTATTTTTTGTAAAAACAATATGGATGTATGATTGCAAAGGACGAAAATACTACAAGGATATGGCACCAAAATGTTAACAACGGTTGTACCTAGGTAGTGGAAAATCAAATGACATCATTTTTATTTTGCTCTATCATGATCACATAGCCATATGAAGAAAAAGAGAGTTTTTTTTTTTTTTTTTGAGACAGAGTCTCGCTCTGTCAACCAGGCTGGAGTGCAGTGGTGCGATCTCAGCTCACTGCAAGCTCCGCCTCTCAGGTTCAAGCCATTCTCCTGCCTCAGCCTCCCGAGTAGCTGGGACTACAGGCACCCGCCACCACTCCTGGCTAATTTTTTGTATTTTTAGTAGAGACGGGGTTTCACCGTTGTTAGCCAGAATGGTCTTGATCTCCTGACCTCGTGATCCGCCCACCTCAGCCTCCCAAAGTGCTGGGATTACAGGCGTGAACCACCATGCCTGGGCAAAAGAGGGAATTTTTAATGCATTTAGGGTTTTAAACCATGTGTGCAAATTTCTAATATAGACTAATTAGATATAAGAATGATCAATCTTTTTCAGACCATAGTTATTGACTTTGTACATGACACATAATGCTTCATTCAATCATTCAACAAATAATTGCTGAGTACCTACTATGTGCCAACCAATACCACAGTGCAAGGAATAAAGTAAACGAGACAGACATTGTCTCTGTCCCGTCAGAGCTCTCAATCTAGACCTCACACACTGTTCAAGTAATTATCAGCAAGATGAGTGATATGAAAAGGGGGCTGCAGGTATATATATCTATGCATCCTATGTAAATAATTGGAGATATGAATTAAGAAGTTCAAGGATATCTGGATTGCTCTTTATAGCATTATTTCAATGGTTTTAAAACTAGAAATTACCTAAATATCCAATGAAAGGGAATTGGTTCAATATATTATGCTACATCCATGTACTAGAATATCATTAAGCTATTAATATTTTTTAAAAGTCAATATATATATTGACAAGGGAAAGTACTTATGATGTATAGTTAATCATGAAAAACAAGCTCCTAAATGATATGTACAATATGGTACAATTTCTATAAATGCATAGAAATAAATGTGTACCTAAGTATATGCATAAATATGTGTATACACCTATCTATCTATCTATCTATCTATCTATCTATCTATCTATCTATCTATCCATTGACTAAAAGAACCCACACTAAAGCAACAATAAGCATTCTCTCTTCTGGGTGGTAGGTACTAATCATTAGAATTTATTTTATTTGTGATTTTACGGATTTTTAGTTTCTGTATTAGTAATGTTTCACTTCCAAAATTTTTAAAAGATACTACCCCATATATCTTAATAGTTGTGCCCAAGACAGTATCTAACAGAGTTGGCTTTCAATATAGGTTTATGGAAGGTAAGAAAGCAGGAGTCCATTCATTCTGAATGAAGGCTGTACAGAATCTGGCTGTCTTAAAAGTCAGAAAATCTAGAAGGTATATAAAGCAAATTTTAAAATAAAAAAATGATTGTTTTGGGGTGAAAATATAGACTAAGAGAATTTCAAAGTCATTTAAAACATTTTTTACCTGAGAATGTGTCTCATTTTCTTGCAATTGTGTTTTTAGTGCCTCATATTCTATGTTTCGCTTCTCCATTATTTTCTTAAAGGCATTTCTGCGGGTTGATAATATCATTCTCTCCTGATGTAATTTCTAGAAAGATCCAAATAGAAGTGACAGGTTATAGAAAATATGTAGTAAGCCAATATAAATCATATTTAACTTAATTTCAATAACTATATTCTGGCAAAATTATATCAAGGCTATAACTACTCTAAAACCTGTTTGTAAAAATATCCTTTGAACTATAAGCTATGTTAACATTATCTGTATTAATAACTCTATTAATGCTGCCATATCTCTCCCGACCCTACCAAATTTAGTCTAAATTAATGTAAATGGCAATGGAAAGCCACTGACAAGTTTCAGGTAGGATAGAGTCATAATCTAAACTGCTTTAACAAAGCTCACATCTGCTGAAATGCTCTGTATTAAGTAGCAGCTTATACCTTGCTTTTCAATTTTTGCTTTTCTTTAAAACTTTAAGTCACTCTAAATTCCAACTACATATGTAAACATTTTTATTTTTTCTCACTTATATATATAAAATAATCAACTTAAAATAATAAATCCTATAAACCACAAATATATTACATTTGATCAAGAAAAAAACAAACTGAATTGTAATTCTGTAAGGCTTGGTTAACATTTACCTTTATCTTTTCTTCACCTGATGATTTTAAAGCTGGCAAATCATTATATGTCTCCAGATCAGTTGTCATTTGCTTAATTTTGCTTTTTAGAGAATGCTGTTCTTCAGTCATCTTACTTTCTAGAAGCTCCATTTTCTGCAGATCCAACTGCAGACGTTGAATGTCTGAAACATAAGAATTTAAGGTGATAATTAATCAAAATTTTATTCCTTTCACATAAGGAAATGTAATGCAACTATTAAAAATCATGTTTTTAAAGAATATCTGTAAAAGAAATATATGTTCACTGTAACCAGTGAGATAATATAAACTAAGAAAAAAAATACTCATCCCCTCAATAACCAATTTCAGGTAACCAATATATTAGGGAATCAAGTTAACCTGACGTCTATTAGCCACAGCTGTCACCATGCTAACAAACATTTAAGTTTTTTTCTTGCTTAGTAATATAATCTATATTATGAGATAAAGACACATTATTTTTAATAGAAGCATGACACAGTTATGTAGGGAAAAAACCAAGTTATAAAACATTATATATATATTTGAGCACAATTTTATAATTGCACATATAATCAACTCTTACTATCTGTGGTAGTTATGTCCTGTGAAGTTATTGTGAACAACGAGTTAGCAAATATTGAACTATTGCTCCCAAGGGAAATACAGGGTTAAGTTCCTGTGAGCCTTTAGTCACATTTTAGTCAATTAGCCAATACATAATCTTGCTTTATGTTTGTTTAAAGACATTTTATTTACTATAGGTTGTAGATTCACTAACATTGAACTCACAGCCAACAGCACTGTAACTTATGCCTGAATTAAGTTTACCTATCACACATTTTCTCCATAAGGCTATGATGTGCCTTAGGAACACTTAGCACATCAGCACTTTGCTTGGGGCCATTTTAAATGGCACGATCACCAACAGAAAGCACAAAAATGCAAAAAACATGCCACTAAATATACTGCAAAAAGGAAACCTCTTTATAGTATGAGAACTGATATAAGAAGGCAGAGTGTTGCCTTTTTCAACTTCTGTTGGCAATGTGCATGTCAGGCTGTTGAAATTTTTCAGGAGTCTGTGCATGCCCACAAATGATCATGAAAATGCTGCAAGGATTGATTTGGGGGGTACAAAGTAACTTTAGTGAGAAGACAAATTCACAATATGAAATATATGAATAATGAGGATACCTGTGTGTGTCTCATTCTTCCATTCAAAAATATCAAGCATCTACTATGTGCCAGGTGCTGAGGATATAATAGCAATCAACAGAGACATGGTTTTCACTCAGGGAGCTGTATTTTAGAGGTAGAAGGAGGCAATTAAATAAGTATTTACAATAAACTGGATAAATATGAAAAGAGTAGTACAGGGTGCCATAAAAGCATGTAGCAGGGATGAAGAGAGCTCTCTAAAGATATGCCTTTCAATTAAAGGCTTAAGGTTTATGAATATCACACAAAGAGGAAGGTAAAAGTGTTCCAGCAAAAACAATCAGCATGTGCAAAGTCTAGAGGTAAGAAAGTCTAGTACCTTTGAGCCAGTAACAAGTTCAGCATACTGAATAGTAAATGAATATGAATGAATTTGAAGAGTAAAAAACAATGCTTCGAAAGTCACTGATTTGAGAAAAGAGGCTGTTATCCAACCAAAATTTTAAAAGTTAGTATAATTAAGCCAGTATTTCTTGAATGTTTCCTTTTATCCCTTTAAGAGTTTTAAAAGTCAACCACAGCGACATACACTATTTAAAAATATATATGTGTATGTACACATAAATACAAATATGTATATAGCAAAACTTAAATGTTGTTGCGAAGAGTTTTGTTTTGTTGGATTCTTATCTCTACCAGGGTTAGAAATAGTTATGAGAATCAAAGAGCTGAACAAGTGACTAAGGCTTATGCTATTTTAATGCTCGAAATAGGAACTGTTTTTAGCCTGTAGATATTTTGACTATTTGGAGTAAACACTGATATAAATCTAACTGCAAGTTTAATTTGAATATATACTAGGGAAATACATTTAAGAACCATACAAATTGATTTTTCTTGATAAAAGGAGAAAATGGCTGGTATAGGGTAAAGTTTATCTTCCTTTAACAACAGGTCCCCAATGAAAAGCTAAATGCTACTCCAAGGGAAGAGACAGGAAGAGGATGCAGTCTAGTTCCTTCTGATATGCCGTGAAGTTGCAAAGTTTACCAAGCAGTGTGTACATAGGAGCAAAATCTCAGAAGGAACCACTTTGACCCGGGGAAGTGTTTCTAAGATAGTCTGTCATCAGCACATTTGTTTACTCTCTGGAGTTTCCTTTCCAAAAATATAAATAAAAACTATTGCTCATAAATCCCTTGCCTCTTTGCCCATGCAGTACACCAGTGTTTCTCAACCTTTTTCTTACATTATTGATTCCCTAAGAAGTCGATTACAGACTCTTTTTCCCCAATCACTTCCCTCCCCTGAAATTTTTACATCACCCATGTGGTGTGTAGCCATTTAGGTATGGTGACCTCTGGAGGGCCATTATAATATCTAAGTTTTCTTCACCCTTCCCCCAAGAAGTGATTGCTCCATTAAAAAAAAAAAAAAGGCCAGGCGCGGTGGCTCATGCCTGTAATCCCAGCATTTTGGGAGGCCGAGGCGGGTGGATCACGAGGACAGGAGATGGAGACCATCCTGGCTAACACGGTGAAACCCCGTCTCTACTAAAAATAAAAAAAATTAGCCGGGCGTAGTGGTGGGCGCCTGTAGTCCCAGCTACTCGGGAGGCTGAGGCAGGAGAATGGCATGAACCCCAGGGGGCGGAGCCTGCAGTGAGCCGAAAATCGCGCCACTGCACTCCAGCCTGGGTGACAGTGAGACTCCGTCTCAAAAAACAACAACAACAACAACAACAACATGGAGTACACTAAATCCATTCTATCTGAAAGGCGAACAAGAATATTATAAACCTCTCATGGTGTTTTGAAGATACAAAAAATTTCTTGAGGTGGGGGATGGTGTTAGGGAAAGAAAGAAAGAATAAATTATATGGTTGGTAGAAGTTAAAATGAAAACAATGTAGTAAATGAAATTAATTATAAGCATCAAAGAATTTAACCCTTACTAAGAAAAATTTCCAGCAAAATCCTTATCATAGTATTAAACTGGATTTTTATCTCCATTGAAGCCAGTTTTCAATTTTTTTTCAAACTGTACATCTCAGGAGAACACATAATGACTACTTTTTTTTTTTTTTTTTTTTTTTGAGATAGATTTTCGCTCTGTTGCCCAGGCTGGAGTGCAATGGCGCGATCTCAGCTCACTGCAACCTCCACCTCCCGGGTCCAAGTGATTCTTCGGCCTCAGCCTCCTGAGTAGCTAGGATTACAGGCTTGCACCACCACACAGGCTAATTTTGTATTTTCAGTAGAGATGGGGTTTTACCATGTTGGTCAGGCAGGTCTTGAACTCGTGACCTCTGATGATCCGCCCGCCTTGGCCTCCCAAAGTGCTGGGATTACAGGCGTGAGCCATCTCCCCTGGCCCATAATGACTAGTTGTTAAAAGGAATTATAAACACAAAGTATAAAGTACGGCATGAATACAAAGTCTTGATTATTGAATTTGTTTCCTGGTATTGATTTTTGCCTTTTAAAAAAGGTACATTTCTTGACAGCTGTTACAGAGATAGCTTAAAGGGGGAAAAACTTGTTGAATTTACATTGACTTTAGATAAATGAAAAACTTAGGCATGAAGGTCTAAAATACAAAACAGAGGTTTTCTAGATGAAATAAAACTATAAAATTATTTAGTTTATAGAAAAGAGAAAATATTTTTAAGTATTCATATATGTCCAAAAGAAATGAAAATAGGATCGTGAAGAAATACTTACACACCCATGTTCACTGCAGCATTATTTACAATAGCTAAAAGTTGGAAGCAATCTGTCTGTCTATAGATAGACTTTAAAATATGATATATACATCCAATAGAAGGTTATTCAACCTTAAAAAAGAAAATCCTTCTTTGCTACAACATGGATGAACCTTAAGGACATTATGCTAAGTGAACTAAGTCAGTCCCAAAAGGACAAATACTGTATGACTTCATTTATATGAGGTAATTTAAAGTAGTCAGACTCATAGAAACAGAAGTAGAATGGTGGTCTCCAGGGGTCAGGGGATAGGGAAATATGGAGTTGTTATTCAGGAGGTAAAGTGTTTTTGTTCTGCAAGATGAAAAAGTTCTAGAGATTCGTGGCACAACAATGTGCATATAGTTAACACTACTGTACTGTACACTTCAAAATGGTTAAGATGATAAATTTTGTTATGTGTTTTTTTTACCACAATAAAAATATACTCACAGTCAAACCAACAGTAGTTATATATCAAGAATGTAACTCCTCCAGTTACTTGGCATATAGACATACAAATAAAACTACGGCAAACAAACTCTCAACAAATCTGGATATAAAATAGGCTTAAACATAGCAATTATATACCTATATCACCACCATTAATGCAATTAATAGCATTCAGTATGCATTTATAGGTCCATAATCCCTTATCTAAAACCCTTGGGCAGTTCTATTTCAGAATGCAGAATTCTTTGGATTTTAGAAAAGTAATATAGCACATATACTAATGATTACATAACTCCCATGGCAAAGTCTGAGGGAATACCTTGTCATCAAGTACACGAATATTTCTACAGCAAAAAGCATAAATAGTCACACTAGGTAGGATAATTAAAAACTATAAATAGCCTCATGTCAGTTCAGGTCAGGTCAGGTTTTGCTGCCAATATCTTTTTAGATTTTGGGAATCCAGATAAACCTATTATGGATCATTATTTCATTTCAAAAATCTTTTTTATATATATATATATATAATTATACTTTAAGTTCTAGGGTACATGTGCACAACGTGCAGGTTTGTTACATATGTATACATGTGCCATGCTGGTGTGCTGCACCCATTAACTCGTCATTTACATTAGGTATACCTCCTAATGCTATCCCTCCTCCCTCCCCCCACCCCAAAACAGGCCCGGGTGTGTGATATTCCCCTTCCTGTGTCCAAGTGTTCTCATTGTTCAATTCCTACCCAAAAATCTTTCAACATTCTTAAGTTAGCAAATATTAATTAGGTCTTCATTTCTCACTATCTCACTAACTGTAGTAATTCCAGGTAGACAAAAACATAGCTAATTCAAAGCTGCAACACACCAGCATAAAGAACACCCATAGAAGCCATTAGTTCATAAAGCAAAGATCCCATACAAATTTTTACATGACTTTATCCTAGTCTCTTTAACCTCAACTTTGTTTATTTGTATCTAATCTCCACCTGCACCATCCCAATGGCAGCCATTAGCCACATGTGATTTTTGAGCCCTTTTAAGTATGTCTAGTCCAGGCCAGGTGCAGTGGCTTACGCCTGTATTCCCAACACTTTGGGAGGCCGAGGTGGGCAGATGGCTTGAGCCCAGGAGTTTGAGACAAGCCTGGAAAACATGGTGAAACCCCATCTCTATTAAAAATACGAAATATTAGCTAGGCGTGCTGGTGTGTGCCTGTAGTCCCAGCTAGTTGGGAGGCTGAGGTGAGAGAATCACCTGAGCCCAGGAAGTAAATGCTGCAGTGAGCTGTGATCACGCCACTGCACTCTAGCCTGGGCAATGAGAGTGAGACCCTGTCTCATAAATAAATAAATAAATAAGGCTAGTCCTAATTGAAATGTCGTGAAGATAAAATATCTCTTTGATCATTTTTATATAGCTTACATTGAAATAATATCTTGGCTATATCAGTTTAAATACAATATATTATTAAAATTAATCTGTCTCTTTTTACTTTGTCAACATGGCTACTCGAAAACTTTATATAAATATAATATATATTGGCATTACATTTCTCTTGGACAGTGCTGCTCTAGTCTCATGATAGCAAGCATGACTGAAACTAATTAAAATGAAACATCATCTCTTCTTAACTATCCAAGACTGGACTGGATATGTGCCCTATGTACTTCCGTTGCTCCTTATGCTTACTTCTATCATAGCATTATTTCATTGTATCATAACTGCCACTCCACCAAGTTGAAAGTTTCTTGAGGAAACAGATTAGATTTTTTTAAGCCTCTTATACTGACAAAGATTCAATCCTTGACCAAAATAGCTAGGCTCCTCTGAGCTCTCTTCTCAACTAGGCCTCAAGCTCTGCCTATAAAAATTCCACTCTCAGCACAAATGATTTCATGCACCACCTTCTACCCACATTAGAAGATTTAAACAAACAGTTTCTAACAGCTCAAGTCTGCATCCCTGCGATGACCCTATCCCCACTTAAAGTGCCTGCCAGACAAAGCTCAAGGCCGCCAAAAGAATGTACTATTTATTCTAGCCCATACTGGTCAACAGGCCCCTGTCTACCCTTTCTTATGGCATCCAGTTGTGAATCTTTCCTCTGTACCTTTAAGATGTATATGTGTATTAGTCTATTTGCATTGCTATAAAGGCATACCTGAGACTGGATAATTTATTTTTAAAAAATAAGTTTATTTGGCTAATGGTTCTACAGGCTGTACATGAAACATGGTGCCCGCAACTGCTTCTGGTGAGGGCCTCAGGAAGCTTACAATCACGACAGAAGGCAAAGGGGAGCCTGCGTGTTACAAGGCAAGAGAGAGAAGGAGGAGGTACCAGGCTCTTTTAAACAACCAGATCTTGCGTGAACTCACAGAGAACATACTAATTACTGCAAGGATGACACCGAGCCATTCATGAGAGATCCGCCCCCATGACCCAAACATTTCCCACTAGGCCCACCTCCAACACTAGAGGTCACATTTCAACATAAAATTTGGAGGGGACAAAAAATCCAAACCATATCTGTATGTACCTCCCACAACTCAGGAGTATTTTCCTCAAGGACCTAAAAGCCATTCCATCAAAACGTGATTATCAGGAAAGTTAGGGCCTCTGTCTGCTAGTCTGTGTATAAACATAGACTCCTAACTTGATAATTGCCAGCTAACAGACACAGCTGGCCTAACCAGCATGTACATTGATGAACCCTGTAATTTTTCATTTCCCTTACTACTCCCTCATTCTCCCTTTAAAACACTCAATCACCTCTGTACAAATCAAAGTTGATTTCAATTCATGCTGGACCCTCCTGCCTTACTGCCACACTGTATTACTGACTAAAATCTATCCTTAGCACTTTAACTTGCATCCAGCTTTGTTTATCTTTAACAATATCCAGAATTATATAGCACAGGCTTGAAATAAGTATTCAATAAATGTTGTTAAATCAGTGACAATATACAACATAATACTAGCCAGATGACGAAAAAAGCCACACATAATTCTGGGGCAATAGGCAATCATAAATTATAGCCTCCGTCAATGAGGCTTTAAAAGAATCAGAGAATAACATTGATATATTTTAAAAAAAAAGAATATTAAAATCTAGGTTGTTTTCTCACCTGAAGTCAAATTCTGAGCTGTACTTTGTGATTTCTGCACTTCAGTAGATTTAAAATTGAGGTCATCCTGCATCATCTTTAGCTCTTGATTGGTGATAGAGGATATCTGTTCTATACGATTTATATTCTGCATTTGCAGAGAAATAAAAATAGAAAAAAATCCACTGATTTAATTCTCAATAAAACTCTTGGAAAACACTGTCAAAGGATGAGATGTTTGGATCAGGTATTTGTCTTTGAAATACACCATTCAAGTTATATGTTGTATAGAAAATGAGATTCCAAATTGGGTTTTCTCAATAAAGACAGACTATAAATTCAAAATTGTGGGGTTTTTTTCATTTCCTTTATTTCACTGTAGAAAAAATTCAACTACACTATTTTAGAAACTGGTTGGAGTCTTAAAACACTAGAATATTGAAAGGGGAGCATGCATTTCATAATAGATGCCCAATAAACATTTTTTGATAATTTGAGATACTCATTACATATACATACAAGAATCTTTTTATTTACAATAAACTTACAGTATAAAAATATATTAACATTTTCTAACATGTCTAGATTTTGAAATTATCTGTGCAAATGTTACTTTCAAAAGTTCAGATAGATTAACAATGGAAGATCATAATAATTACTCTGAATTAGTGCTTCATTTACTGCTGAATATTGATATTATACATGTCATCCTTTTTCTCTATCGCCCTAATTACCTGACATTTTGCTAGAGTGATAAAAAAGTTAATAGCCGAAATAAATAGTAACAAGTAAGGGAACTGAAAGGAAGTAGTTAAATGAGAAGATACAATAGTGAGCCGTTCTATTTTTTGAGTTGTATTTGGAAAGTTAATCACGGCAAAAATAAAGAGGACACCGAGACAGGCACATGGTACTCACTCGACTGCAGTGCTCCAAGAGTGCAACAATGTTGGCTTCTATCTGTGCCTTTCGTTTCAGTTCCTGATTCTTTGTTTCCTCAAAAGTCTCAATAAAAGCTGACAATTGGAAAACATAAGAGAGGTTACTGCTGATAGAGTTAACACTATATAAACTCTGATTTGCAGGTCTTAAGAGTGCTTTTTAGAATTTTCTTTTTTTGAGACAGAGTCTCACTCTGTCGCCAGGCTGGAATGCAGTGGCACGATCTCGGCTCACTGCAACCTCCACCTCTGGGTTCAAGGGATTCTCCTGCCTCAGCCTCCCGAGTAGCTGGGACTACAGGCATGCACCATCACACCCAGCTAATTTTTGTATTTTTACTAGAGACAGGGTTTCACCATGTTGGCCAGGATGGTCTCGATCTCTTAACCACGTGATCCACCCGCCTCGGCCTCCCAAAGTGCTGGGATTATAAGCTTGAGCCACGGCACCTGGCCCAATTTTTAGAAATTTTAAGCTGCCACTGTTTAATTTGTTATTAACCCAAAGGTAATTATTATTCAATAATTACTTTATATACTTTCAAACTGCCTAAATCCTGTGACCTTGATATAAGTAAATCAGAAAGTTATAAATATAAGCTCAAAAGAAATAGCTGATAAAATGACAATCAGAAGAAATTTGCTTTTATAAAGATCTCCTTTGATACATCAATAATTATTAACACCCTGGCTACTAACATTATTTCTATAATTTCCACTGCTGAATACCCATTTTATCTGAAAATAAGTATTTTATTTACAATGCTGGATTCATTTCAACTAAATGAATTTAATAATGTATTCAGATTGTAAATAAATATTCTAGGAAATTATCTTTTTACTTGTTTAATACAGAAACAGCTCTTATTTACATTTTCGAGTATTTCTATGGAGCATCTAAAAAATAGAAACTTTCAGTCAAAAATAATTTTACTGTTAGCATGAATAACATCAATAGCTTGCGTTCTGTAATGGATTCCCATTATGCTTTTTTCTTATATTTAGTATATTTTTTAAAGTAAAACAGTCTTCAACAAAACATTTTTTATTTGAATATGGTGGTAGAGGACCACAATCAACATTTTTTATAAAACTGAATTTTCTTTAATGTCCTGCTTCAGCATTCACACAGGTCTTATGTGTGAATATCCTGCTTCTATAATCTGTTGATCACACATTAAGTGGACATATGAGATTTTTATATATACAAAGGCATAAATGAACATTGTCTTTCAGGGGTTATTTTTTAAGGAAAACAAACCATAATTAATATGTGGAAAGAAATCTGAGCTAGGTGACCTTCTATTTTAAGATTCTGTAGTATAGGAATTCTTTCCATTCATTCAGTAAATATTCATTAAATGAACACTTATTGACATCTAAGTGCCAGATACCACACTAGGTAGTATCTAGTAATTTCCAATACTGTGGTGTCACGACACATTGTTCCTTGATTTTACACCTTTCTCCTTTACCAAAAGACTTAAAAAATGTTTTTGAGATAATTTTTGGTATTTACTGACATTTTAAAGAAAACTTGGTACATTGTAAAATAAGAGGTGACAATTACTCTTTTATAGCGTGCCTCCATGAAGGTAACTATTGACATCAGACCTAGATGAAATTCTAGCACTTTGCTAGAATTCAGATTCTAGCAAAATGATAACTTAAAAGGAAACCAGTAATTGAGAATACATGCCAATTTTTTAAAAAAATTATAAATGTATAAGTTTAAGTGAAAACCAATTTATAAAATCAGGCTGAGATTTTTTTTAAGTGAATCAAAACTAACAAAAGGCAACTAAAATAATAGCTGGTGACAGGAAAAAGTGACAATATCTGATGTGAGGGCTAATAAACAATGAGATAAGTATTATGGAAAGCTAAATATAAAAGTGAAAGATACTAAAGGTGAATACAGTGAAGCATGTAAAACAGAACATTCAATCAATAAATGATCTATAGCAGCAGTCCCCAACCATTTTGGCACCAGAGACCGTGGAAGACAATTTTTCTATGGACCACGGCCGGGGGGCAGATGCGGGTGATGGTTTTGGGATGAAACTGTTCTACCTGAGATCATCAGGGGTTAGATTCTCATAACAAGAGTGCAACCTAGATCCCTCATACGCGATAGGGTTCACACTCATATGAGAATCTAATGCTGCTGCTCATCTAACAGGAGGCAGAGCTCAGATGGTAATGCTCGCTTGCCAGTGGCTCACCTCCTGGTGTGCGGCCTGGTTCCTACTGGTCTGCAGCCTGGGGATTGGGGACCCCTGGTCTATAGGTTTCCTCTATACAGACTATGAATGTAAGTACTAGCTTTAGAATCTAGCCCCAACGTATAGACACTCATCACATATCTTTTTAGAATTTTCTACCCATCTCTAAATTATGCTAGAAACTATTCTTCAAGGCAAAATGCTTTGAATGTCCACACTTCTGCATTTATTAGCCATTATATCTGCCCAAAATGAAGTCTCTGATTTGGTATAAATGAACAGCAATCTGAAAATATTATATTTTTATATCTACAAGAATATCACTTACTGTCCATATGTTCCTCCCTTTTCTTTAGCTCCTTGTATTTCTGGTTCATTTCACCTATGAGAGATATAAAATACAACATTAATTTCAAAAATTGCACATACAGGGCTCTAAATTAAAAATCTCTCTTTGGTTCTCTCTATGCCATTAGTCATTGACTATTCAATGAGTTCAATTAGGTGAAATTCTTTTACAATGACTTATAGAGACTTTTAAAGTAGACATATGCATGTAACTTGAATATGTGGAACAAACAATATGATTGGAAAGGACTTAAAGGCTTTCCATTCCCAACCTGGGGCTATTCAACCTATACATGAACACTATGGGTGCTGAGAAACATAAGTTCCCAAGAAAGTCCATTCCATCTTTGAAAGATCACCAGCAAGACAGCAGAGTAACTTCACTCACAGAGTTTATACTCTAAAGATTGAACAATTAATTAAAATTAAAAGGTACTAACTGCTATCATAGGAAAAATAAAAGATGCTATAGGAGCACACAGCAAGGGCAACTAATCTAGGTCAGGGTTACAGAGAAAGTTTACCTAAACAAGTAATATTTAAGTTGTATTATAAAGAATAGTAGGAGTTACCTGGTCAAAATACAGAAACTGCAAATGTCAAAGCATTACCAGTAAAAAGTTTCAAACTGAGGATGAATATGGTAGCATAAAGAACTGAGGGAGTGGTATGGCCGAGGCAGAGAATGAAGTGAAAAAGTAGCACAAAGATGAGGCAGCTTACGAAGCACCTTATAAGATCCATGTTAAAGAGTTTGGACTTTCTCCTAAGGACAATTACTAAAGAATTTTAACCAGGGAGATGAAATAATCCGTTTGCAATTTTGAAAAATATTTCCAGTCTGGAGAACAAAAGAGAAGTAAGATTGGAGGCAATAAAACCAGTTAGAAAGTTGTCAGGATAATCTGGGTGAAAGATGAAAGCTGCCTTGAGTAGAGTGGTGGTAATTAGAATGGAAAGTAGTGAATTATTATTTGTGACATTTAAGAGCCAGAGTGATTGGCTTGGTGAGCGTTAAACAGGGAGGAATCAAGTATGATTCCCAGGGTTCTGGCTTGGGCATCTGAGAAGATGGTAGTACAACTAACCTAAACGGGGAAAAAGTTGAGAAAGAGTTGCTTACAGCAGTTTTGGATATGTTGAGTTTAACAAACATGAAAAGCGTGTCTAAAGAGACAAAAATCCAAGGCCTAGAAAAATGAATGAATTCTGCCATTTAGGCCTCACAGAGGGACCCATTAGTAGGAGTGGATTGTGATTATTTTATGACAATAGGATTTCACTGTAAGAAAAACTGAGCTTTGAAGGAACATGGCAGCTGCCTTCTGTAGAGAAAGCAGACAGAGACATGAACCTCCATCTGTGCATATACTTGCTTGGCGTTAAGTGAATTATGAGAACACAAGGGTGATGGCAAAGTCAGAGACGTGGATTAGCAAACAGCTTTTCTGCCTTCTGGTCTGAAGAGTTTTCTGAAATTCATTGACGACAACCCTGATGCTGAGAAAATCTTATGTTAAGGCTTCCAAAATATTACTGGTAGTAAAAAGCTGCAAGTGAAAGCTAATGTTTAAGGACAGTAAATACCTAATGGTCACAAATTCCTAGCCAGGCTACACCCAGCACCAATAGGAAACCCTGGATCCACTCAGATAAGGCTCTAGATGGATTAGCAACTTTACTCAACTACTACTCAGTTCAAATGATCAACCATGGTCTCAAAATACACTAACGCCCCCTGATTAACTGTGAAGAGGAGGCCAGAGGTAATCTGTTATTAATTAAACAAACTTTGTCTGTATATGTGTGTGTGTATATATATATACACGCATCTGTAAAATATACTACAGACAGGTTTTTGAGTGGGAAACAGAAAGAGTTGCAGTTTGCAGCACACATGATCTGGGATACCCTTATAGGAGGAAGATGTGCATATAAATATCATTGCACATGTGAAGTGGCAGAAAAGCTACTATCTCCTGAACCTGCCATGGCCCATGTTTCCAAGAAAGTCCTAGTTTCTTGTTCTGGCTATTTAAGTTCCACTCTTGGGAGACTGGTCAGGCATTAAGGGATTAGGAGGGAGGCCTGGATCCTAGACTTTACAAGGATTTAACTATCATCTTATCTTTTTTCTTTTAATCTTAAGAGAATTCCTACACATGATGTTTCCAGTTTCTCATCTTGCTTTTAAACCCCAAGACACTGCAATGAGGCTTTTCCTCCTCCTGTTCCAATGAAATTGTTCTCAGTGAGATTATACAACTGCTTAATGATCAAATTCAAATGGCAGTCAGTTATCTTACTCTGTAATATTTGACACTATTGGTACAACTTTTCAATTTTCTTTGTTTTCCTCTATGTTTTATTTTTGCTTTTTGGGGGGATGGGAGGGCTTCTCTGGCGTTTCTTACTCTCAGATCATTATTTTTCTGTCTTCTCTTCATGGGTCTGCTTCCTTCTTCATTTATATTCTAGAGTTCTGTTCTTAATGAACTTCTAACGCTATATCCACGGCAATTTCATACATCCTTGTGGTTTAAGAACTGTCAAATTTAATATATTCTCTGAGTTTTAGATTCTTTAATCTAAATGCTTACTATATATATTCATTTGGAAGCCCTTTCAGGACATCCTAACTCAGTATATTCATAATTAAACTCATAGTCTTCCCTCTCTTTATTCCCTATTACATTTGGCTGTCCTCACCATCCATTCATCATTCAAGTCAGAAACCTGAGAGGAGCCTCCTCCCTCCTTCTCTCCTCAAAGTCATCCTCCTAGTTGCCAACAGATTGAGCTGGAAGATATAACTGGTTAACATTTACAGCTGTACAGCTGGCCAGCTGGATTAGATGGGACAGAGCTCCTACACATCTCAGCAGATTCCCAAGCTTCATAAAACTTCCTCCAATATCACTACTGCTAAGAAGGAGAGTGGTCAGAGCATTAGTGAACTTCTCTATTTGGTGATTTCTCAGTGGAGGATTAGTATCTGAGTTGCCCATAAAGGCAGTGTAAATGTAGGCAGTCCTAAGGTAGGGTAAAACATAATGGTTTTTAGCAAATATATCCTTAGATTCAATATCACAGGACAGGATAAGATTGTAGATAGATGGAAGCAAATCAGTGTAACACAATGGAGGTACAAGCAAGTAAGCAGAAGGGTCTAATGTAGTAGAATCAACAATGAGGAGACCAAGGGAGAGGGAAAGGGACACAACGGTAAAAGGAAGGTAATTTTGGAGATATCCTTTAATTCTGAGCATTTGATGTGAGCATACTTCTATACTCATTTATTTATTTCAGATAAATTTACTGATTATCTACTAAGTGCCAGATACTGTAATAGGTGTTGGGATATCAAACTGAGTAAGACAGTTTCCACCCTATTCTCAAAGGGTTTACACTCCATTAGCTGTACAAAAACAAAAATTTATAATGCAACATAAGTGCTCTAACAGGAATGTATGAAGTGCTGTGGTAACCAGATGCGTGAAAAGACTTCAGGAGGATTTTACACAGGAATTATACCAGCAAGGTACTTTATCAGGTAACATGGGGATTAAAGAAAATAGTAAAATATTTTCCTTTGAAGAATTTATACTCTAATAAGACAAGTATACAAAAATGTATACTATAAATTCAGGCTTTTTCATCCCTCAAGTAGGAAAGAAGAAATGCGTATGTGCTGTTAACAAAAGACTGGGGCTACTGTAGAAAGGACACCATTGCTTTTTTATAGTCTCTGCTATAGCCAGCAGTGGAGTAAGGGAGATATGCTCTTCTTGCACTGCCAATAGTCTGAGCACCACCAAAACTACCTCTGTCCTCACTGCAAGGAAGTTCACCCCATACTTTTACTTCTCTGGCATCAAATGACGTTCTCCTGACTCAGGCTTTATAGGCTTTTATACTCTGAGAAGTAGTTCTGCCCCTAAGAAGGTCTGATTACCATTTTCCAAATAGGTGGCTATCCCAAATTTCTCTCCTGAGCAATACACAACAAGGCATCTACTAGTAACTCTCCTGGCCTCAAGGCCCCCAACTCAGCAAAGCCTACTGATTTTGGAGTTGAAAGGTCAACAGAAAACAAAATCAGGGAGATGAGGCAAGAAAAAACTCCACAGGACTTTTGCACAGCCAGATTGTTTCTTAGCACTTGGAATACTTCTGAAGCACGCAGTCTCCCAGTACCTTTCCTTCTTTTTTTTTTTTTTTTTTTTTGAGACAGTGTCTCGCTCTGTCGCCCAGGCTGGAGTGCAATGGTGCAATCTCAGCTGCAACCTCCGCCTCCTAAGTTCAAGCGATTCTCCTACCTCAGCCTCCCAGCTAGCTGGGGCTACAGGCACGCGCCACCATGCCCAGCTAATTTTTGTTTTTAGCAGAGACAGGGTTTCACTATGTTGGCCAGGATGGTCTTGAACTTCTGACCTCAAGTGATCCACCCACTTCAGCCTCCCAGAGTGTTGGGATTACAGGCGTGAGCCACCGCACCTGGCCTCAATATCTTCTATATGGCATGGTTTCTATCCCTATTACCATTCTGGTCATTCTACTATGAATGAGCTCTAGTTTTTCTCTAACCCTTTTAACATATTATGCCAAGAAACTTAAGATTCCAAGAAGACCGTCACTCTCCATAGTCTACATAACCATTTTTTGTTATGCAATCCAGGATTTCAGCCGTTTTCAAGGCTGTATCACATTAATTCATATTGAGTTATCTAAACCCCTTCTAACATTTTCACTTATTTTAGTGAGCCAGAACACTTTCTCCTCCCTGACTCCTATTTAAATTTTAATTAGTTGTGGGGGCCTATAAAATTCCATCTTTTTGCATTCAGTCTATCTCTCCCATCTACTTTTCACATATCATTATTACAGTAAGCAGCAAATTAGTATATAAAATAGTCATTCCTTGGTATCTGATGGGGACTGGTTTCAGTACCCCCACCCCTCTGTAGATAACAAAACCTGAGGATGTTCAAGTCTTTTACATAAAATGGCATAGTATTTGCATATAACCTACATATACCCTCCTGCTATATACTTTAAATCATCCCTAGATTACTTATGATATCTAATATATTGTAAATGGTTGTTACACTGTGTTGTTTAGGGAATAATGACAAGGAAAATAAGTCTGTACATGTTCAGTACAGATGCAACCACTGTAGGGCAAACTACACAGTATACATCAGCAACAATGTAACACTTTTTGTTTTATTTTTATTTTAAAAATAGAAATGGGGTCTTACTATGTTGTCCAGGCTGATTTCGAACTCCTGACCTCAAGCAATCCTCCTGCCTCAGCCTCCCACAGTGTTGGAATTACAGGCATGAGCCACCATGCCCAGCCACATTTTCTATCAACACTTGCAGATGACTTTCATTTAATGACCTGAAAGAGTATATTAAGACGCATCAAAACTCTGGCTCTTCTGGCTGAGCACAGTGGCTCACACCTATGATCCCAATACTTTGGGAGGCCAAGATAAGAGGACTGCTTGAGGCTGGGAGTTCGAGACGAGCCTGGGCAAAATAGTGAAGCCTGTCTTTACAAAAAATTTAAAAATTAAAAAAAAAAAAAAGCACAAACTCTGGCTTTTCTCTCTTGATAACCCTCATTTGACGATGATGACGATTATAATTTCTATTTGGTGCCCATATGGTGAGGTGGTGAGATGCGCAGCACTGTAGGTAAGTGGTGAGACACGAGGCTAACTTGAACCTTCTAATAGGACATCGGAAAGATCATTTATGCTGGAAGAATCTTCAAGCGTTTAAGGTCGAGGCTTCATAATACAGACGGCTTTAGTTGGGAACATTGTTCTAGGAAGCTGTTTCTCCTTTTTCCTTGAAGCATCAAACAACTCTTGCAGTGCTTGTAGGCATGTTGCTATCCCTCAGGCGACATGGAGGCTTTGTTCCACTGAAGGATCATACCCTTTAACACTTGCACCTGTTGAAAAACTGCTGCAAATTTTTCAAGTATCCAAATTGAGGACTCTGTTTCTGCTAAATCTGTTATCACTGTCATCATCTCCTGTAGAGAATTTCAGCAGAACCTTGAGTTCCTTGTTGGTAAGGGTTTCTCTATGCTCTTCTATGTGTTCCTCGAAGTCACCCTTGATCATGTCAGAGAAGGATTCCTCATCAACTTCCTTTGCAACATTCAAGATATTCCTGGGCCGGGCGCAGTGGGCTCATGCCTGTAATCCCAGCACTTTGGGAGGCCGAGACAGGCGGACCACGGGGTCAGGAGTTCGAGACCAGCCTGGCCAAGAGAGCAGCCTGGGCAATATGGTGAAACCCGTCTCTACTAAAAATACAAAAATTAGCCAGGCCTGGTGGCATGTGCCTGTAATTCCAGCTACTCAGGAGGCTGAGGCGGGAGAATTGCTTGAACCCAGGAGGCAGAGGTTGCAGTGAGCTAAAATCGTGCCATTGCACTCCAGCCTGGGTGACAGAGTGAGACTCCAACTCAAAAAAAAACAAAAACAAAAACAAAAACAAAACCATATTCCTGACTTCTGCACCAATAATGGGAAAGCTCCTGAAATCACTGACTACCTCATTCCATAATGGCTTCCAACATGCACTGACTGTCTTGGGCTTTGGGGCATCTACAGCCTCTGTAAAAAGCACAACTACATTTGCAATTGTAAAGCTCTTCCATAAATCCACGACACTGTAGTCAAGGTTAGCATCAAGGACAGCACAAATCCTCCCAAAGGTGAGGTGGGTGTAAGTCATTTAATGCACTTGCTGATGCCTCCATCAAATGGCTAAAACAGTGAAGTAGTACTTGCCTTAGGCAAGAACATCACTGCAACATTGTCATTACTGAAGTAGAGAGATCAGGGATGGCTGTGAGTAATGTCAATTATGAGGATGACCTTGAATGGCACCCTGTTCTCTTCCAGGTATTTCTTCATTTTAGGAATAAAAGTGAATTCCAGGAACAAGATGGCCATCACCCAAGCCTTCCTATTGTGTTGCCAAAACACAGGTAGGCAATTTTTGATTTTGTTCTTAAGGACCCAGGGACTGTTTGCTTGGTACACAAGACCTGGCTTGACCATGTGACCTGCTGTGTTGCCACATAGCACCAGAGTAAAACGATCTTTCCAGGCTTTGAACCCCAGAGCCTGCTTGACACTCTTACGGATGTAGGTATTAGGCCTCTTCTTCCAGAACAAGTTTCTTTCAACACAACTCAAGACTTGCTATGAAAGGTATCCTTTGTCTTCTGAGTTTCTTGAGCTCTTCTGGGAATGCTGATACTGCCTGGCCATCAGCTAATGCTGATTCTCCTGTGATCTTTAAGTTCGTGTGGCTGTAGTACTTTCCACAGCTAGCTAGTCATCCCTTACTATCCTTAAATTCCTTCCTCTCACTCTCTTCAACTTCCTCATAGGAATGCTCACAAAGGCTAAATGCTTTTTCATACATAATTTTGCCATCAACAGGGACATGCTTCTGTGATATTTTGTCTACTCATACATTTGGTGTTTTCTTAGTCTCTGCAAGCTTTTTTTTTTTTTTTTTTTTTTTTTTTTGAGATGGGATTTCACTCTTGTTGCCCAGGCTGGAGTGCATTGGCGCGATCTTGGCTCACTGCAACCTCCGCCTCCCAGGTTCAATCAATTCTCCTGTCTCAGCCTCCCTAGTAGCTGGGATTACCGGCGCCCAGCACCACTACTGGCTAAATTTTTGTATTTTTTAGTAGAGACGGGGTTTCACCATTTTGGCCAGGCTGGTCCTGAATCCTGACCTCAGGTAATCCACCCGCCTCAGCCTCCAAAAATGCTGGGATACAGGTGTGAGCCACCGTGCCCGGCCAGTCTCTGCAAGCATTTTATCATGAATCACAGCAACAATTTTTTTTGCCATTGTAGGGGCAGCACTAAAACTTCCACAAATGTCAGCTTCAGCTTCCTTCTGTTTTATTGTGCCACTTTGGTAAATCACATGCCACTTTTCAAAAGATCTAAGATTTTAATTTTCTTGTTGAGAGACAGCACTTTATGCTCTCTCTTAGTCTGTAAGGGATTTCTTTCACCATATAATTGATTTTTAGGAGTCTTTTTTTTTTTCACAGAAGCAAAGAGTGAACACAAGTAGCCAATGAATAAAATGCCAGATGAACACTGCTCAAACAGTGGGTGCTAGAGACAGACTGAAGATCTGTGAAACAATGAGAGGCTATAGCAGGGTATTCTTCAGTTCAAATGGATTCAGCATAGTGCTTAGCACATGGCAGGTTCAAACTTGCTTTTTGAAACTTCCTGTATTTTTTTTCAATTATTTTCCATCCATAGTTGGTAGGATCTGCAGATGAAGAACCCGTGGGTACAGAGAATTGACTATGTTACAAAATTGCTGTGGTAAAAAGAGTACCTATAAGCTTAATGTTTTAAACTAACTTTGGCATTAGGTTTCACCCAATTTTCTAAATATACATTCTCTGGGAAATACAGTTGACCCTTGAACAACAGAGGTTTGAACTGGGTGGGTCTACTTACATGCAGATTTTCTTCTGCCTCTGCTACCCCTGGGATAGCAAGACCAAACTCTTCCTCCTCTTCCTCAGTCTACTCAATGTGAAGACAACGAGGATGAAGACCTTTATAATGACCTACTTCCATTTCATGAGTAAGTGGAAAATAATAAAAATCTTTATAGTTCTCTTAATAACATTTTCTTTTCTCTAGCTTACTTTATTGTAAGAATACAGTATATAATATATACAAAATAGTGTTAACTGTTTATGTTATTGGTAAGGCTTCCAGCCAACAGTAGACTATTGATAATTAAGTTTTTATGGAGTCAAAAGTTATCCATGGATTTTTGACTGCATGGCACACTCAGTGCCCCTAATCCCAATGCTGTCTTGAAGGGTCAACTACATTTTAAATTTTAAATTACAGGTATGCAAACAAGGTCAGATAATTCTATTTCTAAAGACAGGAGGCACTTTAAAAACTGTAATTATAATTTTTACATATTGTATAAATTGTATAATTTTTATTATCTAATTATGTAAAACAAAAGGACTATGTAGAAGTTTGTTCCAACAGAGTACTGTATATAAAATCATACAGTATAATTGGTAGTACGCGGCATATACTAAACATATGGTCCTTAATCATTTTCGAAAGTAGTGGTTATCAAACTTTAACATGAATCAGAATCACCAGGAGGACTTACTGAAACACAAATTGCTGAACCCTCTCCTTAGGGTTTCAAATTCAATAGGTCTGGGGTAGAGCCCAAGAATTTGCATTTCTAACAAGTTTCAGATGGTGGTGATGATCCTGGTGTAGACGTAATACCACCATTTTAATGAAAGATTCAACGTATAGTTTAAACAATTTCTAGATTGAACAATAATAATTCATTCTTCTTCAGCAGATATATGTTGGAAAACCACAGAATAGCAATGGATAGATGCCATTTGAAATCTCAGATACCAGAAGATAAACCACTTTGAAACTAAATAGGTTATTTTGTGCATCCTGAAGGAAATACTGATTGGAAAATACTTTCTAATGTATGCTTTGGGAAAATAACTGCAGTAAAGTTATTCAATTGTGCTTTTATAAAGTAACAGCATTAACAATAAGTCACTAATTAATATTTATGAGCATATTTTAAATTGACTGCTATTATGAAAATGTTTTGTGTTTATATATGTTTACCATTTATGTTATTGGTAAGGCTTCCAGCCAACATTAGACTATTAATAATTAAGTTTATTTAATTATCTAATCTAATTCTCACAATAACCCTGAGAGGTAGGTACTGTAATTACCTCCATTTTAAAGAAAAAAAACTAAGATAAAGTAAGATTAAATAGCATAAATAGCATGTCCAAGATCAAACAGCACAGCCTGGATTTGAATCCAGGCATTCTAGTAACAGGACATGTGCTTAAAATAAAATGATTCTGGCTGGGCGTGGTGGCTCACGCCTGTAATCCCAACACTTTGGGAGGCCAAGGCAGGCAGATCACCTGAGGTCAGGAGTTTGAGACCAGCCTGACCAACATGGAGAAACCCCGTCTCTACTAAAAATACAAAAAATTAGCCAGGTGTGGTGGCGCATGCCTGTAATCCCAGCTACTTGGGAGGCTGAGGTAGGAGAATTGTTTGAACCTGAGAGGTGGAGGTTGCGGTAAGTCAAGATCGCACCATTTTACTCCAGCCTGGGCCACAAGAGCAAAACTCCGTCTCAAAATACATAAATAAATAAACAAATAAATAATAAATAAAAGTATTCTGTCTTTAACACTGTTTATTTTACCCTCCATAATTAAAGAAACAATGGTCCTAACCAAGGCTTTAGAACTCTGGGTATGAAAAAGTATACTATAGACAAACCAAAGTATTATATTTTGTTATTTTACTACTTTGAATGACACATATAAATTATACAGAAAGTTACAATGAACTCATTCAGAACTTAAGACAGTAATTCAATATTCCTATAGCACTTTGCATATATTTCTATTATGACATATTTACCACATTGTAGCAACTAGTTATTTATATGTATTATGGTATATTAATAATCATATATTTGGTTTTACAATCAACTGCACATTTGGGAAAATACTTGAATCTGGAAAGTAATCATTTTTGGTGAGTAATAATGCCCAATAATCCCTCTGGAGAGACATATGACAGCGACCGTACAACATTTGTTAACTCTATTTGTCAATCCTACTGTGTATATATTAACAGATGCTCAGAAAATTAGCCCCATCTTGTGGATCGCAGTGGTACTACAAATTCAGGCCTAACAGTCAAAACTTCGGAACTGTCAGTGATGTGTACATTATCTTGACTGACAAAAACTAAAAAACTTATGGCTAGCATTGGTGAGGAACCACCTTCACATACTGCTTTTGGTTGTATAACATAATACAACCTTTTCTGGGAAGAAATTTGCAAACCAGTTGTAAATATAAATAATATTCCATTCAAAATTTCACTTCTAGAAATTTATTCTGTAGAAATAAACAGACAAGTTACTAAACATGAATGTACTAGTGCAGCACTGTTCTTGGGAGTAAAAAATTAGAAACAGCCTAAATATCAATGTGGATACAATGAATCCTATGTAACAACAATCATAAGGGTAGCTAATGGTTGTCAGAAGCGCTTAATATGTACCAGGCACCACTTTTTTTTTTTTTTTTTTTTGAGACAGGGTCTCACTTTGTTATCCAGGCTGAAGTGCAGTGGCATGATTTTGGTTGGAGTGATTTCGGCTTACTGCAGCCTCGACCTCCCAGGTTCAAGTAATCATCCTACCTTAGCAAATAGCTGGGACTACAAGCCAAACACACATCACCATGCCTGGCTAATTTTTGTTTTTTTTTTTGTAGAGACAGGTTTTCGCCCTGTTGCCCAAGCTGGTCTCGAACTTCTGAGCTCAAGCAATCCACCCCCCTCAGCCTCCCAAAGTGCTAGGATTATAGGCATGAGCCACCACACCTGGACCAGGCACCATTCTTAAGTCTGACTTTAGAGCCCTAACATTGACCACTATGCTATACCATTTCTCAGAATGAAGTATACATCCTCATAGGGAAGAATGTATATTATACAGTTAAATGAAAAGACTCAAGCTCAGAAGAATTGTATATTACTATTAGTCCATTTAAAAATATGTTTATCAATGTATTAAAAGTCTAAAAGCCTAAACATTAAACTGTAAACTATGATTACCTCTGAAGACTTGGATGAGGAGAAAGGAGATGACATTTTACTTTATATACTTTTCTACTGCTTGCATTTTTCATGTTAAATACATGTCAGATTCATATTTAAAATTACAATTTTAAAAAATTAGTTAATCTGAATCTTTAAAATAATTTTAAGTAGTTTAAAAGACTTTTTTTTTCTTTTTTTTCTTGAGACGGAGTCTTGCTCTGTCGCCCAAGGCTGCAGTGCAGTGGCGCGATCTTGGCTCACTGTAACCTCTGCCTCCCGAGTTCAAGCGATTCTCCTGCTTCAGCCTCCTGAGTAGCTGGGATTACAGGTACACACCACCACGCCTAGCTAATTTTTGTATTTTTAATAGAGATGGGGTTTCACCATGTTGGTCAGGCTGGTCTCGAACTCCTGACCTCGTGATCCGCCCGCCTCGGCCTCCCAAAGTGCTGGGATTACAGGCGTGAGCCACTGTGCCCGGCCAGGACACTTTTTTTTTAAGCTGAAAAGGATGACCTCCTATAAGCTGAGGCTAATTGCCCAGTTAATGAAAGCATGAGGATGGTCATTTAAGGCAAAACACACACAAAAAATCTTTTTAAAAATAAGTGAAATGATGTACCTTCAAAGTGCTTAAAGTTTCAGAAATTCTAGGTAATTAAGGCTTATAATTGTCATTTCTTGGTATGAATGGCAGGTTGAACATGCACATCTAATTTTGATCCTCCCGCAAACCCCACTAAAACTATAGCAAAAAGAATTTTTAAAGGTAGAAACCCCCAGCATATAGAAATAGGAGACAACAGCAATAAAATTTTGGAAGCTGAAAGGAGATGGAGAACTGGTAACTGACCTAGCAGACTTGAGAAAGTTGAAATCTAAGCCAGCATTGGGTAAAGCTGAGAACTACCCTGATTTCAAAAGGCTCAGTATTTTTGCATAGAAAACTGATCACTTTTTTTGTGATTTGTGTAAGGCTTTGACATGTCTTATAATAGTAATGCTGTTCTTTATAGAATTTATTCAATGTAAGGGAATACAGTAGTAAAGAGTAAAACACCAGGCACGGTGGCTCACACCTGTAATCCCGACACTTTAGGAGGCCAAGGCAGAAGGACTGCTAGAGCCAAGCACGTTGAGATCAGCCTAGGCAACAGAGGAAAACCCTGTCTCTACAAAAAAAAGTTTTCAGCAATTAGCTGGGCATGGTGGTGTGCACCTGTAGTCCTAGCCACTCAGGAGTTTATTTTACTTTATTTTATTTATTTTATTTTATTTTATTTTATTTTATTTTATTTTATTTTATTTTATTTAGCTAAGGCAAGAGGATCACTTGAGCCCAGGAGTTTGAGGCTGCAGTGAGCTATGATGTCACACCACTGTACTCCAGCCTGGGTGACAGAAAGACCCTATCTCATTAAAAAAAAAAAAAAAAAAAAAATGAGTAAAGCTAAGGGCCTGATTTCAGCTAAGTGGTCGAAGAAACTATTTACTCTGAAAGACTTCAATATAAGATATAAACTCTCAAGTATTAATTTGTAGTAAGAATAAAAGAATTTCTTTTTTTTTTTTAAGACGGAGTCTCGCTCTGTCACCCAGGCTGGAGAATAGAGGCGCGATCTTCGCTCACTGGAAGCTCCGCCTCCCGGGTTCACACCATTCTCCTGCCTCAGCCTCCTGAGTAGCTGGGACTACAGGCGCCCACCACCAGGCCCAGCTAATTTTTTGTATTTTTAGTAGAGACGGGGTTTCACCGTGGTCTCGATCTCCTGACCTGGTGATTCGCCCACCTTGGCGTCCCAAAGTGCTGGGATTACAGGCGTGAGCCACCGCACCCGGCCTAAAAGAATTTCTTAACAGATTCCTTAACAAAAACAAGCTGGGCACAGTAACATGGACCTGTAGTCCCGGCTACTTGGAAGGCTGAGGCAGTAGGGCTGCTTGAACCCAGGAGTTCAAGGCCACAGTGAGCTATGATCATGCCTGTAAATAGTCACTGCACTCTAGCCTGGCCAACACAGCAAGATTCATCTCTATTTTTAAAAAAAAAGGTCACTTGGCTATATGTTAGAAGTAAGCTTTGAGGATAAAAACATCCTTATTAAAAATAGTATCCCATGTTGAGTGAAAATATAAGCTGCTATTGTCCACTTGGTGTGTTCTGCTTTACTCGGAAGAACAATACTTTTTCTATTACTTATACTTTTCCCTTTCCCTTGCTTATATAGAGCCAATATTTTAAAAAGCAATAATTAAGCAAATATGCAATTGTTGGCATTTCAACTAAGAAAGGAGAAATCAGGATGGGTTCAGGCTTTTTGGAAAGTAGCATGACATCTGCCAATAATACTCCGCTTTACTAATGATGTAGAGCTTGTAGCCAAATTCTGACCATATAATTTTCATTAGAGCTATTTCTCATTGTTTCTAGTTAGCACACACATACACAAATTCCTTCTCTGCTAAAATATAGAACAGTGTACCCTTTTTTTTTTTTTTTTTTTTGAGACGGAGTCTTGCTCTGTCACCCAGGCTGGAGTGCAGTGGTGTGATCTTGGCTCACTGCAACCTCCGCCTCCTGGGTTCGAGCGATTCTCCTGCCTCAGCCTCCCAAGTAGCTGAGATTACAGGCATGTGCCACTACTAAAAATTTAAAACTTAGCTGGATGTAGTGGCAGACGTTATATATTCCCAGCTACTCAGGAGGCTGAGACAGGAGGATCACTTGAACCCAAGAGTCTGAGGTTGCAGTGAGCTGTGATTGAGCCACTGCACCCCTGTGAATGTTTCCTTAGCCATAACAAGAATACATGTACATGTGCACACTGTTTATACCATACCTAACTCATAAGAATATACAATCAATTCTTGATAATCCAAGAGCATAGTAACTGGTTTGCAGTTAAACTATGATTAAAATGCTATGGAGAATCTACTTTTATCTTTCTTATTAGGGAGAAGCTTGTTAGGAAACTGATGCTCAACCTCCTTTAACCATAAATAACAATATAGCCCCCACACCCAAACCCCCACCACAGTATTTCTACATAGTCAAACCCCAAGCTCCCTCAGGTGTTCTGGTGCCTGCATTAGTTCTTCAAATTCCACTCCTGGGGAAAGTTGGGGAGGATAAGGTTAATCAGTCTTCGCTACTTCATTACTAGACCTGGGTGGGGAATTAATTCTGTCTGGATTATTTGTGTGGTATTTGTGATTTGATTTTCATCCCCTCTAACGCTACCAGTTACTGCCATTAGTAGTTGACTATATTATTATTATTTAATTTATTTATTTATTGAGACCGAGTTTCACTCTTGTTGCCCAGGATGGAGTGCAGTGGTGCGATCTTGACTCACCGCAACCTCTGCCTCCGAGTTCAAGTGATTCTTCTGTCTCAGCCTTTCTGAGTAGCTGGGATTACAGGCCTGTGCCACCACGCCCGGCTAATTTTTGTATTTTTAGTAGAGATGTGGTTTCTCCATGTTGGTCAGGCTGGTCTCGAACTCCCGACCTCAGATGATCTGCCCGCCTCAGCTTCCCAAAATGCTGGGATTACAGGTGTGATCCACCACACCCAGCCGACTATATTGTTTATAGTAAACTATTGACTATTACTAGGAAGGAAGTATAACTTAGGAGGAAGTATAACTTAGGAATCTATAACAACTTTAAACATTTTACTTCTGTTTTTGTAAAAAAAAAAACTGCTTGGCAAAGCTAAATAAATTTTATGCAATCATTTTAACTCGTAAGTGGTCAGTTTAAATCATTGCTTTAATATTACTCATATAGTATATATTTTAGTAAAGTTAGTAATATCATAGAGAATTAAATAATAAATCCCAGGTAGTTAAACAGTCTCTGAGACACCAGTTAACACTATATTAATACTGCTAAACATCTGTTAATCTACATTATAAAAATACCAGAAGCATTACCTTGGTGTTCCTCTAAATCCATGTCAAGTTGTCTAATTTCTTCAATAAACTGATTTATCTTTTCTTTTGTATCTGTTAACCTGTTGAAAATATTTTTAACGAATTTATGAAGGAAATGTAGACATTCAATCAAAAACAATTGATGGGGAGGTTAGATATCTTTTCCAAGTTGCATAAACAATATCTAAAAATAATATGTCTTATTCTAAGGACAATACTATAACTGACGATGACATTAGGATATCTTTTACAAGTTGCATAAATATCGAAAAATAGCATATCCTATTATGAGGACAATACTATAAATTTAGAGAGGAAGAATCTTGTCTGGATCTTTTTTTTTTTTCTTTGAGACAGGGTCTCGCTCTGCTACCAGGCTGAAGTGCAGTGGTGCGATCTCGGCTCACTGCAATCTCTGCCTCCCGGGATAAAGCGATTCTCCTGCCTCAGCCTCCCGAATAGCTGGGACTAGAGGCACGCGCCTCCATGCCCAGCTAATTTTTGTATTTTTAGTAGAGATGGGGTTTCACCATGTTGGCTATGATGGTCTTGATCTCTTGACCTTGAGATCCACCTGCCTCAGCCTCCCAAACTGCTGGGATTACAGGCACAAGCCACTGCGCCCAGCCTAGATCGTTTTTACTGATTCATATTTAGAGCCCAAGTATATTCTGAGAACACTAGGTTGCCTGAGTTAAACAGCACACCCCCTCCCAACTTTCCTTTGAGTTTGATTTGCAGTATTAAGAAAATGAAAAATATTTAACAATACTTTTTGTAGGTTTCTATAAGCCAAATTAAGTTGGAAAATTAGTCTCAAAAATGAGAAAATAAGGGAAAACCTACCAGCGGCAGAGGATTCTATGGGTTAATATTTTAACATAAAGAAGTTATACTTACTATAAAGCTATCATAACAAAACAATGTGGTATAGGCATAGGGATAGACATATATATCAATGGACTAAAATTGTGAGTCCAGAAATATGACCATATATCTATAGCCAACCAATTTTTGATAAGTGTGCTAAGTTAATTAAATGGGGGAAAGAAGAGTATTTTCAACAAATGGTGCTGGGAAAAGTGCATATGCAGAAGCTAAGGGACTCCTACCTCACATCATACACAGAATTAACTTGAAATGGATCAAAGATCTCAATGTAAGAACTAAATTAACAAACTCTTAGAAGAAAACATAGACCTAGTCTTTATGACCTTGGATTAGGCATTGGTTTCTTAAATATGACACTAAAAGCAAGAGCAACAAAAGAAAAATAGAAAAACTGGACAAAATCAAAATTGGAAACTTTTATGCTTCCAAGGACATCAAGAAAATGAGAAGATAATTCATAGAATTCATAGAACAAGGGAAAAATTTTACAAATCATGTATCTGATGAGACCTCTATCTAGCATATATAAGGAAATGTTACAACTCAGTAATCAAAAACAATCTAGTTTAAAAAATTAGCAAATGAACTAAGTAAACATTTCCCCCAAAGAATATGGCCAATAAGCATATGAAAGGAACCTCAACATCATTAGCCATCAAACAAATACAAATCAAAACCATAGTGAGACACCGCTTCATACCCATTAGAGATGGCTATAATAGAAAAAGAGATAATAACAAGTGAGGATGTGAAAAACTGGAACCCTCACATGCTGCTCATATGCTGCTCTTATTATATTACATAGAAATGTAAAACAGTACCAATTCTTTGAAAGTCTGATAGAATTCAGCTGTGGCTCCATCTGGTCCAGGACTTTTTGTTGGCAATTTTTTTTTTTTTAACCATTTCAATCTCACTGCTAGTTAATGGTCTGTACAGAGTTTCTATTTCTTCCTACTTTAATCTAGGATTGTATATTTCCAGGAATCTATCCGTCTCCTCTAAGTTTTCTAGTTTGTGCATGTAAAGGTGCTCACTGTAAGCTTGGTCTTTTGTGTTTCTGTGGTATTGGTTGTAGTATCTCCCATTTTGTTTCTAATTGAGCTTATTTGGATCTTTTCTCTTCTTTTCTTGATTAATCTTGCTATTGGTCTATCAATTTTGTTTATCTTTTCAAAGAACCAGCTTTTTGCTTCATTTATCTTTCTTTTTTTGTTTCAATTTAATTTAGTTCTGCTCTGATGTTTGTTATTTCTTTTCTTTTGGTGGGTTTGGGTTTGGTTTGTGCTTGTTGCTCTAGTTCCTTGAGGTGTGACGTTAGATTGTCTATTTGTGTTCTTTCAGACTTTTTGATGTAGGCACTTAATGCTCTGAATGTTCCTCTTAGCACTGCTTTTGCTGTATCCCAGAGGTTTTAATAGGTTGTGTCATTATTATTGTTCAGTTCAAAGAATTTTTAAATTTCCATCTTGATTTCATTGTTGACCTAAAGATCATTCAGGAGCAAATTATTTAATTTCCATGTATCTGCATGGTTTTTACGGTTCCTTTTGGAGTTGATTTCCAATTTTATTCCACTGTGGTCTGAGAATACTTGATATAATTTTGATTTTCTTAAATTTATTGAGACTTGTTTTGTGGCCTATCGTATGGTCTGTCTTGCAGGACGTCCCAAGTGCTGATGAACAGAATGTATATTCTGCAGTTGTTGGGTAGAATGTTCTATAAATATCTGTTGAGTCCATTTGTTCTAGGGTATAGTTTAAATCCATTGTTTCTTTGTTGACTTTCTGTCTTGATGACCCATCTAGTGCTGTCAATGGAGTATTGAAGTCCCCCACTATTAATTGTATTGCTGTCTATCTCATTTGTTAGGTCTAGTGATAATTGTTTTTTACATTTGGGAGCTCTAGTGTTAGGTGCATGTAGATTTAGTACTGTGATATTTTCCTGTTTGATTAGTCCTTTTATCATTACATAATGTCCTTCTCTGTCTTTTTCAATTGTTGTTAAAGTCTGTTTTGTCTAATATAAGAATAGCTACTCCTACTTGCTTTTGGGACCATTTGCATGGGATATCTTTTTCCACCCTTTTACCTTAAGTTTACGTGAGACCTTATGCATTAGGTGAGTCACTTGAAGATGGGAGGTACTTGGTTGGTGAATTCTTATCCATTCCGTTATTCTGTATATTTAAGTGGGGCATTTGGGCTGTTCATATTCAATGTTAGTATTGAGATATGTGGTATTGTTCTATTCATTGTGCTAGTTATTGCCTGAATACCTTAGTTTTTCATTTCCATTGTGTTGTTTTATAGGCCCTGTGAGATTTATGATTTAAGGAGTTTCTACTTTGGTGTATTTTGAGGTTTTGTTTCAAGATTTAGAACTCCCTTTAACTGCTCTTGTAGTGCTGCCTTGGTAGTGGTGAATTCTCTCAGCATTTCTCTGAAAATGACTTTATCTTTGCTTCATTTACGAAGCTTAGTTTCAATGGATACAAAATTCTTGGCTGATAATTATTTTAAGGAGTCTAAAGGTAGGACTCCAATCCCTTCTAGCTTGTAGGGTTTCTGCAAAGAAATCTGCTATTGATCTGATAGGTTTTCCTTTATAGGTTACCTGATGCTTTTGCCTCATAGCTCTTAAGATTCTTTCCTCTGTCTTGACTTTAGATAATCTTACGACTATGCCTAAGTGATGATCTTTTTGTGATGCATTTCCCAGGTGTAATCTTTGACATTCTTTCTTTTTTTTTTTTTTTTTTTGAGGTGGAGTCTTGCTCTGTCACCCAGGATGGAATGCAGTGGCATGATCTTAGCTCACTGCAACCTCCACCTCCCAGGTTCAAGTGATTTTTCTGCCTTAGCCTCCCAAGTTGCTGGGACTACAGGTGCGTGCCGCCATGCCCAGCGGAGTTTTGTATTTTTAGTAGAGACAGGGTTTTACCTTATTGGCCAGGCTGGTCTTGAACTCCTGACCTCATGTTCCGCCCACCTCGGCCTCCCAAAGTGCTGGGATTACAGGTGTGAGCCACCGTGCTCAGCCATGACATTCTTATATTTGGACGTCTACATCTCTAGCAAGGCCAGGGAAGTTTTCCTTGATTATTTCCTCAAATACATTTTCCAAACTTACAGATTTGTCTTCTTCCTCAGGAACACCCATTATTCTTAGGTTTGGCCATTTAACAGAATCTCAAACTTTTTGGAGCTTTTGTGCCTTTTTTTTTTTTTTTAATTCTTTTTTGGTCTTTGTTGGATTGGGTTATTCTGAAAGCCTTGTCTTAGAGCTCTGAAGTTCTTTCTTCTGCTTGTTTGATTCTGTCGTTGAAACTTTCCAATGTATTTTGCATTTCTCAAAGTGTGTCTTTCATTTCCAGAAGTTGTGACTGTTTTTTTATTTATGCTACATATTTCTCTGGAGATTTTTTTCATCCATATCCTGTATTTTAAATTTCTTTAAGTTGGTTTTCACCTTTCTCTGCTGGCTCCTTCGGTAACTTAATAACTGATCTTCTGAATTCTTTTTCTGTCAATTCAGAGATTTCTTCTTGGTTTGGATCCATTGCTGGTACTAGTGTGATCTTCTGAGGATGTTACAGAACCTTGTCTTCTCATATTACCAGAATTGTTTTACTGGTTCCTTCTCATTTGGGTAGACTATGACAGAAGAAAGATCTGAGACTCAAGAACTGCTGTTCAGATTCGTTTGTCCCATGAGGTGATCCCTTGATGTGGTGCTCTCTCCCTTTCCCTAGAGATGGGGCTTCCTGAGAGCCAGACTGCAGTGACTGTTATTGCTGTTCTGGGTCTAGCCACCCATCAGAGCTACCGGGCTCCGGGCTTGTACTTGGGAGGGTCTGCGAAGAGTCCTGCGAAGTGATCTGTCTTTAGGGTCTCAGCTGTGGATACCAGCACCTGCTCTGGTGGAGGTAGCTGAAGAGTAAAGTGGATTCTGTGAGAGTTCTTGGTTGTAGTTTTGTTTCGTGCACTGGTTTTCTTGAATGCTGGTTACGCTGGCAGTGAAGCTGTCATGTGAACAGAGTCAGGGCCTCTGGTTAGTGTGGATGTTACAGGCAGTGGAATTAGCTGTTGTTTTCTCCTTCCCTTGGAGCAGGATTGTTCTGTTATGAATTGCTGTAATGGTTTGTGTTGGTTGGCCTCCAGCTAGGAGGTGGCACTTTCAAGAGGGCATCAGCTGCAGTAGTATGGGGGGATACAAGCTTGCCCTAAGGTCATCTGAATAAATATTTGGGTTTCTCAGGTGATTGGTGGGGCCATAGGCCTGCCACAAGTTTATGTCTTTTGTTTTTGGCTACGAGGTGGGTAGAGAAAGACCATCAGGTGGGGGCAGGGTTAGGCGTGTCTCAGCTCAGACTCCTCTTGGATGGGGCTGGCTGTGGCCAATGTGGGTGATGGAGGGGGTGGTTTCAGGCCAAAGAAGTTATGTTCCATGGGGGAGATGGCAGCCTCTGCTGCTGATCTTACTGAAACTATTCCAAAACATAGAGAAAGAGGAAATCTTCCTTAAATCATTCTATGAAGCCAGTATCACCCTAATACCAAAACCAGGAATGAACATAACAAAAAAAAAGAAAACTATGGACCAATATCCCTGATGAACTTAGAGGCAAAAATCCTCAAAAAAAAAATTAGCCAACCAAATCCAGCAGCATATCAAAAAGATCCTCCATGATCAAGTGGGTTTTATAGCAGAGATGCAGGGATGAGTGAACATACACAAGTCAATAAATGTGATACACCACATAAACAGAATTAAAAATAAAACTCATATGATCATCTCAATAGATGCAGAAAAAGCATTTGACAAAATCCAGCATCCTTTTATGATTAAAACCCTCAGCAAAATCAGCATAGAAGATATATATCTTAAGGTAATAAAAGCTATCTATGACAAACCCACAGCCAACATTATACTGAACAGGGAAAAGTTGAAAGCATTCCCCCTAAGAACTGGAACAAGACAAGGATGCCCACTCTCACCACTTCTATTCAACACAGCACTAGAAGTCCTA
This sequence comes from Gorilla gorilla gorilla, assembly GCF_029281585.2. Classification (NCBI taxonomy): domain Eukaryota; kingdom Metazoa; phylum Chordata; class Mammalia; order Primates; family Hominidae; genus Gorilla; species Gorilla gorilla. The sequence continues at coordinate 37,406,403 of NC_073237.2, forward strand.
GCTAGAGCAGTCAGAAAAAAGAAATGAATAAAGGGCACCTACATCAGTAAAGAGGAAGTCAAACTGTCGCTGTCTGCTGATCATATGATCATATAACTAGGAAACCCTGAGGACTCATCCAGAAAACTCCTAGATCTTATAAATAAATTCAGTAGTTTCAGGACACAAAATCAATGTACACAAATCAGTAGCACCGCTATATACCAACAGCAACCAAGCTGAAAAGAAATCAAGAACTCAGTCTGGCGCAGTGGCTCATGCCTGTAATCCCAGCACTTTGGGAGGCCGAGGTAGGCAGATCACAAGGTCAGGTCGAGACCATCCTGGCTAACATAGTGAAACCCCGTCTCTACTAAAAATACAAAAAAGTAGCTGGGCGTGGTGGCACACGCCTTTAGTCCCAGCTACTCGGGAGGCTGAGGCAGGAGAATTGCTTGAACCCGGGAGGCGGAGGTTGCAGTGAGCCAAGATTGCGCCACTACACACCAGCCTGGGCGACAGAGCGAGACGCTGTCTCAAAAAAAAAAAGAAAAGAAATCAAGAACTCAACTCCTTTCACAACAGCTGTGAAAATAAAATAAAATAAAATAAAACAAAATACAATACAATACAATACTTGGGAATATGCCTATCCCAAAAGGTGAAAGACCTCTACAAGGAAAACTACAAAACACTGCTGAAAGAAATCAGATGACAAAAACAAATGGAAACATATTCCATTCTCATGGATGGCTAGAATCAATATTGTGAAAATGACCATACTGCCAAAAGCAATCTACAAGTTCAATGCAATTCCCATTTCACCATCATCATTCTTCACAGAACTAGAAAAAAAAATCCAAAATTCATATGGAACCCAAAGCGAGCCTGCATAGCCAAAGCAAGACTAAGCAAAAAGAACAAAGATGGAGACATCACATTAACCAACTTCAAACTACACTATAAGGACTATGAGGTCACCAAAACAGTATTGTATTGGCATAAAAACATGTACATGGACCAATGGCACAGAATAGAGAACCCAGAAATAAAACCAAATACTGGCAGTCAGCTGATCTTCGAAAAAGCAAACAAAAACATAAGGTGGGGAAAGGACACCCTATTCAACAAATGGTGCTGGGATAATTGGCAAGCCACAAGTAGGAGAATGAAACTGGATCCTCATCTCTCATCTTATACAAAAATCAATTCAAGGTGAATCAGAGACTTAAATCTAAGACCTAAACCCATAAAAATTCTAGAAGATAACATCAGAAAAACTCTTCTAGACATCGGCATAAGCAAAGACTTCATGAACTGAAAGAACCTAAAAGCAAATGCTACAAAAACAAAGATAAATAAATGGGACTTAATTAAACTAAAAAACTTCTGCACCACAAAAGAATAAGCAGAGTTAATAGACAACCCACAGAGTTGGAGAAAACTTTCCTAAACTGTGCGTCTGACAAAGGGCTAATATCTAGAATCTACAACAAGTTCAAACAAATCAGCAAGAAAAAAAAATCCCATAAAAAAGTGAAAAGTGGGCTAAGGACATGAATAAACGACTCTCAAAAGAAGATACACAAATGGTCAACAATCATATGAAAAGATGTTCAACATCATTAATTACCAGGGAAATGCAAATCAAAACCACAATGCAATACCACCTTACTCCTGCAAGAATGGGCATAATTAAAAAATTTTAAAAAATAGATGTTGGTGTGGATGTGGTGAAAAGGGAACAATTTTACACTGCTTGTGGAAATATAAAGTAGTACAACCACTATGGAAAACAGTATGGAGATTCCTTAAAGAACTAAAAGTAGGTCTACCATTTGATCTAGCGATCCCACTACGAGGTATCTATCCAGAGGAAATAGAAGTCATTATATGAAAAGACACTTGCACACGCATGTTGACAGCAGCACAATTTGCAACTGGAAAAATATGGAAACAGCCAAAAAGCCAACAATCAACAAGTGAATAAAGAAAATGTGGTATGTATATGTGTGTGTGCATATATATTTATACATATACATACGTATATATTTATACATATACATACATATATATATATGTTTATTCTACTCAGCCATAAAAAGGAACAAAATAATGGCATTCACAGCAACCTAGATGGAGTTGGAGACAGTTATTCTAAGTGAAGAAACTCAGGAATGGAAAACCAAACATTGTATGTTCTCATTTATAAGTGGGAGCTAAGCTATGAGGAGCTAAGCTTAAGCTTTGCTTAAGCAAAGGCATAAGAATGATACAACGGACTTCGGGGACTTGGTGGGAAGAGTGAGAGGTGGGTGAGGCATAAAACACTACACAGTGGGTAGAGTGGACACTGCTTGGGTGATGGATGCATCAAAATCTCAGAAATCACCACTCAAGAAATTATCCATGTAACCAAATACCACCTGTTCCCCAAAAACTACTGAAATAAAAAAGACAGGCCAGGCACGGTGGGTCACGCCTGTAATCCCAGCACTTTTGGAGGCCGAGGCGGGCAGATCACGAGGTCAGGAGATCGAGACCATCCTGGCTAACACGGTGAAACCCCGTCTCTACTAAAAATACAAAAAATTAGCTGGGCGCGGTGGCAGGCGCCTGTAGTCCCAGCTACTAGGGAGGCTGAGGCAGGAGAATGGCATGAACCTGGGAGGCAGAGCTTGCAGTGAGCCGAGATTGGGCCGCTGCACCCCAGCCTGGGCGACAGAGGGAGAATCTGTCTCAAAAAAAAAAGAAAAAAAAAAAAAGAAATAAAAAAGATAAAATAAAGCTGCTTTAAATGTTCCTAAAAGAAAAAAATCTTCTCTTAGCCATAATAATATAGAAATTTGCTTACAGTTACAAATAACAGAAAAAAAAATTAGTTTCTTAGTACCTTAGCCAGTATTGCAAAAGACTTGACACGGGCTGCAATTCAGCTCATACTAGAGACTGTGATTCCAAAATTTAATTTCATAAGTTGTAATCAGCGACAAAAACATTACAATAGAATATGAGAGACATTAAAAGGCAATTTCGTCATTGTTGACTACTTATTAATTTACAACTTAGTTGATTAAAATTAAAACAATCTTAGCCGGGTATGGTGCCGTGTGCCTGTAGTCCCAGCTACTCGGGAGGCTGAGGCATGAGAATCCCTTGAACCCAGGATGTGGAGGTTGCAGTGAGCCAAGATTGCACCACTGCATTCCAGCCTGGGCGACAAACCGGGACTCTGTATCAGAAAAAAAAAAAAAAATTAAATTAAAACAATTGGTATGCTTTCTGGTGACTGGTAGTAAAATGATTGTTTTACAAATTTCAAATAAATGTATTCAAATACAAATAAATGAAATGTAAAATGGTAAAGCTGTTTTGGAAAACAGTCTGGTAGTTCTTCAAAAAGTTAAACATAGTCATGAGTCAGCAATTCCACTCCTAGGTATATATACAAGAGAAGTGAAAACATATGCCCACACAAAAACTTGTACATGGATGTTCATAGGAGCATGACTCATGACAGTAAAAAAATGGTAACAGCCCATACATCCATTAATTGATAAGTAAATAAAATATGGTATATCCATACAATGGAATACTATTTGGAATTAAAAATTAATAAAATACTAAGCATGTATTAGTATTAATAAAAACTAATACATGCTTAGTATTTTATTAATTTTTATTTCCAAATAATATTCCATTTGTCTTAGTTTTCAAGGCTCACCTATGAGCCTTGGAACAGAACAGAGAACCCAGAAATAAAGCCAAATAACAATAGTCAGCTGATCTTCGAGAAAGCAAGGCTCACTGTGCTAAGTGAAAGCATCCTGACACACAGAAGCACATATTGAATGATTCCATATATATGAAATGTCCAGAATAGGCATGGCTAGAGCTGGGAGAGGGATAAGGGAGGTGATGGTTAAACGGTGCAGGGTTTTATTGGGCTGACTGAATAGTTCTAAAATTGACTGGGGGCATGGCATACTGGCTCACAGCTGTAATCCCAGCTCTTTGGGAAGCTGAGATGGGAGGATCACTTGAGGCCAGGAGCTGGAGACTAGCCTGGGCCACATAGCAAGATCTCGACTCTACTAAAAATAAAAATAAATTAGCCAGATACAGTGGTGTGTGCCTGTAGTCCTGGCTACTTGGGAGGTTTGAGCCCAGGAGTTTGAGGTTACAGTGAGCTATATCATGCCACTTGCACTCCAGTCTGGGCAGCAGAATGAGAACTGGTCTCAAAAAGATAAAAATAAATAAAAATTGAAAAATAAAGGTGATTTAGGTGATGGCTGCACACTTCTGTGAATATACTAAAAAGTTTTAAATTGTTTACATTAAATATGTCTATTATACGGTATAAAGTATATCTTAATGATACTTATAAAAAACAATTATACTATGCAATGGCTCTTAAACACTCAAAGAAATATTTAAAGCTATAAGTAAAATTGAAAGAATGAAAGCCACTCCTGTACCTTTAGAATGTAATTTTTAAAGTGAGAAATGGATGTAAAATGTCCTAGTATAAAGATACTTACTGTCTTTCCATACTGGCTATTTCCTGATTATCGTCTTTAATCTACAAAGGCATAAAAAGAAAGTAGTATTTAAAAAAATAACTCATTGTAAGGCTATCTTACAGATAATTTCCTTCTAGAGTACATTGTACTAAAGTGTCAAATCTAGTCTCTTTCTTGAAATCTATTTTTTAGATTTCAACCTTTGAAGTTAAAGGGAACAGCACCAAGGAACCATTCACAGATTCCATCCTTTTTCCTCAAAGTAAGGGTAGTAACTGATATACTCACAGCTACCCTCCAGGCACCATGAGGTTAGCTCATCTTCAGGCCTGGATAAGTTGATATAAACATCTAGGATTTCTGAGATTCCCCTCAGTTTCCCACAAGGTAGGGTTGCTAGATTGAGCAAGCCCAGTTAAATTTGAATTTCAGATAAATAGTGAATACCTTTGAGAGGATATACGTACCATGTAATATTTGGAATATCCATATCATTGACAAGCAATGAATAATTTTTCCATATACATATATATCTGAAAGATTATTTATTGCTTATCTGAAATTCAAATTTAAGCAGCCATTCTATATTTTATGTGGTAGGCGTACCTCAAGATCACTCCTCCCCATCCTTCAATGATTTCTCTCCAAGGAACTACACAGGTTCTAGATTTAATACCTTTCTGGAATGATTCTAATAATTAAATAGTCCCTGAATTGATACCTACATTTCTTCTAAATGCACTGCGCTTGATCTAAGTCTAAGGGCAAAGGAGTCCCTGACTGGAGCTGTGCCCATATACATATGAAGTTCTCCTAAGGCCCTTATAGTTAGGATGTGTCAGGATAAACAACATGCTAATTATAATTTGGAGCTAAACTAAATCCACCCTTGGGGTAGTAAGAAAGCTACTAAATACATGTTACATGTGTCATGACTTTAGGACATACGATAATTTCACAGGACATTTTAATTCCATTCTCTTCATGGAGGCACTGATAATAACAACCACAAAAAGTCATTAGCCTTGGGATACTCCATTTTCTAAATACAAGGCCCAAAACAATAATGAAACATATCTTCAAAAAGATTATCTAAATATTTAATGACCAATAAAGAAGAGTGTCAAGTATTCCTAATAAGGAAAAGTTAGCTTCACCTAAGTTACTATGAAATACTTGATTAAGAAAATCTAGGCTGGGTGCCTACAGTCCCAACACTTGGAGAGGCTGAAATGGGAGGACTGCTTGAGGCCAGGAGGTGGAGACCAGCCCAGGCAACGCAGTAAAATCCTATCTCTACAAAAAATAAAAATAAAAAATTGGTGTGTTGGCACATGCCTGCAGTCCCAGCCACTCGGGAGGCTGAGGTGGAGGATCACTTGAGCCCAGCAGCTCAGGGCTACAGTGAGCTATGATTGCACCACTGTGCTCCAGCCTGGGTTACAGAGCAAGATCCTACATCAAAAATAATAATAATAATAATAATAAAAGAGTAAGAAAATCTAGATTAAAAAGTCATTTCTTCACATAAACTATTTTTAGACAATACACTTACTAGCTTTACTACTTGCATTAATATTCCTTAAATAAAACAAATCAATACATGTACCAAAACCAGACATCTTAAAATAAGTATGTTTGTTTTGCCCACCTGCTTAAGTAATTTCTCTCTCTCTTCCATTGGAGATCCTATGCTTTTGTCTTCTGCAATCATTTGATCTCGATGGGACTCCAACTCATAAAGTTTTTCATGCAGCAATACCGCCTCCTGTTTCACCTGGGAGTGAGCTATTTCCTAAAGGAAAATAAGAAGGGAAAGTTTTAATTAGTATTTTATCAACAATTATTCTAAAATAGGTTTCAGTTTATAAGAATGGGGGTAAATTTAAACTACCAGCATCTTTAAATACAGACAACAAATATCATTAGTACTCAATAATGCTACAAAGCACATTCCTAAATTGGAAGAATAAAAATAAATCCTGCTATTTTCAGTCTAAGATTCACAAGAAGTTGATAGTCTCAGTTTATTTTATTTTCTACATATAAGACCTGAATAAGTATAGGACAACTCTACCAATGGGAGGATAAAGACAATGTCAAAACATATGTACAACTTTAAACACAATGTCTGATTCAAAGTCCACAGAAGTGATCTTTGGAGAGAAGATATTTTTCCCTAAATAGGTCATAACATATATTTTCCCACAATTTTGTGGGTTGAATTGTGTCTGCTCAAAAAGGTAAACTGGAGTTTTAACATCATAAACCTGTCAATTTGACCTTTATTTGGAAATAGGCTCTTTGCATATTTAGTCAAGTTAAGATATGGTCATCAGGGGTGGGCCCTAATCCAATATGATGGTGCCCTTTATAAGAAGAGTACAGACACAACAGAGACACACAGGGAGAATACCATGTTATGACTCAGGCAAAGACTGGAGTGATGCAGCTGCAAGTCAAGCAATATCAAGAGCTAATGGATACCACTAGAAGCTAGGAAGAAGCAGAGCAAGATTCTTTCTAGAGTCTCAGAGGAAGCATGGCTCTGCTGACACCTTGATTTCAGACTTCCAGGCTCTGGAATTGTGAGAAAATTTGTGTTTCTTTTAAGCCATCCAGTTTGTGATATTCTATTACAGCAGCACTAGGAAATTAACACATGAAATAACAGTTACTGTGTACTCACCACTATCCCACCTTTCACAAAGAAAAAACTAAGGATGTGACAAAAATGTTATTAGATAACAACAACAACAAAAAAGGTAGGAATGGTGTTGGTGATGATTAAAATGACATTTGAGACTCTTGTTTACTGAGCATCTGTTCTGTGCCAGGCACTATACTACATGTTATTTATATGCTATCTCTACTATCCAAAGTGATACTCTACAAGATAGTACTAGCATCTCTATTTTACAGATGAGAAAACTAAGGATCTGACATGTAAATAACTTTTCAAAGTTAACAAAGACATAAGAGTTAACAGTGACATTTGAAACCAGACCTACAGCATGAACAAAATAAAATTCTTAGGAGGGAAGACCTCATTTTTTTTCTTGAGATGGAATTTCGCTCTTTCACCCAGGCTGGAGTGCAGTGGTGCCATCTTGGCTCACTGCAAACTCCGCCTCCCAGGTTCAAGCAATTCTCCTGCCTCAGCCTCCCAAGTACCAGGGATTATAGGCACCCGCCACCACGCCCAGCTAATTTTTGTATTTTTAGTAGAGATGGGGTTTCACCATGTTGGCCATGCTGGTCTCAAAACTCCTGACCTTGTGATCTGCCCATCTCAGCCTCCCAAAGTGCTGGGATTACAGGTGTGAGCCACCGTGCCTGGCCAACCTCTTCTCTTCTAAAAGTATGAAAGAAGGAACCTCCAAAAAAGGAACAAGTAGACGAGATAATTTTTCAAAGTCCATAAGCAATGGATTATATATACAGTTCAGGTAACAGATTAGGCATCAGATAAGATTTAAAAAAGCCATGCTAAAAAGACATAGAAGAAATGCAGATATTTTATGCTATCCTTTTTCATAGTATCGTCTCCTTTTTGCCTAACAATCCTATAGATTTGTTTGAATTTCATCTTGATAAAACTGTTCTGGAAGACTTAAGCTCATGTTAATCCTTCACCTGATTTTTTCCACTCTTGTGTACTGAAAAAGCATGACCTAATACGTTGTACAGCAGTGAACATAAAGTATTCAATAAATACTAGTTGATTGACCACTATCTGACAGATATTTTCTTGAAGAACAAGTCCTAAACAAATAAATAAAAGAAATCTGGGCTGGGTGTGATAGCTCACGCCTGTAATCTCAGCACTTTGGGAGGCCAAGGCGGGCGGATCACAAGGTCAGGAGTTCAAGACCAGCCTGGCCAACACGGTGAAACCCTGTCTCTACTAAAAATACAAAAATTAGCCGGGCATGGTGATGCATGCTTGTAATCCCACTACTCGGGAGGCTGAGGCAGGAGAATTGCTTGAACTCAGAAGGCAGAGGTTGCAGTGAGCCAAGACTATGCCACTGCACTCTAGCCTGGGCAACAGAGCAAGACTCTGTCTCAAAAAAAAATTTTTTTTTTAAAAGAAAGAAATCTGGCAAAAGTTAAATAGAATTAGTGACTTATGTTATCTTAATTTGCACATATTGTGTATTTTTAAAATTCTTGTTATTTTAGGCATAAATGTACTGACATCAGAGAAGAATGGCATCAGTACAAAAAGTAAATCTAAGGTTATAGCTTATGATTTTTCCTATGGAAACTAAATTCACCAAGTGAAGTAAGACTTGACTCTCTCAAACCCACTCCAAAAAAGAACCGTGAGGAATTCTGCAAGCTGGTTGTATTAATACTAAATGTGGTCCTTCTTTAAGCGTATTTCCATCACCAGAGATCCAAGGAAATAAAAATTAAGTGTATTTATAGATGGACAACCAGACACAGAAAACTACCTGCTTTTTTTTACTTTTTTTAGACAGAATCTTGCTCCATCGTCCAGGCTGGAGTGCAGTGGCGTGATCTTGGCTCACTGCAAGCTCTGCCTCCCGGGTTCATGCCATTCTCCTGCCTCAGCCTCCCGAGCAGCTGGGACTACAGGTGCTTGCCACCATGCCCGACTAATTTTTTGTATTTTTAGTAAAGACAGGTTTTCACCGTGTTAGCAAGGATGGTCTCGATCTCCTGACCTTGTGATCTGCCTGCCTTGGCCTCCCAAAGTGCTGGGATTACAGGCGTGAGCCACCATGCCCGGCCAACTACCTTACTATTTTTAATTAAATAACTTTTTCAATAGCAAATTCTCAAAAGAATTAATTACAAAATACTCATTTCTTTTGCAAGCTAGGGTGTCAGCAATCTGTCAGTCTACAACAGTTCCTAATACTGTCATCATGATATCTACCTGAATCCACAGGAAATCAGGAAAGGGAGGCAAGATTTGAGATACAGACAGTATACTGAAACGCCAAAAATATGAAAAAGGAGTTCAAACAAAAAGAAATTCATTGGCCAAAAATGATATAAATAGATACTCAACTTTATGCATAAATAAATGAAAATTCAAATAAGGTAGTAATTTTTACCTATCAAACTAGCTAAAACTGGAAAAGTCAGATAATATTTACTGTCAGTGAATGCAGGGGAAATAAGCATTCACGTACATTACATCTAGAAGTAAAAGGTGGAACGACCTTTTTGAAGGCAATTTGGCAATCTGACAACATTTTGATCCATTGTGATAATTCAATCTGATGATATAACTTTGCATAAAATGTATGCTTTCACAGGAGTATTGTTTATAATCCCAGAAAACTATAAACAACCTGTTCATTTACAAGGCTGTGTTATAATTATACAACATAATACAACGTAGCAATTTAAAATAATGAGGAGGTTCTCTAAGAACTGATATAAATAGACACTGTAGATACAATGTTAGGGTGAAAAAAGAAAGCTGCAGCTAGCATAGCAAGTAGGAACCCCACTTGAGGTTTTCCACAACTGTAAAACTAAGATGGGATTTAGGACTCTTGTGGGGATTACATGAAGATGATGCTGATATGTGTTTACAGCTCAAAAAAGCATACAGTAAGCACTTGATAAATGTCTTTCCAGTAGTTCTATCTGGAAAGAAGGACACAAAACAGACATTTTGGCTGGGCGCAGTGGCTCACGCCTGTAATCCCAGCACTTTGGGAGGCTGAGGTGGGCGGATCACAAGGTCAGGAGATCGAGACCATCCTGGCTAATACAGTGAAATCCCGCCTCTACTAAAAATACAAAAAAATTAGCCGGGTGTGGTGGCGGGTGCCTGTAGTCCCAGCTACTCTGGAGGCTGAGGCAGGAGAATGGCATGAACCCGGGAGGCGGAGCTTGCAGTGAGCCGAGATCGCACCACTGCACTCCAGCCAGGGCAACAGAGCGAGACTCTGTCTCAAAAAAAAAAAAAAAAACAGACATTTTTACTTTCATCTTGTTCAACTATTTTTAAACCATATGCACATTTTGTTTTGTGAAATAAAACGTTTTAAATAAACGAATTAAAAAATGTAAGTTTTTACATCCTTAAAGAGATGAATTCATGTCTCTCCCTCTTTCTTTGTTTTTATAATCTCTTGTGTATGTGTCTTTAAATTGCCATTAGAGGCTGAGCACAATGCCTCATGCCTGTAATCCCAGCACATTGGGAAGCCAAGGCAGGAGCATTGCTTGAGGCCAGGAGCTGTACATCAGCCATAACGAGACCCTGTCTTTACAAAAAGTAAAAAAAAAATTAGCCAGGTGTGGTGGTTCCTGCCTGAAGTCCTAGCTACTTGGGAACCTGAGGAGGGAGGATCGCTTGAGCCCAGGAGCTTGAATTTACAGTGAGCTACGATCATGTCACTGCACTCTAGCCTGAGTGACAAAGAAAGACTCTGTCTCTAAAAAAATAATTTTTTTAATTGCTATTGGATTTTGCATGTCCTAGATAGGGCAGAATGATTTGTTTTATACATAGTAGGTACTCAATAACTGAATCTAATTTCTTACCATACTAGGATCTTTGTGGGTCCAGAATAGGAAGAAAAAGTATTAAACTCCTGTTAGTAAACTGCCAGATCAATATGTAGTTGAATTAGTTATATTAATATACTTGGCTGAATTAACTTTTTTAGCTGAGTAGTATGAGAACCCTTATTTGATTTTATACTTACTGCTTCTAGGCTCTCTTTTTTCATGTTCTGTGAATCCAATTGTTGTTGAAGCGTATCTAATTCCTAAGTGGAAAAAAAAAAGCAAACATAAATCCAAATTACATTAAGAATAATTTGTTGTAGTGGGGGGAGGGAGCTGGGAAAAAAATTTATTTCTCTGTTTCTCAACATTTCAAAGTGACTAAGTAAATTTTCTAAATATCTTCACTGGCATCTTACATTTTGACTAGAATTTATTAACACTTCATTATTTCTATTTTTCCCAACTTCTTTCATTATTCTTAAAAACTTGCTGTGTGCCTTCAAAAAAAAAAAAAAACTTCATGAGTTTCTCAAAAGTAGCTAGACCTTAGACCTTTTCACACCGAATCATCACTATGTTCTGAGACATCAAATATCAGAAGCTTTCAAATTATGTCATTGTTTAAGGTTATTATTTAAATTTTTGATTTGTAACCGTGTTTTCACATCTTTTGCCTAATTTCTCTACACTGTACACACACACATATAACACATGCACACATACATACATGTATATGTAAATATAAATATGGTTCACATGCACACATACATACATGAATATGTAAATATAAATATGGTTCACTCCTAGGATAAGATCCTTAAACTGTTTACTCATTCATTATCCCATACAAGATTAACTATATTTTGGTACTATTTTGGCATTTCTATCATACTCTCTTTTTTCTTTTTGAGACAGAGTCTCGCTCTGTTGCCCAGGCTGGAGTGCAGTGGCATGATCTCGGCTCACTGCAACCTCTGCCTCCCGGCATCAACCAAGTACCTGCCTCAGCCTCCCGAGTAGCTGGGATTACAGGGGCCTGCTACCATGCCTGGCTAATTTTTGTGTTTTTAGTAGAGACGGGGTTTCACCATCTTGGCCAGGCCATACTTTTTCTTCAATGCTTCACAGTATCTTAGAAATCTTCTCTAAAATAAAAAGGTTACTAAGTTGTCAGCAAAGGAATGTCTAAGAAACTAAAACTATAATCATTATTGGCATTTATGGGGCCTAATTCTTTGCTTAATCTTTAGTTAAGGGCCATCTGGGCATGAAAGGGAACCACCATGACTGAGTATTCAGCGGATTCTCAATATCCCCTCAACAGGGACTTAAATTGCTTATTTAATATTGCATGTTCTCACTCATCTGTAGGAGCCTAAAAAAGTGGATCTCAGCCGGGCGCAGTGGCTCACGCCTGTAATACCAGCACTTTGGGAAGCCGAGGGGGGCGGATCACCTGGCTAACACGGTGAAACCCTGTCTCTACTAAAAACACATAAAAAAATTGGCCAGGCGTGGTGGCGGGCACCTGTGGTCCCAGCTACTCAGGAGGCTGAGGCAGGAGCATGGCATGAACCCGGGAGGCGGAGCTTCCAGTGAGCCGAGATCGCGCCACTGCACTCCAGCCCGGGCGACAGAGCGAAACTCCGTCTCAAAAAAAAAAAAACAAAAAAACAAAAAAACAAAAAAACAAAAAAAAGGGGATAGTAGAATGATGGTTACCAGAGGCTGAGAAGGTGGTGCCCAGTTGGGGGCATGGGGTGGTGAGGGGGAGAGAAGGAATAAATTCTCATGTTTGATATAACAGTAGGGTGGCTATAGTTATCAGTAATTAATTGTATGTTTCAAAACAGCCAGAAAAGGAGATTCAAAATGTTTCCAGCATAAGGCCGGGCGCGGTGGCTCATGCCTGTAATCCCAGCACTTTGGGAGGCCGAGGCAGGCGGATCACGAGGTCAGGCGATCAAGACCATCCTGACTAACACGGTGAAACCCCATCCCTACTAAAAAAATACAAAAAATCAGCCGGGCATGGTGGTGGGCGCCTGTAGTCCCAACTATTTGGGAGGCTGAGGCAGGAGAATGGCATGAACCCGGGAGGCGGAGCTTGCAGTGAGCCGAGATGGGCACTGCACTCCAGCCTGGGCGACAGAGCGAGACTCCATCTCAAAAAAAAAAAATTTTTTTAATTAAAAAAAAAAAAATGTTTCCAGCACCAAAAAAATGCCAAATGTTTGAGGTGATGAATATCCTAACTATCCTGATTTGATCATTATACATTGCATACGTGCGTGGAAATATCACATGTACCCCATAAATATGTACAAATGTGTATCAATAAAAAAATTAATTTTTAAAAATGGGTATTTAGGCAATATAATTACAGGACAATAACCATTCAAATCATAATGCTAACAGGTAAAAAGGTTAGCTGTTTATTAAGCAGGAAGGAAAAGGAAAGTAAATATATATATAGATCTGGTCTATGAGGCCTTTTTTTTTTTTGAGACAGAGTCTCGCTCTGTTGCCCAGGCTGGAGTGCAGTGGTGCAATCTCAGCTCACTACTGCAACCTCCACCTATGAGGCCTTTTAATGTTTGCATTAAAAGTCTGTAACTGCAAGTATTTACAGACTTTTTAATTTACAGACAAGTATTTTTATCAGCGCAAACATTTATAGAAAAGTATTTTTATAAATGCAAATATTTATAGACAAGCATTTTTATAAATGCAAGTATTTTCATGTGTCTTTATGAAATGCAAAATGAATAAATAGAAGTGAACCAAAAATAATAAGAGTAAAAGCTAGGTCATCAAACAGCATATGAAAATGAAGTTTTCTAAATAAATGCTTCTGAAATGTGAATTTCCGTATGAATCAGATGGGGACCTTGTTAAAATGAAAACTGATCTCAAAGTATAGTCAAGTTCTCAGGGGATGCTGATGCTGCTGATATTCAAACTATACTTTTAGTAGCAAGAATGATACATGCTTGGCACACAGCAGTAATTTGTATTACCTGTAACAGTTTCTCATTTGTGGTTTTCATCTCTAGGTACTTGACTTGGTTTTCAAGAGACATATTTTTGATAATGTCATCTGTTGCTTGTTTTTCCTGTTCAATTTCTTCTTCGACACTTCTGATTTGTTTTTCTTTCCTAAAATCAGAAGAACGTAATATTCCTGATACTATATTGAGGAAAAAATATCCAATTATTTTATACAAGTCATGGTCCTAATTTAATAGGATACTTAAAGACGTTCATCCACAGTGTGTGACTGAAAAGTCTTTATATTTGTACTAAAAAATGCTATTTGACCTATATAAAATTTGGCCCCATTAGCACAAACTTATTTTACATCTTTCTCTTCTCCATCCCTAAATTCCTCTATTTCCTTACTCTCCATTTTATTTTACGAAGAAATCACAAAGATTACCAAAAAAAATCCTCAATGACTTATATATATGAGGATGCATTTATACTTTTTTAAAGTTATACCTTCAAAAGACAAATAAGAGGCTGCGCTTGGTGGCTCACGTCTGTAATCCCAGCACTTTGGAAGGCTGAGGCAGGTGGATCACCTGAGGTCTGGAGGTCGAGACCAGCCTGGTCAACATGGCAAAGCACCCATCTCTACTAAAAGTACAAAAATTAGCTGCGCGTGGTGGCAGGCACCTGTAATCCCAGCTACTTGGGAGGCTGAGGCAGGAGAATCGCTTGAACCCAGTGGGGAAGAGGTTGCAGTGGGCCGAGATCGCGCCACTTCACTCTAGCCTGGGCAAAAGAGCAAAACTCCATCTCAAAAAAAAAAAAAGACAAATAAGTTTTAGAATTGTGGCTTTAAAGCATCCTTTAGCCATAAGTTTTTCTGACTAAATTAAATACTGTATAGAAGTTTCCCATGTAAATCATCCAGTGTGGCTCTGACAGAACTAGGGAGTAGAGAGGCCTGCAGTGCAATTTGATTTTTTAGTTATAGCTTTAGATTAATAATATGCTTTGCTTAAGTTCTCTTTTACTTACTGCTTTAGTTAACATTGCTATTTCACAAATTTTTGCTATTTTTTAGCATTGTAAAATATTAAGCTCATTTCTCTAAAAACACAATAAACATTACAAACATAATCCTATAAAAGTAGTAATAGTGAAATTAATTAGAAGCAATAACCATTTTTATCATGTAATCAAAAGAAATACCAATGACATGTCACTTGTTGCCTAGGCAAGGTCAATTATTGATAGGGTAGAGAAAAACTCTGAAAAAAGAATAGGTAAGATGCCACTTATCTAAATACTTTCAAGATTTACATTTTATAAAAAGCTGGATTGAACACACATTTTCAGTCCCAAGATCATTAATTTCTATTTTGAGTTTCAAAATCTGATTAACCTATCACTATTTACTCTCTTTCGCTCATAGATACCAACTTCTATAGTTTTCACAATCACCAGCTAAGCCTGTGGATCCACATATCCCCTACACACCTTCTATACATTCATATCCTACTACTAGAATAAACAACCTAAACTCAGAAATTTCCCTACCAAAAAAAATCTCAAAATAACCAAATACAAGATGAACATAATAAAACAACCTGGAATTTCAATTTATTTTTGTTTCACTGTTGGAGAAGTGGTATCTTCACTTGGAGCTTCAATTACAACAGTAAAACAAATGTGTTTCCTGCTGCTACAATTTGTATAGGTATATGACTCTTGCTCAGCCTATATACCGCCATCTTCAGCAAACCCTGACGAAGGCCACAAAGTAAGCACAAGTACCCACGTAAAGACGTTAGGTCAAGGTGTAGCCCATGAGGTGGCAAGAAATGGTGAGCTCACAGAAATTGAAAGAGGAAAATATCTATTTTCATAGATTAAGGATACTGAAGCCCAGTGGAATTAATCTTTTGGAAGGAATTCATTCTAAATTTGATTACTGACTACCAACAGTGTGTCTTCTTGGAAGATGAGAACTAATGTTATAAAGTATTCCATTTTACAGAAGAGAAATTACAGCATAAGAAAGGTAACTGAGTTTCTAAAGGCCATATGATGTCCAGGTGTAAGGTCTTTTTGATGCTTTGAGTACTTTGCTCCTGTTATAACTTGGCAGTAAAACCACTGATGATGGTGTCATAAAAGTAAGTAAACAGGCTGGGCATGGTGGCTCATGCCTGTAATCCCAGCACTTTGGGAGACCGAGGCAGGCAGATCACGAGGTCAGGAGATCGAGACCATCCTTGCTAACACGGTGAAACCCCGTCTCTACTAAAAATACAAAAAAATTAGCTGGGCGTGATGGTGGGCGCCTGTAGTCCCAGCTACTTGGGAGGCTGAGGCAGGAGAATGGCATCAACCCGGGAGGCAGAGCTTGAAGTGAGCAGAGATTGCACCACTACACTCCAGCCTGGGTGACAGAGCGAGACTCCATCTCAAAAAAAAAAAAAAAAAAAAAACACACAATAATAAGTAAACAAAAACGTTGAAACTCAATAGAATACAAAACTTGGTGGTATCTTTACAATCTGAATCCCTCCCTACCTCCTTTCTTTTCTCTCTCTCTCCTTTCCTTCCTTCCTTTTTCCTCCCTCCCTGCCTCTTTCCCTTCCTCCTCCTCCTCCTTCCCCTCCCCCTCCTCTCTCTTCTCTTCTCTCTCTCTCTCTCTTTCCCTCTCCCACTTTCTGTCTTTCTTTCTTGACAGGTACCACTTGTCACCCAGACTAGAGTGTGGTAGCACAATCATGGCTCACTGCATGCTCAAACTCAAGCCATCCCCCCACCTCAGCCACCCAAGTAACTGGGACTAAAGGCACACAACACCATGCCCTGCTAATGTTTTTACTTTTTATTTTGAGTAGAGACAAGGTCTTGCTAAGTTGGCTGGGCTGGTCTCAAATTCCTGAGTTCAAATTATTCTCTCATCTTAGCTTCTCAAAGTGCTGGGATTACAGGCGTCAGACTCTGCACCTGACCTCAATTTGAATGCTTCTAAGCACAAAATACCATCAGGACAAACATAAATTAATTTAGCAACGGTGTATCTTTCAAAAAAAGTATGCATTTTCAATATTGTAAACTCTAAATCAATAAGTAAAATTGTTAATATTTTAATAAAATTTTCAAAGAGTAATTAAGAAACACAAAGGTAGGCTGGGTGCAGTGGCTCACACTTGTAATCCCAGCACTTTGGGAGGCTGAGGCAGGGGTATCACCTGAGGTCAGGAGTTTGAGACCAGCCTGGCCAACATGGTGAAACCGCATCTCTACTAAAAATACAAAAATTAGCCAGGTGCAATGCCGGGAGCCTGTAATCCCAGCTACTCAGGAGGCTGAGGCAGGGAGGAGAACTGCTTGAACCCAGGAGGTGGAGGTTGCATTGAGCCGAGATCATGCCACTGCACTCCAGCCTGGATGACAGAGCGAGACTTCGTCTCAAAAAAAGAAAAAAAAAGAAAGAAACACAAAGATTAGGCAAACAGCCTTACCTGTTATACTAAAAAAGGAAAAGACGACTTTAAGAAATTATTCTTCTAGTCAATCTTTTGCTAAGGAAGTCTAGTTTTTTTTTTAAATCACCTGTTCACTGGGTACAAAGGTTAAAACAAAGTGAAATGTAATCATACGATGTACTTTTTTTAATGCTGTTAAAACAGAGTAATTTCCTTTAGCACACAAGTCTTAGAGACAAAAGAAAAAAAGGTAAGATCTGTATATTTATAGCTTTGGTTATTGTATTTTTTTAATCATATTTAAGTTTGTTAAGTCTGTACAACCATCTTTGCCTTTAAGAAGTGATGAAAAATAACAAAATATGATTATATTTTCACACAGTCTACCTCAAAAATACTATATACCTGGGACATGGCCAAAGGGTCTTTCCTAAATAAAGTTAGAATACAATACTAAGTAATTGTTTTTGGGGGGGAAAAAAGGTTTCATCTAGCCAATCAAATTTATAAGAATTTTTATTTTAAAATATGTTAATCACAGAGCATTCTGAAGTGACACTAATCTAAAAGCCAATTTTGCAAGATAAAAAAAAGACTGGCCGTGAGTTGATGATTATTGAAGCAGGGTGATAACTATTCTTCTTACTTAGGTTTTTTCCTTGAAATTTTCCATTACAAAAAGGTTTTAAATTTGAAAAAAATCTACACAATAGTTAAATAAGGAAACAAAGTTAATTGTGTATTATTAACATCATTCTCTAAATACATTGAATTCTGGCATAAATATCTAAAATACTTAATGGAAAAACTACATTTAGATTTTAACAAAACCAAAATAATTACAGCATCTCTTTATTTCATAGCATATAATAATCATATAAAGTAAATAACTTAATAAACATGTACTTGAAACTTTATTAAGAACAATGCTTCTTTTTCAGTATCTACCATTTCCTTTGAGTAAAGCTCTTTTTTTTTTTTTAGTAACGTAGATCATATGCTGGGTAAAAATGCACATAATTTTGTGAAATAACAAAAGAAACTGATATTCCATCTTCTATTCCAGTTTTCTATTTTATATTAGCTCCTAAGTAATCACTATATGAAACTCAACTATCATTTCAAAAAAAATCCAAATTAGAAAATATTCCAAAAGGAGAAAGAAAGCAACAATGGCTGACTTCCTTTTAAACCAACTGTTGAAACAGGCTAAACTGACTGATGGATAATTTCTGCATAATCTACTTGGCTAGCTATTCTGCCTATCTGATTTTTTTTTTTTTAAAGACACCCAATAATGCTAGCAAATGCTTTGTCTGGGGACTTACTCAGTGTCATGATAATCAACATCACCCCCTCTTTCAATCTTTCTCCTCTGAAAAGGCACACAAATATGTGAAAACTCTCACAGATAGTATGGATCAATCAATGTATTTCACAGTTTCAGACCTAACGATGCTTTAGATTTGTTGAATGCTTTCTTGTACAGAATCTACCTTGAGCTGAGTATACACTGCTTCCAAGATCTATCAAATGGAAAGGAAAAAAATCCTTTTCTAATCCTTATGATTTTTTTCTTTTAGCGCACTTGAGAAAACAATTATTAGCATTAAATAGCAGATACAGATAATAAATATAAAACCATACTCCATCTCCATTTCCACATAAGCTCACAGTCCTGTCTTGCCTCCATTACTTTTTTCACCTGCTTCTATTTCATATCAACTTTTAACTTAAATCCAGTTCATTTTCTTTGTAGCCTATCTGCTTTCTTTCACTATCCCCATCCTATTTGTTTCTGGAAAAAAACAGCACTTCCCTTACCCACCTCTCCTCAGTCACCTCTGCAGCCTACTAGAGACATCAGTAAGAATTTCACCACATCATTGAGAAATACTGAAACAAGCCATTGAAGGAGCTGAACACCTATTGCTATAAATCATTAAACATAGGTAAACTACCTTTTGTAAATGATTTAGGCATCCCTCTTCTATGGGCAATCATCTTGAATAAGTGATAGTTTAAATGCACTTCTGGCTCTAAAAGGGATTCTATTATGATCTACATCCAAATTTTATAAAATATAGGAGGCAGAGTAGCTTTTCCTAACAAATTTCATTTAACTATGGAAAGAGAAAAGGTAGAAGGGGAATGTGCATAAATGGATCAACAAATCAAAGGCAATGAGGAAGTTGACTAGAAAAGACTAGCACTAAAATAGCAGTAAATTCCTTATTGCTAACGAGGCGAGAGACTTTAGTATGCTGCATGGATTCTTGCCTACTCTGATTAGTTTTTCTTTTTTTTTTTCTGAGACAGAGTCTCACTCTGTCACCCAGGCTGGAGCACAGTGGCATGATCACGGCTCACTGCAACTTCTGCCTCCCAGGTTCAAACAATTCTGCTGCCTCAGCCTCCCGAGTAGCTGGGATTATAGGTGCCTGCCACTGCACCCGGCTAATTTTTGTATTTGTAGTAGAGATGGGGTTTCGCCATGTTGGCCAGGCTGGTCTCAAACTCCTGACCTCAGGTGATCTGCCCACCTCGGCCTCCCAAAGTGCTGGGATTACAGGCGTGAGCCACTGCACCTGGCAGACATGATCTTACACTTAAAAAATTAAAAAAAAAAAAAACCCTAATTACTCCACAAAAAATCTGTAAAAACTGACAACTGAATTCAGTAAAGTTGCAAGATATAAAATCATCATATAAAAATTGGTAGAATTTAGATATGCCAACAGTGAAGAATCTGAAAAAGAAATCAAGAAAGCAAGCCTGTTTACAATAGCTACAAGGAATATAAAATACCTTGGAATCAATTTAACTAAAGAAGTGAAATATCTATATAACAAAAACTGTAAAACACTGATGAAAGAAACTGAAGAGGATACAAAAAAATGGAAATATAATCCATGTTCATGGAGTGGAAGAACATTGCTAAAATATCAATACTAACCAAAGCAATTTACTGATTCAATGCAATTCCTATCAAAATACAGTGACGCTCTTCATAGAAGTAGAAAAAAAAATCCTAAAATTCATATGGAACCACAAAAGATCCCAAATAGCCAAAACAACCCTCAGCAAAAAGGAACAAAGCTGGAGGCATCACACTACCTGACTTCGAAATTTTCTACAAAGCTATAGTAACCAAATCAGCATGGTACTGGCATCAAGACAGATCCATAGACCAATGGAATGGAATAGAGAACTCAGATATAAATACACACATTTACATCAACTCATCTTCAACAAAGGTGCCAAGAACATAAAATGGAGAAATAATAGTTGTTTCAATAAATGGTGCTAGAAAAACTGGATAACTATATATGGAAAAATGAAACCAGACCCCTACCTCTTGCCATATCCAGGAATAAAAATGGATTAAAGACTTAAATCTAATAAGACCTCAAACTATAAAACTGTTTCAAGAAAACACTGGAGGGCTGACTCTCTTTTCGGACTCAGCCCACCTGCACCCAGGTGAAATAAACAGCCATGTTGCTCACACAAAACCTGTTTGGTGGTCTCTTCACATGGACGCGCATGAAAGTGGCACAAGCCTGTAGTCCCAGCTACTCAAGAGGCGGAGGCATGAGAATCACTTGAACCCAGGAGGCA
Source organism: Gorilla gorilla gorilla (assembly GCF_029281585.2). Taxonomy (NCBI): domain Eukaryota; kingdom Metazoa; phylum Chordata; class Mammalia; order Primates; family Hominidae; genus Gorilla; species Gorilla gorilla. Next base: position 37,427,488 of record NC_073237.2, read on the forward strand.
GAGGTTGCAGTGAGCCAAAATGGCATCACTGCACTCCAGCCTGGGTGACAGAGCCAGACTCTGTCTCAAAAGAAAAAAAGATCTGGTTGTTTAAAAGTGTGTAGCTCCTCCCTCTGCTCTTTCTTCCTCCTTCTCTAGCCATGTAAGACATGCCTGCTTCCTCTTCACCTTCCACCATGATTGTAAGTTTCCTGAGGACCCCCCAGACATGCTTCCTGTACAGCCTGTGGAACTGAGTCAATTAAACCTCTTTTCTTTATTAAAAAAAAAAAAGGGAAAAAAAAGAAAACATTGGAGAATTGCTCTAGAACACTGGTCTGGACAAAGATTTTTTTGTGTCTCTAAGACCTCAAAAGCACAGGAAACCAAAGCAAAAGTGTACAAATGGGGTTTTGCCAAGCAAAAAAGCTTCTGCACAGCAAAGAAAATGATCAACAAAGTGAAGAGACAACCCACAGAATGAGAGAAAATATTTGCAAACTACCCATCTAAAAAGGGGTTAATAATCAGAAGATATAAAGAGCTCAAACAGCTCACTAGCCAAAAACAAACCGATAAAAAACAAATAATCCAAGTAAACATGGCAAAAGAACTGAATAGATATTTCTCAAAAAACACACAAAAGACAAACAAGTATGTGGAAAAAATGCTCAACATCAGTAATCACTCAGGGAAATGCAAATCAAAACTACAATGATATATAATCTCACCCCCATTAAAGTAGCTTCTATCAATATGACAGGCAATAACGGATGCTGGTGACGATGTGGAGAAAGGGGAACCCTCATACACTCTTGGGAATGTAAATTAGTATAGCCACTCTGGAGAGCAGTATGAAGGTTCCTTAAAAAACTAAAAATATAACACTTACATTTACATTTGATCCAGTAATTCCACTGGGTATACATTTAAAAAAAAGAGATGAATATATTAAAGAGATAGCTGCACTCCCATGTTTATTGGAGGACTATTCACAAGAGCAAAACTATGGAATCAACCTAAGTGCCCATCAACAGATGAATGGATTAAAAAAAAGTAGCATATATATACAATGGAATATTATTCAGCCATAAAAACAAATGAAATCCTGTCATTTGCGGCAACAAAAACGGAACCGGAGGTCATTATGTTAAGTGAAATAAGCCAAGCACAGAAAGACAAATATCACACATTCTCACCGGCATGTGGGAGCTAAAAAAGTGGATCTCATATAGATTAAGAGTAGACTGGTGGTTACCAGAGGCTGGAAAGGGTGGTAGGGAGGGAGGAATGCAGAAAAGTTTATTAATGCATACGAACATACAGTTTGCTTAAAAAAAGAAGGCCTAGTGTTAGATCAGTAGGGTAATTATAGTTTACAGTAATTTTTTTCCTTCGACTTTTATATTTAAGTTCCGGGGTACATGTGCAGGTTATGCAGGTTTGTTATATAGGTAAACATGTGCCATGGTGGTTTGCTGCAAAGATCAACCCGTCACCTAGGTATTAAGCCCAGCATCCATTAGCTATTTTCTGATGCTCTCCCTCTCGTCTAATTTACTGTACATTTAAAAACAGCTAGAAGAGAATTTGAATGTTTCCAGTATAAAGAAAAGACAAATATTTAATGTGTTGGATATCCCAAGGACATTGATTTGATCTTTAAAAATTATATGAATGCACTACTTTATCACATGTACCCCAAAACTATGTATATCTACCACGCCTCAATAAAATTTTTAAAAGTTACCATGGGGGGAAAAAGAGTGCTAAAGATTCTCATCTCCCACAGTTTTAAGTCAAGAATAATAGATAGATAATGCCAATAGATAATGCCTAAAATTGAAAAAATCAAGACCATCAATATAAGCATATACTTAAACATGCATAAATATACATTTTCCTGAATTTCTTTTGTGCACTTCTATATTAAATTTTTAAAATTTACAACCACTTAAATTGCTTTAAAGCTCCTTTCATGAGATCTAGAAACTAACGAGACACACTTAAAAATATTAATTTTCTCTAAAAAGAAAAAACAGAAATCAGTCTCATTCTTCAAAGGGGCTTTCTAGTTTATTAAGATCAGAGTGTAAGGATGGTGAATGGCCATGCACTTGTTTCACATTTTATGTATTTCAAGAAAAAGTAGATTTGAAAGGCCAGGGTAAGTGGCTCATATCTATAATCCCAGCACTTTTCAAAGCCACGCCAGTGGCTGGGGGGAAATGGCTCGCACCCAGGAGTTTGATACCAGGCTGAGTAACACATGGTGACCCCATCTCTACAAACATTTTAAAAATTAGCCAGGCATGGTAGTGCATGCTTGTGTTTCAGCTACTTAGGAAGCTGAGTTGGGAGGACTGCTTAAGCCTGGGAGATCAAGGCTGCAGTGAGCTGTGACCATGCCACCAGGTCTGGGTGACAGAGTGAGACCCTGTCTCAGCCAAAAAAAAAAAAAAAAAAAAGAATAAACAGATTCAAAAGAGGGAAAAATAAAAATGTCCTTAATGAAAATACTCTCTTTTCTATCAGGTCTGCAACATGAAAGTCACAGGCATCACAATCCTCTTTTGGCCCCTCTCCATGATATTATTATCAGACAAAATCCAGTCTTCTAAAAGAGTAAGTTTTACAATCAAAATAGTAAAAATATTTTCAAAGGTACATTTTCTATATATTTAGTAAAATATAAAAGGGCAATAAGAAAGCAAAGAAAATCTGACCTACTAAAATTAAGAGTTTATTTAGCTCTGTATATCCAAATTCCAATTTGACAAAAGCAGCCTTCATTTATAAAAACTGAGTTCTTTAAAAGTTGATTAAAGGGAGAGATCTGAAAATTTTCACTATAAAATCAGAAATTAGTTTCAAGACTAAAATCTTGTTTAAAATGTAGGAAACTTTTTTTAAAAAGCACGTATTTATGAGAGAAACTGCTATTGAATTATTATTGGTGAAAAAATCTAACTGCAAAAACAGTAATAAACCAGAACTATTCTTAGTTCTATTTATTCTTAGTTTACTGTTCAGTAAAAACAAGAACTATTTCTTTCTTTCCATCTATATCCACATAAAGGAAGTATTTCAGATTGTGTGGCTCTTTAAATTCAATACCTGGCTCCATTTCTGATAAAAGATAAATATTTCCTTTTAAAACACCAAACTTTGAGCTGTTAAACCCAGAGAGTTTAAGAGAGTTAAACCAGAGAGTTTATTCAGACTGAGTGATTGATTGCTTGCTTTTGAGACGGAATCTCGCTGTCGCCCAGGCTGGAGTGCAATGGCATGATCTCGGCTCACTGCAACCTCCGCCTCCTCGGTTGAAGCGATTCTCCTGCCTCAGCCTCCCAGGTAGCTGGGATTACAGGTGCTTGCCACCATGCCCGGCTGACTTTTTTTTTTTTTGTATTTTCAGTAGAGACAGGGTTTCACCATGTTGGACAGGCTGGTCTTGAACTCCTGACCTCAGGTAACCCGCCTACCTCAGCCTCCCAAAGTGCTGGGATTACAGGTGTGAGCCACCATGCCCAGCCTATTTATTAATTATTGAACAGCCCTAGGTATAATGTTGTTAGCTCTGCTGATTTTAAAAACACATATAGTTTAAAATAATTTCCTCACTATAAAGCAATTGTGCACACTGGAATATTAAATGTTAACAGAATTATTATTTACCATATATGTCCACATATATAAATGGGAATATTCCAATAGCATTAATTTCTGTAATGATCATGTAATAACAGTTGGAAAATACCCGTATAACAAACTGGAATCTCTTTGTCCAATTGTATGTATCAGAGTATCCTTAATTTTTAGTATTTCATTCCAATAAAGAAAAAGATTTGCTCTACTGTAACACCAAAAGATTAGATAGTAGGTTTTTTCCCCAAAATAACATCCTTCTAATGTCTAAGTGCTTAAATATGAAATTTGGGGAAATTCTATTAATTTTTTTTCTGATTAATGCCTTTCTTTTTTTTATTTTTCTAGGAAGTCCAATGTAATTTTACTGAAAAAAATTATTCCTTGATTCCAGCAGATATCAAGAAAGATGTTACTATACTTGATCTCAGTTATAACCAAATTACTCTTAATGGTACAGACACAAGAGTTCTACAGACATACTTTCTACTCACAGAGCTCTATTTGACTGAGAACAAGGTTACTATCTTACATAATAACAGTTTTGGTAACCTCTCCAGTCTAGAAATTTTAAATAACTGTAGAAACTCCATCTATGTAATTCAACAGGGTGCATTTTTAGGCTTAAATAAACTAAAACAGTTATATCTCTGCCAAAACAAAATAGAACAACTGAATGCTGATGTATTTGTGCCTCTAAGAAGCCTAAAACTTCTGAATCTGCAAGGCAATTTGATTAGCTATTTGGATGTACCACCACTATTTCATCTGGAATTAATAACTTTATATGGAAATCTATGGAACTGCTCTTGCAGTCTATTTAATTTGCAGAACTGGTTGAACACATCAAATGTGACATTAGGTAAGCTATCATAATTAAGCAAAACCAAAATGTGATTAACTCAATGTTCCACCACAGAAAAATCTCTCATATCACGTTTTAAAGAAAAGGAAGCAGCCAGGCGCAGTGGCTCATGCCTGTAATCCCATCACTTTGGGAGGCCAAGGCAGGCGATCACCTGAGGTCAGGAGTTTGAGACCAGCCTGGCCAACATGGTGAAACCCCATCTCTACTAAAAATACAAAAATTAGCTGGGTATGGTGGCGCATGCCTGTAGTACCAGGTACTTGGGAGGCTGAGGTGGGAGAATCGCTTGAACCTGGGAGGCAGACGTTACAGTGAGCCGAGATCGTGCCACTGCACTCCAGCCTGGGCAACAGAGACTCTGTCTCAAAAAAAAAAAAAAAAAAGGAAAGGAAACAATTTCTGTTTAAGCAAAACAGGAAGAAACACTAAAAAGTAACAGCTGCATAGATGCTCTTCTTCCCCATTACCGGGGGAAAAATTAAGAAATTTTTTTTTTTTTGAGACAGACTTTTGTTATTATTACCCAGGCTGGAATGCATTGGCATGCTCTCAGCTCACCACAACTTCCGCCTCCCAGGTTCAAGTGATTCTCCTGCCTCAGCCTCCCCAGTAGCTGGGATTACAGTCATAAGCCACCACGCCTGGCTAATTTTTTGTATTTTTAGTAGAGATGGGGTTCCTCCATGTTTGTCAGGCTGGTCTCAAACTCCCAACCTCAGGTGATCCACCCGCCTCGGCCTCCCAAAGTGCTGGGATTACAGGCATGAGCCTCCGCGCCCGGCCAGAAATGTAAATGTTCTACACATTTGAGATGATAATGTCATTTCATGTATTGTTAGCAAAGTCAATATGTAAGACTGATTTTTTAAAAGTGCTTCCTAGACTAAGTGAAAACAAGTGACCTATTTTAACTGCAAACCATACTGTGCCTGAGATCCAGATTGTAACCATGTAACCACAATATTAATAATAAAATCTACACTAATACAGATAAACTAAATAATAAAGATACTGCATTTAAGCCATATTTATAAAATAATAAACAGAAATGTGCATCATTCTTTCATTGTGTTGCTAGACAAATACAACAGGAATTTCTTATAATGCCTTTAAGAATGACAGATATATCAAAAATTCTAGATAAAACAATATAAAATGTTGTTAACTATTGTTTTTCTCTATACTAAATCTTATTCTTTCTGATTTACTAGAAAATGAGAACATCACCATGTGTAGCTACCCCAACAGCCTGAAGAGCTACAATATCAAAACAGTACCTCATAAGGCTGAATGCCACTCAAAATTTCCTTCATCAGTAACTGAAGATCTTTATATTCATTTTCAGCCCATCAGCAATTCAACATTTAATAGCTCTTCGAACAACTTAACAAGAAATTCAGGTAATATACTGGTTCTGAATATTAACACTGCTGAATGTATCATACTAAATAAACTAAGGTAGTTATCTTTATTTTAAATTTCTATAAAAAATGTAAAAGAAAGATTCCTCATCTCAACTAAAGATTTACAAAATATTGGTCTTCCAAACTAGGCTCTGCTAGTTACAAGCCAAATGCCATCGTGCAAATTATTTAACTTCTCCGAGCCTTTGTTTTAACTAGTCTAGTCACAAATCTTAAAGAGCATAAATCAATAATGGTCTTAGGTAAAAGGGTAACAAAATTGCAAACACAGCTATTTTGAACAAAGAGAATTCATCCACCAAACAAAATCTAAAGAAAACTACAATGTATGTTTATTTTTAATACCAATATTGAGGAGAATTAGGATATATAATTATGATTATTTTGCCAACTTAACAAATTTTCTTTCTCTCTCCTCTCTTGGTATTCCATTAAAGAACATCAACCTCTTGGAAAAAGTTGGGCTTTTCTTGTTGGTGTTGTTGTCACTGTACTGACGACGTCACTTCTCATTTTTATTGCTATCAAATGCCCAATATGGTACAATATTCTGCTTAGTTATAATCATCATCGCCTGGAAGAGCATGAAGCAGAAACCTATGAAGATAGTTCTACTGGAAATCCAAGTTCTCTTTCACAGATACCAGAAACAAACTCTGAAGAAACTACAGTAATATCTGAACAATTACATTCATTTGTGGTAGATGATGATGGATTTATTGAAGACAAATATATAGATATCCATGAATTATGTGAAGAAAATTAATTTCTTTCAAAGTTTGCTTTTTAAAGCAAAGTTATCAGCTCACTCACAGTTTAGATATGGGGATTTTGCTATGTGACATACCAAAATACAGCTGGCAGGCATTCATATTAATGACAACATACATGAATATCATAAAATTATGTTCTTTGCATTATATTGAGCAAGCAGGTCCAAATACAGTAACTGACACTCCTTGGTAGTTGACAGTTACATAGTCTACAATACTAGCACTACTATTCTTAGCAGTGCTTGGGTGACCATACGAACTAGTAAAAAGGTCTAAATTATTCATGAATTAAAATGAATGGATTCTCATATTAACACAGATATTTGACATAATATGTATTAAGTTATACTAATGTTTCAATCAGTAAAGAAATAAAAGTTTAGGATTTATTAATATATGGAAGTCAAAGTGAGGAACAGAGATAGCTTAAGTAATACACTAAGATTGATTTTATGCTCCCAGAATAAAATCATAGAGTTGGAAAATATTTTTTTGAAATGCTTCCTGAAATAGCACAATAAATTTCCTTAAAATTTCATAGCAATTTAAAGCACAAGCACAATGTTCAGGCATAATCCCTAATAAGTCACTATTGATTCTGGTTATAAAGAAAGGCTGTCACCATAATGCAGGATCACTACAGTTTAATGTCATACTGGCTTCCAAAGTGGGCATAACAATTTTCTATAAATCTTGTTTTAAAAATACATAGTTCTACCTCTCTCTGGGAGATTTTTATTCAAATTGATCTGTGCTGACACTAAGGAATCTTCATGTGGTCCATGGACAGCTATTTCTATCTATTCAGCAGATAGAGCAGTGTTTCCCAAATTGTTTTTCTAGAATACTAATTTCCAGAGAGACATTCACAAGTATTTACAGAAGAAGAAAGAGGTACATGGTCAAATTACTGTAGGAAAAACTAGTAGTTTAAACAAGGTGAAACAAGATTCTTTTTCTTTTATTTTTTTTTTTTTTTGAGACAAAGTCTCGCACTGTCGCCCAGGCTGGACTGCAGCGGCGCAGTCTCAGATCACTGCAACCTCTGCCTCCTGGGTTCAAGCAATTCTTCTGACTCAGCCTCCCGAGTAGCTGGGAGTACAGGTGCACACCACCATGCCCGGCTAATTTCTGTATTTTTAGTAGAGACAGGGTTTCACCATGTTGGCCAGGCTGGTCTCGAACACCTGACCTCATGATCCACCCGCCTCGGCCTCCCAAAGTGCTGGGATTACAGGCGTGGACCACCGTGCCTGGCCAAGATTCTTTACAATAGGATTTATGCAAAACTTTACTAAGCTAAACTGCTCTCTGATTATTCAAGAGCAAAGTATTAAAAATTTCTCAAACTTACTTGACAACAAAACCCATTCTTTGAGTTACATCTACCAAGAGCTCGTAGTTCAATAACATTCCAAAGAACGTAGTTTGGAAAACACTGGCCTATAGGCTGTAATAGGAATGGTCTAAAGAAAATTATTTGCCAAGTCCTCATAATCAATTGGCTATAATCACAATTTAATAATTTATTAATGCAAACAGTACATTAAAAACTGTAGCACAATCTATAATTTTTACCGTCATATGCAGAGAAATTAAGAATTTACATCTTTTACAAATAAGTATATCTCTGAAACACTGAAATATATTGATGGGTGAAATAATATTTATGGTATTTTCTTCATTATAACACGTGGAATGGAACAGTGGCTAGAGGTATGGATGGAGCAAGGTCAAATATGAGCTGATGGAGCTGGGAGCTAAATAAGGGTATAATATGCTACTTCTGTGTATGTTGTGTATGGTATAGTATGCTATTTCTGTGTATGTTCAAATTGTTTATGTATATAATAAAGTTTTAAAAATTTGTATGTACTTGACAATTCCTTAGAAAAAAGAGGCTAAAATAAAATAGATCTATGTCATAATCTATAGAATAGTCATTTTAAAAGTTACATAATTAGTAAATTCAATACAAATGTCTACTGAGGAAAATAAAAACTAGGATGATATACCTGTAAAATAGAAGAACTTACTAATTTATAATACATATTTGCTTGTGTTTACAGACACGTTTTCAACAAAGGATATAAGTATATTATGGCTAATGTTTCTTTATATATCAATTATACTTTGTTTTAAACCTTAATTAAAAGAATGAGATGATTATAGGAACATAAAATATCTTTTTCTAAACAATGTATCATTCTGCTAAATTATTTCCTAATTATAAGATGCAAATATTAATATTTGAGAAATGTAGCAAAATGAAATATAATTGCAAATGAGCAAAGACTACACTTAAGCTTTTATATTCAAGGGCCTCTATTGAATATGGAGTATTCAATAAATATCTGACTACACAAAGAAAAATAAATGGGTATAAAATTATAATTACATATATTTTTACAGGACAACTGATCTTGACTAATACTAACTAGAAAGTGCAGGATTAGAAGAGAATCATTAGTTCAAGCAAGACTGTGAAACTGAATTAATGCCAGGTGTCTTACATATTGTTGTAGTAATATATTGAGGCTGTTTATTATAAGCAACTTTTTATAGACGAGTTTTCCATAATAAACCAGATGGTCAGACCACACTAAATCGTTGTACTGAAAGAGAAGAGAATGAAAACAGAAGCTTTTTACACCTGCCTTCTCGAGGTATGGCATTTCTTGGTCACTCTGAATGTGTAGAGTCAAGATAGATCTTTGTGTTATTGAGATGTTGGCCATCTGGTTAACACAAGAAATAAATCTATTCTACTGCTGTATAGAAAAGTAACCTTCGTAACAATACTTTTTGTTATTTTTTTTTTTTTTTGAGATGAAGTCTCGCCCTGTCACCCAGGCTGGAGTGTAGTGGCGCAATCTCGGCTTACTGAACCCTCCGCCTCCTGGGTTCAAGTGATTCGTGTGCCTCAGCCTCCTGAGTAGCTGGGATTACAGGCACCTGCCACCTCACTCAGCTAATTTTTATGTTTTTAGTAGAGACAGGGTTTTGCCATGTTGCCCAGGCTGGTCTTTAACTCCTGACCTCAGGTGATCCACCCACTTCAGCCTCCAAAAGTGCTGGGATTACAGGCATGAGCCACTGCACCTGGCCAATTTTTGTTCTTAATTTCAATTTCTGCCTAAAACAGACAAGAGAACCAATTTCACTCAGCCTCAATTACAAATTACAGACAGAGTTTTTAAATGGTTTGGATGTATCTTCAGGACAAATTACCATATTTGAAGATTTTCCTAAATAAAAAAAACCAAATATATGTAAAACTCTATGACATTCTTTAACTTTTACTCTTGAAATTATGTTTTCAGATGAAATATCTGTAAAATATGTAAATATAATATTTAAAACGTGACCTAGGTATTATATAACTTTGAGATAAATGATGAAATAAGAACTTAAATGTTCTAAACTCTTTAAGGCCTTCAGGGGATTATAGCTTATATATTTCTCTGTTTTTTTTTTTTTTTTTGAGATGGAGTCTCGCTCTGTCGCCAGGCTGGAGTGCAGTGGCACGATGGCGCGACCTCAGCTAACTGCAACCTCTGCCTCCCAGGTTCAAGTGATTCTCCTGCTTCAGTCTCCCGAGTAGCTGGGACTACAAGCCCGTGCCACCATGCCCAGCTAATTTTTGTATTTTTAGTACAGATATGCTTTTACCATGTTGGCCAGGATGGTCTTGATCTCCTGACCTCATGATCCACGCGCCTCAGCCTCCCAAAGTGCTGGGATTACAGGTGTGAACCACCACACTGGCCTATAGCTTACATATTTCTTATTCTTTGAAGTACTTAAGAGAGTATCTTATATATAGTAAATGATAAATATTTGCTAAATGGATTAAAACCAGGATAACAACAACAAAAAAGGAACGTTTTCAAGTAAGAGCTTGGTTACCATGAACAAAATTTTCCTTGTAAAAGGAAAAAGACTGCTAATATTTTGAGTTTGTAAGATATCACTTTACAGCAGCAGCAAATGATAGATGGTGGCCGGGTATAATGGTTCACGCCTGTAATCCCAACACTTGAGGAGGCCAAGGTAGGAGGACTGCTTGAGACCAGGAGTTTGAGACTAGCCTGAGCAACGTAATAAGACCCCGTCTCCCCAAGAAACAAAAAATTAGCTGGGCATAGTGGCATGCACCTGTAGTCTCAGCTACTTGGAGGGCTGAGGCAACATCGCTTGAACCCAGGTGTTCAAGGCTGCAGTGAGCGATGAGCATGCCACTTCAATTCAGCAAGGGCAACAGAGCAAAACTCTACTTAAAGACAGGGGAGAAGAGATTCTTGTTTTTAATCAATACAAGAATTACATTTATCTTTCAAATGTTTTATCAGTATATTTTAACATCTATCCATCATCAAATATTTACTGTTTTATGCAGAGGTAACAAGAGAGTGTATTTGCTGTTACTGAATTTTGGTAACTGAATATGGTAATTTGGGTTTATTATTGTCTTTGCTCTCAAAGAGACTAACATTAACAAATTTCTGGGAGAGAATGTGCTTGTATGTGTATTTACACAACACAGCTCGTTGTGTTTTTGTTGCCTTAGAATAAATAATTCAGGAATAAAATTTGTGTTGGTTCTAAATTAATTATTCTTCATCAACTTTTTGACCTTAGAACCAACACAAGTTTTATTCTTGAATCATTCAGGATTTTATCTGAGTATCCCTAGTTAACTCAACCTGTGCATACCCAGCCTAGAATATGGACCCATCCCAAACAACTGACAAAACACAAATAAGTTAACTACATCACATCTATTATTATCTTTGTAGGCATTACTCCCATTGCCACAATTACTTTATTTCCAGCGTTAGTTGGTATTTAGTCTTTAGATAGGTTATATATAAAGATACACATATAATCTATATATGACGTAGATTGCTAATATAACTATTAAATATCAATGCTAATGAAATAATGTAAATAGCTTCCTAATGAATAATGTGTCTTTCACTAGATTGGGGATGAAACACCAAAATTCAAATTAGTTAAAAGCCCAGGTTAAAACTAAAAATAGTAGATATAAAGATGTTCTTATCCATCATAAGATGCTGCTAGCAGCATAAATCCTATTTATATAAGCTATGTAGCAATAGTCTTCATACAGAATTTAGCTATTTAATGGTAAATGAAGATAACAGAAGTATAAGCAACAAAATTTGTGTTGTAAATATTTTTAAATGAAAAAGGCAATGGGGAAATTGTTAAGAAAATTTACAAGGAAATAACTGGATCACAACTTAAACTACCTAATAAAGCTTACTTATGAATCTAATTTTTAAATTAGCTATACTTACGCTTGTCTTTCAGTAAATATGACATCCAAACTTTGTGTTTCTCGATCATTTTGAGCTTTAAGCTGAATAAAGTTAACACATAAGTTAATAAGAAATAAATATTAAACCAAATTTTTTCTTTGTAGGTTATTTTGGCTAGGAACTAAATGAGAAATTATTATAATTATCCTAGTGCCACATACAAAGTTTAAGAAGAAAAATAAAGTAATTGCCTCATTTAACAAACAATATCAGATTTTTAAAGTCTTTTTAAGAAGCATTGTAATCTTATACCAAAAATATTCATTGTTCTTCAGTGATCTGTCAAATAATTCAATGTAAATTCAATTTATGTAAACAGCATTCCAAGAATATACTGAGTGTTCAATAAATATTTGATTAGTAATATGTTAAATTTAGAACCACCACAAGTTTTATTCCTGAACCATTCAGGATATTATCTGAGTACACCTAATTAACTCTACCTGTGCACACCCAGCCTAGAAAACGGACCCCCAATCCCAAACAACTGACAAAACACATAAGGTTTTTACTTTTTATATCTGGCATTGAAATAAGATTCTTAGTTAGTGAATTCTCTTGTGTTCTAAAGCTAAAAGTAACTAAATTATCATGGTTTGAGAACCCCAAATTTAGAAGAGTCATTTTATCAATCCTATGTCTTCATAGAATAGTCTTTATTCATGTAAATAAATTATAAACTATATAAATTATAAATTATACGTTATTTTCATCCAAATGCTTATAATCAAAATAAGCTAGCTATTGACATATTTTATTGTTTTCTACCAAATAATTAATCTAAGAACATTGAATTCAAATTTGTTTTTGTTTTATTTTAGAATCAGAGGTACATGTGCAGGTTTGTTGCATGGATATATTGTATAATGGTAAGGTTTGGGCTTCTAGTGAACCCATTACCCAAATAATGAACACTGTACCTGCTACGTAATTTTTCCACCCTTATTGCCCTCCTACCATCCCCCTTTTTGGAGTCCCCAGTGTTATGTCCATGTTAAACACAGATTCTCATTTACCAATCAAAAATTAATATTTTATGTCTGGAGTCATATCTATTCATTTTTCTCCACTGGTGACAAAAACTATGTAAAGTTATCATTTGTCACATTGAGTATTCATCAACATTTGTGCTTAAACTAAGCCAGAAATACTGTAAACTAATATATATAAGGAAATGGAGATGGCACTCCCTAACTAATGTTGCACGTGACACCAGTTCAAACACTGTAGACAGTCACTAAACACCCACTTAGGAAAGCCAACCAACAGGAAGAAAATTTAAAAGAGCAACTAAGGGAGCTCAAGGAATACCTAATAGTGGTATTTACAATCAGAGTAATATTCACCTCTATAGCACTTAAGGTTTTATCAAACTATTTCTAGATATAAATGCTTTGTTTTGTAGGATATGACTTACATAGATCAATTTGCTTTTATAAATTTTCTTACCATATTGTAATCATTCATTACTTCTTCCATTTCAGTGTTGGTATTAAGTTTATCTACCAACTAAAAACAAAAATACAAACAAACACCATTTTGTTAGTCTTTACACATGTTCTCTATAATTAATAATATAGGTATTCAGTCTTACAAATAATGAGTAGTAACTTAAGTATTAATACTTTTGAATATTTTCTGTTTTAAGATAAAAACAAATATTGAGCTACCTAAGTAAGCATCTATTATGCACCTGGCCAATAAACAAATCATATTTTTAACATGGATAAATGAGCAGTAATAAACTACTCTTCCTGCATATTATATCTTGTGGAGCTTTACCTGCTCTGAAAAGATGGCTGAGCTTATAAATAAGGGTTTGGAACAGGCGAGTTTTGGAAAGATCTATCACCCTCTCTTCCCCTGCCAACATCCCCAAGGAGAGAGGAGTGTTAGTAGATTTACAAATTTACACTAGTAAGCCGGGCTCGGTGGCTCAGGCCTGTAATCCCAGCACTTTGGGATGCTGACGCGGGCGGATCACCTGAGGTCAGGAGTTCAAGAACAGCCTGACCAACATGGAGAAACCCCGTCTCTACTAAAAATACAAAATTAGCCGGGTGTGGTGGCACATGCCTGTAATCCCAGCTACTAGAGAGACTGAGGCAGGAGAATCGCTTGAACCCAGGAAGCAGAGGTTGCGGTGAGCCGAGATGGCACCACTGCACTCCAGCCTGGGCAACAAAAGCGAAATTCCGTCTCAAAAAAAAAAAAAAAAAAACAACAAAAAACAAATTTACACTAGTAAAAACATAAAAAGATGTTCTTTATCTTCTAATAATTAAAAAAAAATCAACAGGGCTTGCACAGATGGAACAGTAGTAAGTCTACTTCAAAAAGTTAGGCAAGGATATCAGTTGTCAACATAGGATATTTACCTAGTGTCAAACACTATTACATATGTATTAACTCAATTTTTACAATTACTGTATGAAGTAGATATGATTGTACACATTTTACAGAAAAAGAAATTTAGCAAGCGATAGAGCCAGAATGTGAACAGAACGTCTACTAAAAGCAAACTATTTGGGTATAAGGTATATCACATTTTTCATTTATGATATAAATAATAAGTGCTAATAAGACCTAACATTTATTGAGTGCTAACTATAAGTCAGATACCCAGCTAACTGCTCTGTATCAGATATTAGCTCATTAAATCTATAAATAGCATATTTTACATGGTAGTATTTTTATATGAATATGCCTAATTTGTTCCAGCATAACTAAAACTCCCTTTCATCTCATGTCATTTCATACCTTTAAAAACTACTTTTCTCGGCTGGGCGTGGTGGCTCATGCCTGCAATCCCCACACTTTGGGAGGCTGAGGCGGGTGGATCATGAGGTCAGGAGTTCAAGATCAGCCTGGCCAACATGGTGAAACCCCTTCTCTACTAAAACTACAAAAATTAGCCAGGCACCTGTAATCCCAGCTACTCAGGACTGCGCCTGTAATCCCAGCTGGTGGCGTGCACCTGTAATCCCAGCTACTCAGGAGGCTGAAGCAGGATAATCACTTGAACCCAAGAGGCGGAGGTTACAGTGAGCCAAGATCACGCCACTGCACTCTGGCCTGGATGACAGAGCGAGACTCCATCTCAAGAAAAACAAAAAAACGAAAAAAAACTATTTTGCTCATATTTAAAACAGAACATCATTTACTAAAGAAAATCCCAGTGAATAATGGGCTCTACAAAATGTTTGTGATGAATTGTGTAGTCCAGAAAATTTAAGAATTATAAGAGGGCTGGGTGCAATGGCTCACGCTTATAATCCCAGCACTTTGGGAAGCTGAAGCAGGAGGATTACTTGAGCCCAGGAGTTCAAGACCATTGTGGGCAACACAGCAAGTCCCCACCTCTCCAAAAAATTTAAAAATTAGCCAGGCATGGTGGCATGCACCTGTAGTCCCAGCTACTTGGGAGGCTGATGCAGGAAGATCACTTGTGCCCAGGAGTTCGAGGCTGCAGTGAACTACAATCATGCTACTGCACTTCAGCCAGGGCAACAGAGCAAGACCCTATCTCTAAAAAAATTAAAAAAATAAAAATAGTCCAGGCACAATGACTCAAACCTGTAATCCCAGCACTTTGGGAGACCAAGGTGGGCAAATCACTTGAGCCCATGAGTTTGAGACCAGTATGGGCAACATGGCCAAACCTCATCTCAACAAAAAATACAAAAAATTAGCCTGGTGTGATGGCATGTGCCTGTAGTCTCAGCTGCTTGGGAGGCTTAGGTGGGAGGATCAATTGAGCTCAGAAAGTCTAGGCTGCAGCGAGCCATGATTGAGTCACTGCATTCCAGCTCGGGCAACAGAGCAAGACTGTCTTGAAAAAAAAAAAACAAAAACAAAACCCACCACCACCACCAGTAACAACAACAAAAACAAAAATAAAAAGTTATACTATAATTAGCAAAATTTTTTTATAAGCACAACGTAACAGTATCAAGTAGGTATATCATAACTTATCCTAACCATCATGATAGAATGTTTATTTCTTGTAACACTATTTCTTAATAAGGGTAGTGAGATAAAAATTTGGCTTTTTCATTAAATCCAGACATCACTGCTCCTAAAGCAACTAAAGAGTTAGAAAAAAGAGAATTCTGACACTAGAAATTTTCATGGGGCCAATATCACCCAAGGACTGAGCAGTTATCAATACTGCCAGGGGGATTGTTTCTTCTGAAAGTCCACAGGTAGAAGCATCTTTAGTGGAACTATATCATGTTATATACTCTATTTTGACAATGTACACAATATTTCGAGTAAAACATCGAGATGGTGGCAATCTGTATGTTAAATAATTAAATTTCAAAATTTTCAAGATGACAACACTCGATAAAAAATGTGTTTTTAAAGCAATGATCACTGATAGGACCAATAAATTTTAGCTACTTTTAAAATTATTTAAATTATTATTTTAATATATTTTAGGGAGAAAAGCATGTGTGCATTTGTGTATGTGTCAGTAAACGTATTTTACAAAAAACAATGGAAGAATATATATTAATCTGTTAAGCCAAGTTATTTCTGGGGAGGGAAATGAAGCAGAAAGTAAAGGGATACTTTATTTGTTGTAATTTTTATGGTTTCATCTTTCCCAATAAGTATGTATTCATGTATTATTTGGTATTTTAAATAAATTAATAAATATATTTTTTCATCAAATGTTTTATTTTTGAAATTTTTGAAATTTTTATTTTAGGTTCAGGGGTACATGTGCAGGTTTGTTTTACAGATAAACTGTCATGGGGGTTTGTTGTGCAGATTATTTAATCACCTAGGTAACTAAGCTAATACCCATTAGTTATTTTTTCTGATCCTTTCCCTCCTTCCAGCCTCCAAACTCAAGTAGATCCCAGTATCTGTTGTTCCCATCTATGTGTTATCATTTAGCTCCCACTGGTAAGAGAGAACATGCAGTATTTGGTTTTCTTTTCCTGTGTTAGTTTGCTAAGGATAATGATCTCCAGCTCCATCCATGTTCCTGCAAGGGACATGATCTTTTTCTTTTTTATGACTGCATAGTATTTCATGGTATAGGTACCACATTTTCTTTACCCGATCTGCCACTGATGGGCATTTAGGTTGATTCCATGTCTTTGCTACTGTAAACCGTGCTCCAATGAACACACATGTGCATGTGTCTTTATGGTAAAATAATTTATATTCCTTTGGGTATATATCCAGTAATGGGATTGATGGGCTGAATGGTAGTTCTGTTTTCAGCTTTTTGAGGAATCGCCACACTGCTTTCACAGTGGTTGAACTAATTTACACTCTCACCAACAGTGTATAAGTATTCCCTTTTCTCTGCAACTTCACCAGCATCTGTTATTTTTGACTTCTTAGTAACAGCCATTCTAACTGGTGTGAGATGGTATCTCATTACTCTTTTGATTTGCATTTCCCTAATCATCATCAGTGATGATGAGCTTCTTTTCATATGCTTGTTGGCTGCATGTGTGTCTTCTTTTGAAAAGTATCTGTGCATGTCCTTTGCCTACTAATGTATTTTTAAAGCAGTAGTAAAAACTAATGAAAATATTAACAGTAAATTCTCTTAGAAAAGATAAAATACCATGTTGTAGTCTGCTAGTTGTCCTTGAAGCTCTTTTATCTCAACAGCTAAAGTCTCAGCCCTGCAAGCATAAAATAAATAGATTCATAAATATGTACATAAAAATATACATAAGAAAATGAACATTACAAACAATATGGATAGCTACAAATTTAGTATTATAACTACAAAATACTGAATGAATACTGAATACTTATTACTCACCTCTTTTCATATGACAAATATACTGAATTCTCTTGATTGTACATTTCTATTCCCTTCTGAAGTTTATTAACTTCAGTTGTAAGTTCACTTATTTTACTTCTATTAGAAAAAAAATAAGAATGTCAGCAATACTTTTAATCCAGAAAACTCTAGTTAAGCAAAATGTAAACTTTCCATTAATATGTAATAATAATATAAATAGTTTTGTGAAATTCACTAAAAGAATGCAGAAAGTTTAGGTGGCTTATTTCATTAAGAATGAGGTATATTCCGGCTGGGTGCGGTGGCTCAAGCCTGTAATCCCAACACTTTGGGAGGCCGAGGCAGGCGCATCACATGAGGTCAGGAGTTCAAGACAAGCCTGGCCAACATGGTGAAACCCCATCTCTATTCAAAATACAAAAATTAGCTGGGCATGGTGGCACACGCCTGTAGTCCCAGCTACTAGGGAGGCTGAGGCAGGAGAATAGCTTAAACCTGGGAGGTGGAGACTGTAGTGAGCCGAGATCGTGCCACCACACTCCAGCCTGGGAGACAGAGGGAGACACCATCTCAGAAAAAAAAAAAAAAAAGAATGAGGTATATCCCATCCTATTCTACTCAACTGATGAGAAACTGATGAGAAACTGACATAGATTCATTAAGAAAGATGAAATAGAACCAGAATGAAAGCCTGGTCAAACTAGTACAAGCCACAGGCAGATGTAGGTGCTTAACTGTCATCATCACAGCTGCTACTACCCTCTAGAGCACAGTTTCTCAACAGTAGCACTAATGACATTTTGGGTCAGTGATTAGCACTTCGTGTTGACAGCTATCTTGTACACTGCAGGATGTTTACCAGCATCCTGGATCTGAGTATCAGTAGCACTTCCTCCAACCTCACTTGTGACAACCAGAAACATGTATAGAAATTGCCAAATGTTCCCTAGGGGCAAAATCACCACCAGTTGAGAACCACTGCTCTAGAGCCAGACAATTACACAAATAGCTAGAACTATTCTTTGATGTGGAAGCACAAATCCTGGGGGAGAAAGGCAATGCAATCATTAGGAATAACTATATTTCCTTTCTTCTTTTGATTAAAAAGTGTCTGAATGTCAGAGATACTAAACAACTGATGGTCTTACTATCTTTCTTACTACTCTTAGCTTTGAGAACAGATGAGGGGAAACCATACTTTTCTTTACTGCCTTCTAGGAGTTTGAGATTCAATAGAATCCAGGTAACTGAGAAATAAAAGAAAACAGGGTTTTTAGGGCATGATGGGAGGGTGGATTAAACAAAAGCAAAATAAAACAGAAAGAAGATACAAATACTGTGCCAAAAAGAAAATGAAGTAAAATGGGAAGATGGAGATAGGACAGTAGAACAAGTAAGTGGAAAAATAGTAAGAAGAAGAAAAAGTCATTGCTTTAGAGATGCATCCCCAGAGACATATAACAAAAGTTTATGAGGCCGAGTGCGGCAGATCACGCCTGTAATCCCAGCACTTTGAAAGGCATAGGCAGGTGCATTACCTGAGGTCAGGAGTTCAAGACTAGCCTGGCCAAAATGGTGAAACCCCCATCTCTACTAAAAATACAAAAATTAGGCCAGGCGCAGTGGCTCACACCTGTAATCCCAGCACTCTAGGAGGCCAAGGTGGGCAGATCACCTGAGGTTGAGAATTCGAGACCAGCCTGACCAACATGGAGAAACCCCGTCTGAACTAAAAATACAAAATTTGCTGGGCATGGTGGCGCACACCTGTAATCCCAGCTACTCGGGAGGCTGAGGCAGGAGAATCACTTGAACCCATGAGGTGGAGGTTGCGGTACCAGAGATCAGGCCATTGCACTCCAGCCTGGGCAACAAGAGCAAAACTCTGTCTCAAAAAAAAAAAAAAAGAAATACAAAAATTAGCCAAGTGTGGTGGCAGGCACCCATAATCCCAGCTACTCGCAGATTACAGGCACGAGGCTGAGGCAAGAGAATCACTTGAACCCGGGGGGCAGAAGTTGCAGTGACGTGAGATCCCATCATTGCACTCCAGCTTGGGTGACAAGCAAAACTCCGTCTCAAAAAAAAAAAGAAAAAAAGCTTATGAATTAATTAAAATTAGGCCACATTGGTAGCAACTGACAAAATACATACTTATGTAAAACTTACTGATTAATATAACATAAATAAGTATACATAGTTTCCCTTTCTTATTAGATGTAGCTGGTAACATTTTAATGATATGAATAACACGTTTCAGATTAATTACTGAAAAAAAACACAGAAGATTATTCTTGGCCAGGTGCGGTGGCTCAGCCTATAATTTCAGCACTTTGGGAGGCTGAGGCAGGTGCATCACCTGAGGTCAGGAGTTTAAGACCAGCCTGGCCAATATGGTAAAAGCCCATCTCTACTAAAAAATACAAAAATTAGCCAGGCATGGTGGCACATACCTGTACTCCCAGCTACTCAGGAGGCTGAGGCAGGAGAATAGCTTAAACCCGGAAGGCAGGGGTTGCAGTGAGCTGAGATCACACCACTGCACTCCAGCCTGGGCAACAGAGTGAGACTCCGTCTCAAAAAAAAAAAAAAAATTATTCTTATCATTAGATGAAAAAAGTGAACTTTTAAAATGCTACAAGGGGTTGGGCGCGGTGGCTCATGCCTGTAATCCCAGCACTTTGGAAGGCCGAGATGGGCGGATCATTTGAGGTCACGAGTTCGAGACAAGCCTGGCTGACATGGTGAAATGCCACCTCTACTAAAAACACACACACAAAATTAGGTGGGCGTGGTGGCAAATGCCTGTAATCCCAGCTACTTGGGAAGCTGATGCAGGAGAATTGCTTAAACCTGGGAGACAGAGGTTGCAATCAACCGAGATCATGCCAGTGCACTCCAGCCTGAGCCACAGAACAAGACTCTGTCTCAAAAAAAAAAAAAAAAAAAAAATGCTATGAGGCCAGGTGTGGTGGTAGCTTATGCCTATAATCCCAGCACTTTGGGAAGCTGAGGCAGGAGGATCACTTCAACCCAGGAGTTCAAGGTTGCAGTGAGCTGTGATCATGCCACTGCACTCCAGCCTGGGCAACAGAGTGAGACTCTGTCTCTAAAATATAAATAAAATAAAATAAGTTTGCTATGGCTTGAATGTTTGAGTCCCTCTGAAATTCATATCAAAACTTAATCTCTAATGCAATAGTATTAAGAGGTAGGGACTTTAGGAAGTAATCAGGACATGACGACTCTGCCCTCATGGATGGGATTAGTGCCTTAGAAAAGGGTTGAAGGAAACTAGCTAGGCACCTTTTGCCCTTCCACTCTTCTGCCATGAGGACACCTTGATGGCACTACCTGTGAGTAACAGGTGCCCACCAGACACTGAAGCTGCTGGCACCTTGATCTTGGACTTCCGCGTCTCCGGAACAGTAAGAAATAAATTCCTATAAGTTACCCAATCTCAGGTATTTTATTATAGCAGCACAAACAAACTGAGAGAAAATATAGCTCATGTACATGCAAATTCATAAAACTATAAATCTCAGGCTAATTATACTATCACATTTATTTTACAGCATAGCCAAATTAACCAGAAATTGTTAGAATACAAAATAATTTTTAGAAATCAATAGACACCTAATTATCCTAATAAGTGCCATAGCTAAAACTTCATATTAAAGTTATATACTCTATTTTGACAGAAGGTACACAATATTTCGAGTAAAACATACAGATGAAAAGATATGTTTAACATACCTAAGAAGCCCAAGATAGTAAGATTTGTCTAAAATTTGCCTCTGGGGACCTAAAAAAAAAATGTTTTAAGTGTTAGTGTTCAGTTCCAAATGCCACCAGAATAGCAAATCCAAAGCACAATCAGAATTACACTCCACAATTCTCAAGACAGTCTTCATGAATGCCCCAATGAACCAAGAAGAATCACTGAAACTGAAAAGAGAACTAATACCTTAGAATCACGACATAAGGGAAGCTTCAATTAAAACTACGAAGATGGGACTAGAGGTGGGGCTGTTAAAAGACAGTAGACTCTACAGAACAGGACGATGGAATGAAAATTGAGTCTAAGGGAATCTGGAACAGAGCTGTCCAGAGTAACTTTCTGCAGTGACAGAAATATTCTAAATTAACACTGTCCAATAAAGTGGACAGAGGGACTACAGAGCACTTAAAATTTGGCTGGTGCTACTGGGGAACTAATTTAAATTTCTGACTACTGGCTGTCATACTGGACACTGCAGACATTACTCAATGTGAGAAACTGACTATGATTTTTTATCATTTGTCTCAGAGACTTTTTAAGAAATGGTCTTACATTTCAGTAGAACTAAGAAAGTATTCCTGGCCGGGCATGGTGGCTCACACCTGTAATCCCAGCACTTTGGGAGGCTGAGGTGGGAGGATCACTTGAGGTCAGAAGTTCAAGACCAGCCTGGCCAATATGGTGAAACCCCATCTCTACTAAAAACACAAAAAAATTAGCTGGGCATTGTGGCATGTGCCTGTAAGCCCAGCTACTCAGGAGGCTGAGGCAGGAGAACTGCTTGAATCTGGGAGGCGGAGGTTGCAGTGAGCCAAGATCACGTCACTGCACTCCAGCCTGGGCGACAGAGAAAGACCCCATCTCAAAAAAAAAAAAAAAAAAAAAAGAAAGTGTTCCTAGGTTAAATGTCTCAAACCTTGTAAGAGATGAAGTGCCCTGCAAAGTATGAGAGGTAAAACTAGGTGTATTAACTATAAGGTCTATGCTGAGAAGTAGAGGTAATATCTTATTATACTGGGAAATGGGGCACTAGAGAAGGTAAGAATGAAAGTCACAGTAGACAGTTCTCTGTAGTGGTAATGTTCCGAATTCTCTCTTAAAAGGCTTTGAAGTATACTTGTAGAGACTAACAATCTTAAATTATATTGGTTCTGTTTTGAAGGATAAATTAATACAGAAATAAACATTTGATAAATTTACTGTAGAATTTTAATATGTTTTTACCCTTAATGTTTTAAAATACTATTAAACGTATAAATATTTCCGTGCATCCACTTTCAAAAGGCTAGTTAAATGACTATGTAATTTTGAAATATTTTTTCATGGTACTGATAATCACTAAGCAAACATTTCTAAATAATCAATTCATTTTTAATATTTAGTGATTTAGATGTTATTAGAATGTAGATGAAAAAATTTAAGTCTCTTGAAAGGGATGATATACTGTATTATAGAAAGTAGCATGTATGATATAATTAACTTTGTACTAGCAGTATATCTTCATTCCTGATAGATCATCTGTCAAAAATACAGAAAACAAAAAACTCTGAAACAGCTCACCACAGGCTACTGACCACTGCCTATGATAAAAAGAAAAGAAAAAGGAGTTTACCATAGTTTGGTTTACATATACCACAGATCTAAATTTTAAACTCTAATATATAGTGTATTCTTATGCTTCTCTAAATACACATGTAGAAGCATAATGAGAGATATAATATAAATCTATGTGTTAGCCTCATTTCCTTACATAAGTATTAGAACAGACGCTAATTATCAGAAAAAAAGTAACATTTCTTGACTCACTTCTCATAAAAACATAAGTATTTTAAGTGTCATTTTAATATAGGAACTATCCAAACTATTTCAGAGTATTTCCATATAGTACCAAAAATCTAATTTTCAATCTTGAACTTTTCTCCAAGATTATTTCAAAGTTCTTCAAGTTGTACTACAGCTCCATGTCAGAAAAATGAAGAATGAAATAGCTCACTTCTGTATATAGCTTTCTAATTCAAACTGTATTTTCATATTCACTCTGTTGTTTAACCATCACAATAATTTTGCGAATCAAAGAATAACAATTAGATGCCATAATTCTGATTACATGCCATAATTACATGTAATAATTCTTACATGCTATAATCCTGATTTTAAAAAATGGTACTGTAATACTTATTGTTCAAAATATACTCAACTTTTACTTTTTTTAATTGTTCACAGTTATTTATTTCTTACAAAACACATGCCCAAGTGTCATGCTTATCTTAAGATAGGTACCTTTCGTCCCAGTTTTCATTCCAGTCAAACCTTGTTGTGTTACAGGGCGATGGGCAACTTTGATTTGAGAAGACAGAACTCCACCAGTCCCTATGGGACAACCACGAGAACCTGGTCTTGCTGTCCCAGGTGGCATCTAAATGACAAACAAGATTTCATTTTTAGTAAACCAGAAAAAACACTGTACATCTTTTATTGTAAAACTGCAAAGACAATTTTTTAAAAAAACAAAATTCTACTTGATTTGTAAAAATTTCCTTATTTTTTAAACGTCTGAATTATTAAATACTGTTGTTCAATTTATTAACATATTTCTTTAACATTTAGCAAGTTCTATGACTATTTAAAAATACATTTCAGGAAAATTTTAAATTCTATATGTAGACATTATTTATAATACCTCAAAACTGGAAAGGAGTTAAATGTCCACAGTAGAAAATGGTTAAATAAGCTGCAGTATATAAAAAGGGCAGTTTAAGTTGGGTGCGGTGGTTCACGCCTGTAATCCCAGCACTTTGTGAGGCCAAGGCAGGTGGATCATGTGAGGTCAGGAGTTCAAAACCAGCCTGGATAACATGGCAAAACCCCATCGCTACTAAAAATACAAAAGTTATCCAGGCGTGGTGGCACACGTCTGTAATCCCGGCTACTTGAGAGGCTAAGCCATGAGAATCGCTTGAATGTGGGAGGTCAAGGCCACAGTGAGCCGAGATCATGCCACTGCACTCTAGCTTGGGTGACAGAGTGAGACTCAGTCTCAAAATAAGTAAATAAAATAAAAATTAAAAGGCAGTTTACAAGATAGTATTTATAATTCCGTTTTTGTTTGTTTTAGAGACAAGGGCTCACTATGTTATTCAGGCTGGTCTTGAACTACTGGCCTAAAGAGATCCTTCTGCCTCAGCTATCCAAGTAGCTGGGATTACAGGTGAGAGTCACTGTGCCTGGTTCATAACTCTACTTTTTTAAAACAAAAAAAGGCTGGAAGTTTGGGCATGGTGGCATGCACCAACAGTCCCAGCTACTTGGCAGTCTGAGATGAGAGGATTATTTAAAACCCAGGAGTTCGAGGCCAGCCTGGAGAACATAGAGAGACCATCTTTTAAAAAAACAAAAAATAAAGACAAAAATAAAAATTTTAAAAACTATATGAAAAAATAGTAATGATGATTGATAATGATATTATAGTTGATTTTTATTTTCTCCTTTATACAATTTGGTATTTTCCGCCTTATTGCAATGAGTATCTATTACCCTTAAAAATCAGGAAAAAATAAGAAAACTTTAATCTTGTAAAAACAAATGGATATAAATCCATCCTAAGATGACCATGTAAGTACTAAAGGGCTTACATTGTTAAACAAGCATTCATATTATTACTCAACAAGATTCTCTACTTCAGGTATGCAAAATCCAACATAACACTATACGACCTCAGGAAAGGCCAAAAGACTCCCTTTATGTCAGTTCATATAATACATACAGGCATGAGAAGATATAAAAGATGTGAGATATGGCAAGGTTTCTCTTCAAACAGCCTGCTCAGCTACTTATTCTCTAATTCCAGGTACCCCCTGCCTTTCTTCTCCTTTTTTCTTCTTTTTGATTTTACTACATGCCCAGGCATGCCACAGCCCCAGCTCACATTCCTTTCCTTATTTAGGAAAAGACTGGCTCTCTAGTCCTCTGTAGATGACCCCTTCCTCCTCTCCCCTCTCTCCCATCATGCGCCCACCTTATCTAAGAAAGTTTAAATGTTTAGCCAATTGGGTCTAGTTTAGATTGTGCAGTCCGACCCCAGCCAATGGGGAAAGGGCACGAGGGCAGGAGTCACACTAGGAATAAAAGCTTCTACTCTACTTTCTTCAGTGTGCTCTCATGACAAGCAGCCCTGTAAGAAGTACCCTACTGCGCAAAAGTAAATTTGCTTTGCTGAGAAATCCTTTGTTTGAGTACTCGTCTTTCTTTACGACTCCAAGCTTTCTTTCTAACAATTCTGGGGGCTTGTCTGGGATTCCCATTCTCCTTCAAGAAGAGGTCTTCAGTCACCCCACCCAGGGGGAGACATGTCCCACTGTCGCATTGCAGTGGCCTCAGGGATGGGAGACTGAGACCCACCCATTGTGACAAACAAATCCAAGCTCTCAGCAACGGGGAAAGGAGAGGCTTACAACACCATGGCGACCAAGTAACTCTGTGCACAGACCAAGGTGAAAAATGGTACAAGAACAACAAAGTATTTCCTAGGTGGTCAGGGTATCTTGGAGGATAAAAGTGTGTGTAGATGATGTTAACACTACTGCTGTGTGGATTGAGTGCGTCCTATCTGTGCGGTCCCGTGGTCACCTCATGTAGCAGATCCTGCCATTTCCCACAAGGGAAGCAGCCAGAGCGGAAAAAGCGAAAGAAGGGTGCAAGGAGCCTCCAACAGGTGGGGCTAAAGGATAGGCAAGAAATCTCTAATACGAGGGACTGAGCCTTAACAATGCCTATGGAAATCGATAGGCAAGAAATCTCTAATATGAGGGATTGAGCCTCAGAGCCTCAGTGAGCTTCTGAAAGGAAGGAGGGCAAGAAATCTCTAGTAGGAGAGGTTGAGAAGCTCCAGGGAAAGGCCTATTTCAGTTAGACACCATCCCAAACCTCCAAGATGGGAAATGTTTCACGAAAGACAGGAAAAATAAAGAGCCAAGCGCGTGATGAAATTCCTCCTGATAGTCCCTTGGGACTTATGTTAAAATATTGGAAAGATAATGAAAGAACTAAACATAAAAGAAAACAGCAAATGATACAATATTGTTGTTTTATTTGGACTGAAGGCCCATCCTCAAACCCTCAGTTTTCCGGCCAAAATTTGGTTCCAATGAAGAGTGGATTTGTCAGCTCTTAATCAGACATGTTAATGACAAAAGCCCTGTCTCCCAAAAGGAAACAGACTATGCTCTTTTTTGGAGGCAAGAACCTGTCCTCCTTCACCCTTTAAAAACCAGAGGGAACAAGCCAGAAACCAACTCCTCTAAAAGAGAAAGAGTCCCTGTTCCTAAACAACCCACACCCACCAACACATGGGATCCTCTGGATCATCTTCCTCTGCTCAGTGCCCCTGACCCTCCCCCTCAGGCAGCTGCTGCCACCTCAGGTCTCATTCCAGATCCTTTCCCTGCTCACGTTATTCCTCCTCCTTATAACCCTGACTTTGGGAATTATTGTCCCATGAACCTGTCCCTTCCCAGCCTATTAAGTACCCCTCCCTGAAAGGACTTCAACATGAGATAGAATAATGTAAAAAGGATATCCAAAATTTCCCAATTCCCTCCACACCTAAGGAGTCAGCCGCGACTCTCTTCCCCTTAAAAGAGGTTCCACAAGGAGAGGGAGCCATTGGCTTTGTAAATATTCCCTTGACCAGTTCAGAGGTGCAAAGTTTGAAAAAAGAGCTTCAGCTCCTGTTGGATGACCCTTATGGGGTGGCTGATTAAGTTGATCAATTCTTAGGACCTCAGTTATATACCTGGGTCGAGTTAATGTCCGTTCCAGGCATCCTCTTTTCAGAGGAGAAAAAAAGCATAACTGTAGGGCTGCTATGGCAATTTGGAAACGTGAATACTCTCCTGGTCAGAATGTCCCTACCACGGACCAAAAATTTCCCGCTTAAGACCTCAGGTGGGACAATAATAATGCAGCTCACCGGGACAACATGAAAGATCTAAGGGAAATGATAATAAAAGGAATTAAGGAATCAATACCCCAAACTCAAAACCTCTCTAAAGCATTTGATATACAACAAAAAAAGATGAGGGGCCTATAAAATTCTTAGACAGGCTAAAGGAGCAAATGAAACAGTATGCAGGCCTAAATTTGGAAGATCCCCTTGGGCCGGGAATGTTTAAGCTCCATTTTGTCACTAAGAATTGACTAGATATTTCAAAAAAAGTTACAAAAATTAGAAAATTGGGAAGACCGACCGCTAAATAAACTTCTTAGGAAAGCTCAAAAAGTGTATGTAAGGAGAGACGAAGAAAAGCAAAAACAAAGAGCAAAACTTATGCTATCCACCTTTCAACAGGTGGCTCCAAACCCATATGCTTCTCAACAAGGCTTCCAGGGAGCCAAGAACTATAAAGGATCCAAAAAACCCCCATTCAAAGGAACCAAGCCTCCAATTAGAGGACCTGGGCCTTCATTTCCTAGGCCCTCTAAAGAGTGTGGGGGAGCAAAGTCAAAGAATCCCAGAATTGAAAGGGAGGAAGGACAAGATAAATGTTACAAATGTGGAACAGGCCACTTCAAGAAACAATGTCCCAAATTAAAAAGGGAAAAAGAAGTCCTTCCACTCATGACTTTCAAGGAAGAATAGGGGAGTCAGGGGCTCTGTCTCTTAATTTGAGTCCCACCAGGAGCTCTTGATAAATTTAGAGGTGGGACCTAAATGTGAACTTATCACCTTTTTAATTGATTCAGGAGTGTCTCACTCCTCTGTTTGTCTCACTCCATCTAATCTTGCTGGCTCTTCAGAAGAACTGGGGTAAAAGGAGAAGGAGAAGGATTTAAGGCAAAAATCTTGGAAAATACAAAAGTCAAACATCAAGATCTATTAACTCATATTCAATTTTTGTTGATCCCTGAGGAGGGAACTAATCTATTAGAAAAAGACTTAATGCTAAAATTAGGAATAGGCCTTCAAGCTGGCCCTAAGGGATTCCTCACCTCATTAAATCTACTCACCACTGTCGATGAAAAATACATTCATCCTGATGTCTGGTCAAGAGAAGGGAATCAAGAAAAACTTCAAGTTCCCCCAATACACATCAAACTAAAAACTCCTGGGGACATAGTAAGGAGAAAGCAATACCCCATTCCCTTCAAAGGCAGGATAGGGTTAAAGCCTGTAATTGAGAGTCTCATTAAAGATGGACTCCTTAAACCCTGTATGTCTCCCTGTAATACCCCAATCCTGCCTGTCAAGAAATCAGATGGGTTATACTGATTAGTACAAGACCTCAGAGCTATTAACCAGATAGTTCAGACCACTCAACCTGTTGTCCCCAACCCTTACACCATTCTCAGCCAAATTCCTTATGATCATCAGTGGTTCACAGTAATAGATTTGAAGGATGCTTTCTGCGCATGTCCCTTGGCTGAGGATAGCCGAGACATATTTGTCTTTGAGTGAGAAGATCCCCATTCAGGGCAAAAACAACAATATTGATGGACAGTCTTACCCCAAGGGTTTACAGACTCCCCTAACGTCTTTGGTCAAATTCTAGAACGAGTATCACAAAAAGTTGTTGTCCCAAAGCAAATATGCCTGCTTCAGTATGTGGATGATATTCTCATATCTGGTGAAGATATAAAAAAAGTGGGTGACTTCTCTATACATATTCTTAACCACCAACAGTTTGAGGGGTTATGGGTCTCAAAAGGAAAGCTTCAATATACAGAGCCCGAAGTTAAATATTTAAGCCACCTAATAAGTGCAGGCAAGCAAAGAATAGGGCCCGAATGGATTGAGTGAATTGTGTCCTTACCCCTGTCTCAAACTAAGCAAGAACCAAAAAAATTTTTAGGATTAATTGGATATTGCCGTGTATGGATTGACTCATACTCACTAAAAAGTAAATTTTTGTATGAAAAACTTACCCAGTGGAAGCCTGACCGTCTCTTGTGGACTTCTGATAAAATCCATCAGATTAAAGAGCTGAAAGAGATGTTCATAACTGCCCCTGTTCTAGCCCTACCTTCCCTAGAAAAGCCATTTCACCTTTTTGTTAATGTGAATGACGGGGTAGCTTTAGGAGTGCTTACGCAAAAGCATGGAGGCAACCGGCAGCCCGTGGCCTTCCTGCCAAAAGTTTTAGACCCAGTCACCTGTGGATGGCCTCAGTGCATCCAGTCCATTGCAGGTAGAGCAGTGTTGGTTGAAGAAAGTAAAAAGTTAACCTTCGGAGGAAAATTGACAGTAAGCACGCCCCACCAAGTTAGAACTATCTTAAACCAAAAAATAGAGAGGTGAATCACTGACTCAAGAATTTTAAAGTATAAGACCATTCTGTTAAAAAAAAAGATGATTTAACATTAACTGCTGACAATTCACTCAAACTAGCTGGTTTCTTAACAGGGGATCTAAACCTAAAAAGGGAGCACACATGTTTAGATCTAATTGATTACCATACAAAGGTCTGGCCAGACTTAAGAGAAACTCCCTTCAAGACAGGGCGACACTTATTTATAGATGGGTCCTCCCGGGTAATTGAAGAGAAAAGACATAATGGGTATTCAGTAACTGATGGAAAAACTCTTGAAGAAGTAGAGTCAGGAAGATTGCCCAATAATTGGTCTGCCCAAACTTGTAAACTGTTTGCACTCAGCCAAGCTTTGAAACATTTGCAGAACCAAGAAGGAACTATCTATACTGATTCTAAGTACACCTTTGGAGTGGCTCATACATTTAAAAAAAATTGGACGGAGAATGGTCTTAATAGTAAAGGCCAAGACTTGGTCCAAAAAGAACTAATTGTCCATGTCTTAAACAATCTCCATTTGCCAGAAGAGATAGCTATTGTACATGTCCCAGGGCATCAAAATGACTTTTCCTTCCCAAGTCAAGGAAATAACCTTGCAGATCAAATAGCCAAACAAGCTGCCATTTCTTCTGAAACACCTGTCTTTCACTTAACTCCTTGCCTTCCTTCCCCTACCACAGTCCCCATTTTCTCTTCCACTGAAAAAGAAAAATTAATAAAAATAGGAGCTAAAGAAAACACAGAAGGAAAATGGATATTACCAGATCAAAGAGAGATGTTATCCAAACCTCTCATGAGGGAGGTTTTGTCTCAAGTACATCAAGGAGCCCACTGGAGACCCCAAGCTATGTGCGATGTGGTTTTCAGAGTTTATGGGTGTATCAGAAATTACACCCTAGCCAAACAGGTCACAGACAGTTGCTTAATATATAAAAAAAACTAATAAGCAAGCTCTAAGAAAATCACTCCTCAGGGGAAGAGATCCAGGGCTAAGACCA
This sequence comes from Gorilla gorilla gorilla, assembly GCF_029281585.2. Lineage (NCBI taxonomy): Eukaryota > Metazoa > Chordata > Mammalia > Primates > Hominidae > Gorilla > Gorilla gorilla. Next base: position 37,458,383 of record NC_073237.2, read on the forward strand.
TTCCAAAGTGTTCAAATTAACTACACTAAAATGCCCCAATCAGTTGCCTGAAGTATTTATTGATAATAGTGAATCACTTTACTCACTGTGTAGAGACTATCTCCTTCTCAAGCGCAACTGCTAGTAATGCAGTTATAAAGGCATTAATTGAAAACATCATACCCAGGTTTAGACTAATAGAAAACATTGATTCAGACAATGAAACCCATTTCATGGCACATGTCATTAGAGAGTTAGCACAGGTGCTAGACATAAAATGGGAATACCATATCCCTTAGCATCCACCCTCTTCAGGAAGAGTAGAAAGAATGAACCAAACCCTAAAAAGTCACCTGACCAAATTAGTCCTAGAAACCCGGTTACCCTGGATTAAATGTCTCCCCACTGCCTTGTTAAGAATCACAACCACCCCTTCAAAAGATGTCAGTTTATCCCCTTATGAATTACTTGGGAATTATTTTGAGCATAGGGGCCAGGAATAGTACTAATTCTAGAGAATGTGTTGGACACAGGAAGACTGTCAACTACAAATTCAAATAAAATGAGTTAAGGGTTAACCCGAGTGATCTTTAGAAGACAATGTTAAATCTCTTCCTGGTAAATTTTCTGAATAATTTCTTCTTTGGCTTTATGCAAGCATAACTGTGAGACCTACTCAACTAATTATGCTACTTTTTGTTTTCCATTCACCAGGTCAAAGTATAGAGAAGAACATATAAATTAAAACCGTACACATTAAAAATAATGAAGTGGGTGTATATGTATTCACTTGGCAACATATTCATAATATATTGCTGAAAGAAATAGATGAGAAAAATAACAATGTATACAGTACTATCTTGATTTTGGAACAGACCAAAGTCATACAAACTGTGTATGTATGTGTGTGTGTTTATAAATACATTAAAAAGTCTAGAAGATACTGTTGATAGTGGTTATACCTACAATAGGAAGGAACTCTGATTCTTCTCCATTGTTTGTATGTTTTACTACAAGCACTACTATTTTCAAAAATGCAAACATTAAATAGGTGAAGTCACTGCAAAGAAAAAGTCATTTTTGCAATGCCCTCACCACAGCATATTATCAGAATGTCTGAAGTCAATGTGAAGGAAAGAATTTTAAAATTAATAAGAGAAAAGTATCTAGTCACCTACAAAGACAATCCTATCAGAATAAAAGCAGACCTTTCAGTGGAAATTTAAAAAAACAACAACAAATAAAAAAGAGAATAGGATGTGATTTTCGAAGTGCTAAGGAAAAAACCAAAAAACAAAAAACAAACAAAAAAAAATTGTCGGCCACGAATTTTATATCCTGACAGGATAAGATTCATAAATGAAGGAGAAATAAAGTATTTCCAGGACAAGCAAATGCTGAGGGAATGTGTCACCACTAGGCCATTCCTACAGTAAATGTTCAAACGGGTCTTCAACATAGAAATTAAAGGTGGATATACAGTAACACAAAAACACATAAAAATATTAAACTCACAGTTCTTATAAAACAATCACAAAGGAAGAGGGCAAAATAATCAAATACCAACATGAAAGAATTTCATCAAAACATAAAGATAAAAAGACAGAGAAAAAGAAAGAAACATAATTTATACAACTTAAAAACAACTAACAAAATGACAGGAACAAAGCTTCACATATCATTATTAACTGTGAATGTAATGTAAATGAATTGAATTATTCACTTAAAAGATACATATTAGCAGAAGATTTTTAAAAAACAACAATAACGTAATCCAACTATATCCTGACTATGAGAAACGTATCTAGCCCTAAAAGACACACGTAGGCTAAAAATAAAAGAGTGGGAAAAGGTATTCCACACTACCAAAAGCAAGCAGGAGTAGCTATACATACATCTTCAAATCAAAAACAGTTTAAAAAAAAAGACAAGAAGATAATTATATAATAATAAAGGAATCAATTAAGCAAGAGATACAACAATCCTAAATATATGTGTATCTTCTCTGACCATAATGGAATAAAACCACAAATTGATAACAAGAGGAATTTTGGAAACTATACCAACAAATAGAAATATGTTCCTGAATGACCAGTGGGTCAAAGAAGAGATTACAAAGGAAATTTTTTAAAACTCTTGAAACAAATTACAATGGAAACACAACATATCCAAAACCTATGTGATACAGCAAAAGAAGTACTAAGAGGAAAGTTTATACCTGTAAGTGCCTACATTAAAAAAGTAGAAAAACAAAATAAACAACCTAATAATGCATATTAAAGAATCAGATAAGCATGAGCAAACCAAACACAAAATTCATATTAGAAATTCATAAAGATCACAGTAGAAATAAATGAAACTGAAACAAAAAAAATAAAAGATCAATGAAACACAAAGTTGGTGTTTTGAAAAGATAAACAAAATCAACAAACTTTTAGCCAGACTAACTAATGAAAAAAAGAGGGAAGACTCAAATAAATATAATCAGAAATGAAAAAAAAAAAGATACTACAACTGATAACAGAAACTCAAAGGATCATTAGAGGCCACTATGAGCAACTCTATGCCAATAAGTTGGAAAATCTGGAAGAAATGAACAAATGACTAAACACATACAACCAGCGGAGACTTAACCATAAAGAAATACAAAACCTGAACAGACCAATAACAATAATGAGATCCAAGCCATAATAAAAAGTGTCCCGGCAGGGCGCGGTGGCTCACACCTGTAATCCCAGCACTTTGGGAGGCCGAGGTGGGCGGATCACGAGGTCAGGAGTTCAAGACTAGCCTGACCAACATGGTGAAACCCTGTCTCTACTAAAAATATAAAAATTAGCCAGATGTGGTAGCGCATGCCTGTAATCCCAGCTACTCGGGAGGCTGAGGCAGGAGAATCGCTTGAACCCGGGAGGCAGAGGTTGCAGTGAGCAGAGATTGCGTCACTGCACTCCAGCCTGGGCGACAGAGCGAGATTCCATCTCAAAAAAAAAAAAAAATTTTTTTTTAAATTTAAAAAACGTCTCCCAGCAAAGAAAAGCTCAGGACCTGATGACTTCACTGCTGAGTTCCACCAAACATTTAAAAGAGAACTAATACTGATTCTACTAAAACTATTCTGAGAAACAGAAGAGGAGAAAATGCTTTCAAACTCATTCTACAAGACCAGTATTATCCTGATTTAAAAAAAAAAAAAAAAAGACAAGACATATGAAGAAAACAGAAAACTATAGGCCAATATCCCTGATGAACATTGGTGCAAAAATCCTCAACAAAGTACCAGCAAACTGAATTAAACAACACATTAAAAAGATCATTTGTCATGACTCACTGGTATTTACCCCAGGTACGTAAAGATAGTTCAACATGTGCAAATCAATCAATGTGATAGATCATACCATCAGACTGACGGACAAAAGCCTTCGGTTGATATTGTAAAAGCATTTGATGACATTTAACATCTCCTGATGATAAAAATCCTCAAAAAACCAGGTATAGAAAGAACATATCTAAATACAATAAAAGCTATATATGACAGATCCATAGCTAGTATCCTATGGAATGAGGAAAAACTGAAAGCCTTTCCTCTAAGATCTAGAACACAACAAGGATGCCCACTTCCACCACTGTTATTCAACACAGTACTGGAATTCCTGGCTAGAGCAATCAGACAACAAAAAGAAATAAAGGGCATCCAAACTGGAAAGGAAGAAGTCAAATTAACTCTGTTTGCAGATGATATGATCTTATATTGGGAAAAACCCAAAGACTCCGCCAAAAAAACTATCTGAACTGATAAACAGTAAATTCAGTAAAACTCAGAAAAATTGCAGGATACAAAAATGAATAGCATTTCTATATGCTAACAGGGAGCAACATGAAAAAAATCAAGAAAGTCATCCCATTTACAATAGCTACAAATAAAATAAAATACCTAGGAATTAACCCAAGAAGTGAAAGATCTCTACAATGAAAACTATAAAACACTGATGCAATGAACTGAAGAGAACACCAAAAAATAGAAAGATATTCCATGTTCATGGATTGGAAGAATCAACATTGTCAAAATATCCAGAATATCCAAATTAATCTACAAATTCAATGCAATCCTTGTCAAAATATCAATGACATTGTTCTCAAAAATAGAAAAAAAAATCCTAAAATTTATATAGAACCATAAAAGATCTAGGATAGCCAAACCCATCCTGAATTAAAAAAAAAGGAAAAGAAAAAGAAAAGCATACTGGCATAAAAACAGAATAGAGAACCCAGAAATAAATCCATATATCTAGAGTGAACACATTTTTGACAAAGATGCAAGGAACATACACTGAGGAAATGCCAGTTTCTTCAATAAATGGTACTGGGAGAACTGGATATCCATAGACAAAAGAATGAAACTAGACCCATATCTCTCACCATATACAAGAATCAAATCAAAATGGATTAAAGACTTAAATTAAGACCTCAAACTATGAAACTACTAAAAGAAAACACAGGGGAAATTATCCAGAACATTGGTCTAAGCAAAGATTTCTTGAGTAATATCCCACAAGCAAAGGAAACCAAAGCAAAAATGAACAAATAGAATCACATCAAGTTAAAAAGCACCTGCACAGCAAACAATCAACAAAGTGAAGGGACAACCAACATAATAGGAGAAAATATATGAAAACTATCCATCTGACAAGAAATTAATAAACAGAATATATAAGGAGCTCCAACAACTCACTAGCAAAAAAATCTAATAATACAATAAAAAACGGGCAAAAGGTCTGAATAGACAACTTTTCAAAAGAAGATATAGAAATGTCAAACAGGTATCTGAAAAGGTGCTCAACATCACTGATCATCAGAGAAATGCAAATCAAAACTACAATGAGATATCATCTCACCCCAGTTAAAACGACTTTTATCCAAAAGAAAGGCAATAGCAAATGCTGACAAATATATAAAGAAAAGGGAACATTTGTACAGTGTTGGGGGGAATGTAAGTTAGTATAACCACTATGGAGAACAGTATGGAAGTTCCTCAAAAAACTAAAAATAGAACTATCATATGATCCAGCAATCCCACTGCAAAAGGAAAGAAATCATTATTTCAAAAAGATACCTGCATTCCTATGTTTATCACACTACTTGCCACAATAGCGAATATATGAAAAAAAACCTGACTGTCCATCAATGGAGATGGAGGGCTACGTAAAGAAAATGTGGTATACACGTATATACATATATATACACACACACATATACACATATATATATACGCATGCTATGAAACATTACTCTGCCACAATAAAGAAAGAAATCATGTCTTTTGCAGCAATATGGATGGAACCAGAGGCCATGATCCTAAGTGAAACAACTCAGAAAGAGAAAGTCAAATACCGCATGTTCTCACTTATAAGTGGGAGCTAAACAATGGGTACATATGGACATACAGAGTGAGATAACAGACACTAAAGATTACAAAAGATGAGTGGGAGGAAGGTGAGGGTGGCTAAATTACATACTGGGTACAGTGTTCACTATTCAGGTGATGGGTACACTAAAAGCCCACACTTCATCATTACATAATATATGCATGTAAGACAACTGACCTACCCCATAAATACATACAAATTTTAAAATTTTACAAATAAACAGATAACGTGCCTGGCAAATAGTAGGTGGCCAATAAATGTCAGATTCTTTTTATAAATATTTAATTATCAATTTTTACTGGAATAAAAGAAAAAGATACCCTTACTATCCTATGTATGAAGACTTTAGAAAAATTATTTCAGTCTAAGTTGATGACGATGTCCTAATATTATTACCTGAAACTTTAGAAAAAAAAAATCTGAAAACTTTAGGAAAATCTGACTTTAACAAAATTATTCCCTCCAAAAAATGCTGCTCTTCTTATGAGTTAACCATAGGACCCAACATTATCTGTAGTTTGCACTTAGCCAACTGTAGGAGCTTGAGTATTGGCCCTCTGCACCTTCTCAGTTGAAATCACCTGTGTGAAGATCAGATAAATTTATGGACATTTTTGTCTATTCATTTATTTCCATTTCAGTTCTATGTATTTATAAATTTATGTTTTCTATGTTAAATTGATATCACTTTTAAACTTTTGTTAAAGTATATTATTTTCTGAAATATCTTGAAAGTAGTTTGTAATGACTATCTATCAGCCTTTATAGGGATATACATATCATTATTTAAGATTCACCTGTTGTAAGTCTTCTAGGTTGTTTCCCAATTTTTACATTATAATCATAACGAAAATGTAATAATTATCTTTACAGGATATCCTTCTGCTTAGAATATCAACTCATAAATTTCATCTAACTTTTCCTCATATGATGTGTTTCTCTTATTCACTATTTATGACACACTCTCTTATATTAAGCTCTTTAACATTTACTAGAGTTTACCTCCAGGTGCCATGGCAATCAGAATATTGTTTCACTCATTGTCTATAACATATTTTAAATTAGAGTATTGTACTTTTTCTTGTTTTTGTTGTATTGTTCTAGATGAGTTTTAGAATAGTTTTATAATATTACCCCTAGCATCAAAAGAAATGTCATGAAATTTTGATTGGACATAAGGCTTGTGGTCTTAATACAGAAAGAGCACTTAAAAATTAGTAAAGTTTACCTTTTAATTTTAAGATTCTGATCCTATATATGGTATATATATTATAAATGTTTTTACCAGTTGTCATTTCTCTTTTAATTTTTTATGGTGTTTTATTTTTTGTAAATTCAGATATATAATAAAAATATTTTCCTTTTCAGTACTTGTTATTTCTGTCATTTTTAGAAAGCCTAGCCCATATCAAGTTTATACAGAATACTTGCCAACATTTTCCTCTACTACATTTATGGTTTCATTTTTGAAATACCAAGTTTCTAAGCTATGTAGAATTCTGATAAAAGGTATAAGAGAGGATTAAAAATACTTTTAAACAAATGGTTTAACAATTATTGGAATGTCCTGTTGAATGCTCCATGTTTTGCCAAGTAATTTGAAACACACATTAATCATTAACTAAATTCTTATATGCTTGATTCTATTTCTGGTCTATTCCATTTCATTTTATTCTGGCCCCAATACACTATTCAACTAAAATTATTGCAGCTTCAAATTGAGTATCTGCAGGAGCAGGCATCTTCTTCCCAGAGTGTCTTTCAAACACTCTTCCACATTTACATTTCCAGATGCTTTCCAAAAAACAAAACAAACATGTTTAATAATATGCTTATGAAATAAAGAAACAACGAAGTAGAATCTCTTATTACAGAGGGGATTTCCAACTTCTACCACAATATATGCACAAGCATTCAACAGATTTTTGAGACAGTCTCAAAAACTCAAAAACTGGGGTGCAGTGGCATGACCATAGTTCACTGAAGCCCCAGTCTCCTGGACTCAAGTGGTCCTCCCACCTTGGCCTCCCAAAGTAAATAGATCTGTTTCAAACTTACTGCAGTTGCCACTCGAATATTTCCTGATAGGGGTCGTATCCCAGAAGGAGGCCTTCCCATTAACCCAACTCCACCTCTTGAAACAGGGTGAGCTGCTGAAGATTTGTGATTGCTGGCCATTGTTTCTTCACTTTAATCGCTGTTTGGAAGCAATAAATAGTTCAATCCTTTGATGTCTTCTCTAGCAAGACAATAATGACCCATCATACCCTTACATTTAATTCACAACAATTGTTCTTGCAAACTGCCATTCTGTGTACCACTACAAGGCTAATTTTGTTCAAATATGACATCGTGCTCCATTTACAACTATGAGATTGTTTCTTGCAACATTCCTTCCTCATCTTTCTATTATCTTACCAAAATGCAAGCCCCTCTATTATCTATTTCTTTAGTATTCTCATCCCATACTCTGGTAAATTTTCTCTCCCGTCATAGCCAACATCTTTCTTTGCCCCTAATCCTTTCTCTGCACTTTCTGCTCCATGATTAACTCATATTCTGAATCTTGTTACAAATACTTTCTATTTTCTTAACTTTAACAGAATCTTGGTTTCCCCTGAGAGTAACACTTTCGGTAGTCCAAGTGTTTTAGCTTCCTGTCCCACAATTTTAAAGAAAAGGAGGTGGCACTTTTCTTGCTCCTCAGGGTCACTTTCAAAACATTCTTCCACACCTTTAAAAAAATTAACAAGAGGCCAGGCGCGGTGGCAAACGTGTGTAACCCCAGCACTTTGGGAGGCCAAGGCAGGTGGATCACGAGGTCAGCAAATCGAGACAATCCTGGCTAACACAGGGAAACCCCGTCTCTACTAAAAATACAAAAAATTAGCTGGGCGTGGTGGCGAGTGCCTGTAGTACCAGCTACTCGGGAGGCTGAGGCAGGAGAACGGCATGAACCCGGGAGGCAGAGTTTGTAGTGAGCCGAGATTGCGCCACTGCACTCCAGCCTGGGCGACACAGCAAGACTTCATCCCCCCAACCAAAAAAAAAAAAAAAACAAGATTCACTTCTTCTGAGGATCTGGGAATGCAACAATATTGCCTTGATCTTTCCTGGTTGCTGGTAATTAGTGACTTCCTAATCTCTCCTCTATCTTTACTAAAGTCTTTTGTACCTAGTTCACAGCTTCTCTATTCCAATCTCACCATCATCCTGGATGACTTCCATCTAGATACTAGATCCAATACCTAACACTTCAGCTTCACAGTTCCCTGACCTCAACTTTAGCAATGATCTTAACTCCATTTCAGTAATTTATAGCCATGGCGAGACATGGAGCTTGTCATCATCTGGAATTGCTTCATCTCAAACATCGTAATTGAAATACTCTATTCTCTGGTCTTCTCCTCTCCTTCTACCCTTTTCTCATCTTCATTCTGCTACACCTGCCTTTAAACCATTTCCTTAATTCACTCATTCTCTCCCAGATTATCAGCCCTCTCCTTTATTCATCAGAATATAACATTATTTAAAATTCTGTCTCATAATTTAGAGTAGTAGTTTTCAAATTGTTGGTCACATCCGTTAGTAAGTTCTGAAAACAATTTTGTAGGTTATGACCAAGATACTTAAACGTGAAATAAAATTTAAACAAAAAGAGCTCACTGAAAATATGAAGGGTAAACATTGTTTCAGTAAATTTTTGTTTCAGCTATATTTACATAAATTTACACATATGTGTTCACTGGGCTACAATATAAAAATGTATGTCCTATTGTAGGTTGTATAAAATAGTTATGAAGATACTTATCTACAGAAAGAATATGGAGAAAAAGAGAATAGTGCCCAAGATTCTGTCCTGAGGAACATCAATACATACAGATTACACACAAGAGGAAAATCTAGTATGAGAGACTGAAAATTAAGGCCCAGAAAGCAAAGAAAAAAACCAGGAGTGTGTGTCAGAGACACCAAGAGAAGGCAGGAATCTGAGCCATGCCATTTACGTTGGAAATTCAAGTAAGATGAAAACTGAAATGTCCAATGGAGTCCCCATCCAAGAAGTCACTAGTGATACCTTGACAAGGGTGTTTAAGAACTCTCCTCCTTCTCTCAAGAAATTAGTGTCTCATGAGCACCATCAACTAATTTGTATCCTTGAACTATTCTCCAGCCCATCTGGCAAAATCAGAAACCCTTCTCTACATCCAATCTGAAGTGCTGAACATTGCTGGTGGAAATCATACAACCGTACAGACTGGGGTACTGCAAAGTGATAGTCACAAATCTTAGCTGGACCCTCATTTCAGAAATGATTTATCCTTGTTAAGATACTTCTCTACTTGATAATTCTCACCCTTAACTACTTTTCTATTTAACCTCTGTTCCTGCCACTCTCAGCAGACGACTCATTTAAGAAAATCACAACTTGAACTCCATCACCTTTGGGGCACATAAACTTCTCTACATCCATCCTGCCCTCCAATCTCAACAGCCATTCCTTCTCTCATTCAAGATCAATCTTACTCTGATTTACCCTTGATCCCATCTTTTTTGTGGCATTAACCTCACTGCTACCAATTATCTTTAAACTTTCTCCTTTCCTTCAGTCTGTTACCATGTTCAATTCTTTCCTACCTTCAAAAACTTATTTCTTGATCCTGCAACCACCTCTATCTAACTGTCCCATATATCCTTCCCTTATGCAGCCAAATTCCTAAGAATAGCTAATATCCGGCCGGGCGCGGTGGCTCATGCCTGCAATCCCAGCACTTTGGGAGGCCTAGGCGGGCGGATCACAAAGGCAGGAGATCGAGACCATCCTGGCTAACACGGTGAAACCCTGTCTCTACTAAAAAATACAAAAAATTAGCCGGGTGTGGTGGCGAGTGTCTGTAGTCCCAGCCAATCGGGAGGCTGAGGCAGGAGAATGGCGTGAACCCGGAAGGCGGAGCTTGCAGTGAGCTGAGATCGTGCCACTGCACTCCAGCCTGGGCGACAGAGCGAGACTCCGTCTCAAAAAAAAAAAAACAAAAACAAAAACAACAACAACAACAAAAAGAATAGCTTATATCCACTATTTTCTACTGCTTCATTTCCCAGGATCTCCTGGATTGCTACTGTTTGATTCAAATGACCCCTGCCAATATTGCCAGTGATGTAAATGTCATCCTACTTTACTGGTGTCCACATTTATATGAAACATCTCCATGACACTTCCCTCTCTTCTGGTTCTTTTTTCTGTCTCCTTGATCTGTCCTTATATACAGCATTTTCTAAGATACCATCCACCATCTTTTTCTTTTCTCTCTCTAAACTCTCCTTGGGCCCCCTTATCCACACTCAGGGTTTTAACAATTAATAAACTGATTCCACACAACTTCCTTATTTTAGCACTCAGTTTGCGGTGTTTATATCCAAATAATAACATCTCCACTTAGATGTCTAAATATTTCAAAATAAACATATGTAATCCAAACTCATTATCATCTGCCCAAAATTTGTCCTTCCTCTTGGTGTCACCTCCTAGTCACACAAGTAAGAAATTTAGTCCTTGACATCTTCCTCTCCCTCACTCCCATGGCTGGTCACATAGTTCTACTGAGTCTGTTTTGTTTAGTTCTACTGATTTTGTTCATAAGTGTTTAACAGGTACTTTACTCTCTATTCCTACAGCACTGGCCAATTCAGGGCATCACTGACTCAGGTGGACTATTACACCAGCCTCTTAAGTGGTCCCCTTGCCTAACACACATTTTGCCTGTTACTTTCTCTGGGAATCCTTCCATGACCAGTCCATAACTGGTCTTGGAGTCTTCGTCTTCTTCAATTTCAGTGTATAGGCCTATTCTACATGCTACCATGCATCCTGTGTATTACTTTATTCCAGAACCTATCACACCACTTGAAATGATCTGCTTAAGTATTTCTCACCCTTTATGGCAAGAGCTGAATCTTAATCATCTTTATATCCCCAACATCTGTCTCGATGATAAGCAAAAACTTTGTTCTCTCTTGTATCTTTTAAATTTCCTCGTACATAAAGGTATTGCCAATTACAAAAATTTACTAAATTGTTAAAAAGCAAACAAAGCGACCGGGCGCGGTGGCTCACGCCTGTAATCCCAGAACTTTGGGAGGCCGAGGCGGGTGGATCACGAGGTCAGGAGATGGAGACCATCCTGGCTAACATAGTGAAACCCCATCTCTACTAAAAATACAAAAAAATATTAGCCGGGCGTGGTGGCGGGCGTAGTCCCAGCTACTCCGGAGGCTGAGGCAGGAGAAAGGCGTGAACCCAGGAGGCGGAGGTTGCAGTTAGCGGAGATCGCGCCACTGCACTCCAGCCTGGGCGACTGAGCAAGACTCCATCTCAAAAAAAAAAAAAAAAAAAATGCAAACAAAGCATGTGTTGGACTAAAATGATTTCTCTGTTTCTACACTCTATGTCCAGTACTACTTTTCTGACTTTTCTTAGCATTACTCATAATCAGTCCTTGGACTGCTTCTATCCTTTCTACAGTCATGCATCTTTATAACTCCAACTATGTGTACGGCTCACTAATCAATGTCTACAGTTCTGCCCTTTCAACTGGGCACCAATTTTGAGTTTTCAATTGTTTATCTGAAATTACCATTCAGATATCTCATTTGAATATGTTCACATCAATGTTCCTGACCCCACTAGCTCCCTGATTCTAATTCCTTGCCATTTTGAACTCTATGTACAAAGCAAAAGAATTTCAAATGGAAAAAGGAATTTCATGAAATGACTCTTTGAAAAGGAAGATGGTGTATGATCAAAATGGTTTTTCCACAAGAAAACGAGTACAATAAACATCTCTTTCCGGTGGAAAAGATATTACTCTAGGTTTCCTGCTAACTTTGAGAAAATGTACAACATACAAAAATTTCACCCAATTTTCTTTGCCACCGTTTTACTGTGGTGAAAAAAAACTTACCATTATATTATTACCAGTGGGATTAAGAGGCGGGCATTAGCAACAAATATACCACTAACTTCGGGGTTATTCAATCAAAGATTCACATAATTTCCAGTTATTCACACAGAGAGGCAGCCTGGCCTTCGGATCCAGAATGATTAGCGATACAAACTAGTGCTGACAAAGTTAGCGGCTGCATAATCTTGCCACCTTACTTAACCCCTCAGGATTTCATCTTCTGTAAAACAGAAGGGTGCCATCTACCTTGCAGAGCTGTTGTGAAGACGATAAGTATTAACTTTAAAACATCTGCTTCTAATTATTATTACTATCGTTATCCTCCCTAAGCCAACCATTTTCACACAGGTGAATAAGTGGAAAGTTGCTAACTGCCCGCACTGTGATCAACAGACAGAAATAAGTCCCTTCCACTGTAAGAGGCAGAAATCTATTGCTTTGACTAAAATCCTTCAGCCCATCGTGGTCCTTCCCTCTGCTCTGTGCTTGGCGGGTCTCCTGCGGGGGGTCGGGGAGGGGTCGGGCTGTTGGAGGAGGTCTGTTCGCACCCTTCGCTCGACTAGAATTGGTACATGCCTGGCCTGGCTACAGGCCCGACGGTAACAGTTAGCTAAGACCCAGAGTTTGAATTTGTTTTGTTTGGAGCGGATCAGCATCTCCAAGGCAAGAGAACAGACGTGGGAGGGAGGGAGGAAGAGATGGGACCCGGGGTTTCTCACCTCCGCCGGCGCGGAAGGAGGGCAGTTGCCCGGCTCGCGGGTGCCTTAACTTCTTTCTGAGGCCCACGCGCAGTTTTCTTCGGCTCTCAGGCCTACCCACCAACTGCCGTGCGCCGCGGCGTATCCCGGCAACAGGGGCGGGATAGCGGAGGCTCCTCATCCTGAGTGACCAATCCTCCGCCTCAGCCCTTGGTTACACGCGGAGCTCTCGCGAGAATTGAGGACGTGTTTGTTTCTTCACCACGCTTCACTGCTTTTTGGAAAAAGTGGAAAACAGCGGGGCGGCTAGAAAACAAACATTTTATGTGAATGTTTGATTTTCTTGATAATCAGAGCAACCTCCGTGTGCCTTACTTGAAGTAACTCTAGCGAGTTTTGCTGTGTCCCTATGTAACCTCACGTCGGCTAACGTTGTTAACAGGTTACATTTCAAGTTATTAAGTGGTAGGCAGCATTGTGCAATTTTCTAAACTCCTAATTTGTGGTAGTTTTCCTTCCTATTAGGACGGCATAGCGTACACAACGCATCATGAAGTATGGATGCGATTCTGGCACCAACTGTTCCGTTCCTCCTTTCACCAGAAGCTTTGCGTCTTTAAGCTTCCTTTCATTAGAATTTCGATCCAAGTTTGTGGGGAAGACTGAATTCAATGGAAAGTGTCCTTTTTTTTTTTTTTTAATTTAAGAACTACTTCACCTCAAATCCCACTTCTCTAATAAAATAACTTTTACTGTATGTTTCCTTCCAATCTTCATTGATACAGCTTAAATGTGATTGCATATGTATTGGGATTTTAACATTATTTTACACATTATTTCCAACTTGCCTGCCTTCAGGAGTTAAAAATCAATACAGTACAAAATGAGATAATGTCATGTGGCTGAATTCTCCCTTAGTTTGTGAAACATTTTCATGTAATTATCTCATTTGAGCTCACCCTATTTGCAGTGGCCATTTGTCATCCTTTTGGCAGAGTTTCTCCCTTACCCTGCCCCCAACACCCTTACAGGAACTGAAAGTGACAGATACTGGCTTTCCTAGTCTTCCTTATTACTGGGACATGAGTATTATTGCTTGCTAGACTCTCCAATCTAATTTGGTGGACTCAACTCAAACTTGAATGACAACCAGAAGCAGGACTTCAGAGAGTCTGTTGAAGTAAGGGTGACAGCCACAGTAACTACATCGTTTCCGAGACTGCAATGTTCTATCACCAGCAACCAATGTCCAGCATCAGCGTGTTGTTGCAAGCTGCAGTGTTAGGTACTCAGAGGCTTTATTGGGAGGAGAACCTCTAGCTTGTTTCTTCAGCTTCTGGGAGAGTCTGTGAGCTTCTTAATGTCCTTTAATAAATTCATTTTCAGCTTTTATATCATTTATAGATGATTTCTGTTTCTTGCACTTAAGGACCCTGACAGATATTAACAGTTGAAATTGGCAGGACAGATACTATTATCCAAGCTTTAAAGAGATTAAATAATTTGCTTAAGCTCATTTAGGTAGTAAGTATTGATCCCTGTCCCCATTTCTTTTTCATGATGAAAAAGGAATAGAGAATAGGAATACATCTCACTTATTTGCCTCTGAGCTTCCTTAGAGTAGGCACCATATCTTATTTGACTTCGGATCATTATGTATTAGGTTCTGTTGCTTTTAAGGTTATATCAAATTGGAATTAGGTTATATCAAGTTGTAATTTGGTTAGTAATTACGTTATGTCAAATTTTAAGTTTATTGTAAGACTACTTGTGTTTTAAGTTCCTTTCTGTCTCTAGTCCTTTTCACTGCAATTCTCTCTTCCTGGAATCTTTGTCCCTCTGCTTTTCACTGTCCAAAGTCCTGTTCATCATTCAGGTCTTAACCCAAATGTCTTTTATTAGAGAGGTCTTCTCTGCCAGTCCATACTAGATTAGTGCTCCAACTCCTTCTGGCCCCCCACCTCATTATATGTCCTCAGTGCACCCTTTACTATTCCTATCTGTTAAAAGGTAAACTTTGGCACATTAAAATTTTAAAGAGCTTATTTGAACAGACAGCAATTCATGAATTAGGCAGCTCCAAATCATAAGTGGTTTGAGGCTCCCCCAGAGGTAGTTGAAAGCTTTCAGAGAGTAAATGCAGAGCACAGCAAAGAAATTATTTGATTGGTTAAAGTTTGAGCAGTTGCCTTATTTGGACTGTTCTTGTGGGAAGTTCAAGATGATATAACTGATGACTAGTTGGCCACTTGTGATTCCGTTTTAAGTTTCAGTTTCCTCATGTAGGAACTCAGTGCATCAGAGTGACTTCAGTCTAATGGCCTCCAATTTAATTATTTTAACAGTACATATCACTCATTATAACTTGCAGTTATATATTTATTTTTGTTGTCAAAGATAACAAACCCTGACAGTAGGGACACATTTTTATCCATAATTTACTACTGCAATAGGGAAAATAGTCCAATGTGAAAGGAATTCAACCTTGATTTGTACAGCAGTGACTGGATGTTTTAAAGGGAGAATGAGGGAGTAGGGAAGGGAGCAAGTGGGTACTCAGTAGAGTCAAGGGCAATAAGGCCTAATGAAGAGGATACCACTTGGTACTGAATATGGCCAGTTATGCTTATGTAGCCCAGGGTGCACAGAAGAAAAATGTTAACAAAATAACTCAAAAATGTCTTTGTAGGATGTTTGTAGGTTTTTTAAGAAAATAAACTTTTTGGCCAGGTGTGGTGGCTCATGCCTCTAATCCCAACACTTTGGGAGGACAAGGCAGGAGGGTCACTAAGGCCAGGAGTTCAAGACCGGCCTGGGCAACATAGTGAGACCCCCCTACAAAAAATGAAAACAAAAATGAATCTTAAAAAAGAAAAGAAACTTTGAGGAGTGACATCATTAAGTTATTCTACTGTAAAATAGAGAAAAGTTAGTGAACTTACTAGTGAATATGTACATCAACTGAAATAAGATTTTGGATACACTGGTAGGAGTGTCTATTGAAAGAAGATGGCTATAGAAATCCAAATGCACATGTCCTTTGACCCAGTAACTCCACTTCTAGGAAGTGAGCATATATTCACACTGAATTTATACATATAAATGACATATGCTGATGTCCAAGGTTATTTATTTGAGCAGTGTTTGTTACAGAGAAAGATTAGGAAAAAAATCAAACAACACTGAATTAATAATGCTACAGTCATAAAATCACATAAAATTTGGCCATCTATAAAAAAGAATGCTCCTTGTATACTGATATTGCAGAGGCTGACTAGGAACCCCAGAGTTAGTATAAAAATATTATTTTAACCTGAAGGCATTTGATGAAGGGGGAAAAAAGCCTTCTCAGAGAGTTCCTTATCTGACTGAAAGCAAAATTTCTGGGGAATGATGCTACCATAAATACCCTAACTTATGGCCCGGAAGAACACCACTCCTAACTGTATAGATGAACGTGAACACAAACTTTCTTATTTGTTCTCCTAAAAGTCAATGTTTCTATTTTTTTCCCTGTAAAAGCTGTTTCTCCCCCACCATTTTCCCTACTAAGTTAGTTATATAAGCCTTTAACTTTAATCATTTGACTAGTCAGCTGCTGCTTTTGTTGGCTGTTTTATGCATAAGAAATTGATATTTTTCTCCTGTTAGTCTGTCCTTTTTCAGTTTAACTCATAGGCCCTTGAATAGTGAACATGACAGGGTAGAGGAAAAGCTTTCTTCTTCCCATACAATATGGAGAGTTTTCCAAGATATATAAAGTAAGGTGAGTAAGTATTCAATGTTAACATTTTCTTGCATCTGTATAAACAATCTTTGGGAAGAACACAAGAAACTGATAAGCCTCCAGAGAGGAAAACTGGGTGGTTAGGGTTTGAAAATGTGCATCCTTTACGTCTCCTTTAAACCAAGGAATGCATTATTATTACTTTTTAAAAATAAACTTTCAGCCAGGCACAGTGGCTCACGCCTGTAATCCCAGCACTTTGGGAGGCCTAGGCAGGCGGATCACCTGAGGTCAAGAGTTCGAGACCAGCCTGGCCAACATGGTGAAACCCCGTCTCTACTAAAAATACAAAAATTAGCCGGGCATGGTGACAGACGCCTGTAATCCCAGCTACTCGGGAGGCTGAAGCAGGAGAATTGCTTGAACCCTAGAGGCAGAGGCTGCAGTGAGCCAAGATCGCGCCATTGCACTCCAGCTTGCGGACAAGAGTAAGACTTCGTCTCAAAAAAAAGAAAAAAGTTAAAAAAAATTAAACTTTCAATAAGGGGACGATAAAAATCATAATGAATATTCACATTAGCCATCTTTTAATGAATTATGCAATTATCTAGATAATATTTCAAAGCATATGAAAACAAAGGAAAAAGTGTCCTTAAATGTTTAACAAAAAAACTCACTAAAAGCCAAGAAAAAAGCTTACTAAATGTATTGGCACTAGAAGAATGTTTTTCTCCTCTTTGGGCACCAAAAGCTTGAAAACAATTATCTTTTGGGAAATTGAAATGTATTAGCTTTGAAACATTTTCTATAATGTTCCACAGTACTGGCAAGACAAATGTGATTTAGAAGCTGATAACCATCCTTAAAGATGAAGTTCATATTTCACTTGTTTTTTTTTTTTTGAGAGAGTCTTGCTGTTTCACCCAGGCTGGAGTGGAGTGGAGCTATCTAGGCTCACTGCAACCTCTGCCTCCCAGGTTCAAGTGATTCTCTTGCCTCAGGCTCCCGAGTAGCTGAGACTACAGGCGCATGCCACCACGCCCGGCTAATTTTTTGTATTTTAGTAGAGACGGGGTTTCACTGTGTTGCCCAGGCTGGTTGTGAACTCCTGAGTTCAGGCAATCCACCCGCCTCAGTCTCCCAAAGTGGCAGTATTACAGGCGTGAGCCATTGCACCCAGCCCATATTTCACATTTTATGGGTTTTTTTCTTATATATATGCACTTTGTTTTTTCAACATTCCCCTTATGGGGGACATATTTGTAGCCTCAATTTTCTAAGATCTGTACATGTAAAATTTCTATCATTTTCCAATGCATTTTAATATTTTATTTCATGTATGTATTGTGCTATACTAGCCCAAAGTTTTGGCACCAGAGTCTATGTGTCGAATTCTAGTTAAAAAAAAAATGCTAAACAATATTCTGTCACCATCACTTTCACACACAAGCCAAATACCATCCCTGTTACAATTCCTTTCTTTAGTTTGCCTGGGTTTTCCTACTAAGTTGCCAGCCCTCAACCATATTGACCCCAACTTCATTCCTGTATAATCTGCATTAATGCTGTTCTTCAGTGCATTGAGGGCTTTTAAAATTAAATTTTAATGAAAACATCATATTGAGAACATAAACTGTGATGTTTACCTCAATTTACACAAACTGTGATGTTTAGTCCAGCTACCCAACTATTCCATGCATTTTCTCTGAGAGAACTACTGTCATTACGGACATTTTTCCTTCATGCCTTCAGGCATATGGGAGGGGGATCCAGAATTGTTATTTGTATGCAGACAGTTGAAATAAACGATTTGTTTTAAACCTTTGAACTGCTAAACACATAAAAACATTATAATTATTTTTAAAGTATCAAGAACCCAATTTAGTGTTCATAGAATTTTGGTCCCAGCTGCACTATGTTCTAGTTATGTGACATTAAAATAGTTATTTCAGTTATTCATTAATTCATAAAGGTAACCAATAACATCTACTGAGCATTAACCTCCTATCAATCTGTTAAAAGACAACACACATTAAAGTATTAAACAGTTCAGTTGAGCAGACAGTGATTCATGAATTGGGCAGCACCAAACCACAAAAATGTCCTACTCCTTCTAGGGGCACTTAAACTACCTTTGCAGAATTATAACTAATGAGAGAAATCTAACATGACTGACTCCATTTTGCTTAAAACCTCACAGGCTAAACTAGTTTTTTGTTGTTGTCGTTTTATTGTTAGTTTGTTTTTTGCTTATTCTAGTGTGGAGGCTAAAATAACTATGCCAGGAATTTGGTTTATAGTTAAACTTTGTGGCAAAGAAAAGTGACCCCCCACCCCAACTCCTTGTATGGAGATTGAATCTACATTCATAAGACAAGATTAGAATTATGGTAGAGGCTTGAACTTTGCTAAAGAATAGACATGCTCAAACAATAACTTGGCATTGTTTGATTAGCTTGCTTTTCTTTCTTTTTTTTTTTTTTTTTGAGACAGAGTCTTGCTCTTTTGCCAGGCTGGAGTGCAGTGGCGCAATCTCGGCTCACTGCAACCTTCCCCTCCCAGGTTCAAGTGATTCTCCTGCCTCAGCCTCCTGAGTAGCTGGGACTACACGCGCGTGCCACCACACCCGGCTAACTTTTTGTATTTTTAGTAGAGACAAGGTTTCACCGTGTTAGCCAGGATGGTCTCGATCTCCTGACCTCGTGATCCACCTGCCTTGGCCTCCCAAAGTGCTGGGATTACAGGCGTGAGCCACCTCACCCAGCCTAATTAGCTTGCTTTTCTATAGAGCCTCCTGCCCTGGAGTCACATAACCAGAGGTCACAAGATTTGTAACTTCGCCAACTACTTCTATAGATAACATCACTATTGTGAAACCTAATTAACTGGTCTTTGAGATATTTTTCAAATTTAGCATTTTGGCAGACCAACAGACACAACCTGGACCTGTGAACCCCACTCCTCAGAAATGACTCAGGTTCATGAAGATAGTTCTGACACACCTGTGATTCATCCCTGACCCAACCAATTAGCATTTCCCATTTCCTAGCCTCCTGCCCACCAACCGATCCTTTAAAAACCTAGTCTCTACATTCCTGGAGGTGGATTTGAGAAATATCTCCCATCCTCCTCATTGGCTGGCCCTGTGATTATACATCTTTCCCTGCTGCAACATTTGTAGTTCTCAGTGCATTGGTTTTTCGGAAGGCAGCAGGCAATTACACAGGGAAATGTGTAATTTCACATTTCCTTGTGTAAAAGAACACGGGGCAATTACAGCATGAGGGGAAAACTTTTATAAGGGGTTGGTGGAAGCAAGACTAACAAAATATACTTACTTGATTGGTTAAAGTGGAAAGTCCTTAGTTAGAGGTTTGTCTGTTTCTGTTAGTTAAGCTTAAGTTTCATTTTACTGTTTACATTGAGTTGGGCTCCAGAGCTGGAGCTATCTCAACCTAATGGCCTCCAAATTAACATTTTTTAAACAAGGCAAATTCTTCATGTGTGAAATGAGAATAATGATACTATCTACCTTGCAGGGTTATTGTGAGAACTAAATGAGAGACTGTGAAAATTGGTAAACTGAATACTATACAAAGTTGAAAAACATTTCCTATTATATAGGAGGCAGTAAATTAGATGGTTAAGATTCATGTAAAATAAAGGTCTTGCTACTAATAAAATGTAGTCCGGTAGAAAAGACAGACATAAAAGAATATATTAGAATGCAGTAAATACTATAGTGACAACAGATAAAACTGCATTGGTTCCCCAGAGGAACTAGAAAAAAACAGAAGATAAACTCGTGTTGAACTATGACAGATGGAGAAAGTGGAATTCTAAGTTTAAAAAAAAAATGCATGTACAAAGAGCATAGAGACATGGAGAGCATACAGCATAATGTTTTCAGGGAATGGTGACAAATTCGAAATGTCTAGAGTAAGAGAGATAACAGAGGGAGATGAATCTAGTAAAACAGATTAGGGAGACTGTGTGAAAGGCCCTATGTAATGCTGTACTATAAGAATGGAAAGCCGGCCAGGCGTGGTGGCTCACGCTTATAATCCAGCACTTTGGAAGGCAGAGGAGGGCAGATTATGAGGTCAAGAGATTGAGACTATTCTGGCCAACATGGTGAAACTCGTTTCTACTAAAAACACAAAATTTAGCTGGGCATGGTGGCGCGCTCCTGTAGTCCCAGCTACTAGGGAGGCTGAGGCAGGAATCGCTTGAACCCGGGAGGCGAGGGTTGCAGTGAGCCGAGATCGCGCCACTGCACTCAGCCTGGCAGCAGAGCGACACTCCGTCTCAAAAAAAAAAAAAAAAAAAAAAAAAAAAAAAGAATGGAAAGCCATCACAGGTTGTCAAACAGAGAAAAAACAATTAAGTGTATATTTCAGAAAGATAATTATATTTTAATGTGTAGGATTGGCTGGAGAGAAGGGGTAGAAAGGCTAGAGAAATGTTGAAATAATTTAAGTAGCACTAATTGGTAGAGATTTCTAACAGATAGCTAGAAATACAGATCTAGAGTTTGGAGAAGACAATATGGGAATACAGCTCTAGAAATAAGCAAAGTAGTAAATAATCCACCCAGGGAGGGGATATGATAGCAAAGAAGAATCAAAAGTCAGCATTTCAAGAATGATCTCCCAAACCAGGGGAAAAGTGATTCCAAACCTAGAGTAGGAGTTTTAGGAAGGGAGAAGTCAGAAAAGTGTGAATTGGGCTTAGCAATTTAGAAAGGTTAGTGGAAAAGTGTAGTTGGATGCGAGAGAATAGCGGATGGGAAGGAAACAAAGTAAGGAGACAGGTCATGTTTACCCTGGCACTCAATAAGGTCTGATAATGACTAGCAAGTAGCACCACGGGTGGGTGGGCGGGGGGGTTGTTCAAAATACGTATCTCAGCTCTAACCCAGACCTACTGAATCAGAATCTACATTTTAACAAGCCGCCAGAGAAAAGTGGTTATACCTTTAAAAAATTGACTTGGACCACCGTATTTATTTGCTAAATTTGACAACAGAGAGGAGGAGATTCAGATAACTTGAAACGGAGGAATAGTTCAATGATTAATAGTTCCCAATTTGGCCTCAAGCTTTCTCGTTTTAATTGAAAAACAAGGTTAACTTGCAAAAACCTCGAGATTCTCAGGGAAAAGCAGTGAGGATGACCTAACAGTAGACATCAAACAACCTCACTCAGCCATTCCGCCATGCCCAGCGCGAAGGACTCAGGTTTAAAATATCCGGATTCGGCGCGCCGGATGTCCACGCCAGCTGGCGCGGCATTATGGGGATTGTAGTCCCGGCCCGCGTCCCGATTTACCACAAACTGTTGGGCCTGGAGTCGGAAGAGACCCGGGTTTGGGAAGGACCCCCGGGTCAGGCGTCCTGGTGGAAAGGCGGGCCTCTTTCTGTCTTCCTCGGCAGGGAGTCCAGAGCCCTGCAGGAAAGCCAGCTCAGCTCTGCATCGGCTTCGGCGGTTGGGACGCACACACTCTGCGTCATGGAGGGCTGAGGCCGATGATGAATTCCGGAGTGCCTGTCAGGCTTGCTGTGTCACTCGGCCCGCTCGGCGCGCCCCTTCCCAGCCGCCCTTCCGTACCGGCTCTCGGGCTCTTCCGGTCTCCGGCCGCCCCTTACCTGCAGGCTCTTCTCCCGCCGCGGCCCGGCGCTCTCCGAGTCGCCCCTGCGGACTGGTCTCGCACAGTGCCTGGGCACCGGGCGCCAGACAGACACTGGCCATGACGAGCGGCGCCACCAGGTACCGGCTGAGCTGCTCGCTCCGGGGCCACGAGCTGGACGTACGGGGCCTGGTGTGCTGCGCCTATCCGCCGGGAGCCTTTGTGTCCGTGTCCCGAGACCGCACCACCCGCCTCTGGGCCCCAGACAGGTGAGCGCTGGGAGTCGGGTTGCCCCGGCTGTGTTGCACGCTTCCCGGAGAGTGGAAGGAGAGTGACCCTTCCCTGTCAGTCCTGCCGTCTCTCTCTCCCCCGAGCCTTCCCTCTGCTCTCCGCTCCCTTCCAATTCTCAGACTACTAGAACTCTGTGTAAGAAACCATCGGGATTTAAGTGGAAAGAGCACAGGGTTGGGGGACCAAAGACCTGCCTTGTTGTGCTAACTTGACCACAGACGAGTCTCCTACCTTTTGGGCCTTCAGTTTTTGGACGATGATCTCCCAAGTTTCTTTTAGACTTGAAAATTTACTGATTCCAGTTGCACCCTCCGAAGTGAGGTAGTTTGAAGGCATCTGAAATGTCCTCTTTTTTTTTTCGAAGAAGATGCTCTGTAGTCTTCTCTAAAATTTAATTTTTGAAGACTTTAGTTCTCAAAAATTGCATTGGTGAATCCTCTTCTCGTCCAGGTTACAATTTTAGTCTGTGGTCTGTGCTGGTCTTGAGGGAGTGAAACCTCTCGGATGTTTTGTTTCTGTGCATGTGCTGTTTCTTGAGGAGAAGGAGCATCCATTGCCTTCAAAGGATTTATCAGAAGGGTTCACGAACCAAAAAAAAAAAAGAAGAAAAAGGTTAGGAATCAGTCCTGATCGAGGTCACGGGTTCAGCCCTGATTTGGCTGGTTGTAACAGGATATTTAAGACCTAGAAGACAGATTGCAGTTCAGAGAAAGAAAAATTGAGGTTAGTTATTTTGTTATTTAGTAGGTCTCCCACTGTTAGAGATTTCAGAATTTGAGTCACCATCCATAAATTCAGTTGATAACTGTTGAGTGCCTCCTCTTTGTTTGGGATACTGGAGAGGAATAAAGACAGACAAGTTGCCAGTGTTTCTGGAGCTTTCTTACAGTCTGATGGGGAAGATAGATTAAAAAACAAGCCAATAAATAATTAAAAACTGGCATGTGAAGAAAACATACAGTTAATTAGGTGGAGAGAGGTATTAAAGGAAGCCTCTCTGAGGAGTTGTTTGTTTAAAGCTGACATTTGAAGCATGAGATGGATGGAGCTGGTCGTGGAAGAGCAAATAGGGAGGATTGAATTGGAAGAGCATTCCAGGCAGCTGGAGGAGCAAACAGGAGGGAATTAGCTGTGAGGTGAGGGCAGGTTTTGAGGCTGGCAAGAGCCAGGTTATGGAGTTTGCAGATGGAAGCCTTCAAATAGTTTCAAGCAGGAAGCAACATGATCTGATTTCCGTGTTGAGAAGTTTCTGCTAGCTGATGGTAGAGAATAGATTGGGAAGGGATAAGTGTAGAATTGGGTTTGCTTGGAGGCTTTTGAAGTAGTGTAATCAACACAAGATGGTCCACTAGACTAGGGATAGTATAGAGCAAATTCCTGTATTGAATTCAATGAGATGATCTCTAAAGATCTAACTCAAAAATTCTATAATATCCAAAACTACTTAGTAATACTAATATGGAACTTTTTGTTTGAGTACAGTTATTAAGTTTTTGCCTTTAAAATTGAATCCAGTAGAAGCATAAGCCCAGTAGAATATAACCATTGCAGTAAGGAGTATAATCAAGGATGCCTGTTTTAATAATGGAATCCTGTCATTAAACTTTTGGGACTGTACTAGTTTGACAAGAGTTTAATCACTGGAGTGGTTGTGTTTACCAGGAACTTGAAGAACTTTGGGCTGAACTGATTCTCTATTTGAAAAGTGATTTTGTTGTTCATTGAACTATTGATTTTTTTTTTTTTTTTTTTTTTTTTTTTTTGAGACAGAGTTTCGCTCTTGTTGCCCAGGCTGGAGTGCAGTGGCACAATCTTGGCTCACTGCAACCTCCGCCTCCGGGGTTCAAGCGATTCCCTTGCCTCAGCCTCCCAAGAAGCTGTGATTACAGGCATGTGCCACCATGCCCGGCTAATTTTGTATTTTTAGTAGAGATGGGGTTTCTCCATGTTGGTCAGGCTGATCTTGAACTCCCGACCTCAGGTGATCTGCCCGCCTTGGCCTCCCACTGTTGGGATTACAGGCGTGAGCCACCACCCCTGGCCGAACTCATGATTTTTTTGTTTTTCTTTTTCAAAATTCATTCCTGTATGTATTTATCTTAACACTGATGAAGAACTTGCATTTTGCCACAGTGTGTGTTAGTGCGTAGTGAGATAAGATTATTTAGTCTCTCATATCCTGCTGGTTAGGTTAGCAAGCTTGTCCATCCTGTGGCCCATGGGTGGCTGTAAGAGTGGCCCAACACAAATTTCATAAACTTTCTTAAAACATTATGAGGCTTTTTTTGTGATTTTTTAAAAATGCTCATCAGCTATTGTAATTATTAGTGTATTTTATGCGTGGCCAAAGACAATTTTTCTTCCAGTGTGGCCCAGGAAAGTCAAAAGATTGGATACCCCAGGGTTAGAGTGTTTCATAGTCATTAGGTGATTAAGCTCTTATTGATGCCAACTGAAGTGTCTCAACCATACGTTTAATGTTGTAAAAGTGTCCTCAAGTCTGACATATTGACAATTTTTATTTCATGATACATGTCTTCTCTTTTGTGTTGCTGTAGCAGAATACCACAGACTGGGTAATTTATAAAGAAAAGAAATTTATTTTTCGTAGTTCTGGATGCTGGGAAGTCCATTATCAAGGTATCGGCATCTTGAGAGGGCCTCTTTGCTGCTGTATCATCCTATGGTGGAAGGGCAGGAGAGCACACAGCAAGAGGCACAGAGGGGCCAAACTTGCTTTTGTAACAAAGCCACTCTCTAACCCAGTCCCGCAATAATGACATTAATCTATTCATGGGGGCAGAACCCTCTTGATCTAATCACCTCTTAAAGGTCCTACTTCTCAACATGGTTGCATTGAAGGTTAAGTTTCCAGCACATGAACTTTGGGGGACACGTTCAGGCCATAATAGAATATTTGTGTGATTTTGTTTTTTTGACACAGGGTCTTGCTTTGTTGCCCAGGCTGGAATGCAATGGCATGATCACTGCCTCGTTGCAGCCTCGACCTTCTGGGCTCAAACAATCCTCCCACCTCAGCCTCTTAAGTAACTGGGACTGCAGGCAAGAACCACTGTGCCCAGCTAATTTTTATTTATTTATTTTTGTAGAGATGAGGGTCTTACTAGATTGCCCAGGCTGGTCTCAAACTCCTGGGCTTAAGCAATCCTCCTGCCTCAGCCTTCCAAAGTGTTGGGATTAAAGGTGTGAACCACCACTCCCAGCTCATAACAGCGTATTAATAGAGTTAATGAAATGCTATAAATGTTTGGAGTGAAGTCATAAATGAAATTTGCTTTCCCATGTAGCCAAGTGGTAAATGAAATTTACCACTGTAAATTTGAATCAGTACCACTGATTCAACTTCAAATTCTTTGTTCATTACTGAATTGCCTCTTACCAAATCTGACCTGGTCTGTCTACGTCTGAAGCAAATGAATTTACCACTGCTTTCCATGTATATTGTTGCTAAGGTTCTAGATCAGGGTAGTAAATGTAGGGATGGACTGGGAATAATGGGGAAAGTTAGTTCTAGGGAGGCAGAAATAGTTCTATTTTAGAGTAGACTAAACCAGGTACCTAGTCTTTCACAAAAGCCCTTTGAAAACCCAGAAAGTCTTTGGACCTTCAGAGTGGAGACATATCTGTTGGTTGGGCATTGAACTGAGCCAGCAACATGCCATTGTTTCAGACTACTTCAGGTCTCTATAAGCTAGCTTCAAGCTAAATTAAATTTCCCAAGTCTGTCGTTGACTTCTGGGTGGGGAGAGATGAGTGAGATAGGACTTCAGCAGCTTTGCCTTTATATTGCCTTGCCTTTTGAAAAACGACCCATGCTTGAAGACACATCTTCAGATATAGGATCTGATTATATTAATCTATATTAATAGATTTTTTAGTTGTAATCTATTAGTTCCTACTGTAGAATATGAGAATTTAGCTCTCTTTCTGCCTTCCACTCACCCCATCACATATGCATCTTTTTCTGTGCCTTTTTTTTTTCTTTGAGACGAGTCTCGCTCTGTCCCCCAGGCCGGAGTGCAGTGGCGCTGTCTCGGCTCACTGCAAGCCCCGCCTCCCGGGTTGACGCCATTCTGCCTTAGCCTCCCGAGTAGCTGGGACTTTAGGCGCCCGCCACGGCGCCCGGCTAATTTTTTGTATTTTTAGTAGAGACGGGGTTTCACAGTGTTAGCCAGGATGGTCTGGATCTCCTGACCTCGTGATCCGCCCGCCTTGGCCTCCCAAAGTGCTCGGATTACAGGCGTGAGCCACCATGCCTGGCCTCTGTGCTCTGACTCTTATAATTTAAGCTGTGGAATAATCTATGATAACTCTTCCTCAACAATTTTATGATCTGCATGTGGCTAATAATTGTTTTATTTTGGTTTTCATTTGCTTAGCTTACTATGTATTTGTCACTGAGTCAACTTCAAATTCTTTGTTCGTTACCGAATCACCTCTTAAGGCATTTAGATACATTGGATATTTTACAATTTCCTCTCCTGACAATGCAAACTTTCTGACCTGGTCTGTCTACCTCTGATGCACAACTAATCCTGGGATTTCCCTTCATTGTTGTTTCCAAAACAACTTTTTTGAACCTCATATGTTGGATTTTTATTGTCAGTATCCTTTAGCTTTCTCTTGGTTGGTTTTCTTCCTTGTTGCCTTATTGGAACATAACCTCTAAGAGCTTCCTGAAATGTAGTGCATCAGTAATAAATGTTTTAAGACCTTGCAAGTCTGCAAGTTATTTTATTTTGCCTTGTTACTGGCATGATAATTTGAATGGTTGTAGCATTCTAATTTTAAAATAATTTTCTTTCAGAATTGTGATGGAATCCATTGTATTTCATCTTCTAGTGTTACTGTTGAGAAGTCTGAAGCCATTCTGATTTCTGAACTATTTTTTTTTTTTTCTTTCTGGAAGCAGTCTACTTCTATCCATTGTTCCAGGCCATTGGCGGGCCCTTTTAATATGAAAACTCATGTCCATAAATTCCGGGAAATGTTCTTCAATTAATTCTTTGGCTGCTTTCTCTTTATTTTTTCTGTCTTCTTTTTTCTGGAACTGTTTTTATTCAGATATTGAACTTGCTTTCTAAATTTCTCTCTTATTTTTTTTTCTTGGCTGTAATCTCTAGCAGGTTGCCTTGACTTTGTGAAATTATGTCCTTGTTTCATGGTTGCAATATCTTATACCTCTAAGGATGATAATGACAATTTAAAAAAATGTTTTAAGGTATTTTCTCCTTAATGGTCTGTTTTCCTCCATATTGGTTTTTTTCTCATCTCTATTTGTTTTGATCACTGTATTTCATGCTGGAGGCTTTCCCCAGATGTCTGGTAATCTTTATTGTGTGCTCAGTGTTATGGGTAGAGAATTAAGAAGCTCCTGGGAGATCTGTGCTCCTGGATGGGGCTTGCTGGTTGTGAGTTTTACTGTTGAGTTATCTGGTAGGGCCATTATATTGGGCTGATCTGCTGCCTAGAGGATAAGGGTGTGGTTTCCAGGGTTTTCTTTTGGTGGTCTTGGGCTCCAGTAGGAATATACACATTCTTCACACTCCCAAGACTCAACTATCCTTATGTCCCCCCATTCAAAGATTTTCTTTTTAAAGAAAAAGCTTCAGACTTTTGCTGAGTACTAGCAGGACAGTTGTCTGGCTGGGTTGTCTAGCTGCACATCCCTCCCCCGCCCCCCGCGTTTTGTTTTTTTTTTTGTCTTAATACCTTAAGTATTTTTTAAAATCAGTTTAAGAAATACTTAATGCTAACCATTTAAAACATTATGCTAGGGACTTGGGAAGACACAAAGAACCTAATCTGGATTCTGCCATTAAGAACTTCACAGACCACTACGGAAGATGCACACAAACATCTATGCTTTGAAGTGTTAAGGGTTACACATAGTGGGTAGATTTAGTGGTTTACATAATACAGATTTTAAAACATGTTCTGTCTTTTGACTTCCTCTGGGCTTATTGATAAAATGGTTTCAAAAGCATTAAAAAACAAAAACAACACCCCCTAAAATGAACAAGTTGAAATTGGTTACTACCAGATATCTTTCTTTGAAGACTTTTTCATAATGCTTCAGATTCTGAAGACTTTCGATTAGTCTTTCTTATCTTAGTTCCTGCCTCTTTGTCCTCACGTCTGGAGGTATATAGTGCTGTTAATTCTTTTCCTCCAGTTTTTTTATTGTGATACAATACACACAACATAAAATTTGCCATCTTAACCATTTTAAACTGTGCAGTTCAATGGTATTAAGTATATTCATAATGTGTAACCATCACCACTGTCCATCTTTTAACTCTTTTTATCTCTTTACACTGAAACTGTACCTGTTTAAGCAATAACTCATTGTCTCCGCCCCCAGACCCTGGCAACCACGATTCTACTTTATGTCTGTATGATTTTGACAGCTCTAAGTTCCACATATAAGTGGGATCATACAGTATTTGTGTTTTTATAACTGGCTTATTTCATTTAGCATAATGTCCTCAAGGTTCTTCCATGTTATAGCATATGTCAGAATTTTCCTCCTTTTTAAGGCTGAATAAAATTTCATGTTTATACCACATTTTGTTTATTCATCCATTGATGGACACTTAGGTTGATGCCACATTTGAGCTATTGTGAATAATACTATGAATATGGTTGTACACATATCTCTTTAAGATCCTGCTTTCATTTCCATTGGGAATATATCCAGAAATGGAATTGCTGAGTCATATGGTAATTTTATTTTTAATTTTTCTAGGAATTGCCATACTTTTTTCTGTAGCAGGTGTCTTTGCTTTCACATAGTATATTCTGTATGTCTGTTAGTTCTAGTTGATTTATTTTGTTAAGTCCTCTTTTTCCTTACATGTTTTCTGTCTGATTATTCTATCCATTATTGAGATTGAGATATTGAAGTCTTCAACTATTATTGTAGAACTATCTATATATCACTTCAATTATGTCAGTTTTTGTTTTATATGTTATGTGCATAAATGTTTATAATTGTTATATCTTCTTGCTGTACCGAAATTTTTATTAATATATAATATCCTTCTTTGTCTCTTGTTTTCTTTTTTTGATTTAAGGTCAGTTTTGTCTAATGTTAATATAGCTGCTCCTGCTTTCTTTTGTTTGCTGTTTTCATGGAATATCCTGTTTCATCCTATCACTTTCAGTATATTTGTGTCTTTGGATCTAAAGTGAGTCTCTTATAAACAGCACCGAGCTGGATTATGTTTTTTAAAATGGTTTCTGCCAATCTTTGTCTTTTGATTGGAGAATTTAATTCATTTACATTGAAAGTAATCACTGATGCCATTTTGCTGTCTGTTTTTTATATGCCTTAAAGTTTGTTTGTTTTTTTTTTGGTCTCTCATCTCCTCCATTACTGTCTTCTTTTGTGTTTAGTTGATTGATTGATTGATTGATTGATTGAATTTATTTTTATCTTTTTTTGAGACGGAGTTTCAGTCTGTGGCCCAGGCTGGAGTGCAGTGGCGCAGTCTCGGCTCACTGCAAGCTCCACCTCTTGGGTTCACGCCATTCTCCTGCCTCAGCCTCCCGAGTAGCTGGGACTACAGGCCCCTGCCACCACACCTGGCTAATTTTTTGTATTTTTAGTAGAGATGGTGTTTCACCGTGTTAGCCAGGATAGTCCCGATCTCCTGACCTTGTGATCCGCCGGCCTCAGCCTCCCAAAGTGCTGGGATTACAGGTGTGAGCCACGGCGCCTGGCCTAGTTTATTGATGTTTAAATTCCTTCCCCATTTCCTTAGTGTATATTCTATTTTTGTGTGTGTTTACCATGGGGATTATATTTAATATCCTAAAGTTGTAATCCTCTAATTTGAATGTATACATTTAACTTCAATAACAAACAAAAATTCTTCTTTATAGCTCCATCTTCACCCCTTTTGGTTGTTGGTGTCACAGAATTACATCTGTATGTACTCTGTGTCCTAAAAACATAAAGTAATAATTATTTTAAACGCCTTAATCTCTGAAATTATGTAGGAAAAATTTGGAGTTACAAACCAAAGTTACAATATCATTAGCTTTTAGGATAATTTTTTAAATGTAATGTTTCTTAAATGACATAGAAATCAAAAGGTGGAGTTATAAACCACAATCGTATTTACCATTATTGAGATCTTTATTTCTTCATATTGCTTCAAGTCTGTCTAGTGTGTTTTCATTTCACTGTGCGAGAAGGCTCCTTTAAGCATTTCTTACAGGGAGGTCTGGTGGCAGCAAACTCCCTCACCATTTTTTGGTTTTGTTTTTAAGAAATGGTGTCTTACTCTTTTGGCCCAGGCGGGCATACAGTGGTACAGTCATAGCTCACTTAAGCCTCAATCTCCCAGGCTCAAGGGATCCTCTCGCCTTAGCCTCCCAAGTAACTGGGACTACAGGTGTGTACTATCACACCTAGCTAATGCTCCAAAAAAATTTTTCAAGATGGGGTTTCGCTATGTTGACCAGGCTGGAATGCAGTGGCTGTTCTTGAGTGTGGTCGCAGCACTCTGCAGCCTCCAACTTCTGGGCTCAAGCAGTTCTCCTATCTCAGTCTCCTGAGGTGCTGGGACTACAGGTGTGTGCTACTGCACTCAGTTTGACCTCCAAAGTTTTTGATGAGAAATCTACTAATTATATTATTGAGGATCCCTTGTATGTGATAAGTTACTTCTTTCTTACTGCTTTCAAGATTCTTTGTATCTGTCTTTCTTAAGTTTGAGTATAATGTGACTTGGTGTGGGTCTCTTTGAATTTATCTTCTTGGAGTTTGTTGAGTTTCTTTGGATGTTTATATTCATGTCTTTCATCAAATTTGGGATGTTTCCAGCCATTATTTCTTCAGATATTCTCTCTGCTTCCTTTCCCCTCTCTCTAGGACTGCCACAATCTGTATGCTGGCCTACCTCATGTTGTTCCACAAGTCCCTTAGGCTCTGTTCATTTTTTTTTTTTTCAGTCTTTTTTTGTGTTCTTCAAACCTGGTAATTTCTACTGTCCTATGTTCAAGTTTGCTAATTATTTCTTCTTGCTTGAATCTGTCTTCAAGTTGTCTAGTGAATAATTTCATTTCAGTTATCATACCTTTCATCTTCATAATTTCTTTTTGGTTTCTTTATAGGTTTTCTGCCTCTTTACTGATACTTCAGTTTGCTTCATGCATAATTTTCTTGACTTTCTCCATCTTCCTTTAGTTCTTTGAGCATGTTTAAAACAGTTGTTTTAAAGTCTCTGTCTAGTAGATCTGCTGCCAGGTCTTTTTCAGGGACAGTGTCTATTGACTTAATTTTTCCTTTGAATGGGCCATACTTTTCTGTTTATTTGTATGCGTGTGATTGTTTTGTTGTTGTTGAAAGTGAACATTTAATCTAATAATATAACTCTAGAAATCATATTCTTCCCCTTTTCCAGGGTTTGCTGTTTTTTGTTATGTTTTTGTGAATTATCTTTTTGTTGTTGTTGTTGTTGAAGGGTGTCTTTGTTTCAAATATCGGGCTAAGATGTAAACTTAGTCTTCTCAGTCTTTTCTGAGCCTGTGCTTTTCCCTGGGCATGCACTTTCACTTTCTAATTTTTTCCATATATGTAGTTCCTTTTGAATATCTTAGTCTTTATTATCTTGCTCCCAGAAGAGGAGAGTGAAGGTGTTAGGGGAATGGACATCAGCCTTTTTTTTTCTTTTTTTGAGAGAAAGTCTTGCTGTTGTCCCCCAGGCTGGAGTGCGATGGCGCAATCTTGGCTCACTGCAACCTTCTCCTCCCGGGTTCAAGCGATTCTTTTGCCTCAGCCTCCCAAGTAGCTGGAATTACAGGCACCTGCCACTACGCCTGGCTAATTTTTGTATTTTTAGTAGAGACGGGGTTTCACCATGTTGGCAAGGCTGGTCTCCAACTCCTGACCTCAGGTGATCTACCCACCTCGGCCTCCCAAAGTGCTAGGATTACACGCGTGAGCCACTGTGCCCGGCCGGGCATCAGCCTTTTAAATCCTCTTGGAAGTCACTTCAGCTCAAGAGATAGAGGCTTGCATCAACGAGGGGGAGGTGCAACAACAATGACTGCCTGCCTCTTTGTTGTTGCTCTGTGATCAAAGCAGCAATCAGTGATCAGAGAACAGATCTCTGATATTTGGAGGACAGGATCCTTTTTGCCCACCCTAGTTCCTACAGCTGTGAGCAAGATTCTCTGGGAACAGATGCATGACTGCCTGCCATGGGGCTAGAAGGATAAGGTGTGGGTAACTGCTACTGTGCCAAGAGCAGGCATTGATCAAAATTAACCTCAATTTACAATCCAAGCCTTCCCCTAGAAGTTGCAAGCTTTCAATTAACTGCAAAGTTTCATAATAGTTACATCAGACAGATTCTGCCAGTGCCATCGTTGTCTAGGTGGGAAAACAGATGCCTGGTGCTTCCGACTCTGCCGACTTCCCAGAATATTCTCTAGTTCTTAAGCCCTTTGTTGGTAAATTGGTTCTTCGGCTGTCCTGCTGCCTGCTAGGACTCAGGTCTCCTAAGGCCCTTACTACTTTTCTGTAAGCTTAAAATATTCAAAGTTGTATTCATGTATTTTTTTTTCATTCTCCTTGGCCTTGTGGGTTTAATTAAGCCTTTATTAAAAAACATAAGTATTTATTGTTTTTAGTGGAATTTGGGAAGGAAGTGAAAATAGATGAGTTTGTTTAGTCTTTATCTGGGAGTCTTTCCTCTTTATGTACACTTGTCTTATCTTCTTCAACTAGACTGCGAACTCTTTGATTTAGCTGAGTCAGGGATATAATTCTTTTTATCCCTCTCAGCAGGTAATTTATTGCTTTCCACATAGTAAATCATAATCTGCTGGTTGAACTTGTTAAGTAAGGCAGTGATGCTAAGTGATTGATACATGTAACAAATTGGTAATCATTTTAATCCCAATGCAATTATTAATGTACTGTGTTCATTGATATATATAATTATATATAACATTATATATTATATAATATTACTGTAGCCATTTATATATTTCTGTATTAGGTGGGGTTTTTTTTGTTTATTTGTTTTAGCTTATCAGTTATCATTAGTGTTAGTATATTTTATGCGTGGCTCAAGACAATTCTTCTTCTTCATTGTGGCCCAGGGAAGGCAAAAGATTTGACACCCCTGTTCTAGCTATGTAGAAACACATACTGTACTATACTACTGGGCTCTAAGTCAATGCTTCATAATGTGAAAAAGTCCTCAGTATATTTAGGTCTTCTTAATAATAAATTTCATTATCTTAATTGCATGTATGTTTCGTTTAACCAGGGATTTCTTAGGGTAACAGTCACTAATGTGTAGAAGTGAAGATGGAGATTGAGAAAAAACCCAGTCATGATTATTTATTGCCCTTTCTTTTTTCCTTGTTCTCTATGTTAACGTATTCTTATCAAAGAAACTCTAAACAAACTTCTCTTAATCTCATGTAATTCTCTATAGTAGTTCATATGAATTATGTAAGGTTCAATTTTAAAACAATAGATTCTTAAGATAGTATATACTCTAAAGTTTGTCTAGACACTAAATGAAAATGAGTGCTTTGACAGTTTATGTCCTAGGCTAAGTCAGGGTACGAATATGTATCTATTAATTATCTTGTCTTTCCAGTCCAAACAGGGGCTTTACAGAAATGCACTGTATGAGTGGCCATTCCAATTTTGTATCTTGTGTGTGCATCATACCCTCAAGTGACATCTACCCTCATGGCCTAATTGCCACCGGTGGAAATGACCACAATATATGCATTTTCTCACTGGACAGTCCAATGCCACTTTATATTCTAAAAGGCCACAAAAATACTGGTGAGTATAATAATGCTTTGGTGTTTTTCTATTTGAAGTTTTATCCCTTTGAAAGTAAAATTTACATATCCATTTTCTCAAGTTTTTATTATATTTTGTTTTACCTATATCTGTGGTTTGGTAATGGAAACACTTTTGGGCTATCTTAGTTCTGTAAAAATTCTGTTACAGATTTGTTGTGATCAGTAAAGGTTGATATGCTTATATATGTAAAAAGTAATCTGTTCAGTTATTGGCCGGGAGCGGTGGCTCACACCTGTAATCCCAGCACTTTGGGAGGGTGAGACAGGCAGATCACTTGAGGCCAGGAGTTCGGACCAGCCTGGAAAACATTGCAAAACCCCGTCTCTACTAAAAATACAAAAATTATCCAGGTGTGGTGATGCCCACCAGTAATCCCAGCTACTCAGGAGGCTGAAGCACGAGAATGGCTAGAACCTGGCAGGCAGAGGTTACAATGAGCCGAGATCCTGCCACTGCACTCCAGCCTGGGTGACAGAGTGGAGACTGTCTCAAAAAAAGAAAAAAAGAAAAAAAAAAAGTGAAGTGTTCAGTAATAAAAGAGGCTATATAATTTGAATATACTTCATGAGTTTGGTTTTTAACTATTTTATGCAATGAATGCATTTCTTCAGGAAACTAAAAGTATTTAATTGAAGACTCAGAGCAGTGTGTTTAGGGCTCTGGTATTATTGAGGAGTATTTAATATATTTGAATATTATTTTCTGTGATTTGTGTATATTCCTGATTCTGTGATAATTCTGGATTTCTATGTGGCTTAACAGTTCTTTATTGTAGAATGACATGCTTAATCGGTGCAGTAAGTGTACTTTTTTTAAAATATAAATGAAATAGTTTGGAACATTTTTCATAAACACTTAAATTCCTTTAAACAATTTGTACAATGTGCCAGGCACCATGGCTCATATGTGTAATCCCAACACTTTGGGAGGCTAAGACGGGAGGATTGCTAGAGGCAAGGAGTTTGAGACCAGCCTGAGCAACATAGGAAGACTCCATCTCTACAAAAAATTAAAAAATTAGCTGGACATGGTGGTGCATGCTTGTAGTCCCAGCTACTCAGGAAGTTGAGGTGAGAAAATTGCTTTAGCCCAGGAGTTGGAGGCTGCAGTGAGCTGTGATCACACCGCCGCTCTCCAGCCTGGGTGATAGAGTGAGACCCTGTCTCTAAAAACAAAAAAATTTTTTTTTTTTTTTTTTTTTTGGAGGCAGAGTCTTGCTCTGTCGCCCAGGCTGGAATGCAGTGGCGTGATCTCGGCTCACTGCAAGTTCCGCCTCCCGGGTTCACGCCATTCTCCTGCCTCAGCCTGCCGAGTACCTGGGACTACAGGCGCCTGCTACAACGCCCGGCTAATTTTTTTGTATTTTTAGTAGAGACGGGGTTTTACCATGTTAGCCAGGATGATCTCGATCTCCTGACCTTGTGATCCGCCCACCTCGGCCTCCCAAATTGCTGGGATTACAGGCGTGAGCCACTGCGCCTGGCCAACAAAAATAGTTTTTTATTTTAAATTATTTTTTAATTTTAATTTTAATTTATTTTGAGACGGAGTCTCGGTCTGTCACCAGGCTGGAGTGCAGTGGTGTGATCTTGTGATCTTGGCTCACTATAGCCTCTGCCTCCCAGGTTGAAGCGATTCTCCTGCCTCAGCCTCCAGAGTAGCTGGGATTACAGGTGCCCACCACCACGCGCAGCTTTTTTATGGTTTTTTTTTGTTTTTTTTTTTTAGACAGAGTCTTGCTCTGTCACCAGGCTGGAGTGCAGTGGCGTGATCTTGGCTCACTGCAACGTCTGCCTCCCGGGTTCAAGCAGTTCTCCTGCCTCAGCCTTCCGAGTATCTGGGACTACAGGCGCGCGCCACCACACCCAGCTAATTTTTGTATTTTTAGTAGAGACAGGGTTTTACCGTGTTGGCCAGGATGGTGTCGATCTCTTGACCTTGTGATCTGCCCAACTTGACTTCCCAAAGTGCTGGGATTACAGGCGTGAGCCACCGTGCCTGGCCCATTTTCGTGTTTTTAGTAGGGATGGGATTTCACCATGTTGGCCAGGCTGGTCTCGAACTCTTGACCTCAGGTGATCCACCCGCCTCAGTCTCCCAAAGTTCTGGGATTATAGGCATGAGCCACTGTGCCCGACCAAAAACAGAAAGAATTTTTTAAATGTTTGTGTGCGTGTATGTGTGTTTGTGTGAGAAGTCTTCAATACAGAGGGATACAGATTTTTAAAATTTTATTATAGAAATCAAATGTACACAAAAGTAGAGATATCTTATTTTTGTTTCATCTTCCCCCTCCTTCCACTACATCATTTTAAAATTTCTGATATTCTACTGTTTCATTTATAAATACATCCTTCATTATGTGGCTCTAAAATAGGGGTTGGCAAACTTTTTCTGTAAAGGATCAGATAGTAAATAAATTTTCTGCCTTTCAGGCCATATGGTTGCTCTGATAACTGCTCAACTCTGCAGTTGTAGTGCACAGCAGCTATAGACAGTAAATAAATGAATGAGCATGTCTGTGTTTCAATAAATCTTCATTTGTGAACACTGAAATTTGAATTTCGTATAATTTTCACGTTAGAAGATTGCCTTTGATTGTTTTTCTCTCAATTACTTCAATACGTAAAAAACATTCTTAGTTTGTTAGGTATACAAATACAGGTGGCTCACCAGCATTAGTTTGTTGACCCTTGTAAAAGATAAGGACACTCTCATCCTCAAAAGAATAACCACAATATTGTTATCACACCTAAAACAAAACAAAAACTAATTTCTTGTCAACTATCCAGTGAATGTTCAAATTTACCCAGTTGTCTCATAAATCTTTTTTTACAGTTCATTTGAATTATGACCCAAAAAAGGTCCACATCTGTTTTGTTTGTTTGTTTGTTTGTTTTGTTTGTTTGTTTTGGAGATGGAGTCTCACTCTTTTGCCCAGCCTGGAGTGCAGTGGTGCAATCTTCAGCTCACTGTAACCTCTGCCTCCTGGATTCAAGTGATTCTCCTGCCTCTGCCTCCCAAGTAGCTGGGATTACAGGTGCCCACCACCATGCCCAGCTAAGTTTTTTGTAGTTTTAGTAGAGATGGGGTTTCACCATGTTGTCCAGGCTGGTCTCAAACTCCTGACCTCTGGTGATCCATGTTATCCAGGCTGGTCTCTAACTCCTAAACTCTGGTGGTCTGCCTGCCTCAGCCTTCCAAAGTGCTGGGATTACAGGCATGAGCCACCGTGCCCAGCCCTACATCTTTCAATCTGTCAGTTTCTTTCTTTTTTTCTTGTTGCTTAAAACCAGATTATTTTAGCTGTAGAATTTCCCACAATCTCAATTTTACTGGTTAAAGCCTTGTTTCCTTTAATGTGTTCTTCAGTCACCTATATTTCTTGTAAGCTGTTAGATAGATCTAGTAGCTTTATCAGGTTCAGATTCAAGTTTTTGGCAACAGTATAGGTGGTATTCTGTATTTTCTATTGTATCACATCAGGAAGCACACAATATCTTTTTGTGATATTAAGATTGATCAGTGGGTTCAAGTATTGTATCTTTCTTTCATTATAAAGTTCCCATCAGCCTTTCACATAATGGTAATTTTTAGCAGCTACTGATAATCATTGCCTAGATTCAATATTTTATTAAGGTTTACAAAATGATTGTACTGTAATTCTAATATTATTTCTGCATTTGATCGCCAAGACTTTTCTGTATAGATCTTTCCACATCAACTGGTTACCATGTGGGACTTTTATACAGAAAAGACAGAATAAATGCTTTCCTTGACCCTTCTCCCAATTTATTTACTGGTTTTCAGAAGGAGTTGTTTCCTGAATATCTTTTTTTTTTTCTTTTTCAGTTCTCAAATTGTTCCATATCTGGCCATTGGAAACCTCTTTAAATTGGCTCCTGTCACCTTTTTATAAGACCTTCAGTAGTCTTCCTTGCTTTATTACAGAATGTTCTAGGTTGAGTTTGTACATTTCTTGCTCTAGACCTCAACCAGCACTTTTGCCAAGAAGTCCTGTTTTTTTTTTTTTTCTTTTACTGGGAAATGGTATTTTATCCAATTATATTATACTGATTTGTGGAAGAATGTAAAGAGCACCCAAGTTACAACTATTAAGATCTCAGACTGGGCATGGTGGTGCATGCCTGTAATCCCAGCACTTTGGGAGGCCGAGGCGGGTGGATCACTTGAAGTCAGGAGTTCATGACCAGCCTGACTAACATGGTGAAACCCTGTCTCTACTAAATACAAAAAAATTAGCCGGGCATGGTGGCGCATGCCTGTAATCCAAGCTACGTGGGAGGTTGTGACAGGAGAATCACTTGTGCCTCGGAAGCGGAGGTTGCAGTGAGCCAAGATTGCACCATTGCACTCCAGCCTGGGCAACAAGAGCAAAACTCCCATCTCAAAAAAAAAATAAAAAATCTCAGTGATGTAACATATGAGTATTTCTCATTAACCCTGCATGTTCAACATGGATTAATAAAGGGACTCTGTTCATCAGATTTTCTCAGGGACCCAGGCTAATGGGGCTTTCTCTCCACACATGCTTCAGTAGTTGTTGGAGCAGTCAAAGGGCAACATGGTTAATAAGGCACTGGTTGGTTGGGCGCAGTGGCTCATGCCTGTAATCCCAGCACTTGGGAGGCCAAGGCGGGCGGATCATAAGGTCAGGAGATCGAGACCATCCTAGCTAACACGGTGAAACCCCATCTCTACTAAAATACAAAAAAATTATCTGGGCGTGGTGGCGGGCGCCTGTGGTCCCAGCCACTCGGGAGTCTGAGGCAGGAGAATGGCGTGAACCCGGGAGGCAGAGCTTGCAGTGAGCCGAGATCACACAGCTGCACTCCAGCCTGGGCGACAGAGCGAGACTCTGTCTCAAAAAAAAAAATAATAATAGTAATAATAAGGCACTGGCTTTTAAAAGCATGTGCCTTCCTTGAATGTCACAGTAGTAGAGAATTAAAAAAATCAATTTTAAAAAAACACCAAAAACATGTGTCTGACTGAAAGTGTCAGCTACCGTTTTGTCTGGTGACTAATGCAAGTATCATGGCTATGCCTAACTTCAAATGGAGGAGGAAAGTACCATTCTCCCATGTGTCCAAAAAGGGAGAGTTACCACAGCATGGTTTCTGGTCATCAATGATTCAGCTTCATCAAACAATCCAAAAGTCTCCTCTGAGTGATGCTAAGTATTCTAAACATCAGGGAGGTGATGCTTATAAGTAAGCTGTCACCCATACCCAATATACAATTATGGAAAAGGAATAGGATAATCAGAGCAAACACTCATTCAGAAGAGGAAGCAGTGCAAGACAACAGTTTTTGATCTAGAGCCATTCTGAAATCCAAATAAGTAGCTGTCTCAAGGATCCTCAGCTCAGGGTAGAGAGACTTTTGTGATTGCTTCCTTCTGGTCTAGGAAAAAGGTTTCCCAATCCAAGGTTCTTTATGGCTGTGCTTCAACCCCCAATGATATTCTTCTTTCCTAAGATAATTTTTCTTTTTTTTTCTTTTATCTTTTGAGAGAGGGTCTCACTTTCTTGGTCATACCAGAATGCAGTGCTGCTCTCACAGGTCACTGCAGCCTTGGCCTCCCATGCTCAAACAATTCTCTTACTGGGACGACAGGCGCGTGCCACCATGTCTGACTAATTTAAAATTTTTTTTTTAGAGCCGGAGTCTCACTGTATTGCCCCAGGCTGGTCTCAAACTCCTGAGCTCAATTCAAAATGCTAGGATTACAGTCATCAGCCACTCCACCTGGCTAATTTTTCTTTTCTTTCTTTTTTTTTAAAGACAGAATCTTGCTGTGTCACCCAGGCATAAAGTGCAGTGGTATATGATCACAGCTCACTGCAACCTCTGTGCCCTGGGCTCAAGCAATCCTCCCACCTCAGCCTTCCAAGTAGCTGGGAACACAGGCGCATACCGCCACACCCAGCTATTTTTTTGTATTTTTAGTAGAGATGAGGTCTCTACACATTGCCCAGGCTGGTCTCTAACTCCTGAGCTCAAGCAGTCCGCCTGCCTTGGCCTCCCAAAGTGCACAGATTACAGGTGTGAGCCACTGTGCCTGGCATAATTTTTCATATTTGTAATTTTTAGCCTGCATAATTTTACATCAAGAAAGTAAGACATTTAATTAACCACTTCCTTACTTTTGGACATTGAGCTTGGCTGCAGGTTTTATGGTCACTGTCATGAAAGCAGCCTTAAATATTTATATAAACAGTGTTTCAAAATCATTTACATTATCTCCCTATTATGATTTGTTAAAGCTGGAAGGATTGTGTAGCTCACTTAAGTTCCGCTCCCTCGTTTCACAGACAAGGAATCTGATTTTGAGTAATATTTCTGCAGTTACGTGGCTTGTAAGTGGCACAGCTAGGCCTTGCGCCCAGGCAGTCTGGCACCAGAGTCTGCTCTTGACCACTGTACTCTTATGCGTCTCTGCTGAATTGAGCCTTAGTTAGCTAAGATACTGCCACTTCAAAAAGTGTTTTTAAAATTGGAATGCTTTAGTAACTTTCAATGTTGAGCATTTTTCTGTATGAAAATGTTATCCAATGATGTTTTTTCCTTAGTTTGTAGTCTATCATCTGGAAAATTTGGGACATTACTTAGTGGTTCATGGGACACCACTGCTAAAGTCTGGCTGAATGACAAGTGCATGATGACCTTGCAGGTACAGTAGTTCTGTGTAAATATTCTAAAGAATAATTAAGTTGAATGATTCTGTGGCAACTTAAATTGATACTCATTTTACTCACAGGGTCATACAGCTGCAGTGTGGGCGGTAAAGATCTTACCTGAACAGGGCTTAATGTTGACTGGATCAGCAGACAAGACTGTTAAACTGTGGAAGGCTGGAAGATGTGAGAGGACTTTTTCAGGTAAGATCAGGGTAGACAAGTTTTATAATATCATTGCTTTTTATTTGCTCAGATTTTTTTTCTCAGAAGTTTAAAAGCATGAAAATATTTGAAAAACATTAGTATATTTAAGCTATTAATTTCAGTTAATGTAATTTTTCTGATGAGTTAATATCTAATACATTTAAAAAGATAATGAAACCTCTCATAAAACAGCCAAATGTAGACTGATAAATAGCTGTCTGATAAGCTATATATAATATGTGTATGTGCTTCTGCATATATGTATGTAATTTTTGGTATATAGTTATATTTTTGGTTGTCATTTTAATACTTTTAGCCTGAAACTTCTAAACATAAGCCTTACTGATGGTCAGTCAGCAGTGTTATCTTCATATATGGAAGAAATCATTATTAGTGTCTTTATATTGAAGCACATTGTTTATAACGAATTTCAAGCTTTGTTTATGTTGTGGTTTATGGTGAGTATTCTTTTTAAACCCCAGCTATTAAATAATGCCAATACTGATGCATCTGCTATCTAATAGTAATATCACTGATCTATTTGTAGGGTACTTAAATATTTACTGTTAATTTTAATTGGTGTTGTTTTTCCTTTTTGAATTTTTTCCTTAAAAGTTGGTTAACTACCCTAGATAATATGCAAGAAGTCCCTTTGTACAGATAAAAGTATCTTTTGGCTGGGCGCAGTGACTCACACCTGTAATCCCAGCCTTTTGGGAGGCTGAGGTGGGTGGATCACTTGGGGCCATGAGTTCGAGACCAGCCTGGCCAACATGGTGAAACCCTGTCTCTATTAAAAATACAAAAAAAATTAGCCAGGAGTGGTGATGCACACCTGTAATCCCAGCTATTCGGGAGGCTGAGGCACAAGAATCTCTTGAACCCTGGAGGCACAGGTTGCAGTGAGCAGAGATAGTGCCAGTGCACTCCAGCTTGGGCCACAAAGTGAGACTCCATCTCAAAAAAAAAAAAAAGAAAGAAAAACAAAAAAAGTATCTTTTGATGGAAAGTGGATGATGACTAAACATCCTTCTGTTTCTGCTTCAGTATATAGTCTGTATATATGTATCAAGTCATTATTAATCTGTGATAGCTACTCTTAAGTCAACAAATACTGAACATAGGAAATCTGACTTCACAAGCTTCAGAGAATGTTTTGTTCTTAAATTTATGGGCTGCTCTTTGTTATATATTTCTTTTATATTTGAATATTATATATTTTATAAATTACTCTTGTTATTGGGGAAGAAAAATTAAAAATGAATTTTCAGGTGAAAACGAATTATTGGGGTCAAAATACTATTTCTGGAGGTTTTTGGAGAAGATAGGATGAATGTAAAATAACTTCCGAAGACTGGTGATAAAAAAATATTGCTAAACCTTAAATACAAATTCTGGTTATCAGGCTTTCAACAGAAAAAAAGATTTCTCTGACTTGAAAATTAATTTTTACTACTCACTGATATGTTTCATAATGTTAGTAAAATGTATAGAGCCATCAGCCAAATTATCAGTTTTATTGATTTGCATTATTGTTTTTTAATGCAGGGCATGAAGACTGTGTAAGAGGTTTGGCAATTTTGAGTGAAACAGAATTTCTTTCCTGTGCAAATGATGCTAGTATTAGAAGGTGGCAAATCACTGGCGAGTGTCTTGAAGTATATTATGGACATACAAATTATATTTATAGCATATCCGTTTTTCCAAATTGTAGAGGTAAGATGATTTTATGCTATTTATTTAATGTTTTGTATTGAGCATTATTCCATCCCATTTGTGAGATGGAGGGAGGAGAGCTGATTACTTAATTTACTATCTATGACTCGAATAATTTAGTAAATTTATTTCATTAAGTATCTTTCTCCTGTTTACAAAGAAGAAAATTGTATGGCCATCTTTATATTAATTCAGATTTATGTTGTGCTGTAAAAAGTTCCTGGGTATCTGAAGAAACACTTTGTAAGATGTGACATGATTAAAAAATGTGATTTTGAAGTTGTATATGTTGTAAGTGACAAACATATGAAATTTAAAACTGTAATTTTGAAAGTCTCTGGGTTTCAAAAAGTCAGTGTATCTAGAAAGATGGTATGTATAAATGTACTTAATTTTATTCAAACTAATACTTCCTATATTCATTAATTTTAGACTTTGTGACAACAGCAGAGGACAGATCTCTGAGAATCTGGAAACATGGGGAATGTGCTCAAACTATCCGACTTCCAGCTCAGTCTATATGGTGCTGCTGTGTGCTCGACAATGGTGACATTGTGGTTGGTGCGAGGTATTTATATTCTAGTCAATCATTAAATGTTATATGTCTAGGCCTTCAGTAGGAACTAGAGTGTACAGAGATAAGCCATAAGGAATTTCAGGTGACTTGAGGAGACTATATGGACACTTCAATTACTAAACAAAACAGTAGTAGATATTATAGCTTTCATACTAAGTGATGCATGATATACCAGTATTGTACTGCAATTGTGCAGTCAATGATGCATGATATACCAGTATTGTACTGCAATTGTGCAGTCAAGATATTGACTACAAAAGAAGTTAGAGAAGGTAGAGATTGGTGTGGGAAAACTTCCTGTAGAAGAAGAAATTTGAATTGGGTTTTGAAAGATTATGAGTGAGAAAAGATACGCAAATTTTTGTCAAAGCTAAGAGTATAAGTTTCCTTCATGAGAATGAATGCAGCATGCATAGGAAGTGAAGGAAAATGGTGGAGTACTAATGCTGGGATAATAGGTACAATGGGGCTTAACTGTGGAGAACCTTTAGTGCTTTCATGCCAGGCATTTTTTAGATTCATTGCTTGGGGTTGAAGGGTTGTAGTTCTTGAGCAAGAAATAGGATTGAAGCAGAATTTATGAATTACTAAATATGTAGATTGGATTTAACTGCTGGTGACAATGGACAGGAAAGTAAATTAGAAAGCAAGTACAGAAGGAGTGTGAAGTTATAAGACATTGGCCCCACAATGCTAATGGGTAGGAAATAAGTAAATGAGTTAATCCAGAAGGAAAACAATCAGAAAAAGGAAGAAAGAAAAGGATAAAGCTTCAAACTGTTAGTGATTGGAAGTCTTCATTAATAAAAATGGAGAAGTGGGAGAATTGGTTGG
Source organism: Gorilla gorilla gorilla (assembly GCF_029281585.2). Lineage (NCBI taxonomy): Eukaryota > Metazoa > Chordata > Mammalia > Primates > Hominidae > Gorilla > Gorilla gorilla. The sequence goes on from NC_073237.2 coordinate 37,502,995, forward strand.
GTACAGAAGGTGATGACCGTGGCCTTAGACTTCCTGAGGTCTGCAGTGGTGGTGAGCCACACTCATGCCAGTGGATCATGGTCATTTGAACTGGAGCTTAGTATAAGAACTGAGGCTAAGATAAAGATTTCGGATTTCGCAAAGCTTCCAAAAGCAAACCATTGAACACCATTCTCTGAGGGAAGAAATACAGGGGAGGAACAGAAGACTAAGAACTAAGTTTTATGATATACCATTAGTAGAGAAAAAGAAGTTAGTAGGTTAAACAGAACAAAGGAATTCAAATGTTGAAATTTCTGGGAGACAGAAAAGGAGAGATTTTGGAGGGAGATTGTCATCAGTGTCAAAAGTGTTTGAGGAGTCAAGGAATGGAAAGTTTGAAAAGCATTTGGATTTGGTTTGAAAGATGTTATTAGTGACTTTTGGCATCAATCACATTTTGAATAGAAAATGATAGAAAAAAAGGCAAATAAGAGGAAATAAAGGGTTGGAGGAGATGGACGAAGGATCATAGACTACTCTATAATGCTACTCTAGCATTGAAAGCAATAAGAAGGCCAGCTGCTGTGGCTCACACTTGTAATCCCAGCACTTTGGTAGGTCCAGGTGGGAGGATCGCTTGAGCTCAGGAGTTCGAGACTATCCTGGGTGAGCTACCGAGACCCTGTCTCCATACAAAAAAAATCTTTAATTAGCTGGGCATGGTGGCATGCATTTGTAGTCCCAGCTGCTCAGGAGGCTGAGGTGGGAGGATTGCTTGTGCCCGGGAATTTGAGGTTGCAGTGAGCTGTGATTGCCGCCCCTGCACTCCAGCCTAGGTGACAGAGTTGGACCCTGTCTCAAAGAAAAAGAGAAGAAAAAGAAGGTGACAGCTATAAGGGATAGAGGGTCTAATAAAGTGGGTGTTTTATTTTTTGGCTGGGACAGGGGGTGATTTATAGGCTTAGTTTTTTTCCCTCCTAAGCATATGAAGAAAAACCAGTAGAACGAGTGATGTACATGTTTGTGGATGAATAAGTTAGAAACAGGTTTCCTGTAGAATGGGCCAGGATTAATACAGTTGGAAGTGTCTAATTTGCTTCTCCTATCTCAGAATTTCGAATTAAGAAATCATGGAGATAAAGTAATTTTTCTGAGAAAAGAGGTTAAGGACAGCCATCTAATCCAAACATTAGGCCATTTTTTTTCCTTGATTGAAGTTACATTGCTAGTTACTGGCATAGTAAAGGATGACCATATTTGTCTACTGAACATCTGCTAATTTTAAGCCCTACGTGGGGTCTTTGAGCCCTTTATAAACTGAACTAGCTCACTACCCTTCTCTATATGGTAATAACTAAAAAATATTGACTTTAAAAGTACATACTATAGCTCTAGATTCTTATGATGGTAAATATTTAACTTGGAATTTGTATAAAATACATGTTGCTCTGTTCTTTGTCAATAACTTCTCTATTAAATAGTTGACATAATAGAGAGTAGCATGTGCTGAAGTCAGCACAGTGCTGTAATCAGCAATCAATAACATGCTAATATTTCTCATATTCACAAATACAGATTATTTTTACTATGGATCATTCAGGTGTGATAATGTTAATGTATTATGGCAATGACTTCTAAAATCAGTTTATTTTTCCCTACAGTGATGGCATTATTAGAGTGTTTACAGAATCAGAAGATCGAACAGCAAGTGCTGAAGAAATCAAGGCTTTTGAAAAAGAACTGTCTCACACAACCATTGATTCTAAAACTGGCGATTTAGGGGACATCAGTGCTGAGCAGCTTCCTGGGAGGGAACATCTTAATGAACCTGGTAAGTATTTTATTGTACCTAGTAGAAAAAATTCACCATATTTGGCTTTTGGAACAATTAGAAGAAAAATAAATGTTGTTTTGCTTGTGTTTTAGTGTTACTCATTGCTAGATGCTGATTTTTGAGGATTTTTACTATTACATATAATCACTATGAGAAACTATGTTCTTGCCTCTGTCTCACAGAAGACTTTGAATTAAGCTTCTCATAAACAGGAATTAAAAAATAAATCTCCCAACACGTAGATCATTTACAGTAGACACTCAGAAGGCACTCATTTAATACTTTTTGGTTGATTGGATTCTCTGAGAGGGGTTACAAACTGAATATTAAAATGAGTTTAAATACAAAATTAGCCAGGTGTGATGGGATGCGCTTGTAGTCTCAGCTACTCAGGAGGCTGAGGTGGGAGGATGGTTTGAGCCCAGAAGGTTGAGGCTGCGGTGAGCCGACACCACACCATTGCATTCCAGCCCGGGTGACAGAGTGTGACTCTGTCTCAAAAAAAAAAAAAAAAAAATGAGTTTAAATCAAGCATTGTCTGTGTAATGAGTTGGGAATCATTTGAGTTTGAAATCAGAAGACCGTAGTCATCTCAAATGAAATCTTGGGTTGGATGTATCTCTTGACTGCATTATTATACCAGTGCTTCTCAAAGCTAGATTCATGGACCTCTGGGGATTCTGAGATCCTTTCAGGATGTCCATGAGGTCAAAACTAATTTTTGTAATACTAGATATTATTTGAATTTTGTACATTGTATTAATGTTTGCACTTATGGTGCAAAAACAATGGTGGGTAAAACCACTGGTTCACTAGTATGTAAATCAAGCCAGGGGCTTTAAACCATTCTGGTAAGTTACTATGTTCTACTTGCATGCAGTTGTAGTTTAAAAAAAAAAAAAAAACAATAAAAACAAAAAAAAACAATTTGCCATTAAGCATGTCCTTGATGAGGTATTAATATTAAGAATTATCAGTTTTATTACATTTTGACACATCTTTTTAAATATTCCGGGTGAGAAAACCTAAAGTAGACATAAAGTAAGTCAAAATACTGTGGTGTCTCAAAAGAACATGTGCAGTCATTTGAGTTGCAGGCTAAACTACCAGTTTTTTCATGGAGTGCTATTTTTATTTGAAAGAATGACTATGGTTATTCAGGCTTTAGTATTTGGCAGACGTTTTTTGAAAATGAACAAATTGAGCATGTTCCGTCAAGGAAAATAACTGACAATATGTGTTGCCAAAGATAAAATTCAAGTGTTTGAGTGAAAATTGAAATGTAGGAATAATGTATCTCCACCAGGAACTTAGTAGCTTCCCATTTGTATTGATACTAGTGGTAATAACATTAACAAATGCCATTTTTTAATATTGAATAATAAACTGTATGAATATGCAGAAGATCTGCGTAAGTCATTGAACCATTATTTTCCATATGACTAGTATCTGATACCATCTCAGACATGGGTAAAAGATCCATTCAAAGTACAAGATAGACCAGTGGATTTTAGTATAATAGAGCATAAAAATTCATTGATGTGGTTTCAGATTGTACACTGTAGCCTTTAAAAAGCTAGTATTTCTGGCCTATCCACATTTTCTGAAAAGACTTGTCTTCTCTTTTTCAACTACCTACGTGTGTTAGGCTGGATTTTCTTTTTGTAGTCAACCAAAATAACAAATTGAAACAGATTAAGATGGGGTAAGAGGGGAGATTAAAGTATGATGGACTAGGCCAGAACTGGCATATATCACATCCACCCAGATTCCACTGACCATTACTCAGTAATGTGACATCATGTGACTGCCCAATGCAAGGGGGCTAGAAAATGTAGTCTCTGGCTAGACAACTACAGCTGTATCTAATGGAAGAAGAGCATGATTCTTCGGAGGATGGATAGCTGTCTCCGCCACTGAAGGCCTTGTTGAGAACATGACATTTGTGTAAAGTTGTTAAAGAGGGAAAGGAGCAAATACTGCCAATATCTGTGTGAAGAGTATCATAGGCAGAATAAACAGCTAATGCAAAGGCTCTGTGGCTGAAGTTGGGAGACGAGGGGACAGGGGGAATAGTAGAAAGTAAGGTCATGTAGGATAGTGGGGACAATTTATATTGGGTCTTGTACACTACTCAAGAGTTTAGGCTTTTACCAAGTGAGATGAGAAGCATTGATGGGTTTCAAGCAGAAAAGTGTCAGGACCTACTTAAACTTTTGAAAAAATTCCTGAAGTTGCTGGGTAGAATATACACTGTCGGGGGCCAAGAGCACGGGAAAGAGGCCGTTGAATCAACCCAACTGAGAAATGATGGTGGCTTGGACCAAGGGATGATGATGGAGATATTAAGGAGACAGTTTTCTAGATATATTTTAAAGAATGAGCTGATAGAAGTAGCTGAAGGGGGTGCTGAGAAGTAGCTGAAGGAGCATAGGGGTTGAGAGAAAGGTATCAGGCTTTTCTACTTTTCGGTTTGAGCCACTGGATTAATGGAGAGCCATTTACGGAATGAAATGTGTTAGGAAGTTATATTCACTAATAAAACTTGTTTTATTTTTGATGGGCCAGTTGCTTCCTAGTAGAATCACGTTTTGTTAACCTTCCTTTGATTAATAATATTTCCTTTTAACTGTTATTTTCTTTTGGCCACATTTTTAAATCTTTTATTTGATACAATTTTATTTTGAAACAAAATCCATATTCTCTTATGTGTAAATTTTAATGTTAAGAATTTTCTATTTAAATGTTTTTCAATTTTACACTGCCATTCTACCTTTGATTCTTAAAATTTTTATTTTAAGGTACTAGAGAAGGACAGACTCGTCTAATCAGAGATGGGGAGAAAGTCGAAGCCTATCAGTGGAGTGTTAGTGAAGGGAGGTGGATAAAAATTGGTGATGTTGTTGGCTCATCTGGTGCTAATCAGCAAACATCTGGAAAAGTTTTATATGAAGGGAAAGTATGTCGACTTCTACTTTCTAATTACTATTGTCTTAAATATTAGGCAAATTAAAGGTTTCCTTTGCCCCATAGTGATAAAATTTTCTTTGTTTTGACATTTAAAAATCCATTACTGTGGGAAACTAATCTTTTTTTTCCCTGTCTTGAAATAGATATTTTAAAAGTATCTTTCCATGTAGTGAGAGCTGCATTTGAGAGACAAATTAGCAATTGTCTGTCACGTAGTAGTTTCGATACAAAAGCTGTTCCCAGCCATTTTGGATTGGGAGCTTCTGTGCCACCTTTCATCAAATGCCTCATGCCTGGCTATATTTAACTTGACAAGACATGAGAGACCCTGCAGGGCAGTGCTTAAAATGCCAGCATGTTTTGGTGAGTAGGGCACAGTAACAGCTGATAATTTTGATCTTGATATCAAACCAGTTGGAAACTCTCCTTTGGCTCTAGAATTAATATGTAGTTGTGATCCATCCTTCATCCTCACCCCCATCCTCTAATGAAATACTAATTTTGCATCACATGCAGATGGGGGCTGTTAATCTTTATCTGCCAAAAAGGAAGATTTTAGCACTGCACTTTGGAGAAAGTTTAAGTACTGTAATTATTAAAGAACACATCTGTGTTATGTTGTATATGTCATTAATATATGTGAACAGATAAATTAATAAGCATGTATCTCCTTTTTATATTCCTACTTTAGGAATTTGATTATGTTTTCTCAATTGATGTCAATGAAGGTGGACCATCATATAAATTGCCATATAATACCAGTGATGACCCTTGGTTAACTGCATACAACTTCTTACAGAAGAATGATTTGAATCCTTTGTTTCTGGATCAAGTAGCTAAATTTATTATTGATAACACAAAAGGTCAAATGTTGGGACTTGGGAATCCCAGCTTTTCAGATCCATTTACAGGTAAGTTAGTGTTTATATTGAGTCTTATGTAGTTCCATTAGTGTTGATTGATTTTTTTGGTGTTTTCAAACAGTCATGTGATTAGCTTTTTCAATAAATACCAATATCTACAGCAGGGTTTTACTTTACATTCATATGTTTAAGCCTCAAATGATGTAGTAATTCTGTATTTTACAGAAATAATAGTAAATTGTTGTCTTTCAAAAATACAATCATACTATAATGGAATTTCAGTTATTTAAAACAAAAATAAACTTGTAAGTTCTTTTATATAGTGTTTCTTTTAAAAAATTATATTTTGGCAAAATTTAGTAAATCTTTTTTCACATGAGGCTAAATTGGTCAGTCATGCATCAAATCTAAAAGAACCCTATGGGTAGTTTTAGTTTATATGTGATGTGTATTCTACACGTTCATTTTAAGTTAATTGTTTGTAACATCGTATGCAATATCTCATGTTATAAATGCAGTTAGGTGCTCATACCAGTCTGTAAATTGTAATCCTAGTGGTACTAGTCCAAATTCTGGCCCCTAGGAAGTGGAATCTAATCCTAGTAATATTAACGTGAGTTCTGGAGACTGGTGTAGGAGGAAATAAAATGCCTCCTCTAAATAACATTTTGAGATAGGCACTTTACTGTTAATGTTTTCCTCTCATCATTTCTGACTCAACATTTTTCAGGTGCTAGTGCTCTTCCTTGTTTTACGAGGACTTCGTATTATATTCCTGTCTCAAATCCTTATGTAGATCCACCTTTTCTTCCCTGACAGCTACTCCACATTCCCAAATTATCTCTTCTCATTCTACTTCAAAATTTCATTGCCCATTCATAAAATAAAACTAATGTTACCTGCATGTTGATTTAAATAGAATTATCAGGCCAGGTGTGGTGGCTGACGCCTGTAATCCCAGCACTTTGGGAGGCCAAGGCAGGCAGATCACAAGGTCAGGAGTTCAAGACCAGTCTGGCCAACATAGTGAAACCCTGTCTCTACTAAAAAAAAAAAAAAAAAATACAAAAAATTAGCCAGGTGTGATGGATGTGCGCCTGTAATCCCAGCTCCTTGGGAGACTGAGGCAGGAGAATCACGTGAACCTGGGAGGCAGAGGTGGCAGCGAGCCAAGATCGCACCATTGCACTCCAGCCTGGGCGATAGTGCAAGATTCCGTCTGAAAAAAATTAAGAATTAAAAAAAAAATTATCAAAGTGACTTACTACTGAATTACAGATGATCTGATCCTCCAGATACTTGCACTTAAAAAGAAAATAATTGTTTAGTATGTGGATATTTTTGTTGTTGGAATTTCAGACTGTAGTTCAAGAGTGAACACAGATTGTAGTACTGTGTAAGCTATTTTGCATGTGGGATACAGGAAAGAAATTAAAGCAGCTGACTTTGTCTGGAAATCTAGGAAGCACTTGGCTTGTTTTGCCTTTCTGAGACTCTTAACTTTTTAAGCATCCTTACTGTTTTTTGTTTTTTGTTTTTTTGTTTTTTTTGTGGACAACCTGATTATTTCCCTAGAGGTACTAACAAAACATAGGCACATACGCCACACATTCGTAAATGTATAAATGGAAATCTCTTTCCTTTGTAGTTTTCATCCCCTTTCTAATTCTCTTCTTCAGTAGGTTGTAAGCTTCAGTGGATATAAGCAATTTTGTTCCCTTCTGGATCCCCAGCCCTGAGTCCATTGTTTGACACATGAATTAATGAACCTAGAGCTCTAAATGATTAACATTTAGTGCCTGTGGTTTTGATAACAATAACAACAGCAGGAACTCTTGTGAATTTGTATAGGAACAGGGACAGGAATTGATTGTATGTTTATATATTTAGGTCAGATATTACCTGCAATTCTCTTTTGATATTTGAATTAAGTTTTAATATTTAAGTGCTGGGGCTAAGGTATAATAAAACATTAAAGTTAAGAAAACAAAACTTGGAGAATCATTAAAATTTCAGTTTTTTCCCAGCTGTAAGACTTCTGACTATATTTTCTGTCATTCTATCATGTGAAAGTTTTGCTCTTCTGTTTTTCTCCAAATGTAGGTTCTTCTAAAACAAGCATTGTGCTGTTTGAAAAATTCAGAACTTTGGTGCACTTCTGCCTTTTCTTTATTTTGCATGCGCAGGTGGTGGTCGGTATGTTCCGGGCTCTTCAGGATCTTCTAACACACTACCCACAGCAGATCCTTTTACAGGTGGGATGTAGTTTTGATTCATGTATATTTCTTCACTAAATGTATAGCATCTTGCATTACATGGCTTTACATCTTGGAGATGTCATCCAGTAATTGATAATTCCCTTATCTGCATTTCCAATTTTGATGGATTTCCTTTTCTTTGACTTCTGATTTTTGCTTTTTCCTGGAGTAGTTGTGTAGATTCCCTCGTGACTTTTAAATAGCATATTATTAGAACTCATTGTTTTCTCCAGGGGTCCTTCCCACCAGGAGAGCAGTGTAGTTAAGAACATAGGTTTTAGAATCAGACAAACCTTGGTTCAAAATTGGGCTCTACCACTTACTTGCTATGAGAAGTTGGCAAGTTACCTAACCTGTCTGAGCCTATTTTTTTTATCTGTGAAATTAGATAATAGGGGAACCTACCAACCAAGACACAGCATGAGTGCTATCACTGGCGAGATGCTACCAATCACGAGCAGAGAAGGAGCCATGTGAGCCCTGATATTGGATGGAGGAGTACAATCAAGAAGTCTCCCCAGGCATATTTTGACTTAACATGGAAGGAGACATTCCACCCAACTACCCAGGAGTAGTCTTCCTAATCTAAGTTATTAATGTCCTTCTTGAAGCCCTTGAAGTGTTGGTGTATCTCTTCAAAATGAATTTATTTACCAAGGTATGCATGCCTCAGTGTCAACACTACTGGAAAAAGTGCCAGAGTTGGACTTTAAGGCAGCTGAAGAAGTCTCTATTTTCAGAATGGCTTTTGATATCTTGTATAATGCTGTTGTTGGATCTTCAGACAGAGTTCCTCGACAGTATACTCAGTTTGGGAAGAGATCATAGCCTTTAGGTATCCACTGGCCTTGCAGACTGGTACTGTGAGCTATAAAAATGACAACCTACAGTCCTCTCTAAGTCATAGAGATTGGACAAACATACAACGTTAGGTCAGCATCATGAAGTTGTGGATTGCTGTCAGTGAGCTTCCTTTTTCCTGTGAATTCATTGATGGCCCAGATGGAAATGGTTGTACCATGTGCATTGATAACCAGTAAATGAAAATAATTAACTATCACACTAAATGCTGTGATGGCACAGTGGCTGTTAAGGAAGTCTTTGATAACATAATGTGATTTCAAATGGTAGTAAGGATCTGAAGAGTAGATAAGATGGCTTTCTCTTTATCAGCAGTTCAGAAACAGTGATGCCCTGAAACTTAATACCAAGTGAGAATCCAAATCACTTTGGCGGCTTTTTTTCTGGAACAGAAAGAACATATCAAGCTTCAACTAATACCAGCAAAATCAAGAAAACTCCTGGGGCCATTATAACCAGAGCATATCTCACTGTTCCATAATGTCAGTAACTCAGAAGATGCAGTAATTATGTAGATATGCAAGATAGCATACACAATGTCCAAGAGAATTAGGGTATCAGGATAATTGAATACACTTTTGTATAAATATATAACAGCATCTACCATATTGAGGTATGAAAATAAAATAGCATAATATGTGTAAGTGTTAAGCAAAATGCCTGGAGTATATTTAAGCCACGGTATGTATTAGTTGTTGTTGATGATGATGTTTTCCCAACTTTGTCAGTGGCACTGGGGCCAAAAGATTTCCCTATCTGGCTACAACTTAAAGTCAGTCTTAATTCTTCTTTCTTTTCCTTATTAATTTATGCAGTCCTTAAACTGCTAATGTTTATTAGAATGATCTGGGAAGCTTGTTTAAATTACTTATCCCAGGGTTCTATGGCCAAGAGATTCTGATTCACTAGATTAGTGAGGAGGTTAAAACTAAAATTATTCATGCTCTGATCTCTCACCCAAGGATTCTAATTAAATAAATGATCTTGGTGGTAGTTTGATCTTAGATTTTTTTTTTTTTTTGAGTCGGAGTTTTGTTCTTCTTGCCCAGGCTGGAGTGCAATGGTGCGATCTCAGCTCACCACAAACTCTGCCTCCCATGCTCAAGCAATTCTCCTGCCTCAGCCTCCCGAGTAGCCAGGATTACAGGCATGTGCCACCATGCCCAGCTAATTTTGTATTTTTAGTAGAGACAGGGTTTATCCATGTTGGTCAGGCTGGTCTCGAACTCCCGACCTCAGGTGATCCACCCGCCTCAGCCTCCCAAAGTGTTAGGTTTACAGGCATGAGCCACCATGCCCAGTGATCTTATTTTTTAAAGTTCCCCAAGTGTGTCTAAAGTGGAGTCAGTTTGGAGTAACCCTGGGTTATGGGTGGACTCTGGGAATCTGTGTATTGAATCTGTGATTCATTCAGGTGGTCAGAAAAGCATATTTAGAAAAGTGTGAGAGTGTACTTTACCTCTTAACAGCTTAATGCCTTGGGCAAGTTATTCAACCTTCTGCTTCTAAAATATTGTGAATTATAATGGTATCTATATAATACTTTAATGAATATATGCATAGAAGATGATTAACTGGCATATGGTTAAATTTCAACAAATCCATTTATTCTGTGTTTCTCATTATTTTAATTAATCTTACTTTTTTTTTTTGGTTTTGCTTTTTTAATTTTCTTTGGCATTTCTGTATGTTTTGCGCTGGTTGTAACAACTCCTAGAGTATAAATTGAGAGAGGCTAGAACAGTAGCTCATTTTTCTTCTTCCCATAAAGGCTGATCCATTATTCTGAATATCTCCAAATCCTGCTGATTCTCTCTCTATACTTACTCTTTAAGTTTCCTTCTTTCTATTTTCAATAAGACAGCCACAAGTATTATCTATAATAAAATGTGACTGGGCTGTTGTCATAGTATCTCTAACTCTTACCTGAGTCTTTTCCAATTGTCTTATGTGCTAGTTAGTCCCACCCCTTTACTTCAATAGAATAGTGTTCACATTTTATTCTGGAAACTTTTATTTCTCTCCAATCCACTTACATTTTTGTAGTTTACTAAACTTCTACAATTATAATATATAAGGCATGTAATGTTTACTTTGTAGCTAACACTTATGATATGCTCAGGCACTGTTCTAAGCACTTTCCTGTATTAAATTTGTGGCATATTTATTATGTATATAATGACGCCATTGTGAAGTGTGCTTAATAATGGAAACAAGCGAAGGAGCAGTTTGAACTTTATAATTTACAGTCACCTTTGCTTACTAGGAGTATTATTGTATTGTAGGTGCTGGTCGTTATGTACCAGGTTCTGCAAGTATGGGAACTACCATGGCCGGAGTTGATCCATTTACAGGTACATACTTTTTATTTCTTTTTCTTTTTTTTAGATTTTAAAAATTCGTTGGAACTTTAATAAAAAGAGTAAGAAAATTTGTGTCATTTTCTTGCTTGAGAACTTTTTATATAGTAAATCGAGACCAAACTTGTCTGGCTTTTTGAGTTTTCTCAGAATTGTCTGATTACTACATTTTAGAATCATCTGGGGAGCTTTGCAAACGTACTTCAGCCTTATCCCCAGAGATGCTTACTTGGTCTAATTCTGCTCTGAGATGGGGGCTTGGCAAAGGGTAGTTTTATAATCTTCCAATGTGATTCTAATATGCATCTAGGATCGGAAACTACTGTTTTACTGTAGTAAATCTGCTTTCCTCACTACTCTTACAAAGTCTGTGTTTATTCTCATCTCTTCATTCTTAATGTGTTGAGAATGTTATTCAATGGATTATACATTGTTCTCTTTAAGAAGACTCAGGAAAGAATTTGCTTCTGTGATTTATGCCTGGAATAGCTATAGTTCTTCTGAGCAACTAATTTTTTTTTAATCCTTAGTTACCTAGTCTACAGTCTGACATACCTCACTTGTTCATTGAATATGTGCTGGCATGTTTTCCTCTGTATTGGCTGCCAGTAAAACACAGAGCTAAATTTGTGGTTCATCTCTTTCAAGTTTGACAGATATCTTGGCATATATTTTTTTCTAGTTAATTTTTATGTTCTTTGTAATTTATATGAGAGAAATTGAGTAACATATATGTTATTCAGCATTAAAATAAACACCCATAAACCTACCACTCAATAACTAACCTAGCATGTGTTTTTATTTTTTATTACTTTTGAGATGGGATCTTGTTTTGTTGCCTGGGCTGGGCTCAAACTCCTGGGCTCACATGATCCTCCCACCTCAGCCTCCTGAGTAGTTGGGTTTACATGCGCACACTACCATGTCCATCACTTGGCATGTGATTTTGTAAGCTATTTTTTAATTGCAAAAGTAACATTGGTTAGCAATACTGAAGTATAACAGTACCTGTAATTAAGATTATGGATTCTGGAGTGAGAATCTAAATTCAAATCTCAGCTCTACTACTTTTTATCTGCTTGACCTTGAACAATTTATTTGATGTGTCTGTGCTTTTGTTTTTCTCATTTGCAAAGTTGAGGTCATATCTACTTCCTAGAATTAAGAGCTTAAAATTATAAAATTTATGTAAATAACTTTTTACCAAATTAATGCTTAGTAATTGTTAGCTGTACTTGTTAACAAAGGTTAACAGTGCTCCCTCCCATTTTCCAGAAGTTAGTTTTTAACAGCATGGTGTGTATATTGAAGCTTTATATACCTTAGTACAAGCTAATGTCACCTCTCGCCTGGAATAATGAAATAACTTCCAAATTGGTCTCTCCATGATCCATATTGCAGACAGTGATCTTTTTATTGTTTACTCTGTTTATGCACCTCCCTTGATTAAAAAACTCTTCAGTGGCTTCCCAGTGAATATTTTTCTTTTGCCTTGCCCCACATTCCTCATTGCCTTTCTTCTGTCCAGCCATACTGGCTGGTGTCAGTTTCTTGAGCATGTAATAGTATTTTCTACCTCCAGAGCTTTGAACTCACTGTTTTCTTTTGGCATACTTATGCATTGCCCTTTGCCTTGTCATTTAGACCACAAATTATTGGCTGTTTTTCTCCCTTTTCTTTGTTATTTAATTTTGTAATACAGTATTTATTAGATAAGGTCAGTGAAACTTTTCTGAACACCCACATGTGTCCTTGCTAGATCGCCTACTCTTATCTTTCATTGCATCCTGTACTTTTCCATCAGGGAACTTTTCATTATACTTATTTGGATGATATTTGATTAATATTTGCATTCTTAACACAACTACTAGACTATAATGACCAAGAATGCAGGCAATGTGTGTATAGCTCATTTTTATGTCAAGAAAAATTTATCGTTTATAAACAATTAATTTTGTACACCAATCTCACTAAGTGTTTCATCTTTATCTACCTTCATCCCTTTCTATTCCTAATGTAATCAGAATATTAAGATAAATCTTTTATTCATATTTTTGCACAATATCTTAACTGTACATTTGAACAAAATAGGGTTTAAATTGATTAAGATTTGAAATGTGAGATGTAAATTAGATTTAAATTATACTTTAGTTGAAGGTCACTTTATTTATTGAATATTGCTGAATTTTCATCATGTGCCAGTTTGTTCATGATCAGATACTGAGTTTCTGTTAATATAATAGAGACTTAAGATGTAAAAAAAAGTATAAAAGACTAGGACTGAGACGGGCCTGGTGGCTCACGCCTGTAATCTCAGCACTTTGAGAGGCTGAGGTGAGCAGATCACCTGAGGTCAGGAGTTCGAGACCAGCCTGGCCAACATGGTGAAACCCCTTCTGTACTAAAACAATGCAAAAATTAGGCTGGGCACGGTGGCTTATGCCTGTAATCCCAGCACTTTGGGAGGCCGAGGCAGGTGGATGATGAGGTCAGGAGTTCGAGACCAGCCTGGCCAATGTGGTGAAACCCTGTCTCTACTAAAAATACAAAAATTAGCCGGGCGTGGTAGCACATGCCTGTAATCCCAACTATTCTGGAGGCTGAGGCAGGAGAATTGCTTGAACGCAGGAGGTGGAGATTGATTGCAGTGAGCCGAGATTACGCCACTGTACTCCAGCCTTGGCAACAGAGCGAGACTCTGTCTCAAAAAAACAAAAGGGCTAGGACTCCTCAGCAAACCACCATGGCATCTATTTACCTATGTAACAAACTTGCACATCCTGCACATGTACCCTGGAACTTAATAAAATACTTAAAAAAAAAAAGAAAGACTAGGACTCCTGTCCTTCAGGGATTTACAACTTGGGGATTTATAAAGATGATGCAGAAAAAGATTAGAGAAAATGATAATACCTACTACATCATTTGGAATAAGCAGTAAAAGACATAAAAAGGGAGAGATCAGCATGCCTTAGAGAAGATGAAAATGGAAAGTTTCATAAATCATATGGTATTCTTTGACCTTTTTTTAATTTATAATTTAGATTTAATCTTAGACCAGGCTCGGTGGCTCACACCTGTAATCCCAGCACTTTCGGAGGCTGAGGTGGGAGGATTGCTTGAGCCCAGGAGGTCGAGGCTGTAGTGAGCTGTGATTGCACCACTGCACCCTGTCTCAGAAAGGAAAAAAAGAAGTAAAAAGTGTGAGATGATCTTGTTCTACATTTAAGCTTCCATTCCCAAAACCAAAAAATATTATATCAATAAATATAAATTATACAAAATATTGTGGATATTTTTCCCCTTGAGGTTCCTTGTTTATTGCATGCACTGAATAGTTGCATATCTCAATAATTGTGAAAACTAAGTCATATAGTTAGAAAAATCTCATTTTTGATCACTCCTTGTGATTATCATCATCTTCTATTCTTTAAATAGGGAATAGTGCCTACAGATCAGCTGCATCTAAAACAATGAATATTTATTTCCCTAAAAAAGAGGCTGTCACATTTGACCAAGCAAACCCTACACAAATATTAGGTAAGTCTCTTTAATTAATTTTTTCACATATTCACAGACTGTTTGAGATGTCATCAAGGTTGTTTCTCTTGCCAGTATGTGTCAGGAATTGGGTACTTAATATGAATAGATATTTCTATTGCAGTATTAAACAACTGTGTCCACCACAAATATACAGTCTGGTAAAGGATCCATAATACTTTCTAAGAAGTCTTACACAAACATAAAGTAAGTAATTTATGATGACTGTAATAAAAAAAATTAAAGGTGGAAAATGTAAATTCTACCCACCCAGGCTCTTAATGTTTTCAAAAAAAATTAATGAATATGAATGAGTAAAGCATTTGAAAAATTAAGATCTTATCTTTAAAAGATTAGTGGCCCTCAGAAATAATACAAGTTCATTTTAAATTGCCCATTAGAAATGAATCTGCTGGCCTGGTACAGTGACTCATGCCTGTAATCCCAGCACTTTGGGAGGCCAAGGCGGGCGGACTGCCTGAGGTCAGGAGTTCGAGACTAGCCTGGCTAACATGGTTAAACCCCGTTTCTACTAAAAATACAAAAATTAGCCGGGCGTGGTGGTGGGCGCCTGTAATCGCAGCTACTCTGGAGGCTGAGGCACGAGAATCACTTGAACCTGGGAGGTGGAGGAGTTGCAGTGAGCCCGAGATCGCGCCACTGCACTCCAGCCTGGGCAACAGAGCAAGACTCCATCTCGAGGAAAAAAAAAAAAAAGAAATTAATCTGCTTTAGTGACTTTGATTGCTTTTTCTGTTTGTGTTCCTCAAAACAAAATACAGTGTTTTGTTGTTGTTGTTGTCTTGGACTAAGAGTACTATTAGCTTTGTTTGCCACAAAGATTATGATGAGAATTAATTGGGTTAACATAACATAACATACTTACCAGAGTATAAGGCAGAGTCAGTATTGTAAAAATTTACAAAAATCACCCATTAATATTTTAATTGTTTTATTTTGAATAATGTAGTATATGCACACTTTTAGATTTTTTTAAAAAAACTTGTGAAAATCTAACAGGTATTTAGACTTTTGCATTCCTTAATGAACTTGATTTTTATTTATTAGAGTTAAAGTTGTTAATACCTGAGATTAGTGAAACAGGCCCTAGTTTCCATTTATAATTGATTTCAATGGTGTAAATTTGGATAATTTTCCTTATTGTCGGAATTTGGACTTTTTTATTCTTGAGATAAAGATTTTTAAAGAAACACAGTAACTCAAAGTCATGATACAAAGGATACTGATACTAAAGATACATGTGAAGGATTTGAAGGAAATTGTTTCATGAAATGAGAACATGGGAAGAAAGGGCAGTATGCCCATTAAATAAATTTTTAAAATAATGTGACATCAAATATGCATATGGAACTAAGTCATAAATTAAATGTTATCAGTAGGCATTTAACTCTTTGACTATTTCATTGACAGCTGTAGAAATTGACATAAATTGGTTAAAAAGTTGTTATAAATTTTCTCATGGAGAAACTAGGTTATTGACTTACACTTGAATATATATTACACATGATACTGCTTTGAAAGTCATCCAAAATGGAGGCCGGACGTGGTGGCTCATGCCTGTAATCCCAGCACTTTGGGAGTTCAAGGCAGGCGGGTCACTTGAGGTCAGGAGTTTTTCACCATGTTGGTCAGCCTGGCCAACATGCTGAAACCCCATCTCTACTAAAAATACAAAAATTAGCTGGTGTGGTGGTGCATGCTGGTAGTTCCAGCTACTCAGGAGGCTGAGGCAGGAGAATCGCTTGAAAATCCTGATGGCGGAGGTTGCAGTGAGCCGAGATCATGCCACTGCACTCCAGCCTGGGCAACAGAGTGAGACTCCATCTCAAAATAATAATAATAAGGCCAGGCGTGGTGGCTCACACCTGTAATCACAGCACTTTGGGAGGCTAAGGAGGGTGGACCACGAGGTCAGGAGATTGAGACCATCCTGGCTAATGTGGTGAAACCCCGTTTCTACTAAAAACACAAAAAATTAGCCAGGCATGGTGGCAGGCGCCTATAGTCCCAGCTACTCAGGAGGCTGAGGCAGGAGAATTGCTTGAACCTGGGAGGCGAGCTTGCAGTGAGCCAAGATGGCGCCACTGCACTCCAGCCTGGGCGACTGAGCAAGACTCCATCTCAAAAAAAAAGACAAAGCTCATAAGCCTTATCCTTACTTTATGGTGTTTGATAATTGCTGAGTAAAGTCTTCACTCCCCATGGTGTACACTAGAGTACTTTTATTGAAAGTCTTGGCATTTATATATTATCTGGCCAATTACGGTTAGAGAATTTTGAAAGTTTGGTTTTGGGTTCTAGGTAAACTGAAGGAACTTAATGGAACTGCACCTGAAGAGAAGAAGTTAACTGAGGATGACTTGATACTTCTTGAGAAGATACTGTCTCTAATATGTAATAGTTCTTCAGAAAAACCCACAGTCCAGCAACTTCAGATTTTGTGGAAAGCTATTAACTGTCCTGAAGGTAAATAAACACTCTTCAAAAATGTAACCAGAAAGCAAGAAGTTTTATCTTCATTTCTATCAATATTACTGGTATTTGTGGATTAAATGAAAGTTAACTTCGGTAGTTCTAAATCACTATGGAAAATCTTCACGAAAAGGGTTCACTACACTACTGGAATTAATGATCTTGTTTCCGTTACATGCCTTTTGAGAATCTGAAGGTAATATAATGATCCCCATATATGCACCAGTTTGTTTTGTTGTTGTTGTTGTTGTTGTTTTCTTTGTTTTTTTGTTTGTTTTTTGTTTTTTTGTTTTTGTTTTTGTTTTTGAAACGGAGTCTTGCTCTGTCGCCCAGGCTGGAGTGCAGTGGCGTGATCTCGGCTCACTGCAAGCTCCGCCTCCCGGGTTCACGCAGTTCTCCTGCCTCAGCCTCCTGAGTAGCTGGGACTATAGGCACCCGCCACCATGCCCGGCTAATTTTTTGTATTTTTAGTAGAGACGGGGTTTCACCATGTTAGCCAGGATGGTCTCCATCTCCTGACCTCGTGATCCTCCCGCCTCAGCCTGCCAAAGTGCTGGGATTACAGGCGTGAGCCACCGCGCCCGGCCATGCACCTGTTTGTTTACTGTTTCAGAGCATTTGTGGATTCCCGGCCAGGCATCCAAGATACTCTTAGTGACCTGTTAACCCTAGGCTACAAATATTTACTGTAAGTTTTTTTTTTTCCAATTATGTCAGTTAAGTCTTTTTTAATTCCCAAAGAGTCCTTGCCTGTTATTTTTTTTTTATGCCACTGATTTATTGGAGAAAAAGTCTTTTTTTTTTTTTTCAATAAAATGTCCCATATTATGGATTTTGCTGATGTGTTCCTCCATCTCTGTATTTATTGCTAGTGGCAAAATTAGATTCTGGTTCAGTAGGTGTTTTTTTTTAGGTGAAATCCTTTATAAATGATGATGCATACTACTTTTACATTATGGAGCACATAATGTTGGATTTCCTCACCTTTAGTGATGCTAAGATTATTTTGTGCATTCATTCAGATGGCATCTACCCAGGCCCTTGATTGTAAAGCTCCCACCAACCTATAAGCATCCTATCACTTGTTAACTGGAATTCTTCTCTTAAGAACTTTCCAGCTGGGCACGGTGGCTCGTGCCTGTAATCCCAGCACTTTGGGAGACCAACGTGGGTGGATCACCTGAAGTCAGGAGTTTGAGACCAGCCTGACCAATATGATGAAACCTCGTCTCTACTAAAAATACAAAAATTAGCTGGGCGTGGTGACATGCACCTGTAATTCCAGCTACTTGGGAGGCTGAGACAGGAGAATTGCTTGAACCCGGGAGGTGGAGGTTGCAGTGAGCTGAGATCGTGCCATTGCAATCCAGCCTGGGCAATAAGAGTGAAACTGTCTCAAAAAAAAAAAAAAAAAAGAACTTTCCCTGTTTAATTGTTCGGTCTTACAGAATTTTTAAAAGCAAGGTCTGCACCCCATTCTTTCCATTCATTTTTGAATACTCACAGTGTGTAGGCTGTTTGAGAGAGTTACCTTATTTTTAAAGCGAATATGATCTTACAGCAATAAATCTAGTTTATATAAATATGAAAAATTAACAAAAGTTTCAGAAATATATGCATTTTTTTTAAAGCAGACACATGATTTTTCACACTTTCTAAAGTGGTTAGTTTTGTAGTGAGAAAATAAAATCCTTAAAAGTCGATAGTCAAAAGAAATTTTCTTTATTTTCATAAGCATTAATGATTTTTTTTTTTTAATAGATATTGTCTTTCCTGCACTTGACATTCTTCGGTTGTCAATTAAACACCCCAGTGTGAATGAGAACTTCTGCAATGAAAAGGAAGGGGCTCAGTTCAGCAGTCATCTTATCAATCTTCTGAACCCTAAAGGAAAGCCAGCAAACCAGCTGCTTGCTCTCAGGACTTTTTGCAATTGTTTTGTTGGCCAGGCAGGACAAAAACTCATGATGTCCCAGAGGGAATCACTGATGTCCCATGCAATAGAACTGAAATCAGGGAGCAATAAGAACATTCACATTGCTCTGGCTACATTGGCCCTGAACTATTCTGTTTGTTTTCATAAAGACCATAACATTGAAGGGAAAGCCCAATGTTTGTCACTAATTAGCACAATCTTGGAAGTAGTACAAGACCTAGAAGCCACTTTTAGACTTCTTGTGGCTCTTGGAACACTTATCAGTGATGATTCAAATGCTGTACAATTAGCCAAGTCTTTAGGTGTTGATTCTCAAATAAAAAAGTATTCCTCAGTATCAGAACCAGCTAAAGTAAGTGAATGCTGTAGATTTATCCTAAATTTGCTGTAGCAGTGGGGAAGAGGGACGGATATTTTTAATTGATTAGTGTTTTTTTCCTCACATTTGACATGACTGATAACAGATAATTAAAAAAAGAGAATACGGTGGATTAAGTAAAATTTTACATCTTGTAAAGTGGTGGGGAGGGGAAACAGAAATAAAATTTTTGCACTGCTGAACTGTGAGATTTTCCTGTGTAATTTGGGTAAATTTTCAAGAGTGTGAACACAAATTTAAAATAAGCTATAATCAGCAACAACGCAATGACAATGACATCTTCCCCTTACCTTAGCCACTAAGAAGACAAGGGCTGTTACTCATATAACTTGCTTTTATTACTTAATGTACACCAAACTGTTGTTGTCAATTATCTTTTATTTAACTTCTCCACCTTCATTGCTAGATCCTTCGAACAGCACTGATACATTTCAAGGTCTTGTTTTAGGATAACTACTTTAAAATTTTTAAAATTATATTAAATTTATAAAATAATTTATAAATTCATATATTAAAACAATATAATTTCTTGATTTGTCATTTATAAATCCTAAAGTATATTTGTTTAATGGCCTATTTTTAGATGAAGAAAAAGCCAGTTGGTAAGCTGTGTTAGTCATGTATCAATTCAGACAGACGAGGTCTCAATTTAACTCCAGGCTTAGATCCAGTTTCTTTTGCCCTTCACTATTTGAAGTAACTTCATTTTTCATTCTAGTTTTGATATTTGGCTGTTTATTTTTGTCATTTTCCATTATTTCAAAGGGAGTTTGGAACATGTTGAATTTTATCAGGTGGTTACATAAGCAAGAGTACATCAAACTGTATTATTTGAAAGTCTAGAACCTGTCATGTGAAATTACTATTTTTGAGCCCTCTATGTGGTCCAGGCAGAATAGTAGACACACTGATATTTAATCCTTAAAACCCTTTTAAATGAGGGCCAGTATTATCTCTGCTTTCAGAAGTAGACATAATAGGATGAATCATATAACAGAAAAAAAAAAGTGAAGCCAAGAGGGAGTTAACTACTTAAAGTACATGCTATGCTATACTTTCTAGAGAGGAGATCACAGATGTGTGTGAACATCCTAGCAATTAACACAAAGAAGGAACCATCACATTAATTACACAATTTATTGTGTCTGAGGTAACCCGGTTTCTTGAGAGAAGCGTAACTATTTTCAAAAGTGGGAAAGATCTTTTCATAAAGACGTTGCCAGAAATAGCAACATTCTCAATACTCGTGGTGTAAAAACCATGAATCCCCTGGCTTAATGCCAAATTATAGCCTTAGAAGAATAATTGTTCCCCAAATGGGCAAGAAAGGTTCTAATTGTCAAGAGTAACCCAAGTAAGAACGTTTGGAATATCAAAAGGAAATGAGCAAAATGTAAATAGAGGGGATATGTACTTTGCTGAGTATTAAATTGGAACTACCTGGCGTGTACCTGGACTAAATATTCTGTTCACTGGCTCAGTTGAGTACCTATACTTTTCTTTTTTTGATTGGGTTTAGGTGGTTATGTCAAAGTTAAATGGCAAAATTAGGAATTTAACCCAGGTCTGGCTGGTTCCTTTATAATACACTGCTTTCTTAAGTACAAATAATTTAATTGCAATATTTAGGAAAAGTAGGTACCTTTGAATAATGATAAGAAACAGTCTTGGTTAAGAATATGAGTTCCCTCTTCAAAATGTAAGGGGTGGCAAAATGTAAGCACTGCTTCCTATTACTGTGCAAGTTTTTTTATGTCAACTTTTATTATACTATTTCATGTTTGTTGTGGAGATTACAAAATATAGCTTAGCAAAAGGAAACAATCTCACTTGAAGGATATGTTAAATAATTTAATGATATTTTAAAGATTTTCTTTTTTAGTTAAACTTTCCTATGATTCTCTTAATGTTTTTTCTGAATACAAAAGTAATAAATATTTATTGAGTAAAATACACACACCCCAAATAAAAATTGCCTGTAAGGCCACTATCTAGAGAAAACTATTCTTAACATCTTGTGGCATAGTGACTATGTATGTAAATGTATTTTATTTTATTAAAAAAGCGTTGTATCATACATACTCTTTGATAACCTGGTTTTTAAACTTATATTTGGTACAAAGAGCTCCACATTAATAAATACAATATTCTATCATATGGATATACCCATTTCTTATTAACTGGCACTGTTTCCAATTTTCAGCTATCAAGCAATGGTATGACAAATCTCACAAGAGTCTTACTAGTTCCCTAGGAACATTTTATACATAGAATTGGTAGATCAAGATAGTGTACATTGTTTAGACTGTTTACATTGCCATCAGACCTCTAGTGGTACAACTCTTGGAATTAATGTACTTCATATTGCATTTGAAACCCCATTGCCTACAAAAGAGTTGTTATTATTATCTCCATTTCATAACTATTATCTTCTCTCTGGCATTAGGTTCCTTTAGATGAGTATGTTACTGTTTATATGACTAGCTGAATTTATAACTAAATAGCAATGCAATGAAATTTATTATCTACCTCATAATCTTAAGTGATGGAAGAAGCATGGGTAAAAATGGATTCTTTACATAGATAATTCTGGGGATAAGAGTGGGAGGTAGGTTCCTTAGCAGTTATCACTTTGTATGTTATGGGTTTTTTTTTTTTTTTTTTTTTTTGAGAGGGAGTCTGGCTCTGTCGCCCAGTCTGGAGTGCAGTGGCGTGATCTCGGCTCACTGCAAGCTCCGCCTCCCGGGTTCACACCATTCTCCTGCCTCAGCCTCCCGAGTAGCTGGGACTACAGGCGCCTGCCACTACGCCCGACTAATTTTTTGTATGGTTATTTTATGAGGAAATGATAAAATGCATAAAAGGCCATTTGTGATATGTCATCCTTCCTGGAAGTCTTAGATAAATTCCAGGCTTTTAAAGTGTTATTCAATCCTTTTTTAAAAAACTATTCTAATTTCTAATGCATTATTTTCTGTAGAAATTATATGCTGTATAGTTGTGATTATAAATAGTTTTGAAGACTTTAATAGCATTTTTTCATGAGTTTTCCTTCAACTTTTTAATAAAAATATTCATACATAAAAATTTTAAAAGGCTGGGTGCAGTGGCTCACACCTGTAATCCCAGCATTTTGGGAGGCTGAGGCGACAGCATCGTTTAAGCGCAGAGATCAAGACCAGCCTGGGCAACATAGAGAGATCACATCTCTACCACAAATTTAAAAATTAGCCAGACATGATATTGCGTGCCTGTAATTCCAGCTACTCAGAAGGCTGAGGCGGGAGGATCACTTGACACTGGGAGATCAGGGTTGCAGTGAGCCATGATTGTGCCACTGCACTGCAGCCTGGGTGTTGACAGAGCAAGACTTTGTCTCAAAAAAAAAAAAAAAAACTGAAAGAAAAGTACAGTGAACATTCATGGACTTGTTAACTAGATTCCACAGTTATTAACATTTTGCCAGATTTGCTTTATCTCCATAGTATGTACTTTTTTTTGAAATTACTTAAATGCTTATCAACTGGATACTTCCATATGCATCTTATAAGAATGAGGGCATTTTTAAGAACATAACTTGCCACTGATAATATCACACTTAAGGAAATTAGTAATTTCATAATATCTAATATCTAGTCCATATTTCAAATTTCCTCATTGCTCTAAGAATGCCTTTTATAACTTGCTTTAAAAAGATCTAACTAATCAAGGTTTGTGTACTGTATCTATGAATAGTTATTTAGTTATATGCTTCTTTGACTTCTTAATCTAGAATAGTCTTTCATATTTTAAAACTATCAGTGACTTTTTGAAATGTTTAGGGCACTCCAGCATGTGAAGCACCTCACATTTTGTGTTTGTAAAATATTTTTCTACAACCCTTTAGTATTGGTTATCTATTGCTGCTTAATAAATGACCCCAAAACTTTGTGGATTAAAATGGCACATATTATCTCAAATGTTCTGTGGTTCAGGAATCCTAACACAGCTTAGGTGGATCCTCTTGAGGCTGTAAAGTATCAGCCAAGGCTGGTGTCTCATCTAAAGGCTCTACTGAGGAAGGTTTCATTTTCAAGCTCACATCGTTGTTGTTTAGATCTTTTGGGGTTGGACTGAGGACCTCAATTCCGAGCTAGCTGTTGGCCAAAGACTGCCCTCTCTGATTTTTGCTATATGGGCCTCCCCAGTGTGGCAAGTTGCTTCATCAAAGCCAGCAAGGGAGAGACTGCTGGCAGGACCAAAGTTGGAATCTTTATAATCTAATCACAGAAGTGACATCTCAACATCAAGGTATTGTATTGGTTGGAAGTTAATCAAGGGGAGTAGATTATGCAAGGCAGTGAATACCAGTAGGGGAGGGATCACTGGGGGCTATCTTGGAGTCGGCCTGCAACATCTATTTCCTATAAACTGAAAGCTTGTTTCCATTGAGATTAAACTATTTGTAGGAATACTTTACAGGTGATTTGTACTTGTTATTTTGTCTTGATTATATCGTATATGTCTTGATTATATCATATATGAGCTTCCTTAAGGGATAAAATAGTCTTCAGAATAAGGTGGGTAATGGAAGCTGTAAAGAGGAGAAAGTTGCCTAAAGTCCTTTTGTAAAGTAGATAGTCTGATATTGGTCCTAGGCCTAAAATGAGATGTTGGGGCTTAAAACCTGACCTTGGAATTCCTGGACACATGATAAATCAGAAAAATAAAATGTTCAAATGGCTGTGATCATCAGATTTCAAGTTATGTAGCAACATTTACCACAACAGTTTGCAACTTGATTTAAATCAAACCAAATAACAATGCAAAGAACAACTAGACAGCCTGCATTAAGCACTTATTCTTTTCTAGTTGTATATGCATAGTTTATCCTCATTATCTCTATGAGGTAGGTATTACACAGGTGTAGAAACTGAAAGAAGTCAAATCTGTATGACAAGTCAGTAGTAACCAAACAATGGAGAAGATAACAGTATTTAATCAATGATGTTGCCAAAACTGGGTATCAATATGAAGAAAAATATTAGTTTGTAGTAGCCACTTTATCATAATAGCAACTACAGTGGCTGCTAGTGCCATATAAGAATGACATGGATCAAAAGAAAGTGGTTTTAAGCCATTAAATGACATTTCTTTCATTCCTGTGTCCTCAAAGGAACTAATAAATTCAATAAATGTTCACTTATTTCTATATTATTGAAAATTTTCAGTAGTAATAGCAACCAAAGCTGCAGTATAATATAGTGAAGGAGCACTGGCTTTGGAGTTCGAAAGGCATATATTCCAACAGCATTACCATCACTTAGTAATGAATTAAGGTAAGTTGCTTAACCTCAGCCTCAGTTAGTCATCTGTTCAGTGGGACTTCATATGACAGATGAATAAGATTCATATAAAAGCCTAGCAAAATGATGGCCACATAAATGCTCAGCAAGCATTTCTTCCAAAGACAATACAAGGCTACCATGTTCTTTAATAATAAGAATAATTGCCTTTACAAAAACAAACAAAAGGGGGGAAAAAGTAATTAGGTTTTATTTCTACTTGGGAAAAAATTCCCTTGGGGCAGGGGGTAATCCTGAAAGACATTTATAAAGTTGTTTAGAACTCAAAATCCTTACCCTTCTTTTAAACTTTGTATAATGCCCCAGGACCCAGCAAGAAAGTGTTTCTGTTGGACAGTAAAAATCACATATATGCATACGACAGCCCTAGCAGTGGTCTCGTGATTTCTTGTAAGACTTCTGTGTATCGAATAGTGACAATATCAAACCAGTTTTGAAGACTTCTTACTGCTAACAGAGAAATACAGGGAAAGGGTCTCTTTTAGAGAGAGTGCACATTGGTTAACTATAGCCACAGTAATACTGTGCAACAACCAACAACAAAAATAATAGTTTTTATTTAGCTCAGGAGTTTCAAGCTTGGGGTAGGATGGTCCTGGCTGGGCTCATTCATGTTTCTACAGGTTGTCTGAGGACTCAGCTCTAGGCTGGGCTTGTCTGGGTAGCTTAGTTGAGGCAGCTCTGCTCTACTTGTTTCTCATCTTTCTTCTAGGACCAGTGGGCCACTTTGGGTATATAATTTTCATGATAATGGTGGAAGCACAAGCCAACCATCCTAATTGCACAAGCTTTTTTTGAGACTCCACTTGCTGCACATCTGCTAACATCCATTTGGCCAAAGTAAGTTAGTTGGCGTAGCAGAAGGGTAGGGAATTATGTCTCACCTGTAGCAGGAGGGCACTGCCAAATTACATGGCAAGCTGTGGATATAGGGAGAGGTGAAGAACTGGGGTCATTAATGCAATTTGCCACAAGGGTGATAGAGAAAGAAGCTCTGTGTGGGTCCTGAAATTATCAGTTTAGAATTTTAACAAATATTTGCATCCCTAGCTTCTTCCAGGTAATGTATTAGGTGTTGAGACTACAAAAATATATATGCATAGTTCCTGGGAACTAACAGTATATTGGAGAAGATACTGAGCAAGTGCCTGCAGTAAAGAGTTCTGGACACTCTGTAGGGAGAATAGTGGGTTACAAAAAAAAGAAGTGGTTAATTTTAGGAGGATTGAGAATGGAAGTGATGTGGAAATGTTTTAAATAAGTTATACTTAAAATGAATCTTAGATACAATAAGTATAGGTGGGGTTGTTGAATAGGCCTGAAGAGTATATTTCTAGGAAAGGCTGAAGAGAAAAATGCTGTTCAGTACATGGAAGGTCTTATGTTGTACTATGCTTTACTATGCTGTACTTATGCTGTACTATGTTGTATTAATTAGGACTTCAGGTTGCAAGTGACAGAAATCAACTCAGATCAGACAGGGTGCTGTGGCTCATGCCTGTAATGCCAGCAATTTGGGAGGCTGAGGCGGGGGATCATTTGAGGTCAGGAGTTCAAGACCAGCCTGACTGATATGGTGAAACCCTCTAAATTAGCCAGGCATGGTGGTGCATGCCTGTAGTCCCAGCTACTTAGGAGCCTGAGACAGGAGAATCGCTTGAACCCAGGGGGTGGAGGTTGCAGTGAGCCGAGATCGCGCCATTGCATTCCAGCCTGGGTAACAGCGAGGCTGTCTCAAAAGAAAGAAAAAAAAATCAACTCAGATCAGCTTAATGGGGGGAGAAAAGAGAATTACACTGGCTCACTGATGGAAAATGATAGTATCAGGATTTTTTGTTACTTGTTTCAGCAAGTGCTTTTGTTGGCCTAATTTTCTTAGAATTGTCACAAGACAGAGAACATGACAACAAGCAGCTAGGAGACAATTTACTTCCAGTTGACTGTAATGAAGTTAAGTGATGACTTAGTGTGAAAGAGCAAATTTCTCACCAAATATCTCTTTATAAAATCCCAGAGAAGAACTGATTGACCCCAGCATTAATGCATGCCTATCCCTGGCAATCATTGTGATCAATGCTCAATGCATTGCTGAAATTGGTATATAAGAACCGATCTCTGTCCACCCTCCCATATATACTTGTTCTAGGCAGAAAAGCAGTCTGCATTTGTTTGCAGAGCTTTAAGTCCATAGCAATGTTTAGTGCTGGGCCTCTTAAGCATATTAAGGTGAACCATATGAAATTGTCAATATTCAACTACTTTTTCCTTTTTTTCTCTCTGCTGCTTGAATCAACATTCAACCATTTTCAACCTGTAAAAAGCCAGTTTCATATGGTTCAACCTAAAAAGACATCTCTCTGACTGTAAGTCAGGCTTGTGATGTCTCTATGGCATGTTCTTAGCATAAATCAAAGTCCTTTCCCGATCTTCCATTCAGCAGAACCCCATGTAGAAAGCAGTTTGTACCTGTGGTTCCAAAGCCCACTTGACTGTCAACTTCACAGTAGCAGCTAACTCCCTATGGCTATCTCTCCACCATGCGACGTAAGAGCACCGCAAACCTCCTCCCAACCTCATTTATTAAAGACTAGTTTCTAGCCATTAATTTTACTCACTCTGTCCCCCATACTGGAGTGCAGTGGTGCAATCACAGCTTACAGCAGCCTCGATCTCCCCAGGCTCAGGTAATCCTTCCACCTCAGCCTCCTGAGTAGCTGGGACCACCATGCCTGGCTAATTTTTTTCTTTTTTTTTTTTTTTTTGTATTTTTTGTAACGATGGTGTTTTGCCATGTTGCTCAGGCTGTTCTTGAACTCCTGGGTTCAAGGGATCTGCCCACCTCAGCCTCCTAAAGTGCTGGTTTTACAGATTGGGCCACTGTGCCTGGCCTGTGCCAAATTTTTATTCAGGACAGTGGGATATTGGGAATAAAGAAGCAAATAAAGCCAGGAGCGGTGGCTCATGCCTGTAATCCCAGCACTTTGGGAGGCTGAGGCAGGCGGATCACAAAGTCAGGAGTTCTAGACCAGCTTGGCCAACATGGTAAAACCCCATCTCTACTAAAACTACAAAAATTAGCTGGGCATGGTGGTGGGTGCCTGTAATCCCAGTTACTCAGGAGGCTGAGCAGGAGAATTGCTTGAACCCAGAAGGCAGAGGCTGCAGTGAGCCGAGATCATGCCATTGCACTCCAGCCTGAGCAACAGGGTGAGACTCTGTCTCAAAGGAAAAAAAAAAAAAAAAGCAAATAAAGTCCTTGCTTTCAAGGAGCTTACATTCAAGTGGAAGGACACAGATAAATATATGTGTGGTGGTGTTTAAGGGTGCTGAAGGAAAACAGGGTAAGAAGAATGCAGAGTGCCATAGTGAGTGAAGATAGAAGCACTTCCTATTGTGTATTTTCTTATTGTTTCCCCTCACTAGAAAATTGCTTATGAAGACATGCATCTTGTCTATTTTCTCCCCTTCTCTATCACCAGTGGTAGAACAATGCCTTTGTGTCCTAGAACAAGTGTGTGAGAGGGCAGACAAAGACTGTGATTCATCTGCCAAGTTCATAAATACTGTACAGCAATCTAGTGAGGAGTGCTTTGCCTTCTTGGTCCACCTGAAGAAATATGAACACCGTTTGTCAGGTTGCTGTAGAACAAAGTGGAAACCCAGAAGCTTCTCAACTGATTTTATAAGAGTAATTTGCAGCCAGGAATTAATAAAGAACTAGCTCTGTCCAGGCACATATAACATTTTAGGTCTGTATTAGCTAGCTCGGGCTGCCATAACAAAGTGCCACAAACTGGGTGGCTTAAACAGAAATTTATTTTCTCAGTTCTGGAGGCTAAAGGTCCAAGATCAGCATATCATCAAGGTTGGTTTCTGGTGAGGCTTCTCTTCCTGGCTTGTGGATGGCTACCTTCTCACTGTGTCTTCACATGGCCTCTCCTCTGTGTGTGGTGAGAAGACAGGGCAGCCTGTTCTTTTCTTTAGAGGCATGGTCTTACTATGTTGTTCAGGGTGGAATACAGTGGCTATTCACAGCTGTGACCTCATTACTAATCAGCATGGGAGTTTTTGTTTTGTTTTTTGAGATGGAGTCTTACTCTGTTGCTCAGGCTGGAGTGCAGTGGCACCATCTCGGCTCACTGCAACCTCCGCCTCCAGGGTTCAAGCAATTTCTGGCTAATTTTTGTATTTTTAGTAGAGACGGGACTTCACCATGTTGGCCAGGCTGGTCTTGAACTCTTGACCTCAAGTGATCCGCCTGCCTCGGCCTCCCGAAGTGCTAGAATTATAGGTGTGAGCCACCACGCCCAGCCTAGCGTGGGAGTTTTTACCTGTTCCATTTTGGACCTCGGCCAGTTCACCCCCCTTAGACAACCTGGTGGCTTCCACTCCCAAAAGGTCACCATATTAGTGCTGAACTAAGTGCAGACAACTGATCAGTACAACGCACTACAGCCCAGAATTTCTGGCCTCAAGCAATCCTCCCCAGTTTGCCTCTTGAGTAGCTTGCACTGCAGGCATGCACCACTGTACCAAGCTTTTTTTTTTTTTTTTTTTTTTGAGACGGAGTCTTGCTCTGTCGCCCAGGCTGGAGTGCAGTGGTGCGATCTTGGCTCACTGCAAGCTCCACCTCCTGGGTTCACGCCATTCTCTTGCCTCAGCCTCCTGAGTAGCTGGGACTACAGGCGCCTGCCACCACGCCCGGCTAATTTTGTTTTTATATTTTTAGTAGAGACGGGGTTTCACTGTGTTAGCCAGGATGGTTTCCATCTTCCTCATGATCCACCCGCCTCGGCCTCCTAAAGTACTGGGATTACAGGCGTGAGCCACCATGCCTGGCCCAGACTCTTCTTTTAATAAGGACACCAGTTATATTAGATTAGGGACCCACCCTTATGACCTCATTTAACCTTAATTACCTCTTTAATGACCCTATCTCCAAATTCAGTCACACTGAGGTTAGGGATTCAACATATGAATTTTGTGGGTGATATTATAGGACCATCAGGTTCTATTAACCATTACATGGTACCATACCAATACATAGAAACAGCAGGAGTTGCAGCAGAGAAAGAGTTTAATAATGGTATGCCAGCCAAGGGAGAAGATGGGAGGGAACCTCAAATCACCTCCCCCGTAAGTTTTTGGACAGGGGTTTTTAAGGGAATTTTGGTGGGTAGGGGGCTGAGGAGCTAGGGGTTGCTGATTGATTAGGGCATGGGGGATGTAATCATAAGGAGGTAGAAAGTGCATTCTTGTGCTGAGTTCGTTTCTCAGAAGGGGTCTTCAGACTGAGTAGCATCAGTGACCCCACTGATATGGTTCCAATGACTGGAGGAACACCACAGTCCTTTGTCTCGTGCTGGTTTAAATAAAACGATACAGACACAAGTGGAATTGTTTTAAGGAGCGGAGAATTTAATAGGCGAGAAAGAAGAGGCTCCCTCATACAGAACCAGAGGGAAGAGGGATCCAAGATGAAAGAGGGAACCCTGGATGCAGCAGACAAGAGCCAGTTATATTATGAGGCTGGAGGAGGTGGTGACTAATTTGCATATGACCCAGGGAATTGGTTTGACCAGGTATGTCATTCACGTAGCCTGCAAAAAAAGTGGCCCTCCCACCCTAGCCTTTTAATATGCAAATGTAGGGTGCCACGATGTTCTACACATGTGGGGATATGTGGGGATGGCCATGTTGCTAGGCACATGTGGGGACAAGAAGAAGAGGGGAATCGCCATATTGAGTAAACCCAGTTTCTAATGGCCTGCATTTGCATATCAAAGCTTGCCAGCCCAGCTTTTTTGCTAGACAAGAAACATTTCTGGAGCTGCTTTAAAAGAAAAAAAACTTCCCAAAGACCCCTTTACCTCTCTATCTGCCTAAAATAATTTCTTAACTCCTGTAACACCATTGGAGTACAGAATCTGGTAAATATCTCAAAATGGAAAACTTGAGATTTCTTAACCGAGTCAAAGATATCTATAAAGCAATAAGCAGCTATAACGAAGTGGGCTATAGGAAAAGTTGGTTAACGTTTAGCTATGCTTCTACTAAAAGCTTATCTTTTGTTACAAATCCAGCAATTTGGCAGGGCACGATGGCTCACGCCTGTCATCCCAGCACTTTGGGAGGCTGAGGCGGGTGGATCACCTGAGGTCGGGAGTTCCAGACCAGCCTGACCAACATGGAGAAACCCCGTCTCTACTAAAAATACAAAATTAGCCCTGCATGGTGGCGCATGCCTGTAGTCCCAGCTACTCAGGAGGCTGAGGCAGGAGAAATGCTTGAACCCGGGAGGCGGAGGTTGCAGTGAGCCGAGATTGTGCCATTGCACTCCAGCCTGGGCAACGAGAGTGAAACTCCGTCTCAAAAAAAAAAAAGAAAAAGAAAAAATCTAGCAATTTAGTTTTATTAAAATTATGATGGTTTCAGGGACACAATTCATAACAGGTTTATAAATGTAACGTTATTAATTT
Organism: Gorilla gorilla gorilla; assembly: GCF_029281585.2. Lineage (NCBI taxonomy): Eukaryota > Metazoa > Chordata > Mammalia > Primates > Hominidae > Gorilla > Gorilla gorilla. The sequence goes on from NC_073237.2 coordinate 37,534,295, forward strand.
TATGTATTTTTCCTATCTGTGAACACAACACTCTCAATCCTTTCAGGTATGACTCTAATGAGTGTGATACTTAATGGAACTCCTGGGAACACAGTGGGCTCAGCCCCAGCATTTACCTTAGAAGGCCAATTTAAGAGTGGGGCCTGGGGGAAGACAGTTTTCCTACGGCTGGAAGTATCCCTATTTATTAACCCTAGGCTGGTTTTAGGCACTTAAGTAGTTGTTGAATGACTGAGACAAATAGGAGACAAAGTGAAGGGAAGCTTCTTTAATTGCTTCTTACCCCAGGGAAAGGCACAGAATTACTACCACCCAGCTAGCTTTGCCCCAGGCTCTACCTTTTTCCCTCAGTGGCTAAAGGCCCCTGCTGAAACGACAAAGACCTTGGTTCACGTTTTAAGTGTTCTACCTCCCTTGTCTTAAAATCTGCCTTCTGTTTAGATTACATCCACCCATAAAATCTCATAAAGCTTTGACCCATTCTCAATTTTCAAAAACGAACTCAAGGTCTTTACTTGTCCATGTCAGACTCTACGCAAGAAATACATAATTTGCCCAGGTGATGACGAAAATGAGATGGAACAACTTTTCCCTATTCTCTTTATTGTCATAGCGTTGTTAATATCTTAAGATTTGGAGGTAAACGGAAATGGAGAATCAGCAACTATACTTCAACCTTATTGTAAACAGACAAAACACTAACAATAAAAAGTTTTGAAGTTAAAAGGACGTAAGTTCCACCTTCTATCCTTTGTAGAGATATAAAAACAAAACAAAACAAACTCTGACTAGACAGGCTACCCGCTAGACACTCAAATCGACCTCCGCGACCGGAGGGGGAAGCGCAACTGGTTATGGCAACCCCCCTGCCACCCCGGCCCATAACGCTTCACCACGTTCTGTGCCACGGCCGGAAGTGACGCATAACCTGCGACGCCAGTGCCTGCCGCCCACGGCCGCAGGAGTCGGGCTTCGGTCGCACCAGAGACAGCGGACTTTCCTCCGATGGTTGCAGCAGAGGGATCATGACGGGGAAAAAGTCCTCCCGGGAGAAACGGCGCAAACGTAGCAGTCAGGAGGCGGCCGCAGCGCTCGCGGCCCCGGACATCGTACCCGCCTTGGCCAGCGGCAGCAGTGGAAGCACTAGCGGCTGCGGGAGCGCCGGGGGCTGCGGGAGCGTCAGCTGCTGTGGGAACGCGAATTTTAGTGGAAGTGTCACCGGCGGTGGGAGCGGCGGCAGCTGCTGGGGCGGGAGCAGCGTGGAGCGCAGCGAGCGCCGGAAGCGGAGGAGTACCGACTCTTCCAGCGTCTCGGGCTCCTTGCAGCAGGTGCGTGCGCGCCCCTCTGGCCGCTTCCTGGAGCTGCTGCTTTTTCGGAAGAAGTCGGGCTACCAGAGGGATGGGGCGCAGGCTGGAGCTCACTGCTAGCGCGGCAATCCCAAGGTCGTCCGTCCTTGAGGTTCATGTTCCTACCTAAGTCCTGGTGAGCCCCACACTCCCATCCGTGTCTTGAATCTTGAACTTCAAGTTTCTGGATTTCCTGATCAGTTTTTTTTTTAATTTATTTTTTAAACTCTTGGCTCCTTCCACTCCTATGGTTTCAGTCTGCCGGAAGAATACGAGTTGGAAGCTAGCCTTCATTTCCCTTGCGAGCCAAACACTTCTCCCTTCGTCTTCACCTTTTCGTAGATATGGTTAACTCCGCATTAGAGATAAGAGAATTGAGGCCCAAAGAAGTTAAACTTTACCCACGGTCACAGAGTTTGTTAATAGCTCCTAGGTTTGAATCCAAATATCTGACTGCAAAAGCCATGTTCTTTATACGCCACCAGTCTGCCAAGAGAACGCCGTTTTAAAAAAGTTCATAATTTGTTTGAAAACAAATGAATGAATATGTACTTTAAATTCATTCAATGAGGAAATAAAGGGAAAGCGTCAAGTCCCTTTTCTTGCCCCTCCATTAGTATTTTGATACGCGGCCTCTTTTAATCACTCCTCGTGAGATACGTGTTTTTAAGTTCCTACACTTAAGCTGTATTGTGTTATTCCCGCTGTTGAGTACCTGCATTGTTGTGATAGGCTTCTTTATATATGTGGTTTGTTATTTTTACTGACTGCCTGGTATTTTATTATATTTTTCTGATATTTAGGTGTGCAGGTTTTTTTGTATTGTTGTGACTACAATACGAACACCTTTATGTATATATCTCCTACAAGAGTTATGTTGGGAGAGAGGGTGAGAACTGAAATTCCTGGGTCAAAGTTTATGCTATTAAAAACTTAGTGAATGCCACCAAATGCTTTCCAAATGAGACTTTACAGATTTGTAGTCCAAACAGTATATATATAAGAATACCTATTTCTGAAATTCTTAACTAGCTTTTGATGACCATTTTTTTAAAAAATTGCCAGACTAGTGGGTCAAATTAATATTGTGTTTGTTTTAATTTTTATTTTCCTTATTAGTGAGATTGAACATTTTAATATTTTTACTTGCCATTTGATTCCTTCTTATGTAATTTTCTGTACATATCCTCTGCTCATTATTCTCTTTGGTAGAGTAGAAACAGTTTATGTAGAGATTTTATCAGGTGGTTTTCTGGCATTCTGTTGAGATGATCACATACTTTTTCTCCTTTAATCAGATAATGTAATTTGTTGATAAGTTAGTTGATGTTGAACAGTCTTTGGAGTCCTGGGACAAGTTCTGTTTGGTTTGTTGAGTTTGTTGTACTTGGCTGGAATTCAGTATTTTTACTTTCATGTATATGTTTCTTTTTTTTTTTTTTTTTTTTTTTTTTTTGAGACGAAGTCTCGCTCTGTCGCCCAGGCCGGAGTGCAGTGGCGTGATCTCGGCTCACTGCAAGCTCCGCCTCCCGGGTTCAGGCCATTCCCCTGCCTCAGCCTCCCGAGTAGCTGGGACTACAGGCACCCGCGACCACGCCCGGCTAATTTTTTGTATTTTCAGTAGAGACGGGGTTTCACCGTGTTAGCCAGGATGGTCTTGATCTCCTGACCTCGTGATCCACCCGTCTCGGACTCCCAAAGTGCTAGGATTACAGGCGTGAGCCACCGTGCCCGGCCGACTTTTATGTATATGTTTCTAAATTAGATCAGACTGCAGTTTTTATTTTTGTAATGGATTGAATTAGGAAGCTTTGTGTTTTTTTGGTGTGTTCTAGAATGGTTTATATTTTCTTCTCAAATATTTGTCAGAAGTATCTGGGTCTAGTGGAGTTTTTTAGAGTGATTTTTTAAGACACTCTTAAAAAAATTATTTAATATAGATCTATTCAGTTTTCCCACCCCTTCTAGATTCAGTTTTAGATATCACCATTCTTACTTTAAATAGTTTCCTTTTTTTTTTTCTTTTTCTGAGATAAGCTCTCATTGTGTCGCCCAGGCTGGAGTGCAGTGGCACCATCTCAGCCCACTGCAACGTCCGCCTGCCGGGTTCAAGTAATTGTCCTGGCTCAGTCTCCTGAGTAGCTGGGATTACAGGTGCCCGCCACCATGGCCAGCTAATTTTTGTATTTTTAATAAAGGTAAGGTTTTCACCATGTTGGTCAGGCTGGTTTCCAACTCCTGACCTCATGTGATCCACCCGTCTCAGCCTCACAAAGTGCTGGGATTACAGGCGTGAGCCACCGCGCCTGGCCAGTTTCCCTAGTTCTAACACTCCGTTATGATGGGGAGACCAACAACATTGGTCAATTGAATATTGAAAATATTTGCGTACAGAACTAAACCCATCTTCTAATGAAAAATTAGTGTATTTGTGAAGAAAAGGTCATTGTATATTAGGCATGTAGATAACATTTCAAACTTTAGAGAGTGCCATTATATCTGTTGTGTATTGAGGTTTCTTTTTTTTTTTTTTTTTTGAGAAAGAGTCTCGCTGTGTCGCCCAGGCTGGAGTGCAGTGGCGTGATCTCGGCTCACTGCAAGCGCCACCTCCTGGGTTCACGCCATTCTCCTGCCTCAGCCTCCAGAGTAACTGGGGCAACAGGCCTCCGCCACAACGCCCAGTTAATGCTTTTGTATTTTTAGTAGAGACAGGGTTTCACCGTGTTAGCTAGGATAGTCTAGATCTCCTGACCTTGTTATCTGCCCCCCTCAGCCTCCCACCTCGGCCTCCCAAAGTGCTGGGATTACAGCTGTGAGCCACTCTGCCCGGCCGAGTTCCCTATTTTCTTGGGAAGAACTTTATTGAAATGTAGTTGACATACTGTACAATTCACCCATTTCACATGTACAGTTAAGTGATTTTGTATATATTCAGAGTTGTACAACCGTCACTACAGTCAGTTTTTGTTTTTGTTTTTGTTTTTTTGAGATAGAGTTTCCCTCTTGTTGCCCAGACTGGAGTGCAATGGCGCCATCTCGGCTCACTGCAACCTCCGCCTCCTGGGTTCGAGCAATTCTTCTGCCTCAGCCTCCCGAGTAGTTGGGATTACAGGCACCTGCCTCCACACCCGGCTGATTTTTCTATTTTTTATTAGAGACGGGGTTTCACCATGTTGGCCAGGCTGGTCTTGAACAGCTGACCTCAGGTGATCCGCTCGCCTCGGCCTCCCAAATTGCTGGGATTACAGGCGTGAGCCACCGCGCCCGGCCTAGTCAGTTTTAAAATATTTTCATCACTCCAGAAAGCAACCTTATGTGTAACTTTTAGTTTATATAATATGTGGTGTTTTGTGTCTGGCATCTTTTACTTAGCATAATGTTTTTAAGATTCGTCCATGTCGTAGCACATAGGGTTCATTCCTTTGTATCACAGAGATTCATGCCTTTTTATGGTTACTATACCACATTTTGTTTTGTTTTTGTATAGCTGTACATATGTACCACATACGTATAGATAAAGCTATACAGCATTTCATTTTTCCATTTATCACTTGATGGACATTTGTGTTGTTTCTGCCTTTTGGCTATATGAATAATGCTGTTAAGAACAAGTACAAGTTTTTGTGTAGACATATCGTTACATTTCTCTTGGGTATATATCTAGCAATGGAATTGCTGGGTCATATGGTAACTTTTTGAGGAACTGCCAAATTAGCTTCCAAAGTAGCTGCACAATTTTATATTCCTGCTAATAGTGTATGAGGATTCCAGTTTCTCTACATTATTACATTGTAAACTGTTAGAACAAGTGCTGATTCTTTTACTTTTTCAGTCTAATTATCATAATGTTCATTAAAATTGACCCATTTTAAAACTGCTTTGTAAACAACTTTCTGACCTCTGTGGTCAGGGAAGATTTTCCAGAGGAAATGTCTGTTGAATTGTCTGAAGTATCTGAATTTGTTAATCTTGTGAATATAGTGTGATAGAGAAAGGAGAGAGGAAAGACTGTCATAGAAAAATGGTATGCAAAAGCCCTGCTTCTATGAGCTGAAGGAAGGAGAATAGGTTACAGTCGAGTAATTCAAAGAAGATTGTGTCCTAAACACAAAGAATGAGCATGAAGGCCAGGTAGGCCATATTACCTTAGGAGCAATGGGAATTCATTGAAGAGTTTTAAACAAGAAGGATGAGCACGTATACATTTTATAAAATCCGTTCTGTTAACAGTGTGCAAAACAAAGAGACCTCAGATTAGATGCAGGGAGTCCCATTAAATGGCTATTGCTGTAACCCAGGCAAAAAGTTGTGGTAGTTTGGAACAGAATTATGGCAGTAGATTTGGAGAGACTGGATAGAGTTGGGAGACAAAGTAAAATGGACAGAAATATCTTAAATTACTGAAATTACTTGGTTACTTTGATTATGATTATAAAGTTTTAAAAATGATGATAGCTCCTGGTAAGTATGTTACTTTTCTGTATAATATTTGTGATTTGTAACATCTTTACTTCAATTTATTTATATGAATTTAAGTACAGTGATAATGCATACATAGAGCTTTTTGGTGAATGGCCTTTTAGGGGAAAATCCTAATTCTTCAAAAGTCTAAAACTTTAAGAAATTATTCAATATTTACTATAATTTTGTTTGTGTATCCTAAATATCTCTTCCCTTATAGCTACTCCTTGAGTTAATTGCAGTGTGGAGAGGAAAATCAAATAATATTAAACAAATATTCTCTCCTATGGTTTTGATAAATAATTATGCAAAGAATTTGGGAATTTTTGATGAAGAAGAATTTATTAAATGAAAACGTATGATGTCATGTACGTATTCTTTATATTTTAAGTAGTAGTGTTTAATGGTTCTTTATTCTTTTAACTTTAGGAAACTAAATATATTTTGCCAACTTTGGAAAAAGAATTATTCTTGGCAGAGCACAGTGACCTTGAAGAAGGTGGACTGGACCTGACCGTGTCATTGAAACCAGTTAGTTTCTATATATCAGACAAAAAAGAAATGCTTCAGCAGTGCTTCTGTATTATAGGAGAGAAAAAGTTACAGAAGATGCTTCCTGATGTGTTAAAGGTACTTCATTACACATCAGACTATATGCATATGTAGAAATACAGCCTTCTTTGTAGCAATTTTTTGTTTTACTTAATGCGGTTTTGTTTGTTTTTTTGAGACAGAGTCTTGCTCTGTCGCCCAGGCTGGAGTGTGGTGGCATGATCTTGGCTCACTGCAACCTCCGCCTCCCGGGTTCAAGCAATTCTCTTGCCTCAGCCTCCTGAGTAGCTGGGACTACAGGCATGAACCACCATGCCCGGCTAATTTTTGGATTTTTAAGAGACGGGGTTTCACCGTGTTGGCCAGGCTGGTCTCGAACTCCTGACCTCGTGATCTGCCCACCTTGGCCTCCCAAGGTGTTGGAATTACAGGTGTGAGCCACCGTGCCTGGCCTTAATGCAGTTTTTAATTGGATGTTTACATCTAAAATAAGCTACTTGAAAAGATTTTGTAAAATAGAGAACCATAATATATTTGGTTCTTGGAGCCTTGTATATTTAAAAATTTGCCAAGAAAAAATGTTTAGGCAAGAAATGTGTTGACCCTGTGGAGATAATTCTGTTAAATGCAGGGAATGATAGTAACTAAATTGGACATACAATCTTTATGGTGCTTTAAGAAATAATGTCACAATATGCTGCTGTGTAACAACAAACAGCAATGGTTAATAATAGCTTATATTTCATTAGATTCACAAGTATTTTTATTTATTTTTGAAAATTATTTAGGGAAATATTTGTTGTTCTAATTTTACAGTTGTAGAAATTGGCCTTGGACACTCAAGTTAAGCCTGAGATCATGTATCTAAAGATACAGCACTTGAATATTTAAACCTTTAGAATAATTACTTAATGTAAATAGACTGCTTAAGAATAGCTGGGAAACAGACTCACTCTTTAGTTTTTTTCTTTCATAGTAAATACAGCTTTATGCATTCCCGTCAAATATACAGTGTTCACATATTAACTGGCAGTTTTTCAGATTTCATCCCAGGAAAAGATGTATGTGAATCTACTTGAGGCTTTAATTTATTTTATTGTAAGATTTTGCTAACTTAAATTTTTATGATTGAAATTTTCCAGTTTACATTGGGGCTGTGTTACATAAATGCATTTTTTTAAAATGTCATTTCCTTTAGAACTGTTCAATAGAAGAAATTAAAAAACTATGCCAGGAACAGTTAGAGCTCCTGTCTGAAAAAAAAATTTTGAAGATTCTTGAGGGTAAGAATACATATTTTTACATTCTGGCAACTTCTTAGTTAATACTATATTCAGCATAAATCCTGAGGTATTCTTTCTCCTACTTGGATATTTAATTTCATTATTGGGTTGTTGTTGAAGAGTATTTTTACTTCTATTTGTACTAAAAAATATAGTTTACCTATCAGAATAGCGTTTCAAGAATAGACAATATATCGTTTTTCCAGGTCAAGTGTATATAGGTAAGAGTATAACTAATAAAATGAAATAAAAAATGTTTACCAAAAATCTGTAAAAAAATTAATTATTGGAAAGGCAAAGATTTCCCTTAAAATCTTTTTAATTTTCTGCTTTTGATTTTTTTATAGTGTTTGGTCACCTATTGCATATTGTTTACTCTCTAATAAGACCCAGATATAGAGTTAGAATACTTCCATGCAATTTACCAATATTTGTTTGTCTGCCTGTAGCGTGACTACTGTTGGTGATACTCACACCTCTAGAATTTTGGATTATCAAGCGTGTTTTTTTTTTTCTTTTGGGACTTTGCAAGGATTTTAGCTTTAACATGACAGAAGAAGAAACAAAAATTGGAGCCTTTCAGTTTCCAGAGATAGCTTCATTTTTAAATGTAAAATTGATGGCATTTTGTAACTCTGGAAATAGATATATACATATGTACATAGTGTGTAAGTGTATATACACACATTCTTGTCTGTATACATTTATATAATAGATAAAAAGAAGGCAGTGATGCTGGGCGTGATGGCTCGCGCCTGTAATCCCAGCACTTTGGGAGGCTGAGGCGGGTGGATCACAAGGTCAGGAGTTCGAGACCAGCCTGGCCAACATAGTGAAACCCCGTCTCTACTAAAAATACAAAAATTAGCCGGGCGTGGTGGCGGGCGCCTGTAGTCCCAGCTGCTCGGGAGGCTGAGGCAGGAGAATTGCTAGAACCCGGGAGGTGGAGGTTGCAGTGAGCCGAGGTCATGCCACTGCACACCAGCCGGGGTGACAGTGTGAGACTCCGTCTAAAAAAAAAAAAAAAGCAATGAGAAATACCTAATAAGGCATTGAAAAAATTATTTTAAATACAAGCAATTAAAAATTTAAGTTTTGACCCAGTATAAAGTTCTTTAATCTACATCACTTTTAAAGATTATACTTTTTAATGTAATGATTGCATCATTTTAATGTTTTTATAAGTGTGCTTTCAATAGTTTCTTTCATTTATAAGGTGACAATGGAATGGACTCTGATATGGAAGAGGAAGCAGATGATGGTTCTAAGATGGGATCTGATTTAGTCAGTCAGTAAGTTTAAAAACTTTCATTTTTATTTCAAAATTTCTTTGTTATTCCTTTGGTGATTTCTTATGTCAAAGATATGATTGTTTTTCTGTGTTTTATTTAGAAATCATTCAGTGGTATAGAAAGATTTATTTGTCTACTTGTAATGATTGGTCCTTTTGGTATATGTGAGGATGGAGTTAACTACTTTCAGGATTAAGATGATTTTTTAAAACTACTCCACATAGATACAGAACAATAGCAGTGCCAACCTGAAGCAGAATCACTCCCATTTGGATTTTGAATACACTATTCACGATCCTCACTATTTATTTATTAAGCACTTACTCTACCAGGTACTACATTAAACAGCATAGAACACTTGATCTCATTACAATAATCTATGTATTTATTAATATTAGGCAATAATAGCCTCATTTCACAGAAGAGATAGTTATGTTCATGTAAGTCTACATATTTTACCTATAAATGTATATTATTTGACTGTCGGGATGATAAAAAAAATACCTGAAGTTTTGGGATGCTGACTAATCAAGAAGCTACATGCTAATTATTAGTTTTTTCTTCATTAGTGTACTTCAAAGTTTCACCTTTTAATTTGAGCATCTATTGATGCTATTTGCTTAAAACAATTAACTATTTTGGTAGTTTCCAAAGAATGACTTGTTCTTTGCAAAGCTTAGCATTTTTCCTGAAGAATATAAGAGATTTGTGTTAGATCTGAAAAAGATAAAGTATAAAAGAAAAACAAATACTTGTGTCACAGGCAGTAGTACACATAAGAAGAGGTTACCAGGGGCAGTAGCGTAGAGAAGTACATAGTTAACCAGAAATACAGAATTTTTTCATAAATGCTGTTGGGTAGGAGTGTTATAGGGTAATTTATATGAAAACATAGAGTAGAAAATGTACACATTTTTAATGTCTTACTATTGGCGTTCCTGCAACATACTTAGCTTTAGATCATTTATATAGTATACTAATTTAGTTCCACTAGTTTAAGCATTTACAAGGCCTGTTAACTTTTTAATAAAGTTTCTTAAATTATCTAAATTAATCACTTTGTTTCTTTTTAAAAAAATTTCTTTGCCCCATTCCCCATGTTGATCAACATTTTGTTTCTTGATGCTACTTACAGAGAATCCTGAATTGAGCTTTCGCTTTGTTATTAAAAAAGGGATATTTGTTATCCCTTTTTTAAAATCTATTATTTTTTTCCAGTTTTTGAGGTGCCATTAGGCTTAAGTGCTTTGCTTCTTCATACTTGAGCATTAGTGTTACCTTTTCAACTGTTAGAAGCCATTTAATGATGTAGTCTGTTTTCATGTTGCTGATAAAGACATACCCAAGACTGGGTAATTTATAAGGAAAAAGAGATTTAATGGATTCATAATTCCACATGACTGGGGATGCCTCACAATCATGGTGGAAGGTGAAAGGTGCTTCATACATGGCGGCAGCAAGAGAGAATGAGGGAACCAGGTGAAAGATCTGATGGATCTAAAACCACCCCCATGATTCAGTTATCTCCCACTGGTTCCCTTCCACAACATGTAAGAATTATGGGAGCTGTAATTCCTGATGAGATTTGGGTGGAGACACAGCCAAACCATATCATTCTGCCCCGGCACCTCCCAAATCTCATGTCCTCACATTTGAAAAACCAATCATGCCTTTCCAACAGTCCCCTAAAGTCTTAACTCATTTCAGCATTAACTCAAAAGTCTACAGTCCAAAGGCTCATCTGAGACAAGGCAAGTCCCTTCCGCCTATGAGCCTGTAAAATCAAAAGCAAGTTAGTTACTTCCTAGATATAATGGGGATACAGGCATTGGATAAATACACCCCTTCCAAATGGGAGAAATTGGCCAAAATGAAGGAGCTACAGGCCCCATGCAAGTCTGAAATCCAGCGAGGCAGTCAAATTTTAAAGCTCCAAAATGATCTCTTTTGACTCCATGTCTCACATCCAGGTCACACTGATGCAAATGGTAGGTTTCCATGGTCTTGGAAAGCTCCACGCCTGTTTCTTTGCAGGGTACAGCCTCCCTCCTAGCTGCTTTCATATGCTGGTGTTGAGTGTCTGAGGCTTTTCCAGGTGCACGGTGCAAGTTGTCAGTGAATATACCATTCTGGGGTCTGGAGGACGGTGGCCCTCTTCTCACAGCTCCACTAGGCAGTGCCCCAATGAAGACTGTGTGTGGAGGCTTCAACCCCACATTTCCCTTCTGCACTGCCCTAGCAGAGATTCTCTATGAGAGCCCCGCCCCTGCAGCTAACTTCTGCCTGGACATGTAGGTGTTTCCATACATCCTCTGAAATCTAGGTGGAGATTCCCAAACCTCCTGCAGGTGCACAGTTCTTGACTTCTATGCACCTGCAGGCTCAACCCCACATGGAAGCTGCCAAGGCTTGGGTCTTGTGCCCTCTGAAGCACCAAGTCCCTAGGGTACACATAGCAGGGGAACCCTGAGCCTGGCCCATGAAACCATTTTTCCCTCCTAGGCCTCCAGGCCTGTGATGGGAGGGACTGCCATGAAGACCTCTGACATTTTCTCCATTGTCTTGGCGATTAACATTGGGCTGCTTGTTACTTATGCAAATTTCTGCAGCCTGCTTGATTTTCTCCTCAGAAAATAGGTTTTTCTTTCCTGTGGCATTGGCAGGCTGCAAATTTTCTGAACTTTTATGCTCTGTTTCCCTTTTAAAACTGAATGCTTTTAATAATATCCACATACCTCTTGAATGCTTTGCTGCTTAGAAATTTCTTCCACCAGATACCCTAAATCATCTCCCTCAAGTTCAAAGTTCCACAGATCTCTAGCTCAAGGGCAAAATGCTGCCAGTCTCTGCTAAAATATAGCAAGAGTCACCTTTACTCCAGTTCCCAACAAGTTTCTCATCTCCGTCTGAAACCACCACACCCTAGATTTCCTTGTCCATATCATTATCAGCATTTGGTCAAAGCCATTCAACAAGTCTCTAGGAAGTTCCAGACTTTCCCACATTTTCCTGTCTTCTGGGCCCTCCAAATTGTTCTAACCCCTGCCTGTTACCCAGTTCCAAAGTCACTTTCACATTTTCGTGTATTCGTACAGCAGTGCCCCACTCTACTGGTACCAATTTACTGTATTAGTCTGTTTTCACACTGCTAATAAAGACATACCTGAGACTGGGTAATTTATAAGGAAATAGAGGTTTACTGGACTCACAGTTCCATATGGCTGAGGAGGCCTCACAGTCATGGTGGAAGGCAAAAGGCACTTCTTATATGGCGGCAGCAAGAGAGAATGAGGGAACCAAGCAAAAGGGGTTTCGCCTTATAAAACCATCAGATCTTGTGAAAGTTACTACCACCAGAAGAGTATGGGAGAAACTGCCCCCATGATTCAATGATCTCCCACCAGGTTCCTCCTACAATATGTGGGAATTATGGGAATTACAATTCAAGTTGAAACTCGGGTGGGGACACAGCAAAAGTATATCAAATGGATAGCCAATTATAGTAGCTATTTAACTTTTTATAACGATTACAACAACGACTGTGCATGGTGGTTCACACCTATAATACCAGCACTTTGTGAGTACAGGTTGAGAGGATCACCTGAGGCTGGGAGTTTGAGACCAGCCTGGGCAACATAGTGAGACCCTGTCTCTACAAAAAATTAAATTAGATGGGGTCTTGCTATGTTACCCAGGTTGATGTTGAATTCCTGGCCTCAAACTGTCCTCCCACCTCAGCATCCCAAAGCATGGGTGACTCAATTTTGATTTTTAGTCAACGTTTTTTCTAAAGTTATGGAATAGGATTTAAGGTTTAAAGATGAAAGAAAGAGAGGGCTTGGCACACTTGCTTATGCCTGTAATCACAGCACTTTGGAAGGCCAAGGTGGGTGGATCACTTGAGGTCAGGAGTTTGAGACCAGCCTGGCCAACATGATGAAACCCGGTCTCCACTAAAAATACAAAAATTAGCCAGGCATGGTGATGCATGCCTGTAATCCCAGCTACTTGGGAGGCTGAGGCAGGAGAGTCACTTGAACCCAGGAAATGGAGGTTGCAGTGAGCCAGAATCCCACAACTGCACTCCTGGGTGACAGAGCAAAACTCCATCTCAAAAAATAAAGAAAGAAAGAAAGATGACAGGTTTTCACAACTTTTGCTGTACTGCTGACCCACTGTGACTCTCCAAGGCTGGTGCCATCTCTAGCTCACTGAACTCTAGGTGAAGGAAAAGGGGAGGTTGCTATATGGTGGCTCCTACAAAGCAGACTGCTTGCACATTAACTGGTGGTAAAGCATCCAGGAAGCAACTGACTACAAAGGCTGCTTACAAGTGTTCACCCTCTCCTGGAGTGGTGAAGAAACCTCATTGTTACAGGCCTGGTACTGTGGCACTCCATGAAATCAGTTGTTTCTGGAAGTCCACTGAACTTCTGAATCACACACTTCCCTTCCACGGTCTGGCTTGAGAAATTGCTCAGGACTTCAAATCAGACCAGTGCGTCCAGAGCGCAGCTATTGGTGCTTTGCGGGAGGCAAGTGAGGCCTATCTGGTTGGCCTTTTTGAAGACACCAACCTGTGTGCTGTCCATGCCAAATGTATAACAATTATGCCAGAAGACACCCTGTGAGTGTGGAGAACGTCCTTTTAAGAAACCACTGTGATGGGAAACATTTCATTCTCTAAAAGAGAACCCCCCCCTGCCACCCCCGGATTTTTTTCCTATTTTTGGTAGTTTTGATCTTATTTTTTTGCCATAGAGTCAAAAGATACCTGTATTAGTCGGGGTTCTCTAGAGGGACAGAACTAATAGGATATATGTATATGTGAAAGGGAGTTTATTAAGGAGAATTGAGTCACACGATCACAAGGTAAAGTCCCACGATAGGCTGTCTGCAGGTTGAGGAGCACGGAAGCCAATGGTGGATCAGTCCAAGTCCCAAAACCTCAAAAGTAGGGAAGCTGACAGTGCAGTCCTCAGTCTGGGGCCAAAGGCCGAGAGCCCCTGGCAAACACTGGCGTAAGTCCAAGAGTCTAAAAACTGAAGAACCTGGAGTCTGATGTTCAAGGGCATCCAGCATGGGAGAAAGATGAAGCCTGGAAGACTCAGCAAGTCTACTCTTACATCTTTTCCTGCCTGCTTTATTCTAGGTGTGCTGGCAGCTGATTAGATGGTGCCCACCGATTGAGGATGGGTCTGCCTCTCCCAGTCCACTGACTCAAATGTTAATCTCCTTTGGCAACACCCTCACAGACATACCCAGGAACAATACTTTGCATCCTTCAATCCAATCAAGTTGACACTTAATATTAACCATCACAGTACCTAAGTATATGATTGTTAGTGAAAAAATAGGGGATAGAAATCAATTATTTCCAGTTTTTCCATTTTTATTCATGTGTGAATTTTTAACATAAATTCAGGGACGTAAAGCATTAATGTAAGTCAGAATATTTCAGTGAACAAGTTTCAGTGTTCAACTTTATAATTATAAATAAATCTGTTAAAATTTTCTGGAAAAAATGACATCATAAACAGCAGTTTTGCCCTTCTTAGAATTTACTACAAAGCAACAACAAAAATAAACAGAAATAGAAATTATCTTGGATGAAATTAGGAGATATCCTTAACTTCAAATCACTTTGAGGAGCTATTCTTAAATGCAGTGATTTTCAAGTAATGTCGTGGAAAGATACCTGTGGAAAACTTCCATGTATACAAATCTCAAAGATTCAGTGTACATTTCTCCAAAGTCAGAGGAAGAGATTCAGGGAAGAAGGAAACTTGAATGTTGCTCCTTTTTTCTTTGACTAATAAGCATGTAGTGTATCTGTTTCTCCAAAGTAAGATGGATGTTGGTTGCAGGTAAGATTTTGGCTTCTTGGGAATCTTGGCAAAGATAATAACTACAAAGTGTTTACTTTGGGCTGGATAGGTACTTATTGATTTGCACTGAAGATCCTAGAGGAAAGCGTTGGATTTTTTTTTTTTAGACAGTGTCTCACTCTGTCCCCCAAGCTGGAGTACAGTGTGCAGTCTTGGCTCACTGAAACCTCTGTCTCCCATGCTCAAGCGATCCTCCCACCTTGGCTTCCCAAACTGCTGGGACTAGAGGCTTAAGCCACCATGCCTGGCCAAAGTGGTGGAACTTGGTTTACTGAGGTCTGAGAACTGTGTGGAAGTGGAGGAAGATGGGGAGTGGGAAGGGGAAAGTTAACATATATCTTGTGTGAATATGCCTGGTTTCTTTCATTTTATAAGTTGAAGATAGAATTGAATGGGCCAGCTGTTTCCTGTCTCTGAGTCTGGGAGAACCTGAAAAAACTGGGGAGTAGATATCTCAAAGTATAGTGGTTTACTTCTTCATTGTGGATCTGTGGAGGGAGAGACTGCTTTGCTTTCTGCCAGTTTTGGAGTAGCTACTAAACCTGAGCCCCAAGGAATTGACCATAATGACATACATAAACACATGCATGAATACATATATAACATCTTTAAAGGATCTTGATATCTAGAGAGAAGATTACTTGAAAGAAACAAAGCACATGCCAAGCTAAATTAAGCTGTTAGAGGAATGAACAATTGCAGGGAATAAAATGAGCTCTTATGGAAAATCAAGTGCAGCATGAAGAATTATTCTTGGGCTGAAAAATATGATTTTTTAAACTAAATTCTGTAAGTTAATCAGAATAGGGGATCGTTACCATTAAGTCCCAAATTAGATCCCTGAAAGAATGGATTCACAAAGCAAAAATATAAAAGATGGAAATCATAACAGAAAATAATCAAGTAAGTTAGAAGGCTTTATCATCCTCATGTATAATAAGTAGGAATCCTAGAAAGAGAAAATGAAACATAGAAAGGAGAGGTAAAATACTAAAACATTAAGAAATTATTAAATAATAATTTAATAATATAGGAAATTTTTCCTGTGTAATATAGGAAAATATAACAAATATAGGAAATATATGTAATAAATACAGGAAAATTTTTCTGACCTGAAAAACAAATTTAAGTCTTCAAATTGAAAGTGCTCACCGAGTTCTAGGCAGGATTGCAGGGAAAAAATAACATGGAAGCAGATTTTTTTTTATTAAGTGAAAAATTTAGCAGCCTTCCAGTCGACAGAACACATCAAAGAAGGAAAAGGATCAGATTTTTCATCCACAACACCAGAAACTGTAATAAGATAATGGAGTAACATGTTCATATAACTGAAATTGAACCCTTGCTTCTATACTTGGTCAAGATACCATTCATTTGTTGGGTGAAAGAAGGATGCAGATAGGCAGGAATGTAGAGATGATATACGCATGTACTCATCTGAGGAAAATACAGTCATGTGACACTTAATGAGGAATTGCACTGAGAGATGTATAGTTAGGTGATTTGTTGTTGTGCAAACGTCATAGAGTACACTTATACAAACCTAGATGTTACAGGTTCAGTATCCTTTATTGGAAATGCTTGGGGCCAGAAGTGTTTTGGATTTCAGATTTTTTTTTCAGATTTTGGAATATTTGCATATACATACTGATATCTTGGGGATGGACCCAAGTCTAAACATTAAATTCATTTATGTTTCATATACATCTTGATACATATAGCCCGAAGGTAATTTTATACAATATTTATTTATTAAACAAATTTTTTTAGAGGCAGTTCTTGCTCTTTTGCCCATGCCGGAGTGCAGGTACAGTCATAGCTCACTGTAGCCTCAAACTCTTGGGCTCAAGTGATCCGCCTCAGCTTCCCAAGCAGCTGGGACTATAGGCCTGTGTTACCATCCCTGGCTTACTTTTAAATTTTTTGTAGAGACAGGGTCTCACTATGTTGCCCAGGCTGGTCTTGAACTCCCAGCCTCACGTGATCTTCCCACCTTGGACTCCCAAAGTGCTAGGATTACAGACATGAGCCACTGCACCCAGCCAATTGTATAAAATTAAAGTATTAAACTTCTATGCACCTGCCACAAGAGGTCAGGTGTGGAATTTCCCACTTGTGGCATTATGTTGGTGCTCAAAAAATTTCATATTTTGGAGCATTTTGGATTTCGGATCAGATTAGGGATGCTTAAACTATAGCATGCTACATACCTAGGCCATATGATATAGCCTCTTATTCCTAGGCTCCAAACCTGTACAGCATGTTATTGTAGTGAATACTGTAGACAATTGTGGTACAGTGGTAAGTATTTATGTATCCAAATATTATCTAAACATAGAAAAGGTACAATAAATGATACACCTGTACAGGGCACTTACCAATACAGAAGCATGACCATTTATATAGAAAGTTTTAAGGAATCTCAAAAAAAAAAAAAAACCCTTCTAGAATGCATATATGATAGAATAATGACCTCCCCCTCACCCAAGAGATATCCAGATGTTAATTCCCAGAATCTGTGAATATGTACTTTCAAAAGACAAAAGAGACTTTGCTGATGTGATTGATTAAGTTAAGGATCTTGAGATGGGAAGACTTCTGGATTATCAAGGTGAGACCAATATAATCATGAGGATCCTTATAAGAGGGAGATAAGACAGTCGAAGTCAAGAGATGCTGGAAGCAGAGATTAAAATGATGTGCTTGGAAGATGGAGGAAGGATCCACAAGCCAGGGAATATAGGCTGCCTTTTAGAAGCTGGAAAAGACAGGATGGAAGTAGATTTTTCCCTGGATCCTCTGCAAGAAATGCAGTATTACCTACAACTTGATTCTAGTTCTTAAGGCTTATTTTGGACTTAACAACCTTCAGAACTGTATGAGGATAAATATATGTTCTTTTAAGCCACTAAACTTGTGATAATATGTTAGAGTGGCAATAGAAAACTAATAAAATGTACTTGATTAAAACCTGGACAATAAGCCAAAGTTATAGATTGGTTGCCTAGAGCAATAGGGTCATTTTCTATGACCTAAGCGATGTTTTAAAATTTTTGAAATTGTTTCCAACATTCCAAATGAGATCACACCACAATCTGGATTTCTTAGTTGCTTGAAAAAAAAATCAGATCAAGCAACTTTCCTGGGCATGCAAAAAATTAGAGCTGAGTGCTGCCGTTCTTTATATGACATTGTATTTCAGTGCACTACCTCGTACTTCATTTGCCTGAATGTTTAATATACAAAATGTTTATAAAATGAGACTCTGATTGAAGGGGAAAATACATAAAGGACAAAGGCTGGCTTTAGAAACAATTACATCAGTTTGTCAGCTTCTTATCAGCTGAGACATACAGCTTTTTTAAAGAAGAAAAATAATTTCAAATATGTCTAGATTAAAGCAATCTGTGTTATTAAAATACATGAAAAAATTTGATGTTTTCTTTTAGTAGGCGACCTATGCTCTTTTATTATAGTGCTTTTTGTTTTTGTTTTTTGAGACAGGGTCTCACTCTGTTGCCCAATTTTGAGACAGGGTCTCACTCTGTTGCCCAGTCTGGGGTGCAGTGGTGTGATCTTAGCTCATTGCAGCCTCCACCTCCCAGATTCAAGCAATTCTCCCACCTTAGCCTTCCAAGTATCTGGGATTACAGGTGCATGCCACCACGCCTGGCTAATTTTTGTATTTTTTAGTAGAGTTGGGGTTTCACCATGTTGCCCAGGCTGGTCTTGAACCCCTGACCTCAAGTGATCCACCTGCCTTGGCCTCCCAAAATGTCTTTTATTACAGTTTTAATTAGAAAGAGACATAACATCAGTAAAATTGTCTAAGAAGCTGTAAAGTGACATCTTTCAGTATGAGGTGTACATATACATGTGTGTGTATGGTATTTAACATACCCTGTGTATGTTAGTTTTCTTACATTAAATATTTTAAGATACAGAATTATGCACAAGTGTTTATGAACAAGCTTTAAAGATTATAAATTTATCTTTACAGTTTATCTTCTCAAATTGCCAGCTTTATATATTCAAATTCTATTTCTCCTCTAAGGTCAGCTTTCAAATGTATTGTTTTTTTCCAGATTTCTCTTTCTGTTGCTGTTTTAAAGATTATTTCCCTACTCTTACCATACCTTAAGATAGCTCCTTTTTACTACCGATAGTAACAAGAAAGCAGTAGTCATAAGAAATTTTTGATAGTGTGCTAATTTGAAACTTGAAATTAATGAGAGTGACAAAAATTTTAATGGGGATGAAGATTAGGAGCTGTGAAGATACAACATCCATCATTTCTAAATACCTTCATTTTTTAAGTGAGAAAATTGATTTCATGGAGGTAATGAATAGAAAGGTGGTTACCAGAGGTTGGGGTGGGTACAGGGAGCGTTTGGGTAAAGAAAGTTAGTTCAGTAGATACAAAAATACAGTTAGATAAGAAGGAATAAGTTCTAGTGTTCAGTAGCACAATAGGGGTACTGTAGTTAACAATAGTTTATTGTTTATTTCAAAATAGGTAGAAGAGAAGATTTAGAATGTTCCTAGCACAAAGAAATGTTGAGTTTGAGGTGATGGATATTCCAGTTATGCAGATTTCATCATTATTCATTGTATGCTTGTATTTGAAATATCACATACACCGCATAAATAAGTACAACCAGTAGGTATCTGTAAAAAAAATTTTTTTTTTTTTTTTTTTTGAGACAGAGTCTCACTTTGTTGCCCAGGCTTGAGTAGCAGTGGTGTGATCTAGGCTCACTGCAAGTTCCACCTCTCAGGTTCCCGCCATTCTCCTGCCTCAGCCTCCCGAGCAGGTGGGACCACAGGTGCCTGCCACCACACCCGGCTAATTTTTTGTATTTTTAGTAGAGACGGGGTTTCACCATGTTAGCCAGGATGGTCTCAGTCTCCTGACCTTGTGATCTGCCCGCCTCGGCCTCCCAAAGTTCTGGGATTACAGGCGTGAGCCACCGTACCCAGTGCAGGTATCTGTAAAATTTTTTAAAGAGTGAAAAAAGGCGAGGAATGGTATTGTCACCTTAGGGAAAAGAAAATGAGCAAATTTATATTTTATTTCAGGTTGTCTAAAAACTTTAGAATGTGTAGTTTTATAGTGTTTTAAAACTATTAGGAATTGTGACAACATTTGTAAAAGTTACAGATTAAGACAAAACCGCTTAACAACGCAACAATTTTAAGTCAATAGGTAATATGAAGTCTTGGAATTAGAGTTTTGTCTCTGATCGGAGATGGGCTGGGAAAAAAGCTTTATTCCAGTTAAAAAAGCACTGAAAATGAGAACAGGTATTAGTTTGGCCTGTAATATTAGATGATTATGTTCCGAAGAATGTGCTTATAATGAAATTTAAGTCTTGAAAAGCACAATAAAATAATCAGGATTGAGATTTCATATATAAGGAATAAAAGTATAAATACTATAGGGAAATCTTAGCAGTTTTAAAATTGCTTTCTCTAAATATCTTTATGAATTTTAAATGAATGTGCTTTTATTGAGTGATTTTGAGGGAGATATCAGTGAAAATGATGCTGCATTTTCCTACAGATAATAAACAGTGTTGATTAGTATCATAGTTGTAGAAGATAAAGAAATTTGAAAAATCTCAAGTTCTCAAAATAAGTTAAAACACAAAGTAGGTACTTTTTCTTTTTGAGGCAGCTGCTCACTTGTCACCCTGGCTGGAGTGCATTGGCTCAATCACGGGTCACTGCTGAAGTGATAAGTGATCCTCCCACCTCAGCCTCCTGAGTAGTTGGGACCACAGGCATGAGCCATGACAACCAGCTAATTTTTAAATTTTTTGTAGAGACCATGTGTTGCCCAGGCTTGTCTCAAACTCCTTGGCTCAAGAGATCCTTCTGCCTCAGCCACCCAAAGTGCTAGGATTATAGGCATGAGCCACTGCACCCAACCAAAGTAGCTTCTGTATGAGTGTTTTGGAGCTGTTGTTTCTAGCCACTACTGCTTCTTAGTAGAGGATGGGTGTGTTCTAAATTAGTTACCAAATTTTAATTTCAAATTATTAACTTAAAAAATATATTCCTAAATAGGCCTTACATTTAGGCAATATGTATAAATGGAACCATTTTATTTCCATGAGAATATTTAAATATCTAGTATATTCTTTAGGGAATTGTTTGTAATATGAGTAAATCTTTGATAAGAATTATTTTAGGGGATGGTGGCTTATGCCTGTAATCTGAGCACTTTGGGAAGCTGAGAGGGGAGGATTGCCTGAGCCCAGGACATTGAGGCTACAGTGAGCTTTGATTGTGCCACAGCACTCCAGCCTGGGCAACAGATTGACACTCTGTCTAAATATATACATATATATATATATATATATAATATGTATATCTATCTGTCTATTTAAAATCTCCATTTAAGTTGCCTGTTTTATAAATCTGAAATATGAGTGCTTTTGTTTAAAATAGAATACATATGTATTCTTAAAATATAAATTGGTTAAAAAGCAAGTTGGTGTCATGTAGTTACTAGTTACTACTGAAAGTGTACTGGTTACTAGTTATACTAGATTTTAGTACATTGTTTAACAGTTAGGTTTCTTATGTAGTCTGCAACTTATTCCACCCTTCAAAACAGGAGTTTCCTGCAGACTGCTATTTATGCTCAGGGTAGGCATTTAGAGAAGATAGAATGAAAGAACACAGTGCATAAATGTAGGAGGTTTAATGACTGCTTTTGCAGTAAGATATTTATTCTTGAAAAATACTGGCTATTCCTTTGGCTCAATCAGTTGTCTTATTGAGAGCAGTAACTAGAGTTACCTATATAACCACTCTTATATTGCTGAACCCTAGCAGTGATATGTGGTAGAACTCTTGCTGTTTGTTAGTTTAATAAATTTTCATGAGTGTAGAGTTACATAGCCCATCCACTTACATAGCCCAATTGAAAGCCAGAGATTAGCAGCTGCATTAGATTTTTTATTTATTTATTTATTTATTTATTTATTTATTTATTTATTTATTTATTTCGAGATGAAGTCTGGCTCTGTCGCCCAGGCTGGAGTGCAGTGGCATGGTCTTGGCTCACTGCAACCTCTGCCTCCCAGGTTCAAGTGATTCTTCTGCCTCAGCCTCCTAAGTAGTTGGCACCTGCCGCCCTGCCCGGCTAGTTTTTGTCTTGTAGTAGAGATGGGGTTTCACCATGTTGGCCAGGCTGGTCTCGAACTCCTGACCTCAGGTGACCCACCCACCTCGGCTTCCCAAAGTGCTGGGATTATAGGCGTGAGCAACCATGCCTGGACTGCATTACTTTTTCTACTGAGCTATTACAACACAGCTACTCACCATCTTTTTTTTTTTTTTTTTTTTAAGACAGAGTTTTGCCGTGTCACCAAGGCTGGAGTGCAGTGGCACGATCTTGGCTCACTGCAGCCTCTGCCTGGCGGGTTCAAGTGATTATCCTGCCTCAGCCTCCTGAGTAGCTGGGATTACAGGCGCGTACCACTGTGCCTGGCTAATCTTTGTATTTTAGTAGAGACAGGGTTTCACCATGCTGGCCAGGCTCATCTCTAACTCCTGAACTCAGGTGGTCTGCCCTCCTCTGCCTCCCAAAGTGTTAGGATTACAGGCATGAGCCACTGTGCCCGGTCTCTTTTATTTTTAATAAGGGAAAAACATCCATGTCCTTTTTGATGAGTTGGAGCCATCCAGTAGGTTCAGCTCATGTCATTGGAATACTAAGAATTTGAATTGTTTCAATTTAGGTGACATATATTCCCTGAATACGTATGTATAAATAACTTTCAGAGGGTCAATGGTGTTCAGCCAAATGATAACCTCTCTCAGTAAGTGTCAGCAAAACTGAACTTGTTGGGAATAAAAGAGTCCTCCTTAAACCACTATTAATAAGCTTGAATGCAATAAAGTATTTGAGTAAAATTTACTGTGCTCTGTAGAACTGCATTGATGGGCAGCATAAATCTGCAGTGCATACCTAAGGAAATATTTTCATCAAAAATATAGACCTGCGGCTGGGCGCGGTGGCTCACGCCTGTAATCCCAGCTCTTTAGGGGGCCGAGGTGGGTGGATCACTTGAGGTCAGGAGTTTGAGACCACCCCAGCTAACATGGTGAAACCCCATCTCTTCTAAAAATAGAAAAATTAGCTGGGTGTGATGGCGCATGCCTATATTCCCGTCTACTTGGGAGACTGAGGCAGGGGGATCACCTGAGCCGGGGAGGCAAAGGTTGCAGTGAGCCGAGATCGCACCATTGCACTACTCCAGCCTGGGCAACAGAGCAAGACTCCTTCTCAGAAAAAAAAAATATGTATATACACACACACGTATATATGTGTGTATGTATACGTGTGTGTGTGTGTATGTGTCTATATACACACCCCTGAGATCTAGGCGTCTTGGGAATTACCCACTTAGGAAATTGACCTGTGATTCAGACAACTCAGATAACCACTCTGGAATGCATCGATTGTTATGTACCAGTTACTTATTTGCTTAACTCTACGTAGAGAAATTTTAACCTACAAAAAAGACAGCAGTAGGATGAACCCTTGCATATTTATCACTCACTGTGTCACTTCCATATTATTTTAAACAACCTCCTCCCAGTTTTTCTAATCTGATTACTTTGAAGCAAATCTTGGTATAGTTACTTTTAAATAGGAAGCAGATAGGCACCTTTCCAGAATCTATAGAACTTTTCCTTAGAATGGCAGGGCATGAGCTTGTCAGAAGCCCCAGATGGGGTCTTCATTTCAATCAGGTGTTACACTTGGCAACGGTTTCCCTGTGGGGAACTTTGAGGGACTTGGGAAGCATTGTTATCTGTTTTTGTAGCTGCCTCTGCGTTTAAAAAAAAAAAAAAAGTTATTCTATTACAGAAACCTAACTTTTAAACTGTATCTATTGTCATTTTTCCATCAGTCAATTTACTGCCTCATCCTGCTGCTCAAGCACTGGGTTAGATGATTAGCAGGTATTTTTCCTTTTTTCTATTCTTTCTCTATCACCTTTTTAAAAAATTGAAGTTTCTCTTAATCACTTAACTGATTCGTTTTATTAATTGTTCATTTCATTTGAAAAATAAATTCACTAATGTTCACAGTGTCCTAAATTGGTTGTTAATAACTTCTCTCTAATAATGCCCATGTACCTCTCCCATCATTTAAACTGTTTGCTTACCAAGAGTTACT
This sequence comes from Gorilla gorilla gorilla, assembly GCF_029281585.2. Taxonomy (NCBI): domain Eukaryota; kingdom Metazoa; phylum Chordata; class Mammalia; order Primates; family Hominidae; genus Gorilla; species Gorilla gorilla. The sequence goes on from NC_073237.2 coordinate 37,558,316, forward strand.
CGTCTGTGTTTCCAAGGCAATTTACAATCGTGTAATTTAAATATGTAAACAGATTAACTATTAATAAGAAAAGATTAATTGATTAGATTGTTTTGAGTTTGGGAAAACTCGAGTTGCTGAAAAGTTGTACTCAATTAGCTGTAGGGAAACAGAATATCTGGAGGGGCATTGTATAAATATAAATGGTTTTTTTTTTCCACATTCAGATTTTTTCATTTTAACTAAGCCAAAACTAGAAATGTCAACAATGGTTTATGTGAGTAGAATGATATGGAACTCTCTATTCCATGAATTTGTATTAAAGGTAAGGCCGTGGCCCCATATCCAAAGATTGGTGAATTAATGTGTTTTTAATTTTAAGTTAATAAAAAATGCTCAGATTTACATATTTTACTTTAAAAAAGTATTTCCTATGTTAATAAGTTTCTTTTTTACAGAAGTGACATTTTCTATCTGAGTTAAATAAAAGGAATTTCACCGTATTAGGTTTTATTTTGGTTTATTTTATTTTTTTTTTACTTTTTATTATGAAAATTATCAAGCATATAGAAAAGTAGAAAGAATAGTGTAATCAACTCCCATATACCTGTCATCTAGATCTAACAATTATTATAGTTTTCGACATTTGCTTCATCTATTTTCTTATAGTATTTTCAGTATATTAGACATTTTAAATCTTTTTTAATTTTAATATTTGTCTATGCAGTCATATCTTTATAACACTTAACGTAATTAGCAATAATTCTCTAATATGTGATATTCATTTCATATTCAGATTTTCCCGGATGTTCCCTAAAGGTCTTTTACATGTGGTTTCTCTGAAGCAGAGTACAAGCAAGAGTACATATTGCATTTAGTTGTTCTCTCTCTTAAGTCTTTTTTAATGTAGAACTGTGTCCACCTTCCTATTGTCTCTTGTTTGCTTTTTTATTAATAAATGAACGTGTTGAAGAAAGTAGGTAAGTTGTCCTGTACACCTGTTGGCTTTATCTGATTGTATCTTCATGGTGTTATTTGACTTGTTCCTGTATCCTCTGAGTTTTCTTGTAAGCTGGGATTTATTAACTTTTTAAAATTATAAGTGTGTTAGTTTCCTAGTGCTGCTATAACAAATTACCACAAACTTAGTGGTTTAAAGCAACACATATTTATTTTCTTATAGTTCTGGAGGTCAGAAGTGAAAATCCGTTTTTCTGGGCTGAGGTCAAGGTGTCAGCAGGGCTCGTTATTTCTAGAAGCTCTGAGGGGAGAATTCATTTTCTTGCCCTTTTCAGCTTCCAGTTGCTGCTTATATTCTCTATCTTGTGGCCCTTTCCTTCATCTTCAGAGCATATCACATCATTCTCTGCTTCCAGGGTGATATTGCCATTTCTTCTAACTGACTTCTCTTACATCCTTATAAAATGATTACTGTGACCACATTGGGCTCATCAGAATAATGCAAGATAATCTCCCCATTTCAAGATCCTTAATCACAATCACAAAGTTTTTTGCCATATGAGGTAACATTCACTAGTTCTGGGGAATTAGAATGTGGGCATATTTGGGGGACTGTTATTCAGCCTAGCATAATAAGGAAGGAATAGTATGAAACTGAAGATAACTCTTATTGACTTTCAAATAAAAGCAGAGTTGTATGTACATAAATAGTAGATAGATAAATTCAAATAGTACACAAGTTTAAAATAAAGATAAAAACCTTTCTGTTTCACCTTCTGATCTCACCCCATCCTCCTCCCATACTTGTTCTTTCTCCAAAGCAGTACTATATACTTCTAAAACTTTTTTGTGTCAAGGACCCTTGGAAATCTAGTGAAGCCTATGGATTCTTTCTCAAAATGATGTTTGCTCTTTTTTTATTTTAACTTCATGGATTAAAACAGAATTAGAAAGGAAATTAATAATAAAATAGTTAATATTAAAATATTTTGCAATATGGTAATATACTTATGGACATATTAATAAGATCTAGCAGCAGTTCTAATAACTTTAATAATTTTAAAGTATAGGTTAAGTATAAACAGTATTTTGGATGTGTGCAACAACTATATTATGTTGATTTCTAATGATGACAGAATCACAGATAATGCTAATACCTAAAAAAAATGGATTCTAGTGAAAATACAGATGTAATTTTTCCCCATCTGTGGTAGGCTAAAGAAAATCCCCCCACATAGCCACATCTTAATCCCTAGAATCTGTGAATGTTAGTTTTTATAGCAAAAGGGACTACAGGTATGAATAAGTGGGATGGTGAGTTGGGAAGATTTTCCTGTATTGTTTTTGTGGGCTCTAAATGCAATCACTTGCATGTATCTTTATATCCAGTGTCCTTATATGAGGGAAACAGGAGGAGATTTGACAGTCTTTGAGAAGACTATATGATAGAAGCATAAGGAAGCAGAGTCAGAGATGTTGGCTTTGGAGGCAGAAGAAAGGGCCTTAAGGCCTGTGAAACAGTGTCTTCTATAGAGCAGCGATCCCCAACGTTTTTGGCACCAGGAACTGGTTTCATGGAAGAAGATTTTTCCATCAGGGAATATGTGGGGAGGATGATATCAGGCTGAAACTGTTCCACCTCAGATTATCAGGCATTAGATTCTCATAAGGAGCATGCAACCAAGATCCCTTGCATGTGCAGTTCACAATAGGGTTCACATTCCTATGAGAACCTAATGTGGGGTGGAGCTCAGGCCGTAATGCTTGCTTGCCCACCACCGCTCACCTCCTACTGTGCGGCCTGGTTCCTAACAGGCCACAGATTGGTACCAATATGTGGCCCAGGGGTTGGGGACCCCTGCTGTAGGGCATCTGGAGGGATTGTGGCCCTGCCAATATATTGATTTTGGGTAATTTGTAGTGATTTTGGGCTTCTGGCCTCCAGAATTGGGAGATAATAGATTTTTATTGTTTTTCAGTCAGCAAGCTGTGGTAGTTTATTACAAAATTCATAGGAAACAAACACCCTAGGCAAATTCACATATCTCCTGAATTCAATCCGTATAACTGGCAGTAAAGAGGTGGAGATGGTCCAAGGATCCATGTTAAGGTCCCAAGCTTCAAAGGTAACCACTGTTAACCTTTTCTTGTGTATGCTCTTATTCAGAAATGTTATACCACAGTGTTTGTCTTCATGTATTGTCTGTTTTTTAACAACTTACTTATTTGAATTATAAACACATACACATAATACAAAGATTTTAAAAGGATATAGTGAGAGTAAGTCTGTCCTTTTGCCATTCCTTATTCTTTCTTCCTACAGGCAACCACAGTAAACCAGTTCTTGTGTCTCCTCCCACAGATATTCTATACATTTACATATATATGTACATATTTTCTTCTCACACAAATGGTAGCATATTGTGCAAACTATACTGTACCTTTTCCCATTTATTTCTTCCATATAATAATGTCTTTCTCTATGACTTTGTCCTACCCAGTACATATGCTTATGCCTATTTACTATTCCATTGTTTGGTATAGCAGAACATAAACAGTCTCTTATTAGACATTTAAACATTTTATTAGTGTCCATTTAAAGTTATTTCCTGGCCATGTGTGGTGGCTCACGCTTGTAATCCCAGCACTTTGGGAGGCCAAGGTGGGCAGATCACTTGAGGTCAGGAGTTTGAGACTAGCCTGGCCAACATGGTGAAATCGCATCTCTACTGAAAATACAAAAATTAACCGGGTGTGGTGGTATGTGCCTGTAATCGCAGCTACTCGGGTGGCTGGGGCAGGAGAATCCCTGGAACCTGGGAGGTGGAGGTTGCAATGAGCTGAGATCGCGCCACTACACTCCAGCTTGGGCAACAGAGCAAGCCTCCATCTCAAAATAAATAATAAATAAATAAAGTTATTTACTGTCTTTAGTTAGTACTACGAAACCTTCCTAGGCCTCAATTTTTCTCATCTGGAAAATAGAATCCTACCTCATAGGATTGTTATGATGATTAAATGAGAAAATGATTTAAAGTCTTTAGAATTAGTACTTGCCACATGGTAAGCATTGGAAAAAAATGTTACAAAATTTGTTTTGGAATTTTTACTTGGAATCTGTAACAGTGACTGTTCCTAAAATTCTACTTTATACTGATGAGTATTGGGGATTTCCCCTCCATTCCTTTTATGCTACACAAACCTAAAGAAACCAATAATTTTTTTTTTTTTTTGAGACAGAGTTTCTCTCTTGTTGCCCAGGCTGGAGTGCAATGGCACGATCTTGGCTCACCACAACCTCCACCTCCCGGGTTCCAGTGATTCTACTGCCTCAGTTCTCCCGAGTAGCTGGGATTACAGGCATGTGCCACCACACCTGGCTAATTTTGTATTTTTAGTAGAGATGGGGTTTCTCCATGTTGGTCAGGCTGGTCTCAAACTCTGACCTCAGGTGATCTGCCTACCTTGGCCTCCCAAAGTGCTGGGATTACAGGCATGAGCCACTGCCCCTCGCCAAATTTCTTGTGATTTTTAATCTTTACTTTTGCTTAAAAAATTCATTGGTATGTGTCTATTTTTTTCATTTATTACAAAAATCATTTAGGAGAAAACATATATTTGAATGTATAAAAGGATTTTTCTCACAGTTGAGATCAATTTGTTATATTGACATTATTTTCTATAAATTCAATTCTCTTAGACACCTATAAAGAGCTGACTGTGCTTTTGGGTTGGTAAAGGATCATAAATTGGTTATCTGGACACCACTTAATGTTCTCATATCCTTTGTAAATTGCTATTAGGTTATATAATATGTAGAATGTTCTGCATAACATAATGAGTTTATTCAAAATAACAGTTTTTCAGAAAATCTTTACAGAAAGTATTTCTAATCACTGGCAATATTGTGACCTAAAATGCTAGATAGCATTCCACATTTTGAAACCTGCATGTTTGCACCTTTAAATGTCCATACAAAGTGATCTAACGCTGATTTTTGAAGTTGGAAAGGACATTAAAACAGTAATATAGGGATAGAGCAAAGAGGAGATACTATACTCACCTCTTTGATTCCCTTTAGTCACTTTAAAATAAAACAGAGCCCCCTATGTAGGAAAATGCCTATTCACAAAATCTTGGAGTCGCAGGGTGGGGGACAGTTTATATACAATGAAGCCTTAGAGAATCACGGGTCAGAAAAAGCACTGGGGTGTGGTAACTGATGGTTTGATTTATATTATTTGAGCAGAGGAAACAGAGATAAGGTTTCCTTCAGCAGGTGTAGGATTAAATTTTGCTGTCTGAGGAAGGGGCTTGATGAGGGACACAATAGAGATGTGAGTTGATTTATTTGCCATTATTTTACATTTGGACAAGAAATTTACCCCCACCCCCCATATTTAGAAATATATTTTTAACTTTTAGGGGTTCATATGTGTGGTTCTTTATTAAGTTCCACAGATCTCCCCAGTGTATTACTCTGATTTTAAAAAAATCATTGAACTGTAAGAAAGGATGGACAGTGGATAGCTTGTGGAGGTAAAATAAAGTAAGTTGGACTGATGTTGGTTTCAGAACTTAAATCTCAGTCATAAGTATACGGCTCTCTTGTGATTCAACGCCAAGCTTGTAAATTAAGCTGCTTTAAAGGAGTGTTGGAGATAGGAGAAGTGAGTTAGAAATATAAAAACAGAGCTGGGTGAGGTGGCTCATACCTGTAATCTCAGCACTTTGGGAGGCCAGGGAGTTCAAGAACAACTTGGGCAACAGGGCAAAATACCACCTTTACTTAAAAAAATTAGCCAGGCATGATGGTGTACATCTGTAGCCCTAGCTACTTGGGAGGCTGAGGTAGAAGATTACATGAGCACAGGAAGTCGAGGCTACAATGAGCTGTGATCACTGCACTCCAGCCTCCTGGAAGACGGGGCAACAACCTGTCTCAAAAAAGAAAAACAGGCTTTTTTTTTTTTTTTTTTTTTTAATTTAAATGGAAGGGAGCACAAAAATAATTGCAAAATTCTTAACCAAAAATGGCTTTGGCAGTGTGTTCCCACCCTCTCCCCATTCCTCTCTTTACAGTTGTTTATAAAATTCTTCCTTAAAGTGTTTGATAGAAATATTTGAATGTCATTTAAATATATATCCTGATTCTGGCGCTTAGTATGTCTTACCACCTGAGAGTGGACAAAATTTTTATTTTCATAAAACTAGAAATAAAAAGACCTGTACACATAATTTTCTTACAATTTAAGATATTTCCTTTTTGTAAATATCTTGCCTTTTATGCCATTTATTGGAGATCTTTAAATTGTATTAGAGAACTTTATATTTTAGTCATAAAGTACATCTTGTAAAAATTAGCGAGTATAGATTTTAAATTTTCAAACTATTGAAGACTTTCTGGGATTTTTTTTCCCCATTTACTTCAGGTAATACTGACAGCATCTAACTTCACTTTTCTGCCACAGGGTGGTGTAAAATACTTACTGTCTGAAATTCTGTTTGGTGACTTCAACAGCCTAATAGAACCCAACTTAAAATAGAATGTTGTAGAAGTTCACTTTGGGCACTAAACTAAATTGTTTATGAGAGAAGATAGTCCTTATAGAGGGGTCCAATTTTTATTTAAAGGGGCTCTAAGAGGCTTTCATAGGGAAGGCAGTTATATTGCATCATTATTAAAACATTTGGAAATACTTTCAGACTTATTACAATGTTGCAAGAATAAGAATAGTACAAGAAACATCCATATACCCTTTATCAAGATTTACTTATTATTGACCTTCTATCCCATTTGCATACTTCCTTCTTATATACGTGTTTTTTTTAATGAAACATTTGAGGCTAAGTTGTATACACCATGACACTTTTCACTATATGTTACATTGTGTTTTTCCAAGAGATAGAGATACTCTATTATGTAACCATAACAGTATCAACTTGAGTAAATTTAACATTGATAAAATACTTTTATCCAGTCCCCCATCAGTATTTCAGTTTGTCTTTTGCCTCAGTAATGTCCTTCATAACGTTTTCCCTACCAGTTCAGCAGTCTCAGGTCAGTTATAACATTTAATTGTCTTGGCTCTTTAGCAAACCTTTAACCTGGAGTAGATCCACAGCCTTTGTAATTTATAACAATGACATTCAACTTTCCTTAACAGAACATTACTCATTTCCATTTTGAGTTTGTCTGGTGATTCTTCATAATACAGGTTATATATTCTCAGCTAGAATATTATATAAATGATGTTGTATCTTCCTTAGAGTATTACATATATCCATCCTCCTCTTATTGGTGATGTTACATTATATTTTGAAGTCTTTTTTTTTTTGTAAATTTAGATGTGTATGTTTAGAAGAATAATTAAATGCAATTCTAGGATGTGTGAAAGCAAACGTTTTCTCTAAAGGAAGATACTTAAGACTAATGCTCCCAGTAGGTAAAATCTAATTTGACTGGAAGGTTTGAGGTAGCACATTTTAACTTTAAACCTTGCAAAGCTCTTAATGTAGTATACTGGCATTTAATCTGTCCCTGGATTGCCAAGGAGAATTGTTGATATCCTCCTTGGGACCTGCCGGTCATTCTGGTGAACGAATAAAATCTGAGTAGGTGACTTTGGACAGAAGTATAAAACACTGAGATCTCAATTATAAATTTCTGATGTCATAATTAACAGCAAAGCCAAATAATTTTGTATTCTCTGAGTTTGGGCTTGTATTAGTGCAGTTTTAATACAAAACAACCATTTAAGTGCCAGAGGTGCTGACTGGAAAGAATATTGTAAACTTCTCAAAGAAATGATCACAAGTCTTTTTTAATCCTTCGGTTATTTGACGGATTTGTTACTGTTAATGAATAGACACAACTGTGTGAGTAGGAAGATTTCCTAAATATTTCTAGTATGTTAGCTTTAGGATATGTATAAGAATTCTCAGAAGGCAACAGAGATACCTATTTTGAAGAAAATTGTCACATAGCTCATTTGAACATTTATAATTTCTTGACCTTTTTGCTGAAAAGTATATTAATATTAAGATGGTATAATGCTAAGAAAGCACATTATTTTGCAGCTGTATTCCAGAACATAGTGAATTGAAACTTTTTTGCATGATCTTACATTTAATCCTTTTACTTTGATTACATATGTATATTACATATAAAATATGTATTTTCCCCATACTGTAGACATCAAAGCATTTGAGGTATGAAATTAAATGAATATAAAGTAATTTGAGTGCCAAAATGCTCATTAAATTTAACAGTTGAACTTGAAAAATTATTGGATACTGCTGTGAGTTGTGATTTCTCCTATCAGCTACCCTGCAGAGTATTGTAAGGGAGAAAAAATTACTTCCATGTTCCTTTCAGGTTTGCCCCTTGATTTTACAAAGAAGTATACTGCTTAAATTGCTAGTAGTTTGTAGCTGCTGCTTCTGACACTTGAATACTTGTTTCTGAGCTTCCAGAGTACACTGAATGATACCCTGGGAGCTTAGAAGAATGTTAGCCTGTCTTCCTTAGTGCCTAACTTAATTCTGGGAACCTGGGTAGTAAATATTATGTGATTAAATATAGTTTTAAAGGTTGATCTTATTTTCATTTCCCAGGCAAGACATCGGTATAGATTCTGCTTCATCCATGAGAGAGAATAAGCAACCTGAAGGTTTGGAATTAAAACAAGGTATGAACCAAGTACTTGATTATTGTATAAAATTTACCTGAAGAATAGAAGCATTTTACCAAAAATAAATTTTCAGTGTCTAACTCACCCCATTTTACAGATAGAGGAAGAGAGCAATTTATTTGGTCAAAAAGCAATCACTTCATGATTCTTTTAGCTACTGAAATGATTATATTTTATGATGTTTAGTTAGTTACAGAAGCCACCAGAATTATCATCTTGAATAGTTTTATTTCAGTAATTTATTAAATTAAATTAAATTTATTTATTTATTTATTTTGAGACAGAGTCTTGCCCTGTCGCCCAGGCTGGAGTGCAGTGGCGCGATCTCGGCTCACTGCAAGCTCCGCCTCCCGGGTTCACGCCATTCTCCTGCCTCAGCCTCCCAAGTAGCTGAGACTATAGGTGCCAACCACCACGCCCAGCTAATTTTTTGTATTTTTAGTAGAGACAGGGTTTCACTGTGTTAGCCAGGATGGTCTAGATCTCCTGACCTTGTGATCCACCCGCCTCGGCCACCCAAAGTGCTGGGATTACAGGAGTGAGCCACCACGCCGGGCCTATTTTAGTAATTTATATATCATCAGCTGCAAGACGTTGGAGTTACGTTAACTGGGTAGCTTTGGGTTGTATGTGGGAAAAAACCAGTAAGTTTTATAGCATAACTTTTTTCCCCCTGAGGTATTTTGTCCTTGTTTACTTACATTCTTCGTCATTTATTGCTTTCTTTAAATCAGTAGTTTTTGACATTACCAGCTAGCAGAAATAAAGTGGTAATTTTAATTTATTCAAGCCAAGTACATTTGTAGGGCTAATCTTTTAAATGTCTTTTTTACTTCTTTTTATCTTTAGTAGGAAGAATTGAAAGTAAAATGTTTTTATTAGTTACTCAAATGCCAGCTCACATTTGTTTCTGATAAAATTAATTCAGAACAGTAAAAATTTGTTGCATCCAAGAAGATTAAGTTATCTATCATGTAATCACCTAATCTTTGATGGCTTAGAATAGTTTCTCTAAAATATGAGTCATATGAACTTATTTGGTAGAGAAAAACAAGTCATTATTTAGGCAGAATTTGTTTAAAAACTGGTCTTTTATTAATGCTTAATTTAAAAAGTGGAAAAAAAGGTTAGACAACGAATTTAGTGATTTGTTCAATTTATATGTAGAGAGAGCAAAATCTAGATTTTCTGTAATTCTAATTTATTTACTGTAGGATTTATGAATATTTCTGATTGTTTTAAAAATTCCCATTGCTTTTCAAAAGTCCTGTTGTGATAACCTCATGTAAAGCCAGACAAAATTACGTCTTTGTACTCTGACTTCTTCTGAGCACCGCCATAAACTCAGATTCATAGTTCAGTTGACATTTATTTGTCACATATAAATACATGCTAAACACATATTATTTTTATATAATATAATCATAATCATATTACCTTACACCTCATGTATAATTAGATTACACCTCATGTATAATTAGACTACACTGCTACTGTTTCTTCTTTGTTTCTGCTCTTTGTATCAAATGAACAGGCAGTATGGAGGATATGCTATTAGATCATCTGAGGAGAAGAGAATGTTCTATAAAGGATAAGAAAAGCTAGAATGGACAGGTTGATTTCCAGTTCCTAGGAAAAAGGAATGGAGACCACAAATTAGCCAATGTTACCTTGTAAGAGAAGATGTTTTTCTGTTCCCATGTTCACACACTCAGAATTCTTTAGAACTCCCTTCCTAGTGTCAACAGGCTGTTGTACTGTGATTTCTTTATGAGAACTTCAGTCATGTGAAAAACCAGTCATGAAGGTGCAGAGAGCGAGAGAAGAAGACCTCCAATGAGCCACATGTCAAAAGTCCAGGCCTTTTATGCTTAGGAGCCTGTAACCACACTCAGTTTCTCAAGGAGGTATGAGACATTAGGAGCACACTGATGGCATCAAGCAGAGTTCAGAAGACATAAGATCAAAGTGTAGCAGTACCATTGTACAATACAGTTCATGCTCATGTTGTGACTAAATCTATAGCAAATAGTTAAATTAAGTTTTAACCTTTTTTTTTTTTTTTTGAGACAGAGTCTCGCTCTGTTGCCCAGGCTGGAGTGCATGGCGCAATATTGGCTTACTGCAAGCTCTGCCTCCCGGGTTCACGCCATTCTCCTGCCTCAGCCTCCTGAGTAGCTGGGACTACAGGCACCTGCCACCATGCCCAGCTAATTTCTTTTTTTTTTTTTTTTTTTTTTTTTTTTTTGAGATGGAGTCTCGCTCTGTCACCCAGGCTGGAGTGCAGTGGTGCAATATCAGCTCACTGCAAGCTCCACCTCCCGGGTTCACACCATTCTCCTGCCTCAGCCTCCCAAGTAGCTGGGACTACAGGTGCTCCCCACCACGCCTGGCTAATTTTTTGTATTTTTTAGTAGAGATGGGGTTTCACTGTGTTAGCCAGGATGGTCTCGATCTCCTGACCTCGTGATCCGCCTGCCTCAGCCTCCCAAAGTGCTGGGATTACAGGCGTGAGCCACCACGCCCGCCAGTTTTAACCTTTTTTTAAAAAGCAGGGAATTAAAGTCTTTTAGAAGAATATCTACTAAATGATTAAAATATAAAATGTTTTATTGCATAATGGATAAACATAAGTTACTTAGAATATTTATTTATGGAAAACATCTTCCAGATTAATATTAATATAGCTGAAATCTGACTAGGTAGTAACTTGCTTGAAGTTACCAAACAAGCTGAGGTATATCAAGAAATAGAAATCCTGATAGGCTCAATAAAGATTATTCCCTTTTTTCTAAGTGCACTAATATTGCCTATTTGTAATGTGCATAACCTGCGAAATCTGTATCTCTAACTTTTCTTGCATAACTAGCTATTTTTGTTCACAGTGAGCTCAATAAAAGCAGAATATAAGCTCCTTGTGAATGCATTGTCATTTTAATGGCTTGACCAGTTGAGAAAATTCACTGAAGCTTATTTAGTACGAAAGTAACCTTTTGTTCAGTAGACCAAAATATAAAGCAGCATTGAATTTTCTTTTTGCTCTTTCAGAATAAAATAAATTATATCATGTGACCTATTAATGGTGTATAAGTTATTTAGATTACATTATCAGTATTTAGAGCATTTAAAATACTGAAGTATTGCTTGAATAATACGCAAGTATTAATTATGAATTAAGTTGAAATTGGCATTTTTTTGTCTAGTACTGGTTTCATTCATCTTTGTTGCTAGAAAGTATTTTTGAAACCGGCAGTACTGAAGATGAGTACCAGATTTTACACTAACTTCCACTGCACTTTAATAATGAGCTAATAAAAGGAACTACCTTTACAGTGAAAATGTTATTTAAATGTAAATATAATCTATTGGTTCAATGATTGGTACTGTAGTAAAACAGAAACTCTTCTGTTAGAAATTCTTCCTTTCTTTCTTTTTTGTTTTTGTTTTTTTGTTTTTGTTTTTTTGCTCTGTCACCTAGGCTGGAGTGCAGTGGTGTGATTTCAGCTCACTGTAACCTCCATCTCTTGGGTTAAAGCAATTCTCCTGCCTCAGCCTCCCGAGTAGCTGGCATTACAGATGCCCACTACCACGCCTGGCTAATTTTTGTATTTTTAGTAGAGATGGGGGGTTTTACCATGTTGGTCAGGCTGGTCCCGAACTCCCTACCTCAGGTGATCCACCCACCTTGGCCTTCCAAAGTGCTGGGATTACAGGCGTGAGCCACCGTACCCGGCCAGAAATTATTTCTTAAATCATTCATTTCACTCAGAATGTAGTTGTATAAGAAACATCAGTTATAGTTTTTACTCATTAGCACAGCTGTAGCGCATATGTAGGTATACGTGTGCATGCACATACCTGTGCAAGCTCACATGTGCAAGTTTCAGATCTTATGTTAATTTCCTTGAGGATTTCAGAGATTGCTGCTTTTCATATAATGGTGGCTTATATAAATTTTCTGAATTGGTCAGTTGTGCTCTAGTTAAAAATAAAAACTGTTTATTGAAGGTATTTCATTTGTAGAAAATATTTTTAAAATATCAAATATCTGCTAATGTTAAGTTTACTCAAGACATTCAGCAATAGTAAAATATTGGTCTGTATTTAAATTGTTGCTTTAAAGTTTACAGTTGGAGAAGTATGTCATTTTGTGAACTATTTTCCTTTGTAAATTCAAAAATTAAGTTCTTATGGTTTTTGTATTTTTTCTTGGAAGTTTTCATGAGAGAAATTTTAAAACTATACATGAGAAATAGCTTTGTTAAGTTAGATTGAAGAGTTGAGGTTTATAGTTGCTGTAAAATATTTGAAGGACTATTAAATGGAAGCGTGATTAGATTTTTTTCTGTATGGCCTTGGAGAAAAAAAATAGAACCAATAGATAGCATTATCATTAGACAAAATTTTTTGGTCTAACGCAGTGGACTGCCTTCTAAGACATGTTTCTGATGCTGAAGGTGTTTGGACACAGGTCACATAAATAGCCACTTGGTGGTGCTGTTGTAGAGGATTCAAGCAATGGTTGGCTGTTTGGCCTTGATCTTCTAGTTCCTTTCTAGCTGTCAGGTTTTAAGACCAGTGCCTAGTGCATTGTTTGTACTTAGGAAGAATGGTTAATAACTGTTTTCCTAAATTGTTTAATGGAAGCAATGTGAAATATACACTCTTTTGCTATCTCTACATTTTTTATTCTATTGGAAGAAAAGAAAATATGTTTGATTTAGTCTTTGATGTATTTAATGGTTCCTTAAAATATATTCATTTGAATAGTCATTAAAATAATATAATTAAATGGTATATAAAATGATCAAAATCAATGAAGATATTTACTACATCTTATTTTGAATATTTGTACATTAACTGTCGCATGTGAGAATCTATTCCTTAAAGACATGCAAGCACAAAATATGCACACAGAGTTTTGCTTTAAATAGGCTCAAATTCTACCCCTCCCCCTTTTAAAAAAAATTACTGGCCAGGCTCATGCCCACACCCACAATCCCAGAGTTTTAGGAGGCTGAGGAGGGAGGATCGCTTCAACCCAGGAAGGAGGTCGAAGCTGCAGTGAGCCATGATTGCACCACAAAGATTTCAGTATTTTGAGAGAAATGTTTATTTTTATGTGTCTTTAAGTACTCATTTTAAACATTCTATCCTGTGATGTGTATCATAGGATCTTAGACACACTCTTAAGGCATCTACTTTGGAGGTCACATAGTGTAAACCTTCAGTCGTTATTGGGACACTGGGTTCTTTTTAGTCATTACTCTCTTACCCAGTTCATTAGGGAAAGCACCTCTTTACCAAAGTGCTCCTACCAAAGGAAAGACAGTAAATACTAGGCTTGAATCCAGATTTGGTTACCAGTTTCAGAACTCTTTACACACAGCACATCATAGTCTATGATTTAATTTGCAGTTTTGGCTGCCACATCGTACAGTTGATACATGATGAACTTACATTTTGTTTTTTATTAAAGGCTTTTTTTTTGGTAGCAGCTTTAGGTTTACAGAAAAAGTGAGCAGGAAGTACAGAGAGTTCCCATATACCTGCTTACCAGCTCTTCCCCAAGTGAACCAATTTGTACATTATTATTAACCAAGTCCATAATTTATGATTAGGGCTTAACCTTTGTGTTGTACATTCTGTGGGTTTTGATAATTTTATAATGACATCAATCCACTATTACAATATACAGAATATTTTCACTGCCTTAAAAGTCTTCTGTGTTCTACCTATTTATCCTGCCCACTCTCTTCCCACCAACTCCTGACAACCACTGATCGTTTTATAGTCCCTATAGTTATGCTTTTCCTGGAATCTCTGTAGTTTTGAACCATACAGTGTGTAGCCTTTTCAGATTGGTTTCTGTCACTCAGTATTTGAAGTTCCTCCATGTCTTTGTGTGGCTTGATAACACATTTTGTTTTATTGCTGAATATTTTCCATTGCATGGATGTACAGCAGTTTGTTCATCCATTCACCCATGACATCTTGGATGCTTCCAAGTTTTGGCAATTATGGATAAAATAGTGTGCAGGTTTTTGTGTGGGCATAACTTTGCAACCCATTTGGATAAATACCAAGTTTAGTTTTGTAAGAAATTGCTTAATTGTATTCCAAAGTGTACCATTTTGCATTCCCACTGACAATGAATGAGAGTTCCCATTGCTCCACATTCCTATCAGCATTTGGTAGTGTCAGTGTTTTGGATTTTGGTCATTCTAATAGGCATATAAGTAATCTCTTGTTTTCTTTTGCAATTCCCTAATGATATATGATGTTGAATATCTTTCATACACTTATTTGCCATTTCTATATTTTTGGTGAGTTGTCTTCTCAGATCATTTGTGCATTTTAAAAACTGGGTTGTTTTCGTATTGTTGCTTTAAGAGGTCTCTGTATATTTTGGATACCAGTGCTTTGTCACATATGTTTTGCAGATGTTTTCTGTGAATCTGTAGCTTGTCTTTTTGTTCTCTTACTATTTATTCATGTTTAATACACAGACTCTAGGTGTATGTTTGGTACATACTATGTTTATTCAGGTGAGACTTTGTAAATATATCATTTAAGGGACCCACAAGAAGAAGATACATTCAGCTGAACCCAGCATCCTAATTTGTGAAGCTTCTGTGGTTATTTTGAATCTGTTAAGTTCTGGGAAATAGTATAGAATGCTTTAAGTGCATAGGTTTTGGAAACTTACTTGGGTTTGAATTTTGTTTCTGCTACTTTAGCTATGTGAACCTAGGGCAAGTTACTTAAACTCTCTGTTCCTCAGCTTCCTCATTTATAAAATGAGGATAGTAAATATGAATGCCTATTTCATTATGTAGGTGTAAGGATTGAATGAATTAATACATGCAAAATGCTTTAGAGCAGTGCTTAGTAGATATTAAGTGCTCAAAAGTATCAGCCCTTGTAATTATTTCTGTTATTGTTGTTTTCTGTCTCATCACCTCAGTATCAACCTGGCAGTTTCTAATTGGTAAAAGGGTCTCTATATATTGAATCATAATATGCCTTTATGTAACTTGTACTCATTGGTTTCTCTCTGTGCCCTTTGGTTTGAAGAAAAAGAGTTTAATACATCTTCTAAATAATGGCTCTTCAAATTTTGAAGTTCACCCCTTCATCCAACAAACCTACTGTTCTGTTCTAGGCACTAGGGATAGAAAGATAAATATGTCTGGATCTGGAAAGAACTTGTCTAATAAAGGAAAACAGATATGTAAATAAATTTTTTCATATCTATCTGTATCTGAACCTGTATACTCCCCTTATCTCCTGTTAAAATGGATGAACTCTTTGTGCTGCCAAGACCAGACCCTCTGTTTGAGTATGGATCCTGCTACCTTTTGGTACCTGCGAATACTTCATTTCTCCACCTAATTAATGTTCCCCTCTCTAGTGAATTATTGCCAGCAGCCATTTCACTCGTCATTGCTCAGTGCTCATCTTGACCCATCAGCGGCATTTGACAGCATTGGTTATTTTCTCTTTCTTGACACTGGCTTTCCTGGCTTTTTATGACTTCTAAAGGATGAGTGCCCCAGGACTGACTTTTTTCTACACTGTCTAACTGATGATCTTATGTAGTTTTAAGACTGGCAACTACCAATTTATTTCTACAATTCAGACGTCTAACACTTGTGTATCCAGTTTACTTATTAAATGTCCAATAAGCATTTTAAGTTAGCGTGTACCTGAATAAATTCTAGATCCCTCTCTGACTCCCCACCCACGCCAAAAAACAGAAACATAAAAACAGCAATACCTTGCTGCTTCTACCATCTATCCCGTCTTAATAAATAGCAGTTACATTCTTCTCAGTGTCCAGACCAAGAACCTTGGAATCATTCCTTAGTCCTTTCCTTCATCTCCATCCTGATCCCCCTGTTTCTATCCATGCTCCCGGGAGTCTCTTTCACACAGCAGTCTGATTATTTTGTACTGTACGAATGGTCATGTCACTGTTCTTTATCAAAGCCTTCTAATAGCTTCCCATCTCTACACAAAATCCATAGTCCATCTTTCCTTTGGCCAGTATACAGCCTTAACATGACGTGACTTGTTACTCTCCGCCTTGCTCTCTCTTCTCCTGCCTCCTTGCTTTCTTCTAGCACTCCAAACACTCCTGTGTCAGGGGCTTTGCTTTTGCTGTTCCTTCTGCCTGCCTGCTTCCTCCTCAGATAACCATATGGGTCTTCCATGCATCATTTAGATTCCTGATCAAATGTTACCTGATCTGTCTAAACTAGTTGATACTAATTTTTTTTTCCAGAGCTCGTAAACCTTCTAATAAACCTAGAATTTCACTGGGAATTGATGTCAGGTTTACTGTACTGTAGTCTTATAGAAGTCACCTTTTGAAAAGCAGGACTGTGTTGATCTATCACAAGTCTACTTCACAGCCTATCAGTTGTGACTGCAGGTTTTAATACATGTGTTCCAATATGTCAAATCTGAAATCTAAACTTATTTACACCAGTAGTGTACTCTTATTTACATCAAACTACTGTTTTTAAGATTATCTCCGTTATCTATGAAGCCTTCCCTTCCCTAACCTACTTCTGTTCACCTCTCCTCTTCTCTCAATACCCTTTTTTTTTGTTTGTTTTTGAGACAGAGCCTCTCTCTCTCACCCAGGCTGGAGTGGAGTGGAGTGGCGTGATCTCAGCTCACTGCAGCCTCCGCCTCCCGGGTTCAAGCAATTCTCCTGCCTCAGCCTCCTGAGTAGTTGGGATTACAGGTGCACACCACCACACCCAGCTAATTTTTTGTATTTTTAATAGAGACAGGGTTTCACCACGTTGGTCAGGCTGGTCTTGAACTTCTGACCTCAAGTGATCCACCTCCCTTGGCCTCCCAAAGTGCTGGATTACAGGCATGAGCCCTGGGAGACTGAGGTGGGAGGATTGCTTCAGCCCAGGAGGCAGAGGTTGCAGTGAGCCATGATTGGGCCACTGCACTCCAGCCTGGGTGACAAAGTGAGACCCTGTCTCCAGAAAAATTTAATTTAATTTAAAAATAAATAAATAATTTTACATTATCTAAAATTAGAATCAAGTCTCTAGTATCTCTGAGCTTATATTTATATTTAAACAAGCGAAAGCAGTGCCACAGGAAACATGGTAGTTTATGAAGTAGATAATGAGTTTGAGCACACTTTCCTAGGATGGGTAGATTATGGAGCACTGAGATGTTACTAACAGAAAGTATTTGAGTGTGATGCCCTTTTGAATGAGTGTAAGTTCCAAGAAATCTTGAGAGGGAAAAGTTGCTTGCTTCCAAACTCTGGTGCTTGGAAATTGAGACAGCTGTTCTGCCTTCATTTTTCCCTTTTGGGTATTTTCATTTTTGATATCAAACTTTTATTCTACCAGAACCCTGTTTAATCAGTGGTAGGAGAAATGGTAAATGCTATTTTAAACAGTTTTTTATTTACTTTCAGATTACTCAACAAAAGATTATAGTCAGGAATTGCTTATGTCAGCCTGTTATTGTGCCCCAATGCAAGACCAAAAATATCCACTTATCTGATCCATTGTAAAAGACTAGCAGGGAGTCCCTATTGTGCTTTTTATCCTAGAATGGTGATGTCTTCAGAGACAATAATTTTGGATACTGCCTTTTTTAATATATTCTCACCTGTGCATTTTATTCTGTCAGGCTCACATACCTCTGTACTGAGCTTTACATCTAGCATTTTGCTTGTGCCCATTCTGTCCCTCACACTTGCAGTTTCCTCTTCTGTTAATATCACCTGTTAGATTTTACCCATTCTTAAAGGCCCATCTCATATCATATATCTGTGAATTATCTCCCTGATTTTTGCCTGTTGCCTTGTATATTCTGAAATTCTGTTATATTTTGTATTGCATAATTTGGTATGTTAAAGTATAATACCATACATTAAGCATACTGTGAAGGCAAAACCTGTGTCTTAATCATGTCACACATATTTTGTCACCTACTTCTAAGGCCTTTGCAGCACCATCATGACGTGTGTAAAAGATACTTAGTGAATATTTATTTGATTCTTGGAATAATCTCTGAAGGGGATAGTTAATGGATTTGTGAGTCTTAAAAGTCAAGTTTACAGGCTGGTGGATATTCATGTTATTTGGAAGTTCAATAATGGTTCAGTAGAATACTAGACAGGTTTTCTTTACTGAATCATTTGCATTTTTTCTTTATCTTTAGAAATCAGTCATGCCACAATTAAATTTTATAAATGATGGTCAACCTAATGCACTTAAATCTAAATTAGTAGCTTAATACACTACACGTAAGAAAAAAAAAGCCAAGTTCTCTATAACACAGTATTGCTGAATGCCTTCATAGGTTTCACCTGTCTATTATAACTGCATCGTAGATGCCAAAGCTTTTTATACATCTGAAATAATTTAGTATACGTTAAGTGACTTGTACAATAGAACATGGCAAATTATTGGAAGAGCTTTATACTTCAAGTCTTTTCAGTATTTCTTAATTTTCATCATTCTAGTAGAATCAGTCAGTAACTCATTTTTAAAAGCATCATCTGCAAACTTATTAATGTATTTCCAAAGATAATTTACTCTTGTTTTTGATATTGGGGAATTATGGGGTTTTCCCTATCAATCATGATCCTCAAACAGAAGAGGTAAAACTTGTACATTCTTTCTAAAAAAGTAACTTCATCCTCAAATAACTCATTCAAAGATCTCAACATTTTTGGGGTAGTCATGTTCTGTCTCTCCAACCCCCACTCTGCCCATGTACGTGTGTGTGTGTGTGTGAGAGAGAGAGAGAGTTTTCAGGAAGAAGTGAGGTAAATTATTTCTACTCCTTCAAATAAAGTCTAGTCAGTAGCAAGAAATATAACAGGTAATGTGATACCTATTTTAATAAAGCATTAAAATAAGTCTTCATAAAGTTTTGTTAAAAAATTGTTTTACTAGCTGGGCGTGGTGGCTGACGCCTGTAATCCCAACATTTTGGGAGGCCAAGGGGGCGGATCACGAGGTCACAGATCAAGACCATCCTGGATGACACGGTGAAACCCTGTCTCTACTAAAAATACAAAAAATAAGCTGGGTTTGGTGGCGGGCGCCTGTAGTCCCAGCTACTCGGGAGGCTGAGGCGGGAGAATGGTGTGAACCTGGGAGGCGGAGCTTGCAGTGAGCCGAGATCATGCCACTGCACTCCAGCCTGGGCGACAGAGTGAGACTCCATCTCAAAAAAAAAAAAAAAAATTGTTTTACTATTAGAAGTAATCATATAACATGGTTTATGGTAAAATGTCAAAAATCTGTTTATGAACTAAAGAGGTGTTTGGGTTCTACAAAGGCACTGCTAGCACTTTAAGCCCACTTAATTTAAGCTTTTTAAAAAATACCTAAAGGAAAAAAAGGAAATAAAAACAGTTTTGATGTATGCATGATGTTAAACTAACGTTATTGAAATCCACCAAGAAAAATAAAAGACAGTTGGGCCTGAGGTAAAATATAAAAAATGCAATTAACAATAATAAGAATAAAAATTCAGACTGTTAGCTAGAGACATAATAATCAAAGTGGCACAGGAAAGATAGCAAGTAAAAACTTAGATCTAAGTTACTGATGTTATAGAGCAGCGAAAGAACTAAAGTTAACTTTAAACAGTACACAAAGAAACAAGAAGATACGATATATTCCTTACATTAACTGTGCTCCTTCACTAAGATGGGTAACCCCTGAAATACTACATACCATTTAGGGCACTTGAGAGAAAAACAATACAAATGAAGAAATGGAGCAAATAGCTTATGAGAAAGGAGTAAAGTAGTTTAAGAGCTTGACTAGGCAATAGTTATAGGAAGACAAAGATGTAAAAGATTTCTCAGGGAAAAAAGGGGCTTTATCATGCATTCATCCCTTATAGTTGATCCTCTGGCTAGCTACTCACCAATGTACCTTTGTTGTATTACACTGTCGTCTAGCCTGTATACTTTCACTATTTCTCTTGTTTTCCTGCTATCTTCAGTCCTACCAACTTGATTCATATCTCAAACTCCGCACCCAAGTACTGAAGATTTTTTAAATAAACAAATCCATCTAGGCTTAGTGTCTAGACAGCAAAATGAACCAGTCACTGCTCAGATTCATCACTGACATATAAATAAACGGAATAATTTTTCAGAAGAATATATGTTTATGTTATTCAGTGAGCCATAGTTGTGAATATGGGATAAAACCATAAAGGCAAAATATTTGGCAGCTAAATAGAACAGCCAACACTCTAAACATTTTATTAGCAAGGAGAAAAAATAAACAATATAAGACCCAATCTCTCTAAAAGTAATATACTCCTAATATAAATAAAAAGGAGTGTGCCACATAATAGAAAAAACTAAAATGTAATACCACTGTTTTTATTATCATCTATAACAAACCTCAGTGTGTGAGAGCTGTGGGATTCTCTAAATTAGATAAAAGAAAACACTTGTGGCATAGGTTGGCTTTCTGTTGAAAGTTTTAAATAGAATATCCAATGAAAGTAAACAACATATAAGAACTATTTTTTTTTTTTTTTTTTTGAGATGGAGTCTCGCTCTGTCGCCCAGGCTGGAGTGCAGTGGTGTAATCTTGGCTCACTGCAAGCTCCGCCTCCCGGGTTCACACCATTCTCCTGCCTCAGCCTCCCGAGTATCTGGGACTACAGGTGACTGCCACCAGGCCCAGCTAATTTTTTTTGTATTTTTTGGTAGAGACGGGGCTTCACTGTGTTAGCCAGAATGGTCTCCATCTCTTGACCTCATGATCCGCCCATCTTGGCCTCCCAAAGTGCTGGGTTACAGGCATGAACCACTGCGCCTGGCCACATATAAGAACTGTTAATCACATCACAAACATTTTGAGTTATAAAAATAAAAGGAACTTTTAAGTTATGCTAAAGTATTTAAACCTTGATAGGACTTATAAATATTCGAGTTGATAATAATTCAGCTTATCAGAAACAGTTCTTATGCATAAGATTAAGGTATATCTAGTGTTTTCAGTGATATGCTTGTGAAACCTCTTGATAGTGAATTATTAAATTAAGCCAAGACAAACTCTAGAACATGGATTATTTAGATAATGGTGTGAATTTCCTCTAAAGACAGCAAATTGAACATACGTATCTACTTCCCCTCCCTACCAAGAACCCACTGAAGTGAAAGAAGAGGGATACTTAAAATAATAACATAAGTTGTAAATTAACTGATGACAAAACTAATAAACAGCAGTCCTTCCAAAGTAAACCACAAAATAGGGAATAAACAAAGGGAAAGAAATCAACAGATTTAGCTAAATGTTAATATTTCTGAGAAAAAAAACCACCATAAATAAAATTATAAGACAGGAAAACTACAAAAAAAGGACAAATATAAGAATATATAGAATCTAGGTATTATTAAGAAACAAAAACATGGGCAAAGGGTAGAAACAAGTCAGATATTTCACAGAACTGGAAATATAGAAGGCAATACACACGTGGAAAAGAATGCTCAACCTAATTTCTAATCAGATAAATGTAAATTAAAACAAAATATTGCTTTTTACTTACTAGTAAAAACGAGGATTTTTATCTGTCTATAAAAGAAGCTAGTACATTGCTAAGATGAAAAAAAATGACCAAAATATATTTTTAAGTCAAAAAAGTAAGCCAAAGAGTGATAATTATGTTTTTGTTAAAAATAAAATAAATACTCTAAGTTATTAACAGTGATTACTTCTGGGAAGGGGAGTAAAAGAAGAAGAAAAATTGGCCGGGCGCAGTGGCTCATGCCTGTAATCCCAGCACTTTGGGAGGCTGAGGCAGGCAGATCACCTGAGGTTGGGAGTTCGAGGCCAGCCTGACCAACATGGAGAAACCCCGTCTCTACTAAAAATACGAAATTAGCCAGGCATGGTGGCGCATGCCTGTAATCCCAGCTACTTGGGAGGCTGAGGCAGGAGAATTGCTTGAACCTGGGAGGTGGAGGTTGTGGTGAGCTGAAATCGCATCATTGCACTCCAGCCTGGGCAGCAAGAGTGCAACTCTGTCTCAAAAAAAAAAGAAGAAAAATTAATTTTTCCATTTTGCTCTGTGAACATGTATTTCTTCAACCTTTTACAAGAATGAACTGTAAAAAGCGTTAAAAGAAAAAATGAATTTACAGTATAACAAAAAAGATATAATGTAAAGACTAGAAATTTTATGGTTTTCACAAAATATAAGTAGACAGGATCAAATTGACAAAAGAAAGGAAAATCACAGCCAAAGACACCATAGATAAGTGTAACTCTTTCTTTTTTCTTTTTTTTTTTTTTTTTTTGAGACAGAGTCTCGGTCTGTCACCCAGGCTGCAGTGCAGTGGCGCAGTCTCGGCTCACTGTACCCTCCGCCTCCTGGGTTCAAGCAGTTCTCTGCCTCAGCCTGCGGAGTAGCTGGGATTACAGGCACCCGCCACCACACTCGGCTAATTTTTGTATTTTTAGTAGAGATGGGGTTTCACCATCTTGGCCAGGCTAGTCTTGAACTCCTGACCTCGTGATCCACCTGCCTCGGCCTCCCAAAGTGCTGGGATTCCAGGCGTGAGCCACCGTGCCCAGCCGGTAAGTGTAACTCTTTCTTGAGTCTTGGAAAGAAGGAAGAATTGGCTGTGGAACAAACAACATGGCAATTAAAATTAAATTCATTTTGAATAATTAAGCCAACTGAACTCCTCTTCCTTTCCCTCCTTTTCACGGCCATATATCCAAGCACTCTACTCTGAGAGGCCTACCCCTCATCCATTTTATATCAAAGAAAAAGATCTGTTAGAGAAATAAACAACTGCTCAAAAAAACCAAACCAGCTACCAGAAAAACATAGCTAAAACAAATGAAGGACCAAGATAAACAAAAGAAGAAATAAAATTCAGGGATCAGAAGATAATCTTTTGGAGAAAAGGGAAGAACAGAGTCCATTTAATATCCTTATGAGAGAGACTAATGTGGACACTGCAGCCATAAAACAGGGTGCAATGAAAAAAAGCCAGAGACCAAGAATTGTTAGGATTTAAAATTACAGATATCGGCCAGGCGTGGCGGCTCATACCTGTAATCCTAGCACTTTGGGAGGCCGAGGTGGGTGGATCACGAGGTCAGGAGTTCCAGACCAGCCTGGCCAACATGGTGAAACCCCGTCTCTACTAAAAATACAAAAATTAGCCGGGTGTGGTGGCATGTGCCTGTAATCCCAGCTACTCAGAAGGCTGACGCAGGAGAATCGCTTGAACCTTGGAGGTGGAGGTTGCAGTGAGCAGAGATTGTGCCACTGCATTCCAGCCTGGGTGACAGAAAAAGCAAATATTCAGCAGTTGCTGGGAGATCATGTTAAGGAAATATCTCAAAATCCAGAGAAGAAAAATATTTTTAAATGTGCAATAAAAGTTAAGAGATGAAGATGAACAACTCATGAAGTCCAACATGAACTGAGTATAATTCAACAAATATTACTGAGCACCTACTGTGTACAAGACACTGTTTTAAGCACCAAGGGAACAACAACAAAAATCTCTGCCCTACATTTAAGTAGTAGAGAGTAAAAATACATAAAAATGTCAGGTGCAATGAAGAAAAATAAAACAGGATAAGAAAACAGTAGCAGGATGACACTTTCACAGAGAGTGATCACTGTGATCTGATAAGGTACCATTTGAGCAGGGACTTGATAAAGTGACAGAATAAGTCAGAAAGCAAGGAAGTAGACAGTGAAAAGGGAAAATAAAGAAATAATCTGGATAAAACTGTTAGGAGGTGAAGAAGGCCGTCACCCTGAAAGGGCTTCCCACGTGTAGAACATCAAACCTAAGACACATCCTATGAAATAGAATTCAAGAATAAAGAAAATTCCTGAAAGTTTCCACAGAAAAAAACTAGATTACAGACAAAAGCATTACAATGGTTAGGTTCAGGGAATCAAGAGTATTCTCATCAGCCACTGTAGACAATGCCCAATCTCAATGGATACTGACATGATCACAAAAAGAAAAGCAATTATATATTATGTGCTGGAAGTACACAACGTCACTTCTAAATATTCTTACCAGAAAATTGAACCTGAGTCTGATCAAGCCTCTGAATCAACTACCGTTTACCTCTTCTCCACCCCCTCATTATATTATTCAGCTCTTCATTCATTATCTCGCAACAACCTCTAGTCTGAAAAACAAGTCACATTTTTCAAAAATTTGTATTTTAAAATATTTTATATAGCCTGTAGTTTCTTATTCAGAATCAGTGACTATACACTTTAAATTTTAGGTAAAGCCTAGTAGACACTAAAGTTAATTTTTTGAGGCTGTGAACAACTTAGCACTTATTTTCTTTTTTTTTTTTGAGACGGAGTTTCACCCTTATTGCCCAGGCTGGAGTGCAATGGCACGATCTTGGCTCACCACAACCTCCGCCTCCCAGGTTCAAGTGATTCTCCTGCCTCAGCCTCCCGAGTAGCTGGGATTACAGGCATGTGCCCCTACGCCCGGCCAATTTTGTATTTTTAGTAGAGATGGGATTTCTCCGTGTTGGTCAGGCTGGTCTCAAACTCCTGACCTCAGGTGATCTGCCCACCTCAGCCTCCCAAAGTGCTGGGATTACAGGCATGAGCCACCGCACCTGGCCTTATTTTCTTAAATATATTTTAGTCTCAAGTTAGAATACTTGTATAAAATATTGTTTCTTAAAAGGTTTTATTCAATTTTCTGTAGTTTTTTATGCTATTTGGAAATATTTGTTGCTTTGCGGACATATATATGTTCTTTGCCATCAAATAAAATGATAATCTTATTTTTACAATTTCTATTTATGGACACAAAAATAATTTTTTGTTTTATTTTCCACTTTAATTTTGGCATAGGGGGTGGTTTTTCAATTATAAGCATGTAGGAGGATCACTGAAGGTCAGTAAATCATCATTGATTATAAAACCAATGGAGTATAATTGTTTATGTCCTTCCTGTACAGTCTGTTATCAGAATTTACCATCCGTCAATCTATGTTTTGTAAAGAAGCTTTCCCTACTGTAAGGAAAGCGCTATCAAAGCTTTCTTATATTAGGGAAAGCTAACATTTTGGGGATCATGACTTTTAAAAAAAAAAAACATATTCATGGCTGCAGCACACCAGCATGGCACATGTGTACATATGTAACTAACCTGCACATTGTGCACATGTACCCTAAAACTTAAAGTATAATAATAATAAAATAAAAGAAAAAGAAAAAAAAGAAAATGCAAGAAAAACACACAAAAAAATTCAATATTTAAAAGATAAATTAATTAGGAATATAAGTGAGTATTCAAAGTTACAGATGATGCCTGGAATTGAGTAGTATTCAGTGCCAAGAACAAGGTGGTCGAGAGCCATAATCTGTGTTTATTCATGTTCTTAGCATCAGTTATAGAAGTTTTATAACAAATGCATTTTTTAAAATTATGGTGTACTAACTTTGTTAATTAAAATCCTCGTCATTAAAACACATTTTACCTTAGGAAATGGCCTTAGGCATTCTTCTTTAATTTATTGATTTGGAACAAAGTGTTTGAAAAAGCGTATGAAAAGATTGGGATAATTGCAATGCATATGTTGTCCTGCTTGCTGATGATACTTTTTCTTTTTTGTAGTTTATAAAGCAAAGTATTTAAACACCTTCTAGAATGAAATTTTACTGCTTGAATAGTAAGCCACACTCTATCCAGAGGATTTCCAATGTCAGCTTTCATTTTGTAGTGCAGAAGCTTTACTGTGATATAAAATGTTATGACATTTTAATTAGGAAAATAGATCCTGGATACTGCATATGATGGAAGAAGTTTCTTAATGTTCCCATGTTCTACTAAATCAGAATGAAAAATACATTTGAATTTACATTACATTAGATCTGCTTTGAAGGTTGAGGAGTCAGGGGAAAAGAGGGTGGCATGGGGATTATGGAATGTGTTTGGGACTCCATAGTGGGAGGTGGGATCAAAGCAGTTTTTAAATTATAAACAGTAAGGAAATTGTGACCCATGGTATTTAGGTTACATGGATCTTTCTCCTTTTTTGGTTACAGGAAAAGGGGAAGATAGTGATGTACTCAGTATAAATGCAGATGCTTATGACAGCGATATAGAAGGCCCATGCAACGAAGAAGCAGCTGCTCCCGAGGCACCAGAAAATACAGTCCAAAGTGAAGCTGGTCAGATAGATGACCTGGAGAAAGACATTGAGAAAAGTGTGAATGAGATTCTAGGACTGGCAGAGTCTAGCCCAAACGAACCCAAAGCAGCCACCCTGGCTGTTCCTCCACCAGAAGATGTTCAGCCTTCTGCACAGCAACTGGAGCTGCTAGAACTTGAGATGAGGGCAAGAGCGATTAAAGCCCTAATGAAAGCTGGTGATATAAAAAAGCCAGCCTAGGTATTTAACTTGAGTTTGAATTTTAGGTATGTTTGAACAAAGCCACATCATTTAATTTTGTATCTAAAATTTATTTGGGGTCTTACATGTTATTTCTCATGTAACCCTTATTAGGTCAACTCATTTTAGCCCTAAATTACCTGTGGCTGTTTCTTTTTATTTTTTTGACTACTTTTATATTATAAATGTGTGTTACTGTCTTAATGAATTCATCCAATATAGTTGGATAGCCTGGATACTTTGTTAGATGAGTATTTAGCTGTGTCTGCAAATCTTAAAAGCCATTAGCAAAGAGTCGTGGTATTTTTTTCTTTATTTTTAAATGTTTGGGCACCAAACCTAAAAGCAAAACATTGACGAAGCATGTTTCTCTTAAGGCTACTTGTATTTTACAATACAATATTAAATTATTGCTTTAAATTTGTTAACAATTTGAGAAATTTAGTTTTGCTTATATGCACTTTTTAAATATATACTATTTTGAAGATTCCTTATGTAAATGCAAATTTCCTAGTTAAAACCGAATAACAGAGATCTGAAATGACTGAGAAAAACTTTTTTATTAAAGGAAGGAATTAATTTAAGGCAATTTTTAACTATGTAGAACTAATTGCCCATGTTTAATTATAGCAGACGCGCCATTCTAACAGGTATTTGATACCACTGGATGCATTATTCTAGGTTTTTTCTTTAATAAAAATGGAACAAGTTTTCATTTACATTCCAAGCTGTCAGGAAATGAAGAATATTTTATTATCTAGGATTTTATCTGATGTAGTTGCTTAAAGATCTGATGTGCTATAATTCCATGAATCAGAAATAATAAAATGCTATCATTCTGGATCTGAAGACTTTTGATACTTTTTCAAAAGCAAAATTAATTTCAGGAACCTTTGATAAGTTGTTGTTACAATTAATCTAATTTTGTATAGTTTTTGTAAATAAATTACCATCTTTCCACAATTAGGGATGCTTTTATCCCCCCATCACTAATTGCAGTTGTTTGATACCAAAATAAATTTACATAGAGATCCTTAAAATAAATTAATTTTTTCAAAAAACATAAATCTGGAACTGTTGTTTCTATATTTGATAAATACGGTATATTTTATTTATAAGCCATGGTCTACTGATACTGTATGAGGACTTTCCTTATATATAAAAGTTGCAGGGATTGTGTTTTATTAGCTGCTTTAATTATGTTAATTTTAGAGAGTTTTTAAATGGAAATAGAGGACATTTATGAAACGCTGGAATTGCAGTTACAAATTCTTTTTGTTGTTGTTGTTCCTGAACATGCCTTGGAATAATTCTACCATTTTTTTCCCCTCCGTAAATCTTTCTAATAAAGCATAGAAAAAGCCTATATGATTTTAAATGCTTCTCTTAAGCTGGTAAACAGATTTGAGTTATGAGTTCATTGTTATTGCTTCAAGATGAAAAGACAGTGATATAATTTTTCTATTTCAACGTAAAAGTAATAGTTAATATGCTAAAGTAGTACAGAATAAACTTTATTGCTGCTTACTAATTACAAAATACTATAGATGGCATCTGTATGATTAAACATATAAAGTAAAACAGGTCTGAGGGCTTTGTAGATGATTAAAGTCTCCACCTTCATGAAGCATTGTGTGTCTGTTCTACTCTATGCAGAATGGTTTACAGGACATTTGACTGGAGTGTATATGTGTGAGGTAGAATGAACAGAACAAATTAGAAGCTACTTAATTCCCTACCTTGGAAAATCAAATTTTTATCTTCTTTTAAAATGTCGAAAGACTTGAGAGCTTTTTGAAAATGAATGGCTTTAGAGAATGGGAATGTTTGCTTTAGAAATGCCTAAGTAATGGGAAAATACCATGTATCGATCTCATGCTGCCATTTAAATAATCAGCCCAGAGGTATTTATTGAACGCCTATAAGGTTCTCAGTCTTGTTCAGATCTTAAACCTAGAGGCCAGGTGCGGTGGCTCACGCCTCTAATCCCAGCACTTTGGAAGGCCGAGGCGGGTGGATCATGAGGTCAGGAGACAGACCATCCTGGCTAACATGGTGAAACCCCGTCTCTACTAAAAATACAAAAAACTAATTAGCCAGGTGTGGTGGAGGGCACCTGTAGTCCCACCTACGCGGGAGGCTGAGGCAGGAGAATGGCGTGAACCTGGGAGACGGAGCTTGCGGTGAGCTGAGATCACGCCACTGCTCTCCAGCCTGGGCGACAGAGTGAGACTCCATCTCAAAAAAAAAAAAGTCTTAAACCTAGAGATCTTACAATATAGATTTTATCATGGAGTAGACTGGTTAATAAAGACATGGGTGGGTGCTGCTGGTTTTTATGCCTGATTCCTTTTGTTAAGGTGAGCAACATTTCTAGGCAATATTTAATTAGTAATTAAAACAAAAAAAAATTGGCAGCTGAATTTTTTATTCAGTGTCAAGCAATCCTGATATTTGATGAAGAACTTGACTTAAATCCTTTTTATTTTTATTTTTTTAGAGACGAGGTTTTTGCTATGTTGCCCAGGCTGGCCTCAAGCTCCTGTGCTCAGGCTGTCTCTCCCACCTTAGCCTCTTGAGTAGCTGGGACCACAGGCACAGGCCACAGAGTCTGGCCCCTCAAATCTTGAATGCTGGGTGGCAACTGATAATAAGTCTTCTGTGTTAATGAGCAGATACCTCAAACTAAGCCTTGGTTCACATTTAGATGTTCCTACTAATCCACACAGATATATCCTAAAAATCTATCACCAGGGTACCAGTAACATTTCAATTATGAAAAATCACTCAAAATCCACACATCTTTTTGTTGAACACTATTAATTCCTCAAGTTAATCAGGCAATATATTCTTTCCTTATAAATCTTTTGGCCAAAACTTACTTTCAGCAAAATGTTAGATCTTAGGATTTGTTATCTGATTAAAGGTATTCTGAACTATTTGGACAGTAATACAATCACCATTTTTCAATGCCATTTTCAAGGTAGATAAAGCAGAGGTGAACCTGTAAATTGGGCCAAATATTTGGGCTTTAAAAATTCTCAGTTCTAGCCCATCATAAAAAGCAAGAAGAGGTCAGTTATGGATACTTTTCTTTGATTGTATCTTCTTAATTCTTTAAAAAGGCCAATATGTTTTAACTTAAAACTTCATCTTTAGATGTGTTTACATTTTCTTTATATTCTTCAAATAAAACAATGAAGTATATCAATAGGAACTCATATAGTCAACATACTGACATATTTGATATTTGATAATTATTTTTAAGTGCTTTGTGATACAAGAAAAAGAATGTGAGAGTTAAGAGCAGAAGGGTCTGATTCTGCCTAACCAGCTGTGTTACCTTAGCAAGTAACTGTAAAATGAGGGAAATAAATTGTAGCCACTATGTAAGATTTCTTTCAGCTATAATAGTCTGTGATTCCAATACAGAATGCTGTAAACTTTGCCAAACTTACAGAACTCTTTTGAGTTCAAGTATTTCTCATCTCTCTTTCTTCCTTTCCCCACCCAATTCAAAATGAAGCCATTTGTTTAGTCTCTCTTGTCCCTCACTGTTGCTGGATGTGAACAATCTAGTATTCTTTCTTTCTTTTACCTGTTACAGTCTTCAATGTCAAGATTGCTTGGTAAGTATTAATATATATTGTGTAGAGTTATTTGCTGCGGTCCATAAATGTGGCTATTTAGCTGTTACCTGTAATGTTTATCTCTGTATTTTTAAATAACATGATTGTTATCCCTTTTTAAAATATTTCAGTTTTAGATTTTATCAGTTGGTCTATTTTGGGATTTGAAGATTAAGCTGTAATTCCTCTACCTCTCCTCTAAGCGCATACCTTCCTCTCTCATTTTCACAGTAGAGTGCAGTTACATCACACTTTCTGGCTAAGTTAGCATTCAATATTTATACTATTTTGACTCTGTAAATACTATTCACAACTGGAATGTATGGTATCTGTAATTATATTTCCTTTTTTGGTCCAATTTTTGGCTTGAGTTTTTTGGAATTAATAATACTGCCTTATTATTTTATTTGTTGAGTGGTCTATATAGCAGAAGACTGCTATATAGTAGTATTTTAAAACTTCCCAGAACAGAATGACATGAATTTACACTCAGGCTGTCCTCCAGAAGTGTAAATCTCTTCTCAGTAGGTTCAAACACATCATATAATCCATCACTTTTTTCTTCAAAGATATTCCTTCTGGAGCTCTCTGTACTATTCTAATCTGGATTGGTTGCTCTTCACCTCTGTTATGTTGGATCCCCCATTTCCTGAATTCTCTTTCTCTTTTGGTGGCATACCTCTTCCGACAGCTTCCTGTGAAAGACTGCATGCACAGTAAGTTATTTTGATTCATTGGTGTGACCCAACATGGCTCAGTTCTGCCTACATACTTGATTGAAACTTTCTGTGAATAATAATGTTTACATGCCAGAAATCAATGTCCTGAACTTTACAGTATTGCACCAGTGCCTTCCAACTTCCATTAAATTTGCTGAAAATTCATTGGTCATTCTGATTCTTTTTTTTTATCATTATTATACCTTAAGTTCTAGGGTACATGAGCACAACGTGCAGGTTTGTTACATATGTATACATGTGCTGTGTTGGCGTGCTGCACCCATGAACTCATCATTTACATTAGGTGTATCTCCTAATGCTATCCCTCCCCTCTTCCCCCCACTCCCCGACAGGCCCCGGTGTGTGATGTTCCCCTTCCTGTGTCCAAGTGTTCTCATTGTTCAATTCCCACCTATGAGTGAGAACATGCGGTGTTTGGTTTTCTGTCCTTGTGATAGTTTGCTGAGAATGATGGTTTCCAGCTTCATCCATGTCCCTACAAAGGACATGAACTCATCCTTTTTTATGGCTGCATAGTATTCCATGGTGTAAATGTGCCACATTTTCTTAATCCAGTCTATCATTGATGGACATTTGTGTTGGTTCCAAGTCTTTGCTGCCCACTTTTTGATGGGGTTGTTTTTGTCTTGTAAATTTGTTTGAGTTCTTTGTAGATTCTGGATATTAGCCCTTTGTCAGATGAGTAGTAGATTGCAAAAATTTTCTCCCATTCTGTAGGTTGCCTGTTCACTCTGATGATAGTTTCTTTTGCTGTGCAGAAGCTCTTTAGTTTAATTAGATCCCATTTGTCAATTTTGGCTTTTGTTGCCATTGCTTTTGGTGTTTTAGACATGAAGCCCTTGCCCGTGCCTATGTCCTGAATGGTATTGCCTAGGTTTTCTTCTAGGGATTTTATGGTTTTAGGTCTAACATTTAAGTCTTTAATCCATCTTGAATTAATTTTTGTATAGGGTGTAAGGAAGGGATCCAGTTTCAGCTTTCTACATATGGCTAGCCAGTTTTCCCAGCACCATTTATTAAATAGGGAATCCTTTCCCCATTTGTTGTTTTTGTCAGGTTTGTCAAAGATCAGATGGTTGTAGATGTGTGGTATTATTTTTGAGGGCTCTGTTCTGTTCCATTGGTCTATATGTCTGTTTTGGTACCAGTACCATGCTGTTTTGGTTACTGTAGCCTTATAGTACAGTTTGAAGTCAGGTATGTGATGCCTCCAGCTTTGTTCTTTTGGCTTAGGATTGACTTGGCAATGCAGGCTCTTTTTTGGTTCCATATGAACTTTAAAGTAGTTTTTTCCAATTCTGTGAAGAAAGTCATTGGTAGCTTGATGGGGATGGCATTGAATCTGTAAATTACCTTGGGCAGTATGGCCATTTTCACGATATTGATTCTTCCTACCCATGAGCATGGAATGTTCTCCATTTGTTTCTGTCCTCTTGTTCATTGAGCAGTGGTTTGTAATTCTCTTTGAAGAGGTCTTCACGTCCCTTGTAAGTTGGATTCCTAGGTATCTTATTGTCTTTGAAGCAATTGTGAATGGGAGTTCACTCATGATTTGGCTCTCTGTTTGTCTGTTATTGGTGCATAGGAATGCTTGTGATTTTTGCACATTGATTTTGTATCCTGAGACTTTGCTGAAGTTGCTTATCAGCTTAAGGAGATTTTGGGCTGAGACAATGGGGTTTTCTAAATATACAATCATGTCATCTGCAAACAGGGACAATTTGACTTCCTCTTTTCCTAATTGAATACCCTTTATTTCTTTCTCCTGCCTGATTGCCCTGGCCAGAACTTCCAACACTATGTTGAATAGGAGTGGTGAGAGAGGGCATCCCTGTCTTGTGCCAGTTTTCAAAGGGAATGCTTCCAATTTTTGCCCATTCAGTATGATATTGGCTGTGGGTTTGTCATAAATAGCTCTTATTGTTTTGAGATACGTCCCATCAATACCTAATTTATTGAGAGTTTTTAGCATGAAGGGCTGTTGAATTTTGTCAAAGGCCTTTTCTGCATCTATTGAGATAATCATGTGGTTTTTGTTTTTGGTTCTGTTTATATGCTGGATTACATTTATTGATTTGCATATGTTGAACCAGCCTTGCATCCCAGGGATGAAGCCCACTTGATCATGGTGGATAAGCTTTTTGATGTGCTGCTGGATTCGGTTTGCCAGTATTTTATTGAGGATTTTTGCATCGATGTTCATCAGGGATATTGGTCTAAAATTCTCTTTTTTGTGTGTGTGTCTCTGCCAGACTTTGGTATCAGGATGATGCTGGCCTCATAAAATGAGTTAGGGAGGATTCCCTCTTTTTCTATTGATTGGAATAGTTTCAGAAGGAATGGTACCAGCTCCTCCTTGTACCTCTGGTAGAATTCAGCTGTGAATCCATCTGGTCCTGGAATTTTTTTGGTTGGTAAGCTATTAATTATTGCCTCAATTTCAGAGCCTGTTTTTGATCTGTTCAGGGATTCAGCTTCTTTGTGGTTTAGTCTTGGGAGGGTTTATGTGTCGAGGAATTTATCCATTTCTTCTAGATTTTCTAGTTTATTTGCATAGAGGTGTTTATAGTATTCTCTGATGGTAGTTTGTATTTCTGTGGGATTGGTGGTGATATCCCCTTTATCATTTTTTATTGCATCTATTTGATTCTTCTCTCTTCTTTATTTGTCTTGCTAGCGGTCTATCAATTTCGTTGATCTTTTCAAAAAACCAGCTCCTGGATTCATTGATTTTTTGAAGGGTTTTTTGTATCTCTGTCTCTTTCAGTTCTGCTCTGATCTTAGTTATTTCTTGCCTTCTGCTAGCTTTTGAATGTGTTTGCTCTTGCTTCTCTAGTTCTTTGTGATGTTAGGGTGTCAATTTTAGATCTTTCCTGCTTTCTTTTGTGGGCATTTAGTGCTATAAATTTCCCTCTACACACTGCTTTAAATGTGTCCCAGAGATTGTGGTATGTTGTGTCTTTGTTCCTTATTTCTGCCTTCATTTCATTATGTACCCAGTGGTCATTCAGGAGCAGGTTGTTCAGTTTCCATGTAGTTGAGCGGTTTTGAGTGAGTTTCTTAATCCTGAGTTCTAGTTTGATTGCACTGTGGTCTGATTTCTTGATACTTAATGTGTGTCCTGTTTCTCTTTGGAAGCTGTCAGAATCTAACCTCTATCCCCAATATTCTGAAAGTTTTTGACTATATGTCGGGATATGGATTTTTTTTATCCGTTGAGTTACTCGTTTAATGTTAATGAGTTAATCATGAGCCTTTGCATGATCTTTTTCTCATTTGCCGTTCTTTCATCCGGGAGGCTCCCTGTCTTGCAGGAGGATGTCTTCTTCATTGGAGAAATTCATGTCATTCAGTTCTGGGAAGTTTTAAAATACTGCTTGAAAAGTTCCTTCCCTCTGTTTTTTCTAGTGTTTATTCTAGAACTCTTTTTATTCAGATATTGATATCTAGGCCTGATTCTTTTTTCTTATTGTTTCTATTTTTCATCTTTTCTACTTTTCTTTATATTTTCTCAATTTTCTCTTCTGGTTCTTCCAATGATTTTTTTTTTTTAAACTTCAAACATATGTTTAATATCCCAAAGATCTTGTTATTTTTTATTCTCTGAATATTCCTTCTTTAAAATAGCACTAAAATTTTGCATCTGTAGGGCAGTGGCTCCTGCTTGGCATCCTGGTGACCCTGCATGTATCTTGATAGGCCATGCAGGTGGAGCCTGAACCTCAAACTGAACTAAGTCTTGGTAGAACACAGGCTGTGATCCTCCCAGGAGTATAGCCAGACAGTTTTGTGAGGAGCCTTTGCATGATCTTTTTCTCATTTGCCGTGCTTTCATCTGGGAGGCTCCCTATGTTGCAGGAGGATGCCTTCAGGCAATTTTCTCGTCTCCCTCACTGTTTCCTTTGAGACATGGGACTTTGTACTCCCACTTGCCCCACCTCCTCCCCACCCGGGGCACAGCTGCAGGCTATACAATTGCTTAGCGGCAGCATGGCATTAGCTCTACAGCAACAGGAAGTCCCTCACTCCTGTTGTGTTGTCTGGTCCCTTTTGTGTTGATGTCCCCGCACAAGGTCAGGACCTTGGAGGTTTGGCACCTTTGACTATGGTTTTTCACTGTCTATGTAAATAATAAGCTATGTGAATCTAAAACGAGCTCATTGTTTTTGTTGTTGTTGTTTTGTTTTGTTTTCTGGCTAAATCTGTCAGGACATGCTTGGCCCCTTGCCCTTGGCCT
Source organism: Gorilla gorilla gorilla (assembly GCF_029281585.2). Lineage (NCBI taxonomy): Eukaryota > Metazoa > Chordata > Mammalia > Primates > Hominidae > Gorilla > Gorilla gorilla. Next base: position 37,593,989 of record NC_073237.2, read on the forward strand.
TGTGCTTGATGGTTTCATGGATATAATATTTACTTCTCTGAGGATGTTAATTTTAGTCGTTGTTTTCAAGTTTTCATCTGCTTCTTGCCTGCTGTTTCTTTCAAGTTAATTTTTTCTTGTTTTGCTCTCTCTGTTGTTTTCTCAAATTTCCTTAAATCTTTGATTATGTGCTGCTTTAATTTTTATTTTATTTTATTTTTTATTGAGACAGGGTCTCACTCTGTCATCCATGCTAGAGTGCAGTGGTTGATTCATGGCTCTCTGGAACCTTGACTTCCCCTGCTCAGGTGATCCGCCCACCTCAGCCTCCCAAGTAGCTGGAACTACAGGCATGTGCATCCATGCCTGGCCAATTTTTGCTTGTTTGTTTTATAGAGACGGAGTTTCGCCATGTTGCCCAGGCTGGTCTGGAACTCCTGGCCTCAAGCAATCCACCTACCTCAGCCTCCCCAGGTGTTGGGATTATAGGCATGAGCCACTGCACTCGGCCATGGCTGCTTTTATGTGTAAGAGTAAGACACTAAAAAGCTGATTGGAAGTTCTGTGTTTATGGATGAAGCTTCTTAATTGGAGGAATTCTGTCTTTTCTCTTGGGCTGGCTGAAGATACCCACAGATCACTATGTAGACTTTTACTTAATCCCCCTGTTTTCAATAGGCTAACCCTGCAATTAACTCTCCTTGGTACACCTGAGTTTAGAATCTCTTACTTTTTTGAGTCTTCTGTGAAGATGGTGAATGGTTGCCTGTTTGTGAGGAGACCGACTTTCATGTTTTGCTCCTTGCAGTCTGTCTTAGAAGAACCTAGGATCAGTACTGAGCCTTACTTTTGTTTGTGTTTAGAACCAAGTTCTTAGGTTTGAAACTGCCTTTGCAAAAACATTAACAGCGAGAAAATTATGACAGTGAAATAAGTCTGACCTAACTAACCTCGTCTTGCTTCTAACCTCCAAGCTGTCCTTGTTCATTCCTGAGCTGTAGGCTGAACTAACTTTTGGAGGAACTTAGTTTATAATTTACCTTTGAAACAAAGATGAATGATAACAGCCGTTTCCTGAAACGAAGCTTGCCTGGAGACCAGACTGCCTTTGTAGGACTAACAAATTATCCACAAGATTAGAAATGATGGTTTAGAAGTCATGCATGCAACTAGAGGCCATCAGATTCTAAACCTTCCCAATTGCTCCTAGGGATAACATCACTATTGCAAAACCTAAGATTGGTGCTCAAGATATTTTTCAGACCCTGCACTCAATAGATCAGCTGGTGCCACCCAGATTGACAAACTAGCTCATCTGGCCCAGAAACTGACTCAATGCAAAAAAGGACAGCTTTGACTCCCTGTGATTTTGTCTCTGACCCGACCAATCAACTCTCCCCACTTCCTGGCTCCCTACCTGCCAATTATCCTTAAAAATCCTGTCTCCAAATTTTCGGGGATATCTCCTGCTTGGCGTGGCCAGCCTCGTGTCAATTAAACTCTGTGTACTGTAATGTTGTGGATTGGTTTTTGTTTGTGCAGTGGAAAGAACCCATCAGGTGGTTACAGTTTCATCTTTTCACAGGCCCCTAGGTTGAAACCTTCTTCATCTGCTAAATCATTTCCATTCACTTATTTGTCTCCAGCTTCCAAAATCTTCTTGACTCACCTCTGTCATTTCTTCCACTATCTAAATAGGATAATTCTTTTAATCTCTTGAACTTTTAGTGGACTTTCATGAGGGAGCCATGGTAAATGTGATGTTCAGTATACCATGTTTAAGCAGCTGTTACTTTTTAAAAATCTACTTTTGCTTTTGTCAATCCTAATTTTTTTTTTTTTGCTGAATCCAAGTTTAGTGAAATTAATGTAGAATCTTAATAGATTACAAGTGGAAAGGATGTGAGAAAGAACAGACAAGAATGGCAGCAAATAAAATCAGTGATACGTGAGGCTGGCAATGACACTCTTCCTTATAGGTGGCCATGTTTCTTCTTTCTTTGGCTTCAGTAAGTTTTACTAGAATATGTCTTGGTATTGATTGTTTAGTATTGACATAATCAGATATGCAATGTGCTCTTTCATTATGTAATTTCACATTCTTTGAAAAAAATTTCAAGTACATTTCCTTGAATTATTGTTGTAGTATTTGTTCTTGGTTCGATTTTTCTTTTGGATTTCCCATTGTTGGCATTTTATCTTCTTTGCCTCGCTTCAACATATGTCACTTTCTTAAATCATTTGGTTTTCTTCCTTTTGAGTTTAAAAATTTTCCCTTTTCACTTGCTTCTTTTCAGGCTTTATCTATTGTGTTTATTCACTCCTATGTTCCTTCTAGTTTAATGTTCATTTTTGAAATTTTTTTCTTTCATTTCTAATTCTCTGAATTCCATCATTTCATATCTAATGCTGATTTATGTTGCTATGCCTTTTATCATTTTCACAACTTTTATCTCACTTTAAAATACAAGTAATAATTTTAATATGTGTACCTTTGTCTGTAGCAATGTTGTTCTGCTCATTTTCTCTTTATTTTTAACAACATTGCCTGGGATTTGACCTTAATATTTTTGTTTCTCATTTTTATGTGAAGCTTGTTTTCCTGAACTTGTAGAGGGAACTTGGCACAGGTTAGCTTTTCTACCTTTATGCTCCTTTGTCTGTTTTTGTTCTCTAATGTTCAAAAATATGGTGGCTTGCTTTCTGAGATTTATCAGCTCTGTTCCCTTCCCCCATTTTTAACTGGGCTTCATTCCATCCTGATGATTATCACTATAAGGCTCAGCTCAGATATTGTGTCCTGAATTTATTCCTTCCGGTGGGTTCTTGGTCTCGCTGACTTCAAGAATGAAGCCGCGGACCCTCACAGTGAGTGTTACAGTTCTTAAAGATGGTGTGTCCAGAGTTTGTTCCTTCCAGTGGGTTCGTGGTGTCACTGACTTCAGGAGTGAAGCCACAGACCTTCACAGTGAGTGTTACAGCTCTTAAAGGTGGCACGTCTGGAGTTGTTTGTTCCTCCCGGTGGGTTGGTGGTCTTGCTGACTTCAGGAGTGAAGCCGCAGACCGTGGTGGTGAGTGTTACAGCTCATAAAGGTAGTGTGGACCCAAAGAGTGAGCAGCAGCAAGATTTATTGCAAAGAGCAAAAGAACAAAGCTTTCACGGTGTGGAAGGGGACCCGAGTGGGTTGCCAATGCTGGCTTGGGTGGCCAGCTTTTTTGGCCCCGTCCACATCCTGCTGATTGGTCTGTTTTACAGAGCGCTGATTGGTCCATTTTACAGAGTGCGGATTGGTCTGTTTACAAACCTTTAGCTAGATACAGAGCGCTGATTGGTGCATTTTTACAGAGTATGGATTGGTGCATTTCCAAACCTTTAGCTAGACAGAAAAGTTCTCCAAATCCCTGCTCGACCCAGAAAACCAGCTGGTTTCACCTCTCAATCCCCCCTCTAAACAGGACACCCCAACTGCTGTTGGGAATTGGGCAATGACTGTTCTAGCTAATTCCTGCTGGATAGGGGCAAAGAAGGGGCCCTGCCATTGTAGCATCCTCCAGAGGGGAACTTTTTAGGCCAGTGAAAGGGCCAGCAGGTCAGTCCAGGGGTCCTCTGTAGAAGTTGTTAGTTGAGCTCATTTTGGGTTCCATTTGTAAGACCATCTGTAGCTTGATGGCCTCGATTCTAGAGGAAACAAATTTAACAAGGAGGTTAAAAATACAGGGTCTGAAGGCAAGTAATAGCAAGATGGCTGCCATGGGACCTAGAAAGGGGAGAAGCCATGTTGCCCAACTCCAGAGCTTGGTATAAGAGTTTGAAAGCCATTGTCTGATTTCAGAAGCCTTTTCCTGTAAATGCCGATTGGCATCTCGTACTATCCCTGACTGGTTAGCGTAAAAACAACGCTCTTCCCCTAAGAAGGTGCAGAGTCCTCCTTTCTCAGCAATGAGGAGGTCTAGGCCTCAGCAGTTTTGGAGAGTCACTGCAGCCAGAGTCTATTTGAGATTGTAATTACTATCCTTACTGGATAGATTTTGTTATTTCTTGCAAACTGTCTGAGAAATCCTTTGAGAGTGTGTGGTAGTAGGATAATGCATATTACCCTGTTAACTTAGCAAAATTTACTTTAGTTGAAAACCTTGTAAGTTGAGGATTTTAATTTTTCTTTGCTATTAATAAAACCTCATTCAGTCCTATTAACTTAGAGTTGGTATAGATGGCTCCTTCCTGATTCTGTAAGTACTTTAAGATTTGGCTGAGTGCAAACAGTTTGAGCAGACCGATTATTAGGCAATTTTCCTAACTGCTTATCACTTACGGAATACCCATTGTGTCTTTTTCCCTTGATCTCCTGGAGGAACCATCTATCCTCCTGTCCTGAAGGGAGTTCGTCCTAGATCTGGTTGGACCTTTGTGTGGTAATTAATTAAGATTTAGATCCCATGTTAGGAAACCTGCTGGGTTGAGGATTTTTGATAAGAAGACTATGGGTTGTCAGTGGCCTCAGTGCTTTCAGGCTACGCCCTTGTTTACACTGACAACAAAGTGGTGTTGGAGTGTTATAGGGTTACAGAGAAGATCTTTAATTATCAATTATAGGTTTTAAATTTACCCTGGCTTTTAAAGGAATAGGGTACACTGTTTTTTCTTTACTACTTCTATATCTCTCATTCTCTCACTTTGACTTCTTCTTTGTCTGTATCTCTCTTTCTCTCTGACTCCCTTTTTGTCTCTTCCTCTCTGTCTCTCTCTTTGACTCCTTTGTCTCTGTCTCTTCCTGTCTCTCTTTGACTTTCTGTCTCTCTCTCTGACTCCTTCTTTGTCTCTTCCTCTCTCTCTCTTCTTCTGACTTTCTGTCTTTCTCTCTTTCCTTTGTGCTGGTCTTTTCCTGCCTCTGCCAGCCACTTATGCAGCTGTTCTCCCCTCTCCTTCCCCTTTTTGATGGCTTCGGCAGTGTAAGACTGCCACCTCCTTGGGTTTTTGCACTGCATGCAATAACTCCATGATTTCCTTGTGGTATTTAATGGGGGTTCCCCCAAAGGTTAGGAACTCCCTTTCTTTCTGTATTGCAGCATGGGCATGTAGGATTATATAAGCATACTTGCTATCTGTATACCCATTTATTCTTCTTCCCTTTCTCAGTTCTAAGCCTTGGGTAAGTGCCACTGTTTCTGCTAACTGGGTGCTGGTTCCTGGGGGAAGAGGCTTACTTTCAAGTACGGTCACGTCAGTAACTATGGAATAACCTGCCCTTTGCATCACACTCTCCACAAACAAACCTCCATCGGCATATAGGTTAAGGTCAGGATTAGCCAAGGGGACTTCCAAGAGATCATCTCGGGTGGCATAAGTCTGGACTACAACCTGTTGGCAGCCATGCTTGACCGGCTCCCCATCCTCTGGGAGAAAAGTAGCAGGGTTGAGGGCAGCACATGTACGCACTTGAAGCACCAGTCCCTCAAGAAGTAGTGCCTGGTATCTAAGCAGGCGGTTGTCTGACAGCCATAAACTTCCTTTGGCACTTAGTATGCCATTTACATCATGAGTAGTCCAGACAGTGAAATCCTTTCCTTGTATTATTTTGATTGCTTCTAACACTAAGACAGCCACCGCCACAACTACCCATAAACAGTGAGGCCAGCCTTTTGCTACTGTATCAGTTTCCTTACTTAGGTATGCCACTGGTTGTGGGGTTGTCCCATGAGTCTGAGTAAGGACTCCAAGAGCTATCCCTGCTTTCTCTGTGACGTATAAAGAGAAGTTTTGTCCTGTGGGAAGGCTTAAAGCTGGAGCTTGTACTAGGGCCTGCTTTAAGGTTTCTAAGGCTGTTTCTGCCTCTGGTTCCCATTCTACTAGATGAGTATTTGCCCTCTGGGTCTCCTTGATTAGAGTAGAGAGGGACCGGGCTATCTCACTGTATCCGGGGATCCATAGTCATAGGCAAAAGCTGGTGATTCCAAGGAACCTCCGCAACTGTTTTAATGTCTTAGGGCAAGGATAAGCCAGTATAGGCTGTATTGGTTCCTTGCTGAGGGCCCTGGTCCCTCTGGCTAAGATTAGGCCTAGATATTTGACCAGCTGTAGGCAAAGCTGGGCCTTCGACCTAGATGCCTTGTACCCTTGATTAGCTAGAAAGTTGAAGAGATCTAGAGTAGCCTGCTGGCATGAGTCTTCTGAACTGGTAGCCAAAAGTAAATCATCCACATACTGAAGGACCAGAGTGCCTGGACTTGAGAAGTGGCCTAGATATTGGGCCAGTGCCTGACCAAACAGGTGAGGGCTATCCCAATACCCTTGGGGCAAGACCGTCCATGTAAGTTGGGAGGTGTGGTCTGTGGGATCCTCAAAGGCAAAGAAAAACTGGGAGTCAGAGTGCAGGGGAATACAGAAGAAGGCCTCCTTGAGGTCCAGAACAGTGAACCATTCTGCTTCCTCTGGTATTTGAGAGAGCAGGGTATAGGAGTTGGGTACAACTGGATATAGAGGAGTTACTGCCTCATTGAGGAGTCTAAAATCTTGCACTAGTCTCCACTGACCATTTGGGTTTTGTACTCCTAGAATTGGGGTGTTGCAAGGACTGCTGCATTTCCTTACTAAGCCTTGAGCTTTTACATGTTTAACAATATCCTGTAATCCTTTATGAGCTTCAGGCCTTAAGGGATATTGCCTTTGATAAAGAAAAGTGGTGGGATCTTTTAGCCTGATTTGGACTGGGTGGGCAATTGTTGGCCTTCCAAATTGTCCTTCCAATGCCCACACTTCAGGGTTTATTCCCTCCTCAAGTAGGGGACAACAAATGGGTAACTTGTTTCCCATATTCATGTACATAATAGCTCCAGCTTTGGCTAATATATCCCTCCCTAATAAGGGTGTGGGACTTTCAGGCATAACGAGAAAGGCATGTGAAAAGAGCAAAGTCTCCCAATTACAACTGAGGAGGTGGGAGAAATACCTGGTTACAGGCTGTCCTAGGATTCCTCAGATGGTAATGGACCTTGAGGACAGTCATCCAGGACAGGAGATTAACACTGAGAAGGCCACACCAGTGTCCAGGAGGAAGTCAATTTCCTGGCCCTCAATGGTTAAACGTACCTGGGGCTCAGTGAGGGTGATGACATGAGCTGGCGCTTGCCCCGGGCACCCTCAGTCCTGTTGTTGGATCATCTGGTTGGGGGCTTCTGGCCCAGAGAACCTTTGCCCTCTGGGGCAGTGTGCCTTCCATTGATTGCCTCAGCACAGGGGACATGGATGACAGGGTGGCTTGTTTCTTGTTAGACCATCTTTTTTAAAGTGTCCTTGTAAACCACACTGATAACAAGCCCTGCCAGGTGATTGGCCTGCTCCATTTTCTGTCCTCTCTGAACCACCAAGGTTTGTTTGTCTGAGGGCCATGACTAAGGCTGCGGCCTTTCTCTGATCTTGCTTTTCCTTTTGGGCCTGTTCCTCTTGGTCCCTATTATAGAACACCAAGGTTGCCAGGTTTAATAATGCCTCCAGATTTTGTTCAGGGCCCAGGGCTTGTTTCTGGAGCTTTCTCCTGATATCTGCGGCTGATTGGGTAATAAACTTATCTTTTAGGATCAATTGACCCTCGAGGGAGTCGGGTCACAGGGGAGTATATTTCCTTAAGGCCTCCCGTAGCCGCTCGAGGAAGGCAGAAGGATTTTCTATATCACAACTAGCTCTTTCTCCTTAGTGTGGAATTCTGTCCTAGAAGGGAGTCCTGGCTGGTCAGTTTCTGGAGTTCTTAGGGGCTACACTGTTCTGGCTCCGTTCAGACCTTATTATTCCTTGCATTCTTATTAGAGACAAAACCTATCCTAATTGGCTTTCCTTTGCTTTCTTCCACAGAAATGCTGATATTATGAAGGTTTTATGACTTGTTAGTGGCCTGCTCTAATAATAAATAATAATTTATATTATGGAGTTCATGACAATATCATAGGAATATGGTCTTAACTTATGATGGTTCAACTTAGAATTTTTTGATTTTATATTGGTGCAAAAGCAACACATTCAGTAGAAACTGTACTTTGAATACCCATACAACTATTCTAGTTTTTACTTTCAGTACAGAATTTAGTAAATTACATGAGATATTCAACACTTTTATTATAAAATAGGCTTTGTGTTAGATTATTATGCCCAATTGCAGGATAACGTAAGTGTTCTGAGCGTGTTTAAGGTAGGCAGGGCTAAGCTATGATGTTTGGTAGGTTAGATGTATTAAATGCATTTTTGGCTGGGCGCAGTGGCTCACACCTGTAATCCCAGCACTTTGGGAGGCTAAGGCGGGCAGATCATCTGAGGTTAGGAGTTCTCGACCAGCCTGGCCAACATGGTGAAACCCGGTCTCTACTAAAACATATACAAAAATTAGCTGGTCATGGTGATGGGCACCTGTAATCCCAGCTACTCAGGAGGCTGAGGCAGGAGAATCGCTTGAACCCGGGAGGCAGAGGTTGCAGTGAGCCAAGATCACACCACTGCACTCCAGCCTGGGCAACAAGAGTGAAACTCTGTCTCAAAAAAAAAAAAAAAAGTATTAAATGCATTTTTGACTTATGCTATTTCAACTTATGGTGGGTTTTATAGGACATACTTATAATATGTCCTTATAATAACATCTATACTTAGCTTGAAATGTTTTGGTTTTTCTTTCTATTGCTTTGCCTGTTTTATGTGGGGATTTAGAGAGATTCAAAAACTCTACTTTTGCTTCCCAAGATACAACTATGTTTTCATTTTAAAATATGCATTCAATTTTCTTTGTATACAAATTATAATCCAGTATTTTATATCACGGAGAACTAATTTATGTAAAATATATTACTGAATATTTACAAAGTCAAAATTATTTTGTTAATTTTGATGTTATTCAAATTTTTTTTTTAATTTTAAAATCAAAGCTTGTTTGTTATTTGACAGAAGCAACTGTTAGCCTGAAGGTAAAACAAGTTAGCACTGCTTCTTAATAGCAAAGGAATTTAGTCGTATTAGGTGTATTGTTATAATAGATAGTTATTGTCAGTTGAAAAACCTGTTTTATCATAAAATTGAGTCATTTATATAAAAATAAAATAGTACAACTATAGATTTAAAAAGATCAACAATTTAATATTGTTTTAATTTTTTAAAGGAGAAGAATAGAATTTAATGTGTTACTTTTGAAAGATAACTTGCTTCCTTTGAACAATTCATATTTGTTCATTACTCTTCTATTTTAGCATTATCCTTTCTGCTTGGGACTTTTTTTTTTCAAATTCCAGGAAAGAACTGGAAGTTTTGGTAACTGATTTGTTTTCCCCTCTAAATACATTTGACCATAGCATTTTTGTTTTTTAAGAGATAGGGTCTCACTCTGTTGCCCAAGCTGCACTGCTCTCTGTGATATGGGCAGGAAGCAGGGAAATACTGGGTAGAAGAGGGTGGTCCCAGCGAGGGCCACACCCTTAAGCCTGTGGCCCATAGTGAGAACATAAATTCCTGTTTTCCAGCTTGAATGTTGCTTTTTGGCCTGCCCCACACCCCATCCTGTACCCATAAAACCCTAGGCTCCACTGGCAGAGGGACAGGGTGGCAGAGTGGAGAGGCAGAGGAAGAGAGAAGAGAAGAAGCAGCCAGATGTCAGAGAGAAGCAGCTTGACTTCAGAGGGACAGCTTGACAGTGGGACTTCAAAAGAGTTTGGCCAGGGAGAGCTGAACTCTAGGGGAAGACTACATTCCCACTCCATCCCTGTTCCAGCTCCCCACCTCACTGAGAGCCACTTCCACTGCTCACTAAAATCCTCCACATTCACCAATCTTCAGATCATTTGTGTAACCTGATTCTTCCTAGATGCCAGACAAGAACTCGGGTACAAGAGGGTGGGTGCAAAAGGCTGTCACCCTGACCCTTCACTGAGTTGTTTAACACTTAAGCTGTCCATGGATGGCAAAACTAAAAGAGCACACTCTTTTAGTAATACATACCCTGTGGAGGTCCAGGGGCATCACAGGTACCCCCGTAGACACTGCCATGGGGCTACACAGAGTTCTACTCCTGCTGGTGTGCAGAAGCACTTGTATGGGCCCCCGCACCCACTCAGCTGCGTGCTTCCCTTCCTGTGAGGGGTTGAGAGCTGTGGGCTGAGTAAACTAGCCAACCCCAGAGGGGTTAAGGGAACTATCCCATTTCAACTGCAGCCTCGAACTTCTTGGCTTAAGGGATCCCTCCACCTCAGTCTCCCAAATAGCTAGGACTGCAGGCAGGCACCACCACACCCAGCTGATTTTTATTTTTTTTATAGAGATGGGGTCTTCCTATGTTGCCCAGGCTGAACTCTTGGCCTCAAGCAATCCTCTTACCTTGGCCTCCCAAAGTGCTAGGATTACAGGCTTGAGCCATCATGCCTGGTCTGACATAGGATTTTTAATAAGATTCTGTCGTTAGTGTGATATTTAAAAATCACCAAATTGGCCAGGCACGGTGGCTCAAGCCTGTAATCCCAGCACTTTGGGAAGCCGAGACGGGCGGATTACGAGGTCAGGAGATTGAGACCATCCTAGCTAACATGGTGAAAACCCGTCTCTACTAAAAATACAAAAAATTAGCCGAGCGTGGTAGCGGGCGCCTGTAGTCCCAGCTACTGGCGAGGTTGGGGCAGGAGAATGGCGTGAATCCGGGAGGTGGAGCTTGCAGTGGAGCCGAGAAAAAGTGCTAATTAAGCTACCTTATTTATGCCAAATTTAAATGTTAAAATTCTGCAATTTGGGGGGTCAGGTTTCATGTTTTATAGTTCTTGCTATTCTCATTAAAATATGTAACATAATACTTATACATTCTAAAGCCTGTAAAATGGTTTTTGCTGCGCACTAGTTAATCAAACTGCTGCTATAGTCACAGAAAGAACCAAAGACTATAACTATAAAGACCGCATGCTTGTGAAAATATGGAGGACAACCAATGACTAATTATCTTTGGGTTTTTTTAAGTACTTTTTTGTTGTTGTTTTTTTGTTTTTTGTTTTTTTTCTTTTGAGACAGAGTTTCACTCTTGTTGCCCAGGTTAGAGTGCAATGGCACGATCTCGGCTCACTGCAACCTCTGCCTCCTGGGTTCAAGCGATTCTCCTGCCTCAGCCTCCCAAGTAGCTGGGATTACGGGCATGTGCCACCACTCCCGGCTAATTTTTTATATTTTTAGTGGAAATGGGGTTTCTCCATGTTGGTCAGGCTGGTCTTGATCTCCTGACCTCAGGTGATCCACCTGCCTCAACCTCCCAAAGTGTTGGGATTACAGGCGTGAGCCAGCATGTCCGGCCAAGTACATGTTTATATAATCAACTATTCTCTTTAAATATACCTTACGATGTCATCTTTTCCCATCTAATCTGTAGTTGGAAAATCTTTATCAGAATTAAAAAATCTCTTTTGTCAGGATGTGAATTTCAACCAGTTTGGCAAAAATCAGTCTTATATAACTTATGGCTTTCCGAGTTGAGTAAATGAAATCAATATTCCCAGTTTTAGAACATATTTACATCAACATATAACTATAAGAACTGGTTTTCATGTCTCCGCCTGTAAGTTAATGTCAGTTGAATTTTCAAAAGATTTTAGTGAAGAATAGGCATTTCATTGAAGGTTATTTTTGAATCCTCAAAATTAACTTTTATTAAGTGCATTGATGTGGAATTTAGGAACTCTTAAATAGTAGCTCCTCCTGAGAGTATTTAAATGTGTGAGGTATCAAGGAGTGTGGTGCATGCCTGCAGTCCCAGCTACATGGGAGGCTGAAGTGGGAGGATCACCTGAGCCTGGGAGGTTGAGGCTGCAGTGAGTCATGATGGTGCCACTGCACCCCAGCCTGGGTGACAGAGTGAGACCCTATCTAAAAAGAAAACAAAAATGACAGTCTCAATATTCTAGAGTTGTATGTTAACTATGGTTGCTCATTCTTCAAGCTCAGAGGATGTTGAAGGTGTGGGAGAGAGTGCTGGGAGATGTGCACAGGAAGTACATGCAACAGGGAGAAATGACGTCTGGCAATGAAAGAAGTGACAGAGCTATAGTTACATGGTTCTTGAAGCCTATTTAGTGCAAGGGCAAATAACACACTCAGGAGTTTTTGCTTGCTCTAAATATCACAGTACTATATGATAATTGATGTTTCTAATGATGAGTCAGTCTGCAAGAAATGGGGTTCATGTGCAGTTGTGTGCAAATAAGCTTTGCAAAAAACAGATATTTTGGTGTAGGAAGACTATATGGGCAGCTTCTGTTCTTGACTTACTGGTTAAATGAGGCATTATCTTTAGGCAACTATTTGAAAACACACTGTTATATCCACTTAACATTTACTTTGAGTCCTGGTTGTAGTCAAACTCTAAATTTGCTGGAAATGCTAGAAATGGTGTAATTTCTGTTCACTGAAACAATAGAATAAGGGAAATGGACTTGTGCACTCTGTGGTAGATTGCCACTTAATGTCATTTGAAGCATAAGATATGTTGATTACTGAAAGCTAAAATTAGCCCCACAACTAGTAGGCTGTGTTTGACACTTTAAAGGTATACACTTGATGAAGAACATAATTAGGGATAACAGGCTTTTATGCTTGGCAGAGGTAGGCGTCACATTTTGTTAACATACATTGCTTAATATTACTCTCTTGACAGATTCTCCAAATACAATTTTTTTTTCCCATGGCAATATAAGCCACTATGTCTGTGAGTCAATATGAACAAGATTTTTTTTTATGGTTGATTGCCATTGAATGATGAAAACCTTGTGGTATTATCAAAGTGAAATATCACATACTTTGGGTGTAACAAGTATGCGTTTTGTAACATGTTGAAGAGTTCAATTACACTCTAGTTAACAAATTGAGGCCAGGCGCGGTGGCTCATGCCTGTAATCCCAGCACTTTGGGAGGCTGAGGCAGGCGGATCACGAGGTCAGGAGATCGAGACCATCGTGGCTAACACGGTGAAACCCCGTCTCTACTAAAAAATACAAAAAATTAGCCAGGCGTGGTGGCGGGCGTCTGTAGTCCCAGCTGCTCGGGAGGCTGAGGCAGGAGAATGGCGTGAACCTGGGAGGCGGAGCTTGCAGTGAGCCGAGATCGCGCCACTGCACTCCAGCCTGGGCGACAAAGCAAGACTCCGTCTCAAAAAAAAAAAGTAAAAAGAAATTGAACTTTTTTATTAGCTGTGAGTTTGCTGTCTCAGTCTTCCTCGCAATTCTGTGCAGAATTGCAATGAAAACTTTTTCTGAATGCCTTGTTTAAAATTTTTGTGTTTGTGTATTATCTTGAGAGGTCCAAAATTATATTTTCACAATGATCCCTGTAAACATTTAAACTTAACTAGTAAAAGCAGTGAATAATCTTTGTTGCAGAGTGTTCAATAAACAAACAATACTTCAGTAAAATAATAGAAACAATAAACTTAAAATTTTTTTAATGTTTTAAAATTGTGTCTCTTTTTAAAAGATGGGGTGGGAGAGAAGAGTGATCTTTAGATTTTTATAAAATTGAACTAACAGCGTGTGCTGACAAGTAATAAATAACAGGGCCAGGCGCAGTGTCTCACGTCTGTAATCTCGACGCTTTGGGAGGCCGAGGCGGACAGATCAATCTGAGGTCAGGAATTCGAGAGTAGCCTGGCCAACATGGCGAAACTCCATCTCTACAAAAAATACAAAAACTAGCTGGGCATGATGGGACGTGCTGGTAATCCCAGCTACTCGGGAGGCTGAGGCAGGAGAATTGCTTGAACCCAGGAGGCAGAGGTCGCAGTGAGCCAAGATTACACCACTGCACTCCAGCCTGGGCAACAGAGCAAGACTCCATCTGAAAAAAAAAAAAAGTAAACAGAGATTCAAAGTGGCTAAATAAATTGGTTTCCATTCATCTTTTGTTTTTCATTGCCATCAGGCTAAGTGACAGTTTCTCTTTTCAGCCTACAGGAAAAATATTTGGTAGTGTAACAATCCTGTTTCTATTCCTGCAGTAGGAGCTCTGTTACCTTCTGTAGGAGCTGCATTTTAAAGTATTTAAATACAATAATTAAGTCTACATTTGGTTGCTCATTTACCTAAAACTTTGTGAAGTTATAAGTGCTCAGTGTTTGTGGTGCTTTACAGTATTTCTGGTAGAATTGTTTCCTTCCTAATTTTTCTTTGACCCATGGGTTATTTAGAAGTATGTTTCTTTCTTTCTTTCTTTCTTTCTTTTTTTTTTTTTTTTTTTTTTTGAGACGGAGTCTTGCTCTGTTGCCCAGGCTGGAGTGCAGTGGCACGATCTCCACTCACTGCAAGCTCCGCCTCCTGGGTTCATGTCATTCTCCTGCCTCAGCCTCCCAAATAGCTGGGACTACAGGTGCCTGCCAGCACGCCTGGCTAATTTTTTGTATTTTTAGTAGAGACGGGGTTTCACCGTGTTAGCCACGATGGTCTCGATCTCCTGACCTCGTGATCTGCCCACCTCAGCCTCCCAAAGTGCTGGGATTATAGACGTTAGCCACCGTGCCTGGCCAGAAGTATGTTTTAGTTTCCTAATATTTGGAGACTTTTCTAAGGATCTTCTGTTATACTGATTTTTAATTTCATTCCATTGTAGTCAGGAAATACTTTGTTTGACTTGAATCTTTTAAAATTTATTGAGATTTGTTATTATTACCTAAAATATGGTCTATGTTGGTAAGCGTTCCATGAACGCTTGAAAAAAAAAAAACAGATGTATTCTGGGCCGGGCATGGCGGCTCACGCCTGTAATTCCAGCACTTTGGGAGGGCTAGGCAGGCGGATCACGACGTCAGGAGTTCGAGACCATCCTGGCTAACATGGTGACACCCTGTCTCTACTAAAAATACAAAAAATTATCTGAGCATGGCGGTGGGCGCCTGTAGTCCCAGCTACTCGGGAGGCTGAGGCAGGAGAATGGCGTGAACCCGGAAGGCAGAGCTTGCAGTGAGCCGATATTGCGCCACTGCACTCCAGCCTGGGCGACAGAGCGAGACTCCGTCTGAAAAAAAAAAAAAAAAAAGACATATTCTGGTATTATCAGGTGGAGTGTTATGTAAACATCAGTTAAGTCAATTTGGTTGACAGTGTTGTTCAAATCTTCATATGATCTTATTTTCTGTTTATATCTTCTGTACTTACTGAAAGAAAGCATACTTTGTGTTGATGCATAACAAATTACCTCAAATTGGGCTTCAAAGAGCACACATTTATTATGTCTGCTCCTATGAATCAAGAATTGGGATGGTTTAACTGAGTCCTCTGCTCAGAGTCTAGAAGATGGCAATCAGGGTGTCAGCTGAGTTCGCTCTTGTTGCCAAGGCTAGAGTGCAATGGTGTGATCTTGGCTCACTGCAGCCTCTGCCTCCTGGATTCAAGTGATTCTCCTGCCTCAGCCTCCCAAGTAGCTGAGATTACAGTCTCCCACCACCACACCTGGCTAAATTTTTGTGTTTTAGTAGACACGGCGTTTGGTCATGTTGGCCAGGCTGGTCTGGAACTCCTGGCCTCAAGTGATCCACCCACCTCGGCCTCCCAATGTACTGGGATTACGGTTGTGAGCCACAGTGTCTGGCCTTATTTTTTATCTTATTTATTTATGTATTTATTTTTGAGGTGATCTCACCCTGTTGCCCAGGCTGTATAGTGGTATGATCTTGGCTCACTACAACCTCCACATCCTGGGTGCAAGCAATTATCCCACCTCCCAAGTAAATGGAACTACAGGTGTGCACCACCATGCTTGGCTAATTTTTCTATTTTTGTAGAGATGGGGTTTTGCCATGTTACCCAGGCTGGTCTCTAATGCCTGAGCTCAAGCTGTTCACCCACCTCAGTCTTTAAAAGTGCTGATATTATAGGCGTGAGCCACTGTGCCCAGCCAACTACTGCTTTCTTTTGATTAATGTTAGTATCTTTTGATTAGTGTTTTGCTTTCTGTTGATTAGTGTTAGTATGGTATATATTTTCTAACCTTTATTTTAACTCCATTTGTGTCTTATATAGATGATCCCCAACCATGGTTCAACTTGGGAATTTTTGACTTTGCTATGATGTTAAACTTTTGCAATTTTGACATATTATACAGTATTAAATAAATTACGTGAAATATTCAACACTTTATTATAAAATAAGCTTTGTGTTAGATGATTTTCCCAACTATAGGCTAATGTAACTGTTCTGGCCATGCTTAAGGTAGTCTAGGCTAAAGTATGATGTTTGGTAGGTTAGGTGTATTGAATGCATTTTTTACATATAATATCCTCAACTTACAATGGGTTTATCAGGGCGTAGCCCCATGGTAAATTGAGGAGTATCTGTATTTAAATTAAGTTTCTTGTAGTTGGCATATGGTTGGGTCTTCTATTTTTTAATCTAATATTTGTCTCTACTGTTTAATTAGGATATTTTGGCAATTTATATTTTTAAATTTTTCTTTACTTATTAAAAATAAATAGTATTTGTACATAGTACATCATTTGTAACACTCTCTTTCTAGATATATTCCACAATGTATTTCTATCATTTATTTTGACAGCTTTGTTAATATGTCATTCACATAGCGTAAAGTTTACCCTTTAAAAATGTACAATTCAGTGGTTTTTACAGAGTTATGCACCCATCAATACTAATTGCAGAACATTTTAATCACCACAAAATCATCATCATCATACCCATTAGCAGATACCCTCCAGGCCCAACTTCCCCCAGCCCATGGCAACCACTAATATACTTTTTGTCCGGCTGGATTTGCCTATTCCTCATATTTCAGATAAATTGAATCACACAATAAGTACCATTTTTTCTGGCTTCTTTATTTTCATCCTTCATCCATGTTATCACACTTAATTCCTTTTAATGGTCAAGTAATGTTCCTTTTATACAGATATACTATGTTTTATTTATCCATTCATGAGATGGCTGATTATTGTGTTTTCACTTTTTGGTTCTTATGAATAATGCTGCTACAAACAATCATGTGCAAATTTTTGTGTAGACACATATTTTTATTTCTCTTAGGTATTTACCTAAAAGTGGAACTGATGGGTCATATGGTAACTGTGTGTTTAACTTCTTGAGAAACTGGAAAACTGCTTTCCAATTAGCTGCACCGTTTGACATTCCCACCAGCAATACATCAAGATTCAAGTTTCCTTGCCAACACTCGTTATTGTCTGCCTTTTTCATTTGATACTTTAAAGATATTGCTCCACTGTGTTTCCATTAAGATATCTCTATCATCATTGTTTCTCTGTATATAACATGACTTTTTATAGGACTTTATCACCAGGTTTGAACAATTTTATTGCAATGTGACCTCATGTTTCTTGTGATTGGGTGTTAATTGGAATTCTTGGATTTGTGCGTTTATCATTTTTAACACATTTGGAAAGCTTTTGGCCATCATTTCTACAAATATTTTTCTATTGCCCTGTTCTTCCTTTGGGGACTCTAATAACATATATATATATATGTTATTATATATGAAGAAAGACTAATAAGATATATATGTTATTACATATGAAGATTATATATATGTTACATACTATATATATGTATATATAGTAGGTAATCTTTCTTCATATGTGTATACACAGTATGTACATTTTATATATATATAATGTACTTAAAGTTTTTACCATAGTTCAATGATGCTCTGTTTATTTTATTTTTTAATTATCTTTTCTCTCTGTCTTTTAAGCTCACTAATCTTTTATTCTGCAATTAATCCCATTCTTGGCATTAATCCCACCTAATACATTTCTCATTATACATTGTAATTGTTTCATTTTAAGAAGTTTGATATGCATTTCTTTTTATTTGAGATGAAATCTTGCTCTTGTTCCCCAGGCTGGAGTGCAATGGTGTGATCTCGGCTCACTGCAACCTCCGCCTCCGGGGTTCGAGCGATTCTCCTGCCTCAGCCTCCCGAGTAGCTGGGATTACAGGCACCTGCCACCATGCCTAGCTAATTTTTGTATTTTTAGTAGAGACGGGGTTTCACCATGTTGGCCAAGCTGGTCTTGAACTCCTGACCTCAGGTGATCTTCCCGCCTCAGCCTTCCAAAGTGCTGGGATTACAGGCATGAGCCACCGCGCCCAGCCTGATATGCATTTTTATATCTTTCATGCTTTAACTTTTTGAGCATATAGAAAACAGTTACAATAACCGTTTTTTAAAAGTCTTTGACTCCTAATTCTAGCAACTCTGTTAGTTCTGGGTTATTTTCAATTAATTAGTTTTTCTCCATGATTAGTCACATATTGCCGTTTCTTTACAGATCTGGCAATTTTGATTGAATGTCACACATTGTGGATTTTAGTTTGTTGGGTGCTGGATATTTTTATTCCTATAAATAGTCTTAAGCTTTTTTACTGACATACAGTTAAGTTGCTTGTAAATAGTTTGATTCTTTCCATTCTTGTGTATAAGATTTATTAAGCAGGACTGCTATGTGCTCATTTAGGGCGAATTGTCCCCCACTACTGATAAAATACCCTTCTTTGTCCTTAACTCAGTGCCGTTTGTAGGACTCAAAAGGCATTCCACTGTCTTCTGGGCTTCATAGTTTCTGATAACAAGTCCATGGTATTTGAATTGTTGTTCCTTTGTATGTAATGTGTCATTTTTCTTTGGCTACCTTCAAAATTTTTCCTTTGTCTTTTGTTTTAAGTAGTTTCACCTTGATGTGCCTTATCATGGTTTTCTTTGTATTTAATCTTTCTTCATATGTATATACACAGTATATATATTCATTCTTCTTCTTCAGGACCCCAGTTACTTATATACTAGGCCTTTTGATATTGTCACACAGATCTCTGAAGCTTTTTTTTTTAAGATCATTTTCCTCTCATGTTCAGATTGGATTATTTCCATTGCTCTATCTTCAAGTATGCTAATTCATTTCTGTTTTGTCCCAATTCTGCTATTAAGCCCATGTAGCAATTTAAAAATTTTTTGATACTATTGTGTTTTTTCAAATAACATCTCCATTTGGTGTTTTTTCAAATAACATCTCCATTGGTGTTTTACTATAAAATTTATATTTATATATTATATATTATATATAATTTATATACATATAATTATATATAATATATATTAGGAGACAGGATCTTGCTCTGTCACCCAAGCTGTAGCACAGTGGTGTGATCATGGCTCACTGCAGCCCCAAACTTCTGGGTCCAAGCGATTCTCTTGCCTCAGCCTCCTCAGTAGCTAGGACTACAAGTGCACGCTACTGTGCCCAGCTAACTTTTAAATTTTTTTTGTAGATATGTGGCCTCACTATGTTGCCCAGGCTGGTCTTGAACTCCTGAGCTCAAGCAGTTTTCCTGCCTTGTTCTTCTGAAGTGTTAGGATTATAGGCATGAGCCACTGTGCCTAGCCTAAAATATATTTTCTTTGTCTGTGCTAAGATATTTATCTCTTCATTCATCTGGACATTATTTATTTTTACTTCATTGAATGTAGTCATAATAAATACTTTAACATCTTTGTCTGGTAATTCCAATATCTGGGTTATCTCAGTTTGCCCTTCATAGATTGTCTTCTCCCTTTTGAATAAATCAAATTTCACATTTTCTTGGGTTTACATTTTTTGGGCACTTTTGGATTCTTTTGAATAGACAGTGTGATTATTATGTTGTCGAGACCCCGAATTCTATTATATTCCTTTATGTAATAGAATATGATTTATTTTCTTATATTCCTCTGAAGAGTGTTGGCGTTTTGCTTCA
This sequence comes from Gorilla gorilla gorilla, assembly GCF_029281585.2. Taxonomy (NCBI): domain Eukaryota; kingdom Metazoa; phylum Chordata; class Mammalia; order Primates; family Hominidae; genus Gorilla; species Gorilla gorilla. The sequence goes on from NC_073237.2 coordinate 37,613,708, forward strand.
ACAGGCAGCAAGCTCAATTAGACTCAAATTTCAAACTGTAACTGATTGCAGCTCAAATCTTAGTTTAGTTCCTCTAGCCTTAAAAACAAGTTGCTTTGATTCTGCCCTACATATTTCATGCATGGTTTAGGACAGTCAAAAGACTTGGGAAGAGTTTACACATAGAGTATGTGAGCCCTTTCCCTACTTCTCTTCTTTCTAGAATTACTCCTCTTAGTTTACGGAGTCTGTGGCTTCCCCTAGCTCTGTCCTCATCTTCATTAGCCAGAAAGTTGTCATGTATTCTATGGGAACTCAGCCACCCTTAACCACATTATGCTCATAGACTATTCTCAAGCCAAAGCCACAAATGGTAAGGAACTCACACTGTGTTAATTCCTTTGTCTAAATTTTTACTCCAAAGTCTGCTTACTCTCCAGAGCCTTTTGATACTTGTTTCTTATATTTTAGCCAGAGTTTGTATATTTTTTATATTCATGAGAGGATCAGTCTGTTAGAAGGTTACTCCACTATAACAGAGGTAGAACTCTTTTTATTTTTATTTTTATTTTTATTTTTATTTTTGGAGACAGAGTCTTGCTCTGTTGCCCAGGGGCACAATCTCGGTTCACTGTAACTTCCACCTCCTGGGTTCAAGTGATTCTCTGCCTCAGCCTCCCAAGTAGCTGGGATTACAGGCATGCACCACCATGCCTGGCTAATTTTTGTATTTTTAGTAGAGACGGGGTTTCACCATGTTGGCCAGGCTGGTATCAAACTCTTGGCCTCAAGTGATCGACCTGCCTCAACCTCCCAAAGTGCTGGAATTACAGGTGTGAGCCACTGCATCTGGCACAGAGGTAGAGCTCTTTATCTCTGTGTGTACCCAACATTTAGTTTCTACTTAAGTGAGAACACGCAATATTTGGTTTTCTGTTTCTGTGATAATTTGCTTAGGAAAATAGCCTCGAATTTCATCCACGTTGTTGCAAAGAACATGATTTACTCTTTTTTATGGCTGTGTAGTATTCCACGGTGTATATATACCACATTTTCTTTATCCAATCCACCATCGATGGTCAACTAAATTGACACCCTGTCTTTGCTATTGTGAATAGTGCTGTAATGAACATACAAGGGCATGTGTCTTTTTGGTAGAACAATTTATTTTCTTTGGGTATATACCTAGTAATGAGATTTCTGGGTTCTAATTTTAGTTCTTTGAGATGGCAGTTCTAATTTTAGTTCTTTGAGACATCTCCAAACTGCTTTTCACAGTGGCTGAACTAATTTACATTCCCATCAACATTGTATAAGTGTTCCCTTTTCTCCGCAGCCTTGTCAACATTGTTATTTTTTGACTTTTTAGTAATAGCCATTCTGACTGGTGTGACATGGTATCTGATTTTGGTTTTTATTTGCATTTCTCTGATGACTAGTGATGTTGAGCATTTTTTTATGTTTGTTTGGACACTTGCGTGTCTTTGAGAAGTGTCTGTTCATGTCCTTTGCCCATTTTTTAATGTGGTTGTTTCTTGATGGTTTAAGTTCCTTATAGATTCTGGGTATTAGACCTTTGTCAGATGCATCGTTTGTGAATATTTTCATTCATTTTGTATGTTGTCTTTTTACTCTGTTGATAGTTTCTTTTGCTGTGCAGGAGCTCTTTAGTTTAATTAGGTCACACTTGTCCATTTTTGTTTTTGTTGCAATTTCTTTTGAGGACTTGGGCATAAATTCTTTGTTAAAGCTGATGTCTGGAGGAATATTTCCTAGAGTTTTTCTAGATTTTATAGTCTGAGGTCTTATATTTAAGTCTTTAATTCATCTTGAGTTAGTTTTTGTGTATGGTTATAGGTAGGGGTCCAGTTTCATTCTTCTGCATATGGTTAGCCAGTTTTCTCAACACCATTTATTGAGTAGGGTGTTCTTTCCCCATTGCTTATTTTTATTGACTTTGTTAAAGATCAGTTGGTTGTAGATATGCTGCTTTATTTCTGGGTTCTCTATTCTGTTCCATTGGTCTATTTATCTATTTTTGTACCAGTACCATGCTGTTTTGATTACTGTAGCCTTCCAGTATAGTTTGAAGTCTTATAATGTGATGCCTCCAGCATATTCTTTAACTTTAAAAAACTAACACATATGCAGAAAAGTGTATAAAAGTATAAATAGCTTAAAGAATTAATGCAGATTGAACAGATATATAACTACTATCTCAATTAAGAAATAAAATATTATCAGCCTTCCAGGAACTATGGGAGTTTTTTGGTTTTTTGTTTGTTTCTTTGTTTGGTTTGTTTGTTTGGTTTGTTTTTCAAGAATGGGAACACTTTGATTATATTTATAGACATGAAGAAGATAACTGATGACTCAAATTCCTGAAAGAGGGAAGAAATAGTAAGGTTTTTAACCTTATGAGTCATTAGAGCAGCTCTATAAAACCACAATAAATTGTGATTGAACTGCCATCAGAACTGCCAAAATTTAAACCATGAGCAACTCATGCTGTCATACACTGCTGGTAGGAGTATAATGAGTACAACTATTTTGGAAAACTGTTTAGGAGTAACTTCTAAAGCTGAACAAACATACACCCTGTGGCTTAACTTTTTCACTCCTCAGTATGTACCTGTTAGAAATATGCTTATGTTACCCAAGAAGAGATATATAAAAATGTTCATAGTCAAAGTAGTTTTAATGCCAAAATTTAGAAACAACCCAAATGTTCATTGGTAGCAGAATGAATAATTAATTTGTGCTGTATTCATATAATGGAATGTTATATATCAGTGAGTATGAACAAACTAATGTTACATGCAATATGAAAGAATCTCACAAATATAATGTTTAATGAAAGAAGGTAGACATTGTTGGGGAGTGAGGAGGACTTCTGGGTGCTAATAATGTTCTATTTCATTGTAGATGATGGTTACACTGGGACATTCTTTGGCAAAAATCTATTGAATATTATAATTTATTGGCTTATCTGTATTAAACCTTAATAAAAACTCAACTTATTCTTTAAAAAAAGTCCTCCTACTGTGTTTTTGTTTTACTCTTTTAGCAACAATAAGCTACATTCTCTGCATATCAAAACACGTTTATTTTTCCTATATCTCTACATTTAGTGAGTTATCAGATTTCTTTTTGTTGTTTTTTTTGAGACAGGGTGAGATATCAGATTTCTTATGATTGGAATCTTTAAATGTTAAACTTAGTTCCCATGGACATATTCTGTACATTCTATAACTGTCGCAGAGACAATATGTATCTCTGTTGAATTCAGTTTCCACACTGGAGTTATTTTAAGATATTATTTGTGTGTTGCTAAACAGTCCAGAATCTTTTATACACAGATAGTTTAAAGACTTTACAGAAAGAGGTTGTGAAGTATTATGACACTATAATTCTTAAAGGAATAATGCTTTTTAAAGCCAGTAGAGAATTTAGCAGTAGAATTGCTGTACAAGATTTAGGGGGACATTTGAACCTCATTATGGAAAATACTTTGATTCAATGGCTTCGGAAAACAGGCTGTATTAGTTATCTATTTGTGTGTAACTAATTATTCCAGAACTTTGTAGCTTAAAACAACAAACATTTATTAACCTCACAACTTCCCTGAGTCAGGAATTTGGATACAGCTTAACTAGATCCTCTGGCTCTGGATCTCTCACAAGGATGCAATTGAGATATCAGTGGGGCTGCTGATCCAACTGATGGCAAGGCCTGAGGGAGGATCCACTTCCAAGGTGACTCATCTGTTATTTGGCAGGATTCACTTCCTTGTGGTTGCTAGACTGAAGACCTTAGTTACTCCCTGGCCATTGGCCTTTGTCAATTTCTTGCCATGTAGGCCTCCCCATAGGGGAGTTTATAACCTGGCACATGACTTCCATTAAAGCAAGCAAGAGGGCAAGAAAGGATAAGCAAGACAGGAGCCAGAGTATTTTTGTGACATCTGTCATTTTTAAGTGAGTTCCCAGGTCCAGACAATATTCAAAGGAGGGGGTTGTACAAGGACATAAAATATCAAAAGGTTCAGGTCATTGGAAGCCATCTTAGACACAATCTATCACACTGGCCTTTGGCTATAAATAGCCAAGATGATAATATCTGTAACTGGGTTGGAGTGCATATCAGAGTGTTTTCAATAAAGATTTTCTTTGGCTGGTTTATTCTGACTTCTGTTCTTTAGGGTATTTCTCTAATTTCAATAAATTGGGGTCAAAACATACTCTTTGGATATCTTAAGACTTGTCTTTCCACCTGTTTACTCCAATTTTTCCTCTATTCTCCGCCCTACATGGCAAAAAACTGTTTTTCCATTTATTTTCTATGATATAGTGTTTGATTCTAGAGGTGTACTCGTTTCTGTGTTTGAAGAAGTAGAGAAGTAAAAAAAATACTTGATTTATCCATATGCTGTTCTCACGTGAGAAGATCCTTGCCTACGTAAGAGCACTAGCAGAACTGTCAACCGGTAGTTGTTGGTGCCACCCTCATTTCTTTTAACAGTGTGAGTTGATTGAGGTTGTCATTTTTTCTTCTTAACTATTTCCTCAAAAGGAGATAATTGAAGCTTCTAGTAAGTTAAAAAAACTCTTCAAGGCCTTTTTCATTTACAACGACATACTGTATTATCATCTGTTTTTCTTAGTATTGTAGGTAATGAATTTTAAAAATAATTTAAATGATGCTAGCTTTAGGCTCTTTTTAAACAGCAAAGAAAAATTATTGGGGAATAAATGTACAAGTCTATGGATAACTGCTTTCTGGTTGTAAAATAATGTTTATTTGTTTAAAGTTTAAATAATACAAAGACAGATGGTTAATAATTCCTATCTGCAACCATAAAAGTAAAATAAGTTTATTTAATTTTTAAAAAAAATCAAATGGGCATGTGAGCAGTTAATCTGTTGCTATCTTTCCATTGGAAACAAATTAAAAATTGTAGAAAAATATTTAGAAACAATTTCTCAGTCATAGAACATAGTTTCTTATTTTGTTCTCATTGGTACCTCTCTTTCTTGTTGGAAATGCTGAAGTATTGAAATACTTCTTTTCTGTAGAAGGTGGTTCTCCCTTTTACCCAGGAATAATTTTGTGGCAAATCATTGAGTCAGCAGTTATTTTGACCCTAACTGAAAGAGATAAATTTCCTAAGAATTTATTATATATGTTTCTTGCCACTGAGTGAGCAAGAAAAATACATACCCATCAGTGCTGACTGGTTGGTAATTTCTGAAACATGATGCCACAGCTCTTCATAAATAACACAGTAACAGAATTACAGAGAATTTGGAAGAGATCAATCTCTAGATGGATGAGTTAGTCTATAAACAAATAGCTACTCAACTTCTTTTAACTTTTAAGAATGCTATATTTGTTTTCTAATCCAGATCCTTGGGTTTCAGTGAGTCTCTAGAAATCAAGAAATTTTTACAGATTAAAGGATCAGCAAGTCAGCACTGGTATATGGACGTACCTTGTATTATTAGTGAGTAATAAGGAGAACTTTCCCCTCTACCCCATGTCACTTCTAGAAACTCTACTCTTTAACTTGAAATTTACCATGACTGTTTAGTGAGTTGAATTTAACCCTGATGTCATGGGATGAGAAAGGAGTGTAAGTTTATCAATGATCTGTGAAACCCTGTCAATAAAACATTTGTGTCTTTGTCTCTCCATAATGTCAGGGTGTATTGTAAATGTCAGGGTGTATTGTAAAATATAAGTAAAGTATTTATGTGGCTTAGTTGTTTTATTTGTGGCATATTCATGAAGCTGTGTTATGTAATGTCTTTGCTATACATATTTGTCAATTAACTTGTATTAACTTTATGCAGGGGGCTTGTATAACTTTGATAGCCAAAGACATTTCCAGGCCTTGCCATGTTTCTGTAGAAAATGTGCCACAGGGAGTATAAACTTGTAGCTGTTTGATAGGTATTGATATGGTTTGGCTCTGTGTCCCCACCCAAATCTCATGTTGAATTGTAATCCCCACTTGTTGAAAGTGGGGCCTGGTGGGAGGTGATTACATCATGGGGATGGTTTTGAATGGTTTAGCATCAGCCCCCTAAGGCTGTTTTGTGATAGAGTTCTCACAAGATCTGATGAGATCTGACGGTTTAAAAGTGTGTGGCAGTTCCTTACTCACTCTCTCTCTTTCCTGCAGCCATCGTAAGATGTACTTTCTTCCCCTTTGCCTTCCACCACAATTGTAAGTTTCCTGAGGCCTCCTAGCTATGCTTCCTGTTAAGCCTGTGGAACTGTGAGTCAATTAAACACCTTTCTTTCATAAATTACCCAGTCTCAGGTAGCTCTTTATAGCAGTGTGAAAACAGACTAATACAGGTATATTGCCTGATATTTCTGGTTTCCCTCTTTGAAGCCTGCCAACATTCCCACCTCTGTAAATGAACAAGCAGATAATTTTAAATCAAGTCAATATGACTTGAACTTTCACGTGAGATACAAACCCAAACAATCCCTTATCCATTTCTGCAGACAAGAAATGAGGTGGCAGGAGATGCCTTGAAATGATCTGTGAGGCACCTCCAGTATTTTGGCAGGTGGAGGCAGGCAGGGTGGTTAGAGATTTGAAAACAGTTAAAAATCATGACACATTTTTAATAGTCTGCATACAGTGTTTGCTTCATTTGCAGTGCTTTTATACGTTTTTTACACTTGGACAAACAGGGTTTTTTTTGTTTTTTTTTTTAAGATTTTTGTTTCAGTATGTCACTTGGCAGGGGCAAAATTACTGAATGGGGAATGTTAACTACTTTGGGGTGGATAACCTTAGACAAAATTGTGAATTAAGTCAAATGTCTTTGTGGCAATCCACTGCCTTCTTTGAAGTATTCTTCCTGCCAAAGGGGCTTGTGCTATCAATACCGCCCTGGCCACAGAGAGGAAAGAAGCCTTCATTCACACAGAGACAGTAGGGACTTAATATGTTACCCACACCATCAATAGTGGCATTTTTTTTTTTTTTTTTTTTTTTGGAGATGGAGTCTTGCTCTGTCGCCCAGGCTGGAGTGCAGTGGCGCGATCTCAGCTCACTGCAAGCTCCGCCTCCCGGATTCACGCCATTCTCCCGCCTCAGCCTCCCAAGTAGCTGGGACTACAGGCACCTGCCACCACGCCCGGCTAATTTTTTGTAATTTTAGTAGAGACGGGGTTTCACCATGTTAGCCAAGATGGTCTCGATCTCCTGACCTCGTGATCCGGCAGCCTCGGCCTCCCAAAGTGCTGGGATTACAGGTGTGAGCCACCGCACCCGGCCAACAGTGGTATTTTAAGAGAGAACCAAGGGAAACAGCAATGCTTAGCAATAAAGGTAATAATAATAATTATTATTATTATAATGTTACCTACGGTGTATCAGGCACTGTGCCAAGGACTTTATATGTGTTATCTTTACTCATTAAGACAGCCTTATGAAGAATGATTATTATCCTCACGTCAGAGATGCCATGCCCACAATAATACAAGAGAATAGCAGAGCCAAGTTTCATCTGTGTGATGCCAAAGTCAGTGCTCTTTCCTTTGCACTGTGATTTTACTAAGATTTTGAGCATCAAAATAGGACATAACTTTTGGGTAGGGACTCTCCTTAACTTCTTCAAATTATGGAGAGACAAAGTTCATTCTGTAATCAGAGGCTCTTTCACACACCAGGCAAATGTTTTCCTGGGTCTGATCAGCGAATACATTAAAATGTGTGAGAGAGCTATGAGTCAATGATAGAAGACCAAAAATAACGACAACAACAAATAAAACAAAAGTCTGAAGTGATGGGAGGCTCCTCTGGCCACTGGAATAGCACCCCGGGAAAGAGCAGGGTCCATGGACCATTGATCCCTTTGCTCTGTTTGTACCTGAATGCCATCAGTGACTTTCTGTGTCTGTCAGGGGACGAGGACTGGTAGCTTCTTACTTGAGTAGCTGCAAGGAGAGTTAAGAGCATTATTAATCATTGATAGTGGTACTATATTTTCCAGCTGTGCTCCAATAGCCTAGTGTACAACAATCATATATTTTCCATGAGAAAGTTCTCATTCAATTGGAAAGTAAAGCAAAGAGGGCAGGAAATTGGTAGTGGTACATGGGTCTCTTTTTATATGTGAGGAGTAGAAGGTTTCTCATCTATCATCTCCAAATGATAGTAAAGTCTGCTTTGAGAGCTGTGTTAAGAAGGATCCTGAGACTTAGCTTAGAACCCCATGATCTAACTAATGATGCCTCCACAAATAGCAGAAAGGGGTAGAGTTTTCCATATCTTATTAGATCATGAAGATACATTCCAGACCGGGTACTGTGGCTCACGCCTGTAATCCCAGCACTTTGGGAGGCCAAGGTGGGTGGATCACGAGGTCAGGAGTTCGAGACCATTCTGGCCAACATGGTGAAACCCTGTCTCTACTAAAAATACAAAAATTTACTGGGCGTGGTGGTACGTGTCTGTAATCCCAGCTACTCAGGAGGCTGAGGCAGGAGAATCTCTTGAACCCGGAAGGTGGAGGTTGCAGTGAGCCGAGATCACACCACTGCACTCCAGCCTGGCTGACAGAGCAAGAATCCATCTCAAAAAAAAAAAAAAAAAAAAAAGAAAGAAAAGAGAAAATACATTCCAGAAAGACCCTCAGATATCAGGTAGTTTTCTTAGAATATAACCAAATATTAATTCTGCCCTGGTGTCAGACTGCTTGGGTTCTAATCCTGGCTCTGCCACCTTTGTGAACTTTGCTTTCAAGTTTCTCTGTGCCTCAGTTTCCTCCTCTACAAAACGAGGAATAACAATAGTATTTACTTCAATGAGTTGTTAGTTTAAATAAGTTGATACATGTCAGGTTCATAGAAAAGTGCCCCTGGCATATTATATGTATTCAATAAATGTTAGTTATGATTAACAAAAAATAGTTTTGAGTGCTTCTTATATATAGGCACATTCTGGGTTTTGTGTAACCCATTCCAGGAGTCAGCCTTGCCCTAAATGGTGGCTCATGCCTGTAATCCCAGCTACTTAGGAGGCTGAGGCAGGAGGATTGCTTGAGGCCAGGAGTTCCAGACTAGAAGTCAGTCTCCCTCCTCTCTCTCTCTTTCTCTCTCTCTATATGAAACTTTTCTTGAAGCTGTATATAAAAGGTCGAATCAGCTGCTCTTTTCCATTGATACTGGAACCAGACAGAAGCTGAGATTGTTATCAGTAGGCATTTAAGTAAGAATTTAGAACTTTCTGCATGATATCAGTTACTCCTGTCTATAATGCAGATGAGAAACTTTTTCAGCAACTATTTTTCTTATCGTCTGTGGAAAGGTTTGTGGTAGTGTGTTAGCTTTGTAGACCCACCTGGCTTCCAATCTTGGTTCCTCCACTGCTAGCTATAATGAGTTCAGACAAAATTACTTAAAATTATCCAGTCTTAATTTTCTAAATTGTAAAGTAGGGTTACTAATATTCACCTGTAAGCGTTGTTGTGTGATCTGTATGGGATAATATGAAAAGTACTTGGTATGGAGACATTAAATAAAAATGTCTTGCTATCTTTTTAGAAGATATTTTAAAGCAGTTAAAGGGAAATGAACAAGATCATTGATTGCCAAACTTAGTTATGAACTGAAATTATGTGAGGACCTTTTAAAGGATATGGAACCGGCTGGGTGCGGTGGCTCACGCCTGTAATCCCAGCACTTTGGGAGGCCGAGGCCAGCAGATCACCTGAGGTCGGGAGTTCGAGACCAGACTGACCAACATGGAGAAACCCCATCTCTACTAGAAATACAAAATTAGCCGGGCATGGTGGTGCATGCCTGTAATCTCAGCTACTCAGGAGGCTGAGGCAGGAGAATTGCTTGAACCCGGGAGGTGGAGGTTGTAGTGAGCCGAGATCACGCCATTGCACTCCAGCCTGGGCAACAAGAGCGAAACTCCATCTCCAAAAAAAAAAGAAAGAATATGGAACTGCTGATTCAGAATCTCCAAAGTGTAGCCTAGAAACCTGTATTTTTTAGAAAACTCTCAGATAATTCTGATGCCCAACTAAGTTATCTTAGTTCATGGATTTATTAATAATTATATTATTATTAAATTAAATATTATTATTTAATACTAAATTATGGATTAATAAATCTATAACTAAACTACATGGATCCTTTGGATTCTATTTTATTAACTCCTATTGTCATTTTAAAATCAATTTAGTTAGATGGTTAACATTTTACCAGTGTTAGAATCACCTATACTTAACTTTAGGAATATTTTTTGGTTATGGGCTAGGTTGTAGAAGATATTTGCATTGCTTTTATCACATCTCACATCATTTCTAAAAGCACTGAAATAGCTCGATTAAGAAATATATGTGACCAGGCATGGTGGCTCATGCCTGTAATCTCAGCACTTTGGGAGGCTGAGGTGGACAGATCACTTGAGCTCAGGAGTTTGAGACCAACCTGGGCAACATAGCAAGATCTTGTCTCTAAAAAGAAAAAAAAAAAGAAAGAAAGAAATATATGTGGCTGAGCACAGTGGCATGCACCTTTATTCTCAGTGAGTTGGGAGGCCTAACTGGGAGGATCACTTGGGCCCAGGAGTTTGAGTCCAGCCTGGACAATATAGCAAGACCCTGTCTTTCTAAAAAAAAAAAAAAAAAAAAGTAAAAAAAAAAGAGAGAACTATATGTGATAAAGTTCATTCCACAAATATTTAATATCTACTACATCCTACTTACTATGTGCCAAACACAGTACTAGGTGCTTGTAACTGGTTAAACAGGCAAAAAATCTTGCTGTTGGGGAGTTTAGTATATTTAAGCTTGTTGGAGTGTTTCTAAGAACCGAATAAGTAGGCCTTCATTGTGGTTATAATTTGAAACTTAACAAATGGGCAACATAGCGAGAGCTTGGAAGGTTAATACCAAGGAAGTTTACTACCATACGTATTGCACTTAATATTTATTTTATTTTTTATTTTCTTCTAACATTTTGTTATGAAAATTTTCGAGCATATAGCAAAGTTTTACATTTTACAGTAGACACCCACATACTAGATTCTATGATTACCATTTTACTATACTTGCTTTATCATATATCTATCCATTCATTAATACATCTTATGATTTGTACCATATGTCAAAGTGAATTGAAGACACTAGCACACTTCCCCTAAATACTTCAGATATTTATTATTAACTAGACTTTAATATTTGTTTACATTTTTCTTTTGATTGAAATGCACCAACTTGAGTATATTTACTGTTTCTTGTTTTGGTTTTTTTTCATACAGAGTCTCGCTGTGTTGCTCAGGCTGGGGTACAGTGGCATGATCATGGCTCACTGCAGCCTTGACCTTTTGGGCTCAAGTGACTCTCCCACCTCAGCCTCCTGAGTAGCTAGAACTACAGGCACACACCATTACACCGGCTAATTTTTTTCATTTTTTGTAGAGAGGGGATCTCCCTATGTTGCCCAGGCTGGTCTCAAACTCCTGAGCTAAAGCAATCCTCCTGCCTCAGCCTTCCAAAGTGACGGGGTTACAGCGTGAGCCACTGCACCTGATCCTGAGTTTTGAGGAATAGCCTCACGTGTATAACCTATCAAGATATAGAATACAGTAAGTTTTCTCATTCTCCTTTTCAGGATATCCCTCCTACAACCCCAGAGGCAACCTTTGTTCTGAAGTTTTTGCACTCTAGATTAATCTTGCATATTCTAGCATTATATAAATGAACTTGTAAGATATACAGGTATATACTGTTGTGTAAGACTTCTTTCACACGGCATAATGTTTGTGAGATTTATCCATGTTGTCTCATGTATCAGTAATTTGTTCTTTTGTGTTGTTCATCTCATTGCTTACCAGTCTATCTGTTCTCTTATTGATGGACACAGATTGTTTCTAGTCTTTGGCCATATGATAAAAGTGACTATGAGTATTCTTGCGCAAGTCTTTTTGTGAATGTATTTTTCTTTCTTTCTTTTTTTTTTTTGAGATAGAGTCTTGCCCTGTCACCTAGGCTGGAGTGCAGTGTGATCTCGGCTCACTGCAATCTCCACCTCCCAGGTTCAAGTGATACGCCTGCCTCAGCCTCCCAAGTAGCTGGGATTACAGGCATATACCACCATGCCCAGCTAATTTTTGTATTTTTAGTAGAGACGGGGTTTCACCATGTTGACCATGCTGGTCTTGAACTCCTGACCTCAGGTGATCTACCCACCTCGGCCTTCCAAAGTGCTGGGATTACAGGCGTGAGCCTCCGTGCCCGGCCCTGTGAATGTATTTTTCATTTAGATTGGGTAAATAGCTACATGTGGAACTGCTGGTCATGTGATAGGTATAGGTTTCCTTTTTGGAGAAACTGCCCGACCTATTCCCAGTGTGGTTGCATCATTTTACCTTTCCATCCAAAGTGCTGTTGCATGCACTCCGTCCCTGGCCCACATGTGATGGTGTCAGTCTCTTTAACTATAGCCATGCTGGGGATGTGTGTACTGGTGTCTCTTTGTGGTTTTAATTTGCATTTTCTTGATGATGCATGACATTGAGCACTTTTTTGTGGGCTTATTGACCACTTGTGTGTATATATGTATTTGAGTGTGTATGTAATTTGACTCTTTAAATCTTTGGCTTATGTTTAATTGAGTTGTTTATGTTTCTATTGTTGAGTGGTCACAGTTCTTTGTATATCCTAGGTACCAGTCCTTTGTCAGATTAAGGTTTTACAAATGCTTTTTCCAAGTCTATGACTTGCCTCTTCATTTTTCTTAATGGTGTCTTTTGGTGAGTAGAAGTTTTTAATTTTGATGAAATACAATTTATCTCTTTTTTCCTTTATGGTACTGCTTTTGTGAGCTAGGAAATGTTGGCTACTAGTAAATCATGAGCATATTCTCCTGTAAAATTTCTATAGTTTGAGCATTTATGTTTAAAATATTTTCCCTTTTCACTAATGTTTATAATTTTTGAGAATAAATCTTCTAAATGATGCAAAATAGTACCCAGTTAAAATTATATTTATATATACACAAATAAATGAAGTTTAATCAGGTTATGAGAATCTCATTATGTCTTTCCTGTGAAAATATGTCCAAATATGAAATTATTGAAAAGGTAAGACCATCTTGCATATTCATCTTTTGTTTTCATGCATATAGTTTATGAATAATAAAGGATTCTCTGATTAAAGAACAACCTTAACTTAAAGAGGTGTTATAAATACACATTTGTTCAGGTGAAACATAATGGATACTCTATTATCCAGGCATGGTGGCAGGTGCCTGTAATCCCAGCTACTCAAGAGGATGAGGCAGGAGAATTGCTTGAACCTGGGAGGCGGAGGTTGCTGTGAGCTGAGATCGCACCACTGCACTCCAGCCTAGATGACAAACCAAGACTCCATCTGAGAAAAAAACAAAAAGACAAGGAAAATGGATACTCTGTGCATTTATACATAATGGTGAGTGGCAGGGAGAGAGGAGTAGCACCTAGTCCTGTGCTTCAGTCTCCTGGCACAGAAAATTGGGGAGGACAGTGAGAGTAAAAACTGCACCCTCCTGGGTTACCTTACTCCTCCTGTTCCCGGTTGTCCTCACACTTGTCTTCTGTCTCACACCTCCAGATCTGATGGTCAGATGACTTTGGCGACAGTCTTTCTGGCAAAGGTTGTAGCCTGTGTTCCTTTACACAGCTGTTACATCTTAGAGGAATCTGACCCACTGGCAAATATGATCAGGGCACCTGATATTCAATCAAACAGAGGGCAGTGGCTCATTTAGACTCTCACGTAACATTTGCTCTGAAATGGATTTTCTGAAAATTTCCACTTAAATAACTGTGGATTAACTTTTAGTGAGGCCAACATGGCTGAAGCTAAGCAGAGCGTATAACCCCAGACTATTGGGCAGCTGCACTTTGTCACGGTTCCGCCTTAATTCACTGCGTATGCAACCAGATTCTAAATTATTCACCTTTTAATGTCTGGAAAATGCTTAAAGCATTTGGCCATTTATTTATCTTATTTGAGCAATACACCCAGGTAGGGTAAGAATATATTTGCTAAAGCAAAGTATACTTCTCTAAAAGATTAGACTAGTATATTCAAAATGTCTTCCCAACTTAGACAAGCCATAGAATGTTAGTGATAGTGTTTTTATGCAATCCTATTAGAGATAGCATTCCGTGTTGTGATGAGGCCCCTAAAAGATTTTTTTATGAACTTAAAAAAGTTTCTAATATAAAGGTTATATTATCAACAAATGCTAGAACCAAATAGGATTTTGAAGATTATCCTTCTTTAACAATGCCTTAAATTTTTATCTCCTTTTCCGTTCCTCATTGCTTTCTTTCTCAAGACATTATGGTTTATTGTGTCTCCACTAGGTACCTTGCATGTGATTTACACAGTGAATGGCCCTGCTTTCGGAGCAAGTTAATGATATAATATCCCCATTTATATTCAGAACAGTCAACACTTTCTAGCTTTCAGAATAATAAAAGCACCTGCATTTAATATACATGGAAGAATGGGAAGGCAAATAGCAGATAAGGCACAATCAGGTAAGTGTAATCAGATAAAATATCACAGTATTATAGTAGATCAGCATCTGGTAATGACTTGAATTTTGAAAGACTGACAAACAGCTTGGCCTAAAGCAGCCAGGCATACCTCATTCAGAGAAACTCTTCCCAGAGCTGATTGCTCCTCTCATGTGTTTTCTGGCAGATTAAGCAGGTAGGGTTTCTTATTTTAACTCTTCTAGAACTGCATTGTGCCACTGGAAAAACATTAGCAACGTTTCTTTTGAGCCCAGATTGGAAACAAAAACAAATGACATATCTAAAAGTAAAATCTTGCGTCTTCTAGCAGTTATCTTGAGTTGATCCCAATCAATTTTATTAAAAAATCTTGCAGTTGTAGACAGAGCTTTCATTTCCATGTCTGTACTTACCTGCATGGCACTGATATTTTATTCTATTTTTTTTTTTTTTGTAATAGCCAAGGAAAACTGTTAGGTTATTAGAAACTGATTTCTCTCTGAGAGGTTCTTTCATTCTTGACCACGGGCAGCTGGTAGACCTAGCTGTGTACCTTAGCATTGATGAGCCCTAATGTAACAGAATCATATGGTGCCAAAGAGAAAGTTTCAAATTTGCAAAAGTCAAAACTGAACAAACTGGTTTGTCAAGTGGAATTTAGTGGTTTCCTTTTTCTTTTAAGTTATTCTTTGTTGGGGGCAAATGATCTCTTCAAATACCTAACATCAGCTTACCAGGTGCTACAGTGGCATGGGGAGTGCAAGGTACAAGGCCTGAAGAGGGCCCAGGTGCAGAAGGGCTGCAGCAGATAAATGTCCAGCCTTCTGTTGGTCCCAGTGTCAGCCTCTCCATCAGCAGGGCTCCAGAATTTTCCACAGGATCAGGAAGTGTCTTTGCTCTTACCTACTACAATTGGAGTAGGACATCAGGTGCAGAAAATTGATGATCTCAGAAGATCATCTCAGAAGATGGAGCCATCTTCTGAGAGGCTCTGTGTCCACTCTTTTGTTCCTCCAATCATTTGCTTTTGTTTGCCGTTCTGAGGGTGGCAGGCCTGGGTGCTGGCCGAGTGGTGTTTAATGAAACTTTCATAAATACTAGTATGAAGAAGATGAAATATCTGGCCATTTCATTTAGAACAACTCGTTTTTGTAGAAATGACTCTTCTCAAAATATCTGTGCCTTTCCACCTGTCTTAGCTTGGGCTATAATAACAAATACCATAGACTGGGTAGCTTAAACAACTGGAGTTTATGTTCTCTCAGTTCTGGAGGCTAGAAATATGAGATTAGGGTGCCAGCATGATTAGGTTCTGTTGAGGACTCTCTTCCTGGTTTGCAGACAGCAGTCATCTCACTGTGTGTTCATATGACCTCTTCTTTGTGTGCACAAGTGCAGGGACAGAAAGAGTGAGCAAGCTCTTTGTTGTGTCTTTTTTTTTTTTTTTTTGAGACAGAGTCTCACTGTCGCCAGGCTGGAGTGCAGTGGCATGATTTCAGCTCACTGCAACCTCCGCCTCCCAGGTTCAAGTGATTCTCCTGCCTCAGCCTCCTGAGTAGCTGGGACTACAGGTGTGTGCCACCACGACCAGCTATTTTTGTATTTTTAATAGAGACTGGGTTTCACCATGTTGGCCAGGATGGTCTTGATCTCTTAACTTTGTGATCCGCCCACCTCGGCCTCCCAAAGTGCTGGGATTACAGGTGTGAGCCACCATGCCTGGCCTGTTGTCTCTTCTTATAATGATACTAATTCCATCATGTGAGCCCAACCCTCATGACCTCACCTAAACCTCATTGCTTCCCAAAGGCCTTGCCCCCAAATACCATCACACTGAGGGTTAGGACTTCAACAAATAAATTTTTTTTTTAGGGTTGGGACAAAATTGAGTCCAAAGGACCACCCAATTGTATTATCATTAGCAAAGTTCGTAAGAGTAAGACAAAGAGCCACTGTCTATTCAGAAAAGTTGACATCAGAAATGTCAACTAGGCTTAGTTGACAACATTCTTAGTTGACAAGAAATGACTAGGCTTAGTACCTGGGTGACGACATAATCTGTACAACAACACCTGTGACATGAGTTTACCTGTATAGCAAACCTGCACATGTACCCTTGAACCTAAAATAAAAGTTAAAAAATAATAATTTTAAAAAGGAATATAGTAGTTCAGTCTATAATGGAGCAAATTTCAATTGACTGGAAGTCTTGAAAGCCAAATTGTTCATTCCTTCTTCTCACGCATACCCATATCCGTCCTCAAACATCGCTGCCACACCCACGTTAGGCTTTAGAGGAAGAGGGCAATCACAAAAGAGTTTGTGTTAGGAATTAAATGAAAAAATAATAGCTTTCAGGATATTTAAGGCATCAATAATTTCTTGTACTTTCTATTATGTTTTCTACCCTTGCAGTAACATGGACTGATCACTGATTTCAGAATGAGGAATTAACCCACAAGGGAGCTTCAACCACCAAAGAAATTTTTAGTTATATTCTAAATGTCAAGGTTGGAAAGACAACTGATTTTCAGAAAGTTTCCAATGACAGGAGTAGAAAGCAAGAAGGAATTCATGGAGAAACATGAGTCAATTACAACACCCTGTTTCTGGAGCATTTTGTTTTATATAATGTTTTCTTTCACATAATTCATTATCATATGCTTTGGGGAGGTGGGCTGAGATTTACATTTTACAATAGAAAAACTGAACTTCTTCAGGTCATGAGATGAGATCTGGATCATCAATTTAGACACAGTTTGCAAAATATTGAAAATTGAAAATTCCTCCTCCCACAGTTTTTTGTTTCATTTTGTTTTGTTTTTGCATTTTAGTTGTAGCCTAAGAGGAACAATAAAAGAAGCCTGTTGTTACTATTTTAACTTGTCATCTTGTGAGTGTGGGCCACGAAGAGCAAGGCTGTCCATGTTAAAAGAGACATGTATCATTATCAGATTTGTGGTAGGCAGCTTAGATAAAGCACAATCGAAGCTATTTTAACTTCCAAATTGAAAACGTGTGCTTCTGCCTGAAGCCACATTAAGAGGTATTTCATAAATAGTGATGGTGATAACATAATCAGCCAAATAATTTTCTGGTTCCCGCTGCATTCTTCACCCTTCTTCAGAGACCTCTTCTTGGAGGTCAAAGATACTACAGTAAGTATAGCTTACTGTACTTATAGCCATCTGAAGTATAGTGTGAGCATTAATTCATCCTGAGTATTTAGGTATAGACTGTGCTACAGGTAATTGGGTGTGAAGCATAAGCCTTGCTACTTTAAGACTATGGCTTATGCATTTTGCCACCACCATCCCATCTGGGGCAGATAAAGTGCTGATCTCTCAGGAGATAATAATGGGAAATTGATTGAGGACAATAAAGAGACTGGGAAGACATGTGGGTGTGATGGCATTCACCCCTAAAAGAAGGATAAGAATCACCACCCTAAGAGAGAATTTGTGATTACTTCCTAAAAACTGTATGTATTGTGCTTTTCCTCTCTATATAATTTGACGATTTTAGGTGACCAAAAAAAAAAAAAAAAGATACTTCTTAGTTACCTTTTCAGTAATATTTGTATCCTATACTCTGATCAAGGGAAATACCTGAGTTTTCCTTTGTCAAATGCATACCCCCAAATCTAAACTTGGTACATTTCAAGCTTCTGGAATTTGAAAAGATTAGATTTTATTGTGTGTCAGGTCTTGCTGCCTGTTCTTAGGAAGTCATTTAACTTTTTGTTTCAGTTTTCTTATTTTAAAAGCGGAACATTTGTGGCTCACCCCTGTAATCTCAGCACTTTGGGAGGCCGAGGCGGGCGGATCACGAGGTGAGACCATCCTGGATAACACGGTGAAACCATCCTGGCTAACACGGTGAAACCCAGTCTCTACTAAAAATAAAAAAAATTAGCCGGATGTGGTGGCGGGCTCCTCCAGTCCTAGCTACTCGGGAGGCGGAGGCAGGAGAATGGCGTGAACCTGGGAGGCGGAGCTTGCAGTGAGCTGAGATCGCGCCACTGCACTCCAGCCTTGGGGACACGGCGAGACTCCGTCTCAAAAAAAAAAAAAAAAAAGGCAGGCACATTCCATGTCTGACCAAATGTCTTGATTTTCGATTTGAAAAATAGTTGAGTTCTATCAGATAATAATATTCAAATCAGGGTTTCTAATGGTTATTGCCACCAGAAAATTGCTAATTTCCCAAAGCCTCGGAGAGAGGCTTCTGGCAGCAGCAGCCCACAAGTGGAGCTGAGAGGGAAATCCTTCTGAAGTTTGCAGCCATAAACATAAAATCCTGTCATCTGCGGCAACATGGATGAGCATGGTGGATAATACGTTGAGTGAAATGCGCAGAAAGATAAATACCGCATGTCACCATTCATATGTGCGAGCTAAAAAACGTTGGGTTTCTAGATGTACAGAGTAGAATTGTGATTATTAGAGGCTGGGAAGGGTGGGATGGGGAAGGGAGGATAGAGAGATGTTGGGTAACAGATATAAAATTATAGCTAGATAGGAGGAATAAGTTCTAGTGCCCTAGTGCACTGCAGGGTGAATATGGTTAACTATAATTTATTGTGTATTTTCAAAAAGCTAGAAGAGAGGATTTTGAATGTTCCCAAAACAAAGAAACGATTACTGTTTGAGGTGATGGATTTGCTAATTACCCTGATTTGAACATTACACATTGTATACATGTATCAAAATATCACCCTGTATACTATAAATACATACTATTATTACAGTCAATTAAAATAAAAGGAAAAGAAATGAAATGTAGTAAAAAAGAAACATATCTATTTGACAGACCTGGAGCAGTTACTGTCTGCTGCTAAGGTTTCCACTACAGATGCAAGAAAAAAGTGTCCTTGTACTTTCTGTTTGTCTCACTGTGGCAGCCAACATTGAACAGAGGATACAGGGGGAAAATGAATGAACAAACAAACAAAAAATACCAAAGCTTAAGAGTTAAATGTTGTTAGTCCTAGGGTTAAAATTTATCTTTATGTAGTCAAATTTATCAATTCCTATGTGGCTAATACTTGCTTTCTTTAAAATTAAGGTATAATGTTCATACAACAAGCACATATTCTTAAATATGAGCCCAATGAATAAACATATGTATGTATGTAACTACATACCACAACCAAGATCAAGATGTAAAACATTCTTAGCACTCCAATAGACTTTCTCATGTCTCCTCCACCTTGGTCCCCTCCCACTGTTCTGACCTCTTTCATGATAGATTAATTTTGCCTGTTCTGAACTCCATATAAATGATACCATATCATATGTATGTATTCATTTGCGCCTTCTTTTCTTTTTTATTTTAGGTTTGGGGGTACATGGGCAGATTTGTTATATAGGTAATCTCATGTCAAGGGGGTTGGTTGTACAGATTATTTTGTCATCCAGGTACTAAGCCTAGTACCCAATTGTTATTTTTTTCTGCTCCCCTCCCTCCTCCCACCGTTTACTCTTAAGTAAGCCCCAGTGTCTGTTGTACCCTTCTTTGTATTCATGAGTTCTCATAATTTAGCTTCCACTTATAAGTGAAAAAATGTGTTTGGTTTTCTGTTCCTGCATGAGTTTGCTAAGAAAAATGGCTTCCAGCTCCATCATCCATGTTCCCACAAAAGACATGATCTTGTTCTTTTTTATGGCTGCATAGTATTCTGTGGTGTATATGTACCAAATTTTCTTTATCCAGTCTGTCATTGAAGGGCATTTAGGTTGATTCCATGTATTTGCTATTGTGAATAGTGCTGTAGTGAACTTTTGCATGCATGTGTCTTTATGGTGGAATGATTTATATTCCTCTGAGTATATACCCAGTAATGGGATTGCTGGGTTGAATTGTAGTTCTGCTTTTAGTTTTTTGAGGAATTGTCAAACTGCTTTCCACAATGGTTGAACTAATTTACACTCCCATCAACAGTGTATAAGTATTCCCTTTTCTCTACAACCTTGCCAGCATCTGTTATTTTTTGACTTTAGTAATAGCCACTGTGACTGCTGTGAGATGGTATCTCATTGTGGTTTTAATTTGTATTACTCTAATGATCAGTGATTGAGTTGTTTTGCATATGCTTGTTGGCCACATGTATGTCTTCTTTAGAAAAGTATCTGTTCATGTTCTGTTCCCACTTTTTAATCGAGTTGTTTTTCTTGTAAGTTCATTTAAGTTCCTTATAGATGCTGGATATTAGACCTTTGTCAGATACATAGTTTGTAAATATTTTTTCCCATTCTGTAGGGTGTCTGTTTACTGTGTTGATAGTTTCTTTTGCTGTGTAGAAACTCTTTTTTTTTTTTTTTTTTTGAGACGGATTCTCACTGTGTCACCCAGGCTGGAGTACAATGGTGTGATCTTGGCTCACTGCAACCTCAGCCTCCCGGGTTCAAGTGATTCTCCTGCCTCGGCCTCCCGAGTAGCTGGGATTACTGGTGCCTGCCACCATGCCCAGCTAATTTTTTTTGTATTTTTAGTAGAGACGGGGTTTCAGCAAGTTGACCAGGCTGGTCTTGAACTCCTGACCTCCGGTGATCCACCCGCTTTGGCCTCCCAAAGTGCTGGGATTGCAGGAGTGAGCCACCATGCCCGGCCAAAACTCTTAAGTTTAATTAGATCCCATTTGTAAATTTTTGCTTTGGTTGCGATTGTTTTTAATGGCTTTTTAATAAAATATTTCTACATTCCTATGTCCAGGATGATATTGCCTAGGTTGTCTTCCAGGGTTTTTATGGTTTGGGGTTTTACATTTAAGTCTTTAATCCATCTTGTGATGATTTTTGTATACAGTCTAAAAAAGAGGTCCAGTTTCAATCTTCTGCACATGGCTAGCCAGTGATCCCAGAACCATTTATTGAGTAGGAACTCCTTTCCCCATTGCTTGTTTTTGTCAGCTTTGTCAAAGATCAGATGGTCCTGGGTGTGTGGCCTTATTTCTGGGCTCTCTCATCTGTTCCATTGGTCTATGTGTCTGTTCCTGTACCAGTACCGTGCTGTTTTGGTTATTGCAGTCCTGTAGTATAGTTTGAAGTCAGGTAACATATTGTCTCCAGCTTTGCTCCTTTGCTTAGCATTGCCTTGGCTATTTGGGCTATTTTTTGCTTCCAAATGAATTTTAAAATAGTTTTTTCTAGTTCTGTGAAGAATGTCATTGGTAGTTTAATAGGAATAGCGTTGAATCAGTAAATTGCTTTGGGCAGTATGACCATTTTCATGATATTAATTCTTCCTACCCACGAGCATGAGATGTTTTTCCATTTGTTTGTGTCATCTCTGATTTCTTTGAGCAGTGTTTTGTAATTCCCATTGTGGAGATCTTTACCTCCTTGATTAGCTATATTCCTAGATATTTTATTCTTTATGTGGCAATTGTAAATGGGATTGCATTCCTGATTTGGCCCTTGGCTTGGCTGTTGTTTGTTGTGCCTTACTTCTTTCACAAAACATTATGTTGGTGAGATTCATTCATATTGCATGTAGCAGTAGTTCATTCTATCTCATTGTTTGTGGTATTCTATTGTATGAATATACCACAATTTTTTTCTACTGTTGAGAGACTGTCAATTGTTTCCATTTTGGGAGTATTATGAATAATACCTGTATGGCCATTTTTGTCTGTCTTTTGGTGGACATAAGTACTTATTTATCTTGGGAATATACCCAGGAGTAGAATTGCTGTGAGATCAGGTGCATGTATGTTTAATATTCATAGATAGTATCAAAGAATGCTCCTATGTAGTCATAATAATTAAATTCCTACCAGCAATGTGTGAGAGTTTTGTTGCTCCACATCCTCACCAACTCTTGATAGTACCAGTCTTTTTTACTATTAGTCATTTTTGTGGGGAAAATAAAAACAAAACTACCAATTTTGAAATCAAGAAGAAACAGAGTAGGAAATGTCAAAGAAACAGAAATGTGTGACCCTTGTGTGTTTAGATGTGTATGGAATACCTGTATACGTTAGTGAAAGCTGTTTATCGTAATGGGGAAAACCAGATTCCTTGCATCCGGGCCCTCTACTGATTGTTAAAGGACTTCCTGTCACCTGCTCTCCCCCTGTTGCATGCGTCTGTCCACTTGGCTAACTTTTAATATGTGTATTTTTACATTATGTAAATTCTTAACCGGCCTTTCTCGTTTAGACTGTATACATCATATCTGACATTATTGTAACTACTGTGTGATCAGTAAGATTCCTATAAGAAATACTGCTTTTTTTTAAAAAAATAACATGCTGAGGGGTGATCTATATCCCATGTGAGTGAGTGGTCACTTTATTTATAGGATTTTTGAAACAAGTACATTTTTAATGAACTAAGTTGAATAAAGGCACAATTAAAAACTGTCAAAAAAAAAAAAAGAAACTGAAATGATACTTAAAAACTCTCTTCATCCAAAAAATGGAAACAAACAAAAAAGCCTGAGGGTTTCATAGGTCGTTTCTACCAAACTGAACAATGTGGGTTGTGTGTTGGGGGGTTGTCGGTGAGGGGGTGGTGTATGTGTGTGCATATGTGTGTGTATATTACACATTGTTCAGAAAATGGAAAAAGAGTGAAGATTCCCAATTCATTCTAAAATCAGAGTAAGACTAGTTAAAAGAAAAATTAGGCCCATTTCAATTATAAATAGATTTTTAAAAATCTTAAACAAAATATTAGCTTAATGAATCTAATAGTGTGCTTTCTTTAAAAATGCATTGTAATCAGGTAGATTTCATTCCAAGAATGTAACATCAGAAAATCTGTCAACATACTTCATTAATAGAGTAAAAGAGATGATTCTTATGACTATATCCATTGAAAAATATTTTTTTCTTTTTTTGCTGAACATTATCACCTATTTATGACAAAGAATAAACAACTCTTAGGAAACTAAAAAAAAAAAAAAAAAAAAAATCCCGCAAGTGTCCTCAGAGATTGGTGGCCTGAGAAGTTGGCCTTGGGCCTTGCTGGCTCTACCATAGACCTGAAAAAATTTTCTTAAGTTAAAAAAAAACAAAAGCAGGAAGATATTATTTTAATGCCACCTTTAACAATCTACTTATTTCTTAGCTAAACTCTCTAGATATTTATCAGAAAATTTTGTCATTATGTGATGGGGCATGACAATTGTTCAGTAAATTATTGTTATAAAAACATTATAAAATACATACATAAGTAGATTTCTAAGGAACAAGTGTGCTTGGCTGGAGATGAAAAATTGTTAAATATCAAAAATGATTAGTGGAGAAAAACCCTCTGAAAAAAATAGTAACTTGGCTAAATAATGAGGGCTATGATTAACATATTCTACAAATCTATCAATACTATGGCTCGGCATGTCCTCATTCCTTGCCAAAATTAATAATGACAGATACCAAGGCCCTATTAATATTTTAATAGTCTAATAGGCACAGGCAAGCATGCAGCAGAGAAGAATGTAAATCAGTGGTCAGGACTGCCAGATCACATCAAGAGAGTTTACCAGGTGGGTGAGTCTTCCTAACACTTTCTTAACTCTTTCCTGGATTCATTCTCATCCCAGCACCCAATTACAGAAAGTATACTAATTTTGAACAGAAGGGTGTGCAAGTACAAGGCGAAACTCACAGAATGTTTAGGATTCTTTATGCTCACTATGTATTTTAAGAAATACAAATGTCGGGTGGGCACGGTGGCTCATACCTGTAATCCCAGCACTTTGGGAGCTGAGGCGGGTGGATCATCTGAGGTCGGCAGTTCAAGACCAGCCTGACCAACATGGAGAAACCCCGTCTCTCCTAAAAATACAAAATTAGCAGGGCGTGATGATGCATGCCTGTAATCCCAGCTACTCGAGAGGCTGAGGCAGGAGAATCGCTTGAACCCAGGAGGCGGCGGAGGTTGCGGTGAGCCAAGATCGTGCCATTCCACTCCAGCCTGGGCAAGAAGAGTGAAACTCTGTCTAAAAAAAAAAACAAAAAAAACAAATGTTCATGTCAGTGTGTATCTTTAAATGCTCTGCTATCTGAAAAATAGTAGAACTTTTTATAAAGAACATGTATCTGGGAGTTTGAAGAAACAGGTTTTCTCTGATTCTAGCACTGGTAGTCTCCTTGTTGTAACCATTAATCTCCAAATTCATCCTTCACAGAAATGACGTAATGTATGTAGACTATTATGAGACAATGGAAAGAAACTGAATGAAAGAAGGAAAAAAGGAAAGAAGGAAAGAAAAGTATTACTATTATTAGTAAGGTAATTAGAGTGGTGCCCAGCACTATGTAGGCCCTCAGAAGTGTTAGTTTCCTGCTCATTTTTGCTTCTGAGAGTCCCATTTTCTCAAGAGACTTTGCTTGACTTTCCTGTGGGGCACACAAGGTATGTTGCAGCTCTCATAAAATGTTCTTCAGAGTAGAGTTGGAATTGTAGACATATCAGTAGTTCTCTCTTGTGCTAATATGTTCATACTATTGATACCTGTAGGGTTGTTCCTTAGTGAAGGAGGATCTGCTTCTTGGGGACTATTCATCTGTGCCTCATCTTTGGATGATTTTAAAGGATCATTTGTTGGAGACCACACAGAACCAGAGTGATCACACCACAAAGACCACGTATTTTTCAACTGAAATTTCAGGTTTAAATACAACTGTTCTCTACGGCAAGAGAGTGGGGAAAGCCAGTGGGAAAAAGACATGATTCTAGAAAAAAGGGAACAAAAGGAATTTTTGCCAAGAAGCCAAAATCTGTATGCTCACCCCAGGACAAACACCCCTAAATATAGGTTTTGTAGCAGCTGTTGGAATCTGCACGAGACCAGAATTTGTTCTGTTCCTGGAGGCTTCTTATGCTTCAGTCGGTGATGACTCATTTTTAATCACCTGATTATAGTTAGAGCTCACAGACAAGAAATGAATTTCTTCTCTCCCCCTTTTAAAAAACATTTTCTTACCACTTAAAAGAGCTTAGTTTTTCCTTTGTTTTGGACTCTTCTGCCAGCTTGCCTGACTAGGATTTTTCTCTTCACAAACCGTTCCCAACTTCCACACTATTATGCTTGCTGTATTTTCTGGCAATTCTCACAGTTTTAGTCCTCACCAGCTTTCATGAAGCTTTTGCTCCAGGCACATATTATTAGAACTGGCTACCTTCTTGTCCTGCTGTCTACTGGTCAACTAACTACTCTTCCTCAGGGTCTGCTCCAGTGTTCTCTCTCAGTGAAGTTTTTTGTTGTTGTTGTTGTTGTTGTTTTCCCTCTCTCCCCTTTAAGTCCAATGAGCTGGGTTTTTTTTTTTTTTTAAAGACAGAGTCTTACTATGTTACCCAGCCTGGAGTGCAGTGGTGCCATCTTGGTTTATTGCAGCCTCAACCTTCTAGGCTCAAGCAATCCTCCCACCTCAGCCTCTTGAGTAGCTGGCACTACAGGTGCATGCTAATTTTTATATTTTCTGTAGAGATCGGGTCTTGCCATGTTACCCAGGCTGGTCTCGAACTCCTGGGCTCAAGTGATCTGCCCATCTCAGCCTCCCAAAATGCTGGGACTACTGGAGTGAGCCACCGCACCCAGCCTGAGCTCCATTCTCTTTAATTCCATGTCACATTGAATATTACAAACTGCATAATATTCTTCACTGTATTGCAGGCTTCTTGACAACAGTGTCTATGCCATTTGTTTTTATGTGCCTGACATATAGTAGGTGCTGAAAGAACATTTGCAGAACAAATGTTCATTGCATTCTCTTTTGTTACATGCAACAAAATAATTTGAAGTCAGTAGGGAGCGTCTGATATGAAAGATATTGGTGAAAAGAATAAGTGCTTATACTTTATGCTTTAAGACACAGAGAGCTTCGTTTGTTTAGTAAATGTGGGTAAAAATAATTGACATGGTGATGATAATGGGACATCCACCTTGGAGGCAGCATAACGAGGCACAAGAGCACTGGTTTCAGGGTAAGCCAGAATTCTAGGCATAGCTGTGCCATACAACCTTGCCATGGTACCCACGGCCCTCCCCTTTCTGAAGTTTATTTTCTCATCTTGTAGAATGGAGAGACAGGATGAGATCATCTTACATGAATTTCAGTTCATTTAAGCTCTGAAACTGTATCATCTATCGTAGCTCCAAGTAGGGATTGCCTCTCACTGCCAAAAAGCCCCAAACCCTCAGCCACTTATATAGGTACCCAAACAGTCCTTGTACCCTAAATCCTTTTCTCCTTTCATGCTTATCTCCCTCTTCCTCTGATCCTGTAGGTTTTGCCTTGAAGCTTCAGAGTAGTTTGAACTCAGTTTTTCCTACAGGTTGGTTTTATTTACCTCCTCACTGCCTGCCTGGGATCCCAGCATGCCCCTCATACAAGTCTTAGCCCCTCTCCAGCCAACCTGTACTTCCAACTGGCCTTGATAAGATTTGAATTCCTCGTTATACTTTTCCCATCTTCATTTTGTGTGTGTGTGAAAGCTATATTGCCATAAAAGTCTGCAGGAATTTGACCATCAGCTCACGTCTCTGTTTTCTATTTTCTCAGAACTCTCCCACCTTTAATATGATAATAGTAATAAGTACTGTTTATTGAGGGTTTACTATGTGCCAAATATTGTGATGCCAAGATGGTTGTCCTATCACCCGCTTACTGTTACCACATCAATCACATCTCTAAGGACTTAGATCTCTAATCCTTGTACCATTCCTGAAGGGTGGCTATATCAGTTTTTCAGATGGAGAAAGAAGAAACTGATTGTACGATTGTTTAAATAACTTGCCAAGAGTGTCTGACTCCAAAGCCAATGCTATTTCCAAAGCTAATGTAACGCCGTCTTGCTACATTTCAGCATATGTAGATCTAGATCAATTTTTTGTTGTTTTATGTCAGCATTCATTTTGTTTCAGAAACAATATCATAGTACCAGTAAGAAAACCCACACTTTAAAGACATATCAACTTACTGTTTTTCTTATTTACTCTTCTACTCTTTGTTTATATTCATACATATTTTAAAGAGTATGATTCTAATGTAGATTTAGTCTTTATTCTAAAAATAACAACTCTATAAGCTTTTTCTTTGTTGTCTTCCTCCTTTCTGTCATTTTAATGGCTGCATAATTTCCATCACATTGGTTTAATCATAGTTTTATTTTTTTGCTTTTTGGGTTTTTTGTTTTTGTTTTCTATGATGGAGTTTCTTTCTTGTTGCCCAGGCTGTAGTGCAACGACACAATCTCGGCCCACTGCAACCTCCGCCTCTCGGGAGGTTGCAAACCCAAACCCCAAACCCCTCCCATTGAGCCCCACCTCCAACACTGGGTATCAAATTTCAACATGAGACATGAGATTTGGTGGGGCCAAACAAATCAAATCTGAACTATAGCAGATATAAAAGGCTTAACAGGATTGTGCTCAATTTTAAAGAAAGAATACTTCGTAAGTAGGATCCTTTTCATTTTGGGATCAAATTTAGTATTCTTCTCAGAACACTTTGCCAGATCATAAGCTTCTTTCCTGTTCTGCAAGAAAGCCTCTTTTATAGGGAATTTTCTCAAACTAAAAGCCCATTTTTTTGTTAGATACATGTAACTGGATCCCTACTGATATAAGCTTCTGCTCTTGGATCCTGGACCCACTGTTAACATTAACCAATTTTCTTCTAGCCACATCAACCTTAACAGAAGACTAGGAATTGCCAGAAATAATTTTGAAAGCTGTTGGAGGCCCAAGAAAAAAAACCCGGATTTGGAAGAGGAATAATTGAGATTGAGGAAGGATGCCTCAACCTTAGACATTGAATATTCTGGTTCATAGGCTGAGTTCAAATGGATGGGACATGGCCAATTTGTTGCTGCCCTTACAGGTCAGTGAAGGGCTAAGATACACATCTGTTTTCTGTCTCTATACTCTTTGAGCTTGGGGTAGTTTAAGTGAGGGTTCTCTGGGAGTGTTAATGTGGACAGCCATTATAAAGCAGTAAGCTCTGATGAGTCTGGTTCCTCATAATGATTCCTTGGGCACAATGTGGGAGCCATGGCTGGAGCAGGGGACTAGCGAGTTTTCCTATCTCCCCACAACACATTCCTCAGTGTATTTTAGACGTGGTGTTTGAGGCATCTCTTCAGGGCCACATAATGCCAAGAGTCCTACAAAATGGAGCAAAGGGGTATCCAAGATGTGAGACTCCTAGAATTGTCCAGGAATCAGGAGAGGGAGAGTGATTCTTCTCTTTTCTTTCTGGTCTCAGGAAAGTGAAAAGCATGTATGGCTTCCGCTTTAAGTAACTGGGCAAAGTTACACCTCCCATATCCTGGTTTGCCTGGCCATTCCAACCCACTGCATCTTCACACAGTACTGGTAAAGTCCTAGCACTACTGGCCAAGAAGACATGGGTCCCCTTCTTCTCTGTCGTCCCTGAAATTGGAAATGCTACATCAAGGTGCTACTACACTTTTCAAATGTATGCCAGAGGCAGTTACGGTATTGTGTTAATAGGAACATGGATGGAGATGGCTCATGACAATAGCTTCAGAGAGAGAAGGGCTCTGAAGTGCTTTATTTAACAAAGTGGCCTTTCTTTTGGAACAAATTCAAGTATGAATTTTTCTCTTTTATCTTATTAGGCTCTGGAACGGAAACTTTGAATTTTGACTTTAAGCTGTAGGAATATAAAGACTTTGCTCATTCTTTTAACATCTGGTTACTCATTTGTTTTATTCATCATCATTGTATGGTATAGGGAACATCACTGGAAGGTCAGCCACAGAAATTGAGAATCTGAAAATGCAAAAAAAGACTCAACATTAGGTTATCTGATTCTATGAGTCCTTGTTTAAAATTATTTATGGCAACTTGATCTTTGCCCAGTTTAAGCTTAAGTATTAACCATTTTTTTCTTCTTTATTTCTCTTATAAAACAGGTGAGCCATTTATTAACTATTGCTTAGAATCCTTGTGACTCTTCTGTATTTTCCTGATTGTCCCCATGTATGTCTCTTTGGATATAGTAAACAATTCTTTTTCTTTCTTATTTAACCTTTAAAATACGTATAGGTTTTAAAATTGACAGTCTGGTAAACTATACTATTTTTAGCATTTGTTTTTGGCCATTTCAGTATTGACACTTTTTTGATAGTTCTATAATGTGTATGTAGTGAGTGTAGGTAATGTGTGTGCAAGGAGTAATGTGAGTGTAATGAGCCATGTGTTACTAGTTTTCATACTAATGTGTTATATAGTGTTAAGTAAGTATTCGTATTAACTAATATTAGTATTAGTATTAGTTTACTGATAGAGCATTAGTAAACTATCATAAATGAGGAGAGAGAAGAGTATCATATTTCTTTTGGTTTCGGACAAGTCATATAAGGAAAAGAGTGAAATTGAAAGGAGAATATTGCTTTAGGTTTCAGTTTATACCAATAATTAATTTTAAAAATCCTTTAGGCTGGGCGTGGTGGCTTACACCTCTAATCCCAGCACTTTGGGAGGCTGAGATGGGCGCATCATGAGGTCAGGAGTTCGAGACCAGCCTGATCAACATGGGGAAAACCCTGTCTCTACTAAAAATACAAAAATTAGCCAGGCATGGTGGCAAGCACCTGTAATACCAGCTACTCAGGAGGCTGAGGCAGGAGAATCACTTGAACCCGGGAGGCAGAGTTTGCAGTGAGCCAAGATCGCACCACTGTGCTCCAGCCTGGGCGACAGAGTGAGACTCCGTCTCAAAAAAAAAAAAAAAAAAAAAATCCTTTAAATGTTCTTGCTCAGTATTTCTTAGGGATAGCAAGACCTAGGCTAGAAAGTGTAGTGTTTTATTAAACTTTAGTAATTTGTCAGTTAAGCATACCCAATAGAAGAGAATAATAGTAATATCATGACTCTTAGAGTCAATCGTAGTATTTCAGGCTAAAAAAGCACCAAAGAAATCACACTATTTGATACTCTTACCTCATACATGACTAAACTGAAGCTCCTGAGTTTTTCTAGATCAAATGGCTATTTAGTTGCTGAATCTAGTTTTCTCCCCGATCTCTATGATTTGTTAAATGTAATCAACATTGAGTAGGAGTGACACAATTTACCTTAGGAACTATTAAACCAATTTTCCTTTACATTTTTTAACTTTGTGTCATGGATTATTTCCCATTTTGTAATAAATCTTAGTTTGATCTTCCACGTTGGCGCTTAATACTATTATTGTGTAAATACTAAAAAATCGACGTGTGAAGACCCTACAGTACAATGCCAGGCTATGAATCCTTTCACTGTGCATTCTGAAACGTGCATTCTGAAATGCACAGCAAAAGGTGACTAGCTCCATTGTGTTGTTTTATCTGAATTTTCATCGGTATCTAGTGTATGTGTGTGTGTGTGTGTGTGTGTGTGTGCGTGTGTGTGTGTTTACCACTACAAGGAAGACACAGAGGATTCAAATAGTAAATGAAGAAGGTTGGTTATTATTTCCAAGATCAGTCAAAAGCCTTTGTCCTCAGACTCTTCAAATGGAAAACAGAAACAAGTTGGCTCCTAAAACTGAGGATAAGTTTCTGACTTGAGATCTGTATGGACACAGTTCTTTGCTAGAAGAGGAAAGGATACTTTCCTCTCTTCTGTGTGCTTATCTTTCTCCTTTCTGTGTTTTCCATTTATTGAATTCTCATCTTCTGGAGCTTTACTTTTGGAAAGAAACTTGTGTAATTCATGGACACCATTTTTTCTTTGTCTTGTCATGCTAATTTGCTGCATCCTAGTCTTTCCCTGTGAATATGTGCAGTTTACAAGCTGGGTCATTGGTATGTGCTACCTAGCAGTGTTCAGTCCATATTCACTTCCTCCTATTGCATAGGCCATTTTGGCTTTTAAGCAAACAAGGGAGTACATTTCTGTGTATATGGATGAAGTCAAAATAAAAAAACTTGACTATGAGACATGAATCAAATGTGCTGTACAGACTAATCCATTATTTGAGTATATCTGGGACTACGTGTATTAATCTTAATCATGTTTACTCTTTTAAAATATCAACAGTTAAAAATTGCACATCTTATTATTAAAAATGGCTTTGGAGCTGAGATGTAATCTCCTAAATGAAGGAATAAAAATAAGAGCAGGATAAGCCAGCTAACCATTTTTCTTCCTAAAAACTTGAAATAAATGGAGATCAGGAATGTTAGACATTGTTCAATAAATCAGAGGTCTTATGACATTTCTAATATTTTATTAACAAAATTTTGATTTGATTTATCTATTTAAAATAACTAGCAAGGTATTCTGTAAGTGCTGAAACATAAATTACAAACACAAAGCCTTGATTTATGTTAATAGTGGATAATATGTGAGACATGGCAAGTGATCACAGATTTTGTAATATTCCCTGAGTTGGGGCTTGGAATCAGAGAAAATTACTGAAGAAAGTGCTGCCTTAGGCTCCATTTGTTAATGTACAGATGATGGCTGTCTTCTAAGAAATGATATAATCTTGATGATGTGAACTTTCACTCCATTCCAGATACTTTCAGATTTTAGTGACAGTTCTGGGTGCTTTCATGTCTCCAGGATGGATCAAAAACAGTCAGTTCTCTAGAAGGATAGCATAAAAGTTTAAAAAAAAAAAAGAGGGTTTGCCTATGTAAATATTGGATCTCACTGATCTCTTCCAGTAATGTTTTCATTTTTTCCATCTCTTGGACCCTAAATGACACCTACAGCCAATTCCCAGTTCTATGTCAATCCAAAATATTCCTTTTCTATTCTTTACCTGGGCTGCTGAGCTTTACTGGAGAGAAATCACATGGTTATGCAACTTGGCACCAGTCCACATTTTTATTTTCCAGCCTCAGGAACTTTGGTTTGGTTTGCTTCATTCACCTACCTCCCTGTTCTCTGCATGGCTGTCCCCTTCTGATCCTTTGAGTCTCATCTTAAATGTATATAACTGCCTCAGGGAACCCTCCTTGGATCTCCCTATGTAAGCAGGTTCCCCCTCATTCAGTGCCCTGTTCATTTGTTTCATGACACTTTGCACTCTTTCTAATTGTTTACTCAATGCTTGCCTGACTTTTTGTTTGTCTCTGTAACTAATTTCTTGTGCATAGGGATACACCTGCTTGATTAGTTACTATAGTACTGTGCTTTCTGGCACACAGTAAGCACTCAGGAAAAATTTTTTATATAAACAAATAAATTGTGAGATTGCATTTGAGAAAGAAAAACATTCCCTTATTTTTTAAAAAAAAGTATTAAAAAACTGCTGCAAGTCAATGTTGCCATAAGCCCAAGATACATTCTTATAGATGTCAGATTGCATTACCTTCAACTTATGTGTGGTTAAACAGTTAAACAGACTCTTGTGTTCTGAATTATGAACTCGTAGCAGTTGGTGATCATTTATAATAGTGGTTTGCGGCCGGGCGCGGTGGCTCACGCTTGTAATTCCAGTACTTTGGGAGGCCGAGGTGGGTGGATCATGAGGTCAGAAGATGGAGACCATCCTGTCTAACATGGTGAAACCACGTCTCTGCTAAAAATACAAAAAATTAGCCGGGCATGGTGGCACGTGCCTGTAGTCCCAGCTACTTGGGAGGCTGAGGCAGGAGAATCGCTTGAACCCAAAAGGCGGAGGTTGCAGTGAGCTGAGATCGCGCCATTGCATTTCAGACTGGGCGACAGAGCGAGACTCTGTCTCAAAACAAAGCAAAGCAAAACAAAACAAAAACAAACAAAAAAAAACAGTGGTTTGCAACTTCTTCTTGTCTGCAGGTAACACACAGGCCAATGCTCTGTTGACATGTTCCACCTCAGCACACCCAGGGTTGCGTATGACTGTTCCTGCGCCTCTTTCTTCTCTACCCAATAAATATTGCGATGCAAGTGAATGAGTGAGTGTCTGTAAGGCTACTGGACAGATAACTGTAAGTCTGTTCTAATTTATATTAAAAATGAAAAGATAAAATAGTTACAATTTTGGGGTTTTTTTTAGTAGTAATAAATTACTTGCTACACACTTCACTGCTCATCAGGATACATCAGTGTCATGACGTGGATATATTTTTTTCTTTTTTTAACTTTTATTTTAAGTTCAGGGATACATGTGAAAGTTTGTTACACAGGTAAACTTGTGTCATAGGAGTTCGCTGTACAGATTATTTAATCTCCCAGGTATTAAGCCCAGTACCCAATAGTTATCTTTTCTGCTCCTCTCCCTCCTCCCACCCTCCCGTAAAGTAGACCCCAGTGTCTGTCATTTCCTTCTGTGTGTTCGTAAGTTCTCATCACTTAGCTCCCACTTGTAAGTGACAATGTGGTATTTAGTTTTCTGTTCCTGCATTAGTTTGCTAAGGATAATGCCCTCCACCTCCATCCATTTTCCCACAAAAGACATGATCTCATTCTTTTTTATGGCTGCATAGTATTCCATGGTGTGTATGTACCACATTTTCTTTATCCAATCTGTCACTGATGAGCATTTAGGTTGATTCCATGTCTTTGCTATCGTGAATAGTGCCTCAATAAACATTCGCATGCGTGTGTCTCTATGGTAGAATGATTTATATTCCTGAGGGTATGTACCCAGAAATGGAATTTTTGGGTCGAATGGTAGTTCTGCTTTTAGCTATTTGAGGAAATATCATACTGCTTTTCCATAATGGTTGAACTAATTTACACTCCTACCAACAGTGTATAAGTATTCCTTTTTCTCTGCAACCTTGCCAGTATCTGTTGTGTTTTGACTTTTTAATAATAGCCATTGTGACTGGTATGAGATGGTATCTCATCGTGGTTTTAATTTGCATTTATCTAATGACCAGTGATATTGAGCTTTTTTTCATATGCTTGTTGGCTGCATGTATGTCTTCTTTTGAAAGTGTCTGTTTATGACCTTTGCCTACTTTTTAATGGGGTTGTTTGTTTTTTTCCTGTAAATTTAAATTCCTTATAGATGCTGCATATTAGGCCTTTGTCAGATGCATAGTTTGCAAATACTTTCTCCCATTTGGTAGGTTGTCTGTTTACTCTGTTGATAGTTTCTTTTGCTGTGCAGAAGCTCTTTCGTTTAATTAGGTCCCACTTGTCAATTTTTGCTTTTGTTGTGATTGCTTTTGGTGTCTTTGTCATGAAATCTTTGCCTGTTTCTATGTCCAGGATGGTATTGCCTAGGTTGTCTTGCAGGATTTTTATTGTTTTGGATTTTACATTTAAGTCTTGAATCCATCTTGAGTTTATTTTTGTGTATGGTCTAAGGAAGGGGTCCAGTTTTAATCTTCTGTATCCCAGCACCATTTATTAAATAGGGAGTCTTTTTCCCATTGCTTGTTTTTGTCAGCTCTGTCAAAGATCAGATAGCCATAGGTGTGTGGCCAAATCCTACTATGCTTTTTCCTATGCGTATGTGCATATGATAAAGTTTAACTTACAAATTAGGCACAGTGAGAGATTAACAGCAATAACTAATAATAAAATAAAACAATTATACCAATATGCCACCATCACCACTCTTGCACTTTGGTGTCATTATAAAGCACAGTAAGGGTAACTTGAACACAAACAAGCACTGTGACACTATGACCGGCAATATGATAACTCCTGGGTACTAAGTGGCTAACGAGCAAGTAGTGTCCAGGGTGTGGACAAGTTGGACAAAAGGATGATTCATGTCCAGGGCAGGACAGAATGGGATGTCATGAGATTTCATCATATTACTCAGAACGGTGCATATTTGAAACTTATGAATTGTTTATTTTTATAATTTTTTCATTTAATATTTTCAGACCACAGTTGATTGTGGGTAGCTAACACGGGGGGAAGCAAAACCATGAATAAGAGGGGATGGCTGTATTCTCTTCCTGACACATGCAAATAAACATATGCCATACACTTTTTTTATTATACTTTAAGTTCTAGGGTACATGTGTAAAACGTGCAGGTTTGTTACATATGTATACATGTGCCATGTTGGTGTGCTGCACCCATTAACTCGTCATTTACATTAGGTATATCACCTAATGCTATCCCTCCCCGCTCCCCACCACCCCACGACAGGCCCTGGTATATGTGATGTTCCCCACCCTGTGTCCAAGTGTTCTCATTGTTCCATTCCCACCTATGAGTGAGAACATGCAGTGTTTGGTTTTCCATCCTTGCGACAGTTTGCTGAGAATGATGGTTTCCAGCTTCATCCATGTCTCTACAAAGGACATGAACTCATCATGTTTTATGGCTGCATAGTGTTCCATGGTGTATATGTGCCACATTTTCTTAATCCAGTCTATCATTGATGGACATTTGGGTTGGTTCCAAGTCTTTGCTAATGTGAATAGTGCTGCAATAAACATACATGTGCATGTGTCTTTATAGCAGCATGATTTATAATCCTTTGGGTATATACCCAGTAACGGGATGGCTGGGTCAAATGGTATTTCTAGTTCTAGATCCCTGAGGAATCGCCACACTGTCTTCCACAAGGGTTGAACTAGTTTACAGTCCCACCAACAGTGTAAAATTGTTCCTATTTCGCCACATCCTCTCCAGCACCTGTTGTTTCCTGACTTTTTAATGATCGCCATTCTAACTGGTGTGAGATGGTATCTCATTGTGGTTTTGATTTGCATTTCTCTGATGGCCAGTGATGATGAGCATTTTTTCATGTGTCTTTTGGCTGCATAAATGTCTTCTTTTGAGAAGTGTCTGTTCATATCCTTTGCCCACTTTTTGATGGGTTGTTTGATTTTTTCTTGTAAATTTGTTTATGTTCTTCGTAGATTCTGGATATTAGCCCTTTGTCAGATGGGGAGATTGTAAAACTTTTCTCCCATTCTGTAGGTTGCCTGTTCACTCTGATGGTAGTTTCTTTTGCTGTGCAGAAGCTCTTTAGTTTAATTAGATCCCATTTGTCAATTTTGGCTTTTGTTGCCATTGCTTTTGGTGTTTTAGACATGAAGCCCTTGCCCATGCCTATGTCCCGAATGGTATTGCCTAGGTTTTCTTCTAGGGTTTTTATGGTTTTAGGTCTAACATTTAAGTCTTTAATCCATCTTGAATTAATTTTTGTATAAGGTGTAAGGAAGGGATCCAGTTTCAGCTTTCTACATATGGCTAGCCAGTTTTCCCAGCACCATTTATTAAATAGGGAATCATTTCCCCATTTCTTGTTTTTGTCAGGTTTGTCAAAGAGCAGATGGTTGTAGATGCCACACACATTTTAGGATCATTTTTATCATGTAACAAACCATCAGTATTACCCTATGTTATTTTAGTGTTTGAAAACACTTACAATATGTATGTAATGTTTATCATATGAATATACTTGAACATGACCAGATTATTGAATGTTTGTTTCCCTTTTTTTCTCTTAAAAATGATACTTAAAAATGATTTTTAGTGCATATGAACTTGGGGCAATTTTCATACTTTAATGAGTTGATCATAAGAAAGAATGTATAATGTGAATATTCATGAATTTCGTCTTTTTATTATGTTTTTTAAATTCAAAAGCAACATATTTAAACTCTACTGAAATCTCTAAAACTGAAAATGAAAATCTCCCTCTGTTCTGGTAGGTTTACTTCCCCAAGGAAAATAAAGTATTGTGAGGTCTGTGGCTTTAACCTGTGCATGTGCATCAGAAATTATTAGGAGTGCTTCTAGCAACTGTGTAAAAATGCAGCTTCAACCCTGAGCTATTCATAAGTGTTTAAAGTTCCAGTGAATTCTCAGGAAGAATATTAGAGGCCCATTATCTTTTGATTTGTTGCTGGGGTGGTATTGCTTAGGTGTTTCCTGTAGTTGTGGTGGACTTTTTTTTTCTTTTTTTTTTTAAGAATTTTGCTGCTCCTTTGTCACTTACGAGTCAGTTTCATTACTAGGTAATAGGCATCAACACCAGGGAAAAAGGACCCTTGATTGTCCCTGCCTTTCAGAATAGATAATTCATCCTGTTCTCAGGACATTGAGCCCTGTTGGGCGAAGCCCTGGCACTATAATCCTCTGACACTGTTGTTGTTCACCGTGAGGCAGCATCAGGGAAACATCTTGGGACCTCTGACTCCCAAAAGCCACAAGCTGCAGTGACTGGACGTTGTGAGCTCACTGTTGATGTAAGGGCTTACTACTACTAGGGAATAGGATGTGGAGAGTAGTGTCTCTGGAGTTAGGGCTGGGCTTAAATCCTGAATTTCTTTTTTTTTTTTTTTTTTTTTTTTGAGATGGAGTCTCTCTCTGTCACCCAGGCTGGAGTGCAGAGGCACGATCTCGGATCACTGCAACCTCCCCCTCCCAAGTTCAAGTGATTCTCCTGCCTCACCCTCCCGAGTAGCTGGGATAACAGGTGCACATTACCACACCCGCCTAATTTTTTGTATTTTTAGTAGAGACAGAGTTTCACTATGTTGGCCAGACTGGTTGCCCACCTCGGCCTCCCAAAGTACTGGGATTAGAGGCGTGAGCCACCGGGCCTGGCCAAATCCCGAATTTCATACCTACTAGGAACTCTTTGACTTTAAACAAGTAACTGAGCCCC
The DNA here is from genome assembly GCF_029281585.2 of Gorilla gorilla gorilla. NCBI lineage: Eukaryota > Metazoa > Chordata > Mammalia > Primates > Hominidae > Gorilla > Gorilla gorilla. Next base: position 37,651,717 of record NC_073237.2, read on the forward strand.
CTGAGCCTAGCCTTTTTTAACTGTAAAATGAGATTTTTTTACAGGCTATTGTATAATTTGAATGAAAGTGAAAATGTCTGGTACAGTGCCTGGCACATACTACAGCATTTGATAAAACTTTGTTAAATGAAGAGATGGATGAATCACCTACCTAGCTGGCTGAACATGTTATTTTTAAAACAGGAGGTGTGGCCATTTGTGATAGAAAGAATAATAAATATAAATGAATTAAATGGCAACTTCATTTCTTCCTCAAGGTTGTAGGTAACAGAAACTAACTCTAGCTAGCTAACATAAAAGGATTGACAGGACACTCAGGTTTTGAAACCTAAGTTAAAACAATCAGTCCTTGGATGACCAAGCTTAGACAGCTCCAGGGACCTAGAAGCAGAAAGTAATGTACCTTTCCCTTTTTTTTTTTCCCCAGAGACAGGTCTTGTTCTGTTGCTGAGGCTGAAGTATAGTGGCATGATTATAGCTCATTGTAACTTTGAACTCCCGGGCTCAAGTGATCCTCCCACCTCAGCCTCCTGAGTAGTTGGGATTACAGATATGCACTACCACACCTTCCTATTTTTTTTTTAAAAGATGGGGTGTCACTCTGTTGCTCAGGCTAGTCTTGAATTCCTGGCCTCAAGTAATCCTCTTGCCTCAGCCTCCCAAAGCACTGAGATTTATAGGCATGAGCCACCACACCCAGCTGGACCTTTTCTCTGGAACACTGATATCTTTGTTTCTCATGTTTAGTGACCTGCCATTAGATGGATCTGCTCTGGCCAGGAAGGCAGGGTCATGTAGCACAAATGTGGCAGCTGGTGGCCCCTCCTCTATGTCAGGGGCAATTCACAGGACAAAGGGGATGTTGGGAGCTGATAAAATTGTAAGGCTTTATTGAGGCCTAATTAACATACAGTAAGCTACACATATTTAGAGTCTACAATTTGTTACATTTTACACATGTGTTCACACCCAGGAAACCATCATCATGATGAAGATAATGAATATGCCATCATCCCTGACAGCTTCCTTGTGCTCCTTTATATTCCCTCCCTCTTGACCCTCTACAGCCATTCTGCCTATCCCAAGGCATCTGCTGATCTGCTTCTATCACTGTCATTTCATTTGTATTTTCTAGAATGTTATATAAATGAAATCATACAATAGGTACCCTTTCTTGTCTGACTTTTTTCACTCAGCATAGTTATTTTGAGAGTCATCCATGTTGTAGTATGTCTCAGTACTTCCTTCCTTTTAATGGATTAATAATATTCCATTGTATGGCTATGCCACAATTTGTTTATTCTATCTATTTACTTGCAGATGGACATTTGGATTGTTTCTAGTTTGGGGCTATTACCAATAAAGCTGCTGTGAACCTTCATATACAACTGTTTTTTGTTTTTTTTTTTTTTGACATACGTTTTTGTTTCTCTTGGGTAAAAACCTAGGAGCAGAATAACTAGGTCATGTTGTAGATGTAGTTTAACTTGTTCAGAAACTGCAAAACAGTTTTCCAAATTGGTTATACCATTTTATATTTCCACCAGCAATGTATGAGAGCTCCAGTTGTTCCATATCCTCACCCATACTTGGTATGCATGCAGAATTTATTTTTTATTTGATTTTATTATTATTTTTTGAGATGGGCTCTCACTCTGTCACCCATGCTGGAGTGTAGTGGTGCGATCTCGGCTCACTGCAACCTCTGCCTCTTGGATTCAAGCAATTCTCCTGCCTCAGCCTCCTGAGTACCTGGGACTATAGGTGCACACCACCATGCCCGGGAAATTTTTTGTATTTTTAGTAGAAACGGGGTTTCACCCTGCTGCCAGGCTGGTCTGGAACTCCTGACTTCGTGATCTACCTGCCTCAGCCTCCCAAAGTGCTGGGATTACAGGTATGAGCCACTGCGCCCAGCCGCAGAATTTATTTTAAAAACTCTGAAAATTCAGTACTAAGAAGACCAACAATCTAATGTTTAAAAATGGGTAAAAACATTGAATAGATGATCCACCAAAAAAGATAAACTCACGGCAAATAAGAACATGAAAAGATACTCAAAATCCTTAGCCATCAGACAAATGAAAATTAAAATCCAATCACATGCTCATTCACATGGCTAAAATTTTAAAAAAGCTAGTAATTTTATATGATTATAATGCCCATTTTATAGATGAGAAAATTAAGCCTGATGTTAAGTAACTTGATCAAGGTAGAATTAGAATTTGAACCTAGGTGGGGTTAACCTTTATGCTGTGCGAGCAATGGTCTTTTGAAAGAGGCTTAAAAAGCCAAAGTTGGAAACAGGGGAACTCACTTATTATTTAGGAATACAATTTCCACTTCCTCTCCTGATAGGTTAGGCTACCACCAGTCACAATGCATATTATGAAACTTCTATGCAAATTTTGGCATCTATTTTTCCCAACAGGGTAAAATTTATATTTTTCTGACATCTAGGTTTATCTAGATGCCTCTTTAGGGAAGTATTCAAAGCATGGAAAACCCACCAAGGCTTCATTGGCCCCAAAAAGATATAGATAAGTTTAACCATAAGGATTAGTAATTAAAGTTTTCTTGGATCAGACATCTGAGTTTTTACCACAGCTCTACTATTTCTTAACTATGTAACACCTGAGCAAATTACTAAACACTTTAAGCTTCGATTTCTTCATCTGCAAACTAGGAATAATGCTACTGATCTCACAGTGTTTTAAGGGTTAGAGGCTGCATATAGTTTACCACAATGTCCTACACTTGATAAACTCAAAACATTGATGTTACCATTCACAAATACTTATATATAACCACAGTGAGAACAGATATGTTAAGCTTTGCATTCAGTACAAATCTTAAAACACTAATTCATTACTGGCTGATATCTTGCTTCCCTCTGAGGACTTGCTCTTTCCTTTAGAAAATGCTAATCTGAGGACAGATGATGGCATTTAATTCTATAAGAATTATTAAGAAGTGAAATATTTATCCTTTAGTTGTAAGTGTTAGAAATATTCTTTGAAGGGAGTATCTATGACTGCTGTTGAGGCACGGCAGCTGAGTATCTGCATGGAGTTTTAGAGTTCAGTTATCAGATATGCAGGAATCACATGGCATAAAGAAATCAAAGTCAACATAATAAAGAGCTCTACAGAGCGCTGTTACTCTGCTGAGATAACTAAAGCCTGGCTGCAGTTTTGCATGGCTCACAGACCTTATCAGGCACTCACACTTGGTACACTGCCTGTATCCTTTACTTGCTCCAACACCACCAGCTGTTTTTTCCGGGCCCCTGGGAGTGCTACTTCAGCTGCCAATGATGTATTTTTCTGTGTCCTATTAGTTTTTTTTTCTGAAATATGATCAATATTTTCAGTCAGTACCTGGGGACTATAGTGAAGTTTCCTCTAAGCACTTAAATGTAAGATCATGAGGAGAGACAAGCCAATTTCTCTACTGGATGCCTCCAGCAACTTTCTCTCAAATAGTCCAGTAATGAGCTGGCCCTGCAGAGAGAGGCAAGAGTTCTACTGGTTGGCACTAATGCTGATATGCAAGCTTCTCAGAAGACTGGTACTGAGAGTAGAATAATTTTTTGCACTGGCAAGGCTGTGCCTTGTTTCAGACCAACTGGATCAGATGATCTCTGTCAACTCCTAGTTACAAGTATATGAGGAGTCAGGGCATTGGAGGTCTCTCTCCAGCAGCACAATTTAAATGGTCTCCAGCAGTGCCAGCTTAAAGAAGAGATCCTCACCTTAAAGCAGGGCATTGTGAGAGACTAGGGGGGCACCTCCATTCTGTTCCTTGAGCCCAAATGTGGACATATGTCTTCTTTGTATGTCATTAGGGTGTTTGACCCTATCTCTTTTACAACGGAAAAACAATACTTGCTCTTTCATAATTTAACTTAAAAACAAGCACTTAACACTTTAGAGTAGTGATACCTAAATTTAACTCCAAGGCCTGTAAGACACCCATAAGCCATCCATCCATTCATTTTTAAAAATGTGGTAAAATACACATAACATAAAATATATCATCTTTGCTATTTTTAAGGGGACAATTCTTAAGAACATTCACATTGTTGTGCAACCATTACCATTCTTCACATTCAGAATGTTTTTCATCTTGCTAAACTGAAACTCTGTACCCATTAAACAGTAACTCCCCATGCCCCCTTGTCTACAGACCCTGGCAATCATCATTATATTTTCTGTCTCTATGAATTTCACTTCCCAAGATACCTTATGTAAGTGGAGTCATACAGCATTTTTCTTCTTGTTCTGTTTGTTCTTAAGGTACATGGATAGAATTAGAAGTTAGCCGGTGAACTTCCTAGTACCCTTGGCAAGGATACCCATGTTGAGAGTTGGTAGAATCCTGCTATTAATGTTGATGCCATTAAATATTTGCATATCTGGCTCCCTTTATTCTGATTTCATGTTCACAAAGCAACCCGCTGGTTATGGTATGACTTTCTACAGTAGATAGAATTACTTTCCTCCCAAGCATCCATTCTGTCTTTAAACTATCTACAAGGGGTCTTCAAAAAAATTCATGGAAAATGTGTACTATGAAGAAACTGTGTAATGATTTCAGTTTCTTTTTTTGTACCAAAATAAACTCATACTAACTTGTTATAGTATGTCTGAAAAGGGTTTAGTTTGAGGCCCTGAGGATAAGATATCAGCTTGAAAAGAGCCACTATCAGAGCAACATAAATTCTGCTAAAATTGAAGCAAGACTAAACATTAATGTATGGTGAAACTAGGGTAGCAGAATGGTGAAATCACTGATGCTTTATGAAAAGTTTATGGGGACAATACACCAAAGAAATCAGCAGTTGACAAATGGATAACTCATTTTAAGAAGGGACAAGATGATGTTGAAGATGAGGCCTGCAGTGGCAAGCCATCCACTTCAATTTGTGAGCAAAAAATTAACCTTGTTCATGCCCTAGTTGAAGAGGACTGATGATTAATAGCAGAAACAATAGCCAACAGCACAGACATCTCAATTGGTTCAGTTTTTATAATACTGACAGGAAAATAAAAGTTGAGCAAACTTTCCACTTGATGGGTGCCAAGACCATTGTGCCCAGATAAGCAGCAGACAAGAGTAGAGTGTTCAATGGAATCAAGATCCTGAAGGATTTATTTGAAGACTTTTAACAGGAGATGAAACATATCTTTACCAGTATGATCCTAAAGACAAAGCACAATCAAAGCAATGGCTACCAAGAGGTGGAAGTGGTCCAGTCAAAGCAAAAGCAGACCAGTCAAGAGCAAGAGTCATGGGAACAGTTTTTTGGAGATGCTCAAGGCATTTTGATTGTTGACTTTTTGGAGGAGCAAAGAACGATAACATCTGTTTATTATGAAAGTGTTTTGAGAAAGCCAAGACTTTAGCAGAAAAATGCCTGGAAAAGCTTCACCAGAGTCCTTCACCACAACAATGCTCCTGCTCATTCCTCTCATCAAATAAGGGCAGTCTGGGGAGAGTTTCAATGGGAAATCATTAGGCATCCACTTTATGGTCCTGACTTGGCTCCTTCTGACTTCTTTTTGTTTTCTAATCTCCAAAAAAATCTTTAAAGGGCATCCATTTTTCTTCAATTAATAATGTAAGAAAAAAGAATACATTAGGCTGGGCACGATGGCTAGCGCCTGTAATCTCAGCATTTTGGGAGTCTGAGGCAGGTGGATCGCTTGAGGTCAGGAGTTCAAGTCCAAGACCAGCCTGGCCAACATGGCAAAATCCCGTCTCTACTAAAAGTACAAAAATTAGCTGGGTGTGGTGGTGCATTTCTGTAGTCCCAGCTGCTCAGGAGGCTGAGGCAGGATAATCACTTGAACCCTGGAGGTGGAGATTGCAGTGAGCTGATATCACACCACTGCACTCCAGCCTGGGTGACAGAGTGAGACTCCATCTCAAAAAAAAAAAAAAAAAGACTATATTGACATGGTTAAATTTTCAGGACCCCAAGTTCTTTAGGGATGGACTAAATGGCTAGTACATCACTGCCTACAAAAGTGTATTTGTATTGCCATCCCTTAACTCTGGAGATCCTCCATAAGCCAATTTTCATAAACCCATACTCTTTATCACAGTGATTGATTCAGAGATAGACATTGACCCAGGCCTAAACCAGTCCTCTGGCTATAGGGATTAGTTCGTGGACAGGTATTTTACTACAGAAGTCCAATCGAAGTGAGATTTAGGTCTTTATTTGTTGGTTGGACAGGAAGAAGCCTTCCTTCTTTTACTGAAGTTAAATAAATAAAATGCATATTATCTTATTGCTGCTGATAACTATTTTGCAGCCATGGAAAGAAGTAGTTTAGGAAGATGCCAATATGATAAGAAATAGAGCTAATCTATGGAAAGAAATTTAACCCTTGGTGATAGTTTTAAGCTGCTGGATCAAGTCTTGCCTGAAGCACTTTCTACCACATACCTTTTCAGTTATAAAGTAATTAAATTCTCTTTATTGTCTAAACAAATTTGAGCTGGGTTTTCTATTACTTGCTTTTAAGTACATTCTAACTGACTCTCCATGAAGAGTTGTCTACAGAGTCAGAAAACAACAGCTCTCAATGGGGCCAGAATACAGAAAATCTATTTAATCCTTGTTTTCTATTGGACTTTATATATTCTGGCCCCTTTGATACTAATTTCTCATTGTGAAAAAATGTATTGGTATTCTGATTTTACATATTAGTTTGTTTAGCTTGTATAATGTGAGATATGGATTCATTCTCAAGATCCTGACAAAAATCCCATTTCTGAGTTTGTCCTTTTTGGAACCATGATCTACTCTCAAGGCAATGAATATCATCCTGTGGAGGCATTCTGGGAGAAGACCTTGGTGAGCATACTGGTCTGCCTTGAAGGCTCTCCTAAAACTTGCATTTCCTTTTCTTCCCCTTGAGTTTCTAGAATCACTGGAAAGTCTTCTGTACATCAGTGAGTGCTCTCAAATAGTAGCCAGTGCTACCTTGTCTCTGACACTTGGCCTCACAATCATGGGAGCCTCCTCCTTAGGTGCTGCCACTTTTTCTGGCTAGCAAAAGGCAGCTGAGTTCTTCCTTCAAGGGTATAAGTTCTTTGTATGTGGTCATAGCAGAAGTGATATCATCTAGCATGATGCCTAGCATATAGTGCATTGACTCTGAATCTGAGGGGCCCCTCTTGGTCTGTCATTGGCAACCTGCAGAAGGTTGAAAGATCCCAAGTGCAGTGAAGGCTCAAACTTTTCCTGATCTTGTGTAGCCATTCTTTTGACTTATCCAGAGGCCTTTGGTGAGACCTCTCTTGTGGTATAGTTGTGTGTACTCAGTGTTTCCCTGTTCCTACTTCCCTTTTAAAAAATCTGTGCATCAGCCAGGCGCAGTGGCTCATGCCTGTAATCCCAGGACTTTGGGAGGCCGAGGCGGGTGGATCACCTGAGGTCAGGAGTTCAAGACCAGGCTGGCCAACATGGCGAAATCCCATCTGTACTAAAAATACAAAAAAAAAAAAAAAAAAATAGCTGGGCGTGGTGGCAGGCGCCTGTAGTCCCAGCTACTTGGGAGGCTGAGGCAGAAGAATCATTTGAACCCGGGAGGCAGAGGTTGTGGTGAGCCGAGATCGTGCCATTGTGCTCCAGCCTGGGCAATGGAGCAAGACTCTGTCTCAAAAAAAAAAAAGAAAAAAAGAAAAAAAATTCTGTGTATCATTCCTCTTTCGTCTGCAGGCCCTGAGTAAAAATATGTTATACACAGAATAGGAACAACACATTAACAGTAGGGTTGTTCCCACATGGTGTACTTATGAAGCATTTCTTTCTAAAAGGACTCAATATTTTTTTAAAAAAAGCAAAAGCAAACAAAAGATTGCAATTATACCAAAAACCTGAGTGTTTATTGTTTTTAATTTCACCCTAGAATTTTCAGGCTCCTTAAGTGCAGAGAAAGTCATAGATGAAATTTTGTTCAGCTGTCCCTTGGGAAATGTTCATGGACATGCATTCCATCAATTGTGGCTAAATGCAGAACTATTTGCCCTGTCAGCATCAAGATGTAATTGGGATTCCAGTCCATAAACATTTAAATGCAGTCATTCCAAAAAACATTTAAATGCAGTCATTCCAAACCTATTGTGGCCCTGACTTATATTTTCTCATTTTCAGTGATGGGACCATTTATTAACAAAGCATGCTGTCTGTGTGAACCAGTTGAATGGAGTGACCTGAAAATCTTTAATAAATTATAGGTGAATTTATGGGTTCTGCTCAGGGCCAGGGTAGGTTGGCTGAGTTGAAATGAAATGAGACTTATTTATCTGGAAGGTCCAGTGGATCCTAGGTATTAGAGGAAGAAGGTTCATGAGTGGAAGCTACTTTTTTTTAACCTTATAGACTGCTTGCTCTCCATAGACAACTGTTTCTAGCATTGAATAATCCCATCACATTAAAGTGACATGTTGTCTAATTGGTCACTTAGGAAAACTTCCTCAGTGTAACTCAATTTACTATTGGCAAAATCATAGCAGTGAGAGAACTCTCAAAGCCAACCCCACACTTGAAACAGGAAAGCATCAAAGCAATCCAAAATAGATGGGCTGCCTTTATCTGTTTAGTACCTCTAAGAACACATTCCACATCTTGTGAGCTAGTGTTTCTCAGCATTTTCCACCTCCTCTGCTCTTATTAGGAGGAGAAGATGATTGTAGATGAAATGTCAGAGCTTCTGCTGAGCTTGGCCACTTTTAGGATGCTGTCGGTTTATCAATCCATTGTGACTTTTTGTACTCATAAATAAACCTTTTGTGAGCTGTATTCACGAGAAAAATGTGAAGATGAGTAAGAGTGAGATTCTAAATTAAAGAGCAGTGTTTCCTTACGTTGGGGCCAAAGTGTTAGCAGAAGCGGTGGTGTTTGGAAATTACTGCTGACTAACTGGGGTTCTTAATGGAAAGTTCATAAACCCTGAAGGTTATGTATAAGGAATATTGTATACTGAAGGGGAAAGAACAGTTTCACCTCCCACTAAAAGCGGTTATGCAGATGTAATTCGTAACTGAATGATGATGATGTGCATTGTACCTCTCCTTCCTTTGACATGGAATTTCTCTTCCAGCTCTCTCTTTGGTATGGTTGATTCCTAACCTGAATATAAATTGTCAGCCTTTAGTGAACTTGTGTGTTCGGTGGCTGCTGCTGAAGCTGGGTATATAACTAGTCACACCATTTGGCTAATGACTAACGTTTCTGAAGAAAAACAAAAAACCATTTTACAAAAAAAGTCCATCTTTTATTTTCCTCTTCCAGAAGATCACTGAGATGGCTAAAATTTATATGTTGTTTGTGCACTAGAAGAGCTTCTGGTAGACAGTGCAAAGGATGAGGAAAGACAGTAAAGAAGAAAAGATAATGAGCAAACTTCTCTTTGTTGGCAAAAACAATATTGCCGCTTTGCTGCTTCAAAAGGCTTGTGTGAAGATTCCATTTACCTAGAAGCCCGTGTGCTTTCTGGTGAGTTTGGACCTTGAAGGTCCTACTCTGTGTGAAGTTAAAAGCCAGCAAAAGCGCAGTCTCCAATGCATCAGATGGGATTGTCTCTCTTTCCTGTGGAGTCAAGTTATGAAATGAACCTGGACATTTGTCAAAGGGTGTCTTTACACTCAAAGCAATTGATGCAAGGGTGCAGCATTGCTTTTAAGAGACAGCTGAGACTATGTCACACAGGGAATGGCCTCCTTATAGAAGTGCTAGAAAGTCATTTTCAAAGAGATGAAGTTCACAGTGGCCCTTCTTCCTAGAATGACCTTCCCTTACTTGGCCATCTGCAAAAGCCTAATCACCTTTTAGGAAATGTCAAGTGTTTTTGACCTCTCATTCCTGTGTAGAACTGTCCCTCCTCTGTACCCTTAATATTTACTACTTAGTTTATTAATTTCTTGCCTGTTAATAACACTTTTCACGGTAAAACAAATATCTATTGCTTTACTATAAGTCAGGAATTGTGCTAGGTGCTTTAAGGGTAAACTCTCTTATAACCAGCCTAGCATTGTCTCCATTTTACAGATGAGGAAATAAGGTAACAATATGAATAAATAATTAGTATCTAGCATAGAGCAAAATGCAAAATAAATTATTAGAAGTAATTAATATCGTGTGTTTATATATTGACCTAATGTCTCTTTGAGGTAAGAACAGAGGCCTATTCATCTGTGTAGTCCCAGCACTGATACAGTGCCTAAGGTCTAATAGCTGCTTGATATATCTTGGTGAAAGGTGCAATTGATTGACCAGTTTGTCTGAATCTTCCTAAGAGTTTAGAGTAGAGCAAAAGTGATTCAGATTAGATAGACAGCAGAGCTTTAGGCTGGGTGAGGTGGCTCACACCTGAAATCCCAGCACTTTGGAAGACCAAGCCTAGAGAATTGCTTGAGTTCAGCCTTGGCAACATAGCAAGACTCCATCTCTACAAAAAATTTAAAAAATTCCAGGCATGGTGGAAGGCACCTGTAGTCCTAGCTACTCGGGAGGCTGAGGCAGGAGGATCACTTGAGCCCAGGAGTTGGAAGTTGCAGTGAGCTATGATGACATACTGCAGCCTAGGTGACAGAGCAAGACCTAGTTTCTAAGAAAAAAAAAGTAGACCTTTATATATCTTATAAAGTATTTTTCTAATCATAAACATAATAGAAGTCCATTAGAGAAAATTAGGATAATACAGAATATATACTTGTCATAGTCATTTATCACCCTGAGATAATAATTTTCCTTTCAATCTTTTCTGTGTGCATTTTTACTCTGAGATCATAATATATATGCAGCTTTTATTTTGCTTTTGTGCAATTTCAATATTAGGAATATTTTCCCATACCATCAGAAACTTTGTGTCAACTTTACTTCTAATTTGGTATATAGGTAAATATATTCATTAGGTAAATTTACTTATTCTTTCCCTCTATGTTGAATATTTAGGAAGATTATAATTTTTCACATAAGTAACACTGTAATGAACATTTTGGGCCATATAAAGTCTTTGTGCACATCTTTGATAATAACTATTGGTATAGGAATTCCTAAAAATGGACTAGTGGTCAATGGGTATCAACATTTTTAGACTTGATACCTGTTGTCATTTTGCACCTAAGAGAGGTTAAATCAGTTTACACACACAGTAGCTGAGCACACTCACCAACACTAGTATTACCTTTTACATCTCTACTAATTTGATCCACTGAAAAAGACTTGAGCCAGACTCAAAAGGCTACATACTGTATTATTCTACTTCTGTGACATTCTGAAAAAGGGAAAACTGTAGGGGAAAAAACTGGATGAGGGTCTAGGCATGAGGGAAGAAATTGACAGCAAAGAGGTCCAAGGAAACTTTTTGTGGGTTATGGAAATGTCCTATATCTTGATTTTGATGGTGGATTCATGACTGTACATATTTGTCAGAACTCACTGAACTATAAACTTGAAGACTAAATTTTACTGTATATGAATTATATGGCAACAAACTTTTTTCTTTTTTTTTTTGAGACAGAGTCTTGCTCTGTCACCATGGCTGGAGTGCAGTGGCGTGATAAACTTGTTTTTTTTTTAAATGACATTACATTGTGGTTTTAAATCACATTTCTTTTGCTTTCCAGTAAAGCTGAGCAGCTTAACATTTTATTAACCATTGATATGTCTTCTTTAGAGAATTGTCTTTTTATCCCATTGCATACTTGTCTACTAAGTCTGCAAATTTTTCTTATTAATTTGGGTTGACCTTTGAATATTGCCTGTCATACTTAAAAGATATATTTTTCTAAATCTATTTTAATTTTATTCATGACCATTTTTTATATTTATTTCACCTAGCTAAATTAATTGCCATTTACTTTAAGGGTTTATTTAATTTTTAAAGGAGACCTAGATGATAGTAACCTTTGAAACACTGAATTTACTGAAATGTTTCAGGAAATTCTACTTCAGTTTTTCTTGAAAATCTACCAGGTTTGGTCTGGGTAGACTTTGCAAATCATGAAAGCAATCCCTCTATGCATGAGTGTAGTTGTTGCCTTCCTGAAAGATGCTCATTGGGTATATCCTCTCATCTGATCTTACTGGCACCACTGGGCTGAGTGGATCTAAGATCATACCTGTGGACTGACATTCACCATTGTTTTCCCACAGTGGCAACAGCAATAACGGTTTAAACACAGTGCCTTGCAAAGTGATACGTATTTAATAGAAATGGGATACAACATTGATCAATGGAAAACCTCATTTAATATTTCCCGCTGCTGTCTGGCTTTTGGTAGTTCTATTTTGTCTTGATTTGCTCCATGTGGGATTGATGAGAAAAAATATGACTTCACTTGTATATTTTAGTAAATATTTATTGAACACTTATTATGTGCCTGGTGGTTTCTAGGTACTAGACACACAATGGTTGTATTAGTCCATTCTTGCATTGCTACAAAGAAATACCTGAGCCTAGGTAATTTATAAATAGAAGCAATTTAATTGGCTCACAGTTGCGCAGGCTGTACAGAAAGCATGATTCTGGCATCTGCTTGGCTTCTGGGGAGGTCTCAGGAAACTTGAAATCCTGGTGGAAGGCAAAGGGGAAGCGGGCTCGTCTTACATGGGTGGAGCAGAAGGAAAAGAGAGAGGAAGGAGGTGCCATCACTTTCAAACAACCAGATCTCATGATATCTCAGCAACTCACTATCATGAGAAAAGCACTCAATGGATGGTGCTTAACCATTTGTGAAGGATCCACCTCCATGATCCAATCACCTCCCAGCAGAACCCACCTCCAAACACTGGGGATTACTATTGAACATGAGATTTGGGTGGGGACACAGATCCATGGTGAATAAGATAGCCTTAGATACTACCCTCATAGAACTAACAGGCAAGTTATGTAGATAGGCAATTAATATATATCAAACAATGGTATAAAACAATTGGAAATTATTATAAGTGCTCTGGAAGGAAAAAAGAAGATGTTGTTCCCCTGACACAAGTGGGGATGTGAAAAGTGACAGGATACCCCCTCTTCTGACTTCAGTCGGAGAAGTTTTGTTTGGCTTCAGGCTTCCAATAAGCTTTCACTTTCAGGAAGGCTTCAGCAGAAGAAAAAAGTCTGTAAACCAGTGCCTTATAGAATTATATACAAATGTGAGAAGCTGAATGATCTCGGGCAAGGCCAGGTTTCCTCCTCTGTGAAATATAAAGGTTATCTCTCCTAGGAGTTGCTGTGGGAATTAGCAAAAATAAATGTATGAGGTCAATGAGCTACTGGCCCAACACTCTGGAGGCCAACAGCCCAGGTTGAAATTCTGGCTTCTCCACTTACTAGCTGCTGCTGCCTCAGGTAAGTCATTTATCCTTTTGGTGTTTCAGTTTCCTCATGTAGAGAATAAGGATAATAATAGTGTCTACTTCTTAGGGCTCGTTTGAGAATGAAATTTTTAAGTAGTGCTTGGTGCGTGGCAGGTGTTCAGTTAAGGCTAACTTCTATCATTGTCATCATATTGTCATCATTATCATCATTGTAATCACTGGTTATGGGTCCTAACATAAGCAAGAGCAAATCCTCTCATGTACTGTAACTGTGTAATCAGATTACCCTGAAACAGCTAGAACCCTGGCTCTGGAAATATGAGGAATAGGTATGTGGCATAAAGCGAGAATGTGAGCAGCACAGTGGCTATAGACTTTCTCTGTAAACGGGGTCAGGGATCTCATCTCAATTGCAACTCCATTTCCCTTTCCTGCTTTACTGGGGAGAATGACCTTGAAGGAGGGAGACCTATACTCTGAGTAGATAGAAGAGCCTTGGCTACAGCCCAGCTCTGCCCCCCAGGCACAGAGGAGAGCCCTCTGACGTCTCTTGAATGATTTAGCTTTATTGCCTATTGTCTCTCTCTCCAAATTGCCTTCAGGATGAACGTCCCAGCCAGAACCTATAGACAGGACACCAGCTTTGCAAGTACCTCACAGATGCGGATGCTCTTTCCTTGTATTAAACATCCCTCAAAGTGACCATTAATGGAGGCTGTATTTTGCACCTTGTGAAGAGGAAATTACACTACATTAGAAGTTCTGCACTCTGGCTTAGGCAGTGAATCAGATAAGGGATACAGGCTAGGGTGCTTTCCTACTGGGCGTAATACCCAATTTATTTTCATTTACATTAATTTCTCTACATCACTGACTGCATGAGGCATTAAACTGTTAAATGCAAGCAATTCCCAATTGCTTGACACAAATAGAAATGTTTAATGAATAATAATAAAAAAGGAGCCTATAGATGAAACCAATATGCAAAATCGTGAGAGCGTGTTAATCAACCTTTTCCATTGCATAGGGCTTGACAAGCTTACCCTTCTTTCTTTCCTTCCTTCCTTCTTTCCTTCTTTCCCTCCATCCCTCCCTCCCTCCCCCACTCACTCTCTCTCCTCCATCCCCCCCTCCCTCCCTCCTTCCTAAGTTTTCTTTGAAAAGACAAAGCAAATGCATTTAAACAGAATTAAATAGAGTAGTGTCCTATTGGTAACACAACGAATAAAACTGATATGAAAGCCTTTATCTGGAAGATTCCATGAAGGTATAAAAAAATCCCACCTCTGTTTAGCTGTAGCAATGGAATAGTTTGGCTGATGGTAGGAAAAGGGATTTTAATTTACCCATTTCATGTTTTCCTGGCCTCATTGACCTGTTAGTAGAGGAGTCAACTTAGGAAAAAGAAAGATGTTTCTTTCTCATTAGCACCTCATTCCAAACCTTCTAGTTTCTTGGGGTTACCTCTAGCAGGAGTAGAATCTTAAAGCCTCCATCAGAATTGCTGGATCTTTGTCCCTGACAGTTTTATTCCCACCCACTAACTTCACAGTGTCGGGTGGTAAAATGGGATTTGTTGTTAAGAGAGTCCCAGGTTGGAATCCAGACTCTGTTCGTGAGTAGTACGACTGGGAAAAATTCCTTAACTTCTCTGATCTTCAAATTCCTTATTTACAAAATAAGCAACAAATACTTCTTTTCCATGATTATTTCGAACCTACTGGTAGCTAATGCTCAGGTATATAAAAATACACATAGAAAAGAGACTGGAAGGAAAAATGATAGAATGTCAGCGACAGATGTTTATTTTTCCTCTTTTTCTGTTCTGCACTTTTCAACTTTCTATAATATGCAAGCATTATCTTCAATAGGAAAATTATGATGTACAAAAGCACATCATTTCTTTTTTCAAGCTATGTAGATTAAAATAACTATTGAATGTTTTTTTTTTCCTCTGCCCCATGCAATCTACCCCTTTCTCTTCCTCTTTTGAAAGGAATCTTTCCTTTGGGATATGGGGTATATTAATTCTCAATTGTCATTGTAACAAGTTATCACAGATTTAGTGCTTAAAACAACACAGATTTATTCTCTTTTGATTCTGGAAGTCAGAATTTTGAAATGAATCTTATAGGGCTAAAATCAAGATGTAGGTAGGTCTGTTTCTTCTGGAGGTCTTGAGGGGGGAAACTGTTTCGAAGCCTTTTCCAGCCTGTAGTGGCTGACTTTAGTCTTGGCTTCTGGCTGTTTCCTCCATCTTCTAAGCACATCGCTCCAGCCTCTGCTTCTGTTATCACATCATATTCTTACCGTATAAGGGCCCTTGTAATTACATCTGACACACCCAGATATCCAGGATAATCTACCCATTTTAAGATCCTTAATAACATCGGCAAAGTCCATTTTCCCATATTAAGGTAATGTATGGAAATTTTGCAGGGTGGTGGGGGACAGGCTTCATTCAGTCTATGACATGTAAGAGGTTATGTAAGAGGTGAAGGATGAAACAAAAGCTGGGCAAGGAAAAGAAGCAACAAAGTTCCTGATGACATAAAATAACAAATCAAGTGCTTCATCTAGACTACCTGTTCAATTCTTGTAGACTGTGACTGTATTGAACCCCCTTCCCTGCACTGTCAGGGAATACAAGGCATTTGGATCTGATGTGAATGCAGAAGCTGATGTGTCCTAGTAGAAAAAAAAAAAAAACAACAAACCCACAAAATCACTATATTTGACAATGAAAAACTATCAAATCCTTTCTCTCAAAATCTTTAAAAGGCCAGAAATTCAGTCTAAAATTATTATTATTATTTCTTTGAAATATCAGTTCTTACTATTAAAAGGCACCAGGAAGACTCATGTCAGGGACTGCTCCTGGATTCAAAAGCAGCCTATTTTCTCCAGCTTGGTACTAAGATGTGCCAAGAATAATTTTTTTTTTTAAAAAAAGCAAAAAGGTTCAAATTATTGTTTTTTGTTGCAAGAATGCCAGAGGTTACTAAAGTAACATCAGGAATGGATATAATCAGATCTCATCTATTATTAATGAGATTCTGCCTTAATGTGATCATTATAGGTATGTGCCTTACACCTAGAAGCTATCATCTAACATAATAACAACCTCAAATAATGAGTTGCCAGCGTGATTTTTCTTGTGCTAATGGTTTTACCCATAGGGTTGCTTTTTCCTTTTCTTATAACAACAACAATAATAATAAACCCTAACATTTTAGACAGAGACAGGTGTAAGTTTTATTTGTAATATAATGGTTACTGTTTAACATCTTTATAGTTAAGATTTGCTACCGAGCCAACACAAAAATGTTTTGAAAACCATATTATTACTACTTATAATGATGATCCCAGAGCTAGAAAAACCTCATATGACTTTCTATAACATCTGCTATATGTGTGTGTGTGTGAGAAATTGAGAGAGAAAAAAAGAGAGAGACAGAGACAGTGAGACAGAAAAAGAGAGACAAAAACTATCAAATCCTTTCTCTCAAAACCTTTAAAAGGCCAGAAATTCAGTCTAAAATTATTATTTCTTTGAAATGTCAATTCTTACTATTAAAAAGCATCAAGAGTTCCAAGATATGATTATACTTATAGTTTGATTTACTAAGAAATTAAAATTTTTTTTTCTCATATATAAGCCTTTTAACTGCAATCCCTTTTCTTCTCCAAGACATAGGTTAAGAAAGGACATAAATTAAGCCTTCGTGAACAGAGGCGGAGAGAGACCACATCCTGAATAGTTTAGCTTCCAATAGCATCTGTTACAGCAGGTCATTTCAAATAGCTGTGCTGAGGCTTGCTCACAAAATCCTATTTAATCGTTAACACAGTTGAATTCTACAGGGTACAGTTACCTGGAGACCAGATTAGGCAAATTTAAGTGTCAAGAATGCGAGTGGATGCAAAAAGGAGGGAATGAGGCCCAAATATCCGAGTACCTGACAACAGCAAAATCAATGGAGAAAAGCTCAAGGCTGGCCAATTAGATGCTTCACCCCTTAAATGGTTATTCCACTATTTCATCCCTCACTCTCTTTGAAACCCAGTGTCCCTGGGTGCTCTATGAAAGGGTAACCCCTTGTAACTGTGGCACCTTGAGTTTCTGTGTTTCAAAATGTTCCAGAAAGAAGTCCAGCTATGGCAAAACAAAAAGTCGCTGGAACCAGAGATGCCTGAGTTAGAGATGAACTTTGGTGAACTCTCCAAATTACCATACTAAAAACCCCACCCAGGGAGGAGCTTGTTCACTATTTCCCATACATGTGGCATATGAAGCAACGTGATTGGGGACTGTACCTGTGCTGCCTTTACCCTGCCTTTACATACAAAAACTCAGCCAACTAGCACAATAAAAGCCCCCTTTCCATCTTTCTTCCAAGAAACACTGCTTTGGGAACGACCCCCTCTGTTCTCCTTAGGTGTTGCAAGTAATAAAATCCCCTTGTTAAATCCTCTTTGGTTGTGGTAATAACACCCACCAAGCAATCAAACTCATTTCACGGCTAGAGTCCACTTCCTCATAATCTACTTACTCCCAACTCTGCAGGATGACTTCTCTTCCACTGGTCTGGTTTGGGGCAGTCTCCAGTGATCTCTCCAAATTATTCTCTTTGTAGGATTTAGTGCTGCTGGTCAGTTGTTGCTTCTGGGAGCTTTCCTCTCCTTTAGCTTCTTCAGCACTAGGCTTTCCTGGTTCTTCCCTTGCCCTTCTTCCCACTGGGCTGTGCTGGCTTCTGTGTCCCTATCCACCCTCAAGATATTATCATTTCCTGGGTTCTTTTTCTTCTCCAGCTCCTATGATCAGATCTTTACTGATAAATCCTAAGTTCACATCTTTAGCCCTTTTTCTGCTAATGAGATTCAAACCTGAATTTCACCCACTTGGTGGACGGCTCCCTATGAATGCCAACAGCATCTCAAACTCTGCAAGTCCAGTTTTGCTCACTGGCTTCTCTGCTATTTCCATTTCTGTTCTCACCTGTCCTGACTGACTCTCTTGGTTAACGGGCTCCTCTTCCTCTGACTCCTTCAGTCTGGAAACATCTTTGTTTTCTTTGCAATTGCTAGGTTCTGTGCTTCCTTGTTTGACCATGCAACATATCTCTTCCCTTATTTCTATTCCTGCTATCATTACCTGGACAATTAGTAACTTCTTAACTAGCCTCTTGGCCTCCAAACCAGCCTTCACTCTCCTACTCAAACTAAGTTTTTAAAACATTGATATTGAGCTTCAAGTCAGGGTAAGTTAAAAAAAAAAAATTAAAACATTGATAGAATCATGATATTGCTAGTAGTACTATTTCACATAGTAGTTGCTCAAGAAATGTTACTTCATTACTTCCTTAGCTTCCATGACTTTATCTGGTAAATTGAAATCCAGCCTTGGCCTGATATCTTATACGTCTCATAGAAATAAAGGATGGAGTTTTCATTTGACTTCTGCCTGAAAACCCTATCACTGATGAATCTGGGCCCCACTCTAAAGAGTGTTCCCAACATTTGAGGCTCATTTTTTACACTAAAACCTTCTCTGTGCCCCATGGATTGAGCCATTGTTAAGGCACCTAAAGCTCTAAAGTCAATGATGCTCCCAATATAAAACAGACTATGCTGAAAGATAGGACATTGAACCATTTTCTATAGAGTGGACTATTTAAAATACCTTCTTCTTATGTATAAAATAAGCAGGTTGAAATAGTGAGCTCTAGGATCTATTCAGCTTCCAAAAAGTCTGTTTCTTCCTGGAACCTCATTTAGAGGCTGGGCTGATGTTTTAAAATAATTTATCCACAAAGAATCACATACTTTTGTGTGTGTGTTCTTTACAGTTTTTTTTTTTTTTTTGAGGTGACCATGAATATGCATCTTTTAGATTTCTAACTGCAGGGAGTGTAATTATCCAAGGCCCAGCTGCTGGCCTAGGAAATCCATCCCTGCATTTTCTAGGCCATGCTTCCCAAAGGCTGCTGCCAGTCAGTAACTGAGTGTAGCAGGAATATAAAGTAGGTCCATTCCTGGGAGATGCAGGACTCCACTGACTGGTGACTTTGGCTCATGAACTTCCTGCCAGCCTTGCCAGACTTTTGTTAGAACTGAACTACATTCTCTGGCTGGGCATTGTGGCTCATGCCTGTAATTCTAGAACTTTGGGAGGTTAAGGCAGAAAGAATACTTGACGCCAGGAGTTTGAGACCAGCCTGGGCAACATAATCAGATTCTGTCTCTACAATAATAATAATAATAATAATAATAAATTAGCCAGGCATGGTGTCATATTATTGTAGTCCCAAATACTCAGGAGGCTGAGGTAGGAGGATTGCTTAAGCCCAGGAGGTTGAGGCTTCAGTGAGACATGATCATGCCACTGCACTCCAGCCTGGGCAACAGAGTGAGACTATGTCTCAAAAAACAAAAATAACTGAATTGCTTCCACCCATTCTTCCTTTCTTCTCTTTCTCTTTCACTCCAGGTTTCATTGCATTCCCAGCCTCCCCTGGCTCTCTCCTTCTTTCTCTCAGAGGGATTTCTGCTAATAAAGTCCTCCCATGTGTTGGTGACTGCTTCTCAGATGGCCTGGACTAATGCACAAACTGTATTTGTCATCATAAGAAGTTCACCTTTACCCACGGAGGAAAATGGAAAATTGGATCTAGTTTT
The DNA here is from genome assembly GCF_029281585.2 of Gorilla gorilla gorilla. Taxonomy (NCBI): domain Eukaryota; kingdom Metazoa; phylum Chordata; class Mammalia; order Primates; family Hominidae; genus Gorilla; species Gorilla gorilla. The sequence continues at coordinate 37,671,728 of NC_073237.2, forward strand.
AGCATTGTGATGGTTTCAATGTGTCCCCTCCAACATTCAGGTGTTGAAACTTAAAGGCCAATGTGGTTGTAACAAAAGGTGGGGCCTTTAAGAAGTAATTGGACTTTGTGGGCTTGCTCCTCTCTCAGGAATGGGATTAAGGCCCTCAAAGAAGACGTTTCAAGCAATGTTCTGCTGGCTTGCCCTTCCACCTTCCTCCATGTGAGTACACAGCATTCATTCCCTCCAGAGGGTGCAGGGCCGCCTTGGCACCATCTTTGAAGCAGAGGCCGGACTCTCACCAGATAACAAAGCTGCTAGGACCCGGCCTCCAGAACCGTGAGAAATAAATTTCTGTTCTTTATAAATTACCCAGCCTCAGGTATTTTGTTAAAGCAACACAAATGAAATAAGGGAAGTATCATCCGTACATCTGCAATCAGTCCTGCAGATTCTCTTTCCATTACAAAGGCATACATTCCTTCACCTTTTCGATAAAAAAATATTTTCCCCTAAATTACAAAAAATACATAACATTTGTTGAAAATATACATATGTAAAAAGAAAAAAAACCTGTATAACCAGTTCTTTCAGGACTTTTCTATAATAAACAACAACAAAAGTTTTTTTTTAAATAACAACAACAAACGTTAATACATACAGTGATTTAGTAGAGGAGTGACAAATTTTTTCTATAAAAATTAGTTAAGTATTTTTAACTTTATTGACCATACAGACTCTGTTGCAACTTTTCAACTCTGCCCTAGTAGACTGAAAGCAGCCACAGCCAACACATAAGATGGGGCTGTGTTTCAATTAAACTTTGTTAAAAACAAAACAAAACAAAACAAACAAACAGATAAGGGGCTGGATTTGGCCTTGGTGCATAGTTCACTGACTATGATTTAGTAAAAGAAACGATCTTGTTAAAAGACTTCATCTGTGGCTGAATGGGAACTTTCAGATGTTGTTTAAAATGACCCACAGAGGTCTGTAGAAATCAGCCCCATTTTGCAAAGTGGTAACTGGAGTAGAGAGCCTGGTGATATCCTGGCAAGAATGGCTCACTTACCGTGGTTGTGGGATCCCAGGCCACAGGGGACAGCCCCTGGGATGTGAGAGGAACTCATGTTTATATGGAGCTTTCTCCCAAAGAACTAGCTGTGACTTAAAGTGAGAAGGAGAATGACTAGGCTGACAGCTACATTGTGGTCTTCTGCTGTTGTCAGGCATGAGTTAAGTAGGTTGCAAACCCTTCCTAATGTGCTTTTCCCATTTAATTTTGTGGCTGCATAAACTTTCATAGCAAATAATGAGTTGGGGCTGCAGCCCAAATATTATGGACTCTATGTATCTGGAGAGCATGCAGAGTGAGGCTCTGCATTCTAATGGCCTGCTTAACCAGCGCTGGCTGGGCCGAGCAAGCTTGTTTTGGCTTGAAGAGGGATTCTGCAGAATGCGAGGGGAACCCACTAGAGAGGCCGTTGGCCTCACTGCTGCCCTTTCCTCTCCACAGAAGCATTTTTCCCCAAGACTTGACAGCTGTTTCACTTGGGTCAGAGTGAATTTGTCCCTCAGCTAGAATCCTGACTGTGTCTGTCTTGATATGAGTGTTGAAGGATAAATTCTTACCTAGGAGTCCTGTTTTCAACATCCACTCTTGATACTTCTATTTGTCCATGGAAATGAACATTGACTACCTATTTTCTGGCCCATCTGCTGGGATGGCATCGTGCCTGATTCCTGGCAGGGCAGGCACACTCCAAAGGGCTGGAATTTTAGTGCACTGTGTTTGGAAGGGTAGCTGTGAGGGGAGGGGAGGGAAGGCAGTGGCACAGGGAAAAGAGAGGCAGAAAGCTGCTTTTCCTTGCTTTGCCCTCAGTCTCTGGCTCCTGGACCCTTCCATCGGCGGCCCCTGCTTTACCCCTTGCTATGGTTTGGTTAGTGTTCATTTGTCCTCACCGAATCTCATGCTGAAATTTGATTACCAGTGAGCAGGTGGGGCCTAGTGGGAGTTGTTTAGGTCTTTTCCACAGTGGGTGGGTCTATGCAAACCTACCCCCAAAGTCTGAGGAAACTGAGAGGCTGAAGAAAGACATTGACATATCTACTTCCTTAGAAACATTTAAGAGGGACAAAAGCCATGTCTGTGTCTCAGGCAGTGGTGAGACAGGATGGTGGATCCCACGCCATTACCCCCTAGACCCAGGGCTAGTGTACTATAGAGAAGGGGTGATTCAGAGGAATGTGCAGGACAATTGAAGTACAATAACATCAAGGTTCTTTGACCTAAGGGCAGGATTTACTCTAAGTCTCTGCTCTTACACAGAAACAATAGGTAAACTGAAACTCTTAGAGGTCTTTCTGGAACTGGGGTTAATCAGAAGTCAGCATGGTGGATTAGCTTCCAAGATAGAGTTGCTTTAACCTCCACAGGGCTGTGAGGGGGCAGATCTCTCATGAATTGATTTATGCCCTCCCTTGGGGTGGGTATGAATTCATTCTCTATTAGCTCCAGCAAGAGCTGGTTGTTAAAAAGACCCTGGCACCTCCTCCCTCTCTCCTGCTTCCTTGCTTGCCATGTGATTTCCGCGCACACTGGCTCCCCTTCACTTTCCACCATGAGTGGAAGCAGACTGAGGCTGTCATCAGATGCAGATGTTTAATCTTTAACTTATAGCCATCAGAATTGTGAGCCAAATAAGCTGTTTAAAAAATAATTTTCTCAACCTCAGGTATTTCTTTATAGCAACACAAAATGGACTAATGACTCCTCTTTAGGAATCAAGGCCTTTAGAAAACCTGGGCATTAGAATTGCATGTGTGCGGGCAAAATGGCAAATGTTAGAATCTGGCTTCAATCTCTCCCCAGCTACAAATATCTAGAGGAGTCAAAACAGAGTGCAGTGGAAAAAGCAGATTACAAAATGGTAATGCATGGTGTTACCCTACTAATGTCAAATATTGTGTGTGTGTGTGTTAGTATTTCTAAGGCAGGTGGTGGAACTATAGGTGTTTTTATTTTTTATTTCTTTTTAATTATGTACTTTCACATTTTTCCACAACAGGTATATGAATGATAACAAAAAGTAAAACAAGACAGAAATAGCTGCAAAATATTAGGTATAAGACTTTACTGAAAGACCTAAGCTCTGGGCGAGGAAGAATTTTTAAGCGCTCTGTAAAATGTCTGTCAATGGGTGCCGGCAAAATTCAACCTGGAACTTCAGAACGTGACAGCAAAGACCTGGTAGCAGAGGAGTAGGCAATGTCAGTTCTCAGAGAATGGTGAAGGGGAGTGGTGCAGGCCAGACCTTTGGAGAAGAGTCAACAGTTTCTGTGTTATTTCCTCTGAGAGGCCTTCAGTTTCCTCCACTACCTCTGTATTAGTCCGTTTTCACACTGCTAGTAAAGACATACCCGAGAATGGGCAATCTATTAAAAAAAGAGGTTTAATGGACTTACAGTTCCACGTGGCTGGGGAGGCCTCACAATCATGGTGAAAGGCAAGGAGGAGCAAGTCACGTCTTACATTGATGGCAGCAGGCACAGAGAAAGAGCTTGTGCAAGGACACTCCCTCTTATAAAACCATCAGATCTCATGTCACTATCAGAATAGCACAGGAAAGACCTGCCCCCATGGTTCAGTTACCTCCCACTGGGTCCCTCCCACAACACGTGGGAATTCAAGATGAGATTTGGGTGGGGACACAGCCAAACCATATCAACCTCTATCCCCAGGCTTCCCTGGAAGCATTGGTTGCTCCTTTTTTTGACTCCATGGAAACCTTTTGCAGGCTGCTCTCAAGGTGGTTTTCCCCTTGTAGGTGGAATTCATTGATGCGTTTTAATGAATGATACATGCTCCCTAAAAGGTGCATGGGCTCTTGGAGGGAATAAATCATCTCCTCATTGTTTAGAAGAGAACCTGGTTGGTGGTGAAGCTCAAAATAAATCTCTTCGTTCCTCCAGCCAGAAAACTATTTTTTTTACAGTTTAGTTCATTTTTAAGTTTTTTATTCTTTTGTGATAAAATATACATAATACATACCATTTGAGTCATTTTTGAGAGTACGGTTCAGTAGCATTACACATATTCAAATTGTTGTGCACTCATCGTCACCATCCATAGCAGTTTTCTCATCTTCCTAAACTGAAACTCCATGCCCATTAAACAATAACCCTCCATTCTTTCCTCTCTGGTCCCTAGCAACCATCATTTGACTTTCTGTCTCTATTAATTTTCCTATTCTAGGTACCTCATAGAAGTGGAATCAGATATTTGTCCTTTTGTGACTGGCTTATTTCATTGAGCATGATGTCCTCAAGGTTCATCTGTGTTGTCGCATGTGTCAGAACATCCTTCCATTTTGAGGCTGACTAGTATTTCATTGTGTGTGTATATACCACATTTTGTCTATCTATTGAACAGTCAACGGACACTTGGGTGGCTTTTGGCTGCTGTGAATAAGGCTACTGCAAACATGGTGCATAAATATGTGTTTGAGTCTTTCTGTCAGTTCTTTTGTGTATACACCCAGAAGTGGAATTGCTCAGAAAACTACTTTTTAAGTATGGTTGTCACTTGGTGTGAGGTGAAAGCAAGACTAAAAGGGGGCCATAGCTGTAGGAGTTAGAGTCCAAGTGTAGTTGGAGAACTATGTACCACAGGTTTACCTACTGAATCAGGATTTTTCTGGAAGCTAGACTAGGAATCTGTATCCCCAGGTGATCCTGATGATCAGCTAGGTTTGGGGACCACACAACTTCATGATCTTCAAGGCTTGTTTCCACTCTACAACTGAATAAAATCTGTTACCCCTTGTCACCACAGGACATCCATAAAATCCTTGGATGTTTTTCTTGCAAATGGAAAACAGAATTTCAAGATTATATTCTCACTTTTGGAAGTATTGCATCTAATTTCCTCCCACATCTTGCAAGAGACATATTCACCTTCTATTTTACAAATGAGGATACTATGGCATTGAGTACTTCTGCATTTTGTCTGAAGTCACCTCTGTGTGTAGGTATGCAATAACATATCAGAAATTTAGAGTCTAAAGTAAACCCAATCTAATGACCTCATTTTCCAGATTTATAAATAGAGATGAAGAGGCAAAATGATTAGCAGAGTATCCTTACTGGATGGCATTGGGATCAGAATTTGTGTTCCCTGACTCCACTCCTACGTGCATATAGAGACTCACTTTCTTGAAATTCTTGTGTTTCCTCCCAACTGGGTTGTGAGCTTGTTATAGTTGGGGCTTCCTTTTACATCTCAGTCTCCCATCGTGTCTAGGATGGGACTAAGCACATAATAGGGAATGACTGAGAGAGCGGAAGGGGCAGTGCAGACGAGAGGTAGAAACATGGCATGCAGAATGATGCCCCTTAAGCAGTGTGATTTGACTCTATAAATGCAAGGGGGAAGAGTTATTTCTATTGCTTGTCTATGTAGTGGGAAAAAGTACATGGCATTTAGAGCAAAAAAAGGCTTAGATTTTAATACAATTTAAGGCTTAGATTTTAATACAATTTCACTGTTTATTATTTTCAGACTGTGAGCATATTATTAAACTCTAAGCCTCAGTTTCCTCATCTGTAAAATGCAAAGATTAATACTTATTTCAAGGGGTTATTAGAAATAGAAAGTAAAAGTGACCTGAACAGAACCTGACACATTGAGCACAGTAAAAAATATTAGATTGTTTCCAACCTCCTTCCTAGGAGGAAGAACACCAGTCTCAAGGAGAAGGCTAGTTTATCTGTCACAGGGGCCTGCATTGCCACTGCAACTGGGGCTACTGGAGGTTGAACTTAGAATCAATTTTTTGGCCCAGAAAATGTGCCTATTTATATCAAATCAGAAAGGAGTCAGTTATATACCCATGTTGTTAGTAGCATTATTCACAATAGCCAAGATGTGAAAGCAACCCAAATATCCATCGATGAATGAATGAATAAACAAAATGTGGCATATACACATAATGGAATATCATGTAGCCTTAGAAAGGAAGGAAAGTCTGACGCATGCTACAATATGGGTGCGCCTTAATGACATTATGCTAAGTGAAATAAGCCAATTACAAAAGAACAAATACCACAGGATTCCACTTGTATAAGGTACCTAAAGTAGTTAAACCCATAGAAAGAGAAAATAGAATGGCGGTTGCCAGGGTAGGGGGAAGGGAATTCGGAGTTCTTGTTTAATGAATCTAGATAGAGTTTACATTCTGCATGATGAAAAAGTTCTGGAGATTGGCTGCACAACGATGGGAAGGTACTTAATGCCACAGAACTGTACTCTCAAAAATGTACAGATGGTAAATTCTATGTCACATGTATTTTACCACAATTTTAAAAAATTTAAAAAAGATTCCAGGAGCTATAACTATTATTTTATTCCTGCTGTACGTAAACCACATCTTTTCTTTCTGAGTCCACCCAGAATCTGAAGCCATTTCTTCGGACAGAAGTCCATCCATGCTGCAACAGGTCGGAAATAGCTTCATAATTTTGAGATTAGCAACCTTTCTCTGCTAATGTCTTGCTAATTATCATATACACTTAACGTTGAGCCATAATTATTATCAGTTAATTAGACCTTAAAATTTATCTTTGATAACACCTCTGGCATTTAATTATGTAACTGGTAACTCATGAATGTTATTAAGGGATGTATGACTACAGTAAAGCATAATTAGATCTCATATTTGTTTCATATCATATTGATTGTGATAATAGTTTCATAGTTTTTATAGCTTATATAGATATGGCCACATTAAATTGATAGTCTATAAGACAAACAAACATTTTAACAAGTATTTTAAAAGCGTATTAAAGAGAGGCCATGAGGAAAGGAAAAGTAGATGATCATATCTGATGCCATTTATCAGAAGTTCACAATAAATAAATAGCCTGATTTCAAGGCCCCATTTTAACCTAAAAACAAATAACATTCAAGTACATATGTCATAAAAAATTAATTCCTACTGTTGTAAAACAGAGAAAAACAATGACCAAACTGTTTCTAGTACTGTTAAAGTAACAAATATGTTCCCCTAAATGTTGTATGCACATTAATTCATATTTTAAATATGCTAGTGTACTTTTAGGAAATGTGCAGTGAATCTTTTTGTAAAATGAAGAATCTCTTTTTTAGAATATGTGGTTACTTTCATATCTTTGTAGAAGAATTAAAAGTCAGCTAGAAATCAGGTTATCTAGTAGGACAGACTGGTTTGTCTGTCCCCTTGAGGGCAAAGTTCTTTTGCATCTTAATATCATTTACAATTCCTAATGTGGTGGTTCACCCATAGTAGGTATTTAATGAATATTGATTGCCTATTGTGTGAGACAGCTTGGGGGGAAATTAAAGAAACTCTGCTTTATGCACTTTTCTCTGAAATGGGGACAAAGAAACACACTGTATTCATCAGGGTTTTCCAGAGAGACAGAATGAGGAGGATGGATGGGAGAGGATTTAGTAAGAAGAATTGGCTCACATGGTCACAGAGGAGTAGAAGTCCCAGGTTAGGCCAACTGCAGGCCGGAGAACCAGAGAAGCTGGTAGCACGGCCCATTCCAAGTCCAAAGCCTCAGAATCAGAAAAGCCAACAATGTAGGCTCAAGGACCCCCTGGAATGTTGCTGGGATAAGTCCCAGAGTCCAAAAGCCAAAGGACCTGGAGTCTGATGTCCAAAGGCAGGAAGATAAAAAATATCCTGCTCTGGAAAGGAGAGAGAAAGAGTGAGTCCCCCTTCTTCTGCCTATTTGTGCCAGCCTGGCCCCCTGCTGTCTGGTTGTTGTGCCAGCATTGAGGGGATTTTCCTCTCCCAGTTCACTGACACATGGAAACACCCTTACACACAAACACAGAAACAGTGCTTCACCAGCTACCGGACATCCCTAAATCCAGTCACTTTGACATCTGAAATTAATGAGCACATGTATCTTGAGAAAACAAGTCAAGATTCTGATGTGGAAAGGAAACTCAGAGTCTGGTGAGTTACCAGATACTTGACCATGGAGGAGACCGAGACTTTGCAAACCGGGGAAGGAAACTGTTCTAGTCCGTTCTCACACTGCTATGAAGAAATAACTGGGACTGGGTAATTAATAAAGGAAAGTGGTTTCATTGACTCACAGTTCCACATGGCTGGGAAGGCCTCAGGAAACTCACAATCATGGTGGAAGGGGATGCAAATACGTCCTTCTTCACAGGGCAGCAGGAGAAAGAAGTGCTGAGCAAAGGGGGAAAAGCCCCTTATAAAACCATCAGATCTCGTGAGAACTTACTCACTATCATGAGAACAGTGTGAGGGTAACTCCCCCCATGATTAAATTACCTCCCACCAGGTCCCTTCCGTGACAGTGGAGATTATGGGAACCATAATTCAAGATGAGATTTTGGTGGGGACATAGCCAAACCATATCAGAAACTCCCGCAGCACGGTCAGGTGTGAAAATAAGCTACAGGAAACATACTCAGATTTTGAATTTATACAACTAATCTAAGTCAGATAGATGGATTGATTTATTTTTAACTCCCTGTCTTGATTTGTAATAAAAATGTAATAAATTAGGTGGAATAGTACACTATTTGAAATGCAACACAGATGAGGAAACTTATTGCTCAAAGCCACACAGAATGAAAGAAATCATTGTCTAAAATCACAGAACTGTGATTCATCAGTCATTAACTGAAAGTTTTTGTAAACACAATTCTCATTTTTCAATTGAGATACAATGAGGAGATATTAGAAACATATTTTGATAACTTACCTTTACTATTCCCAGAGGAGCTACTGCCCTGATGCCTTCCTCTTGCTAAGTAGCAGTTTGTTGGTTTGTAGTCATTCTCCCTTAACCATAGGGGATACATTCCAAGACCCCCAGTGGATGCCTGAAACCTCAGATAGTAGCAAATCCTATATATAATTTTTTTTCCTGTAATGTATACATACCTATGATAAAGTTTATAAATGTGGCACAGTAAGAGATTAACAACAATAATAAAATTGAACCGTTATAATAATATACTGTAATAAAAGTTATGTGGGGCTGGGTGTGGTGGCTCATGCCTGTAATCCCAGCACTTTGGGAGGCTGAGGCGGGCAGATCACCTGAGGTCAGGAGTTTGAGACCAGCCTGGCCAACATGGCAGAACTCCATCTCTACTAAAAAAACCCAAAAATTAGCCAGGCGTGATGGTGCACGCCTGTAATCCCAGCTACTTGGGAGGCTGAGGCACGAGAATCACCTGAACCCCAGAGGTAAATGTTGCAGCAAGTCGAGATTGTGCCACTGCACTCCAACCTGGGGGATAGAGCAAGACTCTGTGTCTCAAAAAAAAAAAAGTTATGTGAATGTGGTCTCTCTCTCTCTCAAATCATCTTATTGTACTGTACTCACCTATTTTCAGATGGTGGTTGTCTATAGATAACTAAAACCATGAAAAGTGAAACCAGGGTCTACTGTAAATACAGCCTAAGGGTCAGAGTGAGAAAACGCTTAACTCCTTTCCTTTCTTAACCTGATGTTTTTTCTTCTTATTTGAGTAAACTGATTTACATTTTCTTTCCCTGAAATAGGTGATCCTTTCACAGACCGGAAGAATGCGGATGGTCAACATGCTTACTCAAAGAGCTGAGTCATAGGCCATAGGGCTTAGCGGAAAGAAAGCTAGGATAGTCATGAGTATGCCTAACTGTGTGTGATCTTGGGAAACTTATTTAACATCTCTGAGACTATATCCTCATCTGTAAAATGGAGCAATTAATATCTTTAGGGCAGGGTTGTTGTTAGGATAAGAGAAAATACATGTAAACGTATGACATTTAGTTGATGCTTAACAAATGGTAGCTAATTTTCCTTTTATGATTGTAAGGAGTTGAGATGCAAATTGCAATGCCACTGAGAAGGGAAACCAATTAACCAATGAGGAACACAAAAATAGAAGTAAAATCAGAAAGACAAAACCATGAACTCACAGAATCTGTAGATGTGCTTTGGTGAAGGAATAGCTTTGTTTACCTGAAGCAGCTAAGCTGTATTTTGTTTTGAGAAGAATAGAGTGATATCATGTAAAGGGGCCCAGATGAGACTGGAAACATGGGTTCTAGGTCCACTTCTTCTGTGGATGGTATGACCTTGAACAAGTCACTTAAATGTAAAGAAAGGAGATTGAGTGACTCTCTCAAATTCCTTCCAGTCCTATGATAATGGAGGCCTGGAAACAGGAAGAGTAGAGTTTGGATGCAGACACACAAAAAATCTTATTTTGGATCCCAGCTCTTTAAGCCTGTTTCTTTCTGTAAAATAGTATAAAGATCTATATTTTGGTGAGGTTATTGAGAAGAACTACATAGTAGACCACGAGGTTGCCTCACAGTGTGATAAGCATTTTTCTATTTCCCTTCCATTCCTTTTAGCCACATTATGTGTCAAGAACTACATCTCAGGCTTCTTAGTTGAGGAGACATGTATGAAATAAGCCTTTGATAAGTGTTGGCTGATAATGATTTTATTTGTTTCTGTAAGGCCTTGCCTACCCAGAGAAAACTCCCTTCTTTTTTGTGGCATTTCATCTTCCTATTTACTTGTTCCAAAATTCCTTTCACCAGGTTATTCCTGACTTAGACAACCAAGGCAAAGCATTGTCTGTTGATGACCATGTCACCAAAAGCGGGATGAGGATACTGAGGCGTTTGTGTGTGCGTAGGTCTTTTACCATTTTGTATAAACCAGATTAGTTCAAATTAAGTACTTGTTCTTGGGAAAGGAAAGAAACTTTTAGCAAGACGAGCAGTATAGTGTCATATGTAGTAGGCTTAGAGTTAGCCAAACTTGGGTTCGAATCTGACCTCCCATTTCCTAGTTCTGTCCCACTTAACCCCTCTAAGAATCAATTTCCTGAGTCTTGTGGGGCTAATAACACTATTCATTTCATAGCATTATTGTAGGGATTAAATAAGATGATATTTGTGATATACTTTGCATAATACTTGGCATAAAGTAAATGCTTAATAAACAGAACTCTTTGTTTCAGGCCGAACACATACTTTCGTTAAATAAAATTTATGAGAGGCCATTGTTTTGAAGTAAGTTCTGACATTAGGCCCTAATAGAACAGACCAAACCAAAATGGGGTCACTCATGCTAAGGTTCCATGTTACCAAATTGAAATCGTCATTCAACCTTCTGAGAAATCAAGAGAGAGATGACAGCCGCAACAATCGAACAGGCCAGTTTTAGCCAGTATGGTAAGGAAGTCCCCTCTGCTTTAATTCTTATAAAGAAGGTAACCTGAAGTGACCTGATGTTAACCAATCTGTTGTTTTCTTTTGTATTATGCTATTTCCTTGTTCCTGTTCAAGGTACCTTATGAAAACTGAATGTTCTGCCATGCCCAATGGAGTGTCTTTTATAAATCTTTAGATGAGAAGCTGGCCAGTTCATGAATCACTAATAAAAGCCAATTAGATCCCTTACCTAAATTTTTTGAAATAAAAAGAAAAATGATTTTAGAGATGAAGAGAGTGAGGCTCGGGGGAATCAGGAACCTCATCTAGGCTGCTGCACCATAGGAAAAATAGGTCTTTGGTCTCCTGATTCCCAAGGCTGGAATTTCTATTTGTCTTTCTATTTCATCACCCTTCTGAAGTTAATATTTAAGAATCACTGCAATACATCTGCTAATGTAATATATTTATAAAATACATGAATCATATTTCTGATGAATTTCTCTATTCACAATGCTTAGTAGCTACAAACTCTGAATAATAAAAAGGAAGTCTGTTTCAGGTGGTATTAATAGTTTATCAAGGAGAAAATAACTGAATATCGTATTAGCATCATTTTCCTTTTACAGAATCTGGCTACTGCCCCCTGGTGGTAATAATATGTAATTACACTTCATGAAAGTTGCATTCAGCATTTAGGTTTGAGTCAAATGTTGATAGAAATTAAACTTGTTGCCCTCCAAACATCTATGCACATTATCTGAATAGGAAATATAAAGTTACAATCCAGAGTCCACCTAGGCATACCAATGGGTAGCAGAATGACTTCACCTTTTAATTGAAAGTAATCCATTTCTGAGAAACCATCACAGGCAATTTGGTACAATTGAACTTTGTCTTTAACCTTTTACTATGATTTATGTGATTAGGCCAGTGGAGGAAGTGGTTTTCAACAGCATGATTAAAACACTTTGAGGAAATAATTTCTGTCTTCAAGCACCTTTCATGAGTTTTTTTTTTTTTTTTCTTTTCCAAGTGTTTGTCCTTTCTCATCAAAAGGAGAGTCAGGAAATGGAGAAATACTGACTTGTAAACATTGTCTTGGACAGAAATGAAAGATCATAAAACAGCGAGGTCAAAGCCAGGGTGCTGGTTTTTAGCAGACCTGTGCAGCATGATTTCTTGCCTGATGAACAGCAGGACTAGAGATGTACTATTTTCAGTATTTTCCAAATTTAAGAATTTTTCCCATCTGTCAGGCATTTTTCAATTTTACTAAGAAAGGATTAAATTTCACCAACTTTTCAATTTTATTAAGCAAGGACTTATTTAAAAATAAACAATACATTGTGGCTACCATCTACTAAGAACCTATTTTATAAAATAAAGGACACTTTAATATCAGTAAAGTAGGAAGGACACAGTTTTATAATAATGGGCAATTTTATTCAACAAAATACAGTTGTTGCATTAATCTTTGGTTTTCTCATTTTGCCAGATGGCAAAATTGGACAATGGACCAGGTTTAGTGGTCCATTTGAAATGACCTGCTCAAGTTCAGACTAAATTTTAGGCTGAAAATATTCCACTCTGCTTCTGTATTTGCCACTGTGCTTCAGAATATGTACAGAGGCTCCCAAATAGTCTTCAACATGCATGAAATTTATTGGCAATATGTATTCTGCCACATTTTTGGAGTAGGGAGGGTTGTTATAAGAATTCAGCTAAATGTAGCAAATTTTGCAAATCTCAAAATTTTGAGTAATCATTCTGAACTGTCTGTCCTTTGCCATTTTCTTTTGAGAAACAGGATCTTGTGCCACTGCCCCACAGTACTTTACATCTCAACAAGAAGAAAAAGAAGGTATTTTTTTTTCTGGAAAGAGTAGGTTGTGGGTGACCTATCTGAGTTCACTGGCTCACTGAACAGTGATTAACATTTAAAATGTATGCAAACTAGACTCCTAATTAAAGCCCAATAATGTAGGACTTTGAACCTATTCACTGCCTTTGAAAATAATCATAGATGCTGGCTGCTTATCATGAAAAAGTCATTAGGGTAAATGACCAACTCCCCCACCTTCTTTCCATCAACTGCAAAAGTGATTCTCCATTGCAAAGATTTGCAAATGGTGCATGTTGCAGTCACATGTCTCCTGGTAGCTGTAATTGTTATGCAAATTTTCTTGGCTCAGGAATAATAACATTTACAGAGCTCCTGTTATATGTGAATTTGCAAGCATGAACTGAATTCAGGGTGGGTGGACAGTGGTGTTGATCTGAGAGTTTGTCAAGAACTCTCAACGGCAGTTTGGAAGTGGCAGCGAAGAAGGGGAGTGACCCTTCCTCCCATTCTTTATTCTTCCTCCTTTGCTTTGCTGACTGTTTGTGGGAAAGGGGATATGAAGTGCAGAGAGGGAATTAAAAAAAAGTAATGGAATCCAAAATAGGTCAGAGGACAGAAATATTCAGGAACCAAATACTAGTTGCAGTATTAATTAAAGTCAGTCTGTCAAAGGTAGAGAATCCAGATAACAAAGACAGCCTCAGTGGAGAAAAAAAGGGAAATGTGAGAATGAACATTTATTGTGCCTCTGGTAAGTGCCAGAGACTGTTGTACATAGGCTACATATTTTATCATTGACCCATATAACAGCCTGATAAATAGGTTGTATTTTCTTACAGGTGAGGAGCCTGAGGTTCCCAGGGGTTTGTGTACATGAGGAAGTTTCTCACATCTCAGAGCTAAATTTCAACTCTAAATATATCTGATTTGAAAACTTTCCCATCTCCAAGTTTCCTTTCAAAATTACTCCAAAATGTACCCATTGAAATGAACTTCCAGGAAACATGATTTCAGAGCAGTGGTTTCATTACCTTATTTCCCTGGACTTCAGTGACACAGAGATGATATGGCTAAAATGGCTGTTTATTGCCTAAGCAGCTGCTGACATGACCAGCACACCATGGTCCTGGAATCGAATGCAATGGAATATACGGCTACAAAAGGGGTCTGGGAGCTCTTCAGTGTGGTTCCTCAAGACCTCTCACTGTGTTCTGTGGGTAATTTAATGTTTACTAAGGAAACAGTAAACACTGAAATGTGCCAGCAAATGATCATTTTCACCTTTGGGAAATCACTCATTTGATGGGGACGTTTAAGGAATTTATGTTATTCTTTGAAGACTTACAAACAGAAAAAAAGTGATTATGAGCTATAGGAGAAGAAAATTTCCCCTCTTCTCTTGTCCATTTCTCTGGTCTGGCAGTCTTTCCCAAATATTTGTGAGATACAGGACAAGGATACAAGTAGAGGCCCAGATGTTGTGTAGGCTATACATTTAGGCTACACAAATAATTACCCTCTGTCTCTCCATCTCAGGATTAGGGCTGTGTACTCTGGTGGTGTAGTTTGTACTCTGGAGGACAGACCTGGGAAAGAAAATCATACGGGGCCTAGAAGCAATTTGAAGGCAATATGGGGAAAGGATTTTAGGGTCCCTGGAACACAGAGGTTGGTTAGTAGAGGAGAATAAGGGTTCTGGGTTGACATGTCCTATTGCCACGCAAACTTCTCACCCCAGGCAAAGCTCTGTGGCTGGAGGAAGATGACAGAGTGGTGGCTTTTAAGCACAGGACCCAGGGCATGGTTGGAAGCATGCACAGACACACACATATAGACACATGCTTGATGAAACCGCAGATCACCTGTAATTTTTCCTCTGGGGTAACTTGACAGAGCAGAGACTTTGTTCTTTATTTTTTCTAGCTCTCACCATAGTGATGATTCCTTTTCAAGATGGTATAATTTAAGTAAAATAAATATTCTTTATTTTACTTCCAACTTTTATTTTAGGTTGGAGGGTATATGTGCAGGTTTGTTACATGGGTAAACTGCGTGTGGCTGAGGTTTGGTATAATTGTTTTCATCACCCAGGTAGTGAGCCTAGGGACCCAGCAGGGAGCTTTTTGATCTTCATCCTCTTCCCATCCTCTACACTCAAGTAGGTTCCAGTGTCTATTGTTCCCCTGTTTGTATTCATGCGTACTCAAATGTTTAGCTCCCACTTATAAGTGAGAATATGTGGTATTTGGTTTTCTGTTCCTGCATTATTTCACTTAGGACAATGGCCTCCAACTACATCCATGTTGCTGTGAAAGACATGATTTTGTTCCTTTTTTATAGTGGCATAGTATTCCATGATGCATATGTACCATATTTTCTTTATTCTATCCATCATTGAAGGGCATCTAGGTTGATTCCGTGCCCTTGCTATTGTGAAAAGTGCTGCAGTGAACAGACACATGTATGTGTCTTTTTCTTTTGTTTTGTCTTTTTTGAGACAGGGTTTCACTTTGTTACCAGGCTGGAGGGCAGTGGTATGATCTTAGCTCACTACAGCCTTGACATTCTGGACTCAAGTGATCCTCCCACCTCTGCCTCCCAGAGGAAATACAGGCGCATGCCACTGTGCCCAGGTAATTTTTTATTTTATTAATTATTATTTTTTTTTTAATAGAGACTGGGTTTTACCTAGTTGCCCAGGCTGGTATCATGCATTTGTCTTTATGGTAGAATGAATAGACTATTACTTTGGGTACATACCCAGTAATGGTATTGCTGGGTTTAATAATAGTTCTGTTTTAAATTCTTTGAGAAATCTCCAAACTACTTTCACAGGGGCTGAACTAATTTATATTCCCACCAGCAGTGTATAAGCATTCCCTTTTCTCTGCAACTTCACCAACATCTGTTATTTTTTGACTTTTTAATAATAGCTATTTTCACTGGTGTGAGATGTATCTCATTGTGGTTTTGATTTGCATTTCTCTAATGATTGGTGATGTTGGGGATTTTTTCATATGCTTGTTGGCTATATGTATGTCTTCTTTTGAAAAGTGTCTATTCATGTTGTTTGCCCATTTTTAATAAGGTTGTTTGTTTTTTGCTTGTTGATTTGTTTAATTTCTTTGTATATTCTTGATATTAGACATTTGTTGGATGCACAGTTTGAAAATATTTTCTCCCCTTGTGTAGGGTGTCTGTTTACTCTTTTGATAGTTTCTTTTGTTGTGCAGAAGCTCTTCAGGTTAATTAGTTCCTATTTGTCAATTTTGTTTTTGTTGCAATTGCTTTTGGAGTCTTCATCATGATATATTTGCCAAGGCATATGTCCAGAATGGCATTTCCTAGGTTTTCTTCCAGGATTGGTCTGCCTCGCCTCGCCTCTCCTCTCCTTTCCTC
Organism: Gorilla gorilla gorilla; assembly: GCF_029281585.2. Lineage (NCBI taxonomy): Eukaryota > Metazoa > Chordata > Mammalia > Primates > Hominidae > Gorilla > Gorilla gorilla. Next base: position 37,688,198 of record NC_073237.2, read on the forward strand.
TCCTATCTGTCCTTTCCTTTTTCAATTTTAGGTTTTACATGTGAGTCTTTAATCCATCTCGAGTTGATTTTTATATATGGTGAAGGGAAGGGGTCCAGTTTCTCTCTTTTGCATATGGCTAGTCATTTATCCCTGCATCACTTATTGAATAGGGAATCCTTTCCCTATTGCTTGTTTTTGTCAGCTTTGTTGAAGATCAGATGGTTGTAGGTGTGCAGCCTTACTTCTGGGCTTTCTATTCTGTTCCATTGGCTTGTATGTCTGTCTTTGTATCAGTACAATACCGTTTTGATTACTGCAGCCTTGTATCACAGTTTGAGGTTGGATAGTGTGATGCCTCCAGCTTTGTTCTTTTTTTTTTTTTTTTGCTTATGATTGCTTTGGCTATTTGGTTTTATTTTTGCTTTGTATCAATTTTAGAGTAGTTTTTTCTAAGTCTATGAAAAATGACATTGATAGTTTGATAGGTATAGCACTGAATTTGTAAACTGCTTTGGGCAGTATGGCCATTTTAACAATACTAATTCTCCTATCCATGAGTAGGAAATATTTTTCCATTTGTTTGTGTGTCATTTCTGACTTCTTTGAGCAACGTTTTATAATTCTTGTTGAAGAGATCTTTCACCTTCCTGGTTAGCTGTATTCTTGGGTATTTTATTCTTTTTGTGGCCATTATGAATGGGATTGTGTTACTGATTTGGTTCTCAGCTTGGATGTTTTGGTTTATAGAAATGCTACTGATTTTTATACATTGATTTTATATCCCAAAACATTATTAAAGTTGTCTATCAGTTATAGGAGCCTTTGGACAGAGACTGAGGGGTTACAGAGTCATATTGTTTGCTAAGAGAGATAGTCTGACTTCCTCTCCTTCTATTTGGATGCCTTTTATTTCTTTTTCTTCCCTGATTGCTTTGGTTAACACTTCTAGTACTATGTTGTATAGGAATGGTGAGAGTGGGCATCCTTGTCTTATTCCAGTTCTCAAGGAAAATACTTCTAGCTTTTGACCATTTAGCATGATGTTGACTGTGGGTTTGCCATAGATGGCTCTTATTATTTTGATGTATGCTTTTTTGATGCCTAGTTTGTTGAGGGTTTTTAACATGAAGCGATGTTGAAATTCATCAAAAGCCTTTTCTGTGTGTATTAAGATGATCAAATGGTTTTTGTTTTTAGTTCTGTTTATGTTATAAATCACATTTATTGATTTGCATATGTTGAACCCATCTTGCATCCCAGAAATAAAACCTACTAGATTGTCAGGGATTATCTTTTTGATGTGCTGTTGGATTTGGTTTGCTAGCATTTTGTTGCGGACTTCTGCATCTATGTTCATTGCTGATATTGGCCTGAAATTTTTTTAATTTTTAAATTAAAAAAAAATTTTTTTTTTTAAATTTTGCCTCTGCCAGGTTTTGATATCAGAAATTTACTGTCCTCATAGAATGAGTTAGAGGTGAGTCCTTCCTCTTTGATTTTTTATGATGATTTTGATAGGATTGGTACCAGCTCTTTTTTATATGTCTGGTAGAATTTGGCTGTGAATCCATCTGGTCTAGGGTTATTTCTGGTTGGTAAGTTTTTTATTACTGATTCGATATGGGGACTTATTGGCCTGTTCAGGTATTCAATTTCTTCCTGGTTCAATCTTGGGAGGTTTTTTGTTGTGATGAATTTATCCATTTCTTCTAGGTTTTCTAATTTGTGTGCATTGAGGTGTTCATAATAGTCTCTGAAACTTTTTTGTGTTTCTGTGGGGTTGGTAGTAATGTCCCCTTTGACATTTCTGGTTGTGTTTATTTGGCTTTCTCTCTTTTTTCTTTTAGCCTAGCTAGTGGTTTATCAATATTATGTATTCTTGAAAAAAAAAAAAAAACAAGTTTTAGCTTCACTGATTTTTGTATGGCTTTTCATGCCTCAATTTCATTCACTTCAGCTCTGATTTTGGTTATTAACTTTATTCTGCTAGCTTTGGAGCTAGTTTGCTCTTGTTTATCTAGTTCCTCTAGGTGTGATGTTAGGTTGTTAATTTAAGATATTTCTACTTCTTCGATGTAGGCATTTGGTGTTATAAACTTTCCTCTTAACCCTGCTTCAGCTATGTCCCAGACACTCTAGTATGTTGTATCTTTGTTTTCCTTAGTTTCAAAGAATTTCTTGATTTCTGCCTTAATTTTGTTGTTTACCAAAAAGCCATTCAGAAGCAATCTGTTTAATGTCCATGTAATTGTATATAGATTTTCTTTTCTTTTCTTTTCTTTTGAGACAGAGTCTCACTCTGTTACCAAGGCTGGAGTGCAACGGCTTGATCATAGCTCACTGCAGCCTCAACCTCCCCAGGCTCAGATGGTCCTCCTGCCTCAAATTCCTGAGTAGCTGGAACCACAGGCATGTGCCACCAAGCCCAGCTAATTTTTGTATTTTTTTGTAGAGATGAGATTTCACCATGTTGTCAGGCTGGTATCAAACTCCTGGGTTCAAGTGATCCTCCCTCCTTGGCCTTTCCAAGTGCTGGGATTACAGGCATGAGCCACCACAAATGGCTACTAATCATATGGTTTTGAGAGATCTTCTTGGTATTGATTTTTATTCTTATTGTGCTGTGGTCTGAGAGTGTGGTTGGTATGCTTTCATTCTTTTTAAATTTGCTGAGAATTACTTTATGGCTGAGCATGTGGTTGATCTCAGATTGTGTGCCATGTACAGATAAAAAGAATGTGTAGCCTAGTGTTGTTGGGTGGGATATTCCATAGATGTCTGTTAGGTCCATTTGGTCACATATCAAGTTTAGATTCTGAATATCTTTGTTAGTTTTCTGCCTTTATGATCTGTCTAACACTGTCAATGGCGTATCAAAGTCTCTCACTATTATTGTGTAATTATCTACAAACTCATAGGTCTCTAAAAACTTGTTTTATGAATCTGGGTGCCCCAGTGTTGGATGCAAAAATAATAGGATAGTTAAGTCTTCTTGTTGAATCTAACCCTTTATCATTATGTAATGAATGTCCTTCTTTGTTTTTTTCTTTTTGGTTATTGTTGGTTTAAAGTCTGTTTTTTCTGAAATGAGAATAGCAACCCCTGCTCTTTTTTGTTTGCCATATGCTGGATAGATCTTTTTCTGTCTTTTTACTTTGAGCCTATGGGTGTCATTGCATGTGAGACGGTCTCTTGAGGACAGCACACAGTGGGTCTTGTTTCTTTATCCAACTTGGTACTCTGTGCCTTTTAAGTAGGAGCATTTAGCCCATTTATATTCAAGGTTAATATTGATATGTGCAGATTTGAAGTTGTCATTGTGTTGTTAGCTAGTTCTTATGTAGTCTTGATTGTATGGTTCCTTTATAGTGTCAGTGAGCTATTTACTTAAGTGTGTTTTTGTGGCAGCAGGGGTTAGTCTTTTGTTTCTGTGTTTAGCACTCTCTTAAGGACTTCTTGTAAGGCAGGTCTGGTGGTAACAAATTCTCTTAGAATTTGCTTGTCTGAAAAGGATTTTATTTCTCCTTTGCTTATGAAGCTTAGTTTGGCTGGATATGAAATTCTTGGTTTGAATTTTTTTTTAAGGATGTTGAATATGGGCCCCTGATTTCTTCTGGCTTATGAGGTTCCTGCTGAAAGGTTCACTGTTAGCCTGACAGGCTTCCCTTTGTAGGTGACCTGGCCCTCCTCTCTAGCTGCCTTCAATATTTTTTCTTTTGTGTTGACCTTTGAGAATCTAATGACTAAAATAAATTTTCTATTATCAAGTTGAGATTATATAGTTTCTGTTTTGTTCATCTTTTGCTGTTTTTCTACATCTGTTTTTCACCTATTAGTCATTTCACTTCTCTATTTAGGGACAAAAGAGGACAAAAAGGTTTGCTTCTTACTTTAGGCTTATGTCATGGAACCTTACATTATAATCCTAATACTTCAATGTTATAGATTGAATAATATTTTAATATTATGGCTGAATAGAAACAGCTCAGGTCTGCAGCTCCCAGTGAGATCAATGCAGAAGGCGGGTGATTTCTGCATTTCCAACTGAGGTATCTGGCTCATCTCAATGGGACTGGTTAGACAGTGGGTGAGCCCATGGAGGGCAAGCCGAAGCAGGTTGGGGCGTCACCTCACCCAGGAAGCATCAGGGGTTAGGGAACTCCCTCCCGTAGCCAAGGAAAGCCATGAGGGACTGTGCTGTGAGGAATGGTGCATTTCGGCCCAGATACTACACTTTTCCCATGGTCTTTGCAACCCACAGACCAGTAGATTCCCTTGGGTGCCTATACCACCAGGGCCCTGGGTTTCAAGTACAATACTGGGTGGCTGTTTGGACAGACACTGAGCTAGCTGCAGAAGTTGTTTTTCATACCCCAGTGGTGCCTGGAATGCCAGTGAGAAAGAACTGTTCACTCCCCTGGAAAGGGGGTGCTGTAGCCAGGGAGCCAAGTAGTCTAGTTCAGCGGATACCACCCCCCACTGAGCCCAGCAAGCTCAGATCCACTGGCTTGAAATTCTCACTGCCAGCACAGCAGTCTGCAGTCAACCTGGGATGCTCAAGCTTGGTTGGGGGAGGTGCGTCTGCCATTACTGAGACTTGAGAAGGTGGTATTCCCCTCATAGCATAAACAAAGCCTGGGGAAGTTCGAACTGGGCGGAACCCATCACAGCTTGGCAAAGCCTCTGTAGCCAGACTGCCTCTCTAGATTCCTCTTCTCTAGGTGCGGCATCTCTAAAAGAAAAGCAGCAGCCTCAGTCAGGGGCTTATAGATAAAACTCCAGTCTCCCTGGGAGAGAGCACCTGGGGGAAGCGGTGGCTGTGGGCACAGCTTCACCAGATTTAAATGTCCCTGCCTACTGGCTCTGAAGAGAGCAGCAGATCTCCCAGCACAGGGCTCGAGCTCTGCTAAGCGACAGACTGCCTCCTCAAATGGGTCCCTGATGCCCATGTCTCTTGATGGGCAGACACCTCCCAGCAGGGGTTGACAAGACACCTCATACAGGAGTGCTGTGGCTGGCATCTGGTGGGTGCCCCTCTGGGATGAAGCTTCCAGAGGAAGGAACAGCAGCAATCTTTGCTGTTTTGCAGCCTCCGCTAGTGATAACCAGGCAAATAGGGTCTGGAGTGGACCTCCAGCAAACTACAGCAGACCTGTAGCAGAGGGGCCTGACTGTTAGAAGGAAAACTAGCAAATAGAAAGGAATAGCATCAACATCAACAAAAAGGATGTCTACACAAAAACTCCATCGGAAGGTCACCAACATCAAAGACCAAAGGTAGATAAATCCATGAAGATGACAAAGAACCGGTGCAAAATAGCTGAAAATTCCCAAAACCAGAATGTCTCTTCTCCTCCAAAGGACCACAACTCTTCAGCAGCAAGGGAACAAAACTGGATGGAGAATGAGTTTGATGAATTGACAGAAGTAGGCTTCAGAAGGTGGGTAATAACAAACTTCTCTGAGCTAAAGGAGCATTTCTAACCCAATGCAAGGAAGCTAAGAACGTTGACGAAAGGTTAGAGGAATTGCTAACTAGAATAACCAGTTTAGACAAGAACATAAATGACTTGATGGAGCTGAAAAACACGGCATGAGAACTTAGTGAAGCATACACAAGTATCAGTGGGTGAATTGATCAAGCAGAAGAAAGGATATCAGAGATTGAAGGTCAACTTAATGAAATAAAGTGTGAAGACAGGATTCGAGAAAGAAGAATGAAAAGGAACAAATAAAGTCTCCAAGAAATATGGGACTATGTGAAAAGACCAAACCTACATTTGATTGGTGTACCTGAAAGTGATGGGGAGAATGGAACCAAGTTGGAAAACACTCTTCAGGATATCATCCAGGAGAACTTCCCCAACCTAGCAAGACAGGCCAACAATCAAATTCAGGAAATACAGAGGACACCACAAAATACTCCTTGAAAAGAGCAACTCCAAGACACATAATCATCAGATTCACCAAGGTTGAAATGAAGGAAAAAGTGTTAAGGGCAGTCAGACAGAAAGGTCAGGTTACCCATAAAGGGAAGCCCATCAGACTAACAGTGGATCTCTCTGCAGAAACCCTACAAGCCAGAAGAGAGTGGGGGCCAATATTCAATACTCTTAAAGAAAAGAATTTTCAACTGAGAATTTCATATCTGGCCAAACTAGCTTCATAAGTGAAGGAGAAATAACATCCTTTACAGACAAGCAAATGCTGAGAGATTTTGTCACCACCAGGCCTACCTTAGAAGAGCTCCTGAAGAAAGCACTAAATATGGAAAGGAAAACCAGTACCAGCCACTGCAAAAACATACCAAATTGTAAAGACCATCAACACTATGAAGAAACTGCCTCAACTAACAGGCAAAATAACCAGCTAGCATCCTAATGACAGGATCAAATTCACACATAACAATAAGGCTAAATGCCTCAATTAAAAGACACAGACTGGCAAATTAGATAAAGAGTCAAGAGCCATCAGTGTGCTGTATTTAGGAGACCCATCTCACGTGCAAAGACACACTCAGGCTCAAAATAAAGGGAGTTTACCAAACAAACAGAAAGAAAAAAAAAAAAAGCAGGGGTTGCAATCCTAGTCTCTGATAAAACAGACTTTAAATCAATAAAGACCACAAAAGACAAAGAAGGGCATTACATAATGGTAAAGGGAGCAATGCAACAAGAAGAGCTCACTATCCTAAATATATATGCACTCAAAACAGGAGCACCCAATACAGGAGCACTCAGATTCACAAAGCAAGTTCTTAGAGACCTACAACGAGACTTAGACTCCCAAACAATAATAGTGGAAGACTTTAATACCCCACTGTCAATATTAGACAGAAAATTAACAAGGATATTCAGGACTTGAACTCAGCTCTGGACCAAGTGGACCTAATAGACATCTGCAGAACTCTCCACCTCAAATCAACAGAATATACATTTTTCTCAGCACCACTTTGCACTTATTCTAAAATTGACCACATAAGTGGAAGTAAAACACTCATCAGCAAATGCAAAACAACAGAAATCATAACAATCTCTCAGATCACAGTACAATCAAATTAGAACTCAGGATTAAGAAACTCACTCAAAACTGCACAACTACGTGGAAACTGAACAACCTACTCCTGAATGACTACTGGGTAAATAATGAAATTAAGGCAGAAATAAATAAGTTCTTTGAAACCAATAAGAACAAAGATACAATGTACCAGAATCTCTGGGACACAGCTAAAGCGGTGTTTAGAGGGAGATTTATAGCACTAAATTCCCACAGGAGAAAGCAGGAAAGATCTAAAATCGACATCCTAACGTCACAATGAAAAGAACTAGAGAAATGAGAGCAAACAAATTCAAAAGCTAGCAGAGGACAAGAAATAACTAAGATCAGAGCAGAACTGAAGGAGATAGAGACACGAAAAGACCTTTGAAAAAATCAATGAATCCAGGAGCTGGGTTTTTGAAAAGATCAACAAAAAAGATAGACCACTAGCCAGACTAATAAAGAAGAAAATAGAGAATAGACACAATAAAAAATGATAAAGGGGATGTCACCACTGATTCCACATAAATACAAACTACCATCAGAGAATCCTATAAACATCTCTATGCAAATATACTAGAAAATTTGGAGGAAATGGATAAATTCCTGGACACGTACACCCTCTCAAGACTAAACCAGGAAGAAGTTGAATCCCTGAATAGACCAATTACAAGTTCTGAAATTAAGGCTGTCATTAATAGCCTACCAACCAAAAAAAGCCTAGGACCAGACAGATTCACAGCCAAATTCTACCAGAGGTACAAAGAGGAGCTGGTACCATTCCTTCTGAAATTATTCCAAACGATAGAAAAAGAGGGGCTCCTCCCTAACTCATTTTATGAGGCCAGCATCATCCTGATACCAAAGCCTGGCAGAGACACAACAAAAAAAGAAAACTTCAGGCCAATATCCCTGATGAACATTGATGTGAAAATCCTCAATAAAACACTGGCAAACTGAATCCAGCAGCACATCAAAAAGTTTATCCACCACGATCAAGTTGGCTTCATCCCTGGGATGCAAGCCGGGTTCAACATATGCAAATCAATAAACGTAATTCATCACATAAACAGCCAATGACAAAAACCACATGATTATCTCAATAGATGCAGAAAAGGCCTTCGATAAAATTCAACACCCCTTCATGCTAAAAATTCTCAATAAGTTAGGTATTGATGCAACATATCTCAAAATGATAAGAGCTATTTAGGACAAACCCACAGCCAATATCATACTGAATGGGCAAAAGCTGGAAGCATTCCCTTTGAAAACCAGCACAAGACAAGGATGCCCTCTCTTACCACTCCTATTCAACATAGTATTGGAAGTTCTGGACAGGGCAATCAGGCAAGAGAAAGATATAAAGGGTATTCAAATAGGACGAGAAGAAGTCAAATTGTTTCTGTTTGCAGATGACATGATTGTATATGTAGAAAACCCCATCATCTCAGCCCAAAATCTCCTTAAGCTGATAAGCAACTTCAGCAAAGTCTCAGGATACAAAATCAGTGTGCAAAAATCACAAGGATTCCTATGCACCAATAACAGACAAAGAGAGAGCCAAATCATGAGTGAACTCCCATTCACAATTGCTTCAAAGAGAATAAAATACTTAGGAATACAACTCACAAGGGATGTGAAGGTCCTCTTCAAAAGGAACTACAAATCACTGCTCAAGGAAATAAGAGGACACAAAACAAATGGAAAAACATTCCATGCTCATTGATGGGAAGAATCAATATTGTGAAAATGGCCACACTGCCCAAAGTAATTTATAGATTCAATGCAGTCTCCATCAAGCTACCATTGACTTTCTTCACAGAATTAGAAAAAACTACTTTAAATTTCATATGGAACCAAAAAAAAAGCCTGTATAGCCAAGACAATCCTAAGCAAAAAGAACAAAGCTGGAGGCATTGCACTACCTGACTTCAAACTATACTACAAGGCGACAGTAACCAAAACAGCATGTTTCTGGTAATAAAACAGAAATATAGACCAATGGAACAGAACAGAGGCCTCAGAAATAGCACCACACATCTATAACCATCTGATCTCTGACAAACCTGACAAAAACAAGCAATGGGGAAAAGATTCCCTATTTAATAAATGGTGTTGGGAAAACTGGCTATCCATATGCAGAAAACTGAAACTGGACCCCTTCCTTACATATTATACAAAAATTAACTCAAGATGGATTAAAGACTTAAACGTAAGACCTAAAATGATAAAATCCCTGGAAGAAAACCTAGGCAATACCATTCAGGACATGGGCATGGGCAAAGACTTCATGACTAAAACACCAAAAGCAATGGCAACAAAGGCCAAAATTGACAAATGTAATCTAATTAAACTAAACAGCTTCTGCACAGCAAAATTAACTATCATCAGAGTGAATAGGCAACCTACAGAATGGGGGAAATTTTTGCAATTTACCCATCTGACAAAGGGCTAATATCCAGATTCTACAAAGAACTTAAACAAATTTACAAGAAAAAACCCCATAAAAAAGTGGGCAAAGGATATGGACAGACAGTTCTCAAAATAAGACATTTATGTAGCCAACAAGCGTATGAAAAAAAGCTCATCATTACTGGTCATTAGAGAAATGCAAATCAAAACCACAATGAGATAGCATCTCACACCAGTTAGAATGGTCATCATTAAAAAGTGAGGAAACAACAGATGCTGGAGAGGATGTGGAGAAATAGGAATGCTTTTACACTGTTGGTGGGAGTGTAAATTAGTTCAACCATTGTGGAAGACAGTGTGGCGATTCCTCAAGGATCTAGAACCAGCAATACCATTTGATCCAGCAATCCCATTACTGGGTATATAACCAAAGGATTATAAATAATTCTCTATAAAGACACATGCACATGTATGTTTATTGGGGGAACTGTTCACAATAGCAAGACTTGGAACCAACCGAAATGCCCATCAATGATAGACTGGATGAAGAAAATGTGGCACATATACACCATGGAATACTATGCAGCCATAAAAAAGGATGAGTTCATGTCCTTTGCAGGAACATGGATGAAGCTGGAAACCATCATTTTCAGCAAACTAGCACAAGAACAGAAAACCAAACATCGCATGTTCTCACTCATAAGTGGGAGTTGAACAATGAGAACACGTGGACACAGTGAGGGGAACATCACACACTGAGGCCTGCCAGGGGGTGGGGGGCTAGGGGAGAGATAGCATTAAGAGAAATACCTAATGTAGATTACGGGTTGATGGGGGCAGAAATCCATGAAGCCATGTGTATACCTATGTAACAAACCTGCACATTCTGCACATGTATCCCAGAACTTCAAGTATAATGATAATAGAAATAATAAAAGAATAAGGCCCAGACAGGTGGAGAGATGGCAGGATATGCGGAGGAGGTAAAGGCCTGCATTTCTATTTTGTCATTAATTTCTTTTTGTGGAAATAGTTACATGACTTCTGCTTTATGATAGCTGAATTGGTGTATGGCTGAAGGAAACTGTTTAGCAAAATGGATAAGATTCTGGATTATGGAGCATGCTTCTTGGCTTCAATTCCCAGACCTGCCATGTGGCAGCTGGGTGATTGCTGTAGGCTGGAAAATGAATACTCGGAGAATATTCATGTCCTAATTCCTGGAACCTGTAAATGTTACCTTATATGAAAAAACAATCTTTGTAACATGATTAAGTTAGGGTTCTTGAGATCGGGGAGGTTATTGTGGATTATTAGGTCGGGCTGTAAATGTAATCATGTATGTCCTTTTAAGAGGGAGTTGGAAGGAAATTTTGCAGACACACACACACACACACACACACACAGAGAGAGAGAGAGAGAGAGAGAGAAGGAGAGAGAGAAGGTGGCAAAGTGAAGAATGGGGCAGATTTCGAGTTATGCAGCCACAAACCAAAAAACTCCGGCTGCCACCGGATTCTGTAAGAGGCAAGGAATGGATTCTCTCCGAGAACTTCTGGAGGAAATATGGCCTTGCTGACACTTTGATTTCAGTCCAGTGATACTGATTTTCCATCCTCCAGAAATGGGACAGCATAAATTTCTGTTGTTTTCAATCACCAAGTTTGTGGTAATTTATCATAGCAGCCATGGACACTGAAGCAGTGATTTTAGGCAAGTTAAAGTACTCCACATTAACTCAGTTTCTTCAGTTGTAAAATGTAAATAATAAAATTCTGTAACTCACAAGGTTCTTATGAAGATTAAAATTGTATTTATGTATTTATGATGCAAGATAAATATATGTATATGACTTTAATCCTCACAATAACCCATGTGAGATAGATATTCTTATTTATTTGCACACATATTAATTATATATGTATGTTTCTCTTGAACATTCTACACACACTCCTGGAGGCGGAGTATTCTAAGGCCCTAGGGACCTGCGGTACCATAAATTGAAGAAACCTAGATCTGTAGATTACCATATGGAAGAAAGCTATCCATTGCTGGGAACACCTGTATGGGATTAACACGAGAATAAATAGAGGTTTACTTCTGTCTATTGTGATAAGCCATTAATCTGATGGCTTACTGTTACAGTAGCTAGCATTATGCAACTAATACAACTACGGAGTTATTTGCACTTGCATAAAGTGAAAAGGTCACCAGCCAGATTTTCTAGACCTTATATCTTGTTTGTAGAGAGTTTGTCAGGGAAAAAATTGTTGATGTGTACCTAACAATTTTAATCTTGAAGTTACTGGAAGAAAATGAGCACAGAATCCATAAAGGGCATTTTCAGAGAGTCACTTTTCTGATTCCAGTTACACTCTAATTAATATCATGAAGCGTTAGCAAACGAAGTAAGGAGCAATTATTAGCTATCAGATTCTGGTTTTGGGAGAGAAATGATGGTATACTGTGCATAATTTTTGCATCATTAAAAATTAAATCCCATGAGCATAATGACTCAAACATCAAGCCCTGACAATATCTGCAGATGATAAACTGTGGTATGTAAGAAAGCAATTTACTAGGTAATGATGCAATATTTTCTGTATTTAGACAGAATTTTGCCCAAAAAGGCAAAATGATATTTTATATCACATTATTTCCAGTCAGAGATTAGCAGAAGAATAACAAAAATTACTTAGTGGTATTCACTTTTATATTCAAGGTAATTTAATGAGAAAGGCATACATTTCTTTGGCAAATAGACTCATTGTTGAAGCTTACTAACCTTCATGACCCTACTAACTGTGTGAACTTGAGCAAGTTTCTCAACCTCACATATTTTCAGTTTCACCACCTGTCAAAATGAGATACTCTGCCTTAGCTCATCAAACTTTTGTGCAGATTAAATGAGATGACATAGTTAGAACACTGAACACTGAGTCGAGCGCATTGTAGACACATCATGAATGTTAGTTCCTTTCTTCCTTCTTTTTTCCATGTTGTTGAGCTCTCTTCCTGAGGAGAGTACCTAAAATGAGATTCTGATACTACTGCATAAAACCAAGCTCACAGGATGAGTCACAGTGGGAATCAAAAACTCCTGACTAAAATCTCCTAGGAGCTCTTAAAGACATATCTGTGAGATTTCTGAGCTCCAAGCCAGTTACTGATACCACATACCGCCAGCCTTTTTGGAGGTTGCTAAGATTTCCAAGAGGATGGAAGACTTACTGGCATTTGTGTCTGTCTTCTTTTTTTTTCTGGGAGTTGTCATAATTCCCTCAGTGATGATTTTATGTCTTCAAGAAAATGAAATGTGGCTTATGTATGAGACCACTCAGAGTATTAGGGCATGCACTAATGAGAACAAGATCATGGATTTGATCTTGATCAATTCCAGACCCACAGCACTGCCATCCTAATCTCTGACTGGTCATCACACAAAGGTTTACTCTAGCTCCAAGTTGGGACTAGGAGTGAGACTGTGGCTGGTGACCATTAACTGGTGATGAATGACTATCTCTTCTTGAATGGAGCTGGTGATTTCCGTTACTCTAATCAACTGATTTGTCCTCTGCATTCCTTGGGTTTCTTCCTGTAAATGGGATTAGCCATCTTTGCCTTACTAACATTCTTCCTTGAAAATCCTCAGGCAAACCAAACTACCTGTACCATTCACTGTCATTAATAATGTTGTATCTGGTCCCATGCCTGTCATATGGCAGTGTCCAATAAGTGTTTGCCCTTCCACTGTGTGAGGAGACATCTTGGTGTAGTGGAAATTGCCCAGGCTTTAAAGCCAGAAACATCCATGTTCCCATGCTCATTCTGTCACTTACTAGCAAGGAGGTCTTAGGTTACTTCCCTGGAACTCGACTTCTTCATCTGCAAGGGGGGGATAATAACACTAAATCTATAAGGTTACTTTTAGGACTAAATAAAATAATATATAAATATTACTCCTTTTCTCATTCTTCTTAGCTCCTAAGCTATATCACATAATTATATATGATATTATCAAAATAATATAAAGGAATATGCTGTGGTTTAGTCATGAGGAAATTAATGAACTATTGTAAAGGGTATGCAGAATTTCTCTGTTGCTTCTCAGAAGCTTTATGTATTTCAGAAATTTCCTACATTTTTGTGGTTATTGGAAGTGACCTTTCTTGTTTTCAAGCATCGTATACATGCATATTATGTTTATTTAAAAAACATTTAATCTTTTGATTTGTAAAGGGAGAGGGAGTATGCTATATGTTCAGTCCATCATCTTGAAACTTGAAGTTCTATGCTTGCAAATGTTTTTAGCTTCTTAATTTTCTTATTTTACTTGAATTTCCTCTTAATTAAGAAGGTTGTGCATAGTAGCAGTGTTGGGGCAGTGTGGTGCTGAGAAAGAGTCATGGGTATATTAACATTTTTATTTATACAATGTGAGGTGGAAAGAAAAAGAGAAAAATTATGCATGAAAGCAGAATGAAAAGAGATTAGAAATAATGAAATAGTTCCCTTCAGACATTCAATATTTGAAAGAAGGCTTAAGGCTTAGGGGTTTCCAAAGAGGTAACAAGATAAAAACAAAGAGAAAAAACATTGGCTTGAAATTCAGGGGATGGAAACATCTTCCCAGTTCTGCCATTCCCACTTGGTCATTTGGCCAGCTGGCATCAGGTCTCTGGGCCTTGGTTTCCTTCTCTGTAAAATGGTTGTGAAGGAGGGCTATTACTCAGATGGTTTTAATTGTCTTGTTCATGTCTTGCAACAATTAAATCAACACCTGATTCATCAAAGCTCTGGGGAATTCCTTGCTGGCGGTTTAAAAATAGAGTTCTGTGGAAAAAAACAAATGACGAATCCAATATATGAACATGCCATTTTGTTTGAAAAGAGAGAATGAGAGTGAAATGCTAGAAACCAAAGATGCTAGACTATTTTTAGCAGGAATATTAATATAGAAGTAGTAAACTGTGAAACTTTAAGTTTGGCATGACCTAGCCACAAAAAAGGAGATCAATCACACTGAGCAAAAAAAAAATAATCATATGGAAACAGTGTCCATTTTTAACAGTGACTGTCTGCCTCACCACCTTTGTGGTAATAAGGTAGATATAAACAAATTGATTTTTGAGAAAATGAGGCCAACTCACCAAATGTTTAATTTATATATATACACACACATGCATACAGCTACAAAAACTGTAACTGAATACCAATAACTAAATATGACTTGTCCATGTGGAGACTGTGCCTAAGTGTCTTATCAAACAATGAAACATACAAGAAAAATTGAAAGTAGAGTGCTTTTTGAGTAAAAGAGGGTTAGACATGAGGACACTGCCTTATATCTTTGAATATCTTATATCTCTTTGTGTCTTTGAAGATTTGTTTTTGTATTATACTATTAATGGAAAGAGTAGAACAGAAAGGGGAATATGACCCAAGTTTATTCTTCCTTGCTCAGAGTGAGGAAATAGCAGCTTTCAAAAGGTAAAAGCCAAAGAATTTGAAATAGGTGGAACAAAAAAGATTGATGATTGGAATAAATGGAGATTTCCTTAATTTTTTATTCAGCAGATATTTACCAATGGCCTATTATGAACCGTACCCTAAAAGCTTCACAAAGGAAAGTGAATGGGCAGAGAGGAATTTGATGTTTCTAAAAGACATGTGTGACCTGATGTGGAATTAATATACCAATATGTGAAATTTCCAGGAAGTAAGAGAATGTAAGTGGGCAGCGAGGAGTAAAGGTGAGTAAAGGTGTGTGGTAAATGAGATGGGGGCGGGGGGAATGACACCTCCGGAAACCATACGGGAAGAGAATATGAAACGCAGAAATGTTTTAGATAAAAATGTCATGAGCATTGGCAAAATAATTAGAAGCTGGGCTGCCAGAAAGCAATGGAAAAGAATATGATTAACATAAAAATGTATTGACAGGCTTGAAGGAGTTATTGTGATGATCACCCCTGGAATTAAGGCACCATGGAGGAGCTAACTGGAATGAGACTGCAGAGCTACAATGGGCACAATACAGTATACATTGTAATGAAGGAGGAAGCACACCTTTATTTTTGGTAAGAAAAGAGCATGACTCTTACTTGCTGTAAACAGGAGAACTTGAACTTACAGAAGGTGAAGAGGAAAGGAACCAACATTTTTTGGCCTTACTGTCTTTAAGCCACTTGACATAGGTCACCTCATTAAGCATAACAGCTCTAGGATATTATACCCATTTTGCATAAGAAAAAAACCAAAGCTCAGAAATTTTAAGTAATTGGCCAAGATCACACAGCTAGTAAGTGGCAGTGCTGGAATTCCAACTCAGGTGCACCTGCTTTAAAAGTAAGCAAGGGTGTAGCAGTCAAGATCAGACCAGGAGACCAAAACCACACCGATTCATTTTACTGAATTGAATATTAAAAATTGCATTAAAGGTGTTAATGAACTGAAAATGCAAAAAGTGAACATTAAGATAATCACAGAGGTGGCAGCTTCGGTAAGCAGTGACAAGGCATTGGGTTGGGGGAACAAATGTCTGCGAGGAGGTTGAAATTGTCAAACCTAGGAGCTCGGAGGAAAGGCCCCCTGGGGCTGGAACCCAGAACTCTGGGGAAGATGCACTCCTTGCTGGTGCTGGTGTCTACGAGAGCGTGAGTCGAGGCTGTTTTGTAATTGCTGGAAAAACTGCAAACTGGAATCAAATCCTGCTACAGGAGCAAGTTGCTGCTGCCAGGGTGAAGAAACGCTCCTGGGGTGATGCCCATAGCAACATGACGCCGACAGGACAGGCAACTCCCTTCCACCCTCCGGCTTCCCTTAGTGCCCCCTGTTGGCGGAGTCTAACAAAGCAGCTGGCAAGGTGGTTCTCAGAATTCCTGCCCCATCACAAAGCCCAGCACAGAAGGGTGGGTCTGAAGCGGGATATGTAGCCTGATGATTGGAACAAAGAACAGAGGCTAAGGAAAACAGTTTCATTATCTCCCCCATAACAGTTCAGAAGAGTTTTATGCTTAACAGAAGGAAAGACAGATTTTAATACTGGCTTTGGAGGAAGGGACATAAACAAGTTACGTTTCACTGATTTCTGCGAATTCGTGCAAAATTAAAACTACAGAATACATTGGAAAGAAATATAGCTTTAGAATCTCCAAGCACATACAGAACTGCTTTACTTAGGCGTTACATAAATACAAACGCATATTAATTACCCTGTTCAGTGAGGTAGAAAAAAGACAATTAATTGTTTAGCTGCTGAAGATTCTTTATTATTAGGACAGAAGGACAATTAGCTTTAAAAGCATTGCTCAGAACATGTATTTTTTTTCCCCAAATGTTGCTTTTTTTTTTTTTTTGAAACAGAACAAACCAAGCCCTTTCCCTCAAGAACTGCATTGTGAAGAAAGCAAATGCTAAGTAGGAATTAGAAAAAAGAAAACATGCCCAAAGCCCATGGGAATGACAATTCCTGGTTAACTGTAAAAAATAGGGAATGTAATTGAGACAGATGACCAGATTTAGGAAAAATAAACCTCACCATTAAAAT
This sequence comes from Gorilla gorilla gorilla, assembly GCF_029281585.2. Taxonomy (NCBI): domain Eukaryota; kingdom Metazoa; phylum Chordata; class Mammalia; order Primates; family Hominidae; genus Gorilla; species Gorilla gorilla. The sequence continues at coordinate 37,705,179 of NC_073237.2, forward strand.
CTAATTAAATATTTGCATTTCAGCATTAAGTTTCTTCTCAAAAGTTTTGTGAGCAGCGGGGTGACAGTGAAGATTATTGACTATAATTTGCCGAAGTTTTTTAAACTAAATTAGTTTCGTGCAATGTATGGAAGGTTTACTCAGCCGCACTTATCCAGCGGCTGCTTTATTATTCTTTTAAAGTGAATCATTTATAACTGTTCTCAGAGATTTTTTATCAGCCACTTATCTCCTTCAACTGGACTTGTGATGCCAAGGGATAAAATGAATTGCTGGCTAATATTGTGAGAATTAATCAGACCACAACAGCAGGAGAGTAATGACTTACTTACAGTCAGATATTTGCATTTGGCAGTAAAATCACAACAAAAATATAAGGATGTTTAACCTTTTGCTTCGACTGGAGCACGGGAACATGTTGGCAATACAAAAGAAATACAATAATCGTGTGTTTTAATTTTGGGTGTTTACCTAATCTGAGGGATTTATTTATTCTAGGAAGAAAGCTCTTATTTGATGTGAAGATTTTTTTTTTTTTCATTTTGCAGCAACTTAAATTGGTCTTGTTTCCTGAGATTTTTTTTTTTTTTTTTCTGTTAGAGATCTTTGGACAGATGAACTGAGCCTTTTGCCCCTCATCTCACCTTTCTCCAAAATATGCTGGTTCTGTTGTCTTTGTTTCCTTTCTGTCCCTTGTCCCCTTGGTAACTTAGAAGAAAGGAGTGGCACAACCAAGACCAAGGGTGGCAACGTTACTGCTGCTATTCTGTTGAAATGATTTCATTCACTGCTTGTTCTCTTTTCTTAGAGTCTGGCATTTTCAAAAAATAGGATTAGGTTCTTAGTTGCTATATAAACACTAAAGAAGGTATGCAATGAGAAATTATTTCCTGATTTGAGTCTATAAATCAAATGCTTTGGAGAGCATTTCCTATAATCAGAAGCCACTTTCTTCAATTTATATGTCTGTATCAGTGTGTTAATGGCATCCATTACTGTTTGGTTCTGGTAAGTTGTAGAAAGGTGTCCTCCTCAGTAACTGTATGGTTTTTGGCCTTTTCTGGATACATGCCCATGTGTATGTCATATATATATGTTAGTGTGCCTGTTCACACTAACACACATATTTTTTCCCTTTTCAGAAGTCGTGTAGTATCTAAGTGGGAATGCTAAGTAGGAATTAGAAAAGCACATAAACTCAAAGAGACCTAAGTTTAAATCCCTTTTAAAGGCTATTTCCTGGTCATGTTATTCACCTCTTGGAACTTTATTTTCCTCGTGAATAAAATGAGGATTACAAACCTACCTTGCAGAGTTGTTGTGAGGATTAGAGATTATAAATGAAACGTGCCTGACACTTGCTCAACAAATGATAGTAGTGATTGTTCCTATAATCCACAGATAATCAGCACCGTTGGATTTCTTGCACTTCTTGTGGGTTTCTGGTTAGAGCAAAGAATAAAGCCTGTACATTTGCCTGGAGCAGTCCATGGATCGTAGCTTTGGAAAAGTCTAAACTCTGAGTCTACCTTCAGACTGGTAGCTCTAGTCAAGGACAGGGAGCCCCCACACAAAGTAGAATCTTGTGCATCTTGTTTTATAGTCTTTCTGAAGTCTATCTTCCTAATTTCCAGAGCAATTTGCTTTTCCTTCTAAACTTCTCAGGGGCAGAGACTGTGTTTTAGTTCTTTACATCACTAGAGCTGATACACAGTAGGTTCTTTTTTTTTAAATTTTTTTTTTTTGAGATGGATTCTCACTCTGTCGCCAGGCTGGAGTGCTGTGGCATGATCTTGGCCCACTGCAACCTCCACCTCCCAGGTTCAAGTGATTCTCCTGCCTCAGCCTTCCAAGTAGCTGGGACTACAGGCGCGTGCCACCACACCCAGCTAATTTTTTGTATTTTCAGTAGAGATGGGGTTTCACTATGTTGGCCAGGGTGGTCTCGATCTCTTGACCTCGTGATCCACCTGCCTCAGCCTCCCAAAGTGCTGGGATTACAGATGTGAGCCACCGGACACACAGTAGGTTCTTAGTAAATGCTGAGTGAAATGAATGAAATGACTATACTGAGTGTTTTTTTTTTTTTTAAATCCCAAACTGTCAGTGATATCAGTACTCTTTTTCCAAGATGCCACTCACTTCTGCTTTGCTATTTTGCTAAGAAACTGGTTGTTTGACCTTTGCAGAATTTGATTTGGAATAGGATCTAGGGATGCCAAATGGGTTGCACCTTGTGTACCAACACTACTGGGAGCAGATCTCTATTGGATTGTCATCCAACCTTTAGTTTGAAAGAATGGCAGTCAGTTAGTGGTGGCTGTCACAGACCTGGGAGTGGGGAGAAAATATGTCATGTATTTACTCTCCTTCGTAGAGTTACTTCTTTTACCCATTAGAATTTTAAACCTCTTTGAATGTTTTCCTTGCATTTCATCAGCCTGGCTGGTTGGAGTGGAGGGAGATTGAAAGGATGAGAATCCCTGAATCTCATTCTTTCCTCTAGCACTACTTGAATGTCACTGTTGTAAAGGATGACCCTCTTTATTCACAAGGAGACAACACTGGCTTTAGGATATCTCTTACGGCCAGAGGCTGGGCAAATGTCCTACTATCAGGTCAGTATCTGATGATGTCTGAGTGGGGATCAAACTTCTTAAAGTCTTCTGTTGAGAGTGAAAAGGAAATGTCCAACGTAACAACAGACAATGACGTCACCTTCCATTTTGGCAAAACCTGGACTTAATTTGGAATCCTGATCCAAAATCCTTACTGATGTTAGGGAGGTTATTTCCTTGAGCTCCTATCTTCATTAAAATGGGAATAGAAATATCAGACTTATCATAGGCATAGGGAAGGTACAGAAGGAATTTCTTGTTATAGTGTAATTCCAAGGTATATTATTATTATTATTTTGAGACGGAGTCTCACTCTGTTGCCCAGGCTGGAGTGCAGTGACGTGATCTCGGCTTACTGCAAGCTCCACCTCCTGGGTTCACGCCATTCTCCTGCCTCAGCCTCCGAAGTAGCTGGGACTACAGGTGCCCGCTACCATGCCCGGCTAATTTTTTGTATTTTTTTAGTAGAGACGGGGTCTCACCATGTTAGCCAGGATGGTCTCGATCTCCTGACCTTGTGATCTGCCTGCCTCGGCCTCCCAAAGTGCTGGGATTACAGGCATTAGCCACTGAGCCCGGCCAGGATATTATTATTATTGAAACTAGGTTAATCTTTTAAAATACAAATGATTCATGTTGTAAACAATTCCAACAATACAAACAAATAATGGGAAGAAGAAATCAACTCAAATCACACCACTCAGAAACGACGAGGCATAACATTGTGATACGCATCTTCCAGAAATCTCTCTTCAGGATAAATCATAAGATACCAACAAACTTAGTGACTTATTTTATTCAACTGAACAATACGTTCATAGATATCTTTCTATGCCAGTGAATTTTAATTTACATAGTATTTCTTTTTAACTTTTCATTATGGAAAATTTCAAACATACAAAAACATTCAAAATATTATATAATCCCCCATGGATCTATTATCTAATTTTGTTCCATCTGTATCTCTCTTTCACTCCTCACCTCATCACTGGATCATTTTTAAACAAATCCCAGACATTGTATCTGTATTAGTTTCCTAGGGCCGTCGTAACAAACTATCACAAACAGAGTGTCTTAAAACAACCGGAAGTTTATTCTCTCACAACTAGGAGGCCAAAAATCTGAAATCAAGGTTTTGATGGGTTGGTTCTTCTGGAGGCCTTGAAGGAAAACCTGTTCCATTCCACTCTCCTGGCTTCCTATGATATTGACCATCCTCAGTGTTTCTTGGCTTGTGGCTGCATCTCTCCAATCTCTGCCTCCATCCACATGGGCTTCTTCCCTGCGTGTGTCTGTGTGTTTCTCTATGTCCTCTCCTTTGTTTTTAATAAGGACACCAGTCATTGGATTTACAGCCCACCCTAAACCCAGGATGATTTCATCTTGAGATCCTTAAATACATCAGAAAATATCCTATTTCCAAAGAGGATCACATTCTGAGGTTTCAGGTAAATATGAATGTTGGGGGGACACTATTCTACCCACCTATATCTGAAAACTAATGTTTTATTGTCTGAATATGCCACGGTTTTTAACCTATCATGCTAATGACAGTACTGGTTGTTTCTGGTTTTTTAATGAAGCATACATCTTTTCACTCTTGGGTAAGATGGCTGAGTCAAAAGGATTTACATTTTCCATTCTGATACACGTTGACAAACTATTTCCTGGAAGAATCATACTAATCTGCACTCCCAAAAGTACACCAACGCTGGATTTTGTCCATTTCATCCATTTGATAAATGGGAAATATTTTTATTTTTATTTTTTTTCAATTTTAAATGAGTGGGAGTGACTTTTTTTTTTTTTTTTTGAAGAAAGAATATGCAACAGTGGTGGAAATGAGAGAGAAGGACAGCTAGGAATGCTTGAATGCTGAGGCTCAAAAGTGATTCAGATCAAATCATTTCCACCACTTGTATCAAGAAGTTCAGGGGAAAAGCAATAGAGAAATGCTATTAATCTTCTATATGTAGGGTATATACATTACACTATGGGATGCTTATAGTAGAAAATGAATGCCCTGCAGATCAAGGAAATAACCTCTTTAAGTTTCTGCGGACAATTGTAACAAAATGTTCAATCTAAAGGAATTATTATTGCCCATTGGAGGTCACTTCTTTAACCAAGGGGCAATACATATTTCACAGCCAGGTCGTACATTAGGCTTTTGTTCATTTTGAAAAAAGAAAAAAAAGTCATTCTAGGTATTCTCCTATCATCACTCAGACCTAGTAAGTGAGCTAACAGAATTGTAGGGCATGGCCAATTCTCTGGCTAAAAGTCAAAGGACCTTGGGGACTAGAATCATCAAAAAGGATAGTTTAAGACTTAAACAAAGTCATGCTTTATCCCATATTTTACTTTATTTCCGTTAATAATTTAGATTTAAATATATAAATTTTTTGTTTTTTAGTTACCAAAGTAATGCATGTTCATTTATAATATTTAAATGTTTAAGGTACTACATAGAGTAGAAAGTGAATGTCCCCTCATGTCACCCTGTGGTAGATAATTTGGGATGAATATACGTTCCCAGGTTTTTTCTATACACAAACATAATAATTATTATTATTTTTTACAAAATTGAGCTCATGTTGCCCTGCAATTTTCTTTTTCCACTTATTCATACACCTTGCACATTTTTATCATGGAAGTATATGTAGATCTATTTCATTTTAACAGCTGCAGTGTATACCACTAGAGGGATACATCATTTCCCTACAGATTTGGTTTGTTGCTGATTTTTCACTGCTGCAAACAGTGCTTCACACTATTTGTGTAGAATTGCACATTTTTTGCAGGTATTTCCATAGGTTCCATTCTTAGATGAACAATTGCTGAATTCTTTTCACTTAACATGGGAGCTAAACATTGGGTACTCCTGGACATAAAGATGGCAACAATAGACACTGAGGACTACTAGAGGGGGAAGGGAGAAAGGGGGGCAAGGGTTGAAAAACTGTTTGGCACTATGGTCAGTACGTGGGTAACTGGATCATTTGTACCCCAAACCTCAGCATCATACAATATGCCCAGGTAACAAACTTGCATGTGTACCCCTGAATCTAAAATGAAAGTTGAAAAAGAAAAGAAAACCCAAATGTGCAGCAAATTTTTTTAAAAAAGCAAAATAACAATGCAACAATAAAAAATAACATAAAGTTAAAAAATAGTAATGGATACTTTACACATTGATACATTTTTTCAATTTGTCTCCCTTCCTCCCTCCTCACAAGAAAGGTTGGTCCAGGATCTGTTCCCACTAATGATGCCTTCAAGTCCCTGATATTTCCTTTTTTTTTTTTGTAAATTGGGCACTGTCTTTGATTACATGAAACTAAGGCTTCTAAAGTTCACCAAAGACTTCAACTTTCTCTCTAGGAGACACTTTTTGAGTCCATGTCATTCTTCCTTGGCCAGGAGTCAGACTGGTCTGGTAGATGCCCCATGAGACAGAGCACCCAAGACATCCATCTGACCACCTGGAGGATTTAGGGACATTCCTGTTACAGGAATGGTCAGTGCTGGATCAAAAGCCTAAGAGCAGTCCTTAATTTTGTACTCTTGGGCTCCTGGAAGGCAGCACAAATACTCTTCACCTAATAGGCTGTGTAATAATGATGACAGCAAATACCTAGTGCATGTCTACTATGTGCCAGGCATTATACATATTTCATCCAGCTTCATCCTCACTGCAAACCTGAAATGACAATATTATCCTATTCATTTTACAGATGGGGTCTCTAAGACTCAGAGAGATGAAGAGACTTTCCCACAAAACTACTAAGCGGCAGATCCAGGATTTGTATCCATTGTCGAACCCCAAAGTCCAGGTTCCTTTCACGATCCAGGGCTCTGTCAACAGCAGCACCTTCAGCTCAGGCTTTCATTGGGTCATAATGGGCTACTATAGTTCTCCGATGGGGGTTTTGAACATATCACCTGATTTTTGAAATTAAACACTATCTCTAACATTTTTTTCCTTCTTTCCTTCACTCATTCACTTATTCACTCATGAAATATTTATTAAACATATGTCATGTGCCAGGTAAAAGAAGTGTGGTTCCTTCCCTTGAGGATCTCAGAGTTCAGCAAAGGTATAACCCTGATGTTTACAGCAGAGACATAACTGTTATAACAAGGAATGTATTCAGGATGTCCTGGTGTGGGGAAAAGAAAGAGAGATCAGATTGTTACCGTGTCTGTGTAGAAAGAAGTAGACATAGGAGACTCCATTTTGTTCTGTACTAAGACAAATTCTTCTGCCCTGAGATGCTGTTAATCTGTAACCTTACCCCCAACCCCGTGCTCTCTGAAACATGTGCTGTGTCAACTCACGGTTAAATGGATTAAGGGCGGTGCAAGACGTGCTTTGTTAAACAGATGCTTGAAGGCAGCATGCTCGTTAAGAGTCATCACCACTCCCTAATCTCAAGTACCCAGGGACACAAACACTGCGGAAGGCCGCAGGGACCTCTGCCTAGGAAAGCCAGGTATTGTCCAAGGTTTCTCCCCATGTGATAGTCTGAAATATGGCCTCGTGGGAAGGGAAAGACCTGACCGTCCCCCAGCCCGACACCCGTAAAGGGAATATGGCCTCGTGGGAAGGGAAATACCTGACCGTCCCCCAGCCCGACACCCGTAAAGGGTCTGTGCTGAGGAGGATTAGTTATAAGAGGAAGGCATGCCTCTTTGCAGTTGAGACAAGAGGAAGGCATCTGTCTCCTGCCCGTCCCTGGGCAATGGAATGTCTCGGTATAAAACCCGATTTTACATTCCATCTACTGAGATAGGGGAAAACCACCTTAGGGCCGGAGGTGGGACATTCGGGCAACAATACTGCTCTGTAAGGCATTGAGATGTTTATGTGTATGCATACCTAAAGCACAGCACTTAATTCTTTACCTTGTCTATGATGCAGAGACCTTTGTTCACGTGTTTATCTGCTGACCTTCTCTCCACTATTATCCTATGACCCTGCCACATCTTCCTCTCTGAGAAACACCCAAAAATGATCAATAAATACTAAGGGAACTCAGAGGCTGGCGGGATCCTCCGTATGCTGAACGCTGGTCCCCTGGGCCCCCTTATTTCTTTCTCTATACTTTGTCTCTGCGTCTTTTTCTTTTCCAAGTCTCTCGTTCCACCTAATGAGAAACACCCACAGGTGTGGAGGGGCAACCCACCCCTTCACCTGGGAACCCAGAAAGGAAGCATCTATTTCTGCCTCCAGCAGTCAGGAGAAGCTTTGCAAATTAGGTGACATCTGAATAAAGATAAATCCTTCATCTCCCACAAAACATCCCTTGATGCAGCTTTCAAAAACTGGACAGGATCAGACCAGCAGTTTGACTTTTGAGGAGAAAGGAGCAAGGATAGTGTTTCAAATGGAAAAATGTTATCCTTTTTATCTGATAATAAAGTTTAAAAAATTTAAATAATGAGATGAAACTAATACCTCTGGTAAGTTGGCTGTCTGACTTTATGCATCTTTCAATCCCCCTCCATGCACAATTCTATTATAACAATCTTCTAAAATTTGCTTTCTTCACTCCAAAATAAATAGAGGTTATATGTGAATACATTCCTTACCTTTAATCTTTTAAATAGGAATATACTATTTCAGTATATGGACTTGTCAAAATTTATTTGTTCAATATCAATGGACACTTTGGTGGGTGCTGATTTTTTATATTGCAAACAACACTACAAAGATCTCTCTATATATACTGCTTTAGAACCTTAAGACTTTGGAATCAGAGAGAACCAAGTGCAGATCCTGGGTCAGACACTTTCTAGCTGTTTTCAATTTGGCAAGTTACTTATAACTGAATCTCAGCTTCTTCATGTCTGAAACCCATTAACAATACCTATCTCAAAGGGTTATATAAATTAAGTGAGTTAATCTTTATACATAAAGGACCTAGTGGAGTGCCTGGCACAAAACAAGCCCTCAATAGGTGATAGCTACCGAGTCTGTAGAAAGCTACAGTTCTAGGAAAGCAAAAAGAGTAATTTTTCATCCTAATAGTAATGGAGCTATTTCAGGATTCTGGTATGACGAACTATCTAATGCATAAGGAGATCATAGAAATGGCCTTCCCACAAAAGCATAAGCCCTGTCTGCACATGTCTTTGTAGTCCATATCCTTGCATGGATATGAAGGTCCCCCTAGCATTTCCCTCCTTCCATTTTATTTATCAGATTTAATGTGTCTAGGACACCACCCTGTGTGCCTCAATGGCCAGGCTTAAGAATGCTTTTTCTTTTTATAATGTAAGGCCTTTAAAAAAGAGTATTGGTGATCTATAATCTGGAGCTGTTTCATGAAGTCCTAGATCACTTGCAGTGAGATAAATTGGACCCACATAGCAACACATTAAAAACAGGGACATCTGCACAGCTTCCCCCTAGTGCTTTGTAACTGGTCTCTTCCTTTTAAATCCACATCTGTTATATAGCTCCCAAGTAAATGGCACACATTTTGCTTAAAGACAGGACAGACTGTAAGGACAAAATTTTATTTTTTCTGACCATTAGTGCTTGCCATCAAACAGATTGTGAAAATGCACACATTTTTGAGATGTAAGCAGGCATTTTGTATGCATTCCCACAAGGAAAACAATTAATTCCCCTTAAAAATGTGAGTGTATAAATTTATTTGTTAATATACATATTTGCTTCTTTATTTAGGAAATATTTTAAGATTTGCAGTGGGAAATTCTGAATTTGCATATTGTTATATAATTTAAAGGGGTGTTTTAAAAACTATTTTTTTTTTCGAGAATGGCAGAATCAATAATAGTTGAGACCAGCTGATGTGTACATGTGGATTCATTATACTATTTTTCTACCTTGTGCATATTTAAAATTTTGCTTAATAAAAATTAGATTAAGAATATTTTATTTTTCTGAGCCAAAACATACCCTGTTTCGCTGTGCTCTTTCCATAGTAGAACATTAAAAATTTTACATTAGACTGGAAAAGATCCTTAGAGCTTAGTGTAAAATCAAACGGCTGAGAGCAACCAATGTTCTGTTGGCCTTTGATTAGAGTCAAGTGTTTTTGTGGTATTACAATCTGACTGAGATATAGACAGTCAGTGCAATTTACTTTGAATTGTAAATGTTAAACATAAGGATTTTTAAATCACATTCTGTGCTCTCATCTTTTGATTATTTGAGTTTCAGTCTAAGTTTCATTCACTCTTTTTGTCCCCCCCTTTTAACGGCTATTTAACTTTACAAGTGATACAAGCTAAACTCAGAACATGAGAATTAGCATTAGAAGATGTGGTTTTGAATCTCAGTTCTGTGTAACCTTGGGAAAGGTTTTCTCTGAAAATCTATTTTTTCATATAGAAAATTGATGTAAAAATAATCCTTCCAGAATTGCTACAAAGATTAACATAGAGAGTGAATAAAATATGCTTTACAAACTGTAAAGCCCCTGCCTTGGAGTATATTGAAATTGCATCCTTATAGGGCTCTAGCATCTCAGAGAATAAACACTTCTGCACTCAGAGTACAGAATATGCACAGGGAAAGGTAATAGCCTTCCTTCCCCCATGTGGGACAGTGGAAAGGGAGAGTTTGATAACCTTATTCACACCATGTAGTGATTTTCAAATGTTAACATGCCCCTGGGAGCTTGTTAGGATTCCAGACTTCCAGACCAATCCCCGGGATGCTGATTGAGAAGGTCTAGGATTGGGGTAAGAATCTGAATTTTTTAATAAGCATTACTGGTAGTGATTCTGATGTAGATGGACCAAAGATTACAATTTGAAGAACATGGTTTCTAAGGTGCAACAAGTTATCCTTCTGAAGGATATTTTAGTTTGAAAGAAGACTCTGGGGGAAAGAGGTATTTAACCCAAAGAAATAAGGCACCAGGAATGAAATGCTAGACAGCAGTGTAGGAAAGAATTTTGAATGGGACCTCCCCAGCGTCTTTCAAATGTTACTCCATGATAATTGCAAGTAGATTTAGATAAGAGCATGGGTTTTAAATTTTTTAAAGTGTGGCTGCTTTATATTGAAGTCCCTCCAGGTGATTTTGCTTCTGTGTGGATTTGTCGTTAAGGGAATGTTATTCTGGAGACTTTATTTGTATTTTCTGAATTATTTTGAATGTGATTATTGTTTTGTCAGAATATTATAGCTTTTCCCTTAGTTAATTGACTTTAAAGGTGTTTGTTGCATTGTTAAATGTGATTTTTATTTAGACTTAGGGCTAAAATATATCCTGTGGGGAACACATCTTTGGCTCAATGGAAAAATAGGTTTTGATGAAAAGAAAATTGCTTTACAGTCAATTTTTTTTTTTTTTACAAATTTGGGACAATTGCATTAGATGAGATTGCCCTGTATACTGACTCTCTAAATGTTATTTACCTTTTATAATAAAACTATTATTCAATGTTCTCTTTTTCCTTTTAGGTTTGCCTTCTCCATTGACTGTTACAGTTTGATTTCCTAATTATACAATATTTAAGTTAAAGAATATGAAAGATGCAAAAGCATTTTGGAAACTCTGGCATCATAAAAATGTAAGAGATTTTTAATGTGAAGCTTACTTCCTCTTCTGTACTCTCTGTGCCATGCCTAGATTCTCAAGAGGTTTGGCACAAAGACATTCTAAATGCACAGTATTCTCTGCCTAGGTAGAACTGTATCTGAAGTCCCTATTCTGTAGCTTGAGATGAGCAAGTTTCATATGTGATGTTTAGTTTCCCTTTGTCTTTTCTAATTCAGGGCTGAGGGTGAAGCTACAAGTGGAGCGATAGATACATCAGGGGAAAAAAAATCTTGCCAGACTATTTTCCTTAATGCTAGTTTTAAGGAGGCTGCTGAGGTATTTTACTATATATACTAGATTTTGCTAATGACCGTTTCTCAAAGTATTTAAAGTAAAACATATCTCCTTTTTATTGTTGTTTAAATTAGGGTGCTATCAGAAGGTAGAATTCATACCAGATGGCTCAAATTAAGGGACTCTAATGGTTTGAGTGTATTCAGATGTGTGAGCAGGGTTAAAAACGTTGAGGCACGCAGACACAGCAATGATGAGAAATTGGTTATATCTAGGTAGAAGCCAGTTGACTGGGAAACCCAGCTGATGGGATTCGTCAAGTGATGAGTCAATAAGGATCAACCTCCTGGGATGCAGAACAGAAAAAGTTAGAGAGTAGACTGGGGACGGGAGGAGTTGACAAAGGATATCCAGCACAATTGTTCCTTAGCATCGACCAAATATTTTTTCTTCCATTTGCTTCTCATCAGGTAACATCTTTTTATAATGCAACACTTTGAGTTATTAGTGATTCTTAAGTTAAAGTACTTTCGGCTATAATGTGTGAGCATAGTGATTGGCCAGAGAAATATTAGCTGATCCATTTTTTTTCACATGAATAAGTTGGATTTGGGGATGTTCTAAATGACATGAAACAATTTGTATGTGAGTTTATGTTCTGAGTCACTAGAAAAATTGGATAATATATTTTGCAGGAAAGGCATTAGTAGTATCATGGTGCTTAACACATTGTTAATTGTGTACACATGAATAAAGATTTTTCAAAGTGGGTGTTTCAACATAGCTTTCTGATTCCAGGAATTTTTTTGACTTTGTGATTTTTATGTAGCTCCTTTGATTGAGGTACGTTTTTATCATTAAATTTCTACTTTTATTATAAATATTACCAAATGTGCAAACTATTTAGTTTTATCCTAGACCTAAGACTCATTCTCTTGCTCAAACCTTCTCTCAGGGATGTATTGGAGAGTGAGAGTGAGGGAGAGGTGAAGAATGCGTAAATTCCTAAAAAATGATGGCCACACTAAAGAAAATCATGGTATCAAAATGGCAGTGGCAAATTGACTAAATAAAAAAAAGTTATACTTATTTGCACATTATTCTCCATCCTAAATTATGAGCAGTTCAGCAGATACTGAGTTTGAGTTTACCATATGAATATAAACTGGTTAACTGCTCAATCACTAAGCTTCAATATTGCCACTTGTCCCTGTTAAACAATTTGGGTTGAAGGAAGGGGAAACCACAAGAGTCTATAGCATTTGATACAACTAGAGGTCGGAGGAGAACACTAGTGGTGACTGTGATGAGGAGATAGTAGACAGAGTGGCGATGGTTGGTGGACAGTGTTGGTAAGGATGGTGAAGGAACTGTGGAGATGGATATGGGGATGATGAGGATGACGGTGGTAGTGGTGGAGCTGGCAACATTGGTGATTGAACTGGTGCCATTGGTGGTAGAGCTGATGTTGTCTGTGGTGGTGGAACTAGTAATGGAGGTTTTAGAGGTGAAGATGGTGAGCTGAGAGCAGAGCTGGGATTGGAAGTGAGGAAGTGATGGAGAAAGTGGTAGTGGTAGTATTGATAATTGCAAAAGTGTCAGTAGGGCTTAGAAGTCATGAAAGGGGACACCATATGACCTTAAAAATTTTAAAAAATGTGTATTTGGTTGGAAAAAATAATGAAGCTCAGTAAATTTACTTGCAAAGAGATTTATCAAACTAAACACTTTGCAGATGCTCTTGAAGCTTTTCCTTAATTACTGATATTAGCATCATGCTGAGCCAAAAAGTACCACTCCTGTCAATTTCAACACAGTGCACAAGTTCTTCTTATAAATATTATTCAACCCCAATTATTGGAAATTTTTGGAATGAATCTGGCTTCTCCTATTGAACACTGTGCACTTGAAATTTGATTTTTATCTTGAAAGGAATGCTATTTCTTCAGGGATTATCTTTTATCTCTGTTTGCGAAACAGCTGGAAGTGTAGCTACTGAGATTTGATATTTGTCTTCCTGCACTTGACTACCAAGCTAAATAATTTTATTTGTAATCAACAGAATGTACCTTCACAAATTAGCATAAACATATACCATTGAAAGACTGAATCTACAAGCCTGACCTTCTAGTAGATATATGTTCTTTTTTTTGAGAGACAAGGATTTTCTTAGCCTCTCAGACTGTATATCTGAAATTAAACAAAAATACTCAGAGAAACATTTTCCTTTTTTTCATTGTTTAAAGTAAGCCTCCTGCCTTCTCCCTGGCAACAGGTGACTTATTCTTCCAGCTATACAAACCACGTTTGATTCTAAAGACCAGCATGAAGTCTATTCACCAAACTTGTGCTGCTTAAACAACTGAAATATGTTTTCCTATTTGATATAGTTAAGAATACCAGGTACAGAGAAATGTACATTTAATTACCATGGTTTGTATTTGTTGAAATTTGTTATGCAGCAGGAACTTTTCATGTATGATCTCATGGCAGGTTCTCTCCATTTTACAGATGAAAAGAATGAGGCTTAGGGAGTCACACTGGTACATGGGTCCAGGCAGGATTTGGATTCACCTGCCTACTGGAACCTACATCTTAACCATGATGGTCAGGTTTCTGTCAATGTGGAATTTAAGTCAATTTTCCTTTTTCTACTTGGAAAACCAGGTAGATATATTCTTTTTAAAACCTGTTCGGTTTATTGGAGAAGAATAAGAATTGTCTTCTAAGAGGAATGGAAACCATATGGAAAGTATCCATTTTCTTTTGACTTAGACAGTATTTATTTGAATGAAGAGACTGAACTTGGGGTTAGAAGTCCCAAATGCTAGTTTGGGTTCTGCAATTTTCCAACCATGTGATCATGACTTAGTCTCTTAATCCTCAGAGGCTTGGAGGTTTAGAGGTTCATTTTCCTCATCTGCCAAATAGAGAAAAAAAATCTTCCTTACCCATTTTTAGTAACAAATCTGTAAAGATTAAGCATTCTTAGTAACCCTTTACTGAACTACTATAGTAACTTCTTGATTAGTCTCCCTTCCTCTGATCTCCTTGCAAAGTTATTCTCCATACTTTTGCCATCATACTTTTTCTGAAGTGCAGCATTAACCATGGTGCTTGTCTGCTCAAAAACCTTCTTTATCTAAGCAGTTACCCATAAGGTAAAGTAAATTTGCTTACTCTGAAATTCAGGGTTCCTCTCCATCTGGTCCCAACCTAGCCTTCCAATCATAACTCTCAATATTCCCCTTTCATTCGCCTATATGCTGGGTTAAACAGAATTAGTTGCCCATTTTTCCTTGCCTTCATGCCTTGACTTGCTTGTCAGTTACTTATTTTTTGAGCACTGCTATGGACTGAACTTTGCCCCTCAAAATGTATGTGTTGAAATTCTAACTTCTAATGTGACTGTAATTGGAGATAAGACATTTAAGGAGGAAATTACAATCAAATAAGGTCATATGGGTGGGACTCTAATTTCAAAGAACTGGTGCCCTTAATAGAAGTGGAGAGAGATTGCTCTCTTCCCACATGCACCCACTGAGGAAAGACCACATGAGGATACAACAAGAAGGCTGCTGCCTGCAAGCCGGGAAGAGAGCCTTCACCAGAACGCAACCCTGCTGGCTTCCTGATCTTGAACTTCTAGCCTCCAGAAAGGTGGGAAAATAAATTTTTATTGTTTAAGTCACCCAGTCTATGGTATTTTGTTATGACAGCCCAAAAAGACTAAGGCAAGTACCTACCATGGTTAAAAATTCTGGTCTAAAGGGAGCACAGATTTCATTTTTTGATTCTGTGATCTGGATCGCTTTTGATTCTTCGATCTGTGATCAATTTGGGGTTCTGTGATTCTGTGATGGATTCGTGATCTGGATCACTTTTGATTCTGTGATCGATTTGTGATTCTGTGATTCTGTGATTGATTCTTTTTAATTTTGTGACCTGTGATCGATTTTTATTCTGTGACCTGGATAGCTGACTAGTGAGCTTTCCCTCAATCCCAGTGTTACCTGGCTTTGTCTAATCTCCTCCATTGCCCCGGAGAATTTCTAGATTTCTAGTATGACTTAGAACAAGGCTCATTTAGGATCAATGTTTCCATAATGATGGGAAGTTTCCCTGCAAGTAACGTGTGAAGATGTGGATGCCTATTCCTTATTGAAGGTTTGAGTAGATAAATCCAAACTGCACAAGACTAATTTTTTTCTGCTTCTAGTGTGAAGATTAATTGCTGAAGTGATCATCAAAATGATTGGCATCTTCTGTTATTTCAGCAAGAATATAAGACTGAGGGGAACTGTTGAAAGAGGACAAAATAAGAAATAATACATTATTGAATAAATTGGTTTTGGAAAAAACAAGGAAAATGAAGTTAATTAAATTTGAAATATAATTTTAAGCAAATTGTTTTTATTTTAAAAAAAATTATGTATTTGTTCACCTGTCCTAGTTTTTTTTTTTTTTTTTTGAGATGGAATTTTGCTCTTGTTGCCCAGGCTGGAGTGCAATGGCGCGATCTCGGCTCACGGCAACCTCCGCCTCCTGGGTTCAAGTGATTCTTCCGCCTCAGCCTCCTGCGTAGCTGGGATTACAGGCACACGCCACCACACCAGGCTAATTTTGTATTTTTAGTAGAGATGGAGTTTCTCCATGTTGGTCAGGCTGGTCTCGAACTTCAGGTGATCCGCCCACCTCGGCCTCCCAAAATGTTGGGATTACAGGCATAAGCCACCACGCCCTGCCCTGTCCTAGTTTTATATTGCCATTTTATTTGACAGAACATTGATCCTCCTTGAATCGTGGTGGAAAATTAATCTTAACTTTAAATTGCAATGTAGTAGTGTTGGGGTGGGAAAATCACCTCCGATGTGGTTTTTATTACGACTGCTGTTTAAACTCTATACAATAAAACCCCATTAGTGATATCTTTATCCTTGGGAGATCAGATGAATAACAATTCACACCTCACACCTCAGTGGGTACGTCCCATTCAGGTCATGGAAAATTATAAGACTGATTCGCACTTCCTGTGCATGTCTCTCTTTGCTTCCAAGTCCTTTAAAAACACATGAATCATAATTAAGAATGGAAACAATGGATGCTCAGAAGGTTTGACAGAGCGGGTGGCATGCAACATTTTAAAGGTTGAGTTGGATTTCTCTCAACATGTTAACAGTGTCCCATCAGAGTCCAGGAGGCAGGATGTCCTCACTGTATGACCCAGCAACTAGAGCTTGGTGTTTTCTGATATTAAAGTGTGTATTTATTAATGGCTTACAATAGTATTAAGCACTCTATTTTTTATACTTATAATTTCTTGCACACTACTATGTTCTAGAGCCTTTTCTAATTTTATAGCAGCTCTTCCAGGTAAATATAATTATGCTCATTGTACAGATGACAAAACCAAGGATTGGAGAAAGAAAACACTTCTCCAAAGAGAGGTTGTGGAAGTCTTAGAGTTAGTAGTTGAAAGGGACAGGATTTAAATCCAGCTCATGCTCCTTTCATTTCACCACATGGCTCCCTGACTTGGATCCAATTATTACCAAGTTACTTTTTGAATATGAATTGGATTTTCATGTTGCTTTACAGCAGGTGCTCAAGAATCCAAACCCTCTAACGGATTCTATCTTTGCAAATTAGGGCCGTGTTCTTTACACAAATGCCTTCTTCATACTCCTGTGTTTGATTAGCACGGTCCAATCTCCAGGATACCAACCTGATCTTAGCATGTTGACAAATGCATTTGGTGGTACAAAAAACAGTTGACCAGACTCAGGAACATGGAGACTTCCCCTAGTTACTCTCAACATGGGTGGAACTATCTCTACTGGCTTTCCCTCAGTGTTAGTGTATCTTATGGTCTTGCCTTTTCAAATGCAATAAGACCATACTCCGCAATGGTAAAGCAGTATTGTAATGATCTGCTTGGCTCCCTATACATTGGACCCTGGATCCCATCTTGTCCCTAGGCTGAAGCATTCTAAGGAGCCTGTGTTTAGGTTTCCATGGATTCTGTATCCGTGAAGCCTGATAATTGGTCCTTTTCTTGTCTTGTGTGATAGATTGATTAATGTTCACAGTTCCTCCCATCTGGTATGAATTCCACTTTGCAACATGACTTCGCTGCTCCTCTCAACCAGAGTTGAAGTCTGTTTCTCCACACCTTTGAATAGGGCTGGCTTTGTTACTTGCTTTAACCAGTAGAATGTAGTGGTGGTAAAATTATATCCATTACAGTCAAGGCCACAAGAGCCTTGTAGCTTTCACCTTTCATTTCTTGAACTGTTGCCCTGACACCACCATATAAGGAAGCCTGCTGGAGGATAAGTCAGCAGAAGAGGACCAAGACACTAATGCTCACAGCAATGCTGACTTCTACTTGTGTGTGGTCATCTTAGATCTTCTTGTCCAGCTTACCCTCCAGCTGCATACAACTGTGTAAGGGATCATAGAAAAAAATCCCGACCAACCCACAAAATCTTAAAAAATACTAAGTCATTGTTTTTAAGTTGCTAAGTTTTGTGATGGTTTTTTATGCTGCAAAGGCATACACTATGTTCTCTAGTTCCAGTAATTCTGAGACTAAGTTTCCTAGGATGAGAATGAATAGTTTGGATAGGATCATTTTCAAGGATGTTTCTATTGCTAATATACTAGGCATTAAAAATATAGAACAAGAAAAAGAATAGAATGAGTAATACAGAAGCTATTTATAGGAGACAGTATAGTATGTGAAAGTAATCATTTGGCTGGAGCAGAGACTTCAAGAATATCATCTAATCTAGAAAGGTAATATAGAATAAGACTGAGGAAAGAGTTTCATGCAAAGGTAGTGAATATTCATTTTAGCTGCTAACCTATGAAAAGACTGCAATGAAAATAAAAGTCGGAATGAGAAAATGGGCTTTCATGGGCATTGGTGAAAGAGTCCAGCATGGCTGATGAGTTCTGAGGGAGGAGACCAGGTTTTTTTTTGAAGCATACAATTCTCTTGGCCTCTTTCATGGTTTAGGATAGAGCTCAAACTGCACACTGGTGGATTGTGGGATACTTGAAGTTGTGGAGGCCAAAAAAACTCCACCAAATCCCCCAAAGTGAAGTTTGGCTCAAAAATCAGTAAGGCCAGTTGTTTTGTCCCATGGGTATGTTAGCCACCATATAGCCACCATCTGTGTATAATGAGGTAGCATTCTAGTAAGGATTTTTAACTGCAATATTATTCTGCATGTTGTCTGGACTTGGTTGCAATTATGATTTTTCACTTTTTCACAGAGCCGTGGGAAATGAATGCTTACAACTATAATAGTTCCTAAGGCATATCCAAGCCATAGGGTAAAGTAAAAATCAGTTATGAATAAAGTTTGCATTACATGTTAAGAGTAGTACAATATTGACCATTTTATAAAAGGAAAGCCTTAGAGATTTCAAAGACTAGATACTGAGAAGGAACTTATCTCATACACCTCTGCCAGCTTCCCATTTTATATTTGCTTTCCTTTCCTTTGGAGGTGGAGTGCTAATCTTATTGGTCACATTTTATGACCCCACTGAGACCGTATTTACTGGGTCCAATGGGTTTCTCCACATTAAAAAGACCACTTACCTATGTGTGACTCTCTTCTGTCTTCATATTTTATGCAATATTCTTGCAATATGGCCAGGCTACCCAATATTCTTTTTTTTTTTCTCCCACCAGTGTGTACTTGGGAGCACTGATCTCTTTAATTTTCTTTTCTTTTTTTCACCAAATGGAAGGCTGAAGGTGGGATTCAACTTCAGAGACTTCTTGTAGGCCCCTGTACCCAAGCCAAGGGGTTCATGCTCAGTTTACCAAAGAGTTTTATACTGGGAGTTAGGGCCTAAGCCCAGTGAATAAAAAAGTATGAACTTGCTTTCTTTTGCCATTGAGCAAAAGTTATGTGTGCTTGAGCACACCCAAATAAGCTTCAGAACCTAGCAAGAGTAGATATTCTTGGTTTCTTGTTGTCTAATGGTACCTAAATCTCTCCCTTCTAGTAGATATCAACTATAATGGAGGTTCTGCTTTCACACTTACTGAATGAATCCAAACCTTTAAGGATGGAAAATCTTAGACATGAAGTTTTAACTCAAGAATTAAGTAGTCCTAACACACAGATGCATCATCTTTTAATGAGGTCAGTGGTAATGATGGTTCCTTTCCACTGGGAATAGCTCAAGTCACATTTGGCCAGAACAGAAGAGGAGACCAAACCACACATGGTAAATATTGCATGAAGACTGATGACTGATTTACTTTCCATTGTATCATTTAGGATGCTTTCTGTTGCAAGTAATTGAGAATCCCAACTCGAATGACTTAAACAATAATGGCCATTTATGTCTCATATAAAATAACTTTAGAATTAGGCAAGGTCCAGGTTTGGCTAATTCAGTGGCTCAATAACATTATTAAAAACCCAGAGTCTTTTCATTTTCCTACTTTGCCATTCACAGTGCATATTGGCTTTTATTGTCAGGCATGCCTCTATTTGTGTGCCAGCTTTCTGCAGCAGCTCCCAACAGAGACCAGTATCCAAAGCCAGAAAAGAAAGCAGCTTTTCCTTATGGTGGTTCTGAAGAATAAGGGAAAACTTTTCTGGAAGTGTCTCTGCAGACCTTGTGCCTCATGTCCAAGATTATGTTGAATGCTCTCTTCTAAACCACTTAAGAGGAATGGAACTAACACAATTAGCTGAGATTAATCAAGTGTCATCCACTGAGCACTGGGTGTGGCCAAGTGCTGAAGTACTTGGCTGCCTGACAGCCAACCTTAATTGAGTCTCTGGAAAGCAAGGGAGAAAGGAAGGAATGGGAAACCAAAGGTGTCTGCTGCAAATGACTTGTGGAGAATCTTTTCATGTGTTTAATTGTGTAGCATCTGTGATGTCCAGTCTGCCACATGTGCCAAATTGGAGACAGGGTTTGTTTTCCATCAGTGGTCACTTCCACCAAAGCTAGAGTTTTCCATGTTTCTGTTCTACATCCCCAGGTCACATGGATTCCATGATTCTGTTCTACATACACAAGTCACATGAATTTTTGTTTCACAGAAAACAAACAAAAAACCACTCTTCCCCCAACTCAAATTCCAGTGATGTATATGGCAGTCACTCGGTTAAATTTGGCAGGGCTAACCCTAGCCCAATTCTGAGGTAAGTCTCTGCTCTTTCTCTAACTTGGAAGGATCCTGTATTAGTTTCCGATTGCTGCTGTAGTAAATTACCCGAAATAGTGGCTTAAGACCACACATATTTATTATCATATAGCTGCAGAGGTCAGAAGTCCTGAGATGAGTTTCACTGGGCTAAAATCAAGGTGTTGGCAGGGCTGCATTCCTTCTGGAGGCTCAAAGGAAATTGATTTCCCTGTCTCTTCCAGTTTCTAGAGGCTCTATTCCTTGGCTTGTGGCCATCTTCAAAGCTAGTAACATCAGATAGAGTCTTTTTTATACTGCCTTCTCTCTGGTACTCTCCTGCTTCCCTCTCCCACTGAGAACCCTTGTGATTACACTGTGCTCACTTGGACGATACAAGATAGTCTGTCATCTAAGGTCAACTGATTGGCAGCCTTATTTCCACCTACAACCTTAATTCTCCTTTGCCACAAACCTAACATTTTCACAGGTTCTGGGGGATTAGATATGTAGACCTCTTTGGGAGGTCATTATTCTGCCTAATACCATTTTCACCCCTCAGATGCTAAGGGCTCTTAACGGCAGTGTCTGTGGACTGAGTACAACCTCTGGATTTGAATCTTAGCTTCTGCAATTACCTTTCTAATTACATAGTACAGCTATGTGTATCTTTATAAGTTAAATGACTTTTCTAAGATTTTGTTTTCTCATATAATAATATTTATCTCAAAAGCGGTTGTAATGTGGAAAATGCCTAATATAATGCCTAGCTCAGAATATACAGTCAATAAGACGGGATTACTGCCACCTCTTTCCTTTCTGAAAGCATATGAGTATTATATAATCATTGCTTCCATTACTAGATAAAGATTCCAATGCTAGCCTTCCTTTTTTAAAAAAGTCAACTTCTATTTTAGATCCATGGGGTACACATGCAGGTTTGTTACATGGGTATATTGTGTGATGTTGAGGCTTGGGGTATGGATGATTCCACTGCTCAAGCGGTGAGCAGAGTATCTGATAGGTAGTTTTTCAGCCCTTGCCCCTCTCCTTCCATCCCCCCTCTAGTCATCCCCAGTTTTATTGTTCTCATCTTTATGTCAGTATGTACCCAATGTTTAGCTCCCACTTAGTAAGAACATTCGATATTTGGTTTTCTATTCCTACATTAATTCATGTAGGATAATGGCCTCCAGCTGCATCCATGTTCCTGCAAAGGACTTGATTTAATTCTTTTTAAGGGCTGAATAGTATTCTGTGGTGTATTTGTACCACATTTTCTTTATCCAGTCCACCACTGATGGGCACCTAGGTTGATTCCATGTCTTTCTTATTGTGAGTAGTGTTGCAATGAACATACAAATACATGTTTCTTTTTGGTAGAATGATTTATAATTTTGGGGGGGGGGTATATGATCAGTAATGAGATGGTTGGGTTGAATGGTGGTTATATTTTTAGTTCTTTGAGAAATCTCCAGCTGCTGACCACAGTGGCTTAACTAATTCATATTCTCACCAACAGTGCATAAGCATTCCCTCTTCTCTGCGGCATCTCCAGCGTCTGTTATTTTGTGGCTTTTTAACAAAGCCATTCTGACTGGTGTGAGATGGTATTTCATTATGGATTTGATTTGAATTTCTCTGATGATCAGTGATGATTAAATTCTTTTTATATGTTTGCTGGTCATTTGTATGTCCTTCTGAGAAGTGTCTGTTCATACTCTTTGCCCACTTTTTAATGGGATTATTTGTTTTTTATTTATTTCTCTTGAAAGTGTGAACAGCTGAAAGGGTTATTTGTTTTTTGCTTGTTGAATTAAGTTCCTTATAGATTCTGGATATTCGACTTTTGTCAGAGGCATACTTTGTGAATATTTTCTCCCATTGTGTAAGTTGTCTGTTTATTCTGTAGATAGTTCCTTTTGATGTGCTGAAGCTCTTTAGTTTGATTAGATCCTACTTGTCTGATTTTTTGTTGCAATTGCTTTTGAGGTCTTAGTCATAAATTCTTTGCCAAAGGAGATGTTCAGAAAGATATTTCCTAGGTTTTCTTGAGTTTTTATAGTTTGAGGTCTTACATTTAAGTCTTTAATCCATCTTGAATTAATTTTTGTATATGGTGAAATGTAGGGGTCCAGTTTCTTTGTGTATGGCTAGCCAGTTATTCCAGCACCATTAATTGACAGGGAGTCCTTTCTCGTTGCTTATTTTTGTTGACTTTGTTGAAGATTCGATGGTTGTAGGTATGTAGCTGTATCTCTGGGTTCTCTGTTCTGTTCTATTGGCCTGTGTCTGTTTTTGTACTGGTACCATGCTGTAGTGTTATAGTATAGTTTGAAGTCAGGTAATGATATGCCTCTGGCTTTGTTCTTTTTGCTTAGGATTGCTTTGGCTATTTGGGCTCTTTTTGGTTCCCTATAAATTTTAGGATGTTGTTTTCTAATTCTTTGATAAATGGCACTGGTAGTTTGATAGGAATGTCATTGAATATGCAGATTGCTTTGGGCAGTATGGCCATTTTAACTATAGTGAGTCTTCTAATTCATAAGCATGGAATATTTTTCCATTTGTTTGTCTCATTTCTGATTTCTTCAAGCAGTGTTTTGCAGTTCTTGTAGAGATCATTCACCTCCTTGGTTAGATGCATTCCTAGGTATTTTATTTTGTGTGTGTTTGGTTGTTGTAAATGGGATTGCATTCTTGATTTGGCTGTCAGCTCGAATGTTATTAGTATATAGAAATACTATTAATTTTTGTATATTGACTTTGTATCCTGAAACTTTACTGAAGTTGTTTATGAGTTCTGGGAGTCTTTGGGCAAGCACTATGGGGTTTTCCAGGTACAGAACCATATTACCAGCAAAGAGATAATTTGACTTCTTTTCATATTTGAATGCCTTTTATTTCTTTTTCTTGCCTGATTGCTTTGGCTAGAACTTTCAGTACTATCTTGAATAGGAGTAGAGAGAGAGAGCATCCTCATCTTGTTCCTGTTCTTAAGGGGAGTGCTTCCAGCTTTTGCCCATTCAGTATGATGTTAACTGTGGGTTTGTCATAGACAGCTCTTATTGTTTTGAGGTACATTTTCTTTGATGCTTAGTTTGTTGAGGGTATTTATCATAAAGGAAGATTGGATTTTATTGAAAGCCTTTTCTGCCTTGACTGAGATGATCATATGATTTTCATTTTTAATTCTGTTTATGTGGTGAATTATATTTATTGTTTTGCATGTTGAACTAACTTTGAACCCCAGGGATGAAACCTACCTGATTGTGGTAAATGAACTTTTTGATGTGTTGCTGAATTCAGTTTGCTATTATTTTGTGGAGAATTTTTGCCTCAATATTCATCAGAGATACTGGCCTGTAGTTGTCTTTTTTTGTTGTATCTTTGCCAGATTTTGGAATTAGGGTGATGCTGGCTCCATAGAATGAGTTAGGGAGGTGTCCCTCCTCTTCAATTTTTGGAATGTTTCAGTAGAATTGTTACCAGCTCTTTTGGTAGAATTCATTGTGAATCCATCCAGTCCAGGGCTTTCTTTTGATTGGTAGGTTTTTTACTACTGATTCAATTTTAGAACTAGTTATTGGTCTGTTTGGGATTTCAATTTCATTCTGATTTAATCTTGGGAGGTCATACGTTTCCTGGAATTTTTTGATTTCTTCTAGATTTTCTAGTTTTTGTGCATAGAGCTGTTCATAATAGTCTCTGCGGATCTTTTGTTTTTCTTGGGATTGGTTATAATGCCACCTTTGTCATTTTTGATTATGCTTATTTGGATCTTCTCCCTTTTTTCTTTGTTAATCTAGCTAGTATTCTATTGATCTTGTTTATCTTTTCAAAGGAACTATCTTTTGGTTCTATTGATCCTTTGTATGAATTTTTGTGTTATGTTTTTATTTGTCTCTGCTCTGATTTTCGTTCTTTTCTTCACTTAGCTTTGGGCTTTGTTGGTTGTTGGTTTGTTCTTGTTTTTCTAGTGTTTTGTTTAGGTGTGATGTTAGGTCACTAATTTGAAATCTTTCTAACTTCTTGATATAAGTGTTTAATGGTATAAACTTTCCTCTTTATACTGCTTTTGCTGTATCCTAGAGATTTGGGTATCTTGTGTCTCTGTTTTCATTTATTTCAAATATATATTTTTAAAATTTTTACCTTAATTTTGTATTTTAGTGAAAAGTCATTCAGGGGTAAGTTGTTTAATTTGCATATAATTGTGTATTTTTCAGGGTTCTTTTTGTTATTGATTTCTGTTTTCATTCCACTGTGGTTCAAGATAATGGTTTGTATGACTTTGATATTTTTGAATTTATTGAGACTTGCCTTATGGGTGAACAGGTGTTGAATGTTAGAGTATGTTCAGTGTGTAAATGAAAAGCATGTATAGTCTATGGAGGATGAGTGGAGTATTTTTAGATGTCTATTAAGTCCAATTGGTCAAGTGCTTAATTTAAGCTCAGAATTTTTTTGTTAGTTTCAATACCTCAATTATCTAATGCTGCCAGTTGGGGTGTTGAAGTTTGGCACTATTATTGCATGGATGTCTAAATCACTTTGTAGGTCTAGAAGTCTTGTTTAATGAATCTGAATGCTCCAATGTTTAGTTCATATATATTTGGAATAGTTACATCTTCCTGTTGAATTCCTGTAATACCTTTGTCATTTTTTACTGTTCTTGGTTTAAAGTCTGTTTTATCTGATATAAGAATAGTGACTCCTGCCTTTTTTGTTTTCTCTTTGCATAATAGATCATTCTACAACCCTTTACTTTGAGCCTATGGGTGTTGTTACATGTAAGATGGTCTCTTGAAGACAGCAGATAGATGGGTCTTGTTTTTTTCTCCAACTTGCCACTCTGTACCTCTTAAGTGGAGCATTTAGGTTAATATCGATACATGGGGTTTTGATCCTATTGGGAAGTTGCTAGCTGGTTGCTTTGTAGTTTTGGTTGTGTAGATGCTTTATAGGGTCTGTGGGCTATGTACTTAAGTGTGATTTTGTAGTAGAAGGTATTGTTCTTTCAGTTCCATGTTTAGAGCTGGTTTAGTGGTAACAAATTCCCTTAGTACTTCCTTGTCTGGAAAAGGTTTTATTTCTCCTTCACTTACGGAGCTTAGTTTGGTGGGATATGACATTCTAGGTTGGAATTTCCTTTTTTAAAGAATGCTGAAAATTGGACCTCAATCTCTTCTGGCTTGTAAGATTTCTGCTTTTAGCCTGATGGAGTTCCCTTTGTAAGTGATCTGACCCTTTTCTCTACCTGTCTTTAAGTTTTTTTTTTTTCTTTAGTGTTGATTTTGAACATTCTGGTGACTATATGCCTTAGTGATGTTTGTTTTGTATAGTATCCTGCAGGAGTTCTCTGGATTTCTTGTATCTGGAATTCTACCTCTCCCACTAGATTAGAGAAATTTTCTTGAATTATTCCCTCAAATATGTTTTCCACACTGTTTACTTTTTCTCTTTCATAGGTTTGGTTTTTTTATAGGATTCCACATTTCTCCAAGACTTTATTTTTTAAGATTCTTTTTTCTTTATGCCTGCCTGGGTTTACTATGAAGACCCATTTTCAAGCTCTGAAATTCTTTCTTCTACTTGGCTCAGTCTATTGATAAGGCTTTTCATTGTATTGTGAAATTCCTTAAGTCAGTTTTTCAATTCCAGAAACTCTGATTGATTTCTTTTAAAGATGTTTATTACTTCCTTTATTTTCTGGATTGCTTTAGGCTTTGTGTTTATTTTGAACCCTATCTTGGAACTTTTTGAGATTCCTTGCAACTTATGCTTTGAATTCTTTATCTGTCATTTATGAGTTTCTCTTTTGGTTGGGGACTGTAGCTGGAGAGCTAGAGTCATCTTTTGGTTGTGTCACGACATTCATCTTTTTCATGGTGCCAGAAGTATCTTTAATGCAGGATCTTTCACAAATATAACTGAATTTTAACATTGAACAAAACATCACATTAAAGATTTAACTAGGAAATTTTAAGCATCATCCAGCAGGTAAAGGAGGTATTTTGAGAGGACACTAGATCTTGGAAGTGTTTCAGAATTATAACATATATGAGACCAAAAAGAGCTTAGGTAAGGAGAAGATAAAAAACCCATAGTTAAAATGAGTTACTTAGATCTTCTAGGTATTTTTTTCTATTAATTTTGTCCCCATTAACATGGAAAGTGGGAAGTTGGTGGTGAAATATCAAGTATTAAATTACAGAGATTTCAGAGGTCATTTAGATGACCTCTGTTGATGCTTCCTTGTTATGTGATAAAAGTACATTAATCTATCAGCATGTTTTTCACTCTGACCAAACTACTACTACCTTGATGGTGCCTTATATGTGTTTCCATGAATGATATTCTCACATGAACCAAGAGAATAAAAGTGTATGGAAAGACACTGAGTTTCATCATCCAATCCATTTTGTTTCTCCTTTGCTGGTAGGTAGGCTTTTTAAAAATTTATTTATTCCAAACAGTTCTCCACCCAAATAATAACTCTACTTTCGGTATGCAAATATACAGTAATAAGGCTTTAAAATTATTTCAGCTTGTCAGGAATATTAAATGCAAAGGAGCAAATTGCAACATACCAGATAATATACAGAAGACATTTTCTCAGGGAAATTATTTTTCAACCACAATTGCTTCTAAAGAGGAGAAATTTAATCCACACATGCTATTGGCTATGTTTTTTTTTTCTTACATGAAATGGGAGGCAAAATTGTGACTACAGAAGGCTGTACTAACTGAATTCCCAAGTTTGTAGATTCAGAAGGGATTCTTACTATTCAGTTATGCCTGGCTGAAGACAGTGCATTTTCTTCTATGATGTATATGTCACTTTTCATTAATTCTGAGAGGCCTGTTCCTTTAGAAACCAGGGTAAACAGAGTAGTGTATTGGATTAGATCTCTACCGTGAATAAATTTATTTTCTAGCAAGTGTAAAAAATGAGCAAGGCCAAAACCCCCCAGAGCAGAAAATGTCACAGTGATTGCTAATACATTACTGCACAGACAAAGGCCTAATAAAACCCCTATTAGGATGTCATACCTGCTTATGACTGAATTCTCCAGAAAGTTTATTTGATATGTCTAAGCCAATTATCACAGTCTTAGTGATAAGAAGCAGCTCGCTGGGCCTGAATTTGTCAGAATAGAATGACTAAATTGTGGGAATTCATGGGCCTCTGCTTTGAATAATTAACTTGGCTCTTTGTAGAACGCATATACTTTGAAAACTAATTTTCTCTTTGCACAAAGCATTTTGCCCTTGTGCTGCCTTTGAAAAGTAAACTGTTTAGCTGTAAGTTTATTCTCTTTTTTATTGTATTGGCTTGAGCTTCCTTCCCTGTCTTTCAACCCCACCCTTCCCCTTGCTCTATGTCTTGGTGGCATCATTCAGACTAGGCTGATGTAGCACTCAAACAGAAATATGATATGCAGTGATGACATTTCCTTTAAATGGAATTTAAGCATTTGCTCTGCAATGATAATATAATGTCTTGTCAATTTTTGGATTTTGTTATGACTAAAACACTCAGTTTATTTTGAAAGAATTTGAAAATTTTTTTTCCCTAGGAGAGAAGCAGATGGATTGGTTGCATAAATAATTTGGTAGATAAAAGCCAGAATTCATCTTAATCTACTTGGAATTACAAAGTTAACAATTTGGACCAGATTGGTAGCCAGTTTGTGCAAACAACCAGGCAAATCAAAGGGTATTTTCTACCCCATAAGTTTCTCTACCTAAGTGGGCCAAAAAGAGACCTTGCTCTAGGATGAGGAGACAAGTGTCTCTCAATCTGTGGGTTGAGATATGCCAATATACGAGTTAGCACATGGAGTGGCCTTGTGTTCCCCTTCTAGCTGCAGGGTAGCTCTCACAGTTAATTTCATCAGCATTGTGTGCTGTTATCATCCCTTCCAGACTTCACTTCCCTGACAAAACTATGCCTTGTCCCGTTGGAGACCTATTAGTCCACTACGGAGAGAAAAGAATTACTGGAAAGCACGGATAGAAACTGGCAGGGAGATGGGTGTTTTGGCTTGTTACATGATCTAGGACTTGACCTTTCTTCTTTCTGCACCTTTGTTAGGAAACTGCAATTAACATCTGGTGGCTACACACGTGGCAAAAGGGTTATGAAAATTAACAAGAATTTAAAATGTATTGGAAGAAACACAGTATAGTGTTAGTTTCCAGTTACATTCATAGATGACTTATTTTTATTCAATAGAAAAGATCTCTTCCAACTCTGATTCTAAGAAACCTGTTTAAGATTACCTGCTTTCTTTATTTTTTTTCTTTTTCTTTTTTTTTTTTTTTTTGAGATGGAGTCTTGCTCTGTTGCCCAGGCTGGAGTACAGTGACACTACCTTGGCTCACTGCAACCTCTGCCTCCCAGGTTCAAGCAATTCTCCTGCCTCAGCCTCCTGAGTAGCTGGGATTACAGGCATGTGCCACTACGCCTGGCTAATTTTTGTATTTTTAGTAGAGACGGGGTTTCACCATGTTGGACCAGGCTGGTCTCGATCACCTGACCTCAGGTGATCTGCCCGCCTTGGCCTCCCAAAGTGCTGGGATTACAGGCGTGAGCCACTGTGCCCGGCCCAAAATTACCTCCTTTCTTTTAGGAAAGGAATGAATTACTCTGCTTCATGTCTTGCACTTTGGCTTATGCAGAGAGCTTCCAATAAAGCCTTATACAAATAATTAAAAGTTGACTTAAAGTAAACTGCAAAATCAGGAGTTCTGTGTATGGTTGCTTTTCTTAAACAGTCATACAAATAATCAATACAACCTATGAAAATGGCTTAGCAGAATGGAGTTTGCAATGAAGTGAATCACTGAGGTCTGTGGAGATGGATTCTCAACACTCACATTTACCTAAATGGAATACAAGTGTATGTGGGAAAGAAGACATGTCCCACCAACATTCCTTCCCTGCTCTTCTAGGTCTATTTCAAAATGTCCTATCCAAACTTCAAAAGCTTACTGTGGAAATAACTTTCACTCCCGTTTTCTTCCCTCTGTGTACATTCTTTACCGTTACCTATGGATGATTAAATATCTACCATAGGAAAAAATGCAAAGGGCAAAGTTCCCTGGATTCTTAACCACTGGTAATTGTACCGACTCGTATGATCCTCTAGGGTGATTCTCAGAGAGTAAAAATAAAGGCAAACGCTTGAGAATAAAATTATTCCTTCTCATTTAAAAATATGCTTTTGGGAGGAGGTTGGTGATGATCATAAAAAGCAAATAAATGATGATAAGATGTCACAACTCCAAAAATGATTAAGAATCACTGCTGCAAGAACTTACATTCTAAAGAAAGCATCCCACATCTGTACAAGTGTCTCTTATACATATGCTAATCAGCTCCACTGATAATTTTAGCTTTCGGTTTGTTTTCTTCCTGTCATTATTTTATGTTCTTATTTGCTAGACTTCATATGCACATCCGGGGGGAACACAATTGCTTATCATTCAAGTTTGGGGAGTATGGTGGGAATATGTAATAGTCCTTTACACTGGATATTTTCCTTCACAAGGCAGAATTTGGTGAGCTCTTTTGAATAATGAAAAGGGTTTTGGGTGAACGGAAGAAATCAGAGAGTAAGTACAGTGTGGATTTATGTCTCCAGTCATATTAAAATATTTAAATATTTCTGGTCATAATGACCTACTGATTCCCTCATCTGTTCTCTAAATGGATAGTATTAAAATGAAATACTTGAAGTGTGGCATTGCAGCAGATTCATGAACCATTTATTCTTGCTATCTTTTTACACCTGAAGATAAACACCCCTCTTCAACTACAGCCTGTAACAAGGCTTCTTAGGCCATGTGTGAAGCATCTCTCAGAGGCAGATAAAGACTGCACTGAAGATGGAGACACCTCAACAAAATCATTTTGAGAATATAACCCTCTGAATGGTTTTCAGGCACACGAATCCAATGCAGAGTCCTGCCCTTTGTGCAGCACAGCCTGAGCAGTGCTTCTGTCAGAGAGCTCTTCTGCCTAGGCCTTTCTTCCCCAGGAAAGCCAAGCCCATCCTCCTGGGTTTTGCGACCTTTGCTTTATTGCCTCCCTTAGGCTCTCAGCATTATATTTAATTCATCTTTCTGATTTGATCTCTCCATCTTTCTCAGTTCTTTCCATCTTTCTGAATTGCTTCCTACTTACTTCATGATTTTATACCCTCCTCCAGCTTCCAACCCCTGCTCTCCTCCTACCCCTCATTTCATGGTTATTACTCCCATTGGCAGAAACTAGCTGAAAGCCAGAGGGCAAGGGTGCCTACCGATGTGGTCCATTTGGGTTAGTCTCCTAGGTAACTGAGCAGGCTGGAAAAGGGTGGATGGTGAACCTGGAGAAGTAAGCAGAAGACACCTATCATATTGGGTAGAATACCTGGCACACAGAAACTATTATTTTTTGGACTCTTTGCCTACTCTTGCTTTCATGTGCAGAATTTTAAGCACTTTTTTCTATTTTTTTAGGTAATGTTTCTCAAAAGACCAGAGTGCTCTGAGTATGTAATAAATGTTGATTATTATCTTAAGATATTCAAGTATCTAGGCCTTGACTCTACTCTAAAAATGCAAGTTTTATGCTTTCTCATCTATACTCAGTGACTTCTCTTCTTGAGGGTCAGTGTTACAGCATCCTTCTAAAGTAGCTGTCTCAGTGAAAAATCACTTTAGGGAAGGTTGCTGTTGCTTTATAAGACCCTCCTAGGGTTTGGGAAAGCGGAATTTGCTTGGAGGAAGACAGCATTCTCAGTGATCCTGAGAGAGAAGGGTTATGGCTTCTGTGATGTGTACCTCTCCTGCCTGAGAAATGCTGACTGGAATTCTTTTGATTCTTTTAGTTTCAAGACTTTTCTAATATATGTTTAGGTAAATAAGCTTGGCATAGTTGACTCTCGACTTCCATAAAAGTCCAACATTATCTTTTAGTATTTAATTTAATTTTTAAAACTGTCTTTATGCACATTAGTTTGATTAAATTTTGATCTGAATTTATGAAAGTATCATTGAGTCAGAATTTTCCACGTAGTGGTTTGTGTAATCGGGTCCACTAAATATGTTTTTTTTTGTTTTGTTTTCTGCAAGTCAAGTAATAAGACAATTGAAAAATGGAAAAAGGCTGATGGCACTGCATCTTAAACTAACCAAATCTCATTTCAACTGCTTGGTTTGTCAAGAGTTGTGGGTGCTTGGGCTGACTGTGAGTTCCTGGTTTTTAGAGACAATTTGTCTAAGGATTTTTTTTTAATTTTGTTTATACTTGACACATAATAATTGTAAAGCTTTTGGGGTACAGTGTGAACTTCCAATATATGTATGCATTGTATAATGATCAACTCAGGGTAATCAGCATGCCCATCACTTCAAACTTTTATCTTCCCTCTTTGGTGATAACTTTTATGATCTTCTTTTCTTGTAGTCTTGAAATATACAATTATTGTTCTTAGCTATCCTTACCCCACTTATTATATCTTATTTCTTTCTACTTTGGAGATAATCATTTGTGAAGTCATAACCAGGCCCTGTATTTTGAAGAAAATTTATATACATTGGTTAGATATTGCTTTATAAAAGGAACAATTGCTTTCTATGGCAATCCCAAAATTGTTAGAATGGAACACTGTTATAATACAAGGATTGGTAAATTGGTTTGGTATTTATGATACATGTTAACCACACTACATATTACACATATTCTATTTTGGAAGATATAATTTTGGTTCAGGATCTAGCTGACTACCTGTTATAATAAATAACATTGTGTTGGACTGTTTTAAGCTGGCAAAACTGAACATTGAGCTTGTGATAGGTAGGGATATTTTAAGTGGCATCGTGGGAAAATTCTTCACACTCTTTAGCAGAACAGATAGGGCTTCAATGGCCTGAGGAGACTACCGAGCATTATGTTATGGATTTGGCTAATTCCTAGAAAGCTCTGAGCCAAAGGCTCTACCTTTCATATAGAAACTTATAGCATGAGCTTTGGGCATTCATCATATTCACAGATTCATCTTGTTTTCCTTTTGGCTCAGTTTCCACATTTGTTTATTAAACTGTAAATTAAGAGATTTTTTGAATGGTGGGTCTTGACTAACAGTGTGATCCTGCAAAGCTTCTGGGTTCCACTTTACATCAGACCTCAGAAAATCATACTTAGAGTCTAATGCTTCATGGTACAGACAAATGATATAGCATCCGGAAAGAGCTGGTAACTTCACAGTGTGGATCTTGCGCTCTATTTAAATTAAATCCAAATCTTCTGTACTTACGAAAAATGAAGGTTTCTTCCCCTTTGGAATAAAATCCAGTCTTAGCTACTCTCTTCTTGGGATCTTAGGAAACATGGCAAATTCTCAGCTCATTTGTTTCTTAAAGTGTTTTGGAGTGTGTGTTTAAGAAAATATGATAGTCATTATGTATTAAAAATTGAATGGCAAAGGATTTTAAAAATATTTATCTTTAGAGATATGTATTTGTCCATGTATCATCAATCCTTAATATTGAATATTATCTGCTTTCTGACAATTAGATGATAGCTATAGTGATCTGTATGAAGTCAAGTTTACAATTTAAAGGCAGACTAAAGGTCAAATAAATGGAGAGAAGAATATAATGAACTAATAAAGGGTTGTTTAGGTACAGTTAATTTCGATTCAGTGTAAATCAAATGAATGATGCCAGGGGAGTTCTTAAAGAAAATCACAAAATGAAACAAGAAAAAAAACTTCATTATCTTGAGGGAAGATGATTCAAACAAGTGAGAGTGGAAAGTATTCAAATCTAGAAGGCCATTCTCAGCTGCAGTGGTGAAGCTAAATCACCACCTCTCTTATTTTTTAATAATCTCTCCAGTATCCAGAAGCTTTTGTAAAGCCAGAATGCTGTTTGTTTATTTAAAGAAGCTCATTATGTAAGGATTCCACACATATCCCTTAGCAAATCCCAGACAATCTTGCTTAGAGTCTTACAGAATTTATTTTCCTCTTTAAATCTGCAAACAGACCTAGTATCAAGTTTCATTTTTCCTTTTTCTTTGGCATTTATTGTCAGTTCAGATTATCATACTGCACGCACTACTCCAGTCGATCTAAGCATGGGATTTCAAATCAAGTAGCATTGCTGAGATATCCTGCCAGCATTTAGGAGGGTCTGGTTGTCACTTTTGCTTGTGCCCTGTGGTTCACATGTCTGTCTGACATGAGTGAGGTGGGTTGACCTCTTTCTGCTCTTCCGATAGAGGAAGTGGAAATGACCAGAAATCTCCAAGTGTTCAGTGGTCAGTTCTGACCCATGAAGGTGAAGGATAACCAGGATGGCCAATGTTTCTTTGGGTTATGACCTATAGTCACATTACCTTGTAAGTCCTGATAAAAGCAGGTGCTCGGCAAATCTCAGTTGTATATATAAACAAATGGTGCTGAAGCCTCCTCAAAGTGTGACTAATTCTTTACAGTCTTTATTAATGTTATAATTTGATATCTATTTGTGTAATTATTTGATTGATGTGTCTAATTCTCAACCTTGGCTGTTCTTTGGAGTCATTTGGGGACCTTTGAAAAATATTTTGAGTCTCATACCTGGAGATTTTAATTTAATTGGTCTGGAGGTGGATGTGCACTGGAAGCAGTCAAAGCTCTTTGGGGGATTCCAATATGCAACCAATGTTAAGAACTGCTGCTATAGAATATACACACCATTAAGTGGTGGACCATACGTATCTTCTGCTCATCATTATATTCCAGCACCTAATTTAGTGCCTGGCACCTAGTAGGTGGTTAATAAGTGATTGTTAAATGAATTAACAGAAGTTTAAAAGCATGGCTTCTTCTAACTCTTAAAAGTACAGCACAATAAAAAGGGATTAAAGAAATTAGATCTTTTGAAGATGGCTCTTGGGTCTTACCTGTGATCAAGCTCAGATGGCCATAGCATGGCCTCAAAGGACCCTGCCTTTGAAACATCTAACAATCGTGTCAGGGGACACAGGCCTCCCTGTCTCCTGGAGTTTTAGAGGCTGCTGCTCACACTGGCCTGGTTTAAGATGGATAGTCTGATGGTTGAGCACATAAATCTCTTGGAAAAAGCATTTTTGAAACCCCAAAGCTCTTTTTTAAAACTCCTAATCAGAAGGAAAAATTTAAAGCTGGGAGATTTTGTATGAAAAGCTGCTTGACTGTTAATTAGGTGAGCATGAGGGGAAAAAATAAGAAAAAGTAGTATCCTCAGTAAATGAGGAGAAAAACACTTACACAGTAGTAGATCAGCAGGTAATTGAAAGATGTGAAAAAATGAGCAGGGGAAAATTCAGCACTAGAGTTGTGTGATTTACCAAGAAACACATATTTTTTTTTAAACGAATAAGGTGAGGTTTAATTTTTTTAATATCATTTGGAAATGTTTGAATTTAGGTGAAATATAGTGCATCTGGAGAGACACAGCTTAAGTGGCGAGATTCTGAGATGCAATGTGGTTTCTCATCCCCCTTCAGTTTCCTGTTTTGCTGGGTGATCTTGGAGTTCTTTCCTTCCCCTTGACAGTTCCTGGCTGCTTGCCATCATCTGGAAAAGTGAAGTCCACACCTTGCCCCAGCCTTGTAGCTGTCTCTGGTGAAGAGAGGGCAACAGTGTAGAAAGCTGTGGGACAGAAGACCGCTGCCAGGGGTTACCTGCCACATGCTGTGAAAAGAATTTCAACACTAAACAATGCCTATGCCTCTATAGCACGTGAAATAGAGATTGTCACTCAAAGAGGCTCTCTCTCAGCCAGCTCTCTCACTTTCTTCATCCTCCTCAGAGATGTAGGAGGAAGATATAACCAGGCAGTGTTTCCGCAGTGTTTGATCATGGAATAGCCTCATAAATGAAGTGAAAGCCCCTTTGGAGTCATCTCATCCAGTCACCCATAGGCCAGGCAGCATTGAAACTGTCTATAGGATACAAAATTGTGTATCTTTTAAAATATTTCCATGGAGAGAGGCTTCATTCCTTTTTGGTTACTTTGACGATCAATAATTTCTTTTTAAGTTTATGACAGTCTGGTTGTGTGATGTAGTTGCTTGAAACTCTTCAGTGGTTCCCTTTCATCTATGGTTAAAGTCCCCAAATGTTAGCAGATATTGAACATTTTTAACAACCATCATGCCATCAAAATAGACACTGTTATAGAATTGGAGAGGAGACTGGAGGCTGCAGTTCTAGGCATTACGCTTGAGTCGGTGGATTATGAGGAAGTCTGAAAGTCCCACTGGAGGGAAAGTGTCTGGAGAGGAGGATGGAAACAAAAGGCCCCATTCTAATTGACGTGGAAGTATTTTGATTTTGTAACAAAATATCGTAACTGCCTGGATATAAGCCTAGCTTATTGGTGTAGGTAAAAACATCTCCATTATCTAGCTCCAGCCTATGACTCTGGCTTATCTCCTGCTTTTCTTCTCTTATACTCCAATTTCCAGCTTTGTTGAACTCACTGCAAGTTCCTGAATGTGCTAGACAGTTTCCCATCTTCCTACCTTTCACATATTATTCCCTCTGCTTGGAATACTCTTTCCCTGCTTGAATTTCTGAAAAACCTGCTACTCTTCTTTCAAGATGTGATCATCTCCCCGCATCTCCTCCACTGCCGTAGGGTTTACCACTTCCTTCATTGTATCCTTCTGCTCTTCATATATGCCTGAATTATAGTAACTATCATGCTGCAATGTTGTTTATCTTCATGTCTAGCTCTTCGCTAGACTGTGAAGTTCTTTCAGGATATAAATTAGAAGTGTTTTCCACATTTGTGTCCCCAAGCACATAGGTCCTTGATAACTGTTCATCCAAACAGCCAATGAATACATTATTTTGTGTAAATGGAGAACAAATGGTCATTATTCTCTTGCAGGCATATTTTATACAGTTGAGATCTTTTCATCTCAGTATTATCTCATGTGGGTTAAACAACATTAAAGATTTTAATCTTTCTCCAAAGGACTTTTTGTCCTCTTTCTAGTCAACTTTGCTGTGACTTTTTGGCCTTTATCTATTTTCTCTCCATTATTAAAAAGTGTAATGGCCAGTACTGGACACAGAACACATTTAAGGTGTAAGCTGATGAATAGACACTGGAAGGCTTATTTTAGAGTCCTTGCAAGTCACACTCCTCCCAGGGCATTTCACAATGATTTTCCTTTTATTCCTGATGACTGTACTTCATTGCTGACTCACATTCCATTCATCTGCTCTGACCCCTGCTAGGATTATTGTGACTTGGTTCTTGGTTGTCTCTTCCTATCTCTATTTATCCATGTCTGGTTTTGTCCCCAGATACCCCAGCTTGATCTGTCCTTATTTTTTTCTGCTCTTGGAGGGGGTGTATCCTGGTTGTCAAGCCTGCTT
Source organism: Gorilla gorilla gorilla (assembly GCF_029281585.2). NCBI lineage: Eukaryota > Metazoa > Chordata > Mammalia > Primates > Hominidae > Gorilla > Gorilla gorilla. The sequence goes on from NC_073237.2 coordinate 37,742,194, forward strand.
TTGGCTTTTATTCTTGTCTGTCAGAGTTTCTGCAATCGTGTCTCTTTTTGTCACAGCTTTGGATTTGAGGAGCTTATTCTTGATAGAAATAGCCTGTTTGTTGGCTGGCTTGATTCGAATAGGAGCTGTCACTGTGGCAATCCTTAAGGAATTGAGTGGAATATTAGTTCCAGCAGGAGATGCACATAGTTGTGTCTACAGAGTGTGGTAAAGCCAGTGAGAAGTTGCCTTCTTTCCATTTTTATCGGTAATACAATTGGGTAAAAAATAAGTCATGGTAGCCAGGGTGTGGGTGGCAGAGGTAGGTGAGCACAGGGGTAGGCACCTTGCCACTTAAGCCACGTGCCTGGGTTTGAACTAGCTCTTCTGCTTCTTAGCTGTGTGATCTTGTGCTAGTCATTTAACTTTTCTGAGCCCAAACTTCCATCTGTTTATAAGAATAGTACCTCATGGGGATTTTGTACAAATCAATTGTGTTAAGACTCATAAAGCACTTGGCACTATTTCTAGTGGGTAGCAAATGCTCAATAAAAGTTAACTGTTATCACTTAACCCTTTAAAAAGATGAATTTACTCTTGATCTTCCAATAAGAATCTTTGTCAGAATGTGGTTTCACTTCTTTCCTCATCCCTCACTCTAACTTCACTTAATGATCTTAAGAGAGTTAGTCTGCATCTTTTAAATGAAGGTGGCAATGGCCTAGATCAGTTGCTTTCCAAATGACGTGCCCTAGTAGACACTCACGGATTCCCCAAAGGCTCTTGCAGAAGGGATGGGCAGTGAGGGATGTGCAGAAGTGGGACAGATGAGCACAGCTGCAGCTCTCCCTTTCCCTTCACAGTGAGCAAGATTGCATTAATCTGTTTTTCACATTGGACTTTCACCTGAGTGTTTGCCTAAAGAAAGAGTTCTCAAAGCTAAAGGAAGTTAGATCATTCTTTTCCAGCTTGAAAATCAGTGATTTTGAATGTAGAACATGATGATAATTCGATTTCTACCATTATTTTGTGAATGGTGAATGAACAATTTGGGAGAATTGCATTACAAATTTCCTCATCCAATGATGTAATAATCAAATAAAATGGATTCTGATCCTCTTTAGCCAGCTTCCCTCTGTTGTTCTTAGTCTGCTTTGAGAGGACTGTCAAATTGAATTTGCTGTCCTCTGTGTTTGCCAAAGTTTATTATTTCAATTTACAGCAGCAGAGATGTTATAACCTGGTCTTTTCTGTGGTTTGTTGTGTTAGCTCTGATATTGTGCCAATCTGCACAAGAGAGTAATTATGGAATGATGGGCCTTCCTTTCTTTCAAAAAAGCAATGGTTAGGTCTTCTGATGCCTAGAGGGGTTGTATATTGGGAGCCTTGAGGCAGAATTGGGACCAGGGGATTTAATCTACTTTTGTTCATAACTACCTTTAAAAACATCCAACAAAACATTATTTAAATATTTTCACAAAGCCACAAGTAGGCTAACGCCTAGTAAAGCATAGGCTATATTTGAGAAAAGGTGCTTTGAGAAGAGAGGGATAAGATCCGGCTCTGGAAGCATTTCATTCATTAGCCATAAAGCATGCAGAGTTGGGTTTGTGATGATATCAGAACACCCAGGGAAGGATTCAGAATGACACGTCAAAAACCCTCGTGGAAGCTCCTGTTAATGTCCACATATGCTCTGTAGCCACTTCGGTCAAATTATCTGCTGCTGTTAAGCAGGGACGGAGATTAGGCTCTGCTTTTCCATCTGCAGGCCAACATTGAGCCTCAATGCCTAAGTTTACCAGTGTAATAAAAAATTAAGCAAATGGGGGAAATTACTTCTTTATTAACACTTAAAAAATGATAGTGGCAATATACGCTTGTTGTAAAAATTCTAACTATGCAAAAATTCGTAGTAAAATTCCTGGTTTCTGATTTCTCATTCTCTCTGAATCTCAAAGAAACTTCTGGTAGTATTTGAAAGTGGATCCATCCAGACCTTTTCTTTGTGTAGACAAATATATACATGTATATATATATACACATACATATCAATACATAAAATAGATGTACATGTATACACATATAGTGTAAAGTGTAAATGGGATTTTAAAAATTTAATTTCATGCTTTTGATATTTTCATGTCAGCATGTTTAGATTTACTTCAGTTTTAAAAAATAAGAATCACATTTTGAATGGACTTTAAAATGATTTCCAACTTTCAATAAAAACATGGACAACTAGCAGAGGGAGGAAGGTTTCTGCCTCCACCTGCAGTCAGTGCCTTTTGCCTCCTACTCACTTGACATTGAAAATGGTTCTGTTTTTAAAGGAAGCCTCAGGCATGGTTAGGGAGCAATGCCTCCTTTTCACTCTGGCTCACGCTCCTGCTGTGGAAGAAAATGACACACTAATCAAGTAGGTTTTCTGTCCAGCAAGTTACACCAACTTCACTTTGTGAAATAAGGAAACCCTTGTGTGACTGGGGTCCGCATCCATCAGGTCAGGTGGGGCACAGGGGACCGTCCTTCCACAGGACATTTTTCCCATGAACGAACAGGGCTGGGTTAAGTGAGCCATCAATGCAGCAGGCCTGGCTGATTTGTTGATTCACTGGGCTAGTAGGGAGAGGTCTTAAACTAATTCACTTAAGATAAGGGAATGGCTTCTCCTCAAAGGCAAAGCAAGGAAAGATCCTCACTTCTCAGTAAGCCTATCCAAACTGTCTGCCAGCCACTCAGGGGCGAAATTGAGTCTAACACTACAGCATGTATTACTGTGAGTAGACTAGCCAGTAAATATTTAAAGGATATAAGCTGAGCTTCTCCATCATTTACCTGCATTTTGTTTGGGTGACAAAAAGTGGCAGAGTGCCCTGCAAGGTGAGATTAGGTGCTTGAAATGCGGCTGCAGAGATTAAATGGGCATTTCCTGAGGTGCCCTTCAGTGTGGTGAAATGGTAGAAGCCAGGCTTCCTGAAGGGTTTTCCACTTGGCTCCAGGATTAAGTGTTCAGGGAACTATATAATTGGCAATATACTTTTTTATATTCCTGTGTAAATAATTTTTTTTATTTAAACTTCACAATGTATAATATTTAAACACTTGTCAAGCAATAACTCACTGGTGGCAGAAAATTATAAAAGTCTAACAGCAGGATTAAGGTTGTTATGGCTGGGGCTGATTGATCTCTATAGTCTTCTTGAAGAGGAATCTTACCACAGAGGTATAATTTGTGAAATAGGACCACACAGTCTCAGTAATTTGAACAGTTATGTGAGAAATACTGAATCTCCCTCAATTTCGTCTATTTTTATTTTTTTAACCAGAATGTAAAGTATGTTTTTAATTTTCTGCACATGCATTTACATATGTATTATAGTCAGCTTTTTTTTTTTTTTTAAGTATAAGCCAAATGAGGAATATATATGGCTCTACCCTAATCTGTGATATCTGTCATGGGTTTAAGTATATTGCTCACGTATCAAGACAATGCCAAAGTCATTTGTGTAAATAATAACAAAAGGAATACTACCAATTCATCATGTATGGGGATATAGAGTGTTGAAGGAATTTACTAGGAAATCAGTATTTGTCATCACGTTTGTCATGGTTTATAAATCCCAGCCTAATTTACAAGGGTTTAAGGCCTTTCACCCACATATAAAAAGGGACCCATTAAAGTTAACGAGCCTTCTGTATCTGGACTCATCTTTTGAATTTACCATGTGATTAAATATAATGAAAGGGGGGGCCATTTAAAATGCAGCTGAGAGTGCTGTGGTAGGAGATGAGGGCTCCAGGGTATGCAAAGAATTCTGAGACCGGGAGCAACTGGATTTGCAAGCGACAGAAATAAAAACACTGGAGGAAGCTGACACAAAACAGTATGTTACTCATAAGTTTGATGGAATATTGGTAGACAAACACTTAAGATCAGTAATAGATGCAGAGGGATTTGAGTAGAATGGAAAAGACCCTGAAGTTAGGATCTATCACTGCAAAACAGATACATGGTTTATAAGCACGTTTGAGGATAAGAGGAAATGTTATTACTGATGAAAAATTTGGTTAAACCCAAGCCTGAGATTGTTCCCAGCCTTACCATCAAACTGTTGGTTTGAGACAATTACTAAAAAGACACCTGGCCAGAGAGATAAATGACAGAGATGTAGACCACTGGCCAATTGAACAGAAAGACATTTGGCTAGACACTGTTGGAATTGGGCCATATAGATGAGTGATCATATAGTTTAGTTATCTGTATAGAACAGGTACCCAAATATCTACAATGAATAGTTCAAATGTGAACTATAAGGAAAACCAAAAAAAAGAGACTGTAAGCTTCATGAAGGCAGAGGACAAAGTGCCTCCAGTACCTAGCCCAGCCCTGTGAACACCTACCAAGATTGCCTTAACACTGCCCTCAGCTTGGCTAAACTTTAGATGAACTTCTTTCTAACTATAAGCCCCTGACCTCTCTTTTTAAATAGCATTTACCTTAGAAAACTTGCAACTGTAAATTTTTTCTCTGCCCTTTTGAGATGTAAATCTACAATCCAGGAATATCTCAAGGTCCTGGGAGCCATCCCTTTGAAAAGCAATAATCCAAAGTGATAGGGTTTCTATTTTCCCATTCTGTGAGAGTGTAGAATCTTAACTTCCGTAAGTGACAGTTATCAAACACAGATGGCCTAATTACATTAATCACTCCTCCTTTAACTCACCCCAGTGGTTAAAAATCTCCCCCTTCTTCACTTTTTGTTTCATCAGAGTTGAGTTCAGTCTCTCTCTTTTATTGCAATACTCATGAATAAAGTGTTTCTTACCTGTTTAACTGGATCTGGTGCAATTTTTCTTTTACAGCACCCAGTCAACATTTGTTGAATTGAATTTGAAGAACTTCAGACTTCAACTTTTTATTCTCATGTATAGCATCAGTTTAGAAAAAAAATAAGTCTTCATGAAGAGTACCAGTGCTGGAGAAGACATTACAAAACAAAGCAAAGTAGCTGGGGGTGGTGGCACATGCCTTTAGTCCTAGCTACTTGGGAGGCTGAGGCAGGGGGATTGCTTGAGCCCAGGAGTTTGAGGCTGCAGTGAGTGATGATGGCACCACTGTACTCCTGCCTGGGTGACAGAGCAATACCCTGTCTCTAAAACAACAACAACAAAAAGCGAAGCAAAGCAAAGTGATCTAATAGATGGCTCAATGTGTCCACACCAGGAAGACAATCAAATATAGTTTGAAACATTGGATAATATTTTAAATAAAAATTTAAATAGCTCAATTATCTTATTTAGAATAACTTAATTAAACTATGTACAAATGCCTAGCAAATCACAAGTGCTCAGGAATGATTATTAAATAGCAAAGAGTAAAATCTTTCCTGAGTGGTGCTTATTTCTCATATTATCTTGATGAAACAATTCCCATGGACTAGGATTTTGGGGCTGGTTTTTATCCTGCAATGTATTGATCAAGAAACAGAGAACCAAAGTGAGGGCTGTGACTGTTTGGTAGAAGGGTGGTATCTAGAAACCAGATTGCTTATGTCTAGTCTTGTGTTCTTTTTACCCTCTTCTAGAAATTTAAGGTTAACTTTGGTGTCGTATTTTAACTGGAAGGAGAAATAGAGCTGGCAAACCTGACACAAAAGGCAATTAACAGAATTGTGTAGGTAGAGAAATACAACTTGAAGAAAGAAAAGCTTCTTGGCTTATCCATTGTTCTTTTTGGTAAATTGCAGCTACATAGAATTTTACAGTTGACATAGCTCTTTCACTTGCATCATTTGATCTGATCCCCCAAACAAGCTCGATGAGGCAAGAAACAGCTTGATTAAATAATTTTCCAAAGGTCACCTGGCTAGTAAGTGGCAGATTGAAAACTAGAATAATATTTTTAGTTCATCCAGTTAAAAAAAATCTGTGTGCTTATTATGGGTAGATGTTATGTTAGATCTTGGAGACAGTGTGTGGACAAAAACAGGGAACAGACAGCAAACAAATTATGTTTACATACAAGAAAAGTATAGATTGCAATGAGAATTTATAAGGGGGTCATAAACTTGCCTGGGAGTGGAGTTAGGATAAGGAAAGTCTGGTCCAAAGATGTGACATTTGTGCACTCAGACCATGTTCCTAGTTTAAGAGTTTAACATAATTGGGCTCTATACTCTGGTTAAAAAACCTTGTTTTGTCTGGGTGCTGTGGCTCACGCCTGTAGTCCTAGCACTTTGGGAGGCCGAGGCGGGTGGATCACCTGAGGTCAGGAGTTCGAGACCAGCCTGACCAACATGGCAAAACCCCATCTCTACTAAAAATACAAAAATTAGCCGGGTGTGGTGGCAAGCGCCTGTAGTCCCAGCTACTGGGGAGGCCGAGGCAGGAGAATTGCTTGAACCCAGTAGGTGGAGGTTGCAGTGAGCCGAGATTGCACCACTGCACTCCAGCCTGGAGACAGCAAGACTCTGTCTCAAAACAAACAAAACAAAACAAAACCTTGTCCTAGCAATATATGGAGAAATAAGAAATAAAATGAGAGGGTGGGGTGTTTTTCATCAAGGTCTATGTTACTTTCTGGGATTGTCTTTCCTTTTTCATGGTTTCAAAACACACTTTCTTTTACACAATGATTATTATGGTAAATAAAAATGTTCTCTTAAAAAAATCAGTGAATTACTTAGGGCTGTAATAGAATTTAAATCTTACATCAATCTCCCCAGTTTCCTTTAAGATATTTTTAATCAGTGAAATCCTGAAGTCTGGGAACCAGTGATCTCTATCCTGGTGTAACCCCCATTCTAAATCTTTCATTTTATTTTATGAATGGAGGAAAGACCTTTTTACTAGCCCAATAAGTCAAAGAAAGGAGATAATACCTTTGCACTTACATGGGAGAGAGAGAGAGGATTAAAAATAATAATGAGACAAACTCAGATGCATAATGTCATTTCAGAAAATGAGAATAAACAGAGAACTTAAACATGTTATTTTGTATACTGGCTAGGAAGTTTCCTAGCAAACCATCAAGTCAACCTTTATAGATGAGGGTGAGAGACAGGGCAGGAGAGCCGAGGTGAAATTGAAGGCTGCTCTGACAAAGAGAAGGCAAAGGCTGGCTGGGGTGAGAAGAGAGAGAGGTTTGTTGATCCCTGTTGCTCTTTCTGTAGAGAATTTCTTTCTCTGCCTCTCCTCCTGGCCTTGCTTGCATCTATCAACAGATTCTGTTTATGCCTTAACTTTGTTGAAGGCAGCCAGGCTGGCAGAATGCCTTCCCTCATTGGAATGTGTCACCATGCAGAGGATAAAAGCAATCGATGGCCCTTCCTGGCCCCCACGCCTCCTCCTGCCCTTATAAATACCATTATTTGCATTCTGTCACTGTGGTTGTGGCTTATCCCTTTGCATTCACCCTTTCTAGTTGAAAGTCATTAATCTGCAAATGCAACTAATTAGCCCTTCACTGTTAGAGGAGCAGAAAACCTTGCTTGCTCATCGTCCTAGTTTATTGGATGGCAGAAAATGTACACTTAAGGATCAATGGATCTTGCCAATAGAAAGAGTGCACTGTATAATTACACAATTGTCCCTGGTGAGTTATAAAATGAGAATTACACAGAGGGCCTAAAACCTGCCTCAGAATAGTGCAGTTACTTAAACCACAGGCCTACATTTCTTATTTTCTCAAGTGAGTCATGCCCATTTTGTGAGGTGAGCCATCTTAATCCATCTTCTTGAAGAGTGAAGCACAGAATATTAGGTGAATTTGGTACATTTCAGCCCTGACATTTTTCTTTTTGGAGAAAGGTTGAACTCAGGACCTCAGGGTTGGTGCAAGATTGGAAAGGCCAAATCGCTTTATCTTATTGTTTCAATGGGGACAAAAATCTCTTGATCCCAAATAAAATAAGAACTAAAATGCTTATGCCTTGCTTTTTTTCCTCTCTTTTTTAAAGGAAAAGAAAAAAACAAAACAAAACAAAACACAACTGACTACATGCCTCCAGAGGAAATTCCTGATTCCCTTAAAGGAAAATCATTTTTCTACAGAGGCAAATGTGTTAAAGCAAGTGAGAATCAGGGCACCACTGGGAAGCTGAATTAGCTAAGCAGTTTAACCTAACAACAACATCCTCCCTAGCCACGAACACAGTATCCAGTTGTGCTGTGGGTGTATGTATGTCTTTGTGTGTGACTGCTAGTGTGTACGTGAACGCAGAACGGTCTTTCGCCAAAGGGAAATGGAAAGTTGAAAAGTACCAGCAAGAAAGATGTGGAAAGTATTACATCCACAGGACAGAAAGTCCAGGGCGAGAAAAATATGTCTGGCAATATTTGGAGAAGTGGCCTATTCCTGGTAAGCTTAGGGAAGGGAGCTAGGTAATTTGGGTAATTGAATCCTGCAGAGAAGGAAGTAGGTTTTAAAGAGGATTGTTGCCATCACCAGCAAAAAGTGCCTATGATTTCATGTCATCAGTAGAAACTCTGCACAGGTTTATGTAATGGATCTGCAGCTCTGTCTACCAGCTATTGTAAGCTGGGTACTTTTTGGTCCTGTGCTGAGAGATGGGATTTAAGATGTTGATGCAGCACCAGGAGCTTCCTATCTTTATCTTTGCCTGGTGGTTAAGTACTTCTTTGCATAAATGGGAATAGGCATTGAAATAAACAAGTGGAACTGTTTTTTTCTCTTCCTCAGAATAGTAACTATATTTTAAGAATAGCTAAAAAAGTTGGCTTTCCTTGAATAATATCCCTTTGAATAATTTTTTTTACCATTCTTTTTTTTTTTTGCTCATCCTCACCTCTACTTTAAAATTCAGAGTTATAAAACAATGATAATAGACTTAAATTTATTTAGATCCCACTGACACCTAATTAGTATTATGTAACCTTACTAATTTTCAGAGAGGTATTGTCACAACAGGATGATAAAGAATAAGCCCCCTTTGTTCTTGAATGTATAGTCTAATGCAGTGGCTCTTAACATGTTTTTGGGCCACAAACCCCTTTATGAATTGTTGTCACAATAAACCTTTCTCTCCCCAGAAAATTGTACCTGCCAATGTGCTGATGCATCTTCCTTTGGGTTTTAGGGAATTCATCCTCCATATTAGCAATTGCTTTCTGGAGTCCATGTTTAAAACCTGTGATGAAAGGCAATACCTATGAAACAGTAGAGAAATTAAAGCATATAGTAGAATCTATGAGCACATTTTATTGCAGAATAATAGTAGACTGCTGGTTTATGGTAACGACTAAGATTCAGTCTTTGGAGTTCCACAAACCTGAGTCTACACATGACTCTTCTACTTATTGGGTGTATGAGAAATTAATCTTTTCTAGCCCCAATTTTTCTCTTTGTAATAAAAGGGTAGTAATGTTCACCTGGTTGGGTTGCTGTCACTACGCACAGAGCTTGGGACAGTCAGCCCTAACAGATATTGGTGATTGTAATTGTTATTAATAATGGGGAGGGTATTTTAGAGTTGATTAAGGCAGAACATGCTTTCTTCCTTTGCTTGTCAACCGTCAGTGCCAGCCTCAGGGAAACAGATGGTGTTGGACATTCCTGAATGCTCAGCCCCTTCCTTTAAACATTCTTTTCTAGTTAGTTACCAAGACTCATCTTACTTGAGGAGAAAATTTACTTTTAAACTTTGAAAAGCAAAGAGGTCCATGTTTTTTAACAACAATTCATTTTGTGTTGGTTTGATGTGACTGTGGAACTCAAAGAAGGGAATGCTTTGTTGTGTCGTGGGCATTGTTTATCTAGAACATTCCTCAACAATCGCTTCTTGGCCTTTTGGCTAAGATCAAGTGTGAATATTCCTCAACAATGACCTGATGCTTACCTCTTCCACTGTCTTTTTACACACTTTGGTTTTTCATCATGAGCTCTCTGATTTTTCTTCTCTTGGCCTTTCTCTTTTCTTAACAGTGGCAATTCTCTGTTCGGTTTTAGTCAATTTTGCTCAAAAAACGATAAATGAGATCTGTCTCCCGGTCACTGAGCTGGATACTAGGGACAGGAAAATGAGTAAAATATAGTCCTTACACTTGGAAGTTCTTGAAGACCTCATAGTCTATGAGGTATAGTATCATTGTCATCACAATTGTATTCAGTACTTACTCTGTGTCCAACATTGTACTAACCGTGTTACATACATGATTTCATTTCACTTCACTATATGATACTCTTTCTAGAATTACCCCAACTTTTGCCTCACTTATCCCAATACGGAAAGCATTTATTTGCTTTTTTTAGCCCTATGCAGCAGTTCTCGCTTCTCCCCATGGCGTTTATTCTCAGTATCTGCAAGGTCTTCTCTTGGTCAATCACAGGGTGCTTGTAGCTCTAAGGTCCTCCAAAGCCTGGATATAGCTGTACTTTCTACGCCTTCTAATCTTTGAAACTAAAAAACAATATGGTTGTGCTTCAAGAAATCAATGACTGGCCAGTTTTCAGGCTTGGATGACTCACACTTATTTCAGGTCAGATTAGGAGATGTAAATATGGCCCATACAATTAGGAGCCCCAGAAGTCTTCTGAGTCCACTCGAGAAGTGGGAGAAACCCAAAAGCTGGGATTCCAGCCAGAATGGTAATGAAACCATGTAGTCTGAGTTTACTAAGTTTTAAAAACATAACATTACAATCTAAAGTGGCATTAGAAAGCAATGACTAAATATTTTGCAATGTGAAAAGTACTATTAAAAGGAATCTCACTTTATTACCATGTTTACAATAGGCACGGAATTATGGGTTCTCTCCATACAATGTGAAGAGGTTGGTCATTTGTTGATATGTTAGATCTACATGACCCCCAACATCTTGATGCTTGGAACGACAATCTGTTTGGCATTGAGTATACTGGGGTTCCCAAACTTTCTGTGGGAGGAATTATTTTTTGTTTACTAGAAGACTTACAGATACCAGTTAGATGGAAGCAAGTACCAGGTGCTGGCAATCAGTCATAGACTCCAGTGTGGAGAGAATGAGTGTACTGTAGTAGGATGGAGGGCGGACAGTAGGTGCTGTTAGCTAGAGTTACCCTTGCAGATATGATGAAGCTTCTGCTGCTCTGCTATCCTTGCACACAGTAACTGATGCTGAATCAGAGATCTTATATAAGTATATTAAGAGCATGAGGGATGTCTAAGATAAAAGTTTTTGAAGCAATAATAATTGGAGTTTTGAGTGCCTAATATGGGCATTCAGATTACACATATTACTACAAATTTCTAGGGAATTTGCACACATGGCCAGTACCCCCACTGTCATACTAAAGGGTTGACATGGTTATTCACATTTAACAGAGGGGTAGATTGAAGGCTGAATGTTAAGTGACTTGATCAAGATCATATTGCTCACATGTGGCAGACCTTGGATTTTGTCATGGAACATTTCTATTTTTAGGATTACATTTTTTTGGAAAGGTACATTATTCTCATTGGTTTCTTAACTATTTAAAACAACCTTTTTGTATTCAGGAACAGTTCTACTTTCCTGGTGTTGCTTTCATCCTGCTCAGGGGTGTGGTTGGAAAATGTTTCTAGATGAAAACCATTTCTATTTGCAGAAATGGGCCAGATTAAAAATTCTTGAATGTTGCTGAGTTGCAGCAGACACAATTGAAAAAATGTCATCCCTCTGTCTTGTCTTTAAGTGTAATGATTAATATACCATTGCAGGATGATCTATGTGCCCATAGATTACTGCCTGAATCACCGTGTCTACTTTATGACTTATTGTCTGCCTGAGATAACTGAACATTTTATTTAAAAATAAGTGAGGGATTAAAGCACTTTTCTTTCCTGTTGGTCAATTTTTTTTAAAAGGAGGAAAGAAAACAAAAACTAGGTAGAAAAAGGACTGCACTGAGGCTCAGTTGAAATTAAGCAACTAGAGTCAAATCAATCATTTGTTGGTGAGGTGTGTGAAAAGCTTAACAGATACTTAATGTTAACCAAACCTAAGAAATTGTACTGTAATAGATAGCTGATATTATTGAATATCAATACTTTTCTGAACATCATGAGACCACAAATATGGGGGTGTCTTAGCAACTTGTGTAATTTTATAATATTCTTGAAAAACAACTGGAGAAGAGACAAATAAAATTCAGGTATCCAAATGAGTAGAATTTAAAAGGTACACACGTTACTAATCCAGCTCCATTTTGCAATTTTCTTGGTTCATGTTTTTCTGCAGTTGTTTTTTTCCACTGTGGCAGAAGAAGGGAAAAGCAAGCTGGTCTTTTAAATTTATTGCATTACATTAGTTGCACTATAAGATTCTTTGAAGGTGATTGTCTTGTGGATTCTAGTTCCAGATCAGTGGACATTTGGCTGGAAGGATTTATATTGTGTGCTCAGAGAATTAGGCCTTAAATCAGTGTTACTGTAGGCTGTAGAGGGTTTGGTTTTTACATCTACAATAACTAACTCACTGGGGAAGTATATGTGTGACCCTTTCTTCATATTCCAAGGGAAGTGTGTGTTTGATCATCATTGCTTTAAATTCTAAAAAGCAGTACAACAGAAACATTAGCTTTCCTATGGCCATGAGTTTGTTTCACTTGGTAAAGAGATTCTATATAGAGGGGAAATAGTTGCATTAGTCTGTAATTTGTGAGAGAATTGAACTTTTGATTCCACAGAGAAGAACACTTAGATTGAATTATATGAGGTTTGGAGGACATTTTTTAAGCAGAAGGCTGCCTAAGTCCTTTTTAAGATTTCTGTTTTTCTTTTTCTGAAAAGAGATTTTTCTAAAAGTAATAGTAGAAATATTTTCTAGGAAAGACAGGGGAATACAGATTTATGTCCATCCATTTTTATATTTGTTCTTTTATCCAACTAGTTATTCTTAAAACAATTAAGCACTCATGGAAGCTAGGCTCTACCTTCTAGGGAGCTCCTAATTTGGTGGTAGAAGGCAGATTAAGAATGACTCTTTACCATTCAGTGTGATAAGGGCTGAGAGAAAGAGAGAGAGAGACAAGTACAAGGTGCCCTGGGAACATAGAGGCTGGCATGATGAACCACCCAGAAGAAGAAAGGTACATTCTTAAAATGGGAAGAAAAAATGCTAGAGTTTGGTTTTTGTGAGCTTTTAAAATTGAGGCAACGTTAGTAGATCTACACATTTTGCATACCTGGCAGTGGGATGTAGTGTGAATGAGATATGGAAATTCACAAGAAATTCACTGGGAGGGACCTTAGGGATCATCTGGTCCAGTCTCCTCAGTGCAAGAATCCCATCAACATCCACTTTAACAATGGTTTGGTTGCATTCTTTCACTTCCTTACAAGTCAGCCTGTTTCACAATGAAATAAAAAATCTGCTTTTATTTTTTTTTTCCAGTTTATTGGTTCTATTACAGCTCTCCAATGCAAAGCAGAGCAAAGGCATGCTCTGACATGACTGCCTTTTAAAAGTTCATGTTAAGTTTGTGATCAACTAAACCCCGTAGGCACTTTTTTTAAATTCATACAAAGCATTATAAACCATATAAACCTTTTTTTTTTGCATCCCATTTGTGCAGTTGATTGTTTTCCGTCTAAAGCCAGGACTTCACATTTTATTTCTATACAGTTACTTGAGTTCACTTTAATGTTCCACTTTAAAGATAATTTTATTTCTGTATTCTGACATCTCTCATATTAGCCATTCTGCTACAATCTATGCTACCTGTAAACTTAATTAATATGCAGCCTATATCTTTATCCAGGTCACTGATGAAAATGTTATAGAGAAAAGGTGGGAGGACAGAGCTCTTGGAATTTTCACAAATCATCTTCTTTGGGATATGTTTGTTTAACTAGACACGAGTCAACTTAACCACTCAAACTCATTGTCTTATTATTCAAAGGATGTTGCAGATAGGATGACCATATAGACTGGTTTGCTCAGGAGAGTTCCAGTTTACCCCATTAAGTTCTGCTTTGCACCTGCTGTTGAGGCATAATTAAATAGCACACCTTTTCACTCTCAACAGTATTCTGGTTTGGTGGAGAGTATTATGGTTACCGTAATAATCAGAGACTACACCAAATGACTTGGGAGGAACTCTACAACTATCATAATCATGGAGCTCTCCTGGGCCCTCCAATTTACTAGTCCTATCATACAATGAAACGAGATTTGTTTGCCAAATTATTTCTTCTTAATCTATTCATTGTTCTTGGTATTCGTGAATTTTTCTAAATATTTGCAAATCATCCAAAGCTTTTTATTTACCATTAGGAATTACATTTAAATTTACCAGTTTGTAATTACAGTTTTTGTTTATTGTGTACTTACTATGTGCTAGGCATTCATCCAAGTGTTTTACAAGTTTTACCTCATTTAATCTCTCATAACCCTATGAGGTAGGAATTATCACCCACAATTTACAAGTAAAGAAAATGAGCTATAATAGGTTAGAAAACTTTGCCAAAGACTCAGAGCTAATAAAAGGTAGAGAAAATATTCGCACATAGGCAATTGGATTCCAGAGTCCTTGCTCTGTCACACTAATTTCCAGAATTCATCCTCTTCTCTATTTGAAATGTGACATCAAAAAAAAAAAAAAAAAGCTAAATTGAAAAATACCCCTCCTCCTAGAAAATCGTTTAAAACTAGGCAAGAAAGCTAAGATAATATAAATTTTCCAGGACACTAGCAGAAATTGATGGAATTATACAATTTAAAGGACAAAGCTGAGGGACACCCCACCACAAAGCTTCTGACAAATGGGCCATAAAAGTGCTCACAGACCACTGTAGCTCAGAAACATTCTTCTAGCCCTTGAACTTCCCTGGCTCCTAGATTGGCTTACAACATTTGTCATCACTTTTCTTTGGCCCAGGGAGGGAGAAAAAGATCACAATGAGCCTAAAAGCCCATTTTGGGTCATTTTTCTTAGAAAAGTGGCCAGTTTCATATTATGGGAGTTCATGTCTATGTTCATGCATACGATAGCAGTGTTTTAAGGTAAAATGAAAAAAAAATGGTTTTAGAACTATTTTATTATTTTTGGATGCTTGTTTTTGCAATACCTGGCACACAGAAATACTGAATACATGTCTGTTGAATAAATGAACATATTCCCACAAAAATTCTCTGTAATTTAGGGAGTAACAAAGTAGGGTAGGATGGGGTATATCTTCAAAGGTCCTTTGTATCTTTTGCTTTTTTTTTGGTTCAAAATATTCAGCCCTGCAGTTTCTTATACCTACAGCTTTTAAAGAATGTCACTTACCATGGAAGGGATATTCCTTTCTCACCCTCTCCAAGCACATTCTTCATTCCAAGGCACATAACTTATTTATTATGTTATGCTAATGAAGGTACAGCCACTGGTTTAGAATATACCATGCTCTGTGTGAAAGGCAGAAAGAAAAGGACCCCATAAATACAAAGAATCTGGACCAGAGAACATTTTATTACAAGACTCACTCCTTTCTTAAAGACAGTAAACATGATGAATTTCTCTTTGCAACTGAATTTATGAAGATAGATGATTCTCTCTGTGGTTGTTTTAACTGGGTTTGCCTTGCGGTCTGATGCAGAGTTGCAAACCCACACAAATACATTTATCGCCATCCCTAATGACAGGATACAATGTCTTATTGTATCATATGACTGAGTGGGACCTAAGAAAGCCACATTATGTTTCACCACAGGGATAGAAAAGGATTCATCTGACTTAGCTGTTTCAGTAGGAAAGGCCCCAGTGTTTTCTGTAAGGGAAGCCTTGAACTGCCTTAAATATAACTTTTCTACAACTTTTTGTAGTACTCTTTTCAGAGTCAGCCTGAAAAAAAATCTTTTGCTGAGACTTTTTCAAATGCCAAAGCAGGAATTGGGAGAGCTTTGTACTTGATTCTCATACATTCAGTTCACACTTTGGCATTCTGCTGAGCTGACACAGAAGGGAGAAGTAAAATCAAGGGGGGAAGGGAAGGGAAATAGAAGGTTTCTGAGCTCAGTGTTTAAGTGTCTTTCTCACTCAAAACGCTGTTCAACCCTGAGTGCACATGCACAGCCACACAAGGGAACTGGCTCCACTTTGCTAATGATGGCAGCGTGCATCATTGGCTATGCAGATCACAGAAGAAAGCCATTCTGCTTAGCTCTAATTCCATCAGGATCATTTACCTTTTGAAGGATAGAAAAGAATGAATTGAAGATCAGAATCATCAGCCTTATTGGCTTCATCCAAGATTTATGGCAGCTGCTTTCAAGGGCAACTGAAAAAACCAACTGCGGAATTCACATCTGTACCATGTCTTGTCTTTCAATATTTTATAAATGTTACGAGCAAAGTCAACCTCTGGGGATATTAAAATTAAACAACCTCTATCCCTCCCCTATATTGGAATGAGAGCACATATCAATAATTGCTATATTTAACTACTCTCATCTGTATCATACCTTTTAGGATTAGCTGTCTCAGAAGCCTATATTTAGTTTACTATTCATTTGGCAAAGGTTATTATAATGTGGGATCTCTGTCTTTGTGATGTCAAAAGCATTAAACTTTGATTTAAATCGTTAATAATACAGTGTCCATTATTGCCAGTTTTAGACTTGAATTAATTTTTTTAAAAAAGCAAACATTTAAGGGATATCAACCAGCATTTGAAATGAAGATATATTGTCCTTAATTTAAGTGACCTGATGTGTGGACAAAAAACAAACAAACAAACAAACAAAAAAAACAAAAACATATATGAAAAAAAATACCAGGAGGACATTTGCTGTGATCTCTGAGGAAGTAAATAAGGTTGCTTTGGTTTCTTTAGATGCTTTGATTAGTTTTGACAGCAAAAAATATATCTTGCTTTCATATGATAAAAGACTACAATATAAGTGAGGCTGATACAGTGGCTCACAAATTATCCCAAGGATCAAGCACAGCAGACAAAAATTGATAAAGCAAATTAGCTTTCTATTTGCAAGATGCTCACGAGCTCTAAACTTCTCTTTTCATAGTAAAACATTTACTCTTAAATCCCTAGTGAAGTAGCTCCTACAGATCTTCTTTGTGGTGTCTTCTGTTATTTCCAACAAATAAATGCCTTTCTCAGCTGGGTCTGCCAAGGTCTTGGCTCTTAGCTGTTATGCTCTGGGTCACAAAAAAGGTAAAATGCCAAATGTCAAAGAGAAATGGGCATGAGCTGACTAAATAAAGTCTAACTCATGAGAAGTGCTTAATATGGAATAAATTGCTGTTGCTGGAATGAATGGTGGAGCCAGAGAGTTCTATGTTCAAATCCAAGTTCTGCCTTATTAGCTGGGTCACCTTGGGCAAGTTACTTAACAACTCTGATGTTAAGTTTAATATCTTTTCTGTAAAAGGAAGATACTGATAGGTCCCTCAGAAAGTTGCTGTGAGAATTAAGTGATTTAACATATCTGTTAAGTGTCTAGAGCAGTGCTTGGTGCATAGAAGGGGATGGATAAATGTTGGTTCTTTTTCCTAACCTCTTCTTATTAGGATTCAGTATGATATTCACAAAATGGTTACCAGTATCTATTTCATGTGTTTACCTTTGAGAGTATGTTTATTTAAGAAACTCAAGAGAGAAGGTTAATAGTGTGAGAATTACTCCTGAGTATGATCCTGTATTATGGGCATTGCTGTCACAGTTCATAGAAATGGAAAGTGGAGTCAGAGAGTGAGAGACAGAAAGAGAAATTCTGTTATATTCCAAAGGGCATGTGACCTAACTGGAGTGCATTGATACTGGGATGAACTCTTTAGCCTCAGATTGTCCTTCCATTCTCCTTGGCTCACTTTTCCATTCTCCTTGGACTCAAAAGTCTCCCTTTGGCTTACTCAGCTCAGCCACATCAGGACTCCTAATAGTTTGTAGAACTTGCCATGCTTCTTTCTGCTCCAAGGTCTTTGCACTTACTCTTTCTTATGCCTGGAACAAATTTCCTTCTGGTATTAGCACAATTGACTTCTTCTCATCTTAAATACTAACTCCTCAGAGAGGCTTTCCTTGCTCATTCTAACCAAGGTAGCTCCCTCACCACCATTTTTTGTGCCGTAGCAACCTTTTAATTTCCCCTTTCCCCTTATGTAAAACTAGTTACTGTTTTTGTTTGTTTAATCATCTGTCTTTGCATGTCTGTCTTCTTTCCTGCTCTGGCTACTAGCCTAGCTCAGTACACAACAACGGGTTAGTTGCTGAATAATAATAATTATATTAACAATAATAATAACTAACACTTAAAAAGTGCCTTCTATGTGCCAGCTGCTGTTCTTTACTTATATCAGCTGTTTAATTCTCTTCAAAACCCTATTCCCATATTACAAATATAGAAAATGAGATATGAGGCCAGGCCCAGCGACTCATGCTGTAATCCCAGTATTTTGGGAGGCTGAGGTAGGCAGATCGCTTGACCCCAGGAGTTGGAGACCAGCCTGGGCAACATGATGAAACCCTGTCTCTACAAAAATTACAAGTATTAGCCAGGCATGATGGCACACAACTGTAGTCTCAGCTACTAGGGAGGCTGAAGTGGGAGGATCACCTGAGCCCAGGAGGGAGAGAGGTTGCAGTGAGCTGAGATTGCACCACTGTACTCCAGTCAAGGTAACAGACCCAGAGACCCTGTCTAGAAAACAAACAAACAAAAAAATGGAGACATAGGGTAGTCAAAGAGTTGCGTAATATTACACACTATTATATATTGCATATTAGCTAATATATGTGTGAACTCTAACCATGAGAACAAACCTGTTTTCCAGCTTGGCTTTCATGGAGGCTTCCTCGTTCTTGTACCAATTAGTTGATGGAGTTCGGGACATGCAATCCCAAAATATGGTACTTTAGTATTGGAGAAAACAGCAGTAATAGGAAAGTCTCTCTGACCTTCCTCTTGCCTTTCTCTCCTGAAGCAGGCCGTAAATGAATTCTCTGACCTTCCTGTAAAGTAGTTCATAAGAGGTACCCTCCCTGTACCCTGAGGAAGGGAATATCTTTATCCTGGAAGACACAGACACACTAAGAAGGATTTGAACAAAACAGACCTTGCTAAAATTTTCCCAGTTTATTACCATCAGATCATGTCCTTTTGTCCTCCAGTTATAGTTCTCCATGACTATCTACTTCTTCGTCAAACTTAGTATAAAAATACATAGATTTCTCTGTTTCTCTGGGTGTTCATGTCTGAAGGCTCTCTGTCATGTAAAACTTACAGTAAATAAATCTGTATGCTTATCTGTCATATGGAGGTCTTAGCTGTGAACCTAGCAATGGGTTAGAATTTTTTCTGCTCTTAGAAATTCCCTTTATTTGAATCTGCAAATGATCATAGTTTCGTCTTTATCACCTTGCTGTATCCTCTGTGTGCACCTGGCTGGCTGCGCCCCTGCCTTCCTGCATTGTAAATTGGCTTTAGGTTGCATGTTTCTCCAGCTTGGTAAGGAGAGATCGGGACTGAATAATTTCTTACTTAGGTCATTTGTATAAGAATTTATAGTGGTGCTCTGAAGTTTGTTTTGGGATTCACTTGTAAGACCTTGGTAGGAGGTATGAAGACTTCTTGAGAGGAGAAGTTTAAACACAAATAATTGGTTCTAACCTGTATCTGATGAAAGCATGTATCACTGACACCTTAGTTATGCAAAGCAGTCATGAGGTGACACATCTTTTCCATTTTAGGGAAGTTTATGTACTGCTGAAACAGTTTTAATTTTTCACTCTGGCAGGCAGACATTTCTGGGATCTTTGACTGTGTCTTTTTGCTTATACACCGAGTGTCTTAGACATTATATTTATTCTCCTGAAGACTCCCTGGAACATCAGCCATTGCACTAAGTGATGAGAGAGTGTCTCCTGGGGATGCTAGGTGCTTGGGACAGTGGCCCCCAAGTTAAATGCCTTTAGACTGCTGTACTACAGAGCCAGCCTGCATTTCTACACTCTGGCTCCTTCTGCTGCTGTTGGCTGTCACTTGATAGCTGTCGGGTGTCCTAGCTGCTGTCATTCCCTGCATTATTTTATGCCCGATTGTCTGAATCATGGCTTGAGGGTGGATCCACCTCTCCTAAAGAGTCAAGTGTGTGGGCTTTATGACAGTCATTTTCCCCATAGATTTTTTTCTTTTTACTTTTAAGTTCCAGATGGTTAAGATGACTAGAAAGTGTGGCTCCTAGGTAATAAATTGGGTTTTAATTTTTCTTTTTATAATTATAAGTTTTATACATTGTAATTGTATATTTTATGATATAAAATTATAATTTAACATTAACACAAACATATTGATGCATTTAACCCACAAAAATTTATTGTGTGCCTACTAAATGCCAGGCACTGTGCTAAGCACTGGAGTTATAATAATGCTGAGCCAAACCAGGTGGGTTTCTGCCTTCGTGGAGCTGTAGACTGGAGAGGCAGACAATTCAGTAAGTGCATCAGTGAAAACTGTGACTCTAATAAGGTGAACAAAGAAAAAGGTATACTATAGGGATTGAATCTTATCAAGAAGGTTGGGGAAGGCTTCTCTGAGAAAATAACTTTGAGCTAAGCTGTAAAAGATGAATAAGAAGTAAGGAGGCTACAATTTATGAAATACTCTATTCTTTTTCAGTTTTTTGTTTTGTGTGTGTATTTTTTCTTTTTTTCTTTTTCTTTTTTTTTTAAATTTTTTTAGTATTTATT
Source organism: Gorilla gorilla gorilla (assembly GCF_029281585.2). NCBI lineage: Eukaryota > Metazoa > Chordata > Mammalia > Primates > Hominidae > Gorilla > Gorilla gorilla. The sequence continues at coordinate 37,762,845 of NC_073237.2, forward strand.
GATCATTCTTGGGTGTTTCTCGGAGAGGGGTATTTGGCAGGGTCATAGGACAATAGTGGAGGGAAGGTCAGCAGATAACCATGTGGACAAAGGTCTCTGGTTTTCCTAGGCAGAGGACCCTGCCGTGGCCTTCCGCAGTGTTTGTGTCCCTGGGTACTTGAGATTAGGGAGTGGCTGTTAACGAGTATGCTGCCTTCAAGCATCTGTTTAACAAAGCACATCTTGCACCGCCCTTAATCCATTTAACCCTGAGTTGACACAGCACATGTTTCAGAGAGCAGGGGGTTGGGGGTAAGGTTATAGATTAACAGCATCCCAAGGCAGAAGAATTTTTCTTAGTACAGAACAAAATGGAGTCTCCTATGTCTACTTCTTTCTACACAGACACAGTAACAATCTGATCTCTCTTTCTTTTCCCCACATTTCCCCCTTTTCTATTTGACAAAACCGCCATCGTCATCATGGCCCTTTCTCAATGAGGTGTTGGGTACACCTCCCAGACGGGGTGGCGGCCGGGCAGAGGGGCTCCTCACTTCCCAGACGTGGCGGCCGGGCAGAGGGGCCCCCACACCCCCGAGACGGGGCTGCCGGGCAGAGGCGCCCCCCACCTCCCAGAGGGGGCGGCTGCCAGGCGGGGGCGCCCCCCACCTCCCAGACGGGGTGGCGGCCAGAGACGCTCCTCACTTCCCAGACAGGGTGGCTGCCGGGCAGAGGCGCTCCTCCCTTCTCAGACGGGGTGGCGGCCGGGTAGAGACGCTCCTCACCTCCCAGATGGGGCTGCCGGGCAGAGGCGCTCCCCACATCCCAGACGATGGGAGGCCGGGCAGAGACGCTCCTCACTTCCTAGACAGGATGACGGCTGGGAAGAGGCGCTCCTCACTTCCCAGACTGGGCGGCCGGGCAGAGGGGCTCCTCACATCCCAGACCATGGGTGGCCAGGCAGAGACACTCCTCACTTCCTAGACGGGGTGGCGGCCGGGCAGAGGCTGCAATCTCAGTGCTTTGGGAGGCCAGGAGCTGGAGACCAGCCCGGCCAACATGGCGAAACCCCGTCTCCACCAAAAAATACCAAAACCAGTCAGGCGTGGCGGCGCGCGTCTGCAATCCCAGGCACTAGGCAGGCTGAGGCAGGAGAATCAGGCAGGTAGGTTGCAGTGAGCTGAGATCGCGGCAGTACAGTCCAGCCTCGGCAACAGAGGGAGACCGTGGAAAGCAGGAGACAGAGACGAGGGAGAGGGGGAGACCTGGAAAGCGGGAGACGGGAGAGGGAGAGGGAGAGGGAGCTTTTTCTTTTTTTTTTTGAGATGGAGTCTTGCTCTGTTGCCCAGGCTAGAGTACAGTGGTGTGATCTCGGCTCACTGCAACCTCTGTCTCCTGGGTTCAAGTGATTCTCCCACTTCAGCCTCCTGAGTAACTGGGATTACAGTCACGTGCCACCATGCCCAGCTAATTTTTGTATTTTTATTAGAGATGAGGTTTTAAGATTTGTGCCAGATTGGTCTCGAACTCCTGGGCTCAAGCCATCTGCCTGCCTTGGCCTCCCAAAGTGCTGGGATTACAGGTATGAGCCACTGTGCCCAGCCAGTTTTACCTATTATTTCATTTTTACTTTTCCACCAACTCAGTGATCCCTTTTATCAGCTGATGACTCAGGTATCAACGGAGCTTTTGTGACTTGCCTCAGGTCAGTCACACAACTAGCAAGAGACGGAATGGGGACCAGATGCCCATCTTCCATTTATAAGAAATGGAGGTGATAGATCTAGGCTCAAATTATATTCCTCTAGTTATTTTTTAGGTAAATAATATTCTAGTTATTACTTAGCCTTTGCCATTATCAAGTATAAAATCGTGACTATTAATGCTTATTTTACTTAGCTGTTGAGAAGATATGATGAGATGGCATAATACTTTAACAAATGATCATTCTTTTCCTTTAGTTCCTTCCTTGGTGACTCCCTTCTCTCTCCACTGCTCTACACTTAGCATGCTCTGCAGGAGGAATGCATCCTCTGATAAGGGGGAGTTCTTGCAAGTCATCCCTATATTCTATGTGTGTATTAGTTCTGTGAACTCTACATGGATACATGTGCTTAAAGTAAATACATCCTTTCTAATATATCAGGACAGGACATTGCACATTTATTATTACATACCTAAAAATGGAATCTGGAGAAAGTTAACCCTCCAACGTAGCTGTTGTATGCTGACTCAGTCACAGGACCAGTCCAGTACCTAGAATTTTTGCCCTAGCTGGCAGGCAGAAGCTTACAGTTAAGTTAATATTCAATTGTAGCAACCAACACATCCCAGCTATCTAGTACATCTACTTCTCTTTTCTTTAAAATGTATTTTTGATTATTAAATTGTATGGTTTTGTATTTCTCATGGCAGACTACTCTTGGGAGGCAGGATGAAAAAGACACCCTGCTTTGATGTCCTTCCTCCTGCAGGATGAAAAAGACATAGATTGTAGAGTTAGAGTCCTGGTTTTGAATCTATCCTGCCACGTGGAACAGATGGCTGGCTTTGATTATTCAAGTTATTTAATTTCTTTAGTACTCAATTTCCTCGTCTAAAAAATGTGGACAGGAACAGCTTCTTTATAGATTCTGGTTAAATAAAAGAGATAAATAAGAGAGATAAACATGTGAAAGTTTCCTTATCTATAAAATGAGGATAATAATAGTTCTACTTCTAGTGTGGTTGGAAGGCTTTTGTAAAACGCTGAGCAGAGGGTATGGTGGATGATAAGTGTTGGCTATTATTATGATGGGCCAGATATTATGCTAAGTGCTAGAGGTGCTTGAAACTCAGCAAGATGTGTACGTGGATGTGTGTATAACAGGGGGAGATTGAGATGCACTGGGAGAATAGTGCAGGAGCCTTGGTGCAAGTACAGCTCTGGGTTCTGAGCCACTGTTGACTATCTCTAGGGTAATAAGTGTTAACCTTGAGTGGTTTACTCCATCTAGAAAGTCACCGGATAATGTGAAATCCTTTCTGGGAGGAGATTTTTTACCGTTCTTGATTAGACTTCAGGACCAGGTCTGTAACCATTTTTTCTTTCTTCTTCCACCTCACCTTCAAATATCCTAAAGGGTTAGTTTTTCTGTAAAACTGAAATGACTGCAAGTCATTGTGCAGAGCTGGGGTGTGTGGATAGGCTTTTGATGGATGGAGTTGAGCTTTGGAGCTTGGATCACTTGTGATGTTGCTGATGCAACCTCTGAATGGGATGGAACTTTTGAGAGGAGATGAGGACTTGGCACTTATGATGTTACCTGGAAGAAAAATGACAGTTGGGTGGACCAGAGCACGGGGGCTATGCATAAGGAGTGGGACGCTGGCAATTAGGGGGCGTGTCAAGCATCATATCTGACAAGAAAAAGGGGTTGGTGTAAGGACTTTCCTGGAGCTGCCAGGGACAGTGACTAGATGTTGGAAATTTTACTGCTTGGGAGATGAAATTAGAAAGCTTGCTTGATATAAGTAAAATATATTATAGACTTGAAGGGGAGGGCATCATGGTAACAGTTTTCTATAATAAAAGGTATTTAGGGGTTTTCACAAGGTCTAACATTCATGGGAGCTCTCTAGCCAAAAGAAATTTAATGACCACCTGAAATCTAGGTCTTTTAATGAATAAATGACATAAAGAGATGAAAGATGAGGAGCAAAATAATAAAAAGAATTATAGTTTTTGAGTACTTATTTACTTAAAAATAACTGAACAATTTATAGGGATTCTGATCTATCACAGGTTGAGACCAAAGTTTATCCTTCCCTCCCTCCTTTCCTCCATCCCTTCATCCCTCCCTCTCTCCCTCCCACTCTCTCTCCCTCCCACTCTCTCTCCCTCTCACCACCCATCCATCCATCACTCACCCACCCATCTGTCCATTTATTCAATAAATATTTATCATGTCAAATGAAGATAGATATCTTGTATTTTGTTCCAGAAGATAGCAATAGGAACAATGCATGAAAAATTAGGTAGGCTGTTTTCAGTTAAGAGATGGAATGAATAAACTGTCTTGGGAGAAGGTGAATTCATCATCATTCCTCCCTTTTTCCCTTCATTCAATAAAGATTTCTTTATTTCCTTCTGTGTGCCAGATATTTTTCTGAGTCCTGGCAATTTACAGTGTTGTGGGGGCAATATTAAAGAAGACAAACAAATTGATTGAGTTGTTGATTAGTGTTATAAAAGTAAAGTCAGATAAGGGGGTGCAGTGATGTTGGGGTGGGGAGAAAGAACCATTTTAAAAACAATGATTCTAGAGGCCTTTCTAAGGAGGTGGCATTTAAGTAGTGTTCTTGATGAGGTGTAGGAATTGTATGTGGAGAAAAGTGTACAGATAAAGAGAACAACAGGTATAAAACCCGGGGGAGAGAAACAGCTTGACCTGCTTGAGGAATAAGGCTCACGTGGTTGGAAGTCAAGTGAGAGGGGAAGGTGAGAAGGAAGTCTAGAGAGGAGTCCAAGGTAACATGTGGTAAGACCTTGTAGGTTGTAGGAAGGAGTTTGGATTTCACTCCATGTGTGATGAGAAGCAGCCTGTAGGGAGCTTTAAGCAGTGGGATGATAGGATCTAATTTCCTGTTTTAAGAGATTATTCTGGTTGCTGTGTGGAGAGTGGTGTGTATGGGAGAAGACTGGGTCCTTTTGATTCAGTGTTCATTTTATATGTTAAAGGAACAAATATTCATATTTTATAAAATTAGATAAGTTACCAGATCATATGGATACTGAATTATTTTCTGTCCTATAGAATCTTGAATTACTTCAAAAAATTTTCTCATCTGAATTTAACTTTTGCAAATTTAGCTATGAATAGATCAGACCAAACCATGCATTTGATATAGTCAGAATGTAGCAAACTGATCATTTATTGCTTTAGTGATTTGAGTGTTTTTTTTTCTCCTGCAGAGACCTATTTGTATTCTGTTGATTTGAGAAGTTTGTCATCTTTGTCTAGGTCCACTCTAGAAACCATCATATGTTTTTAGTTATGAAAGCCACCTCTCTAGGTAACAATGATAATAGTCATTCGTAACAGAGTGTTGCTGCGTGCCAGGCACAATTGTAAGCATTTTGACTAAATTAATTTTTGCAACAGTCCTCTGAGTTTGATATTATTATAGTCTCCATCTCCTCATGAGGAACCTGAGGCTCAGAGAGGTTGAGAAACCTGTCCAAGAATGTGTAACTAGCCAGGATTGAACCCTGGCAGGCTAGGTCAGTTTTCTATACTGCCCTTCCATATGAAGAGGAACACCACTGGCCAAACCACAGATGCCAAACTGCAGGTCCCATCACAAGCTTGTTTCAGAAATGTCTTTACCATGCTCAGACTGCAGTCAGGGTCCTGCTCCTTTACTGGGACTTCAGTCTAGCCTTGCTGCTCCATGGTTTGTAATAGAAGCTGCTTTAGCTACCACATCTACTTCCACCTCTCTCCTCTGCTACAGCACTACAGCTTCCAGCCCTGTTCATAGATCTAAATACAAGCTAATTTCCTCTTGCCCTCAGCACAGACAAGCTCTGATCCAGGCTGCTTGGAAGGGAGGAGGAGAGGTCTGGCCTGGCTTTGTGATGCTGGCTCGCATGCTCTGGGACAGAGACGAGGGACAGGAAGGTCCCTTCATGGGACTGCTGAGATGCCAGTGGAAGGGATCCTGGTCCCTGGTTTGGGTGGTTCTATCAAGTTCCGTCTGACGCTCGTGGCCTCTACTGTCATGGTGATCATTATGGGGTTTTCGGCTCCATGCTGGTCTCTGCTGTCACTGAAGGGCCCCTCTCGAGGGCATCCAGTGTTCTTTTGAGTTGCACTCATTGAACCCCCTTCTCAGGTTTTAAAAAATCAATGTACACAATTCATTCAAAGTGTACCTGTAGGTGGCTGAATATGACAAATCATTATTTCACTTATTATTTGCTTAGTTACTGTTTCAAGACAACAATTACTAGCGTAGTGGCAATTCTTTGTGTAATTGGCTATGCACACACTTGGCCCAGTGCTACCCAGGGAAGCTCCAAGTTTCCTGACATGCCCCTCCCAACTCCTGAGCTGTCATGTGAAATTGAGGGAACTGCCCCTCTGTACTCTCTGAGGGGACAGAGAATGGGGGTGGGATGGGACTATTTCCAATCAACAGCGAGATGCATTGAAAGCATCTCTTGGTGCTTCTCTTGTGTGTCTCTGCTGAGGGAGTAACCTTTCACCCCAAGCCCATACACCCCACAGGGTTTGCCTTGCCTTTCCCTGTCCTCTTGTAACAAAGGATGGGCTGGAAGTTGTGGGTGGTCATTAACGATAGAGCCAGGTCTGTCCCAGGGCCTCACAGAATGCTGTGGAGGGATAGTTGGTTGTAACAGCTGAACATTTTTTTAGCACCTGAGATGCTTGTTGATTTTAGTATTCAGCTTTGTGCCTTATTTACACTATAAGGACAACAGAAAACAAATCCCCTTTTGACATCCTGGTGCAGAATTTGTCTCAGATGTTTCTGTTTTTTCTCCTTTGTCTTTTTAACTAGAAAGGCTATTTTCTTAAAGATGTATGGCAAAATGGGAGCAGATGCAGGGCCAGAACCTAGGTATTGAGTTTATTCCAGGATTTTACTTATCAGTGTTATTATGTTACTCACTTTTTTTCCCCATAAAATAGGAAAACTTCCTTTGTTGATCTCTGCTATATAGGAGGTGAATCATGGAGTGTGTGATAACAAATGTAGTCATAGACTATCCTGGGCAGCAAACCACCACGGCACATATTTACCTATGTAACAAACCTGCACATCCTGCACATGTGCCCCTGCACTTAAAATAAAAGTTGCAAATTAGAGAAAAAAAGACTATCTGCTTTCCTTTGGCTTATACCCTGTGCCAAGAGCTCCAAGAGGTACCAGACATGACACTTCAGCTGATCTAATCCCTGATTTTGCTCAAGATGCAGAATGTTTTAGGCAAAGTCTTCTTAATTTATCTTTACTGTGCTGGTGCTCAGATAGGGTAATAGTGGGTCACCAAGGGTACCATTGTGACCTTGTATTGGCCTCCCTGTCAAAAGCCAGACCTGGTCCCTGGGTATAGAGATTGGGACCAATCATGAAGAAAAGGGAGATGATTATCTTACCCACAGACTGGTCCAAGAACACAGTAGAGAGTTTTCAGTTTCTTCTCTAAATTGTGGGCCAGCATCCCTTCCTTCCTGAACTGCCTCTCCTCCATCCTGTGTGGTTTCATTGTGAGAATCTTTTGTGGTGCCAGGAGCTGATATGCAACACAAGTGGGGCTAATCACCACAGTTTTCCTTAAGTGATAACAAAAGACTATTTTATGCTTTTTTGAAGTCAAAGTGCTGGGGTGGCGATGTGAATACTCCACTGCTGATTGTCCTTACCCTTACCATATGGAGAGATCCTGTCTGCAAAAATAAAGCCACATATGAAAGGAAATAAAGCTAAGTGACAGAGGGAAAGTCAGATAGCCAGTGGCATTGTTTAAGACCCTGGATCCAGTGGTGCCTGAAGCCTACGTAGAATTCAAGTTATTTGAGTCAGTCTGCTTCCTTTTCTTTTTTACTCCTATTCTCAGGGCATTTGAGTTGTATTTCTGTTATTTGCAACCCAAAGTCTTACGGGGGTGCTCTGCCAATAGCCTTAAATTATGACCAAAATTTTAGCAAAATTAGAAATTCAGGAAAAGGTAAATGAATCTTTCATTCAAACCAAAAAAGGAATTGTCTCTCTCTATATTTTTGTCAATTCATTTCCATTAAATTCAGAAAGCAGAGATTGAGACAGATGTTCAATATGAGGATATGATGTTTGTAATATATTGAATTAGATCTCCAGAAATGGTTGGAAAAAAGGCATTGAAAATGGAATTGCCATTCTTCTGTCTAGCCTGCTTTGTGTGGTACTGCTTGAAAACAAGTGACAAATGGCTTCCTAAATTCCTCACAACCAGCATTTCCTCAAAACAGCACTGTTTGTGGCAGCACTTGCCTTAAAATCCCTCCCTACACACCATCTATTTGTTGCACACGGTGAAGCTAATCCTGGGCCGGCCCTGGGCTGATTCCTGCTTCATCGGCTTTCTGCGACAGGTGAAAGATGGAGAAAACAGCTGGTGGAGGGGACAAAAGGGCTCTGCTCCACTGAGGGGTTCCCTCCAGCCATAAGCAGGTGGAATCTTTATGTCCCATGATTAAAGAGGCCGATGGAAAGCCCATCTCACCACATGCAGCTCTGCTGGGAAGGAAAATAGGGCAGGCAGGGGTGATTTTCTTATTCTTGAGTCCTGTTTTTGAAAGAAGGAGTGTTGGAGTTCCCAGAAACACTCAGAGGGCCTGAGGTGGGGAGAGGCTTGCTTTTCGGGGTTGGCTGGAGGAAGGCACATTTGGACCTGGTGTTGGGTGATCTCGCCACAAGATGGCAGCCCTACTTTTCAATCTTTGTTTCTAGCTTCAGTCGTGAGGAAAAAATTTGTTCCAATCATTGCAGAACAAATGCAATCTTGACTTAGGTTTCATAATTTATGAAGCTGACTTCATATCCTACCTGGAATCGTGTGTTACCATGTTTCAGACAGAGTTAGTAGTATTATGGTATCATTATTATTAATGTGGGCTCGCCTCTTCCTATTTCCTGCTGGCTTTGCTTCTGCTCCGAGGCTGAACTCCCCCCCCAGGCGTCTGGGAAGCAGCCTAGGGTAAAAGCAGTGCTCCTCAAACTAGCTGTGGTGCTACACCAAGTATGTTAAAATTTTCAGTCTGTCTTGGGCTGACAGTATTATCAAACAAAATACAAATGAATAACAAACAAAAGAAATGAAAAGACATACCAAGTATAAGCCCAATTCATTACTTTTGGTTTCAACAGGGGTAAGTTTACATTTTAATAAAGAGTCAAAACAAGATAACACTGGAAAAAATATTTACAGAAACGGTATAGTTGCTTATTAAAAGTGTGAAGTTATGCGATTAATATAGAGAACCACTATCACTCTTGCACATTTTTTGTCTCATAATCATAACGAAATAGTAACAGTTTCCCCTATTAAGCTGCCTATATGCACACTTTGAATTAACTGTGAGTACAAAAAGTTTTTAGTGTGAACACACTTGCTTGATTCTTGTTTCATTCGTCTTAATCTAAGTTGGATTGATGCCAACACTACTTATAAGGGCTAATGTATATGTCAGCTATTTCTAGGTTGAACATAGGTTTTGTGTTCATAACAGAAAAATGGGGGTATAATGAAATAAACAGATTAAATTGGAGTAGCTGAAAGGAAAGCTAAGAAAGAAAAGGTAATTTTTTCTCTCTTCCTCTCTCTGCTCCATGAACACTTGCTTTTTCCAGTTTCCATGTGCTTTTCCTCCAGTCCATGTGTTTTTACTTCTGAGGGCCACCACAGAGCACATGTGACTCTTCGTGGGTGGATTGCTCTAGAGAGCAGGAGTGCCTGGGATGTTATGTCTCATCTTCTGGGAGGGCCCCAGCCCATGACTGACGGGTATAGCTGTAGGAACGCTCCAGGGGCTGTACTTCACGTCGGAAACATTAACCCTACACAGTTCTCCTGAAGGGCCAGGCCAAAGCTGCCTTCCACAGGACAAACCTTACTTGTCCTCTTTGCCTTCTCTGGCCAGCTCTTCTTCTCTTCCTTTCCAGTTCTTCCCCCTGCTGCTCACCCACAGCACTTTCTTAATAAGCCACTTGCACATGAATCTTTGTCTCAGTATCTGCTTCCAGGGAACTCAGTCTAAGATACTTTCTGACTTAGAGTATCTCAGAAATAGCCGTGGCCAACCATGAAACTGTCTTTTTGTATTTTGAGTCTTTTGCTTTCAGAGACGCTGACATCCCATTTTTGATAACATAATCCAAACGATTACTTCGGAAACAAATAAACCTAATTTAACTTCCTTGGCTTTTTAGAAACCAGACAAACCAGAGATATTTAATGTACCAACTTTCTTACCACGTATTTGGAAACACTTGTCATATATACTCTGCTTTACATAGATCTGTGTTCTTTTTTTTTTTTCCATGATTTCAATTAATCTAAACCCAATTGTTTATCCTTGAAGAAGATAAATGTAAAAGTTTCTTCCCTCTGAGGGTTTGAGGTGTGACTAAAAGAGGTTTTAAATTTTGTTCCCCTGGATACTTTTAAAACAGTTGCATCTACATTAATCTGTTTTAGATGATACTCTCTTAAAAAGCCCTTCTGAGATGGTTGCTTTTCATAGAGCTTTACTTGGAATTAAACGATATGACAAAACATAACAAATTCCAACTAATTGGGAGAGATGCTGTTGTGAATTAGTGAAAACAATTAGAGAACATTAAAAATCAAGATCAGTTTTATTACTTTAGTGTATATATGTGCTATAATGTCAATTATCCTTTATTATAGACGCCTATTATATACGAGGCATTGCATTATGTCATTTAATTATCACAACCACCATGAAAATGAGGTATTTTTTCCCACTTTTAAAAAATAGATGAGGCATAGAGAGAGTAAATAACTTTTGCAGGGCTTGCAATTAGTAAACAACAGAGCTGGTATTTGAATCTAGGTCTTTCTAGTGGCCATGCTGCTTCTACAACTCAACAAAATTAGCTAACTAAATATTAGTGTACCTCTTCATCCTTAAGGAAGGGTCAACACCTGTGTGTAATTGACATAGTCTTTTGTCTATAAAGAGTATTGTTAAAGTGCTTGTAATATTTTAAAGAATAATAATAGAAATCTCCCCTGCCATCCTGTTTTAACAGCAATAGCTATCATCTGATTATTTCACATACCTTATATCCCTGTCTCATTTAGTTTTCACAACAATTGAGGTGGGTATTATTAGCCTTATTGTATCAGTTGGGTAAATGGAGAAGCATAAAAACTTTAGATAATTTGTCCAATGTCACATAGATAGTAAGTGGAAAAATGGGATTTGGACCCAGGAAACCATGAGCTTAACTGCTGTGTTATTCACTACTAATGCTTAGCTGAAACTTCCATATGGGGAACGCTAGGTCAGCTGAATCAGTGAGTGGAAATACAAAAGATTGAAGTTATGATTTCCTGAAAGTATTTTGTTCCTCACTAATGCCAAGTATGTCTAGAAGAAGAGGAAGCAAAACCAGAGGCATGGCAGCAGCTTGGTTTCATATTAACGGGATGCTTTTTTTCCTATTCCACCATATCCATTTCTTCATCATCTTTGATTCCCTTCCTATAGCTCACTTGTAAACAAAACCACTGTTCACCATTTTTTGGACTGGGCTACTATGAAATTCAGAGAGTTCATCATAGCCAGGTGTTTCTCTGCACCTGGTGTGTCTGATCTGCAGAGCAAGGGATTCACAGACAAACAACAGGACTCATTGTGGACCACACAATTAATCATTCTAGATTTCTGATTTGTTTCTTGAAACTTGCTATGTTCCTGTAATGGGAAAAAGACAGCTTCATTTATCACGCTGTCCTTCATGCTGCTCCTCAGCACCCTCCCCCCCGGGTCCTTCACCATCCTGAAACTTCTGAAACATCTGCTGTAGATACCATGGCAGGAGTTTCTTCGTGTTCCTTATTACTCTTGCCTTCTCAGCATCCTGGTTTTAACCTCTCCTATTGTGACTGAAGACTAACAGGCCGATATCCTCAGTGGAAATGAACAATTAGTGAGTTCATTACTTATGGTGCCATTCACAGTTCTTTGCCAATGATTACATTTGTGTGTGTGTGTATGACATAGTGCCTGATGTTGTCACAAGAGCATGGGACTAGGAATCAGGTGTGCTGGATTTTTGTCTTGGCTCTGCTATTAAAATTTGTCTGGGCTTGGGTGAGTTGCTTCAGCTTTCTGGACTTTCATTACTTAATGTAACAAAAAAATCTAGTCTAGGTTAGTGTTTCTCAACTTTGGGTGCACACTGGAATCACATGAAATGCAGAAAATACTGATGCCCAGGTCATACCCTAGATCAACTAAATCAGAATCTCTGAAAGAAAGAATCCTGACATTGGTATTCTTGTTAAAATTCCCCATGAAATTCTAGTGTTCCCTCAGGTTTGAGAACCACTAGCTTAGATGATCTGTAAGGATCCTCTAGTCTCTAAAGGGTAAGCACATGCGCGCACACACACACGCACGCACACACACACACACGCACACACAGGGAGATAATATGTATATATGCATATATTTGTATATACATACATTTATAGTTTTAAGATGGAAAAATTTAAATCACATTTGTACGAAAAGGGAAAAAGGTCAGCGGAAAAAGAAGTTTGTTGAGGATAGGTGAACTGATGGATACATATCTTTGTGTTTTAGTCAGTTCAGGCTGACATAACACAGTACCATAGACTGGGGGGTTTAGAAACAACAGCAACATATTTCTCTGAGTTCTTAAGGCCAGAAGTCGGAGATTAGGGTGCCAGCATAAATGGGTTCTGGCAAAGGCCCTCTCCTGAGCTCTGGGTGTCTGTCTGCTCATTGTATCTGCATGTGGCAGAGAAGGTATGAGAAAGCTCTCTGGGGTTTCTTTTAAAGGGCACTAATCCATTCGTGAAGCCTTCTCTTTATGACCTAACTACTTCCCAAAGGCCCTACCTCCTGATATCATTGTATTAGGAGTTAAGATTTTAACATATGAATTTTGGGTGGGCACAGACATTCAGTCCATTTCACTTCAAAAAGGCAAAAGACCTAAAAAGTGCTGAGGTGGAAGGACTAGCTTTAGATAGACATATGGAGAATATGCTCATAGGTGGGAAACCAGACTATATGAGTACAGATGTTGGTAGGTAAGTAGGTAGAGACAGAGGTAGAAGTCCATGGAGGTTCTCTTCTGGTTGCTTCAATTTTTTAAAGTAAAGGTCATCAGAATATACAGGGAAAGGCAGTGCTGGAGAGGTCTGAGAAGAGGGAGTTGTGAAAAACCACTCTGGGAATGGGAGAGTAAATGTGCTTTGGAAATGTGCTGTGATTGCCAGGAGTATTAAGAGCCTGATATGGTTTGGCTCTGTGTCCCCACCCAAATCTCACCTTGAACTGTAATCCGCATAATTCCCATGATTCAAGGGCAGGACCAGGTGGAGGTAATTGAATCATGGGGGTGGTTTCCCCCATGCTGAGGGTGAGTCTCACAATATCTGAATGTTTATATAAGCATCTGGCATTTCCCCTGCTGTCCCTCATTCTCTCTCCTGCCACCCTGTGAAGACGTGCCTTCGGCCATGATTGTAAGTTTCCTGAGGCCTCCCCAGCCATGTGGAACTATGAGTCAATTAAATTTCTTTTCTTTATAAATTACCCAATATTGGTATTTGTTCATAGCAGCTTCAGAATGGACTAATACAGAGCCCATTTGAGGTTGGTGGTCATACATTTAAAGTGGAACCAATTGGTGGTGGTGTTTGCTTTTTGCTGGCTGGGGTCCTGCCAAGATTGGATGGGCTTTCTGATGACTTCCAGAGTGCCAGATATTGGTTTCTTCCTGCATACCAGCTGCTATGTTCTTCTGTCCAGTCTTGGGTCAGCTGTTGCCTTTGTACATCTGGAATGGTCACCTTTTATTTGCCTGAAGCTGGCTGTTGCAGCTGGCTGGAATCCTCGAACTCCTTTCTTACCTTGGAGAGTGGGCCGTGGCCTTGTTCCTGGCTTACCTGGGTTCCTGAGGTCTTACTGTTCTTTCCTCCAGAGTCAGCCAGAGGTGAGTTCTAGAAGGTAGTGAGCTATGTACCATGAAAGTAAAAGTGACAAAAGAATGGGTAGTGATTTGGAAGCTTGTGCTGGAGAAGCTGCCTAGGAATCCTTTTCCCTGATTGGAACAAGACCATCATGGGGGGGTTTTGTCCCCCTCCTCCTTAGACATGCAAATGACATGCTGCACATGAATAGTAAAGTCATATATCCAAGATAATGTTTTAGTTACATTAGGGCAAGTGGCTTTTGATTATCTAAAAGTCATCTAAAGTGGTAAGTGGTAAACTGGGTCATCTAAAGTAGAAACTTTCAGGCCAAGCTGAAGCAAATGGCAGACTTCAGAAAAATTCAGGCTCCATGATGACCTTTATGTGAGATAGGGGAGACTGAATAAATGAAATTTTTACCTTGTTCATTTTAGCTTCGATTCAAAGAGATTGGGAAACTAAGAGCCAGCAGGTGATCAAGTGGGACTATTCAGATAGAACAAAATGGACTTTGTCCTCTTCTTGTTGAATAGGTTCTGCATAGTATCTTTGGATTTTGGCATTGAAAAGTAGAAGGAAAGAGTCCTCACCATTAGTTTGGCAGATTTATCAAGCTGAGCTATGTCAATTGTATTATGCTATTTCCAAGAAGACAGTAGAGTTTGTGAAATTTAACAGTGTCTGTCACCACTTGACATCTTGGCTAAAACAAAAGCAGATTGAGGAAATGACTCACAATAGTTAACTGTTTCAATAGTCAGTCTTTTCCCGTCTGCACAGTGTGTTGAATTTGATGACATCTGATGGGAACTTTGAGGAAAATTAATGCATCAGATTGTTTTCAAGAAGCAAACCCCCCTTTGCTTTTTAAGTATTAAATTGGTGCAAAAGTAACTGTGGTAAGTAATTGCAGTTTTTGCCATTAAAATAATTATTTTTAATGGCAAAAACAGCAGTTACCCTTGTGCCAATCTCATAGCTATATGTCAGTATCTAAAAATTTCCATTTTATCTCCTTTGCAGTTTAGGTCAGACTACAGACTATCTTGACTTAGGGAATAGAGAAAGCCTGGACATTTGTAATAAAGAAAACAATATTCAGTGAAAATGACTCAAAATCAGCTTCTTCACCTAAAGAATGATTTTTATGTTGTGGCTTTGATAAACTCAAAAGCAAAGGGAAAAACTGTTCAGCATTTCATAAAGAACCAAATTCAAGAGGATCTATGCAGAAAACATTCATCTTCTGTTATCACATGAATATACACAGCACATCTGGCTTTGAAATGTATGATGCCACTTAATAAAATGTATCATTTTTGATGGGAAACATTAATTTACAACAGTTCCGTTGAATGTATAGGTTGGTGATTTAAGTCTACCTTTGATAGATCTAGGGCTTCTCACCACTCTGAATTCCTTTATAGACCCCACTTAGAAATGCAACTCATTATTACTAACCTACTGACTTATCTGACCTAAAGAACAGCTTTATATACTAGAGGTGTGGATGTCACGTTTGGACAGAAAATTTCCTTTATGGAGATCTGCCAATAGGGATAAAGCTTAACTCTATGAAAGTTAATTCTTTTGGAAAATGTTTCTAGCATTTGTTTTCTTGTTGGACATCTACAAGCAAGTCTGCATTTTCAGCCGTGTTAGAAAGAAATACTTATGGGGAGAAAGGATTAGAGTTGTCTATTCTCTACAGATACATTTTTTTGGTGTTCCTTAAGATATCAATGCCATATTTTTGTAGTTATGCGGAAGTGTGATGCTTTCTGAGTGGATTGGTTATAAGGAATAATGTCCTGTGTAATAAAGAACAAAATAAACCAAGAGGGAACATCAAGACTTTGAAGAACCGTGATGGAGAAGAAACACACTTATTTTATACAACTCAGTAGGGCAGAACCCAAGCTGGTAGCCAAATTGTAAGCAGGCTATGGCTTATACTAGCCAAAGGATGTTTCAACTGAACATTCTAAGGACATAGCTGCTCCAGAAGGAGATAGCTCCTCATCCCTTCCTATGAAAATTCTGCTGGGCATTGGCAGTTGAGAAAACTTGTCCACAGTCTGAGGCAACCTGTCTACCATCTAGGAATATGTATTCCCAGCTCAGGAACAACTGCCACATAATTAGAAGCATATACAATTTCTTTTTTTCCTTTTTTTATAGTTAGAATTTAAAAAGAAGGTAGGTGGGGGAGTGGAGGGAAGGGTGTGGTAAGGATAATGTTGAGCATCTTTTTTATATGACTTGTCTCACTGAGTTTTGTTTGTATTCTCTAAACTGAGAAGAATGCAAAGATCTAAAATAAAGTGATGCATAGCACTTATCAGATAGAAACTGTACACTGTCTGCTATCTTTGGATAGGCCCCTGAATATATTTGTTTCACCTCAACCTAAGAAGGCTAGTTTACGTGTGGCAAATTTGCAAACCCAGCATTCTTCTGTCTTTGGAGATGCCAGTAACTTACTTGCCATCCCTCACCTACTAGGAAGAGCAAACTATTCATACTCTTCTGCTGCAAGAGAGACCTTTTAGTTTCTGTGGACTCCATCTAAAGCTATCACAAAGTAGAAACCATGAATCAGAAAGAACATTAGTGAAATAATTTTGCTCATGTAGACAGATGAGAGCTGAATTTTTTTTTCTTTGCTGTATTCTGAATTCCAGTTCATATTTCTTCAGGTGAAAGTGGCTTTTTTTCCTGGATTTATATCAAGCTGAGCAAGCAGTTCTGGTAAAATTAAACCCATGTATAAACAACAGATTTGGACAACTCAATTTTGGTTCTGAATTCCATTAGAATTTTTTCCCTCCTCTACTTTATTACAATTTCTGATTCTTTGCTTCTTGCAACCCACTTTTATATTGAATATCACATTTGCGCAAGGGCATGCCAAATTGGTATTGGTATAGACTGATTGCCTTGGCTTAGAAAAAGTGCTAAATTCAAGTTTGAAATGTTTGCACTTGACCATATTTTGGAAAAGAAGATAATTGTGATGTTCGATTAGAATTTAATGAGGGCAAAAAGAGGGTTAAGAAGGGATAAAAAAGAGCACTTTGGGATGCCAGGAAGCGTAATGACCTCTTAACAAGGGTAATCTCATTGAATCCTGGCAGCAGCAACACTGTGAAGTACTTATTGGGACCCCCTTTTACAGATGAGGACATTGAGTTTCAGAAAGACTATTTGGTTTGCTCACACTGTAAAGATGTAATGTGAATCCAGATCTTTAAGATCCTCAAACTCTGTACTATTTCATGATCTGTGAAGAAAGAAGCTTGTCTGGATTTTGTGTGTATTCTCTTCACAAGGTGCCTTCAAGGAAGACTTAGTGAAGGACAATAATACCAACAAATGAAAACAAAAATGGGCAAGTGCCTTCCCAGGAAGGAAGCAGCTTCCTCTACAGAGCTGAGAAAGATCTTGAAACCAGAGAGAAGTTGTAATTGGACAAAAATTAGAGTTGGAGGTCCTGATAAAAAAATCAGAGCACAAATGTTGTGTAAAGTTTGAAGCAGTATATAATATGGTTATTTTCTTCAGGGAGAAAAATATAACATCAGTCACGGGACTTTAAGTCATCTAGCTAGGAGAAAACTAGGCAGAGATGCTTAGAACAGGCGAGCTGCAATGGTGAAGATGCAAATGTGAAATGGTCATAGAAGGGCATGGTAACAGGGATTTGGGGGAAGACATGAGTAGTTTTCGAGAAGGTTAGGATATATTCGTAATTTCTCAAGTACTGTTAATTAGGTAATGCCTTTACTTCATATAACTCAGATTTATTCCATCCATACAATACTTCTGTTTTATTTAGAGTGCAGGAGAAACGCAGGGGAAAAGATGGATTATCCTAGGTGGAAATCAGTTTTAATTAGAGTTTATAGCTTTCAGACAAGAACCTTTGAAAACTCATACTCCAAATAACCCTTCTTCAATTGCCAACACATTTATTCTTACTTCATTTTATTTTTAGAAATCCAAAACTTAATTGTCTCAATATGACATGATTTCTTCCTGAAATCTCTAATGAATTTAGCTACTTAAAAGAGAAAGGCTGTGGAAAAGCAGGCCTAGATACACAGAGGATGGTTGGTGAAAGCTGGAGAACATTTACAGGTGTGTAGGCTGTGCTTATTCTGTGTTCGGGGAAAGGGCTGCCCCACAAGGAACAAAGAAACACATTTAAAATAATGCCTTTAATATATTATAAACTGGGGGCTTTTCCTTAGTGTATACTGTATTATTCCATTTCTTTTTCTTGCTGAATATATACAAGGCACAAAAAAAGCATTGCTTTTATGTTTTAATTTCCCAGCAGCTCTCTGTATTGGAGACAGTAATTAATGAAAATTATAGGCTAAACATTTTCAAGTTTGCATTAGGTGCCTTAATCCTTATTTTAGAAAAGATTTCTACTCTACCTAAAAGAGTATGTGAGTATGTGAGTGTGTGAGTTGTGTGTGTATTGTGGGAGGGCACACGTGTAAGCTATCTCTCGTGAAGTTCTCAACCAACTATATACATACGGTGATGTCTACAATATGAGGCCCCATGTAAAAGAGATTATGTTTCCCTACACCTGCAGTGTGACTTTAAATGTAATATTCACCTCTTAAGAAACCCTTAGCTACTAGATCCATTTACATTTCAAGAATGAAATAATCCAGACAATATGTACTACTAACAAAATTAAGTATTGAGCTATTTTTTAAAAAGCTTAAAAACATGATTAGGGCATGGTGAATAATATTTTATAACCTGGCTCATGTGACCATATTATATAAGAAAAGTGGGTTTTCTTTCAATTTTTCATTTTATAATTGAGCATAGCAACAAAGAATATTGAATTGGGTTAGGTGACCTAAGAAAATGAAATTTTTGCCCTCTTTTAGAAGTGAATACGTTTTTTAAACAGCAGAGAATATTCTGCTTAGAAAAGTTAAATGAGAGCCATAGGATAAATAAACAGTGATTTTCCAAACTTTTCCCAGATTAATTCAAATCTTGCAGTCTTAGGTTGAAACAACTTAGACACCTCATCATGACTGTCCTGTAAAATACAATACTATCTCCTGAAAACTATGAAAATGGGTGAAAGGATTTGTGGTGTAAGAAAAATGAAGGTGGAGGCAGGTAGGGAAAGAGTGGGTCATAAAATATACCATTACAATTACACAGCTGTACTTCCTAGTAGACATTCAAAGAATGAATTTTTAAATGTACTGATCAAATTTAATGCAGCAAAAATTTTAGGCACCTGCTGGCAATGGAGGTGAGTAAGCAAGATAAATAAGACATAGTATTTCCCCCAAGGCGTTTGTATCCTAGGGTACATGTTTAGGTGTATGTATGCATAAAGTGAGGTGTGGGCAGAGGACAGGATGAGTGAGTTCTTAGCACCTTGTCATAAGAGATGGAAAGACTGAACACATCAGCGTTCAAACAAACAAGTAAAATCCCCTTAAGTAATAAATGTTCCATGGAATACCTGCCATCCTCAGAGGTTTCTTCTCCTCAAGTCATGGCCCATTTCATGGCCAATTTCCCTTTATTTTAGTTTTTTTTTTTTCCTGATTACAAAACATTTCAATAGGTACTTGGAAAATTCAGAAAGGAGAAAATAAAAATCATCTTTAATCCCTTCACCTAGAGATAACAGTAGTTATATCTTCCCAGGTTATTTTTCTCTGAGTATGCATGCATATGAGTATATATATATATATATATATATATATATATATACACACACACATACATATATATGTAATGTATCTGTGTATACATGTATATGTATGGATGACACAAAATTGAGAACAAAATTACATGTGGTTCTGTTACTTTTTTAACTTATTAAATCTATTTCAAATATTTCTGCATGCCATTAAAATGCCTGTACAACTTTTTAAATGTTTGCATAACATTCCATTATGTGGCTATGTGGCAATTTATTTAAATATTCCCTTATTGTTTTGCATTCAGAATGTCCCTGAAATTTTTTTTTTTTTTTTTGCAATCTAAGGGGATGCCTCAATAGATATGTTTGCAGCCAAATCATTATGTGTACTTCTGATTATTTCCTTAGTATAAATTTCTAGAATTGTTGGATCAAAGGAAATGCATACATTAAATTTTTTGATCTCTATTAATTAGGGGCTATTTAAAAAAATCACTTTCTTGACCTGCAGTGAGCATGCTTAGTGACTAGCAGGAGTTGGGGGGTCCAGACAAGGCAGACTCTGGCTGGACCTGGGTGGCAGTTACTGGCTCAGAATGTGGAAGCACCGCTCCCCAACTGAAAGAGACCAAGCTGCCTAGCTTTGCCCAGGCAGCTTCAGAGGACAGTTGGATATTTGTAATATTGGAGGCATGGTCAAGAGGAACATGGGCTATTTTAGGCTAAAGTCATTTTACCTTTAAAATTCAAGTAGAGGCAATAAATAAGATTTGTGTGGTAGGGAGAAGAGTGTATTTCTTATTGGTGGTACACCCTGTTTGCTGAAGTCTAGCAAAACTAGTTGATTATTCAACTCATCACTGAACTTTCTATAGATAAAATCAAGATGGACAAGATTAAAGAGAGAAAAAGGACTCAATGGAGTTGTGAAGGAAGAAGCTGTTGGACTTTGAGATGGGCATTTGTGGAGCCTCTGTAGAGGCTGATCATCTCTCCCATCACCCAAACCAGCTCTTTTTCCCAGTTACTCCATATCTGTCAGTGCTTGCACCTGCCCCCTAGGTGAGAAATTTGAGATGATTCTTTATCAGTTTTCACTATCATCTTAAATATGAAATAAATCAAGGCCTATAATTCTGTTCCATTCGTATTGTCTCTCAAATTTTCCTTCATCTCCACTTCTACTGCTGTCATCCTTTCCCAGTCTTCAGCATACGTCAGCAATTCTGGAGTAGCTTCAGACTGCACGTTCTCCTTCTCCAATTTCTCCCCTACTGTTTCCAGCTTACTGTTTCCCAAATGCCACTTAACTGTTTCTCTCAGAGAACTTGAAGCTACTGCAAATAACCACAGACTATGAGCCTTTTCAAAACTGGGGCTTTATCATACTCACTTTTGTAGCTCCAGTGTTTAGGAAAGTGGCTGACACCTAACCCAATTTTAGCCTTGCAACAACTCCATGAAGTTTTTGAATGGGAAATTGAGGCTCAGGGAGGGAAAGTGACTGCCAAAGGCTGCATAGCTAGTAAGCATTAGAGCAAGACTCTGTCATAGGCAGGTCTTTTTTTTTCCTAAACCACATGAACTCAGCTGCACCTTGCTACCTCCACTGTCAGGAATTGGAGACTTTCTCAATCAAATTCACTTATTGTACCTCTAGCACTTTTCTGCAATTGGTGCTATGTCAAGTGGTATATCACCTGCTGCAAGAAATATATTTGAAAATTTGCCAGTTGAATGTCAGAGAAGAGCTGATAAAGACCAAAGGAATTAAAGGTGAACCTTAAGCAGGGCTTGCAGGTTGAAATAGGATTTGGTCAGCAGGATACCAGGGTGGAGGGCATTCCATATCATGGAGGCAGACAGCAAAAGCATTGAGACAGAAATGAACCAATTTTTTGCGTAAATGATAAAGAAATTAACTTATCTGTGGAAATATTTCATGTAGTCTTTCTGGAAATAATCTTCCTTTAAAGTAATGGTTTCACTAGTGCCCTGGAAATAAACCCCGTAATTTCATGGATTTAGGTGCTAAGGACTGGAGAGAAACAGTCTTCTTTCTGTATGGCAAGAGCAGAGAGAAGAAAGCTCACTTGACTGTGGCATTCCCACACTCAGGATTTTGAAATGAGCCTGGATTTTGTGAGGATTCCCATGGCAAATCCTAGAGTACAGGAACCAGATTTGTATCTGAACATGGCTTCAGTTCTCATGATAACTTTAACCTTCAGAAACATTTTCACCCCAACTTTAGAAAAGAAGCATAAGATGAATTGGGAAGGGTTTGAACATATTATTGCAAAGAGAACATTTTTTACTGGCCAATGAACTTCGTGGCCAAAAACATGTTGTTGAAAGGGGCCTGGCTGATGGCAAACAGTAAAATGAGACATTTGGAATCATAAACCCCCAAATAGTTATCACCTGTAAATCAATGTCATAAAATTAAATAGAGGCATTTAAAAAGTATTAGGCAAGTTAAAAAATGGCAAAGAACAGAAAATTGCATTTCAGTAAATAAAGTAAATTTATTAAAAATCTCGTTTTGCTTTGAAATTTGTCTTTTTAAATTTACGGATAAAGAACCAAGAAAGATTAGCTTGTAAGTTATGCTACAGATATGTGTGCACATTGAGAAGACAAGTAGTTTTAGTAGATTGTGACAGTATTTTGTATTTCTGCTTATTTGAACATCTGTGGGGATCAGGGAGAATGTCACATGCATCAGGCCCTATCTCTTCCATTTTGCAGCATCACTGATCTGGGATTCCAGTGAGTAACTATACAGTTTAGGTGTTTAACACTGTCCTTCTCTGAAATTTCAACAGCCAAATTGGGAGCAGAATGTATGCGAAGTGTATTTTTCAGCCCTAAACCTCAGTCTCCTTCCTAGAGAGGACTGGCTTATAAGCTGCTAAAACACCCAGGTAACTGATATGCCTAGAGATCATGGTTTACCAACTTAGATATTGACAGTGGAGGTGAGTCTTGGCTGAGAAGGGCTCTTTCTCTAAGGGATTTTACTGCAGTTGGTTTAGAATTTCTAGGGGCAGGAGGTTTCACCTGGAGAGAGAGGCCAACTGCAAAGATCTTGGCTAAACACTCCACATGGCTTTGTCTTTTTAAAGAAGCTGATCCTTTTGAACTCTTGCCTCTCGGCTACCCTCTGTGAAGTTCTCTCCATATGATGATCACATGGCTTAGTCTACATTTTTGACCCAGTTCTGGTCTGTTTTGTGTTTACTGTGTTCTGGAGTGAAAACCACTTTGTGCATAATTGATACTTGACAGCCTGTGCCCAGCTTCTACCCAGACCAGTTAGGACATGCTTCTTCCTGACACAGTATGGACAGGTCCCAAACAGTGGTGGCTGTGACCAGGTGATGGCAGCCTTAGCTTTGGGGTTAGCTGTCCCTCACTTAGCCTCTAAAAGGTAGTATTCAAGGGAAGGAGCTGAGGTTAGGGTCTGACATGAGAGATTCCTTTCCTCCTTCCTAAAGTACCAACAGGTCTAAACATTCTCATCTCCGAAGCAGTGGGGGCAGTTATGGGGCTGGAGTTATAAAGGCAACATCAGAGACACAACAAAAACAGGAATGCCCCTCCTCCCCACATCAGGCCGTCCACATCTTCAGAATAGGATTGGTGTCTTGGTCAGGGTTGAATGTCCAGCACAGCATCAGTAATATTTGTTTCATATAAAGATTAGAAAGGTGGATAAGGATGAATGCGAGCGATTATTCTAGCAGTTATTATGTTCTAGGCATTTTTTTTTAGTGGACAGTGCTATTATGCAGTTATTATTTAAGTAACCCCTTCACTGCCCTTCTGCCTTGAGAACTGAGTCTAGGACTACTGAGTTTTTGGGGGAGTATGGGGGTTAATAGTTCAGCCTCAAGTCAGCTGCTGCTAAAATCAAGTGGCCGTGGTGTTCTTCCCATTACCCATGCCTTGTATCCGCGGCCTCCTAACAGGTCACTGTCTTGTTCTGCTGTCTTTGTGTACCCTTCATGTTTCCTGTTAGCACAAAATCTGCCAGGATCTTCTCACACTCCTGGGATATGGGGACCCGACCCTAAACTTCAGTCTAGCCCTTGCTGCTTGGCCGCTCTGCTGCCAGATGCTTGGCCAGGCTGCGCATTTCCCATGATGCAGTCCTCTGCCCCTGTGCTGACTCCCTCACCTGCGGCTGACCACTGGGCCTCTCCCGTGTTCATTAACTTGGCTATGTTTCTGCCCATTGCCTACAGCTGGGGGACTTCTTGTATTGTGTTTTCCTCCTATGCCCAATCTAGTCCCGCACGTCCTAGCCTTCCCTATCAGGCCCACCCTGCTGCAGACTGAATCCTTTTTCTGAGTAACAGCATATTTGCTGTTCTTCTCTTCCCCCTCTCTAGTGCCTCCACCATGTTCTGATTTGGAAGCCTCTCTGTACTGTTTTCAAGTTGATTTTATTCTCGACTCTGGTTCATAAAGAAATAATGTTTTTTCATGGCCGGACGCGGTGGCTCACGCCTGTAATCCCAGCACTTTGGGAGGCCGAGGCGGGCGGATCACGAGGTCAGGAGATCGAGACCATCCTGGCTAACACTGTGAAACCCCGTCTCTACTAAAAATTTAAAAAATTAGCCGGGCGTGGTGGCGGGTGCCTGTTGTCCCAGCTACTCAGGAGGCTGAGGCAGGAGAATGGCGTGAATCCGGGAGGCGGAGCTTGCAGGGAGCCGAGATTGCGCCACTGCACTCCAGCCTGGGTGACAGAGCAAGACTCCGTCTCAAAAAAAAAAAAAAAAAAAAAAGTTTTTTCAGTGACTGATCCTAAGTTTGGGGGGGGAATCTCAGTTTTTGGAGGCAGCATACGGTGGTGTGTGAAGCTGTGTGAAGCCTCTTTGTGGAGGCTGCATATTCTGGGGCATGGTTCATATTTTGTTCACTTTGTGTGTGCATGTATGAGACAGGGAGGGAGAGAGAGAGAGAAAGGCATCTCCCTTTTTAGTATTTTCTGAAAAGCATGTTAATAAATGGAGCAAGGAGAAAGAACAAGGGGAAAAGGAATAGGTTCAGCCCTTTTATTCTTCAGTGATTTGGAAAGAAACAAACATATATCATGTTTAGCTAGTCTACCTTTCACACGTCATAATTTTCTGGACGTCATTCTTGGTCTCCTAGTGAACTCAAGGCAGATATGGTGTTTTTATAAGAGGTGTCAGAATAAAAATGATGGCCATTATGACTGGATAAAACTTAGCAGTAGAAAAACAGGAATTTAAAAGGATAATACAGTATAGTGTCTGATGAAGAGACAAGCAGAGTGATCCCATTTGGTTATTACATGCTATGTGTCTATAAACATTTGGCACAGAGCAATTTAAACTTGCTATTCCATTTTAGGGAGAACATTTTTCATATTTACTGTACTTCATTTATAGGTGGAAAGAAAAAGAGGGATTGATTTACTTTAATACAACATTTGGATACTCTCCCTAACCTTAAATTTTTGTTAAATAACAGCTATATGAATATTACGTTGCAGCTGACCTTTTGGGATTGCTTTTCCCTAGTGAACATTTTTTCTAATTTTCTTTATGTGCATTTTAAACAGAGTTGCGGTAGGGATGGAATTTAATTGCTCTATTTGTATTTTATTCACTCACTGTTATGTCTAGGGCAAAGAGGTGCATTTTGAATACATCTAGGAGGTAATTTAAAACTACTGCTGATATTGACAAAATACATAGCTAGAGGATGTGCATTTTCGTGAATATGCCCACAGGAGGGATCAATGCATCTGTATGGGAGGGTTGGTATGAATGTGTCTCTCCTCTTTAGGCTTTTTGCTAAATTCAAAATCTGGAATTGGGATTTTCTGCCCTTTCCTGTATTGACAGAATAGCTGATCAGGGTGTCTGAAGCTACACATTTCCAGTATGTGCTTTATTTCCTGTCATTTACATCATGGTATAACTGCAAATGTGGAGTGCATTTTTCTTGGTTGATGGAAGAATTGCTTTTTAGGCCCTCTAGAAGTAGATCTTCTCCTTTATGCTTTCAGGGTGATCTCTAAGATGCAAAATCACTACTGCTATGTTGGTGTTAATGGTGGCTACGCTGCAGAGGAAGGTTAATTAATTGGTCCACTGTTGCTAACTTACCTACCAGTGGACCCATACAGCTTTACTGCTGTGCAGACTACTTCAGGCAGAAATCACCCTTTTAAAATCTAGATGTGCATATGATCATTTTTCTGGTGCGTAAGTTCGAGAGCATTTTAATAATTTATTTTAAAAAATTCAAAGCAAAACATTATTGAATTCAGGTCAGATGAAAAATGGCTATATCTGCCATTTAGAGGGGTAGTAAAATCACAGAGCTTAGAGCTTCCCAGTTGTGGGGTCCAAGACAGACTTTTGCCCACAGGCCAATTGGCAATATAGCAAAGGTAGCGTGTAGATCTGTTTTGGGACAGGCTTAAAGTTTGGATAGAGGCAGAGTGGCATCATTTTGGAGACATTTCACTGTTAAAAATAACCTCACAGAAGGCTGGACAGCAATGTCCTTTGGTTGACATTCTAGGTTAGAAATTTCAGCAGACTTTTCCCTATGAATGAGATTGGAGTGGTTTTATTTTTGTTGTTGGCAGGAGACCAACAATACAGTTAAATGTGGACTAACTTGATTCTAGGTCCTCCTGGCACAGTTTTGGAAACCCATGGTCTAAGAAATGGATGCTGGGTAATAAAGCATGCTCCAAACCCTCCCTACCCCCAGTACCCTCTGAAAAGCTTATTAAATGAAACATTACAGGCGCAAGTTTGTGTTAAGGAAGAATGGTTCCTAAGAATGCATGGGGCTAAAAGCCAACCTTTGTTTTGAGTATGTTTATCTCCATGACCAGATGGAATATATCCAGTGACTTTATCACTTTGGTGACTTCACCATCTTGATTTTATTTGGTTTCACATGCCCATTTTTGGGGTGACATTATCCTGGGGGAGCCACTGTGATTTAGCCATGTTCAAAATGGAATCTGTATTGCAGATATTTGGCATCTCTGCTACTGAGGAGGGGCACCTGGGTATCAACTGTCTCAATGCCTTCAAGGAAGGGTCATCTTTTCCATACTTCATAATAAAGTGGAACTGTGTGTTCATTTTCTGCCAGAGCATTTGAGTAGATTCAGAGCCCAACATAAGCAGGATGAGGAAAGACTGAGTACATCCATTTTCATCCTAAACCAGCTCCTTGCCATGGGTGAGCTTCCTCTGAACTGAGGAAAGGATAGAAGCACTCAAAAATGGGTGCTGAATTTAGTGGTATCAATGAAGTATTTGGGGAAATCAGAGGAGGGATGATTGACCATTGACTTGGGATAGTTTGAGTTGGTCTGGGGAGAGGAAAGGGTCTCAACTGGACTGGATGAAGTAAAGAGTTTGACTAGCAAGGAAAAGGAAAGGAGGACATTTATTCTGTTTCTGCAGCAAGATAAAAATATGCAGGTAAGGAGACAGGAGAGATCAAGGAGAGCAAGGGGAATGGAGAGGAAACAAAGTTAAAGAACTTTAGATCTGATGTATTGAGTGTTAGGACACCCTGTAGGTGTCTGAGTTAGGGCCCTAGTGTGTGAATAAACATTTTTAAAATGTAATACTAACATATTGCAAAAATAGGTTGATTAGATGTATCTTTATTGGGATGATAATTATTTATGGTATTTGGTAATTTTGTGTCAATATATGAGTTAAAAATAGACGAAAAAAACAAATTGTGTGACATTTTGATTCTTGTCTACATAAAATGGAGGAGAAATATGTCTTCTAAGCACCCAGACTTCCTTTTCTCTACTCTCTTCCTTTGTGGATGAGCTATGACCCTCGCTTCCCCATTACAATGCACGCTCCCTGGAAAGGGACTCATTTAAGCCATTCAAATGTTAATATGGTTAAGCCCAGGGCCCCTTGCTCTAGAAGCTTGATCTCTCATGAAGAACAGGCCTTGTAATAGGTGGGGCAATGTCATTCATTGGGAATAGAGGGAAATAAGGATGTTGGTGGGTCAGAGCCCTTTTCCAGAGACTGTCACTCCATGCATAATAGGTCCCTCACCTCAACTCCCCACTCCCACTTTTTCCAAATGTCAGTTTGCTGTTATAATGGATTTGCCCTCCTTTTAAAACATCTATTATTATTTTTATTTATTATTATTTCCTGGGAGCATAGATTTGAGTTGCCCTGAAAATACACTCCCTGCCCTCCTTTTTTTCCTGCAATGTGGAGCCTTTGGACTTGTGGGTGAAATCCCTTTAGAATCAGAAGCTTCCTGGCAGGCTTTTCACTGAAAACTGCTTCTGTCCACGGATGAGGCTTAGGCAAGAGATGGCTGGGCCCTTTCAAGTAAAACATTCCTGTTTTGAGCAACTTCCAATGGTCTGCTCACTGGATGTGCAATCATAAACAGATTAATGAAAACTTTTTAGGAATTTCACTGGGAGCTGATGGATAAGACATAGTCCATGCTCCATAGGGGCTTAGCAATTCAGATTTTGGAGTTAGAAGCAAATAACCTAAGGCAAAAATCCCCTCTTGGTTTCCATGATGGTGGTTTGCCATCTTGCTCAAGTCGTTTTCCATGACCCTCTTTCTGTGGCTGTTCAGTCTTTTGTTGAAGAGCTCCAGTCCTAACAAATTCCCTCCTCAAATATTGAACTAAAAGCTACTTGCTTGTAACTTCTTCCCATTGTCAAAACAAATCCTTTTCCATTATGAGAGCTTCTCAGGGCCAAAAGAATGTGGAAGGGGCCACATAACCAGACACCCAAGGGAGGCTGAATCATGAGCTTGACTGCTATAGAAGCCTGAATCTTGGGATAGGGCTGGACAGGCTTCCAGGACAGGCGCTACACGGATTCTGTGTTAGCTGGTCACTGCACCTGTCCCAGTTGTGGTACTACCTAAGGTTCTTAGAGGAAGTAGATCATTTAAAGACAGAGACAGAAGAGTAAAAGGGCTTGGCTATGGAATTTCTTATTGAGTCTATGATTGTCACCTGGCCTGGGAGGAAAAATGATGCAGCAACCCCTCAGGGAGAAGACACTTTAGTAGTCGTGAAGGCCAAGAATGAAAAAGAGATGTCTAAAGTGGGTGAGGGCTCAGTTTTATAGGGCCAATTCTAGGCATATGTCAAGACTCTTAACTTGGACCTTGTATTCAATATGGAATCTCTGGACCTCCCTTGCTATCTTGGGAGCTTGTCATGTTAGCTTGTCATGTCAAGAGACCAGCTCCTAATTCTTCCCTCTTCAATTGTTTGTTAACAGGGAGCAAACTTTCCTGTGGGTCAAAGTTAGACATTTCTGTCCACTTTCTCGTCTTATAGTTGATGGCATTGGCACTCCTGGTTTAGATACCACAGGGGAAGAAGGTTGTGAGAAATTTGTGTATTTCCTAGACCAACCCTGCTGAGTGAAAGTCCCCATTGGTGCTTCATCTCACCCCCAACATTGCAGGCACACCTGGGAAACTAGTCTCTACAGTTGAATTCAAGTTTACATTTTGGCCCAGTATCCACAGAAATAATGATATCTGCTAAATATGTGGGTTTCTGGAGACCACACACTCAGGAGTATTCTCTAAAAAAGGGTGCAAGTATAATTCCCTTTTCCCTAAGGCTCCTTCTTGTCAGGAGGCCTTCATCTGCTCCAATATGTGCCTTCTAGGTTAATGACCTCAGCCCTGAGAGTCAGTTGAGAAGGGATCTTCCACAAGAGACTATATCTTCTTTGGGAATTGTGCTCTCTCTCCTCTGCTCTGCTCAAATTCTATGGAGCAGTTCACTTCTTTTCTTCAGCCATGCCAACTCTTGAGTTTGGGAAGAAAGCATTATCATTCATTCATTCACTACCATTTGGTTTTCTATCATGGAGGAAATTTTTTATTATATAAACAGAAGCCTTGAATCTCACTTTCTTCATCCTGAAGAGGTCTTCAGATTCTTTTTTTCCTTTCCGGACTGGCAAGCATTGGCTAAATACTCTGTCATGTAACCCTGGAGAAGACAGGAGGCTCCAATTGGATTTGAGCTGTCCTGGCATGTCTTTCTCTTACAAGGAGCCCACGCAACTGCTAGAGAATTGCATCTCTCTTCTTTTTGTTTTCCCCTTTCTTTTCTTTGCTTCTATCCTCTCTCCATCTAGAAAGGATCTTATCATTTAGACAAATCTGGAGATTTCACACTTCAGCCTATTGTCTCCAATACATTTACCACAATTTGCACTTCAATAGAATATCTCCTGAGGCATGTTGAATACTTGGGGTTCTGGAAACCACTCCTAGATAGGTATTCCTTCAAGATCTCTAGGTTGAATCTAATTGGACAGGCCTTTACCGTGGTGGACTGCAGCCGCATCAGGGAGTGGGAGTTGGAGCTGAGGAAGATCACCTCTGGCACCTTCTTTCTGGAGACTGCCTTCAACCAAGGTGATGAGCCACATGGTGTTGTATAAATGTTAATCTCCTGTTCCTCTCCTTGCAGCCCTGTGACCTTCAACATTGCCTCTTGGAGGCTGCTGTGGTCCAGCTTAGACTTCCCCCTAGAAATTCTGCATTGGCTTCTTGACTGCTCCTCTCCTGTTTTCTTCTTGATATGATCCTTGACTTCTTCTTTGCTCCTTTTACCTCCTTTGCTTAGTTTTTTCCCCTCTTTCTGCTGCTCTTAATGCTCAGACATCCTCTTTTTTTCTTGTGGCTGGGGATATGTATTGATATGGTTTGTCTGTGTCCCCACCCAAATCTCACCTTGAATTGTAACTTCCTTAATTCCCAAATGTTGTGGGAGGGACCCGGTGGGAGGTAATTGAATCATGGGGGTGGTTTTCCCCATACTATTCTCATGGTAGTGAATAAGTCTCACGAGATCTGATGGTTTTATAAGGGGAAACCACTTTCACTTGGCTCTCATTGTTTCTTTACTTGCTGCCATGTAAGACATGCTTTTGTTCTTCACTTGCCTTCTGCCATGATTGTGAGGCCTTCCCAGCCACGTGGAACTGTGAATCCATTAAACCTTTTTTTCTTTATAAATTACCAGTCTTGGGTATGTCTTTTTCAGCAGCATGAAAATGGACTAATACATGTGTCTTCTCGTCAGTTTCCTGCTACTGCTAATAGACAGTACGAATCCCTCAGAAATGTGAGGGACACATCTTCACTGTGCCCAGTGACTCTGTCTGCAGTCACTGTCCCTAAGACAAACATCTCCTATTTCCTTTTTGGTCTCTGTAAATTGGACCACTGTTTCAGGTCTATAGTCCCAGATTTTTTTTTTTTTTTTTTTTTGCTATTGAAAGATGCAGATTGCTAGGTGGAATCTCAAGGAGGCAGCCAATTGGGAAGAAGGAGCCAGGTCCATTCAGCGGGTGTTAATAATGAAGCAGTGAACTTACATAAATAAAGACAGCCTAAAATATTTAGTATCCTACAAGAAAAGTATACAGGTCAGTCGCTCAGCAAGTCTCAGATCTTCTTGAGCTATTGTCTTAAAATTTCTTTTCCCTTTAAGGTTGACATTAATAAATATTACCAGCATGCTATTTTACCTTACATGTAAAATTTGGCATGTAGCCTATTAGGAGAGGAGCAAATAGATATGCTATTGTGAGTCCTGTTGACATTTTTGGTGTGGGATTCTTCCCTGATTCTGAATGCATAAGAACTTATTCTTGTCACCTGTTGGGATGCCCAGGTTTATTGTCTATTACTTCTTTATTACCTTGTGTGAGGTAATCCTGATCTCTTTATGTAAAATAGGAAGGTTACGTCTGAGACTGACTTCCTAGAGCTGCTAGGCCTTATGTTTGAGACAAAAGGACATCACTCCAAATACCAAACTTCAGGGCTTCTTCTCATTTTCCCTTTTGCTGGTAACAACATCCTATTTGCTCTCTTGATGGAGGCAAAAGGAGTGATATGGACCAATTTATGAAATGTTTTCACTTCAGGATAATGTGTATATCACACAAATCATGAAGGACAGCCTGAATCTCATAGGATAAAAAAGATGAGGAAAGAATCCCTTGGAACCAGAACCAGAAAGAGGAGCCCTCACCAATGAGTGGATTCTTGGATACCAAGAACAAGGGTGGTCCTGATCCTATGACAGAGTCACCTCCAGCTTCTGAAATACACTAGGAGGCTGATACAAAGGCAAAAAACAAAACAAAACAAAAAACTCACAGTGATCTCTCTATGGCCGTGACCACTGCCCTCCTGCTCATGTTTTGGTCTTGATCTTGAGTCATTCTTTCTGGTCCATCTGATCCGTGATTTGATGAAGTGGGTTACAGAGCAGGCAAAGCCCGCTTTGAGCAGGTACTGAAAGCGCACTATAAGTGCCTTCAGCATGGAAGACCACTAGGGGCAACCAAGCAAGCAATAGGAGGGGACTGTCCAAGGTGTTCCCCCAGTCAGGGGTCCTGGATTCTGTGGACAGCCAGGGTCAGGGCAGTGTTTTCACAGTGATGCTCTTATTTTGATATCTTCCTCTTCCTTGTGGGACTCACTGCTTTTAAAGAAGTTTGTGGTGGCATGTTCTTCTTTCCGGAAAGGAAAATCTATGGTAGTCTCCTCATAAAGGGACTCAATAAACTTTAGGCCATACTACCTGTCATCACCCGGAATCAACTGACCTATGATGTATGATTATTTTTTTTTTCTTCTTGGCATATAAGTAGAATGGCTTTGCAGAGGCCATAACTTGAGAGCAGTAACAGTTAGAAAAATGAATGTCCCTTCTGTTGTGGAATTGAATTCTGTGTATATTCTGACCTCCTAGAGTGTCTAACTATCCCCTTCTTCTCTCTACGTTTTTGAGGAAGGGAATAGGTTGTCTTTGTACTCTACAAAGTCTTCATATTTCTCAAGTGTCTATTATGTACTAGGTACTATGGAGGGCGTT
Source organism: Gorilla gorilla gorilla (assembly GCF_029281585.2). Classification (NCBI taxonomy): domain Eukaryota; kingdom Metazoa; phylum Chordata; class Mammalia; order Primates; family Hominidae; genus Gorilla; species Gorilla gorilla. The sequence continues at coordinate 37,795,211 of NC_073237.2, forward strand.
TCACTTGTAGACTTTACTTCAGGTGATCCTCCTCATGACTTAGAATTTTAGAGACTGTTGGGGAGATGGACATTCTCCTCCATTCCCTGTCTCCAGCCTTCAGTTGTGGGAGTCTCTGCCCCAAAATCCTGGAACACTCTCCTTGTCAAGCCTGGTATTACTATTGTCCCACTACCGCTAACGCCAAAGCAGGCTGCAACAATTATCTTTCAATTTGCATAATTCTGAGGAGGAGGAGGCCTCAACTCCTCCTCCTCTTCCTCTCCCTTACTCTTCCCTTCCCCAAGGGAATTAACTGTAGACCACTTGTTTTATTTTAACTCAGACAATCTTCACTGCTTCTTGGGGATGCTCCAGCCCTCGTTTTTAATAGCTACTGTCCCTGTATCCTTGGGTTCTTTATTATCTATCATAGTCTCATTCTTTCTCTTGCTCATCTTCACTTACTTGCATTTACCCTGTGATCCTCCCAGGCATCTATGCACAGACTAGAGCCTTCAGTGAAGTCCTTTTTTCCAAAGGAATATTTATTCCATGTGCTCTTAAGACCAGGGCCCCATATCCAAATTTCCTCTATATTTATTCCCTACAAAAACCTGTTTTGATCAGGAAACATGGAGCTGCCAGAGCCTGCCAGTGGGATTCACAATGGCAGCTGCCATCACTGGCTAGAATTCCCTGATGTGTATTCACAGTCAAAGCAAAACCACTTCTTGGGCTCTCTACTCCCTTGTTCTCAACTTTCAGGGCTTCCTATCGCTGGATCTTGGTTCTGTCCTTTGAAAAATAAAGGACTGGACATATATTATTATTTATTTCTCTTTTTGCTTCCCAGGTGGCTCCTGCAGTGACTGACTCTAAGGAAGCAGCAACAGCACCTTTGTCTCTACTTAGGTGAAAGCACTGCACTAGCCATGAATAGCCGGCACAAGTCCCTGACTTGTTCAGTGTAGGAAGAGAAACCCTCAAGGAACAGGAGCTGGCTGCTTTGCAGGTTCTATAAATCCTCAGGCACCGTTGGAGTCTTTCTGAAGGACATAATAGTCCCACTATGAATGCTAAGATCTCAATTCACCCTTTTCTTGGAAAGCCTGATGCAGCCCTCTTGTCCAAAGGTATTGAAACCACCTCTTTTTGAGCATATTTCACCTCAGCTTATTCCACAGCATCATTTCTTCTGAGACTCTTTTTCTTAGCAAATTTCTTTGGGCAGTGACATGAATGGCTTCTGGGAAGTCTCCTCATGTGAGGCACCACTTGTCCCTGTAGCTTGTGTGTTCTTGAATTTTGAACAATTAGTTGATAATGACCTACCTCTAACTGGGATGATTTTCACTTGCCATACAAGTTTTAGCAGTCTCTACAGGAATAAGTGAAGGGGGAATTATCAAAGCTCATTCCATTCTGAAGTTCACCAGGGCTTCTATAAGATTCTCTGTCCTATTGGCAGGACTGAGAATTCTGCGGCTCCAGCTGAACAAACTTCTTTTTCTATGTTCTTGGGGGATGGTGGAAATTCTCTCTTACCAATAGGAAATCTTCCACGGAGAACACTTTAATGTTCTGAGTGATTGCTGAATACAAACAGGAATAACTTTTTGGCTTTAGGAAAGAAAGATCTTTAATTTCCTCTCTCCACCTTCCCTCAGGTCTCTGGAGCCATGTCCTTCATGTCGTAGTTCTGATGCTCTTCCCATTCATTCCTGTCTCCTAGATGCTCAGATTCGCCAAGATGCAGTTACTTCCCTCTTCTGCAAATATTCCTTCAATTACTTTGTTTTTGTTTTTTAAATATTTATTATACCAATAAAAATATTTTATAAATGAAAAGATATAAATCCAAGTTCAGAAATCTTTCATTTTTTTCATGTTCTCTTCCGGCCTTGTTTATAAGTGGATGACATATTTATGCAGTTTTCATACTTGAATAAAATTTTTATAGTCCTGTATAATCTGCCGCACCTGGGATCAATTTCAGGGGGACATTAAAGGGTTGTCAATATTGATGATCAGACACATGGCACTTATCTGTTTATGGCCACTTGTGAGAAAGGTATTTTTTTTAATAAGGCTAGAAGTAGATACTTCCCTCTTAAAACTCTATTTTTGGTCCTCCATGTTGCTGCTCTTGTGTCTAAGCAGCCACAGTCTCAAATCAGTGAGATGGAGATTTCTCTTGTGCTTTATTAAATGGTCTCTCCCAGGGAGAATGAATCTCCCAAGGAGAGAGGAGTTTTACTTGTCATTTTATGAGTTCTGCAAACCCTTTCTAATTATATTCTAAGAGAAAATGCCACAGACAGCATATTCCACAGAAGTCCAGACGATGGAGGCTAAAAGGGAAATAGGATCACATTTATTTATAAGCATTTGTTTAGCTACCACCCTGTAGGTTCTGGCTAGGAGATGGAGAGTGCCAGTGAGGTGGAGTTCAAATACAAGTGAGAAATTGTCCTACGATCAAGAAATTAGCAGCTAGAACATTAAAATTTTCAGGAACATTGGCTGCTGGGACATTACTTTCATCCAGACTTTCTCTTAGGTCCTTGTTCCTGCTTAATCCCTTCGAAGTTGCTCACAGACCTATTACAGCTCTCATCTCACCCTGTGCACTCTTTCTGGGTTGCCTTAGGTACAACCAGGAAACTGTATTTCATGATTCATGAAACTCTATTCTTTGTGCTCGGTATATTCAGATCTGTTTCTTTAAATCGGGGTAAGAAATTTCTTTTTACTTTCTTAAATTTAAGGCCATTGCTTTTAAATATAAGAGTAAAACATTATTATTATGGAAGGCTGAGAAAGTGGAGATGAGCAAAAAATACTAAAGGAGTCAGTCACTGTTAACATCTATGTGTATATCCTTCTCAACTCTTGTTCTCTCTTTAAAGATATTTTGTCAAGTTTTTAATGTACATAAATTTGGTTTTGTAAAAATGTGATCATAGCCATATGAACAGCCACTATCATTCTCCATGGAAAATATCTTGAGCATCACATTTAAATAATTTGTATCCAATATCTGGATCCATTCACCTTCTGCTCAGTACTAGCCACCTCCTATTTTGAGTGATACCACCATGAACTAAATTCTTTAAGTCTGAACGACATGAGTCTATCCCTAGAGTCAGATTAGTACCCTTCATATCAAAACGTCTACTGGGTGTTGTCAATTTGATGTCACAAACATCTCAGGACTTTACTCAGCATCTCACTGTTTTTGCCTTATTTTTGGTCTTCACTAAATCTTGCCTGAATGACCTTGATTCCAGCCCTATCCCGGATGATCAATCTTTCATACCCTGTCAAAGCCATTTTTCTAAAATGCAAATATGATCCAATTCTTCCTCTGCTTAAAACCCTTCACTGGCTCCCCATTGCTTACAGGATAAAAACCCAGGTAGCAAAGCCTTTAATGATGCTATCCCTGAACAGCTCTCATTTCTTTCATCCCTCCACTCCTCTTTCTATCAGCTTTGGATCCACATGTAGCACACAATGTCTCCAAGTTTTTGTGCCTTCCGTTCCCTTTTACTGGGGATGCTCTTTATCTTTTTCCATTTTTGGCTAACTTCCACATGTCCTTCTACAGTAACTGTCCCTCAGCTACCCAGAACTCCTCTTGGTCCATCACATGTCTGACCCATCTTTTTGGGCACCTGTTTTAGAGCCCATTCTGCTGGAGGTTGGAAAGAGACTTAGAGAGTGATTAGTGATGCATCTGGTAAGGGAAACATGGAGGTTATCTCAGCCTCTGCTAAAAAAGGAGGAGGCTCTCATTCAGAGCAAACACATGGGCCCTGCATTACTGGAAGAAAGACAGTGAATGGCCATCATGCTTTTCCAGGCGCCCTCAGATTGCTCACTGGGCTTTATGACTTCTTAAAGAAAATCTATTGCCTTATTCCCAAAAGGATTTAACGTGTCACACAGAGATGAGATACTATAATAGAATGGGATAAGTTAAAAACAAAAAAAAAAAAAAAGAAGAAGAAACTGTACTACAGGGAAAACAAAGCTCATAGTAAACTGAAGCCAAGAGAAACCACTCTATAGAATGAGTATCATTACTCATTACATATTTGCTAGAGGAGGTCTGCCTATTTAGCTCTGTGCATTAAGTTATCTCACTTAAAAGAAGGAAGTGTGATCATCATCACAGACCAGACCTGTGACTAAGGAAAAAGACAGTTGTTCATAAGACTGGGATCAAAGAAGCGTTTCTGTTGGCACTATCTACAAAACTTTTGACTTTTCTCAGTCACCATAAAAAAGTCCCCTTTAGAGGACCGAGGTGTTTTTTTTTTTTGTTTGTTTGTTTTTTAGAGATGGAGTCTCGCTCTGTCACCCAGGCTGGAGTGCAGTGGCAAGATCTCGGCTTACTGCAACCTCTGCCTCCCGGGCTCACGCCATTCTCCTGCCTCAGCCTCCCAAGTAGCTGGGACTACAGGCACCCGCCACCACGCCTGGCTAATTTTTTGTATTTTTAGTAGAGATGGGGTTTCACTGTGTTAACCAGGATGGTCTCCATCTCCTGACCTTGTGATCCACCCGTCTCGGCCTCACAAAGTTCTGGGATTACAGGCGTGAGCCATCGCGCCCAGCCTAGGACTGAGGTGTTTTAACTCAATTTCACTTATGCCAGTTATATGGAGGGGTGCCTTGCAGGAAGAGGAATTGCAGGGATTTGCTCTGGGTCTTCAAAGCCTTTTGGGTGCCTGGTGGTTCCTATTGACTAGATGGTTTTCTCAGGCCCAGCAATCTCCTGTGAGTAGATTTTAGTTATTTTTGAACCTATATTCTGTCCTGATTTAAAATGTTCCAGATTTTGTCCCCTCACTGCCCTAAGTCCTCTTTCCTAGGATCTTGTTTCTATATCTTGCAGGAGACATAGAAATCAGATCCACACTTGGAGTAGATTTCATTTATTCAACAATCTTCTCTATGTCAGTAATTGGGGTATATATGAAAGATGGCAGGCATAAAGAGGTATGTGTAGGCAGTTAACCCCTGAGCAAGCATCTTGCCCATGTAGCCCTGTATATATGTTTCCTCCCTGCTTGCTAACTTCATTTAAATCTTCTCATGGTACAAAGATAGTAACCAAACCCCAAAAGGCAGTTCTGATCTATTTGTGGAATGTTTCCTCTTGATCTTATGTACTTCTTTGTGACTATATAGGAAATTATAGGTCTTTGGGATTCCAGACCCAGGATATGATCTTAAGGTAGGCAGACTGGCTCCATGTCAAATACTGGAGGCATGTCTTTAGAGCCTCCTGTTGCTGTACCTCCCTTGCTTGCTCTGTCTAGGAAGGGATGTATGGGCCTAGGTGGGTGGTTTCTTCCTGCTTCTGGTGCTTTTGCTACTTGCTCACAAAGTAGGTGGGTCTCTCAGCAATGGGGATGGAGAGGGTGACTATGGTTCTTATAAAAGATGTCCTTGTTGAGGGTTGCTTCTTTCCAGGATGAGCTTGTCTTTATACCTTTTCTGAGAAAAGTGCATGGTCTGAATGGAGATATTTCAACCCTGGCATGATTTGTGTGGTTGTGGACATTGGTGTGGGTGTTGCGGAGACTGGACTGGGATGCTGAAGAGAGCCACACCCCATTTCAAAGTCCCCTCTGCTTAGGTTGCTTTACTTTGGCTCAAGCATGTAGCAGTGACACTTACTGAAGGTCCTTCAAGGGATCAGTCTCTTGGATGTAGCTGCTATATGGGTCTTCATCCTGTTCTTGGCCTTGATGGTGCCCTTTGTCGTGACCCATCCCAAACCAGAAGCCTGGTTTCACATTGTGTGTGTGTTCCAGGAGGGCTGGACTACAGGTTGGACAGAGGCCTGCAGGTTTTGTTGGTTCTGGGTCTCTTGGCCACATTATTATGTCATTAAGGGGGTCCCTCTGGTTGCCTCTTATTTAAGAACTTTTAGTCTGCATTATTGGTCCAGGAATTTGGGAGGGGTAAACACACCACTGCTGGGAAATTGGATTGTAAGTACCTCAGTCTCTTCTGTGTATGCCAATTACCATAAGTCCACTCGAGAGTTTTGTCTCCTCTTGGTTTGCAAATGCATTTGTAGGCCCCATTCTTGAGTGAGAGAAAAAGAGAGATAGAGAAAGAGAGCCACAAGGCTTTTGAGAAGTAAAGAAAAAGCTTTCTGGAGCCCCAAAGTTCCCCTTTCTATCCTGGCCCTGAGTTTTAGTCACCTCTGAGATTCTTGGCTGAGGTAGTGTCTTTTTCTACTTTCAGATTAGGACTGACAACTGAATGGAAAAAAATTAACATTGTTTGAGTGCTTTCTGTCCTAGGATTTCCCATGCTGATCTCACCTCTGGTGATTTTGCTGTGGTGGCATGTCCAGAGTTGCTGAATGAGAGAGCTTGGGTTACCCTTCCTGGGCTGGCACTGACCTGCTTTTCCAGTGCTGTCTCCCAGTTGCCCAAGATCATTTGGCTAGATACTGGCTCCTCCAGATCCTCCTCTATTTCCCTGAGGGAAGGTTTTAGGTTTGTCACTGGAGTTGGGGTTTCCCTGGAATTTGGAGCCTGCTTGATTTTTCTATGTCCAACCGTGGTCCCTGGGTGGCGGTGGCTTGCTTGGTCTCCATTATCATTGCTAGCCTTTCTCATTCCTCTTTTGTTCCCTGCCTGCTGGGTGTTCATATCTCCTATTCACTGCATTCTCAGCTTTTCTCCCATTTTCTCCCTGCATGGTGAATCTCAGAGACGTCTAGGCACTGTGGAACTACAACAAATAGTTTCCCTGTGAGAGGTCAGAGATCTCCATAATCACATTCTAGCTGGGACTCTGGATAAGAACATTAACCTTTTTAACTTTTTTTTTCTATTTCCTTTCTAAGTTACAAAAAAATCAATCAAGAAAGCTAATTAGCATTATCAGAGGTTGCTGACCTTTGTCAGATTACCCTCAGTTCCCTGCTAAAGGCAAATAGCCACTGGTTCATGTTCCTCAGAGCTGACTGATCGGCTTTAGCAAGAAGTGGTTTTCTTTCTTATATAGCAATTTCACTTTCTGTGCCTCAGTTTCTTTTTTTTTAAATGCAAGGAAATGATACTAACGGGTATTTACTGTGTCACTCTTTATTCCCTGGTTGCCCCCTAATTACGCCATGGCTCTTGTTTTGGGTTTAAGAGTTACTCATACCATGTACTCACAAGGCAAGGGAAGTGCAGCTCCTGGTGACATTAAGGAAGAAGAGCTTGTTGGTTAGGGTGGAGTTATCTGTGAGTTCTGTGCGTCCTCAATTTGATCCCTTCTTGAAGGTCAATAACAGCATAGTTTCCCACAGTTCTCTTTTGCTTTCTTAAACTTTATTTGAAGTTTGCAATTGTGGATTCTCCTCAACCATTTCTTCTGAGGGAAAACTCAACCTAGTCATCTCTGGTTTCCATGCCTTTCCCTGCCCTAACCTGCTGGAGAGCTTATTTGATATCCTCATTCTCCCTAATGCTTTTTTTTTTTTAAATGTCTCTTCATGTTCAGGGAGCCAGTGTATCCTGGGATGATTTCTTAAGACTTGATGCTCCTTTCTCTTTGACTGATATGTTCTTGGTACTCAGACATTTGGTTGATGTTGAGATGAACCCAAGAAATCATCAGAGAGAAGACTCTGTTCTCACTGAACCAGGAAGCAGTGGCCTTTGGGAGGATGGCTGTGGTCCCAGTGACCCCTGGCTGCCCTTTCTCGAAAACATTTGAGCCTCTCTGGAGCTCTAGGATAAATTGCTAAGTGTAAGGTTCTCAATACTTCCCCCAATATTTCTTTTTGTTTTTCCAAAGGAGAGCTCTCTCACAGGCCTATTTTTAATGTGTTCTATAACAAAAGAAAGTTTTAAACAGAGCCAAAACAAACATCCACCACTGCACTTAGGGATGAGCAGCTTCTTTTCTTTTGGGAAGAACAATCTGTTAATTTCCCACCTCCAGTGTTGTGTCAACCTTTTGGTCAGAGAGTGTGGAAATGATTTACCAAGACAGAAGTTACTCCCTTCTTAGGTAACTAGATTGATGAATGAGCGTGGATTTCATATTCTGCCAGTATTTTTTTCTATTCTAAGATTATAATAAAAAGAAAAGAAAGGCAAAATAACTTATGAAAAAGTTTCCATTTTCACTTTCCATAGACTTTTCTGTTATTTGATCATATGTAGATATGATTATTATGTATTTCCAGCCAGAGTTGGGATACAATTCTGTTATTTTAAAATATTGCATTGAATATTCTGTGTTATTGTCTTCTAATAAATATCTTCAATGACCATATAATTTATTGATTTCATAAACCACATCATATTGTTATATGTTCCATAGTTTTTTACCCCATTGCTTTTATTACAAACATTAAAAATAAACATTTTTCTATATAGCGCTTCTTTCACTTAATTCCCTAGAGTTAGACTACTGAGTCAGAGGACGTGAGGGTTTTTATGGGTTTTGAAACTCTTTTTTCCAAATTATTTTCCAAAGTGGTGAATCTGTCATTTTTTTTTCAATTGCCAGGAGTGCTAAATGCACCTCTAGCCATTTATGGGATTTGAGTGGAGGACAGAATACGTAGGTGGCCTAGAGAAAAATGATTGAACAAATGAACACATGGTTTCTTTCCCAAACAATCAAACTCAGGTTTATAAACCACAGACTCAAGATAAGTGGCTAAGTAGTTAATTTCTGGATTTTTATCCCCCACGTGCTATTTATGTACTCTGGTCCCCTCTTTTGTTTCAGACTACACATGCCTTTCACCTACAGATCCAGCAAATCCCTGGAAAGGCCCTTATTACTTCTCTGCCAAAGGCTTAACAGGAAGTAATAGGCTCAAGAATTCAGTTTACAGAAGCAAGCATTCCTGCCTTGCCTTCTTCATTTATTTATTTCTTTTTTTAATTATACTTTAAGTTTCGGGATACATGTGCAGAACGTGCAGGTTTGTTACATAGGTATACATATGCCATGTTGGTTTGCTGCACCCATCAATCCGTCATCTACACTAGGTAATTCCTCCTAATGCTATCCCTCCCTTAGCCCATACCCCGCGACAGGCCCCAGTATGTGATGTTCCCCTCCCTGTGTCCATGTGTCTCATTGTTCAACTGTAAGTGAGAACATGTGGTATTTGGTTTTCTGTTCCTGTGTTAGTTTGCTGAGAATAATGGCTTCCAGCTTCATCCATGTCCCTGCGAAGGACATGAACTCATCCTTTTTTATGGCTACATAGTATTCCATGGTGTATATGTGACACCTTTTCATTATCCAGTCTATCATTGATGGGCATTTGGGTTGGTTCCAAGCCTTTGCTATTGTGAAGAGTGCTGCAATAAACATACGTGTGCATGTGTCTTTATAGTAGAATGATTTATAATTCTTTGGGTATATACCCAATAATGGGATTGCTGGATCAAATGGCATTTCCAGTTCTAGATCCTTGAGGAGTCATCACACTGTCTTCCACAATGGTTGAACTAATTTACACTCCCACCAACAGTGTAAAAGAGTTCCTATTTCTCCACATCCTCTCCAGCATCTATTGTTTCCTGATGTTTTAATGATTGCCATTCTAACTGGCATGAGATGGTATTTCATTGTGGTTTTGATTTGCATTTCTCTAATGACCAGTGATGATGAGCTTTTTTCCATGTTTGTTGTCCACATAAATGTCTTCTTTTGAGATGTGTCTGTTTATATCCTTTGCCCACTTTTTGATGGGGTTGTTTTTTTTCTTGTAAATTTGTTCAAGTTCCTTGTAGATTTTGGATATTAGCCCTTTGTCAGATGGATAGATTGCAAAAATTTCCTCCCTTTCTGTAGGTTGTCTGTTCACTCTGATAAGAGTTTCTTTTGCTGTGCAGAAGCCCCTTAGTTTAATTAGACCCCATTTGTATATTTTGGCTTTTGTTGCAGTTGCTTTTGGTGTTTTAGTCATGAAGTCTTTGCCCATGCCTACGTCTTGAATGGTATTGCCTAGGTTTTCTTCTAGGGTGTTTATGGTTTTACGTCTTATGTTTAAGTCTTTAATCCATCTTGAGTTAATTTTTGTGTGAGGTATAAGGAAGGGGTCCAGTTTCAGTTTTCTGCATATGGCTAGCCAGTTTTCCCACGTCATTTATTAAATAGGGAGTCCTTTCCCCATTGCTTGTTTTCATCAGGTTTGTCAAAGATCAGGTGGTTGTAGATGTGTGGCTTTATTTCTGAGGCCTCTGTTCTGTTCCATTGGTTTACATATGTGTTTTGGTACCAGTACCATGCTGTTTTGGTTACTGTAACCTTGTAGTATGAAGTCAGGTAGTGTGATGCCTCCAGCTTTGTTCTTTTTGCTTAGGATTGTATTGGCTATATGAGCTCTTTTTTGGTTCCATATGAAATTAAAGTCGTTTTTTCTAATTCTGTGAAGAAAGTCAGTGGTAGCTTGATTGGGATAGTATTGAATCTATAAACTACTTTGGGCAGTATGGCCATTTTCATGATAACGTGTCTTCCTATCCATGAGAATGGAATGTTTTTCCATTTGTTTGTGTCCTCTCTTATTTCCTTGAGCAGTGGTTTGTAGTTCTCCTTGAAGAGGTCCTTCACATCTCTTGTAAGTTGTATTCTCAGGTATTGAGTGAATTGCCTTGCCTTTTGCCAACTTCTGCCTCAAATAATAAAACCAGTATTTAAGTAACTTGTATTTCCCCGAAGTTCGAAAATTATTTAACACACATGCACACACCCACCCTCCTACCTTAATTCCATGAGGTGTATGGTAATTTGGCTAGAGAGAGAAAACAGAAATCTGGTTCGATTTACTAAATGAAGTTTGATGTCAGGATGGACCAACTCAAAAAATAGCTGAGTCCTGAATAGAGAAAGAGGCACAGCAGGCAAAACCCTGGGGTGAAGCAGAGGGTCCTGTCAGAGTCAGAATGAAGACAGGGGAACTGCACCCCACACTCCAGGCTATAAGTTTACTATCCTTTACCTACATGTCCACTTACACAAAAGGAGAGGGAGAACTAGGGACAACAGAAAAGGAGAACACTAATCTGCACAAAAAGGGCCACCTGTAATCCTACTCCTCCAACTCTTGCACCACAAAGGGTTGGTATGTGGAGGTCAGCCATCACACTGACCCTTCAGGGCATTCTGCATCTCTTTTAGATGAAGACCAAAGATGCCCGTCTAATTATTCTGGAAGAGAATAGTGGATCTAGGAGAGAAGCAAAAATATTAAACAGCTACTAAATAATAGAGCCAGAGAGGATACCAAAGGGGGTGAACTAACTATGACAAAACTAATCTTAAATTCTACTAAAGCAGTTCCTAATTTCCAGGGAAGCCTTTATGGATGGGACCTCAGCAGGATGGCCACAATCCAGTACTGAGATTTTTCTAAGTTGGTTTGATTGTTAAGGGCATCAAACCAAGCTGCTTTCCCTCTAAGCTGGATGCTAGTAAGCTTTTCTTCCTGATCTCTATAATTCTGTCAAGGAAGTTCAGGGATGGGATTTTTTCCAGCTGAACTTTTAAACTTAAGGTAATTAATTCTTTGTAGTGGAAGTCATGATTCCAAGTACAGGCTCTATTTATCTAATTCACTATTTTTAGATAATTCACATTTATCTAATATCACTTTTTTTCATTTCCATCACCATGTAGCTCTTTAGATACACATATAGATATGCATATCAAGATTTTTTTCAGTCGGAGTCTCCCTCTGTCGTCCAGGCTGGAGTGCAGTGGCAACATCTTGGCTCACTATATCAATATTTATATCTAAATATATCTATATAAACCTGATAGAAGGTATTATTATTAGAAGGAGATTGTCTCCAGAATAGCCCTTAGAGGACCAGGATGTTTTGAGAGAGAAGAGATAACAAGGAGCATCTTCTTATTATTATTTTTTGAGATGGAGTTTCGCTCTTGTTGTCCAGGCTGGAATGCAATGGTGTGATCTGGGCTCACTGCAACCTCTGACTCCTGGGTTCAAGTGATTCTCCTGTCTCATTCTCTTGAGTAATTGGGATTACAGGCATGTGCCACCATACCAGGCTAATTTTGTATTTTCAGTAGAGATGGAGTTTCTCCATGTTGGTCGGGCTGGTCTCGAACTTCCGACCTTAGCCTAAGAGGTGAATAACATTCCCAATGCCATTTAACTAACAGGAAGCAGAAGCTGTCTAACTCCATTTGTCCCAAATTAACCACCACTCTCCAGTGCGTTTACTTTTTCTTTATTTTGCTTTGAGCCCACATCAAAAACAAAAAACAAAACTCTGGTTCATCGACCTGACTGCTGATTGAAAGAGCTGACAGTGGTAGATGAGCAGGAGATCTCTTTCAGAAGACCGATACCTTTGGAAATCTTGAGGAATCCTCATTGAGAGGAAAAGTTGAGACCTAATAGGTTATTTTAAAAGAATACATTGATTCCAATGACTTATGTTTTAGAATGTCTTTAGTATCATAAATTACTTAATTTTAATAAATAAAGTATATAAATTAAAAAAAGAATACATTGATTCAAATGAAATTCTCTTAAACATTTTCATTTGATATGACAGTAGTTTGTCCTCAAAATGATGAAAGTTTGTTATCTGATATTGGAATAATTAATGTTCAGCCACTTAAGAAAAAAATAAAAACTCAAAACATTGAAAGAAATTGAATTTATATTTGCAGAGTAGACTCCTGCAGTGTATTTATCTTTACTGAGCTCAATGTCATTATAACCAAATTATCAGAGCATGCTCATCTTTTATACAAATGAAATTTCTTACTTCATTAATATGATGAAAGTTACATCCAAAAGGGAAAATGCATAAAGTAAACTTTTGGTGTCCTTTGAAGCCCAATCATATCACTGAAAACAAACCTGCTGGAGCCTACTCAGTATGCCTTTGAGTTTAAAAGGTATTGATAATTTAGAATTTTTAAAAACATAGTTACTTCTAGGGGAAGTTAAGTCCCTTAATTGTATGATAACAGAGCAGTAGTATCTGGGCTACTAAATGTGATCATTGTTTTCCTTAGTTCCCTAGTACTGTGTATTTAGAAAGTACTTATTTCCACTTGTCACTCAGCGAACCCTTCTGTGAGAATTGAAATTACTTGGACAGGGTAGATGCCACATTCTTGCTATGTTGTAGAGAAAACAAAGGAAAACCAAGAATCAGTGATTCTGTAAGTAAAAATCACTTTATATTTTTAGAAAACAGAATAGTATAAAGCACTTGAACTAATTTTGAGCCAATAACTGTAGGGGTGTGTTCAAGGGCAAAGAGATAAGAATTGTCAAACTCAAGATTCAAATCCATGATTTCTGAAAGCTTTTACTAATGTCATTCTTGTAAAAGACTTTGAGGGTAATTATTAATTTCTAAAACAATTTAAAAATATTATTGGTGGAAATATAAATAGCTAAAACAAACAATATCAAGCTACTAATACATGCAAAAACGTGGATGGACCAGGCATAATGTTGAGTTGATGAAGTCTGATGCAAAAGAGAACATACAATATGACTGCATTTAAATAAAGTTCAAAAACAGGCAAAACAACGACTTCTACTTCCGACCAAGGTCGATTACCTGGGACCAGATTTATTCATCCTGAAACAACCAATTTCAGACAAAATATATGAAACAGTGGTTTTCAAGATACTAGACAGCAGACAACAGACAGTGATCTTTGAGAGATGAGAAAGAAAGTAGGTGAAGCCTGGAGAGAGTTTCTAGATTGCAGTGCTCAGAGGAAGAATGTACATGAAGGTCTGCTGAAGGTCTGCAGCTTCTCTAGTACAGGAGATGAAGCTGCCAGTCTAGGAAGTCAAGATAGTTAGAGTTCTCAGGGCCAAGTACTGGAGATGAGAGACATCCAAAGATTCTTGAGAAGGACTCCTTTGAGTCTTCAGCCAAATACTTGTTGGTGCTTGCATGTAAGGGAAAGAACCATCCAAAAAGATTAGTGAGAATAATCCTTGGAGATCACTGTGTGACCAGACTGGCTCCTTTTCCCATCACCCCGAATATAAAAACCTCATAATTTACAGAGAATTGGGTAGAGTACTAACTCAGTAGTTGCAAAATATTAGCCCTAGCTCTGGTTCCACCTAATAAAGCTCAAAGCAAGACCCAAAATAATTCAACTGTTTCCATGTAACTGAACCATGTCCCAGAATAAAGCTCAAGAATATTAATAGAAAAAAAATAGCCAGTACCCTAAAGGTTAAAATATCTGGTATCTAATAAAAATTATCATGCATGTAAAGAAGCTGGAAAGTATAACCCATAATGAGGAGAAAAATCAATCAATTAAAACTCAGAAATGACACAGATTATAGAATTAGTATAAAAAGATATAAAAACAGTGATTATAACCATATTCCATGTGCTTAAGAAGACAGAGGGAATACTGAACATAATAAGTAGAGACATGAAAGATGTATAAAAGACCCCAAAGTAGGCACAACTAACCTAAAGTGATAGAAGTCAGAATAATATTTAGTCCTGGGGAATATTAATGGTGGGGAACATGAGGACGTCTTTTGAGATGCTGAAAATGTTTTATATCTTGATCTGGGTGGCTTTATATGTGTGCGCACATATGTAAAAATCCTCTGAGCTGTACATTTAAGATATGTGTACTTTATGTAAGTTAAACCTCAAAATAAATTTCATATTATCTGATACTGTTTGCAAAGCAAGTCAGCCAATATGAGTAAGTAAACCTTTTATTCCATTGGATGGATGGAATTGGATGCATGTCCTCAAGAATCTATAGTATAATTTCTATAGGAGACAGAGATTAGATACCATGGAAGAGCTAGAAACTATGTGCATAATAGTGACTTATCTGTCATTTTAGTTATATTAGTGCCAACTGGTCATTGAAGACGGGACTCACATTAGTGGCTCAATAAATGTTGGTTGCCCTTATCTCTTGCCAGTTTTTGTCTATGCAGGTCTAAGATGTAGACACAAGGGAAGAAAATCAGTGATTTAATTTTATGCATTTCGGAGAAGAGATATGAAGAGAAGGTCTAGTGTACCGAAAAAAATGAGTGATCACATCTTTTTTCCCAGGAAGTCTGCACATGTGATACAGAACAAATATGATCATGCAAGTTTTCAAACCACATAAATCAATCTGCCACTTCCAAGATACAGAATGTGTGAGGACAAAGGGGCAAGAATGGAGTCTGGGCTACTCTCCATCTTTAAATGAGAGTCCACACTATCAACAGAATTAGCTTTCTATTGTTTCTGTGTGTCTGCACCATCCCCACCAAATACCAGATACAGGCTACTAAATAAACACTTTCGTTCTCAACAGGCTCACATGAGATTTCCATTTCTGTGATTCCCTGGAAATTCCATAACTAAATAAGATTGTTTTAGAGTATTTTTCTTCTATAACCACTCATACAGGTACCACTTCTTTTTCTTTTTTTTGAGATAGAGTCTTGCTCTGTCAACAGAGATTGCAGTGGCATGATCTTGGCTCACTACAACCTCCGCCTCCTGGTTTCAAGCGATTCTTCTGCCTCAGCCTCCCAAGTAGCTGGGACCACAGGCGCGTGCCACCATGCCCAGCTAGTTTTTGTTTTTGTTTTTTGGTAGAGACGGGATTTCACCGTGTTGACCAGGATGGTCTAGATTTCCTGACCTCGTGATCCACCCGTCTCGGCCTCCCAAAGTGTTGGGATTACAGGCGTGAGCCACGGCGCCCGGCCTGATACTGCTTCTTAATTACAATATGTCTCTCACCTAGAATTCCAGTAGGTCAAGTTACGGATCTGAGAGCAAGAAGTTAGCTTTCTTTCCCGTAAGGGAAGCACATTTTGGATGGAGAAATTTCTCACAGGGGTTTCCTGGAGACAGAGTGAGTTATTTTGAATATTGTCATTAATTAAATAGCAATGGTCACCCATATCCCCTTGCAGGTAGGGAAGCAGGCTTCCTGGCACTCTGAATTTGATATTACTTTGTCACCATTGTTTTAGATGAACTGTCAGATAAGCTTTTCACTGGAATGTTTTGCAGGATACTATCTCTGTGTGCTGTGTTTTTTGGACACTTGGCAGAAGAGCCATGGTAGTGGCCAAAAGGGGAAGAAATGAAAGCACCAGATGGTTGTGTTTAACCTTTTTACTCAGAATGTGTATCAGCCTTAGCCTGGAAGCATGGGCAGTGGTCATAGCTGCAAATGCTGATTTTCCTGGGTACCTTTGGGAAATACTGTGACCCAACACTGGGAGGGGAGATTTGTATGCCACCAGTTTTGTAGAACTCAACAGTAAAACTGTGCCTGGTATCACTAGTGACTCACTAGAGTTGTCTGGATAGGGTAAAAATAGGGTTGCAATAATAGAGATGAGTATTGCTCTAATTCTGCCCGCCCCCAGCAACCCCTCTACCCACTATTCTGTGGGCATCTTATCTCTGTATTTCTCCCTACTCGTTCAGGAAGTTCCCACAGGTATCTCCAGGTGGTCATGATTAAGATTTTTTTTTCAACTCATCACATTTTGCCTAGCAGTTTTTCTCCTTTCCTGTTCTGGTTGTCTAATTTTAATATCATGGAAGCTGTTGTGGAGGGTTGATTATATTGATGACACCATTTCATGGCCTGTCTGACCTTTGCCCTGTAACACTGTAGGCTCCTCCTGCTCTGACTCTGGAGGGACTTGGCCCAGTGTTTGCTTTGACCAATGGGGCTTGCAAAAACACTTCAATGCTTTTGTTTCTTGTTCGTCTGCATTTGCCATGAGAATATGGCCAGACTAGTTTCCTGGAGGATTAGAGACCTTGAAGGACAAAGGCAATTCATCTCAGCTGAGGCCATTCTGGGGTCCCCTCAGACCACAGAGTGAAGATTGCTTGAGTGAGCCCAGCTAAGATCAGCCAAGTCTGGCCCAGACCAGCAGAACTATTCAGTCAACCCACAGACTATTGAGTGAAATAAATGCTAATCATTTTAAGCCACTGGACTTTGTGGTTGTTCGTTATGCAGCATTATTGCGGCAATAGATAACTGATATACCTGCCTATGCCATGAATCCCTTTGAATCAGATCCACATTTGTTTCTCTCATTCCACATATTGTGGGTCTGGCTCATAGCTCAGGTTACTGTTTCTGAGTTCCTACAGTCACCCCAACTAGGAAACATATGCTTCAGTCTCCCAAACACTGCTGCCTTGTACTCTCATCGCTGTGTCATCTAGGGATCTCGTTTTTAAAAAACATTATGAACTACCTCAAAAATAAAAATATAGAGAATCCTATGACATACATCGTTCTATATTCTTATCACATAGAGTTTCCAAATTATTTATTTTTCACTTTGTCATTTGTACCTGTTTCCTAGTGCTGCTGCTTCAAAGTACCATGAAATAATGAGGTGGCTTAAAACAGTAGAATGTTATCATCTCACATTTTGGAAGCTAGACATTTGAAATCAAGGTGTTAGCAAAACTATGTTGTCTTTCTTTTTTATGAGGCAGGGTCTGGCTCTGTCACCCAGGCTGGAGTGCAGTGGCATGATCTCAGCTCACTGCAACCTCTGGCTCCCAGGCTCAAGCAATCCTCCCACCTCTACCTGCCAAGTGTGGGCAGCAAGCCACCCAGGTGCTGAGGCAAGAGACCGAGGACACGAGCTGTTCCAGTATAATAAAATATAAAATAAGAACCGTTATACCAGATATAGATCTTAGATATGATTATATATGAATATCATTAATCATTAGTTTGTAGCATTTGTTTTATTCCAATATTATAATAATCCTCGCTCTATAATCATAACCTAGGAAAAACCAGACCATACAGAGATAGGAGCTGAGGGGACATAGTGAGGAGTGACCAGAAGACAAGAGTGCGAGCCTTCTGTTATGCCCAGACAGGGCCACCAGAGGGCTCCTTGGTCTAGTGGTAATGCCAGCATCTGGGAAGACGCCCATTGCCGAGCGGACGGTGGTCTAGCGGTAGCCTCAGTGTCAAGGAACAACACTGGCTACTTAGCAGACCGGGAAACGAAGTCTCCCTTTCCCCGGGGGGAGTTTAGAGAAGACTCTGCTCCTCCACCTTTTGTGGAGGGCCTGACATCAGTCAGGCTCGCCCACAGTTATCCAGAGGCCTAACCGTCTCCCTGTGATGCTGTGCTTCAGTGGTCACGCTCCTAGTCTGCCTTCATGTTCCATCCTGTACACCTGGCTCTGCCTTCTAGATAGCAGTAGCAAGTTAGTGAAAGTACTGAAAGTCTCTAATAAGCAGAAATAATGGTGTAAGTTGTTTCTCTCTCTGTCTCCTCTTTCTCTCTGCCTCGGCTGCCAGGCAGGGAAGGGCCCCCTGTCCAGTGGACATGTGACCCACGTGACCTTACCTATCATTGGAGATGACTCACACTCTTTACCCTGCCCCTTTTGCTTTGTATCCAATAAATAACAGTGCGGCCAGACATTCGGGGCCACTACCGGTCTCCGTGACTTGGTGGTAGTGGTCCCCCGGGCCCAGCTGCCTTTTCTTTTATCTCTTTATCTTGTGTCTTTATTTCTACACTCTCTCGTCTTTGCACATGGGGAGAGACCCACCAACCCTGTGGGGCTGGACCCTACACCAAGTACCTGGGACTACAGGTGCACATCACCATGCCCAGCTTTTTTTTTTTTCTGTATTTTGGTAGAGACAGGGTTTCACCATGTTGTACAGGCTGGTGTCTAACTCCTGAGCTCAAGCGATCCTTCTGCCTCAGCCTCCCAAAGTGCTGTCATTACAGGTGTGTGCCATTGCACCCAGCAACACTGTGTTTTCTTGAAGGTTTTAGAGGAGAGTCTATTCTATTCCTTTCTCTTAGTTTCTGGTGTTGCTGGCAATCATTGACATTGCCTCCAGCCTCTGACTCCATCGCCACAGGGTGTTTTCTCCTTCTGTCTTCATGATCATATAAGGACACTAGTCGTATTGGATTGAGGACCCATCTTGCTCTAGAATGACTTCATTTTAACTAATTACATCTGCAACACTCTTATTTCCTAATAAGGTCACATTCC
This sequence comes from Gorilla gorilla gorilla, assembly GCF_029281585.2. NCBI lineage: Eukaryota > Metazoa > Chordata > Mammalia > Primates > Hominidae > Gorilla > Gorilla gorilla. The sequence continues at coordinate 37,814,254 of NC_073237.2, forward strand.
GAGGAACTGGGGTTAGGACTTCACATCTCTTTTGGGGGAACACATTTCAACCCATAACAGGATTACTAATATTTTAGTTTTTTGCATCTATTTTTATAAGTAAGCTTTGTCAATACTTGTCCTATTCTTGTCTGGTTTTTGTATCAAGTTGTTTAGCCTAATAAAAATACTTTGAGAAATTTACCTTTTTTACTATTTTCTGAAACAGCTTGCATTAAGTAGGGATAATCTGTAACATAAAAGTTTTGTCATATTCATCTGCAAAGCAATTTGAGCCTATTATTTGAGAAGGGGAGGTGATTTTTTGACTCATGATTCTATCCTTTTAATGGCTATTGGTTTCTTCAGCTTTTCAGCTTCTTCTAGAGTCAATTTTTATAATTTATATACTGTGGAGAGAATTTATTGACATAAAGTTTGTATAGAGCACCCTTGACATAAGTAACCCCATCTTAGAAAAAGACTGTCTCTTGCACTTCATAAGGCACTTTGCCAACAGGGACCAGATGTTTTGTGTGATCAATGAAGACTGCCTCCAACCAGATTAAGAACATAACCAAGCACACTCTTCCACTATTAGTCTTCACCCCAGAGGACTCTGGCCATGAAAAGAGCAGGACTACAACAGCTTTTAATGGCTGTCTTAACAGGCTGTCGCTCGTGATAACACCCAGCATTTGCCTACGAAAGCTGTGCCCACACCAAAGACTCTTCCTTGCAAGGAAAACAGACAACTTGAGCCAGACCAGGACAGTTTTTTTATTTTGTTTTGTTTACATCCCTCTCCCTGGGATGGCTCATTAACCCTTTTTTCCTATCCCCTTTCTTTTAATGTTAAATGTTACTTTGTTGTGGAATGTTTAATCTAAACATTTATATATTGATTAAATATATATATTGGATTTTGCGGTTGTTCATTATGCGGCATTATTGCAGCAATAGATAACTGATAGATAGGTAACTATTATATATGGTTTGCCATGTTGACTGATTAGTTGAGTGGCTTGAGCCTGTGTGCCCACGGCTCTAACTGCTGAATGAATGGAAAGTTTACTAAGAAGAATGGCCTCCTTGGAAACTCCATGTAGTTCATGGCTTTTATGATTGAGACAGCATTAATAAAAATCTGACATTGTGGAAAGACACAACTATGTGGGGACCTGGTTATCTCTGACCTGCGCCATTCATGATAAAATTGTTTGCGGTATTTACTGAATGCTTTAAGAAATCTATATTTTTAGTTATGTTCCCTTTTGGTCCTAATATTATTGATTTATTCTACCTGTACAGTTTTTTGTTTGGTTTCTGCTTATTTTGGTGATCGGTCTTACTATTAGTTTGTCTATTTTATTAGTATTTTCAAGTAATACTTTATTTAGCTTTATCTGTTGTTCGTTTTCTAGCTTTTTGAGTTTAATGTTTAATTAATTTAATTTTAGTAACTCCTTTTGCAGACAGTTAATTTGAGGCTACAAATTTACCTATAAGTACTACTTTAGCCAAAGTATATAAATCTTGATACATGGTTCTTTCATGATAATTTAATTTTAAATGTTTGAGAATCACACCCTTTAACCTATAAGTTGTTTATATGTGTTCTTTTTAAATTTCTCAAAATACATCAGTTATTTAAAAAAAATAACTTAAAAAATTGTATTGTGGTGAAAGAATGTAGTAAGATATTGCTTCCTTAAGATTTATTGAGAATTTCTTTGTAAATGGGTACATAGTAAATTTTTATGTGTCCTGAAAATGAATGTGTTATTATTAATTATTGGGTGTGGAATTCTATGTATCATTCTTAGAAGAAGCTTGTTAATTACATTTAAGAAATGTTCTATATGATATATAAGTTCTACATGTTATATAAGTTTCTATAGTGGATACTTTATAACCCACATTGCCAATTTTTCTTGCAATTTTGTTATTTATTGTACTGTATTTAGCAATATACTCTTGGGTACATTATGTCATGATTTTCATCTTCATGGTGAAGTTTTATTATTATGTAATGTTTTGCTTGATATATGTTAATAATCTTATCTTTAAATTCTATTTTATCTAATATCATTTCCCATCTCATTTTCCTTAAAAAATAAAAATCAAGGATATTTGTTTTTAACTGGTTATTTTAACTTGTTTTCATCTATTTTTGATATTACTGATATATTTGGAGTTGTTTCTATTGTCTTCTTACAGTCTTTTAAATCAATATTTTAATTGACTATTATTGTTTTTTAGAGACAAGGTCTCACCATGTTGCCCAGGCTGGTCTTTAACTCCTAGCCTCAAGTGATACTCCCTCCTCAGTCTCCCGAGTAGCTGGGATTGCAGGCACAAGCCACTGTGTCTGGCTATTAATAATTTTATTTTACTTTTATGCCTTGTTTATATCAATAATATTTTCATTGTTTTTTTTTTTGGTTTCCTTTGCTGGGTTAGAAGCTACAGGTTTTATTATATAAGTATTTAATATATATTAAACGCACAATACATGTATGTGTATTGAAAATATATTAAACACTTAATTCATGTATATGCATTAAATATACATTTGTATTATTTGTAAAATATATTTTATGGTATATTTTTCTGAAATATTTAACACACCTACTTAATTATAAAGATTTTAAACAAAATATAAAATCATTCAATGTTGCTTTTCTGCTCCTTAATAATATAAGAACTTTAGCATACTTCATATACCTATTGAATAATCCTTACTTCTTCCTTCTTATTGTCTAGAGTTTTAGTGTCACTTTAACACAAAATTTATTATTTTTAATAGTTAAAACTAATTTTAACAACTTATTAATTTCTGTGCACACCGTATTTCTTTCATCCCCTTCTTTCCTCTGGGCTCCCTTTTCTTTTCATTGAAGTACTTTCTTTAGTAGTTTTAATGCAGGAAACTGTGTGGAAACTACCTCAGTCTTTGTATATATTAGTCTTCTATTGTATACCCTAGTCATCGATTGTTACTGATTAGACTTCTACTTTCAGGCCAGTTGTCATTACTTTGTGGATCACTTTTTTTTTTTTCCGGTAGTGTTTAAAGATTTTCTTAATTTATCCTTCATGTTTTCTATTGTCACTAGATGTATTAATGTAGATGTATTAATTCAACTCTCAGACTTTTAATCTGCGAATGTGATTCTGCTGCCATTTCCTTTATCCTTCTTGAGCTCTCATTTGATTATTTGGATAAATGTTGGATCCTCTTAATTGATGCCACATGTCTTCTCACTCATATTTTTGATATCTTTATTTTACTGTGCAGCATTTGAGTTGATTTCCTTTGTGTTCTGTTTTGCAATTCACCATAATTGTCTTTGACATTTATTTTATCTGAACTTTTAATTTCTGTAACCCTGTTTCCTTTAGCATTTCTGATTGGTTCTTTTTTATATATACATTTGTTTCATTTCTGCCTGTTTCTGTTTCATAATGTCTTGTTCTTAATGAATTTATTCTTTCCTTTATATCTTCAAGAATGTAAAATATTATTTTTGGATTATTTTATAATTGCTGTATTATTGTCATTGTGGGGGCTGGGGAAGGAGTTCATAGCCTGTTGTTGATTTTCTAGGTTCTCTGTCTTAGCATTAACTTTCTCAAGTATGTTGGAACTTTATGTACAGGCTTAACTTGAGTTAATATTTTTTATTTTTCTCTGTACTAGCCCCACCCTGAATAGAGATTTTTATGGTTTCCTTCATTGAGTAGTTTGGGTCTCCTGTTCACCGTCAGGGCTCATATTGATGACTTAGAGCTCATGTTCTATTTTGCTATGAAGGATGTTACAAATGCTGTCTTTCTGGGGGGTCCTCAAGGCCCACCCACACATTTGGTGATTTTTTAGAAAGCCTCATGGGACTCAGCATATAGTTGTACTCATGGCTAAGGTGTATTACTGCCAGAGAATACATGACAGGATGAGCAAGGGCCAAAGAAACAGGAAAAGTCTGGAGCAATTCATGCACGGACCTTTTTATACCCTCTTATTCCATGAGGAGACGCACATAGCATGTTTCTTTCTCCAGCAGTAAAAAAATGCAGAAAGATATGGCAATATTTCTGCCCAGGGAAGTCCTTTAGAGACTCAGTGTTTGTATGAGATTCCTAGGGCTGTGTATTAGTCCGTTTTCACACTGCTATATAGATACTACCCGAAACTGGGTAATTTATAAATAAAAAAGGTTTGACTCACAGTTTCGCATGTCTGGGGAGGTCTCAGGAAACTTAAAATCATGGTGGAAGGCAAAGGAAAAGCAAGTACCTTCTTCACAAGGCGGCAGGAGAGAGAGAGAGAGAGAGAGAGAGGGAATGAGAACGCAGGGGAAATGTCACGTACTTATCAAACAACCAGATCTCATGAGAGCTCACTCACTATTATGAGAATAGCATGGGGGAAACCACCCCCATGATCCAATCACCTCCCAGCAGATATCTCTCTCAACATGTGGGAATTACAATTTGAGATAAGATTGGGTGGGGATACAGAGCCAAACTAGATCAGGCTGCCATAACAAATACCACAAACTTGATGGCATAAAACAACAGAAATGTATTCTCTCACAGTTCCAGAGGCCAGATGTCTGAACTTAAGGCATTGAGAGTTTGATTACTTGTGGAGAATTTGAGGGGAGAGCCATTCTTTGCCTCTCTCCTAGCTTCTGGTGGCTGCCAGCAATCCTCAGTTTCCATTGACTTGTTGACACATCACTCCATTCACTGCCTCCATCTTCACAAGGTCTTTATAATGTTCTCTTTGTTTCCAATATCTGCCTATCTCTTATAGTAATAGCTGTCATTAGATTTAGGGCCCACCTTAAATCCAGGGTGATCTCATCTCAAGATACTTACATTTGCAGATATCCTTTTTCCAAATAAATCACATTTACAGGTTCTGGGGGTTGGAACTTGGACATGAATTTTAGGGACCACTATTTAATCTACTATAGCATCAAAGGGTTTTACTGGGAGCTGATCACATAGGCACCCTCTGCCTTAGCATGTACAAAAAATGCAAACTCTCAGGAAAAGCGGGTGTTCACTATAAATTATGCTGTTTATATAAATAGTCTAGGCACAGTGAGCCTCCCTTATTAGTCAGGGAATAGTTTGAGTGCCAAGTCACAGATGCCAGCTAAAGACCAATCTTGCCAGCAGGCCCTTCTAAAGATAACAGCCTCAGGCCTGCCATATTGGCTTTTTTCTCTTTACCCTTATCCAAGCATTTTTACAGCAAAATTATTATTATTAGGACTACATGGTGCAGGGACCAACCTGCAGAATTAGCTTCAGTCATGTCCTCCAGGGGTTCTGAATTCAGCTAGTTAACCATAATCCTGTTAACCATAAACATCTATATTAGAAAGCCTGGTGGCTTCCTCAAGGGATGTGTCCTCCCTCAACTTACAGCTTTTGGCAGGAACCACAAGTTATGAGTGCAATTAGTACCAGTAGTATAGAGCCAGCTAGCAACTCAATGTAACATATTTTCATAAGAGAATAAACCCTTTTCCATGGGCATCTGTATGTAACCCATACAGGCCATCCAGCATGCACGATGTTTTTACAGTTTGTAGCCCCACTGAAGGGTGTTGTAAATCTGCAACCACCCCAGAATTTAAGTCCTGCTCATTGAGCAGAGAGATCTCATCTGATTTCAGTTTGACACAGTGAGTGCTAAAGCTGAAACATCCCATACATAGTATATAGTATCAGGTTTCACCTTAGAGTCGGAAAGACAAGTAGAATCTTGAATTCATGATTCCCAAAATGCCAGTAACTTTTCTTCTGTAGTAGGAAACCTAAGACACTGCAGGGCCAGACATTTACATACAAAGTCCAAGCAACAAGGCTTTCCTAGGACCCCTTTTTTTAAACCTGATTTGAGTCCAAATTGACCCACTCTAAACTATGCAGATTAGGCTGGAAAATCATCAGCCATTTCATTTCAACAACAGCTCATTAGCAAACTAAAACAGCTTTTCAAAACTACAAAAGTATATTTCCATCTGGAGATTGCCTTTGTTTTCATTTTTTTCTTGATTTTTTCAGAGGCTCCAATGGGCAAAACCATAGCAAAAATAATCAGTTATGGAGATTTGTTGTGTTTCCGATACTCAAAGTGTTTAAATTTCAATTTACCTACCCATGCATGGCAAAAAGCAAGGGAATTGGGTACCGCTAATATTTTTTCTTTGCAGCTTTCCCTGATCGGGATAATCTCTCTATAGGTTTTATGAAATTAGAGGCATAAGATATTTTTTAAACCAATTTTTATCATACATAGATGAAATAGATATAGGCCATTGAAACATTTTTTTTTTTAATGGCAAGTTTTACTCCAAGCTTTTGCAGTGAATTCAGCATTTATAGGATAAAAATCACAGTGACTAGGAAATTCCAGCTAGAATACAAGATGTAGGGGGTGCTGCAGTTTAGGCTTGAGAAAGGGCTTCAGTGATTCTCTCCCTTTTTTTTTTTTTCTTGGAGGAGAGAGCAACTAATCAGTTAATTTTATTGTCTTTGACCCATTCAGAGCCCATCTTAGGGACAACTTGGGCTGTTTTTACTTTCCCTTGGAAGAGACCACAAGAAACAAAGTCACCGTGGGGACTTTTCTATTTTCTTCCTTTTAGTTAGTGTGGCCAAAAGAAGCCAGTGGATCCAATGAGCCAACTCTCCTGGGGTTGAATCTATCATTTTCAAATTCCTTTTACCTCTCACAAAAGATAGCAGCTCAGCTGCAGTTTTGTCCCATGGGTAATGGCATAATCACCCAAGCACCAAGATTCCATCATTTTCTGCCCTTTTCTCCAAAATCACACTGTAGCCATATTCTAGTTGGAGTTGTTCTAATAAATCCCACAGCCGCTACAGTTTTAACGACCCTCAAGGTCACACACATTCGGAGGTTCTTCAGTGGCACTTTTGCAACTCAGCATATAGTTGGGACTCATGACTAAGGTTTATTATAGTGAAAATACAACAGGATCACCATGGGAAAAATACACAGGTAGATTCTGGAGAAATGCCTGCAGACTTCCTCATACGCTTTTCCTCCAATGAGGAAACACACTACATGAGTGGGGGTTTTTTTTTTTTTCTTCCAGCAGCAAAAACTAGAAATATGCGTATCATATTTCTGCCCAGGAGAGCCTGCTAGAGGATCAGAGTTCAAAACATTTTTAGGAAGGCTGATCATGAAGGCACCTTCTGGTTAGCACACACCCAAATTCCAGACTCCCAGAAGGGAAACAGACATTAACCACAAATCACATTTTTGGACAAACACTCCAGGTACAGTTAGCTGCCCTTGTTATTAGGGCGTGATCTGAGTGCCAAATTCCCAGATGCCAGCCAAGGGCCAACCTTGGAAGTAGGTCCTTCTAAGTTGGCAGCCTCAAATCTGCTATGTAAACTCTTCACACAATTGTTGAGCCAGGAAGTAGGTTGGCTCAGATCATGACTAGGAGGTTGTATTTGCCTCAGCTTCCCTTATCCTTCTTGGTTATGAAGCTGTATTATATAGAACATAGCCCAACTCAGTGCTGTATGGCTTTTTAAAACCTCTTGTCATTGCAAGGGAGTCCTACCATAGCTGTTGATTTCAAGAGAGACCATCTCAGGTCGCTTGTGGAGCATAAAGGAGTGGGGGTTTTCTTTGAATTCCTGTCTGCCTCTGAGACTGCAGACCCCAAGCCCAGATGATCTGTAGTTTCAGCCCCACTTACTGCTTGTATTCTAGTTTATTTTCTTCTCAACAAAGAGATGCCTATGTATTTTGGATTTTCTTTCTTTTTTTTGAGACAGAGTCTCGCTCTCTCGCCCAGGCTGGAGTGCAGTGGCGCTACCTCGGCCCACTGCAAGCTCTGCCTCCCGGGTTCACGCCATTCTCCTGCCTCAGCCTCCCGAGTAGCTGGGACTACAGGCGCCCGCCACCACGCCCGGCTAATTTTTTGTATTTTTAGTAGAGATGGGGTTTCACCGTGTTAGCCAGGATGTTCTCGATCTCCTGACCTCATGATCTGCCTGCCTCGGCCTCCCAAAGTGCTGGGATTACAGGCATGAGCCACCGCGCCCGGCTGGATTTTCTTTTTAAAAATGTGATTTATCAGTGCTATTTGTTTGGAACAACATATGGTGGGGAAAGGTGGCTTAGACTGCAAACTTATAATGGCATCTTAGCCAGAAGGGGCTCTTTTACTTTTTTACACATCACTGATACTTTTTCTAAGATCCAGGGCTGAGCCGGTGGCGCTTGGCTGGCCTGGAGGATAACTTTAGAGACAGATACTGTGCTTTATTCAAAATTGCCTTTCAACTGTGTTTCTGTCCTATTGTCATTGTGTCTCTTGACTCTCTTCCTTTAGGATGAATTATGCTCCATGAGACTCATTAGTTGGCCTGCCTTGCACTTTCTGTTTCTGAGGGGGAACCCCAGCTGGAGACCCAGAAGAACCAATGGTGTAAGTTCCAGTCCAAATCTGAAGGTCTGAGAACCAGGAGAACCCATGGTGTAAGTCTGAGACTGAAAGCAGGAAAAGGCCATTGTTTCAGCTAAAGCAGTCAGGCAGAAGAAGTTTCATCTTACTCAGCCCTTTTGTTTTATTCAGGTCTTTAGTTGATTAGATGAGCCCCTCCCCCATACTAACGAGGGCAATCTGCTTTACTCTTGTTACCAATTCAAATGTTAATCTCATCCAGAAACAGCCTCATAAGCATACTCCAAATAATGTTTCACCAAATATTTGGGCATCTGGTGGCCCAGATAAGCTGACATGTAAAAACTTAAACATCACATAGGGTAAGAATTAATTAGTTATTTGGCATATACTCATACATCTAGTAAGTGGTGGAGCAAGAATAAAATCTCAAAACCCAGCATTCCAAAGCTTCCCTGTGAAATGTGTACATTCCTTGCCTGGTACTTGGTAATGACTTAGGCCACTTTAAAGTCAATAAGCAATTTGCAAATGTCATTCTCTGGTCTTCTTTTCTACCTTATGTCTCCAAATTAGAGAGACTGACACTGATCTACATGTGGCTGGGAAAATCTTCTGTTGTGATAATCACCCAGGCAGGCAACCTACCCCAGTTAATGCATTTTAGCTAACCCTGAGCCCTTTCATTTCATTCCTTTTTGATCCATAACAGGCCACCAGGACAAATTCTGCTTACAGACATATAATGTAGAGTCTTCAAGGCTTGGCTGTGACACCAGGTCAGATGATTTCAGCTGAACTGCAGCCCATGTGGGAATAGAAGAGTGAGACTTTGCTGTGTTTTGTAGCAGATAATTTCAATAAGAAGTCCCTTTCAGAAGAGGAGAAGGGAAGAGGAGATAGGAAAGTATAGCAGCCACCTTTTCAATTCTTTTCAAAGTGAATGAGATTGCCACTCCCATGACAACCATTTAAATTATGTGGCTGAAATGTTTTTCTTGAAAAGCATAAGCTTTAAGTTCAGTTTATAGGACTGGTGGTAGGACATCCCTCCACCTCCACCCCCATACCCTACACAAACATCTGTTCAAAGCCCAGAGGACTGATGAGCTAATGCACCAATAATGTGGGCTCTTAGTGCAACTGGGGGAAGGTGTAGCACACAGTTTTTGAATTTAATTTTCGAAGACAGAAGATAAGGAAACAAGGCAGAGTGTACACAATGAAGTGGGAAAACCTACTTCTGCAAGCTGGTTTCAAATAGGGTTGGAAAGGTTGACTTATTTGAGGGGCCAATTTCTTCTTCTCTTTTCCCATCATCTAGGGCTTTATCCAAACTTGCCCTTTCAGTTGCAAAGAAAGAATTAACCTTTTCTTCCATATGAAATAGTCAATCACTTGAATCCCTTTCCCCATGGTGACAGAGATTTTCAAAAATCATGCTCAATGTTGGCATTATTGCTGCCACTGTTGCTGCCAGCCCCTAATCCTTCACGCATAAAGAAGTTTCTTTGCTTGCATTTATGCTGCTGGCCTCCTGGTTCCTACTCTGGAAAGGAAAGGAATTTGTATCCTCCTGATCTGGAGGCTCTGGAAAATTAAATAGGGGAAAATAAAACATCAGGAATTAGAGAGGAATCCTGTTATGGCACTACCCACCTGGTATGCATTTGAATGTGCTGCAGGCTAATTCACTTTCTGGAAACACAAGTAGAGACAAAGATGGTCTGGCACAATCCTTTACCCTGCACTAAAATTATAAAGGGAACCCTTTGATTGATTTAGTTTTAAAAATTATTTAAAACCATGATTAGTGAAGAAAAAGTAGAATATTCAGATAAGCAGGAAAGAACATAAAAATAACATACACCTCTCACACAGAAGTAACCTTTGTACATATTTTGGAGTATAGATTTGAAGACTTTTTCCTTTTTATAAATATACATATTCACACACTAATACATGTCATAAAAATTTAATCATTGTATGCATACTGTTTTAAAATCTGCTGTTTTGGTTACTACTTAAAAATTTCTATCTTAATATACTACAAAAGTCATCTCTTAAAACAGTGGCCCACTACGCACAATTGCGTAAATGTGCCATATATTATTTACATGGTGCCTAATTGTTGAGCATCTTTTTAAAAATATTTTTTCTTTAATGTAAATAATCTTATAATAAACCTCATTTGAAAATGCTTACAGCTGCGTGCGGTGGCTCACGCCTGTAATCCCAGCACTTTGGGAGGCCGAGGCAGGTGGATCACAAAGTCAGGAGATTGAGACCATCCTGGCTAACATGGTGAAACCCCATCTCTACTAAACAAAATACAAAAAATTATCTGGGCATGGTGGCGGGCGCCTGTAGTCCCAGCTACTTGGGATGCTGAGGCAGGAGAATGGCGTGAACCTGGGAGGCGGAGCTTGCATTGAGCCAAGATCACGCCACTGCACTCTAGTCTGGGTGACAGAGCAAGACTCTGTTTCAAAAAAAAAAAAAAAAAAAAAAATATATATATATATATATATATATATGCTTACATTGTGCTTGTTCAAATGTTTTATCTGGAGAAATTCCTATAATTCATTATATTTTGGGAATACTTGCTAAGTCTTAAAATAATAAAGTATGTATCAGTTATCTATTGCTGTATCTATTGCTGTTTGCTACCCCAAAATTCACTGGCTTAAGACAACATCAATCTTTTATTTTGCCATAAATCTGCAATTTGGGTAGGGTTCAAATAGTCTCTTCTCAGGCTTGTCTCTATGCTTTTTGGTGTTGGTTGAGTAAGTTAACCCAGGAAATAGAGGATCTACTTTCAAGATGACTCAATTACCAGTTGATGCTGATTGTTAGCTAGGAATTCAGCTAGTGTTGTGGACCAGGGTTTTCAGTTCCACACAAGTCTCTCCATGGACTGCTTGAGCTTCTTCAGAGCATGGTGGCTGGGTTCCCAATAGTGAGTATCCACAGAGAACAAGGCAGAAATGTATGACGTTTTTATGATCTACTCTGGAAAGTCCCAAAGAATTTCTTTTATTGTATTTCATTGGTTGAAGCAGTCACAAAGACCTGCCCATGTTCAAGAGGAGGGGAAATAGACTTGACCTCTTGGTGGGGAAGTGGTGATGTTTCAGGAGAGCATGTGTGATGGGAGATACTGCTGCCATCTTTGGAAAATGCAATTTGCCATAAAGTATAGTAAAAAGAAGATGATTTAGGACTCAGAATTTTGAATTTTAAGGTGAATCACATGCCTTTGTGTGCGGTTCTCATGCTGCTATGAAGAAATACTCAAGACTGGGTAATTTATAAAGGAAAGAGGTTTAACTGACTCACAGTTCCACATGGCTTAGGAGACCTCAGGAAACTTACAATCGTGGCAGAGGGGGAAGCAAACACATCCTTCTTCACATGGCAGCAGGAGAGAGAAGAATCAGAGCCAAGCAAAGGGGGAAGCTTCTTATAAAACGATCAGATATCATGAGAACTTACTTGCTATCATGAGAATAGCATGGAGGAAAATGCCCCCATGATTCAATTATCTCCCACTGGGTCCCTCCCACCATATGTGGGGATTATGAGAACTTTCATTCAAGATGAGATTTGGGTGGGGACACAGCCAAACTATATCAAAAGGTACAGATTTGTGTTCACTCAGTGGTCAGTACAACGACTGGGTTCTAAAACTAGAACATGGTCAAGGTTCTCCCTGATGGTCTAACCAATCAAGGAGAATAAGAGGGGCAAGTAAAGTCAAAATGCATTTCGATAAGAAGACAGTCAAATGCCAATGAGACCAATTACAAATGCCATTTGCAAGTACTCTGGTGCATCATTAACCTCAGGTTGTAGAACAAAGAGTACAGGTTTTCCTTAGTTGGTTGTTGAGTGCTGTGTGGATATATCAGAGCCCAGGTGAACAGACATTCAAATTAAAGGGAACCTTGTAGAGTATAGGGCTTAATATCATAAAATAGTCATCCAAGACACAAACAGCCTCACATGAAAGTCTCAGGATAGGGATACTGATATAGTCTTGGAGAAGATTTGGATTCAGAAATCTTTCACAAACCCGTAGAAAAGAGGTAGTGTCAGAGAAATGTTGGAAAAGGCATGAATGGCCACCTCCTCCACAGACTTGGCCATTCAGAAAACCACAATAACATTCTAATTGTTTCTGGAATGCCACAATGTATAACTATGGTTTTCAGTATTCTTACAAGAATCCCTCTTTAGGAGCCATTTTCATCAAAATCATATAACTGGTAGTTGATCACTGCAATTAACTCTGCCATGAGGACAGTACTTTCGATATTTTTATTTTTTCCCCTCCCTGTTCAAGCTGCTCCAGACACCAATGTGGAGACCCTGTATGAATCAACAAGTGAATCAATTAAACCCAACTTTACATAGATTAAAAGTGCTTATAAGAGTACAGGCCCATCTCTTCCTTTGTGGTTTGAATTATTTTCAACAATAAAGGACATATTTGTTGGAATGACAAGAGTTGATTGTAATGTTCCTCAGAGGGTGAAGAGAAATGCTTTTTCCAAATGCATATGTGTATTTTAAAAAAATGAACAAACAAAAAGCCATGCACTTCTTTCTCTCTCTTGTGCCCATACACACTCTTATTTTGTGGTGGAGAAATTTGGAGAGATTTTATTTTAACATTGACAGTTTAAGCTGACTAATAACTTCCTGCATGCAAGTATATAATGACATTGGAAAAATCGAAGTCACCTTTGGAAATCTGATTTAAAGAGATTAAGAAATTTGAAAACTTAAACTTGAAATGCTCCAAGGTTAGTATGTACAGTAGCAATTATTACCGCTATTTGCTAGGCAATGTTCAAATAAGATCTAAAATTTATTTATTCTTAGTGTTCCTCAACAAGGGACAGTTTTGCAACCTGCCCTCCCAGAGACATTTTTGGTTGACAAAACTGTGTGAGTGTGTGTTGTGTGCATGTGCATGAATGTGCATGCATACTACTAGCCAGAGAGGCTGTTAAATATCCTACAATACATAGGGCACCTCTTTTCACAAAAGAATAACCAGTCCAAAATGCCAAAAGTTCTGAGATTGACCATCCTTGGTTTCGGTTCAGACACAAGGAATTTACTAGTGCAACTGTTATGAAAGACCTTGTCTCCTCTATTACTGCCAAGTCACCCAAATTAGATGGTTATATATCTAGTTGGACAAAAATGTTTCTCCTTTCACACCTGAATAGGATTCTTTAATTTGAGTACTGTAGACACAAATGAATTAATGAACATAACTAGATTCACACAAAGGGTGAACTAAACACAAATTTTTAAAATAATTGACTTAGGCCTATCTATAGGCATAACTCTTAAACTACTGGTTTCCCTTATTAGAATCTGATAAAATCCTTGGTTCATAGAAACCATTCCTTTCATTAGGTCCTTAATAATCAGTTTTACATAAATGAATGTGTCTGTAGTAGTATATGCAGGAGTATTAGGTTCTCAATACATTTACTACTTATTTTTTAAATGTGAGATTTCTCTCCTTTATCTCTTGCTGTTTATTGATTTGTTCTTTTCTGGTTTATAAATCTCTTTGTGATTTCACATTTCTATATTGCCTTACATAGCTATGTAAGCAACTCTTCTTGGAGGGCCAAATACCTTAAGCTCTACAATTGTCTAATAAGAGCTTCCTAATCTTTATGTCTCAATCTTCTTCTGCTTTTTGTGTCTCTTTCAATAAGGTTATACTTTTTCACTGACTGTTTGCTAAGAACTCCCAGTTGTTTGTGGAAACCGAACACTTATCTGGCTATGTGGATACTGGGTTAGTGATCTCACTGAATAATATTTCTGGTTTTTAATAATTTTCTTATTATAAATAATTTACAGTGTTCCAGAAACGATTTAATGGTGTTTACCAAAATACTTTTCAGGGCTTTCTAATTTAACTATACTGCCTTGTAGCCACACTGACTATACTTTAGATAGATTTATGGGCAAGCTGTTTTTGATCTTTGGGTATTGACAATCCCTCTTCTCAGGATCCAGGAAAGGACTGTTTGTCTAGCTATTGAAAACTGAATCAGATAGAAACATGTCTGGCAAAGTGCCACTAGGAAGTCTATTTTTCTTAAGATACCTTTCTTTCTATCATCTTTTCTTATTCCACAGTTGGAAAATTTCCCTTTATCTAAGAAACTAGGAGAACTATACTTAATATGGCAAATCTATGGATCCCTCTCAAACAACTGCTACTCCAGAAGTGAAATTATTTTTATCTTTTCTAAATCTTTTTTAACTCTTCCTTGGTCTGTTACAAGTGATTTGACTAAACAAGTATAGACATACTGGTTAAGTTTCTGGGTCATACAGAACTAGAAAGAGCAGTTATTACTGTGTAATGATAATTTGAATGGTTAAAATGGTGGAAAACCATTTAGTCTTTCTATGTATCCACGGAGACCTGGATTTTAGAGTTGGGGCATTTGGCAAGATTCCCAGAGCACTCACCCCGTTACTCTAAGAAGGACAAGTGTGGGCTACAGATCCTTTATTAAATTTAAAGGTCAGTGACATATTGTCCTGTTGCAGTTGAGGACTTAGCTTTGAAATCACTCCTGCAAGAATTTTCTCATTTTTAAAATCTCCTTTGGGCAAAACCTTCCATTGGCTCTAATCAGAAATTTAATTTATTCAGAGATAAGGCAAAGGAAGATCTTAGCTTCTCTGATGTGAGGGATCTGAAAAAATTAGGAGTGAGCAAGATAAATATCACAGCCTCAGCACTACACAAGTTTCCTAATGGATAATATCTTTGCTTTTGTTATTTTAATTTTCTCCGCGTGGAATCAGATAGCCTACGTGCTTTCAATAATGATGATGCAAACTTGCTAGCCTTTTAGGTCTCACGAGAAAGGCCTAAAGTAATTTTAAAACTTCATTTGGGTCCAGAGGGAATATAGATTCTCATTCATTCATTCATTCATTCATTAGTAGAAGACTGCTGTTTAAATGGATGCTGTGGTAGGTTCTGGATTTGAAAAGAATAAGACAAAATATAATTGGGAATGCATGATATAGTGAAGAAAAAATTAAATATAGGATATAACAGCAATAGGTTATAATAGACTACACACAGAAAGAACTGATGAATGCTTTTTAGGTGATTTTGGAAACACTTCACATAGAAGGCCCTTGAGCTGGGTCTTAAGGAATGAAAAGGACATTACCAAGCAGATGAGATGGGAAATGGCATTCAAGGCAGATAACATGTGTGTGTGAAAAATGACCTGAAGATGAGAAAATACCCTGGTGCTTCCTGAGAAAAATATGGTATGGCATTCATTCAGGGACTCCGTATTGGATAAGGTTGGAAAAGCAATCAAGAGCTGGATATGTGCTAAGTTTAGGAATGTGGGCTTTATTTTGCAGATGACACATTCCTCCTATGTAGCATTGGGAATTTAAAATTATTTCTTCTCTTTGTCAGAAAGCACTTTTTAGATAGGTAATGGCTCCCTGGCTAGTGCAAAGAGATATAATGAGAGGGGATGGAGGGCAGGGAGAGAAGAAGAAAAACATTTTTTTTCCTTAAACACAGAGGGGCTGGGCGTGGTGGCTCATGTCTGTAATTCCAGAACTTTGGGAGGCCGAGGCAGGCAGATCACGATGTCAGGAGATTGAGACCATCCTGGTTAACATGGTGAAACCCCGTCTCTACTAAAAATACAAAAAATTAGCCAGGCGTGGTGGCGGGTGCCTGTAGTCCCAGCTACTTGGGAGGCTGAGGCAGGAGAATGGCGTGAACCTGGGAGGTGGAGCTTGCAGTGAGCCGAGATCGTGCCACTGCACTCCAGCCGGGGCGACAGAGCGAGACTCCGTTTCAGGAAAAAAAAAAAAAAAAAACAACTAACACAGAAAACAGATAATAGAGACTATGATGAGGCCATTATTTATGGCTAAGCAAGAAGAATATGCCTGCCTAACACACTGGTTCCCTTGAACAGCCCCTTTCAATGATGGTAACATTAAAGAACTGAGGTACAACCAAAGACGTTGGAAAGGCAAGTCGGTGAATACTTGAGAGAAACATTTCTACTCACAAGTCCCAGACTATGTAGTATGGTAGTTTGAATGTAAGGCTGGAGATAACAAGAAATCCAACAACTCTGCAGTGACATCAGCAAGATGGCAGAAGAGGAGTTTTCTACCCTCGTTTCCCTATAGTGCACTGACATTGACAATCACCCACAGAGAGTCCCTTGGTGGCAGTCTGGAAGTCTAGCAGAGAAGTTCTAGGACACTGTTGGAGCAAATTTTCTGAGAATAGATGCATTGAAAAGGGTAAGAAATACTTTATCTGCATCATCTCTTCCCCAAGGCAGCACAGCTTGGTGCCGAGAGAGACCTCCTTAGTCCATTATTTATCCCATGGAGGAAAGTGAGAATGTAGTGAATGAATGCCTAGGTTCACCAGATGTACAGAATGCTGCCCAAGAGGCCCACTTTTTTCTTGCTCCACCCGGAATACTGAGTGGATCAGCATGGCTGAGTGGCTGGAAAGGCTGGGAACAGAGAAGAGAGGTGGGAACTCACAGCAACCAGGGCTCAAAATTAAAGCGCTGGGTAGCCTACTAACCGCTTCTTGAACTTTATTAGGAGGACTTCTATTAACCACTTGGGATGACTTGCCTGTACACCATCTTCCCTTACTGTCCTGCAGGTGCTCCTAATACTCTGCACAGCTCCTCTCTCCCTCCCCTGTGGCTGACTCACTGCACATGCCCCTGCCATATAGCAAATGTGAGTCTTTGTAGATGGTTTACAATCATTTGCAGTCAGCCAACTTGATTCAGGAAAGTGGAGGCTGTTAAAACCCAGCCTGGCCTTTGCAAGATGAAAAAAGGCATATAATCTTAGGCTCCCCGCAAACCTCCAAGAGGAAACTAGAGGAGTAGAGTGGGCACATCCAAAGAAAAGTACGGAGATAGCCTCAGAATCACTAGCTGGGCTGACTGGTGAAGATGTTTCTTTCCCAAAGCCAGCCACTACATACTGGAGGAGGTTATTGCTTCTTCAGATGTGAAGACAGCAATGCAAGGCTGAAAGGAACAAGAAAAAATAAATAAAACAATCAAGGAAACATGATAACACCAGAGGAACACAGTAATTTTCCAATAAGTGACTCCCAAAGTAATGGAGGTATATGAATAACCTGACAAAAAATTCAAAATAATTGTTTTAAGAAAGCTCAGCAAGCTAAAAGAGAACACAGATATACCACTCAATGAAAACAGAAAAACAATTCATGAAAAGAATGAGAAGTTCAACAAAGAGATACAAATCATACAAAAATCAAAAATCATTAAAAAATGAAAAATTGTAGAGCTAATGAATGCAGTGAATATAATAGAAAGTGCAATAGAGCATCAACAGCAGACTTGATCAGGCAGAAAAAAGAATCCACGAAATAAAAAATTCTGTAACATCATTTGAAACTGTGGAGTCAGAGGAGAGAAAAAAAGGATGAAAAGAAGTTAAAAAAGCTGATGGAACTTATGGGACACTGTCAAGAGAAATAATATTTAAATCATGAAGGTCACAGAAGGAGAAAATAGAGAGAGAAGAAAGCTTATTTAAAGAAATAGTGGGGGAGGCCGAGGCAGGTCAGGAGATTGAGACCATCCTGGCTAACACGGTGAAACCCTGTCTCTACTAAAAATACAAAAAATTAGCCAGGTGTGGTGGCGGCCACCTGTAGTCCCAGCTACTCAGGAGCCTGAGGCAGGAGAATGGCATGAACCCGGGAGGTGGAGGTTGCAGTGAGCCTAGATCGTGCCACTGCACTCCAGCCTGGGCAACAGAGCGAGACTCTGTATCAAAACAGTGACAACAACAACAACAACAACAAAAACAAGAAATAATGGGCCAGGCACAGTGGCTCACACCTGTAATCCCAGCATTTTGGGAGGCCGAGGCAGGAGGATCACCTGAGGTCAGGGGTTCAAGACCAGCCTGGCCAACATGGTGAAACCCCGTCTCAACTAAAAATACAAAAAAAAAAAAAAAAAATTTAGCTGGGCGTGGTGGCAGGTGCCTATAATCCCATCTACTTCAGGAGGCTGAGGCAGGAGAATCTCTTGATTCGAATTGGGAGGTGGAGGTTGCAGTGAGCCGAGATCGCACCACTGCACTCAACCCTGGGCAACAAGAACAAAACTCTATCTAAAAAAAAAAAGAAAAAAAAGAAAAGAAATAATGGCCTAAAACTTCCCCAACTGTGGGAGAGATGGACATCCACATACACGAGGCTGAAAGGCTTCCAAATCAGTTCAACCCAAAGAGGACTCCACCGAGGCACATTATAATTAAGTTGCCAAAAATCAGAAGCAGAATTTTGAAAGCCACAGGAGAAGAGCCTTGCCATCTTCAAGCGAATCTTCATCAGACTATCAGTGGATTTCTCAGAAGAAACCTTGCAAGCCATGAGACAGTGGGATAATATATTCAAAATGCTGAAAGAAAAACATTCACAATGAAGAATACTTTACTAACAGAGATAACAATTGTAAATATATATGCACCCATCATAGAACCTAAATATATAAAGCAAATATTAATAGATCTGAAGAGAGAGATAAGATTGAAATACAATATTAGTAGGGGACCTCAACATCCCACTTTCAAAAATGGACAGGTATCAAAACAGAAAATCAATAAGGAAACATTGGATATGAACTACACTTTAGTCCAAATGAAACTAACAGACATATATAGAACATTCCACCCAAAAGTAGCAGAATACACATTCTTCTCAAGTGCACGTGGAACATTCTTCAGAAGAGATCATGTCTTGATCACAAAACAAGTCTTAACAAATTTAATAAGATTGACATGTCAAGTATTCTTATGACTACAACATTATGCAATTAAAAATCAACAAGAAAAACACTAAAAAATTCACAAATAGGCTGGGTACGGTGGCTCATGCCTGTAATCCCAACACTTTGGGAGGCCAAGGCAGGTGGATGACATGAGGTCAAGGGTTCAAGACCAGCCTGGCCAATGTGTCAAAACCCTGTATCTACTAAAATTACAAAAATTATCCAGGTGTGGTGGCATGCGCCTGTAATCCCAGCTACTCAGGAGGCTGAGGCATGAGAAACACTTGAACCTGGGAAGTGGAGGTTGCAGTGAGCCAAGATTGCGCCACTACACTCCAACCTGGGCAATAGAGTGAGATTCCATCTGGAAAAAAAAATTACAAATATATAGAAATTAAACAACACACTCCTGAACAACCAATGGCTTAAAGAAGGTTCAAAAAGAGGAATAACAAATACATCGAAACAAATATAAATATAAATATAACAAATCTAAGAGAAAAGATTATAATAAGAAATGACTACATTAGGAAAAATAAATGATCTTAAATAATCAGACTTTGTACCTCAAGAAACTGAAAAACAATATCAAATTAAGCCCAAAGTTGTCAGAAAAAGGGATTAGAGAAGGAATAAATCAAACAGACTATAACAACAATAGAAAAGATAAAAAAACCCAAGAGTTGAATTTTTGAAAAGGTAAATGAAATTGACAAGTGTTTAGCTTATCTAAGAAAAAAAAGAGAGAAGACTGAAATAAAATCAGAAATAAAATATTTGTAATAGGAGACTTAATAATTGATACCACAGAAATACAAATGATCCTAAGAGACTACTATAAAAAATGATATGCCAACAAATTGGATGACCTAGAATAAACAGATAGACTTGATGCATAGAACTTACTAAGATTGAATCATGAATAAATAGAAAAGCTGAAAAGAACAATAATGAATAAGGAGATTGAATTACTACTCAAAAATCTCCCAACAAAGGAAAGTCCAGAACCAGATGGCTTCACTGCTGAATTCCACCAAACATTTAAAGAAGAATTAATCTTTTCCAAGAAACCAAAAAGAAGGGAACAGTTCCAAATTCATTTTATGAGGTTCAATTTTAAGGGTCCAGACAAGGGTGGTACAAAGAAAGGAAATTACAGTCCAATATCTCTAATAAGCATTGATGTAAAAATTCTCGCAAACTGAATTCAACAGCACATTAAAAGGATTATACGGCTGGGCATGGTAGCTCATGCCTGTAATCCCAGCACTTATGGAAGCAAAAGTGTGAGGATCATTTGAGCCAGGCTTTTGAGACCAGCCTGGGCAACATAGTGAGACCCCATCTGATATGGTTTGGCTGTGTCCCAACCCAAATCTCATCTTGACTTGTAGCTCCAACAATTCTCATGTGTTATGGGAGGGATCTGATGGAAGGTAATTGAATCATGGGGATGGTCTTTCCATGCTGTTCTCATGATAGTGAATAAGTCTCATGAGATTTGATGGTTTTGTAATGGGGAGTTTCCCTGCACAAGGTCTCTTTTCTTGTCTGCTGCCATGTCAGACATGCATTTTACCTTCTGCCATGATTGTGAGGCCTCCCCAGCTATGTGGAACTTTGAGCCCATTAAACCTCTTTTTTTCTTGTAAATTAGCCGGTCTCAAGTATGTCTTTATCAGCAGTGCAAAAATGGATGAATACAGTCAATTGGTAACAGTAGAGTGGGGCGCTGCTGTAAAGATACCCAAAAATGTAGAAGCCTCTTTGGAACTGGGTAACAGGCAGAGATTGGAACAATTTGGAGGTGATATGGTTTGGCTGTGTCCCCACTCAAATCTCATCTTGAATTCACATGTGTTGTGGGAGGGACCCAGTGGGAGAATCAGGTCCGTCCCTCCACGAGGGCAGGTGTTTTCTGTGCTGTTCTCGTGATAGTGAATACATCTCACGTGATCTGATGGTTATTGTAAGGTGGAGTTTTCCTGCACAAGCTCTCTGTCTTTGCCTGCCACCATCCACGTATGATGTGACTTGCTCCTCCTTGCCTTCTGCCATGATTGTGAGGCCTCACCAGCCATGTGGAAATGTAAGTCTAATTAAACCTCTTTCTTTTGTAAATTACCCAGTCTTGGGTATGTCTTTATCAGCAACATGAAAATGAACTAACACAGGAGGGCTCAGAAGAAGATGGAAAATGTGGGACAGTTTGGAACTCCCTGGAGACTTGTTGAATGGCTTTGGCCAAAATGCTGATAATGATATGAACAATGAAATCCAGGCTGAGGTGATCTCAGATGGAGATGAGGAACTTGCTGGAAACTGGAGCAAAGGTGACTCGTTATGTTTTAGCAAAAAGACTGGTGACATTTTGCCCCTGCCCTAGAGATTTGAAGAACTTTGAACTTGAGAGAGATGATTTAGAGTATCTGGCAGAAAAAATTTCTAAGCAGCAAAACATTCAAGAGGTGACTTGGGTGCTGTTAAAGGCATCATTCAGTTTTATAGCGAAAGCAAAGCATAAAATTTTGAAAAATTTGCAGCCTTACAGTGCGATAGAAATGAAAATCTCATTTTCTAAGGAGAAATTCAAGCTGGCCACATAAATTTGCATAAGTAATGAGTAGCTGAATGTTAATCACCAGTACAATGGGGAAAATGTCTCCAGGGCATGTCAGAGAGCTTTGAGGTGGCCCATCCCATCACAGGCCTGAAGGCCTAAGAGGAAAAAATGGTTTCATGGGCTGGCCCCAGGGTTCCTCTGCTGTGTGCAGTCTAAGGACTGGGTGCCCTCCATCCCAGCTGCTCCAGCCATGACTAAAAGGGGCCAAGGTACAGCTCAGGCCATGGCTTCAGAGAGTGCAAGCCCCAAGCCTTGGCAGCTTCCAGATGGTGTTGAGCTTGGGTGGATCACAGAAGTCAAGAACTGAGATTTGAGAACCTCTGTCTAGATTTCAGAGGATGTATGGAAATGCCTGGATGTCCAGGCAGAAGTTTGCTGCAGGGGTGGGGTGCTCAGCACTGTTAGGGCAGTGCTGAAGGGGCAGGGGCAGGTTGACTCCACAAAGAGTCAACACTGGAGCTTTGCCTAGTAGAGCTATGAGAAGAGGGCCACTGTCCTCCACACTGGCAGCTTGCACCATGTGCCTGGGAGGGAGCCTGTATCCTGCAAAGCCATAGAGGCAGAGCTGCCCAAGACTATCGGAACCCACTCCTTACATCAGTGTGCCTTGGATGTGAGAAGTGGAGTCAAATGAGGTCATTTTGGAGCTTTAAGACTTGACTGCCCTGCTGGATTTTGAACTGGCATGGGTCCTTTAGCCCCTTCATTTTGGCCAGTTCCTCCCATTTCAAATGGGTGTATTTATTTAATGCCTGTACTCCCATTGTATCTAGGAAGTAACTAACTTGCATTTGATTTTACAGGCTCGTAGGTGGAAGGGACTTGCCTTGTTTCAGATGAGACTTTGGACTGTGGACTTTTGAGTTAATGCTCAAATGAGTTAAGACTTTAGGGGACTGTTGAGAAGGCACGATTAGTTTTGAAATGTGAGGACATAAAACTTGGGAGGGGCAAGGGGTGGAATGATATCATTTGGCTGTGTCCCTACCCAAGTATCATCTTGAATTGTAGCTCCCACTATTCCCAAGTGTTGTGGAAGGGACCTGATGGGTAATTGAATCATGGGGATGGGTTTTTCCCATGCTGTTCTTGTGACTGTGAATAAGTTTCATGAGATCTGATGGCTTTATAAAGGGGAGTTTCCCTGCACAAGTTCTCTTCTCTTGTCTGCCACCATGTGAGATGTGCCTTTCATTTTCCACCATGATTGTGAGGGCTCCCAGCTATATGGAACTGTGAATATATTAAACCTCTTTTTCCTTATAAATTACCCACTCTTGAGTATGTCTTTCTCAGCAGCATGAAAACGGACTAATACACCATCTCTACAAAAGAAAAAAAATTAGCTAAGTGTGGTGGCAGGTGTCTGTGGTCCCAGCTACTTGGAGGCTGAGGTGGGAGGATTGCTTAAGACTAAGAGGTTAAGGCTGCAGTGCACAGTGATTATGCCACTGCAATCTAGCCTGGGTGGCAGAGTGAGAACCCATCTCAAACAGGAAAAAAAAGATTATACGCCATGATGAAGAGGGATTTATCTCTGAGATACAAGGATGGTTCAATATAGGCAAATCAATAAACATGATATATCACATTAACAGAATGAAGGGTAAATATCATATGATCATCACGATAGATGTAAAAAAAGCATTTGACAAAGTCCAACATCCTTTCATGACAAAAATTCTCAGCAAATTAGGTATAGAAGGAATATACCTCAACATAATAAAGACCATATATGATAAGTCCACAGCTAACATCATACTCCATGGTGAAAAGCTAAAAGCTTTTTCTCAAATATTAGGAGCAAGACAAGGATGACCAATCTTACTACTTCTATTCAGCATGGTACTGGAAGTCCTAGGCAGACAAAATAGGCAAGAGAGAGAAATAAAAGTTATGCAAATCAGAAAGGAAAAAGTTAAATTGTCTGATAGACTGGATAAAGAAAATGTGGTACATATACACTATGGAATACTACGTAGCCATAAAAAGGAATGAGATCATGTCCTTTGCAGGGACATGGATGAAGCTGGAAGCCATCATCATCCTCAGCAAACTAACACAGGAACGGAAAACCAAACACTGCATGTTCTCACTCATGAGTGGGAGTTGAACATTGAGAACACATGGACACAGAGAGGGGAACAACACACACCCACAGCCTGTTGGGAGACTGGGGTGAGGAGAGGGAACTTAGAGGATGGGTCAATAGGTGCAGCAAACCACCCTGGTACACATATATCTATGTAACAAGCTTGAACATTCTGCATATGTATCCTTTTTTTTTTTTAAGGAGAAATAAAAAAAAAGAAAAAATGTTAAATTGTCTTTGTTTGCAGATGACATGGTCTTATATGTTAAAAACCCTAAGGACTCCAAAAACTGTTAGAACGAATAAGTGATTTTATTGTGTTGAAGGAAACAAAATCAACATACAAAAATCAGTTTTGTTTCCATATATTGAGAATAAATTGCCTGAAACTTAAATTAAGAGAACAATCCATTTTACAAAGCTATCAAAAAGAACAAAATACTTTGGAGTAAACTTAACCAAAGAGGTGAAAGATCTGTACACTGAAAACTATAAAATACTGATGGAGAAGACATATATAAAGGAGAAGATAGCCTGTGTTCACAGATTAGAAGAATTAATATTGTTAAAATGTTCATCTGACTCAAAGCAATGTATAGATTCAGTGTAATCCCTATCAAAATTCCCATGGTATTTTCACAGAATAAAAAATCTGAACTTTGTATGGACCCACAAAAGACTCTGAATAGTTAAAGCAATCTTGAGCAAAAAGAACAAAACTGGAGGCATCACACTTCCTGATTTCAAATTATATTACAAATCTGTAGTAATCAAAACAGTATGGTACTGGCATTAAAAACAGACACATAGACTATTGCAACATAATAGAGAACCCAGAAATAAACTGTCACATGCATAGTCAACTAATCTTTGACATTGGTGCCAAAAATAACAATGAGAAAAGGATAGTCTTTTCAATACATGGTTCTGGATAGACTGAATATCCACCTGCAGAAGAATAAAATTAGACCCTCATCTCACACCGTATACAAAGATCAACTCAAATTTACTAAATACTTAAATATAAGACGTGAAACAGCAAAACATCTAGAATAAAACACAGTGGTAAATCTTCTTGACATTAATTGGTCTTGGCAATGATTTTGGATATGATGCTGAAAGCACAGGTTACAAAAGTAAAAATAAGTGAAACTACATAAAATTAAAAGTTTCTGCAGAAAAAAGGGAAATCAACAAACATGCAACCCACAGAATGGTAAAAAAATTTGCAAATCATGTATCTGATTAGGGGTTAATATGCAAAATATGTAAGGAACTCATACAATTCAATAGCAAAACAACTAAATTAAAAATGATCAGAAGACCTGAATAGACAGTTTTTCTGATAGAATACTTACAGATGGTCAACAGGTATACAGAAAAGTGATCAACATCACTAATCATCAGGGAAATGTAAATCAAAACCACAATGTGATATCTCCTCATGCTTATTAGGAAGTCTACTATCAAAAAGTCAAAAGATAATAAGTGTTGATGAGGATGTGGAGAAAAGGGAACCCTTGTACTCTGTTTGTGGGAATGTTAATTGGTACAGCAATTATGAGGAACATAACATATGAAAATTCCTCAAAAAAGGAAAAACAGAACTACCACATAATTCAACAATTTCACTTTTGAGTATATATCCAAAGGAAATTAAATCACTCTCTTAAAGAGATATCTACACCCCCATGATCATCACAACATTATTACAATAGCCAAGATATGAAAACTGTCTGCCTGTTGATAGATGAATACAGAAAATGTGCACCCACAGATACACACGCATATATACACATACATGTATACACACACAAGGGTATATTATTCAGCCATTTAGCCATAAAAATAATAAAATTCTGCCATTTATGACAACATGAATGAAACTGGAAGATATTATTCTGTGAAATAAGCCAGACACAAAAGACAAATACTGCATAATCTTATTTCCATGTGGAATCTAAAAATGTCTAACTTATAGAAACAGCATAGAATGGTGGTTACCAGGGTTTGGGGGATAGGGTAAAGAGGGAGATGTTAGTCAAAGAGCATAAACTTTCAGTTACAAGATGAGTAAGTTCTGGATATCAAATGCCTACCTTGCTGAATATAGTTAGTGATAATGCATACTTGAAATTTGCTGAGAGAGTTGATCTTCAGAGTTCTCACCACAAAAAAGAGTATCTGTGTAAGGTGATGGATATGTTTATTAGCTTGATTTTAGTAATCATTTTATAATATATGTATATCATATAACCACATTTTATATCTTAAATGTAATTTTTATTTGTCCATGATGCTTCAATAAAACTGGAAAAGATGTTTAATTTCAGTCAGAGTCCTGACACCCTGAAATTTCCCTCAGTTGTTTGCATAACCATTCAAAACTGACTTAGGCAGGGATGAGGAATACCTAGGACAGAACATAGAGAAGATAACTTTCTAGTTATAAAGGCCAAATAAATATCAAAAGGAAAGTGTGGGTGTGTATCTGTATGTATGTATGAGTAAACACACATGTTTATATTTCAATACACACACAGCCATGTATTTTCATAACACAACCTTATATAGTACCCACACATCCAAAGTAAGCATCGACTCAAACCCAACCATAGTATTAATAGATTTTCATCAGTTTTCTAAAAACAAAAAAAGAAAATCCATGGATAAGTTGTCTGGAGAAGTCTGACAAGGAGAGAGAGAAGGAAAGAAAAAGGGATTAGGAATAGAAAAGTCATGTCCAGTATGTCATTGGTACCTTGACTTTCATATGTCCCCATTCCATGGACAATAGAGAGCAAACCCATGGATTCTTGTACTAGCTTGAGGGCTATTTATAACATCATGCTGTTTCTAGAAGAGTTAAACCATGGAGACATGTGACATTTTACTATACATGGACTAGATTTGGTTGTCCTTGGGAATTGATTTAAAGAAGACAATAAAAGGGAGAAGAGGCTTGGTGAAGGGGGTAGTGAAATGGGATTCATGAAGCCTATGTATTATTTTCTGCTTCATTCTGCACTTGCTCTGTGACCTCAGTTAAGTTAATGAAGCCTCTGCCTGGTTTTCTCTATTTGGAGTAGTGGTAGAAATGCCTCTCAGAGCAGTTGAGAGGATTCCTGTGTTTTAAGAGTTTTAAACCATATTTTACTTCCCAGGTTAAAGGTGACACATATCGTTTTTTGGCCTTTATTATTTTGTGCCAGAAATAATGAATTCAATTTCATGGATAAGAAAAGGCCAGGTCACTCATATGTATCCTGTCTTTCTTTTGTGATCTCCCTAGTCTTGTTTAAGCTAAGTGGCTTCTGGACTGTTACCCGTAAACCTTTCTCACTTCCAATACCTAGCCCTCCTAAAGATCAGGTCTTCTTCAAGGGGTTCTTGATTCTTGAATCCTCTATGCACCCTAAGTCCATTGTGGTAATTATGGGGATAGTGGGAGTGGAACAAGGGTAGCCTTATTCATTGCAACATTTTCAATCTATTCTTTTTTCCCATTCCTCTAAATACCTCTCTTTCAATGAAAAAATTCCTAACTTATCCTTGGCTTCTTCCATTTCTCAAATCTATTAATTTATTACTTGTTTAGAAAAATTAGATGCTCTCAGGTCCAGCTGGCATACATAGAATATTTTTCTGAAAGAATTTGTGTTGATGAGAGGCTATGAGGAAGAAAGGCTAGGGAATACTCACAAACAGATGGTGGGGTAGCCTAGTGCAGGAATGAGAGAATGCGTTGTCTTTATGAAATTAAAAAACATTTAAAAAAGTGACTAAAAGTTGGTCTGCTTTGTATTACAACCATGAACCAGCAATTCTAAGCAACGTCAGTGGTAAAACATTCCCATCCTTTGTACACTGCTGCTCACAAATGCATATTCTGGTTCCTGCCCCACATTGATATTTTTTGTCTTTGTTGCATTAAGTGACCTACCCTCTTGGATCATGGGGTTTTTTTTTTCTGTCACTTGATTCGGAGCAAATTTTGTCTGCCTGGTTCCCTCTTTGAAAGAGAAAGCTGTTCATATGAGGGACACTTTTCAAGTAAATGGAACTTCTACCCATAACAACAAAAACAGCAATGATGATGACAACACCAAAACAATTGATTTCTGATGGAAAGTGAAACAGAAGTGAGACTTGCTATCATTCACATTGTCTAGAATCAATGACACTTTGAAATAGTGTTAACTAGCCAATTCACATATACCAATAGGTTCTCTCCATTGATTGCTGCTGAGTTCAATGACAATTGTTTGCCTTGACTACAATTGCACTTAATTCTCAGAAAGAGAATAATGACTTTTTACAAGCTTTTTATACCATTTTGCCTTTAGGATGCTCCTTTGCATAAAGAACATCCCAATAGTCCATTTTTATGTAGTCAGACACCAATCTAACTTGCTTTGCTTAAGTGATTATGTATATAGAGAAGATAGCCAGAATAATTAATTCATATTTTTGTTTAACTTCCAGACTGATTAACCCGAAAGATAAATATTGACTAAAGCAGGACTTATTGTCTTGACGTTTTTATTTGTAGAACTAGTATCACCTTCAAATCCATGTTACTAGCTTCCATAAGGTTTGGTGTGAATTTTCTTTATTCCAGTTCGCAATCCACTTTCCAATTAATGATGTAACTGCACTCACTGTATATCTATAATTGGGCTCTGTAGGTATTGGAAGGCTGAGAGTAAAACCTTTGTGTACCTTCTCCACCAACAGAAATGAAACAATTCAGATATCAGGGAAGAACTTGACTTTACTGGTGAGGCAGGACTTGACCTATGTGTTCTTGAGCTGGGAGACCCATACAACCTAAGATCCAATCCCAGACATTATTTTACCCAAGCATACCTAAGACTTACCAAGAGTGAATAGTAACAACCTCAGAAAACAACTTAGAAGTCATCTCACCCAACTCTTTGCTAGATGCTTGAAACCAACTAACTTATCCTTAGCTCCTTCCATTTCTCAAGTCTTTTTATTCATTACCTGATTAGCAAAGCTTTCTTTTATTTACTATTTTAATCATTTAAAGATGATTTTTAACTGACATGTAATAGTTGTATAATATATGGGGTACAGTGTGATAATTAAATACGTGCATACAATGTGTAGTCATCAAATGAAGGTAATTAGTACATCTATCACCTCAAATATTGATCATTTATTTGAGAACATTGAAAATTCTCTTTTCCAGCTATTTGAAAATATGAAATAACTATAGAACACTAGAACTTACTCCTGTTATTTAGCTGCAATTTTGTATTCATTAACCAACCTCTACTTATATTCCCCTTCCCCAACCCTTCCCAGACTCTAGTAATCGCTATTCTATTATCTATGTCTACGAGATATACTTTATTAGCTTCTGCATGTGAGAACCTGCAGTGTTTATCTTTCTGTGCCTGGTTTATTTCACTTAACATAATGTCCTTCAGTTCCATCCATGTTGTTGTGAATGACAGAATTTTATTCTTTTTTAATGACTGAATAGTATCCCATTGTGTATATATACCACATTTCCTTTATTCATTTATCTGTTGATGTAAACTTAGGTTGATTCCATATCTTGGCTATTGTGAATTGTGCTGCAATAAACATGGGTGTGCAGATCATTTTTTTTTAGCATAGATTTCTTTTCCTTTGGATATATATCCAGTACTTGGACTGCTGAATCATATGGTAGCTTTAGTTTAGTTTTTTGAGAAACCTTCATGCTGTTTTCCATAATAACTATACTAATTTATATTCTCACTAACAGTGTATAAGAGTTCCCCTTTCTCTGCATCCTCACCAGTATTGTTTTTTGTCTTTTCGGTAATAGCCATCCTAAATACGATGAGATGATATTGCTTCGCGGTTTTGATTTAAATTTCTCTGGTGATTAGTGTTGTTGGGCATTTTTTCATATACTTCTTGGCCATTTTTATGACTTCTTTTGAGAAATTTCTATTTAGATCATTTACCCATTTTTAAATTGGATTATTTGTGTGTTTATTTATTTATTTGCTGTTGAGGTGTTAGAGTTCCTTGTATATTCTGAATTTTAATGCCCTATCAGTGTATAGTTTGCACATATTTTCTCCTATTCTGCAGATTGTTTCTTCACTGTGTTGATTATTTCCTTTGCTGTGCAGAAGTTTGTTACTTTAGATATAATCTCATTTGTTATTCCTGCTTCTGCAGCCTGTGCTTTTGAGGTCTTATCCATAAAATTTTTGCCCAGACTAATGTCCCAAACTGTTTCTCCTGTGTTTTCTCCTAGTAGTTTCACAGTTTGGGGTCTTAAATTTAAGCATTTAATTCATTTTGATTTGATTTTTGTAAATGGCAAGATATAGTGGTCTAGTATCATTCTTATGTGTATGAATATCCAGTTTTCCCAGCAGCATTTATTGTAGGGACTGTCCTTTCTTCAGTGAATGTTGAATTCCTTCTAACAAAATCTTGACCAATGGTTTCTTCAGTTCCTGTTTGAATGAATACTTCTAGTGATGAAGATATTATTACTTTCGGTTATATCCCATTTTATGCTATAATAGTATAGTTCTAATTCTTAGGCATTCTTCTTCATTTTGGGTCAGAATCTATCCCTTGCTTGTCTTCTTGGTTGTGAAACAACAATAACAACAACAGCAACAACAACACCCCACAAAACTAGCCAGGCATGGTGGCATGTGCCTGTAGTTCCAGCTACTCAGGAGGCTAAAGTGAGAGGATTACTTGTAGTGAGCTGAGATTGAGCCACTGCATTCCAGCATGAGAGTTAGAGCGAAACTCTGTCTAAAAAAACAAAAAACAAGCAAAAAATTGAAAAATGAACACTTGAACATCCTGTTTGCTAGTAGAAGATTATTGGAATCCCAGTTATTCCATGCATATTCTTTACACCTTAGGGTACAAACTGAAAACAGAAACCCTGGAGAGTAAGAAAATTCAAATCTGAGCTTCAGAGAAGTTATGAAATACAGGATCTACTGTGGAGTAAGGTACCTGGAAGGAACTACACTGTATTTTTATATTTTTTATCCCCCACCCCACCCTAGGTTTAACTAAATAAAAATGGAGGTGTAAATAAATAGGAAAATTACAAAATGACCCCTGGCTAGGACAATTAGTGGTTGTAATTGTTGTTGTTGTTGTTATTTTTGTGCATGTATGCATGTGTGTGTGCAGCTGGGGAACTAGGGAAGGAAATCGCAAAAAGGAAAGAGAAAACCCCAATCATTTTATTTTTGTCATGTGGGAAGATAAAATTTTGCTGCCACTTCTCCCTCCTCACCTCCACCCCACACTTACATTGAGCAGCTATAGCCACCTCTTATATTTCTTTTCAGATATCCAGCTGCCCTCTGAGCCAGAGGCTTTGGTAATATCTATTTATACCAGGGCTGTACCATCTTAGAAGGGGTATTTCTGCTGAGGCTGAGCAATGAGCCACTAGAAGCAATGGCTCATTGCTCAGGCCCAGCAGGAATTCCCCCCATCCACCACCTCTGCCACCTCCCTATGGCTCCTCTCGATGAGATAGGCTTGAAGAGGGCTCTTTACATTTAAGGAAAATGGAGGCAGAAATGAACAGTTTATGGAAAATGATGAGTGGCATCTGAGTTGAAGTCAGAGGCCCAGAAATCAAGCAAGACAGGTGCAGCACTTTGGGGCTTACTGAAATTTCTGCTGTACAAGATCTTGAGACCATTAGGGAAATAAATCTCAATTATGTTAAACCCATCAAGACCTTGAACAAATGCTTTCCTTTTTACAGATGTCTGTCTCCTTGACTGTAAAATGTGTAGGTGGGATTGAGATGGAATCTAAAGTCTTTTTCAGCTCTTACCGTCTGAGAATCTAAGCTTGGTGTTAAATTTAAAAAGTTCAAAATCAGGTTTGAGCTGAGAGTGGGGAAGAGAGACTGTGTTGTTATTAAAACTCTTTGTAAAATCCTTTTGAAAATATTCACCCTGAACTTGAAAGGGATTTACTTTCTCAAACACTGGCAAAGCTTTCAAACCAAAGGACTTCCTTCCAGTATATAAGGTGGAGGAAGCTGTGTGTGACAGACAAAAGTGAATGCTTTATGTTTAGTTGGGTTTGAACACATCTAAGACAACTATTACTTTGATAAAAACGTCTTTCAGGGGGAGTTACAGAGATGAAAGCACAAATTTGTATAGCATAAGCTTATGGAGTGTGCTTTACTAACTTAGATATTGTTACAGAAGCAATATTAATCAAAAGAATCATGTTCATTTAGAACAAAATCCATAGAAGCTACACAATTGATCCCTAAGGATATTAAAACATTACTAGTGATCAGCAAGGAGAAACCAAAAGGTAATTGATCCTCTAGTTTGATGAATTTAATTTTTATATTGAAATCTTTTATTGTTCTCTAATTCCTGATCCTCAATAAATCCTTGTAATTTCTCTCTTTACCACCATTATTAAGCAATAGTTTTGGTTAACCACATATTGTAATCAATGAGAACCTGTCATATACATCATGTATAGATCACCAATTGAAAACAACTTCTAAAAAAAAAAATATACATTGGTGCCTTGCATTCATTCAGCAAAATTGGGGTGCTTTTAGTAAAAGAAGAGATAATTGGTGTTAGGCAAACAAAACAAAAACAATCTTGCAGAAACCCAAAACTAATATGTCCATTTTAAGGGGGCATAGTAGTGAGGAACTATTGTGGTAAATTAGGTTTGAGCAGATGCTTAGGGTTTAAACCAACGCAGGGATAGTAGAAATAGAGAGGAGACTAATTTGAAAGATACTCAGGAAGTGAAATTCACTGGACCTCACAGAGGTGGTAGGGACAGAGTAGGAGAAGGAGAGAGAGGAATTAGAGATGTTTCTTAAGATTTCTGTCTTGGAAGACTGGGTGAATGCTAGTGCCACCCACAAAGGAGAGATTATGGAAGAGAAAGATTGCTTTGGGAAAAAGAAGACAAATATTTCTTGACATTTTGCATGTCAGATGTATATGCGCATCCTTGAAGTGAAGTACCTATTTGGCAGATAATATCCAGTTGTATGAACACATGAGTAATAGTGAAAGTTATAGGCATGGATGGGATTTCCAAGGGACACCAAAGAATGGGAAAACAACGTGGTATCCCCAGGGATACCCCATAAAGGAGATAAAATAGGGCATATCAGAGTATTAGGAGGAAAACCTAGAGAAGGGAGTTTCTTGAAATTTAAGGCAAAAAGATTTTCCAGAGGAATGAAAGGTCAACAGTGCAAATATCCCAGACAGCTCAAGTAAATTAGAGATGCAAACAGTAACTCTTAGAGGGGAGCATCTTTTTTCCAGTCTTCTAGTTTCTGTGAGGGGCTATTTCCCCCACATGCTCTGCGTCTACTTCCTCATCTCTTTCTTGGGTCTTAGGTAATTGCTATTGGTCTATTTTTTCTTGATTGGAGCTTACTAGTCACAAACATGATCACTGGAACAGGGTGATAGTTGCACTCTTTCTCCTTCCCCTTCTACTTACAATAGTGAGACAGAAACCTGGGTTAAGTGTATTTGCAGTCTTGGATCCAAGAGCGTAGGGAGTTAATAAGCTCATTTGGCTCTCACATCTAAGCCACATTTCTTCAGTGTTGGTGATATGTTTTGGATGTTTTGTCTCTACAAATCTCATATTGAAATGTGAGCTCTAGTGTTGGAGGTAGGCCTAGTGGTAGGTGTTTGGATCATGGAGGTGGATCCCTCATGATTGTCTTGGTTGCCATCCCCATGGTAATGACTGAGTTCCTGCTCTGGTAGTTCACACAAAAGCTGGTTGTTTAAAGGAGTCTGGCACCTCCTTCTCTCTCCCTTGCTTCCTTTCTCATCATGTGACATGTTGGCTTCCCTTCACCTTCCACCATGATTGTAAGCTTCCCAAGGACTTCAGCAGAAGCAGATGCCGGCACTATGCTTCTTGTACAGCCTGCAGAACCGTGAGCCAAATAAACCCCCTTCCTTTATAAATTTCCCAGCCTCAGATATTCCTTTATAGCCATGCAAACAGACTAATGGAGAAAGCTTCATTCTTTTTTTTCTTTCTCTTTTGATGCAGAAATCAGGGAATGAGTGTGCTATTCATAGTGCCTCACCAAACCCTCTGGCAATAAGCAGTAAACTTGGCAAATATGACTTCTTGTTGTTTTTTTTTTGGCCAGATTTCAGAGTGCTGTAGAATAAGTGAAAAGAAGAGGAAATAGAAGCTGTAATAAATACACCCTTTTAGGAAAGGTGAATATGAGGAAGAAGAGGCTTGCTAGGGGAGATGTAATATCATGAGAGACCATTTATTTTTAAGATCAAAGTTCACATGTTTGATTGTAGCATTTGTTACAGATGTTTGGGAAAGAAGCAAGGGTGAAGATTTAGGAGAAAAGAGGTAATAGAGTAGAATTAAAGTCTCTGAGAGTTTGGGGAAAATTATAACACAGCCTGGGAAAGGGCCATGGTTTGAGAGAGTAACAACACTTTCTTTCAGATAGAAGGGGCTAATAATGGATAAGTTTTGTAGAGATTGGTTATCTGTGGTCTTTTGGGGAGTTGATGGAGGAGAGAAAGTGGGTAACTGGGTATTGAGGTAGTTCATACATTGTTATGAATCTCTGTCATAGAATTACAGAATATGAAACTGTAGCATTGAAAAAGACTGAAAGTTGTTGAAGATTGGGATATTGGTCCCAATTCTTCAATTCCCTGTGACAATATATTGATACCATTTGCTGTGTAATATTACAGTGCTTTTCCTTTGGGGGTAGAATGTAGATCTCATTGAAAATGGGCTTTGCCATGTGACTTGCTTTGGACAATGAGATGTTAATAGATGTGATGTGAGCAGGGGCCTTATATGTGCTTGTGTTTCGCTTCATCACCATGAGTAGAGCAGAATAGCCACCACTCCTTCATCCTGGACTCCAGAATGAACATACACAAAGCAGAACTGATCTCAACTCAAAGGTGTGGATCCCAGTGAATACCCTTTAAAGAGACGTACCAAGACAAATATGGGCAGATATGGAGGGCAGAGGTGGAGGCCATTTTCAGCTGGCAAGAAGTTCATGAAGATTTAAAAGCCATTGAATTGACCGGACTCAGTGCTCCTCTGTCTAGTCACCAGATCCATAAATGTTAAAAGGCAGTGGTGGTCGTGCCAGCAATCCTGACTTTCTGATCTCTGGATTGTAGTTATGGTGGAAGCTCTTCAAATTGGCTAAGTGGCAGCTTCTGGACTTGTTGCACATTATTCTTTCTTCTACCATTTCTGTCTACACTGAATTCTCAGTTTTAAATCTTTTTCTGCTTTAAATGTCTACAGTGATTTCTGTTTCCTACTTTGAACCCTGACTGACTCACAGTCTAAACCTTCCTCCTTCCATTTATTTTTGGTGTATGCAGGTTTCAGTGCTACTCATATTGTGGTCTCTGGTCGGCCATCTGTTTGCGACCAGTTTGCATCAGGATGTCAATTAGTTTAGCCATTAAGCATGCTTTTCAGTTCATCTGATGTATGTATGTATGTATGTATGTATGTATGTATGTATGTATGTGTTTATTTATTTTGGTAGCAAGACTTGCTCATAGAAGGAAGTAGTGTGTTCATTTACATTCCAGCACAGGTTCCAGATCTTATTGTGAATGGGTACTTTGAGCATCACTGGCTTACTCAAAGCCCACACACAGGCCACATATTCTGTATTTTCTTCCTCTAGACATTAAAATGGCTTCTTATTATTTCATTTTTATAGATATTTCAATTTTGCCCCAGGAAGCATATGTGTCCTGGCATTGAATTATCTCTCTGTAATGGAAAGAATTTTTAAAAATTACGTGACTTTTTGGAAGTCATCTATGCTTCTTAGTTTAAAATAATTTTTTAAGTAATTACTTCTTTCATTAACAAAGAAATGCATACCCATGATAAAAGTTCCAGCACTTTCATTAAAGTTTAAGCACAGAATAATATAATATAAAAAGAAACAAATTATCTACCTCCCCCATTCCTTAATCAACTTCTCTGAAGTAACAATTAACAGTATTTTTATATAAAAAGCTGTTTGTTTCAGCGGAAATAGCCCTCACCAACCTTAGTTAAGCTTCACAACTACAGTTGCGCCTTTACTTTCCTCACCCAATGTAGACAATGTGAATTTTTTTAATTGCATATCATTGAGATTTTATCACAATGACCTTTATATGAACCAAAGCACCAGATAGACTCGGTCTCTATGCTATTGCCTCAGGATGGGGATTTAATTTTAACATCAGTTTTAGATCATATTAGAAATACCTATCTCAACAAGGCAAATAACATTTGTTTTGTTCAAATGTTTAAACTATTCCCATTATGGGTAAGATATTGGAATTGGGGACCTAAATATTCAAACTTCTGTTTAAAATTTTGTCATGGTTAGACTTGAAACATAAATTATTTTAGCTGCTTTTTTCCTTCTGTTCTAAACAATGACAAAGTTTATTTCAATGCAAAAAAAGACAATACAATTCTGATGATTTCCCTTAATAACTTAAAAAATTGTTTTATTTTCAAAAAATATACATACTATTTCTTTTTGTTGGTTTTCTCAATTGAGAAGATACATTTTGATCTTCAGTTGTGTATTTTAAGTTAATAGTCTTGGTTTGGGTGATCCCAGTGGAACATAAACTTTAAATCTGTAGTCATAATCATGGGGACTATCAAAGCCATAATGCATAATATTACTTTCATAGGTTTGGGAAAAATGGACTGTATTTTCTGAGTTCACCACTTGTCAGCACAGAATGCTTTAAAACAACATAAAGCAAAATGTTGCCAAGCATTTCAATCAAAAAGAACCTAAAGAAATCCAGGGGAAAATATCTACTTATGTAAAATACAATGTGGAATGCCTACCCTTTGAGAGTTCTTAAAGATTCCAACCTTCATAATTCATGTGATATTGAATGCTGATGTGCTACATAAGTTGATTTAACTGATTTCCTTGTTCATTCAAAATACAATCTTGTAGAATTCTCTTTTGGCCCTTGGAAATGCTGTGCTGAAGAGACTTCAAGGCTTTAATGGAAATGCCATTTCCTGTAATAAAGGTTGGATTTTAGATCTAACTATCTTACTCACTGTGTGCATGATATTGGGCAGGTTATTTTACTTTTAAGTGCTTCAGTTTTCTTCTCTGTGGAATGTTGGGTTGAAATGCCCATCACAAAGGGCTATTATAAAAGTGAGATTTAATTATGGTATTAAGCAAAATGTATGATGCCTGTTCCATAGCAGTTGCTTAGTAAGTGTTAATTCTCTTCACCTTCCTCCTCTGTCTTTGGCCTTAGAGACAGCTGAGATGCTAAAGAGAGAAGTCCTGTTTTATTAATATGTATGTACTGCATAGTGAGGACAAATATCTCAGAGGTGAAGAGGCCTAGGGTTACAAAAACTGTGTTTGTATTTTAACAATTAGTGATGATGAACATGTTCTTTCAGTCCTCTTGGTGTATGTATGTAACATCTCATCTGGAGAAAACATTGGAAGTCCAAATTTGAATGAGAATCCTGACCTAATTGACACTCTTGCACTCTCCATGATAGGCCCTGATCACAGGGTCCTTTGTTAAATTTCAAAAGTTGAGTTTTAAAAAAATACCTTCATTGTGGCATAGTTTATTTCACAGAAGTCACCCAGTTTAAATAAATGATTCAATTATTTTTAGTATATTTGTAAAACTGTCATCAAAATCGGTGTTAGAACATTTCTACCACTCCCAAACTATCCCTTGTACCTATTTGCAGTCAGTACCTGTTCTCATATCCAGCCCCAGGATAATACTAATCTATTTTCTATCTTTTTAGATTTACCTTTTTCAGTGGTTGATTTTTCTGGAGGTTTTATTCACTTGGATTCATATTGATTGGAAGAATGCATGAGACCAGATTTGTTAGTAGTACTGACACAGTGGTTGCTGTTGGCTTCCTGGTGATGAAAATGAGCTTCTTTGCAGCTGCTCTGAGAGCTCCCAGTCTTATTGATGAGAAATAGTACCAGAAAGCAACTAGCTGGGGACCTGTACCATTAGGGTCCAGGCAGGAAACAGAAACCACTGCAATCATTTTAACAGAAAGAATTTAATATAAACAATTGCAAAGGGTATCAAAGAATTGAAAGATAAACAGAACTAAAGTATTATAGAAGGGAGCAACAGCAGGAATTAACTACCAGCTCCTGGGTTGGGAAACAAAGGTAAATAATGGAATTATCACAATTTAGAAGTTTGGAGGAGGTTATCTCTGGGGTTGGGACCCATGAATTTGAGGGGGTGGGTACAGACAATTGGTCCAGATATTTCTTAGTGAATGTGATGGGACTGGTCTGCATGTGTTAAAAAAAACTGCAAGTTAGATTGAATTGAATTCAAATTCTGCTGATAGAACAACAATTGCTTCTGAAGTCGTTGTTAAGATGATGCTGATAGCAACAGAAAACCGAAAGGAAACAGACCTCAATGAACATCTTTCTTTTCCTCTGGCAGAATTTAATGGGGAGCAGAGGGCAAAGCAGAAAGGTGGTCCACAGAACCTGAGATTGATCATAATCTTGAAAGACACAGTCCTACAGGCTCTGTTCCCAAATATTGAAATCCCAAAGATCAAAATCTCTAAAGTCTAAAATTCCTGGTGTCTAAAATCCCAATAATCACAGTCACAAGATGGTTGCATCACGTTAGGCAGAGCTATTACCTTGTTATCGTCCTAACACAGAAGAAAATGGATTTCACTTGGATCCCCAAACCCTAATGACAGATTTGGAGCCAGGAATGACCAAGGCTTCTAAAAGAGAATGTCAAGGTATTACCAGTAAAGTTTGTTTTTTCCATTCAGCCCAATGCATTTGGCAGAAAATTCAGATGTGTTGATTGGCCATGTTCTATAGCAACGACAAAAACTTCAGTTAAAAAATGCATCATTTGCCTGCATTGACATTCCTTCCAGCAGATGACATTTCAGGAGCTTTTAATGAATTAAAGCCACATTTGTTGAAGAAGTCAGCAAAGCCACTGACTGGTTCAAAAATAATTATATGCATGGTAGGTTAAGAAGACACTTACGCAATGATGTTACTGTTCAATCATTGTATTATTTCTGCCAAATTTATGGTCTATGTATAAATGCATGTAGAATGGATTTCTACATACCCAAAACAACATGGAAGCATGGCACTGAAGGTAGGAAGATTTAATAGGGAATGCTTGTTTTGGTGTATATGGAATCACAGAAGAATTTCGAAAAGAGTAGTACCATGTAGAAAATGAATATTCTCTGAGGAAGGCCAAATCCTAAAAAAAAATCAGCAAGACCTCAAAGCATATTTAATGATCATGAAATTTGGCCAGCTCTTAGTGAACTATCTCCATGCAATTGCCCTTAATCTTTCCCTGTAATACACTATTTCATATGTCAGATTTTCTTTTTAGTTTTTCCTTTTCTTTTTCTCCCTATTTTAAATTGTCAAAACGATCTCCTAAAATTTGCTATGCTACATCTTTTAACTTGCATTATTTCCAATACCGGAAATATAAATTATGTAAGGACTTTTAGAGAGTTCTAATTTGTTTTATGCAGTTTTTTTTGCAAATTTGACTTCATGAAAGTGCTTTATCACAATGTGACTTTGTAAGCTTTGTGCATGTATGTAAAAATGTTGGAACATCCTCAATAAATGAAGATATGTCCATACGACTGCATTTGTGTAAGGTATAATTTCTCAAAATCTTAGTTCTTCAGACAACTGCATATATGGCGGTGATTCATCACAATTTTTCCTCCATCTGATCAAAAGACTTCGGTTGTTAGTCTTGGGTTGGGTATTTCAGATGACGGCAGCTATAAAGCTAGGTGCACACATTACCAACCATAGTGATATGCATTTATACATTTCAATTTTTGACCCATTTCTTTATGAATACAGTTCATCTGCTTATAACTGTCATACCCATGTGACTGCCATTGGTATACATGAGTGTTTATGCTTGCAAAAATATGTATGTTATTATTGACTATTTTATTGTGCAAAGTGATCTATGAAGTGTTTTGTCATGTTTTTACATGCTTTTGAATAAATCCCTTTAAAACACAAATAAATATCTTTTAAAGAATTTTAAAATTATTTTTTCCAGAATTATAATTTTGAATTGTTGATCTTTCAGGCTTTCGACATTTGAGATTACGGTGTTTGGTAATTGTGTCCTTCAGGATTATGATCAGCTCCTAAAATCCACCATTCAGCCCACTACGATGTTCTATAGAGCTGTTTCTTTAACCTGTGAACCTCTGGTTTCAGTTTCCCATTAGTATGTTGATATAAATCATATATCACAGAATTAATAAAAAATAAAAACTGCATTTATATTTTTGAAATATTTTAACTAAATATGCATAATTAGGAATGTCATGGGCCAAAGCTGGCTGAGTTAATAATTCTTGAACAAGGTAAATGAGTTTGCATTTGAGTCAATGTTGAGATTATACAACTATTATTCTGAATAAATGGTTATAAAAATGATGGAGAGTAGCAATTATACAAATTCTCTTCTCTTCCTGAAAAATGGAGTTGGTATCTGTAACAAATCCATTTTTTAAAAAAAATTTGTTCAGATTCCTTTCCTTTCTATTTACTCATTCTTCTGTCTCTATTCACCATTTATATCATATTCCAAAACAATTATAGTAATTATCAATGTATTACAGGCATTGTGCTAAGCATTAACAAATGAATGAGACAGATACTTTAATCCTTATTTTACAATTGAGGAAATCAAGAGTTAGGAACTATAAATAATATTCATTGAGTGACATACTTTGTAAAAGACAAAGGAGATTCTCAAATTCAGGTCTGTCTGATTTCAAAGCCTGTGTTCTGTATCACTACTCCATACTAATTTTAATTTTAAATTAGAATTTAATTTTATTATTGTTTTTTAGAGACAAGGTCTGGCTCTGTTGCCCAGGCTGGAATGCAGTGGTGCAGTTATAGTTCACCAGCAATCTTGAACTCCTGGACTCAAGTGATCTGCCCACCTCATCCTCCCTAGTAGCTGGGACTACAGCTGAATGCCACCACACCAAGGTAATTGGAATTTTTTTTTTTCTGTAGAAACAGGATCTCACTGGTCTGAAACTCCTGGTCCCAAGTAATCCTCCTGCCACTGCCTACCGAAGCACTGGGATTACAGGTGTGAGTCATAGTGCCCACCCCATACTATTTTTATGTTTATAGTCTACATCTTGTTTATGAAGTCCCAAACATTGGTATACTTCAGTAGTTCAATGTCTCAGTTTTCCACAGATGCAGGCATTGACAATTAGAATATATAGTTTTTTTCCTGTTTAAAATTCATACTTTGCTTTATAGATTTCTTCTTTAGTCTTTCATTCAAAAATGCCAACTTGGAATCATATTTTTTTCACCTGAGTTCAAAATTTCGTTGATACTCCAGGTTTCCACAAGCTCCTCATTGAGCTATCCTTAATAATCCAAGGGAACAATACACATTTGCTACCTCTTTATTAATACCTACCTATTCAAAGGCATTGTATTGATGAGTCTGGGTGCTATATGCCTGCATATGGTGAGGGAGACATTGTTCCTCTTTAACAGAGTATCTTTTCTGAGGGTAGATAAAACGGATTATCTATCTCTATGCTGTTTGGAAAGTTCTTTTTTTCTTTTTCCTAAACTCTGAGTAAATTGAAACTAAGATTTTCCACAATTACTTTTCCTCACGTTTTTCATATGAAAACTTCATTTATAATGCATCTTCCTGGAAGGATGGACAATATAAAGACCAACACTGTTCCACCAATGTTTTAAATCGTCCTAATGCCTAGCAGCGTGATCAATACATATTTGTTGAGTAAACGTGTACATGAATAAATTATTTTCTTTTCTGTCAATTCGAAAAAAAATTCACTTAATCTAGCAATACCTTACCTATCTGTTGTCTTGCTGGGAATATTGAAACTC
Source organism: Gorilla gorilla gorilla (assembly GCF_029281585.2). Classification (NCBI taxonomy): domain Eukaryota; kingdom Metazoa; phylum Chordata; class Mammalia; order Primates; family Hominidae; genus Gorilla; species Gorilla gorilla. Next base: position 37,856,363 of record NC_073237.2, read on the forward strand.
AAAAATCTAAAACAAAAGTTACTGTATGTGTTTGTTTAGTGGGTGTGGCAAGTGGTCTAGGTTTGCTTTATTTTATCACTTTGTCCATTTTGCAACTTTGTCATTTGTTTGAAAAGCCAGTGCCAAACATTTCAACTGAAAATGATTGGAAAGTACAACTGAACAATAAAAAGGCAAATGACCAAATTTAAAAAAAATGGGCAATAGATTTGAGTAAACATTTCTCCAAAGAAGGTATACTAAGTACATGAAAAGTTGATCAGCATCATTTGTCATTGGAGAAATGTAAATCAAACTGCAGTGAGTTCCCCCTTATACCTACTAGGATGGCTATAATATAAAAAATGGAATATAAGTGTTGGTGAGGATGTTGAGAAATTGAAACCCTTGTATGTTGCTGGTGTGAATGTGAAATGGTGTAGCAGCTGCAGAAAATAGTTTGGCAGTTCCTCAAAAATTAAAAATAGAATTGTCATACAATCTAGCAATTCCACTTCTAGATATATACAAGATAACTGAAGACAGGTGTCCAAACAAAAACACCTACATGAGTGTTCATAATAGCATTATTAGTAACATCCAAAAGCAACCCAAATGTCCAGCAACTGATAAATAAAGAAACGATGGTATATCCATACAATAGAATATTACTCAGTCATAAAAGGTACTTCTATATGGATGGACCTTGGAAACATGCTAAGTGAAAGAAACTAGACACATAAAGCCACACCTTGATCAAGCTCATTTACATGAAATATCCAGAGTGGGCAAATCTATAGAGGTAAAAAGCAGATTAGTGGTTTCTAGGGCCTGAGAGGGAGGGAGGAAACAGGGAATGGTTGCTTAATGGGCACAGGGTTTTTTTTGTGGGGTTACAAAAATGTTTCGGAATTAGATAGTGGTGATGTTTGCATCACATAGTAAATGCACTAAATGTCACTGAATTGTACACTTTAAAAATAAATTTTATTATGCATTTTTCAAGTATACAACATGATGGTAAGGGATACATGTAGATAGTAAAATGCTTACTATAGTGAAGCAAATTAACATATCCACCATGTCACATAATTACCCATTTGTTTTTTGTGTTGCAGGAACAACTAAAATTTACTTACTTAGCAAAACTCCAGAATACAATATGTTTTATTAACTCTAGTCCTTGTGTTGTACATTAGGTCTTTAGACTTGTTCATCTCACATATTTGTTACTTTGTGTGCTCTCACCCGCATCTTCCTATTTCCTCCTCCTACCCCATTAACTAGAGTTTTATTTTCTAACTCTGTGTATTTGACTTTTTAAAACATTTTCTAAATTCACCAAACACTTTAGTGAATTTCATGTAAGTGTGTGAGTTTTATATGAGTGAGGATAAACTTAATTTAAAAAGATGAGTGAACAGAAACTCATTCAGCAAAAAGGGGTATTTATGACAAAGAAAAGGGGGTAGCATGAGGAATGGAAGAGCAAACAAGGGACTTAATAATAGACTGATGAATAATCGAACAGGAAGTAAAACTACATTTCTTCAGCTGTTCTGCTTTTCTAAGATCTTCAAATAAGACTTTTATTAAAAATGAAAACCCATTTGGAAAAAAAGGAGAAGGATTTTCTGTATATTGGAAAACATGAAATATGAAACACTATTAAAGAGAATCTGCTTTTTCTGATAATAATTAAACAAGCCCCTATATCCTGGTCATTGTGATTGGTGTCACCAGTGAGCCTTTCTTTTTTGTTAAGTATTTTTCCCTCTTAATAATTTTATAGTCTTATTCACACAGATTCACAAGTAAGAATTAAAGTGATACTGATTTAATTGTGCAGCTTGAAGATGTAGAACGTATTCCAATCTAATTTACCTGTCCAGAGGAGACCAAGGTGTAGTCAGAGAAGGACATGATTAAAGTAGTATTAAACATTTCCATTTTCTGAGTTTCCTTTCAAATCCTATTGCTTCATATTTCTGTTTACTCCTGAGTGAATATGGGAATACCAAAGTCTAAATCAAAACTCCTCTTCCCTGTCTGATGTTTCTAGTGTGACTATGGTGAATAGTGTAGGAAGACGATTTGTGTCTTCCTGAATGCTTTCTCTGGGATTGGATGGCCCTTGGTATAAAGTGGCAAGAGCTAAGTGATTGTCTGAAATTGGATGATGTTGGAAACCAAGGCTGGTGGCTTAATAGTCATGAGCCTGCCTAATCATTAGTGCCTAGAAGGGTCAGACTGGGGCTAACATGAAGCTGGTATGCTCCAGGACAGCTGTATAAATTGTTAAAATACTGCTTGGTGGTAAATATCTGATGACTTGAGGTTTTTCACTGTTCTGCCACCCTGCTTATAATCTGGAAACCAAAGAGTTAATGCATGGCTTAGCAGGGAGCTTCTAGGTCCCTGAGCTAGTGCCCTGGCCAGTGCTATTTCTGATGGGCAGCTGCCTGTGCAATACCATTTGCTAAGTATATTGAATATCATCTCTGAATGGGACCCACTAGGATTGAATTTTTAAGACCCTGGTGTTCCATCCTAACCCTTTCAGTTGATATATTCCCAAATTAGGAAATACATTGTTCCTCGCATCCCATTCCACACACCCTGATCTTTAGGGTATCAAGTTTTGATCTTTAATCTGAGTAGAGAGTTTTGTTAATCTCTTATGGTTTTACAATCTTTACAGCAGGGAAAAAAAAGAAATGTGATTGTTTCATGCTAAGCTGCCTAGGAATTCTGTTTTCCCCTTAGAACTAGGCTGAGGAAGAGGAGGGGTTTGAGAAACTTTAAAATCTTTACCCTCCTATCCCAGTCACCAGGCAAAGATTCAAAGACAGTGTCTCTGATCAGCTTTTTAAAAAAAGTCCTTTCACTTCTCTTTGATTCATGACTTCACATTTCAAATAGCCCTCAGACATTAATGAAAACTTTCACACTCAAGGTATGGCCTCAATGGTGTTTCTTTGTAGTGGTTTTATTTTCTAGGAAACAGTTAATTTAATGCCATTAGCTAAAATCCTGCATAGAAAAATGAATGAACAAACATAGAATAGTTGGAATCTGTTATCATGATTTTTTTCCTAGTTCAATTTTTTAAATTTTTGGTTCTTTCAAAAGTAAATATGGTATTCAAGGACTCCCATGTATTGTGGGGTGGAAGTATTAGGTCGGTACAAAAGTAATTGTGGTTTTTGCTATTACTTTCAATGGCAAAGACTGCAATAACTTTTGTACCAGCCTAAACTTTCCCCCACAACTCGCCTCCTTGAATTAGTGAACAAACATCTTGCACTGTGGGCAGGAGCTAAAGGAAGGTTGAGTCATTTGGAGGAGGCAGGTGTTGGGTGGTGGATGGTCGAAGGCTGATGGAACCATAGAATGGTTTATTTACAGCCTCCATCCAATTGAAAGATCTCTAGGTTGCTGGGAAACAAAATCATGGAGATGGCCAACTCCCTGAGATCAAGCAGTCTTTGCTCAGAATTCTTTTTTCAAATGGAGCAAAGGAGAAAAACATCTAGTTCTTTCTTTCTACTTTTTATTAGCTGAGGGGTATGCTAGTTCTTAATAATTTCAAGAGAATTTGTTGATTCTTCTAAAATATTGAACAGAAGAGAAATGGCATTAATGCCTAGTAGTTTCTATCTTTTCTTCCTATATTCTAGAGAAGATTTTAATTGATATGCAAATTAATCTCTTATCCTTATTTTCCTTAATGAAAGATTATAGACTTTAAAGTGCAAACATTGCTTTCCAGATAATAGACTAAATTTCCTAGCCTCACTTTGTAGTTAAGTGTGACCATATGACTGAATTTTGACTGATTAGTTTAATTGAAAGTATTGTGTAAGGCATCAAATAAAGGTGATCTTCCCTTCTTGGCCTTTATTTCTATTTTTCTTCCTCTGCCTGGAATAAAGGCGTGGTAGCTGGAACTCTCATAGCTATTTCAGATCTTGAGGACATAGGGATAGCAGAGGAGAGTGTTGAAGTGATCCCTGATCACTTTGTGGAACTGCAGTACCAGCCTCAGCATTACCTACTTTCAGACTTTTTAGTGTGAATGAGATAATAAAATTCTATTTAATTTAAGACACTTGTATTTTGGACTTTTCAGTCACTCAGAGCCAAATCAATTTCACATCTACCTTGAGGATCTAGGCTTTTGTTTCATTGTTCTGTTTCACTGTAGCATTATATCCTTTTAAGTTTATTCAATAAATATTTATTGACTATCTGCTATTTATCAGGCATTGTACTAGGCACTATATATTTGATGATTAGCAAAACAAACATAGTCTCTACCATCTGAAGCTTACAGTCTAGTGAAAGAAATGATAATAATGTGTGAGAAATGATTTTTTTTGTTGGTTGAGATGGAGTCTCTCTCTGTCACCCAGGCTGGAGTGCAGTGGTGCGATCTTGGCTCACTGCAACCTCTGCCTCCCGGGTTCAAGAGATTCTCCTGCCTCAGCCTCTTGAGTAGCTGGGATTACAGGCACCCGCCACCATGCCCAGATAATTTTTGTATTTTTAGTATAGATGGGGTTTCACCATGTTGGCCAGGCTGGTCTTGAACTCCCGACTTCAAGTGATCCACCCACGTTGGCCTCCCAAAGTGCTGGGATTACAGGCATGAGCTGCTATGCCCGGCCAATTTTTTGTCTCCTATTTTTACTACCTTTTTCCCTCTTTTGATTACATTGAGTTGTGACCTCTACATATACTTTAATTCTTGTCTTCAAGTCAGAGTAGGGGGCTATTAAACTTCATTATTTCCTGGGAAATAGTGAAGCCGTTGGCACATACGAGTTTCAAAATAAGAGCTCTTTGGCTACTTTCCTTTCCAGGTAAGATTTTAAAAAATCCTATATGAAATGCCAATTTTAGCAGTCAATATGGCTGCAGTTTGAGGACCGTCTACCTAGCATAGTGAGGGACTTGTGGGTGTGTGTGTGCACACGTGGGCATGTGTATGTTTGTGTGTGTGTGTGCATATACACGCCTTAGTTCTGGTTTCTTTGCTCCTTTTGTTTATTTAACAGATGCTAGGATTTGTTTTTGTCTTCACCTTGACTCTTTCAATAATCCATATTTGTTCTTTAATTGCTTTTTTATGGCTCTCAGCCATTTTATGGCTTTCCTAATTAGGTATTTTCTAACTCACGGGTTGTCAGAATGATGGCCTAAGACTACTCTCTCAAGATATCTGTCAGAACCATAGCAGAAGCTATGGGTCCTGTCCTCTTAATTGACTCTATTGGCAGCGTCAGTCTTCAGGGCCATGGAAGATTCACAAAAGATAGCTTTGCCTAACACATTGATTGTTCACTTGTTCTCTCTCATTGGTGCTGTAATTTTGAATGGGTATAGGTGCCTTTCCCATAACTCTCTATGTCTTTGGTTGACTTACTCCTTCACTGATCTGTCCTTTGATCTTAGTCTTTTTTCATCCATCCCCTCCTCCACTGTATTGTATTCCCTTCTATTCTGCTGCTGCCACCTCTGATTGTAATGACTTTTTCACTGGGCTGGATAGCAGCTAAGGTATCAAAAGCATGGTTTCCTTTTTCCAAAATCTCTGGTCTGTCTGCCCACCCCCCCGGCCTAAAATAATCTTTGTGTGGCATCTTTTATTTATCTAAATAAGATTTTTGGTCATTGTGCTTTTACTTTTGGACCCATGACTTTGGTAATTCATTTATCACACTAAAGATCATTGCAGAGCCTTCTTATGGCTCAATGAGTAAAATCCTAAGAATGTTTCTTTTCCAAATAGCAAACTGCTGGAAGTGAGAAGCATTATTTTGTCCATGAGAGCAACCTAAGAGAGAACAGTTGGAGTTTATGTTAAAGACAGCAAATGGTTTATTGACTTCAAAAAGTTTAGCCCCTGCTGAAACAGTCTGAAGGAACCAGCAGCACTGGGTCCATTAAATTCAAGAAACAATAAATTTCCGTTATTGGCACAAACGTTAAGTATCTTGAAATGTAGAGCCACAGTGATAATATTGCTAAATTTGGGTTTGTCATGACAAGATATTGAGAAATCTATGAAATTTATGACATGTTAGGGAAATGTGATATGCCATTTAATTGATGAACAATCCATCCTCTTTGAATCATGTTATGAAAACTGCTAGCAAAGAAAAAGAGCACAAAGTTCAGGACAGATGGGTGGAAGCTTCAGAGGCAAACACTGATTAGGTTATAGCAATCCTTTCAAAATATCAATCTCTTTCCTTAGAGTGGTGGGAGGTGTCTGTTCTTGCATTCTCAAGTTTGTGGAAGTAGTTTTAGATGTGCAGAAGGTTTGGCCATCCAAAATAGAAAATCTAGGGCTGCCTTTATTTAAGCAGTTCTTTATGTTCACACACTTCAAGTCTCTCAGTCCTTATAAGAGCATAAGTAAACAGAAGAGAAGAAGTGGTTTAAAAATAGGTTTTTGAGTCAAATTTACCTAGTCAATGGTGGCACGGGTTTGCGATTCTGAGTGTTTGTTCTAGTTATATATACACCATACTTTCTCTTTCATTATAGTGGTAGTTGTTCCACGTGGATTTTTTGTTTGTTTTCTTCCTCATATGTTATCTCTCCCATTACTGTCTCTCCTTATTATGGGTCATATATTTCTGCTTCTTTACATGCCTAATCATTTTTTATGGGATGCCAGACACAGTGAATTTTACCTTTTTGGATACTGGATATTTTCATATTCCTATACATATTATTGAACTTTGTTATGGCACATGCAGTTACTTGGAAACGGTTCAGTTTTGTGTGTGGTGGGACTAAAGCAGCTGTTATTAGTCCATTCTCACACTGCTAATAAAGACATACCTGAGACTGAGTAATTTATAAAGAAAAGGAAGTTTAATGGACTCACAGTTTGACATGGCTGAGGAGGCCTCATAATCTTGGTGGAAGGCAAAGGAGGAGCAAAGGCATGTCTTATATGGCGGCAGGCAAGAGGGCATATGCAGGGAAACTGCCCTTTATAAAACCATCAGATCTCATGAGACTTATTCACTATCATGAGAACAGCATGGGAGAAACCTGCCCCCATGATTCAATTACCTTCCACCAGGTCCCTCCCATGACTCATGGGGATTTTGGGAGCTACAATTCAAGATGATATTTGGGTGGGGACACAACCAAACAATATCAACAGCCTTTAGACTAGGATAATTTTTCCATGCTATGGAGGCATTACCCTTCTGAATGTGCCACCCAATTCTCGAGAATGATGAGGCTTTTCCACTTGAGCAGGAACAATTGCCAGTCTTGTGTGAGCACCATAGATTGTTCCCTCTGATCCTTCCAGGTTGTTCTTTCTGTGGTCTCAGGTAGTTTCTTCACTTGCATGAAGTCAGCTGAAGACTCGAAGGGGACCCTTTACAGACCTCTGGGGTTCACTCTGCAGTTATCTGTTTTGTGACACTCTGCCCTATGAACACTGGCTGTCTTGACCTCTCCAGACAACCAGCTCCATCTTCTCAATTCAGGAAGAATATCCATACTGCCTGTTGCCTGATTTTCCCCTTCCTGTGCTTGCAGCCTGAAAACTCTCCAGGCAGTAAGGCATAACATTTGTAGGGCTCATCTTATTTACTTCTCCATCTCAGGAATCACCGTCTTTTGGCATTTGATTTGCAGTGTCTGAAAGTGATTTTTTTTTAAGTTGTTGCAAGTGGAAGGGTAAATCCAGTTCCTTTACTCCATCTTGCCCAGAAGATGTATGACATCATATGTCTTCATGTCATTCATGTATGACAACAGGTAAGTTCCCTTAGCGGGGTCTGTATGCTAGACTGGGGTCTTGCCTCAGGGTTTTGGTATTTGAGGAGGATTAAAGAGAACTCATCCTAGTATAAACTCAGCTCTTATTCATGCAATTATACTGCCACACTAGTTTCCACTTCTTAGTCATGGTCCCATGTTGTGTTCCTGAGAAGGTTTGTTCTTTGGTTCATTCATTTATCCCTTAACTATGAGTTAAGAATATTTTATATAATAAAACTCAATTATTGGGGCAATAGCAAGAAATAAGACAGATTTGGTGACTTCCTTTTGAGAGCCTATGTTCTAGTTGGGGACTGCAGCAGATAATGATCCACATGGTTAATTGTAATAGTTGCTATGAAGAGAAAGCACAGGATGCTACTACAAGAGTACACAGTGGAGGCCTAACCTCATCTGAAGAGTCAGAAAGGTTTCCCTATGGAGGTGACATATACATTGGGACATGCAAAAAGCTGATTATAAGATAGGGCTGTTTTTCTCAAAAGGGGCTACACTATTCAAAATTTTTATTGAGGATTGAGCATTGTTTGTGAGACATACACTCTAGTGTCTGATAATGAAAATGTTTTTTGATTTATTATCTAAGATCTTGATTGCAGAGAAAGATAGTAAAATGGAAAATGTTTATCAAAACTTTTCTAAATCATTAGATATAAATTAGAAGTTAGTGGTTAAAATATTAATATCCTAGTGATTTTTTTTGAATTGTGGAACTCTGGATGATTCTTATTTTTTAAATTTTTGTTTTCTCTAATTTTTTACATGAATCTGCATTGTTTTTATAATTAGAAAAAATAAAAGCAAGGGGGGGAGGAGCAAAAGGAAAAATATGAAGTATAATATAGCTGCTGTTCTTTAATTGGTGCATCAGTGAACTGATCTGTTAAGTACCACATTGTGACATTATGTGTCATGTGGCACAATATCAGTGTTGCTTCCAAAGATACATTCTTAAGCATCAAATTGCCCATTTTATGAAGCATTTAGAAAACAAGTTCAAAAGAGGATGGTGACTTCAGTTTCTGTAAAGTGTGAAGCTTGTCCTTACAACTGATCTTAAAGGGCATGAGCAGGTGTCTGAGAGGCTGGTAGTGAGCTTGTGCTTGAATGCTATCTCTTCACACTTGTGTGGTTGCTTGGCACATGGAAATCATGGCAGCTCTGGTCCTGGGGAAATTGTGTAGCAATGTCAAGGGATGGGAAATGGGAACATCTCTGTGTTTACTGCTATTTTTGAGCACAACTCTTTTCATAGTCAGAAACAGGACTTTTCTAAAATTGGTGCTTTTAAACTACATGTACTTTTTTTGGAACTCTGCATGCAGACCTCTTGGGGGTCCAGCTAGAGAAATAGGGGACCAATTTGAGGTTGTGAATTATTTATTTATTGTGTGAGAAGACACTGATGGGTTTTTTTTGGATCATTTTAACTTAGTTTATTTTTTTTTATTTTTTAATTTTACTTTAAGTTCTGGGGTACATACGCAGAACGTACAGTTTTGTTACATAGGTATACATGTGACATGGTGGTTTGCTGCGCCCATCAACCCATCACCTACATTAGGTATTTCTCTTAATGCTATCCCTTCCCTAACCTCCAACCCCCCGACAGGCCCCGGTGTGTGATGTTCCCCTCCCTGTGTCCATGTGTTCTCATTGTTCAACTCCCACTTATGAGTGAGAACAAGTGGTGTTTGGTTTTCTGTTCTTGTGATAGTTTGCTGAGAATGATGGTTTCCAGCTTCATCCATGTCCCTGCAAGGGGCATGAGCTCATCCTTTTTTATGGCTGCATAGTATTCCATGCTGTACACGTGCCACATTTTCTTTATCTAGTCTATCATTGATGGACATTCGGGTTGGTTCCAAGTCTTTGCTATTGTGAATAGTGCCACAGTAAACATACGTGTGCATGTGTCTTTATAGTAGAATGATTTATAATCCTTTGGATATATACCCAGTAGCGGGATTGCTGGGTCAAATGGTATTTCTAGTTCTAGATCCTTGAGGAATTGCCACACTGTCTTCCACAATGGTTGAATTAATTTACACTCCCACCAACAGTGTAAAAGTGTTCCTATTTCTCCACATCCTCTCCAGCATCTGTTGTTTCCTGACTTTTAAATATTGCCATTCTAACTGGCATGAGATGGTATCTCACTGTGGTTTTGATTTGCATTTCTCTAATGACCAGTGATGATTAGCATCTTTTCATATGTTTTTTGGCTGCATAAACATCTTCTTTTTAGAAGTGTCTGTTCATATCCTTTGCTCACTTTTTGATGTGGTTGTTTTTTTCTTTTAAATGTGTTTAAGTTCTTTGTAGATTCTGGATATTAGTCCTTTGTCAGATGGATAGATTGCAAAAATTTTATCCTATTCTGTCAGTTGCCTGTTCACTCTGATGATAGTTTCTTTTGCTGTGCAGAAGCTGTTTAGTTTAATTTGGTCCCATTTGTCAATTTGGCTTTTGTTGCCATTGCTTTTGGTGTTTTAGACATGAAGTCTTTGCTCATGCCTATGTCCTGAATGGTATTGCCCAGGTTGTCTTCTAGGATTTTTACGGTTTTAAGTCTTACTGTTTTTTTCTTTGAGATGGAGTCTCGCTCTGTCACCCAGGCTGGAGTGCAGTGGCACTATCTCCCAGGCTAGAGTGCTGTGGTGCGATCTTGGCTCACTGCAACCTCCACCTCCCAGGTTCAAGCAATTCTCCTGCCTCAGCCCCCCAAGTGGCTGGGATTACAAGCATGCACCACTATGCCCAGCTAATTTTTGTATTTTTCGTAGAAACAGGGTTTCACCATGTAGGTCAGGCTGGTCTCGAACTCCTGACCTTGTGATCTGCCTGCCTCTGCCTCCCAAAGTGCTGGGATTACAGGCATGAGCCACAGCATCCAGCCTTAACTTAGTTTTTAAAAACAGCTTTATTGAGGTATAATTGATATAAGAAGTGTACATATTTAATGTATGTAATTTGATGAGCTTGTAAGTACACATACACCTGTGAAATCTTTACTGCAAGTTTATAACAAACACATCCATCACCTCCAAAAGTTTCTTTATGCCCGCTTCCTTTTTTGTGGTAAGAACACTTAGCATGAGATTTATCCTCTTAACATTGCTTTGAAGTGTACAATACAGTATTGTTAACTATAGGCACGATGTTGTACAGCACATCTCTAGAACTCATTCACTTTGCATAACTGAAACTTCATACCCATTGAACAAGCCCCTATTTCCTCCTCCCCCTAGCCCCTGGCAGCACCATCTTACTCTCTGCATCTATGAATTTGACTATTTTAGATGCTTTATACAAGTGAGATCATGCAGTATTTGTCCTTCTGTGACTGGCTTATTATTAACACAGCATTTGTCATTCATGGACGAGAGTTGGCTGGAATTACTCAGCTCAGGAAGGGTTTTGTAAATTCATGTGTATAAGTACGTGACAGGATTTATTAGTAGCAGACTTGAATATTTTTGATTTTTGTAGATGAAATGTTATCAAGGAACACATCTTAAAGCTCAGCAGGCTGCTGGCATGGGTGAAAGATTACTCATCCCTGCCTAAAATACTTACCATCAACTTTCATAGATTTATAATGGCCTGTATTTTATATCAAGAGACTATTTTTAATGAAGATTATGGTTTATAGTTTTTAAAAATAGAACCCATAGGATGTTAAAAAATGAAGTAAAACTTACATGATAGAAAACTAACCATTTTAAATCATACAATTCAGTGGCGTTTAATGAGTTACAATGTTGGATAACCTTTACTTCTATGTACTTTTAAAACATTTTCATCACTCCAAAAGGAATTCCTATATTCGTTAGAACAGTTATTCCTCATTCTGTCCTTTTCACAAGACTCTGGAAACCACAAATCAATCTACTTTCTGGAACACTTGTACACTACTGGTGGAAATGTAAATCAGTACAGTCATTATTGAAAACAGTATGATGGTTCCTCAAAAAATTTAAAATGAACTGCCATATGATCCAGCAATCCCACCACTGGATATGTATTTAAAGAAAGTGAAATCAGTGTGCCAAAGAGATATCTGCATTCTCATGTTCATTGCAATATTATTCACAATAGCCAAGATATGGAATCAACGTAAGTGTCTATCAGTGGATGAATAGTTAAAGACAATTTGGTATACATACGTAATGGAATATTATTCAGCCATGAAAAAGAAGGAAATCGTGTCATTTGCAGCAACATAGATGAACCTTGAGGGTATTATGTTAAAGTGAAATAAGCCAGGCACAGAAAAACAAATACCATGTGATCTCATTCATATGTGGAATCTAAAAAAGTTCATCTCATAGAAGTGAGTAGAATGATGGTTACCAGGGACTGCAATGGTAGTGGTAGGGGGTATTGGGGCAATGTTGATGAAAGAACACAGAATTTTGATTAGATAGGAGGAATAAGTTCTAGATATCTGTTGTACAACATGGCGAGTATGGAGAATAATAATATATCACATTCTTGAAAAATGCTTAGAGAGTAGATTTTAGTTGTTCTCACCACAAAAAGGATGACTTTGTGAGGTGTTGCATATGTTAATAAGCTTGATGTAGCCATTTCCAAATTATATATATTTTAAATTATCATCTTGTTCATGATCAATACATATACTTTTATGTCAATTAAAAAAGCATTTTTGAGGTTTAATCATGTTGCAGCATGTATTAGTACTTTATTCCTTTTTATGACAGAATAATATTCTATTGTACAGTTATAACCACATTTTGTTTACCCAGTCATCCAGTCACAGTTGGATTGTTTCTACCTTTTAGAAAGTTTGAATAGTGCTACTGTGAACAATAATGTCTATGTTTTTGCCTGAAAACAATTCTTTTGATTATACATGTAAGAGTGGAATTGCTAGGTCATATGATAATTCTATGTTTAACTCTTTTGAGGAAGGGCCAAACTTTTTCATAGAGACTACTGTATTTTGTGTTCCCAACTGCAGAATCCATAGGGCTTCAAATATTCTTTGGTTAGCCAGAAGTTCCACATCTTTTTCATTGATAATAACAATTTTTACTGAAGCTTTAACCCCAAATAATAAGCACTGAACACATGCATACACAAGAGGAGGCAAATAGAGGTTTAAGAAAACTGTTTTGAGCTATGTTGACTTGACTGCCTGGCACCTAGAATTGGGACATGTCTTAGAAAGCATCCACTCATTCTTCTCGTAGGAAAACAAAGTCACAAGAGGTGCAATGACGTGATAATAAAAAAGAAGCCACTCAACAATTTAGTTATTGTCAAATTTAAGGTTCAAACTGTGATCTTATAATGCTGAACCTATTGTTATTTTACCTACACTATGTATTTGATTCATTTTTGGTTAAATTATCAGATGATGGCTTTTTTCTTCACTCAGAAATCATAGAAAAGTGGTGGGTGTATCATCTAATCCAGACCAGCCTTATTTATGCATTTGTTTCTTCACACATTTATTCTACAAACACTTAAAGAATGCTAATATTTACCAGAGGGTGTGTTGAGAGCAAAGCATACAGTGGTAGACTAACTGCAATGAGACTGTCTTCATAGTTAACAATGTGGTAGTGAAGATGGCCCCTTGATAAACAGGTACACAAACAATGAATTATAACTGTGCTAAATGCTATAAAGGGAGGAGGTACATGGCACTCGGAGACTTTATAAGACCTGCACTATTTCAGTGGTTGGATGTGTCAGAAAAGGCACTTAGGTTTATAAAATCTAATGTGTTTTGATTTTAAGGACACCTTAAAAATTCTCTTATGCCTCAGAATTTTTCCTTCAGTTTTTCATTCATGTCAGGATTTTAAGATTTGATGTGCCAGTTTATATTTTTTCTAATGTACATTTGAATTTTAAAAGTCTGTTCAAAATTTAAAAATTCTTTTGTGGACTCCCTAAAATAACCTCATATGCCAACCGTTGATTCACCTACCACATGTGGACACTGCTGCTCTGGGTGTTGATGACTTTTCTGTTATTTCGAATTCATGAACTGGAACATTCCAACTCAGACCAGAGGTGTGTCAGCCACACAGGAGCAGGGAAGGGAAGGAGAATGATGAAAGCTAGAGGGAAGAAATGGAAAAGATGTTGGTGACTGGGTAAATAGAAGTGATGCAAACTGAGGAAAGGGGAAGACACAGGGAAAAAGGATAGACTCAGGTGGAGAGAGATAAGCTGGTCCTCAGGAGAGGTGAACTCTGATTATGTGAAGTTTCACTCTCTTAGTAGAAAATGAAATAAACACCTTGGTTTTCCATTTCATTCCATTTATTTCATTCATCGATAATCTAGATACGAATGACAAACCATGGAATGAGAGAAAGGTGTTGTGGATAAAGTTCACTCTTGATGGATTGAAAAATAAGCACAACTGTTACTTTGAAGTTTCAAACTGTTTTCCTCTTCGTTAAGAGATGGAGCATTGAATTGTTCTTTGGGACTTGTCACTTCTTTGTTATGTTTTACATTTTTCTAAAGGTACTCATTGAAAATAGTACGATATTTTTTTTACACTGAGAAGCTTAGTGCTTTGTCTGAAAATATAAATGGCTACTTTATTGAGCCAACAATCCATCTTGGAGACTTTGCTGGGTTTTAATGTCTTTGTGGAGGTGGGAAAGGGAGTTAGGAAAATAATTTATATATATATATAAATGTTAGATTTACCATGTCCTGTGCCTATGAACTATTTTTTAAAAAATATTTCATTTTCCTGTTTGTAGTCACTAGCAAAAAATCTGAAACTACTGAGTTTCAAAGGTCTATTTTCCACCTACCAATGGACGGGAGACCAAAAAGAAAGTGTCCTTATCTTAACACAATTAAAACTGAATGTCTGTATTAGTTTTCTAGGGCTGCTGTAAAGAAGTACCACAGATTGGTGGTTTAAACAACAGAAATTGGCCGGGCACGGTGGCTCACGCCTGTAATCTCAGCACTTTTGGAGGCCGAAGTGGGTGGATCACCTGAGGTCAGGAGTTTGAGACCAGCCTGACTAACATGGCAAAACCCCATCTCTACTAAAAATACAAAAATTAGCCGGGCGTGGTGGTGGGCACCTGCAGTCCCAGTTACTCGGGAGGCTGAGGCAGGAGAATGGTGTGAACCCAGGAGGCGGAGCTTGTGGTGAGCCGAGATGGTGCAGCTGCACTCCATCCTGGGCGACAGAGCGAGACTCCATCTAAAAAAAAAAAAAAAAGAAAAGCAAAACAAAACCCAGAAATTTATTTTCTCACAATTCTGGAGGCTGAAAGTTCAAGATCAAGGTGTTGGCAGAGTTGGTTCCATCTGAGGGCTGTGAGGGAAAGATGTTTCAGGCTTCTCTCCTTGGCTTTTGTAGATGGCTGTCTCCTCTCCATATCTCCACATTTGTATTCTCCCTGTACACATCTATGTTCAAGTTTCCCTTTCTTATAAATCCCTCACATTGGATTAAGGCCCACCTTAATGATGTCATTTTAACTTAATTGCTCTTTAATGACCCTACCTCCAAATACAGTCAAATTCTGAGGTACATCATATAAAATTTTGAGGGGACACAATTCAGCCCATAACAATGTCCTACACATTATTTTGGATATAATAATTAGAATTTATTGAGGTTTTCAGGGTATGTTATTTTGCAATTATTCTGTTGTGGTCATATAGTGAGTTCTCCTGTTCTGGAAGAGACTGATCCAGAGACAGAAGAAAATCTAGGAATCAGGCCAAAGATTGGAGAGAGAGAGACAAGCTTTCTCTCTGGGCTTCAGGGCATACAGGCCTGGACTTTGGGTTATAGGGATGATGGAGGACATAGTGGTAAGATGAGGTAGAGCTGGCCTCTTGGGGGCTGGGAGGGAGTTAGGCAGGGTGCCTCTAGGAGGCACCACAGAGGGCAAGCCTAGAGCCTGTTGGCTCTCAGAGTAGCACATGTAAAAGCAGAAATAAACTACTAAATATAATGTAATTTCCTTCTCTAATGCTTAAACTTTCAGTATTTTGTAAAAAATTCAAGCTGGGTCTCAGTCATACTGTAGAGAATCAAGGGAGGTTCCTTTCCAAACTTGGGCTTGAGTGACATAGGGTGACCAACGCAACTTCCTCAACCTCATTTCCCAAGGTGTGTGTGGTCCTGGAGCTGCAGCAGATCATATCCAGAGGCCATAGCATGGGGCTGATGCAGAACTGGAACATGAAGAACAGAACAGACTCGGAAGTAATGGAGCAAGGTGTGGTATTTTGAGTTCCAATGTATCAGGGAAGGGAGTTGCTAAGTAATTGTGATTTGGGTGTTACTATAAATGTGACCTCATGTTATTGTCATTAGAAATGAAACTTTTGGCATAGTGTTCTCAGGAGTAATATTTCTGAAATCACGTGTGTTGGTTAAAAAAATCTTTTGTTGGTTATTCATCTTTATGAAGTCAACAAAAATATTTTGGGGAAAAAATAAAAGCTTTGTAACCAGGCTTTGGCAAATGCTAAAAACAGTTGAGTTAGTCACCTCATAGTTTCACATTCTTTAAATAGCAAACCAGAGGCACTTATCAAGGTGAAAATTAGTACACATCCACTGTTCCAGTAATGCTTCTTGTTCCTTTCTGGTCCAGGATCCTATCCAAGAACATGTTTGTATTTAGTTGTCAGGCCTAATCAGTCTCCTTCAATGTGGAACAGTTCCACAGTCTTTTCAGGTTTCCTACACCCTTAACACTCTTAAAGAATATAGGTCTTTCATTTTATAAGGTGACTTTTAATTTGGGTCTGTCTGATGTTTCCTCATGACCAGACTCTAGTGCAGGATGGAATTTAGAAACCACAATCTGGATGTCCAATGTGGTCATTGCTTCCAGGGTGCCACTGCATTGAGACCCACTCAGAGAACAAAGTTGGGAAATATATGTATGTACATACACACACATACACACACCTATAACAACAACCAATTCTATATTTAGGTGAATATGTATACTAGAAAGCCTACAAGTTCATACTGATGCCTAAAGCCCCAGTCTAATATTTCAAGGTTCCTTTTAGCCTTCCCTTTTCCCATGCTTGTAAAATCCTTTTACAAGTAATGAGAAACCTGGCTCTCATTATCCTCAATCTATTTACTTGTTTGCACAATCTTCCAAGTACTCCAGTCATCTCTTCCTTCTGCCCCTTCCATTCCCCAGCCTCTCACCACTTGGCTTTTGCAGATGCCAGCGTCTCTGCCCAGAATGGGAAATGAAAGGAATGGAAGAATGGAAGAAAAATAAAGATAAAAACAGCAGGGAAATTTCTTTATTTTTAAAGTCAGTTTGACTCAGTTTTCATGTTAATTGCAGCCTAAAGCATGCTAACTGATGTAACATACGACACATTATATTGCATTTATTTGTTTACAATTACACCTGTGCCACTTGAATATGAGCTCCTGAAAAGGAGGTCAACATCCGATCATCTCTATATCTCCAGTGGTTTCCACAATGCTTGTAATGTGGTAGGTACTTGGTAGTTGCATTTGGTGCTAGTGTCACAAAAATCATTAAGACATAATTGTTGTCCCCAAGGAGCTAGTAGAAATTGTTAATACACTCAGATAATTTCTATAATAGATACATATGGAAAGTGCTATGGCACATAGGAAGAAATCATGTCTAAATGGGACTTTGCCAGTATAAACAGAAATCAGAGATGTCATCAGATAAATATGTGTATGTTAAATACGTTTCTTTAACTTGTGTAGAAACTAAGAATTAGATGCTGGTCAAGTAGCTGTACATTCTGAATGAGTGGGTTAGAATTAGAATTAGAAGCTGAATAAATGGTTGCATAAAGTCCTTGAAAACTGTGAGACTGTTCAAATGGCACCTTCCCAGTGGCAAACCTATTTTAGTAACATTTATTTAGAAACCTCAGAAGAATTTTGTATTTTCCAGCAGGAAGAATCAGGACTAATCCAATTTCAACAACAGAACACCAACAACAATAGTAATAGCTTACATCTCCATAGTCCTTTATATTAAGAAGTCTTTGGCTATGAGCACCAAGAGGGTAGGGATTGTGTCTGCCTTGCTCATCAGTGTATCCTTAGCACCCAGCTCAACACTGAATGAAAAATGCCTTCCCATTTATACTTTCATTCAGTCCTGAAAGTGCACTGGAAATGAAGGACATTACACCTAGGATCAACAATGTCTTTACTCTTTAAATAGATCTAAGTATCTGTAACTCTAAACTGAGCCACCTCCTCTTTGTCAGCTCCCATCTGCAGTTTCTTGAGTTGTCCTTTCTCGGATTTTTTTTTCTTTTTCTTTTTTTGGGTCTCGTTCTGTCGCCAGGCTGGAGTGGAGTGGCATGATCTTGGTTCACTGCAACCTCCACCTCCCAGGTTCAAGCGATTCTCTTGCCTCAGCCTCCCGAGCAGCTGGGACAACAGGTGCGCACCACCATGCCCAGCTTGTTTTTGTATTTTTAGTAGAGGTGGAGTTTCACCACATTGGCTAGGATGGTCTCGATCTCTTGAAATGATGATCTGCCCGCCTTGGCCTCCCAAAGTGCTGGGATTACAGGTGTGAGCCACCATGCCCGCACCCTTTCTTGGATTTTTAAGACTCCCTATGCTTGGCTCCATATCTTTCCCTTTCTGTTTTTCACTTGATCTACTTCCTTGTTGATTAATCAATTTTTCCTGACTCATCTTTCCAGAAAACAACTGTGAAATGCTTCAGGAAGCATTCTGTGGGTATTCCAAAACCAGGAAATAGACAGAAAGCAAAGACAGAGAAAAAGGCCTAAGGTCACAGAATGTGTGGGGCACAGAGCCAGAACCAGACTCCAGGTCTCTGATCATTCAGCTACAGGGTCTTTTCAGGAGACCACAATGAAAAGGAAGCATGGAAGGGCAATTTGTACATTTCTGTGAGGTTTTCAGAGAGTCTGCAACCAAAGTTGGTTCAATTATTACACATTTTATGTGCCTTCAGCAATAGCTTCACTTCACATGGTTAAACTATATAGTCAGGCAAGTAAATCAGTTCATTTGAGTTACTGTTTCTGTTTTTATAACTTAAACAGTATGGTAAGTGGCAGTGATCAGGGCTAACAGCAAACACAGAAAAGATCACCCCAAATAGAATATTAACTAATGCAGATCTGCTGTGTAAGTGGCTTGATGCATGGTAAATTGCATTTGCAGTTGGCCAAATGGAAAGTGATATATGTTGGGCCCAAGAATAATAAATACAAAGAGAGATCAATTGAACTGAACTAAAGTGGTACGCTTTTGAAAGACGACGTAGAATTATGCCTTCCAAACATGGCTGACAAAAAGGACTCAATTAAAAAGTAAATTGGAAAACTATAAAGTAGCTGACACAAATACAAGGTTGAGTTTATGGAAGTTATAAATGCTAAACAGTTTCCCTCTCTGATTCCAATTTCTGCCCACTCCCTGATCTTCTTGTGCCTTCCATTTCTTTTTATGAGTATTATTACTCAACGGGAGAACAATCAGTTATATCAGAGCCGTTTATTGTAAAGTTTGTGTCGATTTTTATTGAAATAGGACAAAAACAGCGGAGTTTGTGTCTATAAGCATGCATAAATAGGAAAGAAAAACCAATTATTATGCTATCAGGGTACCAGGAGAAGTCTTTGAACTGAAGGGGAAAAAAGAAAAAAGCTCTTCCTGTGGAGAGAATAGAATGTGCTTCATTTCAATATCTATTACAGTTATGAAAGGGCCAGAGAATTCCATGGCTTTGAACAATCTTTGTGAACAGAGCTTTGTGTCAGGGCTGTGGTTATGATTTTCAGGCCCTGAGGCTGGTTCTTCAATAACTAGCAGAAGTAGTCAGGGCTTTGGGGATGGACAGTGAAGAGAGGGGTGAAAACCAGGCTGCTCTCGCCAGGGTGATCATAAGAAACCCTTCAGGGGATTTTTATTTTAAATATAGATTTTTGTGCCCTTATGGAATCTGAACCTCCTGAGGCACGGTAGGGAGGCAGATACTAAATTAACTATCATTCCAATTTCAGGGTTTGAAAATTACAAGCATAACTAGGACAAAGCCTAGTGCCAGGGATTGTTCTGATAGGAGGGATGTTGAAACTGGGAGAAAGAATGAGGTAGGAGATAAAAATCTCTCTCTCTCTTTCTGTCTCTTCTGTCTCTCTCTCCCTTAAATGAATACCCTGCCAGTAGAATGTAAGCTCTTCTAGGCAACTAAGTATCTTCATTAATTTTCGATCTCCAGCTATCCAGTATTTGCTCCACTCTGGCACCTGGTGAGTGGATCCTTTCTTGGTGATTTGGTCACTGCCCTCTATTCTCATTGCTGTGAAGTTTTCAGAATGCTGCATGGTTGCCCCTTGCCATCTAACCATGAAGCTATACGGGAGGAAACTCGGTCTTGATGTGCAAGGCTGGGGTCTCTCTCTCTTCTCTCTCCCAGAAGAGCACTTTTAGAGAATTGTATGGGAGATAAACGGCAAGCTGCTCTCTTTTATAAGACTTTTGGTTTTGATTGTGTCACGTGCAAATTAGCCAAACCCAGTGTGTTGATCTCAATAGAGATGAACCATTTACATGAATATAAATGCCAACCCCAATTGGCTGACTGATGTAGCGCATAACGTGTTTATAAGTTAATTTCTTTATCTGTCCTGGACATTCTTTGTTTATTGCCAGACTTTTTTCTGTCATCCTTTTTGTCTACTAATTGTTGTTCCTTGATTTCCACCCTGCGTGCTTGAGGTCCTCTTGCTCTCGTTAACAACATTGACTTAGCTTTTTGATTCTAATCTCAAAAGTAAAACTGATGCTAACATTTTATATGGTTAATTCTTTTTTATTATTATTATACTTTAAGTTCTGGGGTACATATGCAGAATGTGCAGATTTACATAGGTATACACATGCCATGGTGGTTTGCTGCAACCATCAACCCATCATCTACATTAGGTATTTCTCCTACTGCTATCCCTCCCCCAGTCCCCCAGCCCCCGACAGGCCCCAGTGTGTGATGCACCCTCCAACTGTGTCCGTGTGTTCTCATTGTTCAACTCCCACTTATGAGTAAGAACATGTGGTGTTTGGTTTTCTGTTCTTGTGTTAGTTTGCTGAGAATTATGGTTTCCAGCTTCATCCATGTCCCTGCAGAGGACATGAGCTCATCCTTTTTTATGGCTGCATAGTATTTCATGGTGTATATGTGCCACATTTTCTTTATCCAGTCTATCATTGATGGGCATTTGGGTTGGTTCCAAGTGTTTGCTATTGTGAACAGTGCCACAATAAACATACGTGTGCATGTGTCTTTATAGTAGAATGATTTATAATCCTTTGGGTATATACCCAGTAGTGGGATTGCTGGGTCAAATGGTATTTCTAGTTCTAGATCCTTGGGGAATCACCACACTGTCTTCCACAATGGTTGAGCTAATTTACAATCCCACCAACAGTGTAAAAGCCTTCCTATTTCTTCACATCCGCTCCAGCATCTGTTGTTTCCTGACTTTTTAATGATCGCCATTCTAACAGGCGGGTTAATTCTTTTTAACACTGCAAACATAAACACACAGCAGCAGGCATAGATTACAGACAAGTTTGAAATTACTGATCCAAAGCTAAGCTACACAAGCTAGTCTGTCCTAGGTATGCGGAGAATGTGTTAGTGTCAAATATGAGCCCATAGTTGAGTTTTGTTGGTCCTTCATAGTAGTGTGTACATATGTTAGTGTGTTTAGTTAATTAGTTGCTAATTTTAAAAGAATGAACAATTTCACATAAAACCATTTTTCTCTATATTCAGCTTCTCCAGGAAAAAAGTCAAACTCATAATAACAGAGAGTAGAATGGTGGTTACTAGGGGCTGGGAGGTGGAAGAAAAGGGGAGTTATTGAACAAATGGTGCAAACTTTGATTAAGAAGATGAATAAGTTTTGGAAACCTAATGCACAGCATGGTGATTTGAGTTAATAATGTATACTTAAAATTTTCTAATGGAATAGATCTCAACTATTTTCACAACACACATACACACACACAAACATACACATACACACAATGGTAGCTGTTTGTGATGATGGATATATTAATTAGCTTGATTGTGGTAATCATTTCACAATGTGTATGTATATCAAAACATCAATTTTTATTTGGCAACCCTACCTCAATTAAAAAAAAAAAAGAAAATAGGAAGATTCATGGACTGAATTGCAGCAGCCTCATTTATAAACACTTCATATGTGCTCTCACATTTTCCGAGCTGGCCTGCGTCTTTCATTTACATTTCCTGCCTGGTGCCTGTAGGCCTTTAAATTTGCCACCCCCAATTTGAAAAAGCAGTCTTAGTCTCTTGCCTGGCTTTGAAGATCCCTTGCTGTGAGTTCTTCCCTCCAGCCACCAGCCCTTTAGTAATGATCATAGCCATTTGATAGCAATGGGCCCTTGAAGGCAGTACAGATTCAGATTCAGCAATTATCAAATGCGT
Source organism: Gorilla gorilla gorilla (assembly GCF_029281585.2). Lineage (NCBI taxonomy): Eukaryota > Metazoa > Chordata > Mammalia > Primates > Hominidae > Gorilla > Gorilla gorilla. The sequence continues at coordinate 37,878,658 of NC_073237.2, forward strand.
TGTATGACTCAGTCCCTGAACTTTCTCTAGGAGAGACTAAATCTCACCTGGTATCCTTAAGACTTGATGTTACATTTGAACTTCATGGCTACTCCCAGCATGTGTCAAATCCCCCAGAATCCCTGAAAAGCTTATTCTTATAATGAAAAGTTATGACCAGAGCTGGTAAAGATCAGGTCAGTGAAGTTACCCATGATCTCTCTGTATTTAACTCTTGGGGATGCCCAAAGCTGTTGGAGAAAAGGCCTTTCCATAGACATACCACAGACCTCCTCCCTCAGGACACTTCGGTTAGTAGGAATAAGCAGTAGAAGCTTCTTTTTTTTTCATTCAATAAATATTTATTCTTATGTTACTGTTTCTTTTTTTAACCTTTATTTTAGGTTCAGGGGTATAAATGCAGGTTTGTTACAAAGGTAAACTGTGTGTCATGGGGATTTGGTGGACAGATTATTTCATCACCCAGGTAATAACAGAGTACCCTATAGTTATATTTTCATATCCTCTCCCTCTTTCCAGCATACACCCTCAAGTAGGTCCCAGTGGCTCTTGTTCCACTCCTCGTATCCAGGTGTTCTTGTTGTTTACCTCCCACTTAAAAGTGAGAACATGCAGTATTGGTGTTCTGTTCCTGCATTAGTTTGCTTAGGATAGTGGCCTCCAGCTCCAACGATGTTGCAGCAAAGGCCTCAATCTCATTCTTTTTTATGGCTGCATAGTATTCCATGGTGTATATGTATCAGGTTTTCTTCAGCCAGTCTACCACTGATGGACATTTAGGTTGATTCCATATTTTTTCTATTGTGAATAGTGCTACAATGAACATATGCATGTATGTGTTTTTATGGTAGAATGATTTATATTCCTTTGGGTATATACCCAATAATGGGATGGCTGGGTTGAGTGGTAATTTTATCTTAAGTTCTTTGAGAAGTCACCACATTGCTTACCATAATGGCCAATCTAATTTACACTCCCACCAGCAGTGTACAAGCATTCTCTTTTCTCCACAACCTCACCAGCAACTGTTACTTTTTTGACTTTTTAGTAATAGCCATGCTGACTGGTGTGAGATGGTATCTCATTGTGGTTTTGATTTGCCTTTCTCTAATGATTAGTGATGTTGAGAGTTTTTTCATATGCTTGTTGGCTGCCTGTATGTGTCTTCTTTTGAAAAGTTTCTGTTCATGTCCTTTGCTCACTTTTTAATGGGGTTGTATGTTTTTTGCTTATAAATTTAAGTTTCTTATAGATTCTTGATATTAGGCCTTTGTCAGATGCATAGTTTGCAACTATTTTCTCCCATTCTGTAGGTTGTCTGTTTACTTTAGTTGATAGTTTCTTTTGCTGTGCAGAAGCTCTTTAGTTTAATTAGATACCATTTGTCGACTTTTGTTTTTGTTGCGATTGCTTTTGGTGTCTTCATCATTAAATCTTTAAATCTTTAAAGGTCCTATATCCAGAATGTTATTTCCTATGTTCTTTTCCAAGATTGTTATAGTTTTAGGCTTTACATTTAAGTCTTTGATCCATCATGAGTTGACTTTTGTATTTGGTGAAAGGAAAGGGTCCAATTTCAATCTTCTACATGTGGCTAGCCAGTTATCCTAGCACTGTTTATTGAATACGGAGTCCTTTCCTTATTGCCTTTTTTTGTTGGCTTTGTCGAAAATCAATATGATTGTAGGTGTGCAGCCTTATTTCTGGGCTTTCTATTCTGTTTCATTGGTCTGTGTGTTTCTTTTTGTACCAGCAGAATGCTGTTTGGTTACTGTAGCTGTATAGTATAGTGTGAAGTCAGGTAATGTGTTTCCTCCAGCTTTGTTATTTTTTCTTAGGACTGCCTTCACTAATCAGGCTCTTTTTTTTGGTTCCATATGAATTCTGAAATATTTTTTCTAGCTCTGTGAAGAATGTCATTGGTAGTTTAATAGGAATAGCATGTAATCCATAAATTGCTTGGGGCAGTATGGCCATTTTAATGACATTGATTCTTCCAATCCATGAACATGGACTGTTTTTCCGTTTGTTTGTGTCATCTCTGATTTCTTTGAGCAATGTTTTATAATGTGACAATCGTGAATGGGATTATGTTCCTGACTTGGCTCTCAGTTTGGCTCTTTTTGATGTATAGGAATGCTAGTGATTTTTATACATTGATTTTGTATCCTGAAACCTTGCTGAAATTGTTCATCACATCAAGGAGCTTTTGGGCTGAGACTATAGGGTTTTCTACATATGGAGTCATATTATCAGCTAATAGGGATAGTTTGACTTCCTCTCTTCCTGTTTAGAGGTCTTTTATTTCTCTCTCTTGCCTGATTGCCCTGGCCAGGCCTTCCAATACTGCATTGAATAGAAATAGTGACAGTGGGCATCTTTGTCTTGTACTGCTTTTCATGGGGAATGCTTACAACTTTTCTCCATTCAGTGTGATTTTAGCTATGGGTTTCTCATATATGGCTCCAATTATTTTGAAGTATATTCCTTCAGTGACTAGTTTATTGAGGGTGTTTAACATGAAGAGATGTTGAATTTTATCAAAAACCTTTTTTGCATCTTTTGAGATTGTCATGTGGTTTTTGTTTTTAGTTTTGTTCATGTGATGAATCACATTTATTGATTTGCATATGTTGAACCAACCTTGCATCCCAGGGATAAAGCCTGCTTGATTGTGATGGATTAGCTTTTTTTTTTTTTTAATATGCTGCTGGATTTTGTTTGCTAATATTTTGTTAAAAATTTTTGCATTGATGTTCATGAAGCATATTGACCTTAACTTTTACTTTTATTTTTTTGTTGTGTCTCGACCAGGTTTTGTTATCAGGATGACGCTGGCCTCATAGAATGAGTTAGGGAGGAGTCCTTTTTCCTCAGTTTTTTGGAGTAGTTTCAGTGGTACCACTGAATGATACCAGCTCTTTATATATCTGGTAGAATTAGGCTGTGAATCCATATGATTCTGGGCTGTGTTTGGTTAGTGGGTTTTTAATTACTGATTCAGTTTCTGAATTCATTATTAGTTTGTTCAGGGATTCAATTTCTTCCTGTTTCAGTCTTCCTGGGAGGAAGTGTGTGTCTAGGAGTTTATCAATTTCTTCTATATTTTCTAGTTTGTGTGTATAGAGGTGTTCACAGTAGTCTCTGATAGTTTTTTTTTATTTTGTATTTCTCTGGGGTCAAGGTGACATCCCTTTGTTATTTCTACTTGTGTTTCTTTAGATCACCTCTCTTCTTTCTTTCTTAGTCTAGCTAGTGGCTTATCTATCTTAATAATTGCTTCAAAGAAACAAGTCCTGGATTCATTGATCTTTAGTGTGTTTTTTTGGTGTGTTTTAACTTCCTTCAGTTCAAGTCTGATTTTGGTTATTTCTTGTATTCTGCTAGCTTTGGGGTTGATTTCTTCTTGCTTGTCTAGTTTTTGTATTTTTGCTGTTACGTTGTTAATGTGGGACCTTTCTAGATTTTTGATGTGGACATTTAGTGCTATAAACTTCCCTCTTAACCCTACTTTAGTTGTGTTCCAGAGATTCTAGTATGTTGTATCTTGTTCTCGTTAGTTTCAAAGAATTTATTGATTTATGACCTAATTTCATTATTTATCCAAAAGTCATCCAGGAGCAGGTTATTCAGTATCCATGTAATTGTATGATTTTGAGTGATTTTCTTAGTCTTGATTTCTAATTTTATTGTGCCCTAGTTTGAGAGTGGTTGTTATGATTTCAGTTCTTTTGCATTTGCTGAGAAGTGTTTTATGTCTGATTATGTGGTTAATTTTAGAGTATGTGCCATGTGGCAATGAGAATGTATATTCTGTTGTTCTTTGGTGGAGAGTTCTGTAGATGTCTATCAGGTCCATTTGATCCAGTGCTGAGTTCAGGTTCTAAATATCTTTTTAAATTTTCTGCCTTGATGATCTGTCTACTGTCAGTGGAGTGTTAAAGTCTCCCACTATTATTCTGTGGTAGTCTAAGTCTCTTTGTAGGTCTCTAAGAACTTGCTTTATGAATCTGGGTGTTTCTGTGTTGGGTGCATATGTGTTTAGATAGTTAGATCTTCTTGTCAAATGGAATGATTTACCATTTTAGAATGCCCTTCTTTGTCTTTTTTGATCTTTGTTGGCTTAAAATCTGTTTCGTCTGAAATTAGGATTGCAACCTTTCCTTTTTTTTTTTTCCATTGCTTGGTAGATTTTTCTCCATCCCCTTATTTTGAGCCTGTAGGTGTCATTGCACGTGAGATGGGGTTTGAAGACAGCATACTCTTGGGTCCTGCTTCTTTATCCAGCTTGCCACTCTTTGCCTTTTAATTGTGGCATTTAGCCCATTTATATTCAATGTTAGTATTGATATGTGCAGATTTGATCCTGTCATCATGTTGTTAGCTTGTTATTATGCAGTTTTTTTGTGGTTGTTTTATAGTGTCACTGGTCTATGCATGTAAGTGTGTTTTTGTAGTGGTTGGTAATGGTCTTTCCTTTTCATATTTAGCACTTATTTCAGAACCTCTTGTAGGGTAGGTCTGGTAGTAATGAATTCCCTCAGCATTTTCTTGTCTAAAAAGGATCTTATTTCTCCTTTACTTATGAAGCTTAGTTTGTCTGGGTATGAAATTCTTAGTTGGAAAATTTTTTCGTTAAGATTGCTGAATATAGGCCCCTAATCTCTTCTGGTTTCTGGGGCTTCTGCTGAAAGGTCTGCTGTTAGCCTGATGGGTTTCTCTTTGTAGGCGACGTGCCCCTTCTCTCCAGCTGTTTTTAACATTTTTTCTCTCATTTGGAACTTTGAGAATCTTATGATTTTGTGTCTTGGGGATGTATTCTTGTGTAATATCTTGCAGGAATTATCTGCATTTCCTTAATTTGAATATTGGCCTCTCTAGCGAATTTGGGGAAGTTTTCATGGACGATATCCTGAAGCTTGTTTTTCATGTTGCTTCCTTTCTCTCTGTCTCTTTCAGGGACACCAGTGAGTCATAGATTTGATCTCTTTATATGATCCCATATTTCTTGGAGGTTTGTCTCTTCCTTTTTCTTTATTTTTGTCTGACTGATTTATTTCAGAGCACCCATCTTCAAGCTCTGAAATTCTTTCCTCAGCTTGGTCTCTTCTTCTGTTAATATTTGCAATTGCATTATGAAATTCTTGTATTGTGTTTTTTCAGCCCTATCAGCTCAGTTTGATTCTTTTTTATAATGGCTGTTTCATCTGTCAGCTCCTGTATTGTTTTATTATGATTCTTAGATTCCTTAGATTGGGTTTTAACATGTTTCTGAATCTCAATGATCTTCATTCCTATCCATATTATGAATTCTATTTCTGTCATTTCAGCCATTTCAGCCCAGTTAAGAACCCTTGCTGGGGAACTAGTGCAATTGTTTGGGGAAAAAAAGACACTCTGTTTTTTTGAGTTGCCAGAGTTTTTGTGCTTGTTCTTTCTAATCTGTGTGGGCTGGTTTTCCTTTAACTGCATTGTAAATTGAGTACAGTCAGTAGCCTTCTTTTCTGGAAGTTTTCAGAGAGCCGAGACTTTGTGTAGTGTCTTTATCTGTAGCATAATTCTTGTCCTTGGTTTCACAGGGGGGCATATTAGCAAAATATTTTTGGTGTTAAAGTTTTGGACTGTGATCCAGTAGATGGTGCTTAAGTCTAATAGCCAGTAGATAGGCTTTTACTCAGTCATGTGGCTCCTCTGTGTTTCCTCATGATTGCAGCTGTGCACCGTTCTCAGTGTTCTGAAAGTGTGGCCTTTTTTCTCACTAGAGTGCTGGCTGCAGATCTTGACCTGGAACTCATGGACTGCACATCACAGCTCTGGGGCGATCTCAGGCTTTATGTTCCCTCCTCAGCTTGGAGGCAGCACAACAAGGGACCTTAGTAGTGGTTGAGGCAGAAGGTTTTTCACTTGTCTCTTGAGGCTGCCCCTGGAGAGATGTGGAGCTGCTGTTGAAACGTCATTGTTTTCTGGTGTAAATAACCAAAGTTCATTATCTTGCGCAAGAAGATTAAGGACATGGACACACACAAGGAGTGAGTTTAGGAGCAGAGGTTTAATAGGCAAAAGAAAGAGTAAGGAGAACAGTTCTCTCTTTTGAGAGAGAGGGGCACTTGAATAGGAATTCCGGCCCATGGAGGAGTGCACCAGATTTTATAGACAGGCTTGAGGAAGCAGTGTCTGATTCATGTAGGGCCCACAGATTGGTTAGACCAAGTGTTTATATAGAGAAGGCTGGTCACCCCACCCTAACTTATTATGCGTATTGTGTTTACTGAATTTGCACGCATGCTCAGTTGAAGTATTTTTCTCTTACAAGTCAAGCCTTCCTGGAGGAAAGTCATAAACCAGTTAAACTCCACCATTTTGCCTTAGTGTGCATGCTTGAGCCCACTCACCCAACTTTTGAGATCTTATTGGGAAACTGCTTATTACAAACTTCAGGTGTTTTCTAGTTATTGGAAGCCTGCCTTGCCTTGATGCTAGCTGCAACCAATTATTATTTTAGAGTGACAGTTAAACAACTGCTCGACCATCATCTGATGGTTCCCTGGCATTCCTGGTCATGGTGCCTCTCCTGCCATGCTCATGTCTGCCTAACTACCTACTCTAACAGCGGCCTGCCTCTCCCCTGAAAGCTCTGTCCCAGGGAAGTGCAAAGAAGCTACTGGCCTGAGAGCCCCAGCAAAGAGTGGCTGGTGTCCCAAGCCAGTGGACCTTATCCTTCAAGGTACAGTGGAAACAAGGCCTGTAGTCTGTCACTGCTCAGCCCTCTGGATTCTGCACTTTTTCTAGGGGCATGCAAGGGAGCCTGTCCTCTCCCATTGCCAGAGCTGCAGCTGCTAATGCCAAGATGCCCAGTTATCCAAGGCTTTAGAGATTCCAATTGTGCCTGAGCAGTAGCTCTGCTCAGATTCCATGCAGCTCTTTGTGTCAGTCTGAAGGCCTTGGTAGGGTGGGGTCACTGGGGAATCTCCTGAGGCCAGGGTTTTAAAGGTCTATGGCGGAAGTATGGGTCCCTGGGGACTCTCATTCACTCACAATTTCCCATGGTAGTGGGGAACGTCCCCTGGCTCCATGTCACTCCTGGGTGGGTGGTTATCCTAGCCAGTTCCTCTCCATTCCTTGTGTATTGAGTTGATTCATTAATGAATCCCAGTGTGTCCACTTGGGTGTTATACTTGTAGATCTATTATTTACTTGCCTCTTTTTCTTTTCTCCGTGAGAGCAGCACACACTAGCTGCTTCTAGTCAGCCGTCTTCCATATGCTCTCTAGAGGCTATCTCAGAGCCACAGCTACTATTGAGGAAGATAAGTAGAATGCTGATGAGGAAAGAACAGATTCAGTATTGGGCAGTCTGTAGAGAGTTGTTCTCTTTGGGGGCTGAGGAGGTGCTCTCTAATATGCAAAGATGGTCATGCAGGGATGATCTTGTATGTAGGGAGGTAGCACTCATCAACTTGAGGTGAGATCACATGTTATCTTGTATATCTTCCAGTCTTCCAGACTTCCCTATACTTGCCTTTCTTCCCTGAAGGGATACAATCTTACATTCTACAAACAAACAAACAAACAAAGAAACAAACAAACAACCCAACATTCTCCCAGCCCAGAAATCCTATGCAAATGGCCTGTTACTTATTAGAACAAGATATATACCTAAGAGGATAATGTGATGGTGAGGAGGGTGTTGCATGGGGCCGGTAAGGGGATGGGGTGAAGAAAGTTAAAAGATCAAAAACCCAGCATGAACATAAATGGGAGATGGAGGAGACACACTAAAGCCAGAGAGATATTTTTAAAATGCAAAATTAATCATGTCACTTTCTGGTTTGATGAGCTCATGTTGATCCTGTTTGATAGAAATATGATATGCATAAATGGGAGCCATATATGTAATTTAAAACTTTCTAGTAGCTACATTAAAGAAGGAAAGAGACAGATAAAATTTATTTTAAGAATATATTATATCTAACCCAGTATGGTCAAAATATGATTTCAACAAAATCAATATAAAAATTATTAATTCAATATTTTACATACTTTTTTATATAAACAGTTTATAAAATTTTCCATGAAATACTTTCTATTTGAGCATCTCTCAGTGTGGACTACCCATATTTGAAGTCCATGCAGGCACATAGGTTTAGTGGCTATCATACTGGACAGCACAGCCTTTGATGATTTCCCATTGCCTTTAGGACAAAATCGAAATCTTCTGTATGATTTAGTAGGCTCTTGATCTAGTTATCTTTTTTGTCTTATAGCATGCCATGCTCTTTTTCTTTGTATTTGCTGTGGGTATAACGAATTTCTGTTTGTTGAATTGTTTTCCTCTCAAACACCTGGGCCCTTGAGAATGTGAATTCATTTGCTGAAAAACTCTAGCTCTCATTTTTTACCTGAATTACTCTTACTTATGTATATGTATTTTTATATATTGATTTAAATCTATTTTGGGTTTTACATTTATTCTTAAACTGTTTTTATTCTGTCATCAACCCTATACTGTATGACTCGTTGTCACTCTTCAGTGTGTTTTACTATCTAGATTCTAGAGAAATGATGATCTTCTATTATTATTTTCTCTTTTCAAAGATTTAAAAAAGTTTTTCACTTGTTTGTTTTTTCAGTTAGATGTTTTTCTCTTCCACACAATACCCAAATAAAGTTGATGAAAATTTGCATATTTGCAATTACTGAGGCCTCCCACCAAGAATAGTGTTATGGCTTCTTATCTGACTTTTCAGTATTTTCTTTTTTCCTGAAACACTCTTCCCTTTTTCCTTTTGAAATACCACATAATGCAGCATGAGTTCCCCAGAAAGAGAACTTTGAGACAGGGATCAGCATATAGGAAGTGATGAGGGAGTGCTCTTGGGATTCAATAACTGTGGGGGAAGGGAAGGAAATAGAAAGGAACAGAAGGCGAAGTTGGGCTGTGATGCATGTCCACAAAAATTTTGGCCAACCCCATGAGACTGAACAGGCCCTTCAGAGTTGTCCTGAGTGGTGGTGAGGAGGCTGCACCTTTAGACCCCCTGAACAACCACTGGATGTGGCTGTCCCTGAGGAGGGGGATGTGACTGCAGTCAGATAACTCCAGCTGAAGGCAGGTCCCCAGTGAGAAGCTGGGGTAGGGGAGTAAGTCCTTTCTTTCTGAATAGGACTCAGAGTGGCAGGCACATCATGACACCCACTATACCCCAACTTTTCTGGTGTATCTCCTTCCTCTCTCTCTGGCTACTCAGTCTTTGCAGGTTTTTGTTTTTTGTTTTTCCCTCCACCCAAAGTCTAAATATTTAAGTACTCCTAGGCTCTTACATCCTCTCAATGTTTCTCCTTTGGTCAGTATGTCCTGAATGATGTTATACATTCTCCTAGAGGAGTCAAAGTTGATTTTAGATGGTATATGGGCAAACATTTTTCCTTTAATGGTTATATATTTTTTATACTTCATGTTAAATTAGAATGTAACTTTCATATTAAACAGGCAATTTCACAGTTATGATTGCTTTGGAAGGCATTAAAGGGGGTATTTAAGTGGACATTTTAGAAAAATGATTTCTACAAAAAGTACATAGATATGCTACACAGATATGGCAAATATTATGACTCAGTTTCGAACTGCTCTCCTGGTTGATTTCATTCTTTTCCTGGTTTAAACCATTGATGTGCTGACAGCTCCATTTATATCTTTAGCTTAAATCTCTTCTTGGAGTTTAGGCTCTTAGGGTTGACTGCCTACTTGACAGCTCCTCTTAGATATCCCACAATCATTTTAAATGTACTATGTTCAAAACTAAACTCTTGAGCTCTCTTCCTTGAAACTCTTTTTGTCTAGTCTTTGCCACTTCACAAAGACCTGTGTTGTTTAAGCCAGAAACCTGGAAGATTTCCTTGATTTTTTTTTTTCCTGTTTCACCTTGTACATAAAATCTCTAAGAATTCCTTTTGATTGCAATATATTACCTAAATATGTCCTCTTCCCTCCATCTGCATTGCCACTTTAGTCTGAGCCATGCTCATTTCTCCTGTGCTATGTCAATATTTTCTTTAACGATCTCCCTGTTTCCACTCTCCCTTCTCTGGCTCATCATGCATGCTGCAGCCAAAGTAATTTTTTAAGAACCATAAACCTTATAACATAACTGTTTTGCCTATTACCCATCAATGACTTCCTATTGCACTTCAAATAAAATCCAAACTGCTTAGTATGGCTTCCCAAGCCATTCTCATTTCCCTCTCCAGTTTCGTTTTGCACCATTATCCTTTTCGCCCACTGTTTCTAATGATATTGGCCTCTTTTCTGTTCCTGGAACACTTCTAGCTCTTTTTGAACCCAGGGTTCTTGCTCACATGGTTTCTCCTTCTTGAAATACTATTCTCTTTGCTCTTTGTGTAAGTGGTTTTTTCTGATACTTCAAGTCTCACTGTAAACATTACCTTCTCTTACTGTCTTTTTTTAATTAGCGTATTCTAGTTCCATCCCCAGGGGTATTCTTTAGCACTGCCCTGTATTTCTTTGGTTTCTAATGTTTGCCATGATTTTAATTATAGATTCATTATTTGCTTATTTTTATTGTCTTTCCCCCTAGATTTTAGGCTCCATGAGAGTTCACCACTGTCTACTTAGCATTTGTGACAGTGGGTGGCAGGCTAGGTTCTCAAAAAATATTTGTCAGTGAATTAATGAGTAAGTGGAATAAAGATATTTATTGAAATATTCTTTAACATTTCCCAGAAATTTTTTGCTTTTTCTTAATGGAGGTCTTGCAATTTACTAGTGAGGAGGGGGAAAAGTTTTATCTCCTGTGTGGCCTTGGAGAGGGTCTCATTCTCATTTCTGGTGTCTTTGTTATGAGCTATCAGCAGGCCTATGCTGGCTCAACAGGATGGCAATTTATCTGGTTGATACAGATAGTGCTGATTTTTAAGATCCTGGCTGAGCTGGGGATGCCTTAGCTTGCTGCCCTTTTCTAAGAAGACTCTTTCCAAGAACACATAGCTCACATCATTGCACATTCAGTTGGTGTTCTCCTGTGTCCCTCCTCCCTTATACAAGTAAGTAGAGTAATGTGGGGCCAGGGCCCTCTCCTGGAGCACAACCCAGCCCAAGCATGACTCTCAATGGGATAATGAGAACTTGGGGCATCAGATTTGCTCACTTTGCTTATGTGCCATTGCACTTAGCACAGCAATTTGTTAGGTATATTACTTGAAATTGATGTTTGTCATTCCATTACTAATGGGATATTTTTTGATTATATAGTCTGATTCATTTCTATTGATGTGTAGACAAACTATTGGTTTTCTACTTTTTTTTGTACTTATCTATCTTCCTAAACTCATGTTAGTTTAAATAGCTTTTCAGTTGATTTGTTTGGCATTTCTAGGTACATATATACATCATACCATCTGCAAATAATGACTTTTTTGCCACCTCCTTTCCAATGATTATACATCTTATTTCTTTTAATTGTTATATTTTAATCCCTAGAATTTACATAATAACAGCAGATGACAGTGGCAACAATAAGCATCATTGTTTTGTTTTTGAGTGGAAATGTCTCTGGTGTTTTATTGTTAAGTAGGAAACTGATTGACATAGCTAGTCTTTACTACATTGGAAATGCCTTCCTTCCTGCTTGACTAATTTTTTTTTCAGTAGGTTATTCTCAAGTGTTAGAAAAGCTGTCTAATTTTAGTTTTTTAATGATTTATTTTATTAAATTCACAAATAAACTTGTATATGTTTATCGTGTACAACATGATGTTTTAAAACATGTACTTTGAGGAATGCCTACCTCAAGCTAATTTACATATGTTTTACTTTACATAGTTATTGTTTTTGCAGTGAGAACACTTATAACCTACTTAGAATTTTTTAAGAATGCAATTTTTCTAGTCCATTTTCTGTTGCTGTAACAGGATACTATAGATTGGGTAAGTTATTTAAAAAATAAATTTATTTCCTAGAGCTTTGGAGGCTTGGAAGTCCAAGTGCAAGGTGGCCACATCTGGTGAGGGCCTTCTTGCAGCATAACATGGTGGAGGGTATCACACAGTGACAGGGAAAGTGTATACCAGCTCAGGTCTCTCTTCCTCGTCTTATAAAGCCACAAGTCCCATCATAGGGGCCCCACCCTTATGACTGTATTTAACCTAATTACTTCCCAAAGACCCAGCCTCCAAATGCCATTGACATATGAATTTGGAGATTAATTTCCAAATGAAATTTGGGGGATACATTCAAACCATAGCAGCAAAATATCACTATTAACTATAGTCACCATGTTGTGCAATAGATCTCTTGAACTTATTTCTCCTATCTAATCGAAATTTTGTATCATTGATCAACATCTCTCTCCTCCATCACCACCTCAGCTCCTGGTAGCAACCATTTTACTCTCTGTTTTTGAGATAAAATTTTTCATATTCCAAATATGAATGAGGTCATATGATATTTGTCTTTTCGTGGTTGACTTATTTCATTTAACATAATGTCCTCAAGGTTTATCCATGTTGTTGTGAATGACAAGATTTTCTTCTTTTTTGTGGTCAAATAGTATTCCACTGTGCATATATATTGCATTTTCTTTAACTGTTCATCCATTGTTGAACATTTGGGTTGATTCTTTGTCTTGATGATCGTGAATAATGCTGCAATAAACATAGGAGTGCCATTATCTCTTTGACGTACTGATTATGGTAGATATGTACCCAGTAGTGAGATTGCTGGATCATATGGTATTTCTATTTTTAATTTTTTGAGGAACCTCTGTACTATTTTCCATAATAGCTCTGCTAATTTATATTCCCATCAACAGTGTGCAAGGGTTTCATTTTCTCCACATCCTCACCAGCACTTGTTATCATTTGTCTTTTTGATAATAGCCAACCTAACAGGTGTGAAGTGATATCTCACTGTGGTTTTAATTTGCATTTCCCTGATGATTAGTGATATTGAGCATTTTTTCATAAACCTGTTCACCATTTGTATGTCTTCTTTTGAGAAATATCTATTCAGGTGCTTTGTCTATTTTTAATCTGGTTAAATTGTTTTCTTGCTATTGAGTTGTTTTAGTTCCTTATATATTTTTTGATATTAACCACTTATCAGATGTGTGGTTAGCAAACATTTCCTCCCATTCCATAGGTTGGCTTTTCACTCAGTTGTTTCCTTTGCTATGCAGATGCTTTTTATTTTGATATAATATTATTTATCTATTTTTGCTTTTGTTGCCTATGCTTTTGGGGTCATATCCAAATAATCATTGCCCAGATCAATGTCATGAGGCATTTCCCTATATTTTTAGTAGTTTAATAGTTTCAGGTCTTATGTTTCAGTTTTTAATACACTTTGAGTTAATTTTTGCATGTGGTGTGAGATAAGGGTTAGTTTCAGTCTCCTGTATGTGGATATCCAGTTTCTCCAACAACATTTATTGAAGACTGTCCTTTTCTCATTATATGTTCTTATTATCTTTGTCAAAACTCAGTTGTCTGTAAATGTATGGGTTTATTTTCTGGTCTGTCTGCTCTGTTCTGTTCCATTGATCTAAGTGTCTGCTTTTATGCCAGTACCATGCTGTCTTGATTATTATAGCTCTGCAGTATATTTTGAATTCAGGTAGTATTATACCCGTAGCTTTATTCTTTTTGCTTAAGATTGCATTGGCTATACAGGGTCTTTTGTGGTTCTATACAAATTTTAGGATTGTTTTTCCTATAACTGTGAAGAATGTCATTAGAATTTTGATAGGGAAGGCTGTGTCATTTTAGATTGAATCAGTTTTTATGTGACTTCTTCCTTTTGCTTTCATTTTACAGGTAAGTGTGTTTCTTGTCCATGTGTCTGATATTTGTGATCCTACTATGCTTCCCTCTTCTCAGGATTCCTCCCTCTGCACCATATGGACTTGATTTTTAGACCTCTCACCATATGAGTTACTCTCTAGACCTCCTCAAGTTATTGATGTCTCTTTTAACTTGTGGCTGGTTAACTCTGCAGGTCAATCATTTTCATTCCTGGAAAGTGTGTATGGAATTATCTCTAGTGTCCTAAATCCCTTATTCATAGAAATACAATGAGTAGTCCCTTGGGAATATAAGGTCAGCTGGAGGAGAATAATGACCTTCGTTCTAAGAGTTTCAGACTTTAGAGCAGGAGTAAGAGTACCCATGATTTCTAAATACCATAGAATCAAAAAAGAGCTCTGACTCTCAAAATAAATTCTATAATTTTAGAGTCATGAAAATAAGTGTCATTCATGACAAAGCATAAGCACTGAGATATGAAGTTATGAAGTATGTTTTAAAGAGGTTGCTATAAGGGGTTTCAAATGTTCATAGCCTCAAAATCCATGAAGCAAAATGAAGAATGGCTCCAAAATCTGACAAGAAAAATATGACCTGCCCATAGGCATCAGTAGCAGAGCTACTGAGCAGTCCTGGGAGAAGGTTCTTACCTGTAAACCCTATGAATTACTCTATATTTTTGACAATCATAACACAATAATTTCTGTTGTGGGTTTGTTTTCATGCCAGCAAACTTTTCTATGGATGGAATAAATAGGCTACTTATACCACCTCAAAGGCTTATTTCAGGACAACTGGGAGCAGGAGGAAAGACATGTAAACTTTCTATCTCTGTTTTCACACCTCTATCCTAAACTCTAGAGACATGTGTCCAACTGCCTCCTAGGTATTTCTCATTGAATGTCGCCATAGCTATCTTAATGTCAACATTTATTGCTCCCTTGGTAAAACTTGCTTCCTCTTCTCCATTCCTTGTTTGATGATGGCAGAAATTGCTACTTGTTTCTACTGTATCTTTCTAACGTTATAACAGAATCTTTATTAACTGGGAAAATGGCGACCCCCAAAATATCTACTTTTTAAGACCCCTTGATTATTTTTTCTAGTAAGAAATAAGTGAAAGTATCATGTGCCAACTTTTGGGAGCCCTGTTTAAATGACAGCCATTCAAAGCACTCTTCCTTCTTCACCTATTTCTTCCTTCCTGATGGCTGGGATAAAGAGACGGTGGTTGGAGCTGGAACTTGTGCAGCAACCTGGACCATGAAGTGACCTTGAGAGGAGAGTCTTCACATGGAGAATTAATAGACAAAAGGACCTTCTGTCCCAACATCGTAGGGCATTGTATCAGTCCTGGATTGCCTAGCTCTGGACTTCTTGGGAGAGAAACAAATTTCTCTGTTGCAACACCTGTTATTTTGGGATGGCGATTACTTTTCTGTTATTGCAGCTGCTCTCTAAGCCTAACTAAGGCACCTGGTAAGATGCTTCACTATCATCCTTCTTGTCATCCTAAACAGGAAACTCAGTCATCCTGTTACCTAATTGCTCACTGAAGCCTAGGAGTTTTAATTCAGAAAAGTCTCTTGAACCCAGACATAACTATCATCTCTTGGCAAGACTGTAGTCACACACTCTTAATAGTTCACTCTGCTTTTAGGTTTTTCTCTCTTTATTCCATCTTCCATACTTTCTAGTAAATTCACATTAT
Source organism: Gorilla gorilla gorilla (assembly GCF_029281585.2). Taxonomy (NCBI): domain Eukaryota; kingdom Metazoa; phylum Chordata; class Mammalia; order Primates; family Hominidae; genus Gorilla; species Gorilla gorilla. The sequence continues at coordinate 37,894,186 of NC_073237.2, forward strand.
ATTACTCTCTTGTATACACATATCAATTATCCTCAAGATAAAAAGGAAGCATTGAGAATGTCATTCAAGACCTTTTGACAAATTCCCCTAACTTAGCATGCCAGAGTCTTTCTGTCGTCACCTCCATCCAATACAACTACTGCAAATGCCTTATTCATTCCCCTGTCTCAGTTCACTATGTTTTATATCTGCCTGCCTGTGCACAGGTACTTTCCACTGCCAGGATTTTTTTCCTTCTTTTATCTTTCTGGAAAACACCCCCTAGTTATTCAAAATCCAGCTCACATATTGTAGTACTAATAATAGGCAACATTTTCTGAGTGCTTTCTGGGTCCCAGGCAATGTATTCCACGCACGTCTGATTCAGTAGATATGTAGCATAAGGCTTGACTTTCTGCATTTTTAACAGGCTCCTAGGTGAAGCTGATGCTGTTGATGTGTGCATCACACTTTGAGTACCCTAGAGCTAGCTAGAATGCCCTTTCCCTCTTAGCCTTGGCAAATCCTTCGAAATTCACACACTGAATATGAGCACCACCTCTTATAGTAATCACTAGACTCCTTTCTGTCTAGTGAGGAGTGACAGTGATGCTCATTTCTGTATTCTCAGCTTCTCGCTCCCTACCTGGAACAGAGTGGGCATTCAACATATGCTCACCGAGCGAATGCTGACTGTTCAGTTAGTGGGCAGAGTATTTACAGAATGGCAGCCTAGGCCAAAGAAATGTGCATGGTGAAAGGAGACACAATTCTACCTACAAACTAACTGACTGAGAGCCTCTTCTGTGTGAAAAGAACTGTGACTAGTGCTTGGGTTGCAGAAAAGGGAAAGATACAGTTCCTGCCCACAGCTTTCTACAGAGAAGCCAGGGAGACAGACCAGTGTATAGATCAGTGTGGAACATAGCATGGTATGATGCAAGGCAAAATTGATTTATTAATGATGAGCTTTCCAAAGAGGGAACCATTTGTTTTTCATGGATATTTGGGGATGTGTTCATGGCCATATGAATTATGACTTGAATAAATAGTAGATGTTCAACAGGAGATTGTGAAGGGAGATGTTTCAGACAAAGGCAACAGGATGAGAAAAGTGTGTAGCTCTTAGCATTTTTAATGCTACTGAAATGTTCATGATTCAGTAGTGCTTCCGTGTGCCACATATTCCTATGGGCATACCCATTCTCACTGCAGCTCTTTCTCCCTTCTTTCTCTTATTTCTCAAATTTCAGGTAAGTGAGTGCTGTGTTATTGTATGTATAATCTTGAGTTGGCTCTAATTTATTTAAAAAATAATTTGGAAATGCAACACTCGTACCATTGTTAAATAGTGTATGGAACTTCTCACAATATATTTAAATATAACAATGGCTTAGCACTGCAGCTGAGAACTGATTAGTAAACACAAAGAAGTGTGAGAGTGGATACTTTAGTGGGCATTGTCAAGTAATAAAGTGGCAGTGTAGTCTAGATTCTGAGCCATGCAGGTTGGTCTGAGAAGCAACATCAAATTTACTGTTCACTATCTGTATGTCCTTGGGCATAGTGGGGATAAAGCCTTGTGACAATTAAATGAGTTGATACAAGTTAAATGCTTACAATGATTCCAGACTCATGGTACACATGCAAAGATTCCTAGCAACTATTATTTCAGCATACTTGGTGTATAGGCAGGCCTACCTTATTATTTATTGTCCAACTCAGGCCCTTTGAAAGTAAAAGAGTGATCTGTAAGTACAGTAGGATAACAAGCATAAACCAAGACAGCCTGACAAACTGGAATATGTAGTTACCCTAACTATAAGTTATGTTGTAGGAGATGTCGTTGGGAAAGTGAGTTGGGGTCATTTGTTGATTATTTATCTCTTGGAAGCAAAAATTAGGCCTATTCTGTCAAATTTTGGTTTTAACATTTGCATGTATACAACCTGGCTAGGCAATAATGATAATCCCAATAGTTACTATTTACTGAGTACCCACTTTGAGGTTTCTAACTTACATTCTCGTTGATCCTTACACTGACTCTGCAAGGTGGCTATTATGCCTGTATTCATGCCCGGTGGCTGCCCAAAATAATGACTGCGAACTTTGTGGCTTAAAACAACAGAAGTTTATTCCTCATAGTTCTGGCTAAAGTCTGAAATCAAGGTGTCTATAGGGCCACACTCTCTCTGAAGTTTCTAAAGGGAGAATTTGTTCCTTGCCTTTTCCAGCTTCTGGTGGCCACGTCACTTCAATCTCTGCTTCTGTGGTGATACTGACTCCTTCTCCTCTGCATGTCTCCTCCTCCATGCATCTGTCTGAAAACTGCCTCTGCTTCTCTATTATAAGGATGTGTATAATTACATGTAGGACCATTCAGAATATCCAGGATAAGTTCCCCCTTTCAAGATCCTTAAATTAGTTATATCTTTTGCCATATGAGGTAATACTCATTTATTTTCCCTATAAGGTAATATTCACAGCCTTCAGGAATTAGGATGTGGACGTACCTTTTTGGGACCCACCATTCAACTCACTTCAATTCACATTTTTACAGGTGAGGAAACTAAATCTCAGAGGAGTTCATTAAATGTCCTGATATTGCACAAGTAGAAAGAGGATGCACCACAATTACAAACTATCTCTCTGCTTCAGAGCCCATATTCTTTCTAGCAAATTTACCACAGTGTTGCTTAAATGCCAAATTTATCATTAAAGTTCCGGATTGGCAGAGAACACCGTATTTAAGATCAGAGAACTAAAGTTCATTGTAACAGCACATGCTTACGAAAGGATTATACAAGCCCCAGAAAGGAAGAGGTTAGACTCCCAAATATCACCTTATGTGAAAGTTGCATGAGTTCAGCATAACATCCTATGATGCCCTCAAAATGGAAGTATATGGATAAGCATTCTTCTTAAGCCTTTGAAAATGGAAAAATAAAATGGGAAACCTAGAAAAATAATTTATGCAAGTTTTGTGCATTTCTTTAGATTGCCTTAGCATTGTAAGTAGCTCACATGGAAATACTACTAGCTGATGCTGCATTAAATATTCTTCTTTGTGCTGGTCACTGTGCCAGTGCCAAGGAGAAACAGGATAATGTGGATAATGCAATAGAGTATTATATTATTGGATATTTAGAAGAGATATTATTTAGACGAGATATATTCTTGGGTGCTGGTATATCTCTCATTTTCTTGGAAATATTACTACATATAATTGCTTCAATAAAATCTATATACAGCAAAAAATATTATACACAGTCACTAGTAAACTGCAACAAAGTAGAACTTATATATGGATACTGAATGGTTGGATAGCCTCACTCACTAATTAATGAATTTCCAGACTTAAGAAGCTCCAGATCCCAAAATGTACCTCAACACAATGACAAGTATGACATGCCATGGCCTTTTAAAATTGCTCCCAAAAAATCCGAATGTAAACATTCAATTTGTAAGTGCATGTTCTCTAATGTGGCTTTGAGGTTACTGGCCTACATGGATATTGAACAAGAATAAGTAACATTGAGCTCTATCTAGTGATGGCTCAGTCCTTAGGAGGAAGGGAAGCCATATTCAAAACAAAATTCAACAGATTCAAAACAGATTGACATTTTCACCATCTTCTATTTCCCCTGTTGAACAAATTTTATTGTTAAGTTGTTCACACAATAAGCTATGAATCCTAAGCAAAGAGACAGATGCAATGAGGTTTTGATGTTTTTCATATTTTATTTCAACAAAAGTTTTGAAAACGACCCAAGTCATTTGGTTTATTTATTTTTTCTTGAGTGCTCTGCCTTCCCTTGTCAGCTTGGAAAGTGATAGGGAGAGGGACCCAGAGAAGCAGACCTCAGCACAGGTGCTGATGTTGCTGGGGATGGAAGGATGGTGGACGTGAGGTTGTAGAGAACACCAGTTGATCAGATTTCTTGAGAACAAGAAATAGCTCTCCCTCAAGAGTATCCCAATGTAAAACAATCAATGCCACTCATAAGAGATACTTGAAAAACAGCTGGAACATGAATTTGGCTCAACCAAAGTGAAAGAAATAAAACCCTTTTCCATGGATATCCCTGGGTCTGCTCAGATTTCACATCCATTCTGTGCTTTCAAAACACGCTCTACTTAGTGTAACATTACTTTTCCCTCTCTATTGTAAATATCTTCTGGTTTGCCTCTCTTTTCTGTTAGACTGTGAGATCCCTAGCATATTGAAAATGGGCTTGGCACATACGTGTTTGTTGAATTCAACAATATATTGTTTATTCTCAATAACTAGCATGGGTCCGACGCAAAGAAGGTACACAGTAAATGTCTGCTGAAAGAGCAAGTGAATCAACTGGAAAGATACAGTTAAGAGACTTACAGCATCTAGAGGAAGTCAGTTAGGAAAAATTGATAATGGATGATGAAAGGAGAGGCTGTGAACAGAGCATGATGACCAGGGAAACACGTAGAACACCAGGTTCTGATTGCATTCCTTTTAGCTGCCAATGCACATACATGCACACAGCACGAGCAAGCAGACATTTCCCAGGGGAGGGACATCCAAGTGAGGAAAAAGATAATCCAGGTGGCAAGGAGTGAACATTTCTATTTTATTGGAAACATATGGGAGTAACCTTGCCTAGGAAGTAGGTTGATCTCTCCTTCAAAGCTTCAGCAAATCTAATCTGAAAAGGCTTGTACAGGATGAAAATATATGATAAAGGGCACATATTCTGAACTTTGAGTCTCTTAAAACGTATGAATACCAGAATGATGTTTTCTCATTTCTTTTTTTTTTTCATTCTGGTCTCAATCCCTAGTAGCTCAAAACACAGAGACTGCACTTGCTAATAACTTCAGTATAGCCCAGTCTTGTGTTGTGGACACAAATTCCATGACTCCACAGGGCTCGGTCAGCAGACCAAGTGGGTGAGCAGAAAAACTCCTGCGGCATCTTCACTTCCTGTCCCTGTGATTCAGGCTGTTAGCTGAGCAGCTGCCTTTTTTGTTGTTAAGGTGATTTTCTTGGAGGACTACATCAAATGAATGACTTGTGATGAATGGGCTGGGGAAGATGCTTAAATTGAGTTTCCTGTGCAAGTCCTCCGGTAGCCCACCCATCTCTGTCGGCTTGTTAATATTTTCAGCATGTGGGCAAATAATATTGAAGCTGCGTTTGCAATTGTTGTAAGAAATCTTAACTCCATATGAGTATCTTCCTTGTGCCAAAGCTCCCCTGTGAATCCATGCACTTATTCCTGTAAGGTTTCCCTTGCTCAAAAACATTTGCATAAAGTCCTATTTTAGACTGGACTTCAGAGTTTCTGAAAATCACATCCACATTTTGGATGCAAAAACTAATTTAATGGATTTAAACTGATTGCTGTTGATTACTTGCCTCCCATCCCCTATCATGTGGCAATAACAATCTACTTTTCATTTAGGGAGCCACCCCTTCCCCTGATAGAGTTGTCCCTCAAAAGGCTCCTCCTTCACCTCGGCTGGACAACAGAGTCTTCCCTTCCAGTGACCACAGTGATTTGATAGTGGCCAGGGCTGTGTCACCAACTAGGACCACACACACAATAACCCCCCAAAATTGTGAGGCAGCCCTGGGCTATATAGTCAGAAATGAGCGTTGGAATTGGAATGAGGACAGCAGAATGAATTCAGAAAATTATTTAGAGAGGGACTCATCAAAAATATAAGACCCAGAATCATATCTGGCCTTCTCTGCCTATGGAAGGATTTGATCCAAGCTAAATTGAGCAAATACCGAGAATACTGGCAGACAGCTTTACAACTTATTCTTGATTGATCAATGATTGATAAGAACATTCTGGTAAATGGGATACTCTTGCTCTACCCCTTAGGGAAAAGTTAATTTTCTCTTCGGTTACAAGAAAAGCTAAGACAGTAGGACCCAGTTTATAAAACAGGATTGGAAAGAAATGCGCAGTTTGATTTTTTTATTTGCTACAGTTGCTGCTATGTTAACAGTTGCTTCTTGGCAGAGAGTAAGAGATATAAAGAAAGCCTAAGGTTTGTTTCTCTAGAAATCATAGAAGAAACAAAAGAAAGCTGTTTTCATAGACTGGAATGGGTTTGCTAGCAATTATGTTTTGCAAAAAATAAATAATGCATTCTGTTTCCAAAAGGCCCTGACAAACTATGATAGAAAAAAATCAAATCTTTTCCCTTGGTTTTAGGGTGGCGAGTTTCCTGACAGAAATAAAGTGAGTCTGTGTTCTCTAAGTAATTTATTAGTGCATCTTGGCACAGCAGCACTAATGGGCTTGCTGCCAGGTATTCTGAGCTGCAGTTTGTCATGTCTGACTCTTTAGTTCTTTCAAGCAATTGAAGAAATGGCCTTCTGCAGGCTGTCAGTGACAGATTCTAGCTCACTCACATAGATAAAGCTCAATTAGCTCCTGGAAAAAAACATCTTTTAAAAATGCAATGAGCTGCACCATGAAAGATAGGTAGACAGCCACACCTGAAACAAAATAAAATGTTACTGTTGAGGAAAGAACGTGTCCACAATGAGCAAGCGTGTAGTTGTCTTATTGGACAGCTGACTCCACTGCAAGCAAAGAGGTGATAATTTCTAATTACTTCAAGTGTTAAGATAGATCTTTGCTTTAGAATCACGATAAGGTCAGCAGTCTTGAAGAGAGCATGTCATTCATTCATTCATTCATTCACTCATGACTAAGACTCATACTCTATAACTTGCAAGGAATTCTAGCCTGGAATAGGGGTATCAAAGCAGCATCTCACTGAATGAGTGTAGCCATGTTGACGAATCCACACACTATTTAAAATATTGAGGCAACATTCTAAAAATTGGTGTATTTTATGCACATGCAAATCCAGGCTTTTGGCATCTCAAAAATAAGGAAACACCTGGTACACTGGATGTTAATGTTTTTGGCATGAAGCCTGAATTATGCTAACTGCTTACTGCAACCCGAAGGAGAGGCACGACTTTCCCTGTTCACCATGCAACCCACAGGCTTGCATCACTCATTTCTGTTACTTGCCTTGCCCTGGTCTAGACAGAAGCCTAATTTAAACTTGTAAATCTATTATCTCCAACAGTGATTCTGAAGGCCTCCTGCATCAAAAAATACTTAAGATTTTATTTGAAATAGAGAATCTTGGGTACTTGCCCTGAAGTAAAATATAAAAGCATATGGATGTAAGGCACGATGGCTCTTATGAAAACTAAAGTTGATGGAACTACTGGTCTCAAAGACCAGAGAGAACTACAGTCTTTAAAAACAGCTGAAAATCTTAATATCATGAATAGACTATTGTTAGGACACAATATAAACATATATTTTTCTCCAAATCACCTTACTCTTAGTGGCTACTTTCTCTCTGAAAACATCAGCTAACTAACATTGCTCCACTGAAAAAAACTCAAATGACTTAGTGTCTATTACTGACTTAGGCCAAAATTTCAATTTGGAGATAAAATCCACTACATTTTATGAACTAATTTGTTCTCTGTGCAAGTGGATGAACTTGATAGCTATATTTGTTTCTGGCACGGCTAAATCATAATTACAGAACATAGTTAGTTCTACAGCTAGAATTCAATTGGAACAGAGCCTAAATGAATTAATAAAAACCCTGTTTTTCTCCCCGCACCCTGCTCCAGGTATTCTTCTCTGACTCCTCACAGATCTTAGCTAGGAAGAGTCTATTATACATATTACAACAATATAATCCCTTACATTTTTATGGTGTTTTAGAGTTTACAAAGCAGTCTCAGATAGTTTATTCCCTATGATGCTCTCAGCCACCCTGTGAGATGGGGTAGAGAAGAAATGAAGCCTCAGTTCCTACTGCAGATGGTTGTAGAGTGAAGAGCAGATTCCCAGGTTTTCCAAATCAAAGTCTGCTTTTGTTCTATTACATTAAATGTACATTTGTAATACAAAATCTGTCACCTATTAAAATACCTTTGCAGGTTTATCCCAACTAGGTGCCACATCTTATAAAAAGAAAGCCCTAGGGATCGTTAACTAAATCTTTCAACTGCCTCAAAGATCCCTTTTATTATTATTATTATTGCTCTATCTGCTGATTTCCTGCTGGTAGAAAAAGAATCTGGTAAGAAAAAAAATAACAAATTTGATTGATTCTGTGAGATCGCATCATTCAACATTCGTCTAACAACCTCCCACCATTCCAGGAACATACTGCCCTCTTTCAACTGTGCCCTAGCTGTTTGGAGTGATCAGTTTTTGGTGGTCCTGGCTCTTTTGTTGGTTTTTAAGAATATCTCAATTTTTGAAAATGTATATTTTGGAATCCTGAGTTAATGGTTGAGACGGAGAAGTAAATACTACGCAGCCATAAAAAAGGATAAGTTCATGTCCTTTGTAGTGACATGGCTGAAGCTGGAAACCATCACTCTGAGCAAACTATCGCAAGGACAGAAAACCAAACACCGCATGTTCTCACTCAGGTGGGAATTGAACAATGAGAATACTTGGACACAAGGCGGGGAACATCACACACCGGGGCCTGTCGTGGGGTGGGGGAATGGGGGAGGGATAGCATTAGGAGAAATACCTAATGTAAATGACTAGCTAATGGGTGCAACAAACCAACACAGCACATGCATACATATGTAACAAAGCTGCATGTTGTTCACATGTACCCTAGAACTTAAAGTATAATAAAAAAATAACTAAATGAAAACTTGCATGATAGTCATGACAAAACCTTGACTTGAAAACTGCCCAAACTGCTGACTATGTGGGCTGTAAACATGGCTCAAGTAGGCAGCTGAGAATTCATCCTTTGCATCTCTATCCCCCAAACAACACTTGTCCCCAACCAAGTTTTGACTGGTGTCTCAACAATTAAAAGTAAAATGCTCTTCACACATTAGTTTTTGGAGCCAGGCAGTCATGGGCAATGCCTGAATTGCTAGTCACTAACTTTATGACTTCCCATAAGTTAGGTAAACTTAGTTTCATCATCTGTGAAATGATTTGGTGAGAAATGAGATCCCACATGGTAACTATTGAGAATCTGCCTGGCATGTTTTCAATATAAGAACATATTAGCTATCATTCCTATTATTCTAGGAAGGTTAAAATTAGGTTATTCATTTCTGTTAACCTTCTAGCTACATCAAAAGGCTCTGCATCAAAAATACTTAAGATCTTATTTGAAATGGAGAATCTTGGGTCCTTTCCTTGAACTAAAATATAAAATGAACAGAATGCTGGACAGGTAAGTTAGATGGGTCATAAGGGAGGTAGGTCAATTCTAGATCCCTGTCAGAGGACACATGAAACTGCATGAAGGAGCGGGCTCCAGGAGAGGTGGGGATATCAGGAGCAGGACAAAGACACAGCAGAGGGATTGAGTGGCACTTAATACATGCAATGTGATAATATGGTGGAAAGAACATAGATTGTGTAGTGAGACTGACCTAAGTTGACACTCTGGCTTCTAACACCTGATATCAATATGATTTCCTGGGGACTCAGTTTCCTTAGTTGTAAAATTTAAATAATTTTGAAGCAGAATTGTTGAGAGAATTTCAAATAGTATATGCAAAGCACCTGTTACATAATGTATACCTAATAAATGGTAACTTTATAAACAGCTGTGTCACCTATTATTTGATGTAGCACGATAGGGTTACTATAGTCAATAATAACTTAATTGTACATTGTAAAATAAAGATGTAACTGGATTGTTTGTAGCTTAAAGGATAAATATTTTGAGGAGATAGATACCCTATTCTCCAGGGTGTGTTTATTTCACATTGCATGCCTGTATCAAAACATTTTGTGTACCCCTAAATATATATATATATACCTACTTACTAAGTACCCACAAAATTTAAAAATAAAAAAATAATAAAAACGGCTGTGTCTTTGTTTGCAACTTTGTATTGCCAGGCTCCTCTGAATTCCTGTCTCTGAGTCTAAGGATAATCAAATGTACTTTAAATGGAGCCTTGCCTGCCACTGATCGAGTAGAATGAAAGGATGGAAAAATAATTGGGCTCAGCCTTTGAGAGACATGAAGATTTGCTAATGTATGATGATGGCGGTGGTAGTGATAACAGTGGTGATAATTAACATTTATTAAGTGCTTGCTGTGTGCCAGGAAATAATATGATAAACTTATTACTTTTTTGTTTTATTACTGGTCCTCATAACATTTCTAGACCAATACCTAGACGAAGGCACAGAGAGAGTTCATAAATTGCCCAAGGTCACACAGATTGTTAGTGGCAGATATAGTGTTCAAAACCAGGTAGCCCGGCTCCAGAGCCTACTCTCTAAACTGTCTTTGATAAGAAATGAATTTTAACCAAAGAAAACTATGCTTTGCTTTATTATGACTTTGGCTGAATTGCTGGAGTCAGCAAACTTTTTGCCAGGGAAAGCTGTTCTGCGGATGTCAAGAGGAAAATGAGGTTATAGATCTCTTCCTGTCTGGCATATATATTTATTGTACAGTAGAATGGAATCTAAATTATTCACATTTTATATTTTATGGAAATTTTAGCTTCTATAAATCTGAGTTAGATTTCAGGACTAGAGTTATGTGTAATAAAATTCTTATAAAATCCATTTAAAAGATTAATGATAGATGTAGAAAATTAAATCTGGGTATTTTATTTTCTCCAGTTTCCTGGATCTTCCAATTTCATTTGCAGAGATTGTCTTTGTGACAAAATCTTCTCTTTAGATTTCCTGGGGAAAGGTAAGAGCAAAGTGGCTTTCTTTGCTGGTCCTGTGGATACAGAACATGCTCTTGAAAAGAAAAGATCAGTTAATTCTCCTTGGAATAGGTTTCTTCTAAGATTTACATTATAAGTTCCCTTTTTTAGACTTGTAATCAAACACCTTAGGAAGAAATCTAGTCTCTACCATTTATTAGTGTAAGGAACATGGCTGTGCTTTGATCAAGGATAGGCACAGGTAAACATCCAAAGTGACTCAGTGAGTTTAGAGTACAGGCATATAACTCCACTTGTTATCACAGTCACGTAGCCATAATATGGGAAGGCCATCCCTTGGCCCTATGCCACTATTGTCTGTAAAAGGTATAGTTGCCCTGCTGACACTGTACGGGCACGCTCACACCCAGAGAGAGGGAGAGAGCCAGGGCTGTCCACCTTTGCAGACGGGCAGCGGGCAGCCAGGACACAGCTCCTGCCCAGAGAGAGAAGGAGTTTAGCTGCTGACCCTGAAGGGAGAGCTGGCCACAGCTGAGACAAGGCGGACAGCGTGAGAGAACTAAGTGTGAGTGAGCTGCTGAGGAGTGAGCTGCTGATGAGAGAGCTGATGAATTAAACCACATTTCATCTGGCTATGGCCCCTTGAGTGTTCTTTCAGCTATACACTTATCCACTTATTCCCTTCAGACCTGACCTCAAGGAGAACATTTGGTGTAGTCGTGAACCTGACAATTAGCTGAGTGAGTTGATGGAAATCATAAAGCTATCTCTGAACATCTGTTTCCTCAGTGGCAGAATGAGGTGAATACATCTTGTCTCACAGGTGGTCATTAAACTTAAATAAATAAAAATAGAATGGGAATGAAAAAGGTGGGTCGTGAGTTGGATCTTGAAACACAAACAGGCCAATATGTAGAGAAACAAGTCAATACCACCAGTTATGAGTATTGTGGAACCGTGTTATTGGTTGATGGACTTAACATAAGGAGAGTTTGCCAGATAGGACAACTTCCTCCCCTTAATTTTATCAGATCATTCATTAAAAGAAAAGGGACTATTTAACTTTGTATTCATTTCATCTCAATGAGCATTAGTTGGATTCTTCCTCTGTTTTAGGCACTGGGTTAGGTGTTAAAGATCTATGGATGACTAAGGCATGGACCTTCCTGAAGGTGCTCAGAGCCACATCATAGCCCTACGAGAATTAGCTCTAGAGTGACCTTTTTAGTTGAAGAACTGGTTGTCTTTGGTTATGATAAATGGAAACCTGTTGAAGTTTAAAAGAGAAAATATGTTCCTTCAGTACACATTTGTTGCAGTAATAAAGATCTCTCAGCAGTATGTAATTATTCTTAAAAAGGTGTTTTGTTTGCTAATCATGTGTAGGTGAGTTGAGAGATTCAGAGAAAATTTAGCAGGGCAAACGTGGTTGAAAGTGATCAATGAAGAGGTAGTTTGGCACTAAGGATAGAGCTTGTACTTTTGACTCAGCCAGGCCTGGATTCAAATCCTGGATCTGCCTTTTATCAAAAGTATGTCATTGGGCCTGTTATTTTCCTTCCTTGAGATGATTTCTTCATTTGCGCAATTGTGACAATAGTGTTTAACTTGCAAAATTATTGAAAATTAAATGAGATAGCATATTTGAAAGACAACTCTACCTTATTTTAAGAAACACAGACTATGATAGTATATGACATACAAGATCATCAATATGTTATTAAGTGAAACTCTCTTATGTTGATCACTTTACCATCACCTCCATCTTTTGAAAACCTAATCATCCTCAAAAGCTTAGGAAAAACCTCATCTCTATCTTGGCTTTCTCTGGCCAGCTAGTCTAAAAGTGATCTCATCTGTATCTCCAGAGTTTTCAATTTTTATCCCACTTATGGGTTTTCTTACGTTCTATCTTAACTATAAGTCATGTGTCTGGTTTTCTCATTGCTTCCACTAGATTGCAAGCTCTCAGGGGACAGGCCTGTGTCTATTCCTCTCTATAGTTGTCCTTTAGCATGATATCTGGTACATGATAGGAAATCAGTGAATGTACAATACATGCAGTCGGGCTATTCTTAAAGGAAAGAAGGCTACTAATATCTTATGCTTCCCCTGTCTCTATTCAACCCGTCTCATTCCAAAAACCACTTGTGCCCTTTCTTTCATTGTGGAGAATAAGGCTTTTCTCCTGTGGTTCTGCGCTCAGAACCAAAGGTGACTGTCTCAAGGACGAAAATCTATTAATTAGCTAATCTCTCGCTATTCTCCCTCCAGATTCCCTTTTTAATCTTTAACCTCTTTATGCCCATCACAGTGCAAAGAACAGTTTAATACACAGAAGATGCTCAATAAATGTTTGCACAATAAGTGAAAATACATCTTGATTTGCCAAAGGATTCCTTCAAATTATTTGTTCCTTTGGTGCAATGGTTTTCAAAATTTTCAGCTGTGAAAAAACCTTTGCTCAAACACAATCTTACCTGGAGATTGTTTGCAAGTTGTAAAAGCTCAGCTGCTCTAGTCAGAAATGACAGGCAGGGAGAGTGGGGGTTGAAGCTTTGCATGCTCACTTCCTCCCTTTCCCTACTTTTGTGATGGAGTTTCTATGCTGTACACTTGGCATGTCACGGCACATTAAAAATGCAATTTTAGTCATTACATTTATTAAACCCAACTTTTGAGGCTCCCATCACTTTCATTTAGACAGCTTGAATATCAGTCTTATTCTTATTTCTGGAGTTGTTCACATTGTTGACATTTACTGCCATGAGTGGGTAGATTTTCTATTTTGGTCAGCTTCAATAGGAAGTATAACAATCAAACACAAAGTGGTGCCTGAACTCTTCTCCTGCTTGGGAAGGGTTGGCAGGGCAACAAAAAGGAGCCATTGTCCTCAGGTCTCAGGATATAAGCAAATAGTGATAAATATATTGTCATACATGAGAAAGGGGAGTCACTTCCATTAATCTCTTGCTTTTGTTGATGGCAGAACACAAAACTCTCTGCACACATTGTTTCCTCAATCCTCAAAGACATTCTATTATGCCAAAAAAAGCCTCGTCAAACCTAGCTTTCTTTGCTTCCCTATTAAGCCACCAGTGACTGCATGGGACGAATTTGGATGATGTTATTTGCTGGTTGCCAGGTTCCCTCCCTCCCCTCTTGTCACCGTTTTTCATTTGTTCCCTTGCTTTTTGCTCCTGCTGCATTTCCTTTGTTGGGGTGCCTGATGAGTATTTGCAATCCTTGTGTCAGATTTGCAAGAGCCTGGGTTACCTTTAGTGCTTCACAACAATAGAAACCAACAGAAATTCATCTAAATCCCTTCCCGGAAAACGAAGGAGATACATCTTTCGGAAACTCCAGTAGTTTCTCCTCAACTTCCCCCATTGACAGTAGGTTAGTATCAAAAGATGATTTATTAAAACTGAATCAACTTTTTCCAATGCCAACAACAGCTCTTCCAAAATTTAGCAGTTTCCTCAAGCCTCCAACCTTACATCTCCCTGCCTCAGCAGAAAGCCTCGTTGCTACTGCTTCTAAGAAGAAAGAAGAGCAACAGGCAAGAACAAATGCCTGAAACTTTTATCCCTCTCACCTCCAGACCTGATTGTCTTATTTATATTTACCTTATTTTTCTACTTCTTAGAAGAGAAGGGTTCTTCTGAGTAGCTGGACTATAGGCACATACTACCACACCTGGCTAATTTTTTAATTTTTTTGTAGAGATGGGGTCTCACTATGTCATCCAGGCAGGTGTTGAACTCCTGGGCCCAAGTGGTCTTCCCACCTTTGCCTCCCAAAGTCGTGGGATTATAGGTATAAGCCACGCGCCTGGCCTGTAATTTACATTTTGCCAGCATTCTTTGTTGTTTTCAGTAGGAGAGTCCATCAAGAAATCCAGTCTGAAAATCTGCTGGAAACAAAAGCTTCTTTTTTCTTTTCAGAATACTTTCTCCTAGGCTTCTTAATATGGCAAGATGGGATTTTTACCTTGCTCTTTATTGTCCTTTTTATTACCCCAAGTAGGAGAAGTCTTTGGTCTTTTATAAGACAGAGTGAAGAGACAGAAATTCTGTAAACATATCGTATATAAAAATTATGCTTATGCTTTGTGAGGTCCCCAATATGAGCAAGAGAACTGTTTTGCCCTCAGACCTCACACTCTCTTGAACTCTAATCCTTCATGTTCACTTACCTAATAAACATCTATACGTAATAAGCCTCTTAAACTCAACATCTTTCAAACGAAACCATTTTCTCCATCCAATTCTGCTTCTCTTTCTGTATTCTCTACTTCACTTAGGAGTTCTACCGTCTAGCCAATCACTTAACCAGACACCTTATGTTAGCACTGGGACTCTTTTTTCATGGACTGGTCATTTCCCTGGGGTGTTTTGGGAGTCAGTTGCCATTTTAACGGCACAGTATAGCTGTGTTTCTGTTTTTCTGTTTGGTTTAGCACAGTCTTACTGATTATAGCTCATTGCAGAAGCTGTTGGGCTTCTCAGAAGCCACATAAGGGCTTTTGAACTCTAAAGGTCTTACCATTCACTTTTTCTTTTCTTTTCTTTTCTTTTTCTTTCTTTCTTTTTTTCGTTTTTGTTTTTTTCTGAGACAGAGTCTCACTCTGTCACCCAGGCTGGAGTGTAGCGGCATGATCTCAGCTCACTGCAACCTCCGCCTCCTGAGTTCAAGTGATTCTCCTGCCTCAGCCTGCCAAGTAGCTGGAATTACAGGTGTGCGCCACTATGCCCAGCTATTTTCTTTTGTATTTTTAGTAGAGATCAGGTTTCACCACGTTGGCCAGGTTGGTCTTGAACTCCTGACCTCAAGTGGTCCACCTGCCTCGGCCTCCCAAAGTGCTGGGATTACAGGTGTGAGCCACCATGCCCGGCCACCCCATTCACCTTTTCACCCTTGTAACAGTGCTTCCTAATACATCTGCTGATAAACACTGGCACAACCTATTCATTTGATCCATACTCAATTTCCTACCATATGCAGAGGGGCACAGTTATCCAAGAGAGAAGTCTGGGTATGTGTATTATTAAGATTGTTATGCTCTGTGTTCATTTTGGTGCCATGCTTTCTCTGTGAACTCCAAATAACTTATCTTCAATTTCCCTTTAGCCTTGTTTTCACTACTGTGGGTATCTCACGCTACGAGATTAACTATACTTCACCTGTGCAGCCTTATTTGATCTATTTGCACTGACTTACCATCCCACATCCAGTCAGTCACCAGTCCCTCTCAGTTATTTCCCCTACATATCTCTCGAATACCTCTTAAATTATGGCATTTCCTTTTCACTTTCATTTATTTCATATGTATATACCCATTGTATCTCTCTTAGATTTCTGTAACACGCTCCCAACTGATCTTTCTTCAGATCTCCACCAAACATCAGATGGTACTTATTGCATCCAAAGTGATCTTTCCAACATGTAATTGGATCCCATTCTGTTTAAATCACTGAGGCAGAGCTATTACTGGAGGGTGGTGTCTCCTTCTACAACTGTCATCTGCTCTTGGCATCTGTACACTCTGCTGAAGACAGTTACTGGAAACATCTCAATCCACTCAAGTGGGCTCCATTATCCACTGAAATTCCTGGGTTGCTTTGTGGTTATCAAATGGCCTTGTACTTGCCATTCCTCAAACCTTTGCCTTAGCGTTAAGTTGCAAAAATTGAAGCCAATCTGATTATAGTTACACTTCTTGTGTGTAGGAGCCACCTAGAAGCAGGAATCTGCAGGAGCAACATGTTTTCTCCTTTTTGGAGATACTTCCCTGTATGTAGGACGTATTTCTCTCCTCGGCTATAGAATAATATCTAGGCTTATCACTATTAATCCATTTATCTTAAAAGCAAGTAAATCCGTATTGTCTTTTACTTAGTTTTCTTTACAAGAGTGATGGCCAGGCGTGGTTGCTCACATGTGTAATCCTAGCGACTCAGGAGGCTGAAATGGGAGGATGGCTTGAGGCCAGATGTTTAAGACCAGCCTGGGCAACATAGCAAGATCACGTGTCTACAAAAGAATAATAAAAACTTAGCTGGGCTTGGTAGCACATGCCTGTAGTCCTAGCTACTCACTTGAGCTCAGGAATCCAAGGCTGCAGTGAGCTACGATTGTGCCACTGCACTCCAGCACTGTAGCTTGGACGACAGAGTGAGACACTGACTCTTAAAACAGGGCAGAAAAGGTAGAGTGGTTTGGAGGAAACTCTCAGAAAGCTTTAAGAGAACACTTTTCTTTAGCTAGCCCTTAGCCCAACTACTCCCACTTGCTAGTCTAGTAGAAGCTGAGGATTATCTTTCAAACTCAGTAAACATTTTTATTAATTTCCTTTTTGTTATTCTGAATCTCCTTCAATGTCTGCTTCTGAGAAGTAGTTTGTTGCTTCATGTTGATAACTCAATTTTGTTCTCAATTCAAAGCCTTCCAGTCGATATATTTTAATTTCTTTTTCTCTTTTTTGAACACTTTAGCTAACTGGAGTCTTGTTTTATCCCTAGAGAACAACTTCAGGTGATAGGTAGATGGCATGGATACCTGCTGTTAGTTTTGTATAAGAAGACAACAGAAATGGGAGCACTGTGTATGCATGCCCAAAGTGAAATAGATATCAAAGTGAGTTTCAAATATTTCCACCAAGAGGGAGCAGAAGGAGCAGAAAAGCTATCCATACAATAAAAAGAAGAAGAAAAGGAAAGGAAAAAAAAAAGAGCACAACAATTTCCGGTAAAGTTAATAGAAATTTTAAAAATGCTTGAATATATGTTTCTAAAACAACCAACCGAGCCTGTGAATTTAGATAAACATGCTCAGATCTCTTAATGCCCATGCTGGTTGTGCATGCTTTAGGCAACTTGCTTCCACCTGTAAATCAAAATTGTGAATCTGACCATTTCTTAAAATATCAGATACCTGTTAGGTTAAAAAAAAAAACAACCTCACAAAAATTTTACTTTTGAATTCTAAGCCAGGATGAAATTTAATCGCAGTTATAAATCCTCCAAGCAAGGATTTATCTGGAATTGCCAACATCACCCCTAGTTCAGCAGTGCAAATGACACTGCTATAATATAAGAAATAAGAAAGCTTTCAGTATGTTGTCTAAGAACTTGAGCACATTGAAAGTGATTTATGAGCCAGCAGACTAAACATTTAAATGCCTTTCCTTGCAATGGTATATTTTTCAATACAACAAGCATTCTCATATATGATTCTACATTCCACGACAGCACTGCTCCTGACAATGTAAGCCCTTTCTGATAGGGTAACATTTCCAATCCAAGATTAAAATCTTGGAAACCTGTCAACAGAAAAGGATGATAATATGAGCGAAACTGCAGCTATCAAAGAAAAATGCCTTGCAAGTAATTTCTGTAATGGTCAACTTCTAGTAAATTTCTCTTCCCCCTTCACTGTTAAGTAGAGGGGTTGGCCTGAAGGTCATTTTAGTATTTTGGATAAGTACAGTTACAAAGCAGAGATTCACGAACACAGGAGAAAGAGAGTCATTTTATACCACAAAATCAACTTTTTACATTGCCTGCCTTATTTTCATTTTCAGTGCAGACTACAGGGAATGTTTTCTTTTAATAAACGGTGGTTTCAGCAATGAGTTGACAATAAACTCTTGAACTTCATGAGGCACTAAAAATTAGAGAATCAGAGAGTCTTAAGTTTTCTTGGGTATATTTCCATATTTTTTTCTGTGCTATTTTATTTAATCTTCCACTACTGTAGAGACCAGAACTGAATGACCTACTAGGTCTTTTCCATTTTTTTCTTCTTATAATTCTCTTTTTCTGTTTAGGTTGTGGGTGATCTTTCTAATCTTTGATGTGCCTTTGGCTACACTGTGGGTAAATTGGGGTGATGCTTAGTTTTACCAACTACACAAGATGAAGTATGAAAAGGCATTTGTAGGCCAAAGAGCATAAGTGACAAAGTTGAAACCATTTGTACATTTTTATTACTGTTATCTTTCTAAAATATTTTATTTCCATCATATACTATAGTAACTAAAGCAAACTTTAAGTTCTAATTTTTAAGTCTTTCTCTGATTAGACTTCTCTTTGTTTCTTTGATGGTTTTTTTTTCCTGGAATACACAGTATTTCTCTTATCACTGCTTTGAATATTTTAAATCACAAATATACATATACACATACATACACATACACACACATATATATAGTCATGCACTGCCTAACAACATTTCCATGAATGATGAACTGCATATATGACAGTAATCTGATAAGATTATAATGCCATATTTTTACTATACCTTTTCTATGTTTAGATATGTTCAGATACATAAATATTTACCATTGTGTGTCAATTGCCTGCAGTATTCAGTACAGTAAGAGGTTTGTAACTTAGGAGCAATAGGCCATACCATATAACCTAGGTGTGTAGCAGGGTATGTACCATCTAGGTTTGTGTAGGTATACTCTATGATATTTGCAGGACAACAAAATCACCTAATAATGCATTTTTCAGAAAGTATTGCCATTGTTAAGCAGTGTATGACTGTAGGTACACACACACACACTCTCTCTCTCTCTCTCTGTTTTCTTCCTCAGAACTTAAATTTGCATTTATTTGTTAATCAAGTATTATTCAGCATATAATTATTAGCCATCTACTACCCTCTACCAGCCGTATGCTGTGCTCTGGGGGATATAGGTTGTAAATCAGACATGTTCTACAGACATGTAAATCAGATGCTTGTTTCAGGGAACTCATGATCTGATAAAGGAGCTAGACGTGTCAGTCAGCCATCATGCTTCAGAGTGATATTCCTAGAAAGGCATAAGCAGAGAGAGGAAAGGAGGCTCATAAGAAGATCGTTGAACCCAGTTTCAGGGACAGGGAAGTTTTCTCAGAAATATGGTTCCTGAATCTCAGCATCATCACCACATGGGAACTTTAAAAAATGCAAATTCTCGGGCGCCATCCCAGACCTACTAAATCTAAAACTCTAGGGATGAGTCTTCCGTCTGTTTTATAACAAGTCCTCTGGGTGATTCTGATACATGCTCAAGTTTGAGAACCCTTGTCCCAGAGGAAGTAACAACTTTGTAAGAAAATGATGCTCTATTTACCATCAGACTCATTTACATAATTGATACCTCTTGATAATTAAGTCATCTGTTAAGATCTCCCATTGTTTTATTTGTCTCTAAACTGTAAAACAAAAGCAAGAAAGAAAAAGGAAAAAAAAAGAAACAGCTTCTGTATTTAACAAATGTTACTTATACTATGTTTATCCAGAACAAATTTAAATGGTTCAAAGGTAAAAATCAAGCAAATGACTAATTAGAGATATGCAATGCAAAGAAACACCATTAACAACAACAACAAGTTTCTTTTGAAAACTAAATAGGCCGAATTGACCAAATTAATCAATCCTAGAGCACTACTTTGCTTTGTGAATGTGAGAACATCTGTATCTTAGCACAAAATATTTTGGAGCACTCTTTTGAGATATCTCTGGGAGATGATAGAGCAATCAATTTTCATTCTCTTTCCTATGGAGTTAGAGTAGAATTCACTCTCTTCTTACTGCATACTCTTTTCTTCCTGGGAGTAAAGGCAAATGGAAGAAAAGGGAACATTGCTAAACAATTAGAGCTGAACTAATTAAATGATCTTTTAAATTATAGTTCTCCATTAGAATTAACACGATAGTCACTTTTTATGAATATATACATATTTTTATGTATAAGAATGAACTATATAAGATTACTGTGAATTGTTTTATAAAGAATTCTTTGAAAATTAAATTGGTATCTTAAAAATCAAAATCCAAAAGGTGTTCATTATACAGTAGCAATATGAGATTGTTTCAAAATTTTCATAAATATTATGCTATATTTTCTTATTAAAATATTATTTATAATCTAATCTACTATTCTAATAATTTAGATATGTCATGTTACAAATCATTCCATGAAATATCATTGCTTAGCTGGTGGGTCTAAGTTCTGTACATTAGAGCTTCCAAACATCTCTCATCATTATTAAAAATACATTCATGTACATACAACAATATTAATAATATTCTTAATCTGTTCTTCTCATCCTGATTTATTTTAAGCTCCTATTGTCTCTTGGGGTTTTTCAATATTTGCTAACTTGCTCCCAGCCCTCTTCTTTCCCTCCCACCAGATTTATTTCTCTAGCATGCATATAAATAATATTATTCCCATAATTAAAATGTTTAAGTGGCCCTTTCTGGAATAAAACCTTTCATAGTCTAATCTTTGTCAATTTGTTGTTTTCATCTTCTCATAGTCCCAATTTACCTATTTCTTAAAGCTATATACAATTATTTGCATTTTTTTGGATTTGCTTACTCTTTTCTTGGTTCTGTGAGTTTGAGGCACAGTTTCCTTTATCTGAAATTCCCTCCTCTCCCTGGAATGCCTAAATAACTCATCA
The DNA here is from genome assembly GCF_029281585.2 of Gorilla gorilla gorilla. NCBI lineage: Eukaryota > Metazoa > Chordata > Mammalia > Primates > Hominidae > Gorilla > Gorilla gorilla. The sequence goes on from NC_073237.2 coordinate 37,915,351, forward strand.
TTCAACAGTAGGCAGCATCTCTTTTGCGAAGGTGTCCTACTTTCTCCAGTAAACTGGACCCTTCATATTAGTCTCTTTGCAGTTTTAAGTTTCATATTTTTCTCCGTACAGTTTTAAGGTTATGAGTCATGGGTTCTCCACTCACTTTATATTTGTGTTTCAGTCCACATTTCCGCGTCTCTGTTTACAGGAAACCCAGTACCTTTCAAGGTAGCCCATCTGGAACTCCTGCTCTGTCCCACATCTCCTTCTTGGAGGTTGTTAATGTAGTCATGGGTTCTCTCTTTTCAATGCTTCATTCTGTCTTCTCCATATGATTTTATTGATATCTCGTCATCCTCTTGATCAGTCTTTTTGGGATACTATCTAGAGCAGTGGTCCCTAACCTTTTTGGCACTAAGTACTGGTTTCATGGAGGACAATTTTTCCATGAACAGTGGTGGGGGGGTGGGGATGGTTTCAGGATGAAACTGTTCTACTCAGATCATTAGGCATAGATTCTCATATGGAGCATGAAACCTAGATTCCTTGCACGGGCAGTTACACAATAGGGTTTGCGTTTCTGTGAGGATCTATGCCACTGCTGATCTGACAGGAGGTGGAGCTCAGTTGGTAACGCTCCCTTGCCTACCACTCACCTCCTACTGTGCATCCTGGTTCCTAACAGGACATGGACAGGTACCAGTCCATGAGTCTCTCAATGTGTGGAGTCCAAAAGTGAACACACGCTATATAGAGAAGAACAGAAGCACTGCTTGACTTAATTTTAGACACTGTACTTGTCTGACATTATCTCAGGCTTACATTGAGGTTTTTGAAAGCAAAATCACACAAATGGATCATTTGAAGGCTGCTGTTGGCAAGTCTGGATTCCTTCATGCTATATCTGTACAAATAAATCCCTAGCCTTCAACATAGTGGCTAACATAAGAGATAAAAATATGTTAATTGAATTGAAATGTTTCATTGAATCATAATGACTCATTAATTCTTTTGTATACTAATATTCCATTGGCTATAAGTCTGCAATTATAACATCATTCAGGCTGCTTTTTCCCCATCTTGCCCTCAAGAGTGTCATGAGAGAACTTGTCAAAAGGTTTTCTGAAATCTAGATACACTATTTCTACTCTATTTCTCTGATCTCCCAGTGCGGTAACTCTGTCAGTAGGAAATGAAGCTAATCTGACAGGACTATTCTAGTGAGCTCACGTTGAGTTTACCATTTTCTTTTCTAAGTACTCACAAGCCATTGTTTTTTAAAAAAAAAATCGTTCAAGAATCTTGCCCAGATCAATGTCAAGCTCAGTGCTCTGTAGTTCACAAACATAAATTCTTCCTTTTTTAATAATTCCAAATGACATTTGCCTGTATCCAATTTTCCAGAAACTCTTTTCCACTGTGGGGTTCCTTCAGTTTGATGACAACAATTCAGCCATAGGTACAAATTCTCTGAGTACATTGAGACACACTCCTCAGGCAAGAGACGAGAATTCATTTGGAGCAGCTCTTTTTAATCTCTTCACCTATTTAAGAATAAATTTATCATTGATGTGAGAAGGGAATAGAAAATTGATTAGCCCAAACTATAGCTGTGGTCCTGTTTGGCTTGATGACCAATATCAAAGCAAATCAAGTTAAGTGAATAACGTGTTATTAATGGTTTGGAAGCATATGCAGAGCCGTGCTAGGTGCTTAGAGGATATAATAAAAATAGAAGTAAGGATAGAATCCCACACTTTTAACTCTGATAGTCAAGTTGGGGAAAGTAAAACTTGTAATGCTCTAACCCATATAGTTTAATTTGGGAGCAAAGCCGAGCCTCAAAGAACAAAATCCTTGCCATCAATAGAAATTTAAAAATAAGTTCTCTACTGATATTTTTTGGACACTGTCAAGTATACCCAGAGACTCTAGAAGTACTCCTTACAATTTCCTTTATTCCACTCCTTTCACGTTACAACTGATCCCACTCCCATCCCTTCAGCCCCTGAAATTCTCCTCTTGCTTCCCAAATCATCTCTACACTCCTCTTGTGTGTCTTCTCATTTCTTTTCTTTCTGACCATGCATCTTGAAAGCCTTCAAACTGGTCTGCAAGATGTCTCCTGTAGGAGGGATGGGTCAGGGAAGTTACTGAAGGAGGCTGAGCCAAATTTCTCATTAGTAGCATAGAAAGAATACTGAGAACACCCATAGGTTAATGCTTTTTATTCTGCCATAATTTTACTTAATACAAATATGGCATCAGATAATATAAAGAGTGGACTATGTGGCAGGCAGTAGTTTGTAGAGAAATGAAACATCAACCCACCTTCAATAAATCAAGGCATTTTGCATAGAGGATTTTGAAATGGCAGAGAAGGGAGAAAGTATATTAAAGGTGTTTTGAGGGTTGCAATATAGCTATAGTGTCTGCTGGCTGCTTCAGCGACTAGAGATTGTTAGCAAATTCTAAGGCTGAGTATAAGCTAAGATAAACCCTCATTTGTGGCAAAATCAGTATTTGAGTTGAAATATTGCATGACATTAGAAGAAGGAAGGGGTAATTGTCTGCTTCTAGGCCAGCCTCTTGTGTTACCAAGATTGATGAGAGGGGATAAAGTGGGACTGGAAAGCAGGCAGCAGGGAAAGTGGCTGACAGAAACAGGGCCTTGGAGATGGGGTCTTTCCACATGTCATCTCCTATGTTAAACGGTTCCCATTTATTGAACACTTACTTTGTGCCACAAATGCTGCTTGGTAGTTTAGATACCTCAACTTCATTATTCCTCCATGATCTTGCAAAATAGATAGTATGGTCATCATTTTACAGGTAAAAAAAACTGAGCTCAGAGAGGTGAAGTCATTTGCTGAAGGTTCATATTACTGCTGAATGTCAGAGTCAGGATTTAAACTCAGACAAATCTGATTTCAAAAGTATTCCCTTTCTATTGAATGATGTTGTCTAGATGAAAATTAATCAAGATTCAAAAAGACTTCTCCTTTTGTCCTTATAAAATATCTTGTAATCAAAAGGCAAGGCTGGATTTTATGCCACCTTGTCAGTAGATTGCCATGTTCTGCTAGTTTTATTAAATATATTTTTCCTTCTTATGTTATAGAATAAGTGTAGTATAACTATTCCAATGAAGTAATGTTACTGCAGTACCACGTACAGATGAAATATATTTTCACATGAACATTCTATTTTGGAGTTAACAATATCAGAAAAGTGAAATCTGCAAAGATGATAACTCTGCTATCTGATTGTTTACTGCATTAGAGCAATGCTTGGTGAATGCCTGGCCCTTGGCTGAACTGAGCTTTCTAGTTATTAATGCAACAGGTGCTACAAAATGAGGCCCATGAACTAAAGGCTGATGTTAGTGCAGAGAATAAAATGTGAAGCAATAGAAATCTCAGGAGAGGACATGGCATATAGGGATACAGTGTCCCTGCAAGCAACAGATGCATAATGCTGAGCAAGGGCTCTTCTAAAATGCCCTGGCCGTTAATCCAATCAGAACCCTGAACCCTAAATTAAAGCAGAAAAAGAAGAGCAGAAAGGCAAAGTACCCATGACCTAGAGCAGAAAGGTCCTGAGAGAGAACACTGCAGAAGCAATAAGCATCTTTTTCTTTTTGTTTCAACTTGCTGTCGTTTCTTCACAGGGGTTTAGAATGCGGGTTGGAATAACGAGTAAAAAAATGCAGATGTGTGAGTGGGGAATCAGATTTTGGAAGGGAAATGAACCGGAAACAACTTGCAATGCTGGGATATTCCTGTGTAGGCATAAAAGAGGTGTGTGTACTTGTGCATGCATGTGTGTGCGTGTGTGTGTGTGTGCATTTACAGTGTTTTCTTGTATTCTGCTTTACTCAAAGTCTATACATCTAAAAGGTACCCTCATAGCAACATCTATACTGGTGTTTGGATAGGCTCAAAATCAAGCAGGAAGGTGTATAAATGATTGCTTCATTTTTCCGTACACTGCATCCTTTCCTCAAATCCTGTAGCTCCATCTTTTCTTTTGGTTGGTTCTTCTTCAGGTATGGTCTCCTACCAGCAGCAAGTTAATAAGGAGTGTCCCTGGTGATCTTTATCAGATGGTCTGTAACAGGATAGTCTCAATATTTAGTTACTGAATAAATGGATATAAGAATCAGGAATTGTGGGTTTTGTACCTACCTCTATGTCTAGTGGGAGATTGTGAGCAGTAGAGCAGATGTTTGAAAATGCGGGATCTATGTCAAGGCTGACTGGCATGGATGCTTCCTAATGGTAGGACCTTAGACAAGTCCTCTGAGACCTCTGAACTGTTAGTTTTCTTCTTTATAAAGTGTGGGCAATAATAACGCCAATTTAATAAGGAAGTTGGTAGTACTAAGTAAGATAAAGAGACTATGATGGTTAATAATCTGTCTCAATTTGGACTAGGCTATGGCATCTAGTGATTTTGTAAAAAACCAGTCTAGACGTTGCTGTGAAGGTATTTTTCAGATGTGTAGACTTTAAACAAAGCAGATTACCATAATGTAGGTGGGCCTCATCCAATCAGATGAAGGCCTTAAGAGCAAAGACTGAGGCTTCCTGAAGAAAGAGCAATTCTTCCTTAATACTGCAACACAGAAACCCTGCCTGAGTTTCCAATCTGAAGATTTCAGGCTCAAGAGTGCGATATTAACTTTTACCTTAATTTTTAGCCTGCCAGCCTGCTCTACAGGTTTCAGATTTACCAATAACTTAGGTGCCGATTCCTTAAACACTTTTCTCTGTATCTCTCTCTCTCTCTAACATATATACACACATAGCTTATATATACATACACATATATAATACACACACACACACACACACACACATATATATATATAGAGAGAGATTCTATACACACACATTTCTCCGAAGAACCCTGACTACACAGGATGTAAAGCACTTGGCACACTTCTTCCTGGCACACAGGCATCCATTTTATGAGAAACTATTATTATTAAGCTTCCTGAATCTAAGAGTCCTCATTTATACAATAAGGGGTTGAGCCAGTAATCTCTGGGATATGATCCAACTCTAACATTCTAATACTCAAAAAACTTAATGTATTAGAGTCCTACATCATAAAAGTTCACCTTACATGTAGGAAAAACAAATTAAAGTGCCTAAACAAATTTCTGACATAATTGCAGTATTATTTATGCATTACTAATGTTTTTAAGTTTCATAGTGTCCTTAAAAGTACGTTCAATGTGTTCTTGTTAAAATGTTGAATATAAAAATAAACTTTGTAATGTCCCCAAAATTTCCACATCAGAGAGAACTGTGTTCTTATCCTTGTTATATCATAGGCTGGGATTTGTTGTCCCAGTGGGAAAATTCAGGTAAAGAAGAGGTTGGGAAGGAAGTCTCATTTTCTGGGAACCTTAGTACTGTGTGCCAGTAGATTTCACAGCGGAAAAGTGTAATGAGAGGTGGGAATTATTAAGGTAAAAGCGTGGTTTTGATTTCTGAGTTTGTTTTATTTATTTTATTTATTCTTTCCTTTAAAGGAAAACCAACAGAACCTTTGTTTTTAAAAGTAATGCAAGTTTTCATTTCTGAGAGATCCTATTTATATCAGCACACTCCTCTCTCCCCAACTAAAGATTTATTCTCTTATGTTCTCCTTTTTCTGCTTTATTAATAGAATTTGTTATCTCCTGACATATTTGTCATTTTGTTTTTTGTTTGTTATTCCCACTAGAAGATAAGATCCATGAGAGCAGATAGTTTGTCTGCTATATTCGGTACTATATCCTGAGAGTTTATAACTATATACAGTAGACACTCAATAAATATTTGTTGAATATGAAAAATAGCTGGAAACAAATATCCTATTCTCTGCCACTCTGACAATAATTATTGTTATTCACTGAGAATAATCTTCATGGTTGCATTATTTGTTCTTTTACTTTACAAGGCAGAGGTCTTGGTGGAGAATATGGCATATCTTTGTTCATCTTCCCTTAAAAGACATTTAAGAACTTCCCAGTTGCAAATCTTTAGGGAAAGGTGAATAGCTTTATTTCCAGGTTAAAACTATCGTTATGATAAAGTTGTTCCTGTTGAATCTTCTTGTGATAGGCTGTAACAATTTTAGTAATCACAACCTGAAGTGATTGGACGGTCATGGGATTTGGAATTGGATGACCCAGGCTTTGGTCGCTTCCTCAGTAAACCTTCAACATGTCTCTTTTTGTCTGTATTTTCCCATGCACGTCATAGAGTTGGTTTTAAATGAGATAGGTTTATAAAAAAATCTCAGTAAATGTTAAACTCACTACAGAAGTGTTCTTTACTATATACAAGAACACAAATATTGCAAAAGGAAAGGGAAAGTTAAATTTTCTGAACATCGATTACATGCTTACATGTTATTTAACTTAGCCCTGGCATCAGTCTTGCAAGGTTTGCATTATCATACTCATTTTAAAGATATGGGAACTTAAGCTCAGAGACGTTACTTAAGTGTTCCAAGGTTAGGTGGCTCAGTTGGGATTTTGTTGAAGGTTTGAAGACTTCTGGGCTAGTGCTCTTTTCATTATGTCATACTGGCAAACAGAGGGAGAGTCATGGCTGGCTTTAAGGCACCTCTGTGTGAATTAGAGAAAGGTGCCTTTTCTGGGTGGCTGCAGTGCTCCAAGTATAAGGCTTGGTCAGCATTGGAAGCTTCCCAGGGAAGAAAAAGTTGTGCCCCTCTGTGGGTGGATATGGCAACACACCATAGGAAGGGATTTGGCAAGCCGAGCATGAGCTACTTTGAGCCCTACTTTCCTCTCATCTGCAAAACTGTAAGTGCAGCTCTCTGCAAGGAAACAATTCCTCCAACAACCTCAAATAGCTCAGTAAAAGCTTACACAAAGTTATTGTCATATTCATGAACATCATATTGTGGGAAAGGACGATGTGGCAGAGCTCAAAGCTGCATGTACCATGTTTCAGAGGAGAGTAGTTGGAATTGTTCCTCTATTCTTTATTCAGGTAGAAACTTCTGAAAAGGCAGCAGGAAGAAGTGATGTGCAGGAAGAAGTGATGTGCAGGAAGAAGAGCTGTCATTTCTGGTCTCTGTGACCTCAGTGATGAGAAGCAGTTTGGTTATTCCTCCCTGATCACAGATCTTCAAGTCATCATAGCCTTCAGACCAATTAAGACTGTGTGGAATTCCCCAGGCCTTACTGGAATGTTTGGAAACTTGTCTCATCGCAAACAATGACCCTGCAGAAGTGCCCCGATTTATCTGTAGCAAGTGCTGCAATGGGTAGGCATGTTAGGAAGACAAAAAAAAAATAGCTTTGCACTGACATGTGTTGCTTTGTGTGTGTGTGTGAATATATATATGTGTGTGTGTATATATATACACATATATACACACATATACACATATATACACATATATATACATATATACACACATATATACATATATACACATATGTACATATATACACATATATACATATACACACATATATACATATATACACATATATACATATATACACATATATACATCTATTTACACACACATATATACATATATATATACACATATATATATATATATGTATTTGTTTTAGGCATTGGCTGAGTAATTCAAAAGAGTGATTGAAGACTGAAAAGTACCTTAACAGATAACTTGGGAGATTTCTAATGTCTGGAGGTAAGTAATCACTATGAAACATGCTCCTTAGCATGCAGGATGCAGTTGTTTTCTTTTTTTTAATTCCACCTGGCTGCAGGCTGCATGCCATGGTTACCGAAGGACATTTTTCTCCCCTTGACTGCCCAGTGGTGGAGAATGGGTCACTGGGTGGGGTATGCATATTATCTTCCACATTCTATTTTCAGATGTCTACCTATGAGGACCTTCATTCTATAGGAGTGCTTCTAGCAACAGGACACTGTTAATAATTGAGAATTGGTGCTATTAATGTCCAGACCATTCTTCTTGTTTTTTTTCTGTTTTGTTTTGTTTTTTTTTTTGGATTACAGGCATGAGCCACCATGCCTGGTCCCAGCCCATTCCATTCTGATAAAATGTGAAGATGGTTCCCAATCTAGAATATTTGCTCTTCCAGCTTTTCTAAGAATATTTGTTACCACCATTCCTTCACTGACCTCCTCTAAAACAACTACAAAAGATTTCATGTTTTTTATTATGATTAATGGCAGATTTGTTAACAAAAATACGGGATTTGGAGAGTGCTGGTTTGTGGGGCAAGTGTTTCTTTTAAAAAGGATTTTTAAACTTTTAAGTAGTTACAGAAGAATATTTAAAATGTGTATGAGGTATAAAGAATAATGACAGAATGAACGACTCTATACCAATTACATAGTCTAAGGAAAGGCATGTTACCATTATTTTTGAGGCTTCCTGAATGCCTCCCTCCATTTATCCCATGCCTTCTTTTTCCCTTGTTTTTATTTTATTGTATTTTTTAATTGACACATAAAAATTGTATGTATTTGTTTTGTACAGCATGATGTTTTGAAATGTGTATACATTGTGGAATGGCTCATTCAAGCTAGTTAGCAAGTATATTACCTCACATACTTATCTTTTTTTATGGTGAGAACACTTAAAATCTACTGTCAGCAATTTTCATAATACAGTGATATGAACTATAGTCACCATGTTGTAAGATAGATCTCTTGAACTTATTCTACCTATCTAACTGAAATTTTGTATCCTTTGACCAATATCTCCCTAACTCCCTCCACCCTGGTAACCACTATTCTACTCTGTACTTCCATGATTTCAGCTTTTTTAGACTCCACATGTAAGTGAGCTCATGTGGTATTTGTCTTTCTATGTCTGTTTTATTTCATTTAACCTAACGTCCTCCAGGTTCATCCAACTGAATATAGGAATTATTCTTTAGTAGTTTGATTTTATTATTATTTGGCAGAGCAGCAAGTTAATCTTTTTCTGTAATTAATTAATATTTACTGTGTAGGCTATGCCACAATTTATTTATCCATATGAATTGGTGGCCGTTTAGGTTGTTTTCAGTGTTTTGCTATTTTAAACAGCATTGCAATGAACATACTTGTTTATAGCCCTAGAGATCATGTCCTGGAATTTCTCTGGGTTACAGACCCAGAAATGCACAGAGGTTGTGTGTACTTCATCTAGATTATACCTAATTAGTTGCTAGGGTGGTATTTACTAACTGACATTCCATATGTTGTTTATACATCGTGTTCAGACTTTTGTCAACCCTGGATCTGTCCGACTTTTTTCAATCTTTCCCAATCTTAAGAATCGTATACATTCTCACACATTGTGAAATATCATTTTAGTTATTTTTCCATCTTTTATATATATATATACATATATATATATACTTTTTTTTTTTTTCTAGACGGAGTCTCGCTGTGTCGCCCAGGGTGGAGTGCAGTGGCGCCATCTCGGCTCACTGCAAGCTCCGCCTCCCGGGTTCACGCCATTCTCCTGCCTCAGCCTCCTGAGTAGCTGGGAATACAGGCGCCCGCCACCATGCCCAGCTAATTTTTATGTATTTTTAGTAGAGATGAGGTTTCACCGTGTTAGCTAGGATGGTCTCAATCTCCTGACCTCGTGATCTGCCCGCCTCGGCCTACCGAAGTCTATATTTTTATAATAAATATTCCTGTCCATATTTATTATTATTTTTTTTTGAGACGGAGTCTCACTCTATTGCACAGGCTGGAGTGCAGTGGCGCGATCTGAGCTCACTGCAACCTCTGCCTCCCAGGTTCAAGTGATTCTCCTGTCTCAGTCCTGTCCATATTTTTATATGCAGTACATATTTTTATTTTTTATTTATTTTTGAAGAGAAAAGTACCCAAGTAAAAGAAGTAAATTTGCGCTGGAACAATGTAAACAATTCAGAACTGCCAAGACTAAAGTTTTGTTTTTTTCCACATCTTCCCTTCTTCTCCAACCTCACTCTACTTCTTTTTATTTGACCACTTGAAAATTTTAGAAAATTGATACATAAAAACTGTATATTTTTGGGTTACATATGATATTTTGATACATGCATACAGTGTGTAATGATCAAGTCAGGATATTCAGGATATTCATCACCTCAAATATTTATCATTTCTTTGGGATGGGAGCATCCCAAATCTTCTCTGTTAGCTATTTTGAAATATGCAATACTTTGTTGTTAATTATTGTCACCCTACTCTGCTATCGAACACTAGTAATTATTCCTTCTATCTAACTGTATGTTTATAACCACTAACCAATTTCACTTTATCCCCTGTGCTCCCTGCACAGTAACCGTCTGGTAACCATCATTCTACTCTCTACCTCCATGACATCAACTTTTTTTAATAGCTTCTACCTATGAGTGGTAACATGTGATATTTCTGTGCTTGGCTTATTCCACTTAACATAATGTCCTCCAGATGTATCCATGTTGCTGCAAATGACAGAATTTCATTCTTTTTTATGGCTAATATTCCATGGTGTATATATACTACATTTTCTTTATCCGTTCCTCCACTGATGGACACTTATGTTAATTCTATATTTTGGCTATTGTGAATATTATTGTAATAAACGTGAAAGTACAGAAATCTCTTTGATATACTATATATAAAAGTTTTGGGTATACATCCAGCAGTGAGATTGCTGAATCATATTGTGGTTCTATTTTTACTTTTTCGAGAACCTCTGCACTGTTTTCCATAGTGGTTATACTAATTTATATCCCCACCAACAGTATACTGGTCTTCTTCTTTCTCTGCATTGCAGCCAGCATTTGTTATTTTTTGGTCTTTTTCATAATATAATCGCCATTTTAACTGGGGTGAGATGACATTGCATTGTGCTTTTGATTTGCATTTCCCTGATGATTAGTAGTGTTTAGCATTTTTTTCATATACCTGTTGTTCTTTGTCTAAGTTGTTTCATGAAATGTCTATTCAGATAATTTGCCCACTTTTAAATCAAATTATTTGGCTTTTCCCTACTGGGTTGTTTGAGTTCTCTATACATTTTAATTATTAATCACTTACCAGATGATTCTCTCTTCACTCTGTTGACTGTTTCCTACAAATGGTATAACCCCATTTGTCTATTTTTCCTTTTGTTGCCTATGCCTTAGAGGTCTTACCAAAAAAAAAAAAAAGTTTGCCTAGACTAATATCTTTAAACCTTTCTCTAATGTATGCCTCTAGTAGTTTCACAGTTTCAGGGCTTATGTTGAAGTCTTTAATCCATTGTGATTTGATTTTTATATATGGTGAGGTAGGGGCCTTATTTCATTCTTCTGTATATGGGTATCCGGTTTTCCCAGCACCATTTATTGCAGAGATTGTCTTTCTCACAGTGTATGTTCTTGGCATATTGTAGGAAATGAGTTGACTGTATGTACATGGATTTATTTCTGGGTTCTCTATTTTGTTCCATTGGCCTATGTATCTGTTTTTTTGACAGTGCCATGTTGTTTTGATTACTATAGCTTTGTAGCATATTTTGAAGTCAGGTATTGTGATTCCTCCAGTTTCCCCCCTGGCCTCAGGATTGCCTTGGCAATTTGGTGTCTTTTGTGATTCCATAAATTTTAGCATTGTTTTTTCTAGTTATGTGAAGAATGTCATTGGTATTTTCGATAGTAATTGCATTTAATCTGTAGATCACTTTGTGTTGTATAGACATTTTAACAATGTTAATTCTTCCAATCCATGAGCATGGGATGTATTTCGACTTTTGCTGTCCTCTCCAATTTCTATCATCAGTGTTTTATAGTTTTCATTATATAGGTTTTTCACTCTTTTGGTTAAAAACGAAAGTATTCCTAGGTATTTTTTTTTGGTAGTGCTGTAAATGGAATTACTTTATTGATTTATTTTTCAGATTGTTCAATGTTGATATATATAAATGCTGCTGATTTTTATATGTTGATTTTGTATCTTGCAACTTTACTGAATTCATTTATCAGTTATAACAGCTTTTTGGTGGAGTCCTTAGATTTTTCTAAATGTAGAATAATATTGTCAGCAAACAAGAATAATTTGACTTCTTTCTTTCTTTCTAATTTGGAAGTTCTTTATTTCTTTCTCTTGCCTAATTGCTTGGCTAGACTTCCAGTACTGTGTTGAATAACAGTAGTATAAGTGGGCATCCTTGTCTTGTTCCAGATATTAGAGGAAAGGTTTCCAATTTTTTTTCCATTCAGTATGATGTTAGCTGTGTGTTTGTCACATATAGTTTTCATTGTTTTGAAGTATATTCCTTCTATACTGAGTTTGTTGAGAGTATTTTTAATCATGAAAGGATATTTAATTTTTTTAAATGCTTCTCAGCATCTTTTGAAATGATTATATGGTTTTTATTATTGCTTCTATTAATGTAATATATTGTGTTTGTTCAATTTTGTATGTTGAACCATCCTTCCATCCCTGGAGTAAAGTCCATTGGATTGTGCTGTATTATCTTTCTGGTGTGCTGTTGGATTTTCTTGCTAGTCTTTTAGTGAGAATTTTTGCATCTATGTTCATCAGGGATATTGGCTTGCAGTTTTCTTTCTTTCTTTCTTTCTTTCTTTTTTTTGTTGTATCCTTGTCTGGTTTTGGTATTAGGGTAATTCTGGCCTTGTAGAATGAGTTTGGAAGTATTCACTTCTCTTCAATTTTTTGAATAGCTTCAGTAAAATTTGTATTTGTTTTATCATTTACATTATTTTAATTTGTGTTTCCTTGATTATATAAGATGAAAGCATTTACAATATATACCGGGCATTTTCATTTTCTTTTCTGTGATATATTTTACCTAAATTTTAATTTTGCTTCTTTAGGGAATTCTTTCTTTATCCTGAATACTAATCCTTTTTTAGTTATATGTGCTGCAAATGTCTTCTCCAATTTGCAGCTTATTAGCTTTTTTTTTTTAAAAAAACTTAAAATGTCTTTTGGGAAAATTATTGTTCTGAATTTAAAATAGTCAAGCTTATTAATTTTTCCCTTATTAATGGTTTGCATTTTTAGACTCTTGCTTAAGACTTTTTTTTTTTTTCTAACACAATAGTCTTAAAAATTCTCCTGCATTTTCTTTCAGAAGTTTGGCCAACTTGCCTTTCATATTTAAGTATGCTTGGTGTTGATTTTTGAGTGCATAATGAGATCAGTATACAAGTTTTTTATGTATATCCAATTGTCGGAAAACCTCTGAAAAGCTCATTACCTCTCTTCTAATCTACATTGCTCACTATCAAAAAAGAAGTTATCCTGTATGTGTGATTGTGTTTCTGGACTATTCTTTTTCATTGATCAGTTTGTCTAAACGTATGTCAATGTCATACCATCTTAATTATATAGTTAGTTTTGATATCTGGTAGTTCCTTGTCAGGAGTTTTTCTTTGCTTTTCTATATAAATTTTAGTGTTAACTTTTCAATGTCTACCCAAAAACGTGGTAATTTTTATTAGAATTTCTTTGGATCTATAGAGAAATTCTGGGAGAATTGACATCATTATAATATTCAGTTTTTAAATCAGTAAAAATAATATACCTCTCTATTTTAGTTCTTCTTTAATGTGTTTTAATAAAGTTTTATAATATTCTCCAGGAAGATCTTATACTTTCTTCATTAGAGTTATTAATATTTTTTCAAATACATTTTTATCTTATTGAAGTAGTATCTTTTAAAACAGTACATTTGAAAACTTCTTATAGATGAAATAGATTCAATTTCATTTTGTACATTGATTCTGATTGCAGCAAACTTGCTATACGCATTTACCATTGTGATTTCAATATGAAAATAACAGTTTGTTTTCTTTTTTCAACTCTTATATCTTTATTTACTATAATGCACTGTCTAGAACATTGTGTATAATAATGAGCAACAATCTTTCTGATCATCACAGCGAAATTTTCACTATTTTGTCATTCAGGATGATGTGCACTTTCGGTATTTTGCAGACAATCAAATTATGAATCAATGTTGAATTGTATTCACTGCATTTTCTTTATCTATTGAGATAATGATTTATCACTTTTCAACTTTTAAAGTTTACAGTGAATTACATTAATTGGTGTTCTAATGTTAAAATAACATTAATATTGCTGAGATAAACTGAACTCAGTTAGAATATATTATCTTATTTACACACCGATGGATTTGGCTTGCTGATATTTTATTTAGAATTTTTTTATTTAAGTGCATGAATGGCATTTTTCTAGAATTTTATTGCCTTCTATGGTTCTTGTCAAATTTCACTATCCACTTTATGTCAACTTCATAAAATGAGTTAGGTAATACGCTTTCTTTTACCTACTCTGAGTTTTTTAAAGAATAATTAAAATTTCTTGATTGTTTTGTATAAGCCATGGGCAAATTTGTCTGATGCTGATGTTTTCTTTGTGGTAAGAGTTTAAAGTACTGTTTCAATTACTTTTAATAGCTATAGGGTTGCTCAGGTTTTTTGTTCATTTCTTCTTCAATCAGTTTTGGTATAGTATATTTTCTTGGAATTTCTCTGTCTCTTCAAAATTTTTGTATGTATTGACATAAGTTGTTCATATTATTCTTTTAATGTCTTTTAAATCTGTGTAGCATCTGTAGTTTTTTATTTATGTGTTCATAATATGGCTTATTTGTACATTATCTCTTTTTATCTTGATTAAAAGTTGGTCTATTGTACTAACCTTTTAAGTTAATAGCTTTTCAATTTATTCTTTTTCAACTTGTTTATTTCTACTCTTATCTGTATTATTTCCTACTTTCTACTGTATTTGGTTTGATCTGATTTCTCTCCCTAACTTCTTATGTTGATTTCTTAGGTCATTTGTTAACAAGTTTCCTTCTTTTATAGTATAAGTATTTAAATGCATATTTTTGTATCTTAGTATCCTATAACTGTATCCCAAAAGTTTTGAAACATAGTATTTTTATTACCATTTGGTATTAATATTATTTGATTGAAGCAATAATTTCTTCTGTGACTCATGAGTTAATAAGAAATACATTTGTTAACTTTCAAAACTTTCGATTTTTCTAGTTATTTTTTTTGCTATTAATTTCTAACTTAAGTGGTGACCAGAGAAAAAGGGAAAAGAAGCAGAGCAAGACGGCTGAATAGAAGTCTCCACTGATTGTCCCCTCTCCCACCCCTGCAAAGGCACCAAGTTAATAACTATCTACACAGAAAAAAACCACTTTCTTAAGAACCAAAAATCAGGTGAGCACTCATAGTACTTGGTTTTATTATTATTATTATTATTTTAGTATTTATTGATCATTCTTGGTTGTTTCTCGGAGAGGGGGATTTGGCAGGGTCATAGGACAATAGTGGAGGGAAGGTCAGCAGATAACCATGTGAACAAAGGTCTCTGGTTTTCCTAGGCAGAGGACCCTGCGGCCTTCCACGGTGTTTGTGTCCCTGGGTACTTGAGATTAGGGAGTGGTGATGACTCTTAATGAGCATGCTGCCTTCAAGCATCTGTTAACAAAGCACATCTTGCACCGCCCTTAATCCATTTAACCCTGAGTTGACACAGCACATGTTTCAGAGAGCAAGGGGTTGGGGGTAAGGTTATAGATTAACAGCATCCCAAGGCAGAAGAATTTTTCTTAGTACAGAACAAAATGGAGTCTCCTATGTCTACTTCTTTCTACACAGACACAGTAACAATCTGATCTCTCTTTCTTTTCCCCACATTTCCCCCTTTTCTTTTTGACAAAACCGCCATCGTCATCATGGCCCGTTCTCAATGGTCGCTGTCTCTTTGGAGCTGTTGGGTACACTTCCCAGACGGGGCGGCCGGGCAGAGGCGCTCCTCACTTCCCAGACAGGGCAGCCAGGCAGAGGCGCTCCCCACCTCCCAAACGAAGGGTGGCCAGGCAGAGGCGCTCCTCGCCTCTCAGACGGGGCGGCCGGGCAGAGGCACTCCTTGCTTCCCAGACGGGGTGGCGGCCAGGCAGAGGCGCTCCTTGCTTCCCAGACGGGGCGGCTGGGCAGAGGCGCTCCTCACATCCCAGACAGGGCAGCCGGGCAGAGGCGCTCCTCACTTCCCAGATGGGGTGGCCGGGCAGAGGCGCTCCTCACTTCTCAGACGGAGTGGCGGCCGGGCAGAGGCGCCCCTCGCTTCCCAGACTGGGTGGCCAGGCATAGGTGCTCCTCACTTCTCAGACTGGGCGGCCAGGTAGAGGTGCTCCTCACTTCCCAGACAGGGCAGCCGGGCAGAGGCGCTCCTCACTTCCCAGTCAGGGTGGTGGCCGGGCAGAGACACTCCTCACCTCCCAGACGATGGGCGGCCGGGCAGAGGCGCTCCTCACTTCCCAGACGGGGTGGCTGGGCAGAGGGGCTCCCCACATCCCAGACGGTGGGTGGCCAGGCAGAGACGCTCCCCACTTCCCAGATGGGGTGGCGGCCGGGCAGAGACTGTAATATTAGCACTTTGGGAGGCCAAGGCAGGCGGCTGGAAGGTGGAGGTTGTGGCGAGCCAAGATCACGCCACTGCACTCCAGTCTGGGCAACACTGAGCACTGAGTGAGCGAGACTCCGTCTGCAATCCCAGCACCGCGGGAGGCTGAGGCGGGCAGACCACTTGAGGTCAGGAGCCGGAGACCAGCCCGGTCAACAGGGCGAAACCCCGTCTCCTCCAAAAATACAAAACCCGGTCAGGCGTGGTGGCACGCGCTCGCAATCCCAGGCACTTGGCAGGCCGAGGCAGGAGAACCACGGGAGCCCGGGGCAGGGAGGCTGCAGCGAGCCAAGACCACGGCAGTACAGTCCAGCCTCGGCAACAGAGGGAGACCGAAGAAAGAAAGAAGGGAGAGGGAGAGGGAGAGAGCGGTTTTAACTTTATATCACTGAGACACTGAAGAGTTAGAAAAAACAGTCTGGAATCACTGATGTCTCATTTACCCTCCCTCACCCTCCTACCACATAGTGTGGTGCAGAGAGCTGCAGTTGGGGGAGGGAGAACACAGCAGTTGTGGGTCATTTAACTCGCTGCTGCCCTGGCAGAGCAGAAAGGAAAACCGGACCAAAATCAGCTGATGCCTGCCCATGGAGGGAGCATTTAAACCAGCCATAGCCATAGAAGAATCACTAATCTCAGTGGTCAGAACTTGAGTGCAGCAAACCTTACAACAGAGGGCTACAGTGCTCTGTATCTCCAAGTAAATTTGAAAAGCAGTCTAGGCCATAAGGACTGCAATTCTTAGGTGAGACCTAGAAATAGGTTGAAATAGGCCCAGGGACAGTGGACTGGGAGGGGATGTGACATACTGAGACACCAGCTGGGGCAGCCAAGGGAGTGCTAGCATCACACCTCCCGTAACACCATGCTGCACAGCTCATGACTCCAAAAAAGACCCCTTCCTTCTGCTTGAGGAGAGGAGAGGGAAAAGTGGGGAGGACTTTATCATGCATCTTGGATACTAGCTCAGCCACAGCATGATAGGGCACTGGACAGCATTGTGAGGCCCCCATTACAGGGCCTAGCTAACAGATGACATTTCTAGACACACCCTGGGCCAGGAGGGAACCTGCTGCCTTGAAGGAAAGAACCTAGTCCTGGCACAGCATTCATCACCTGCTAACTGAAGTGCCCTTGGACCCTGAATAACCAGCAATGATACCCAGGTTCTACATCAAGGGCCTTGGGTGAGCCCCTGAAACTTGCTGGCTTCAGGCACCAGCATAGCCACAGTGGGGCAGAGCATCAAGCAGGCTCTTGGGGTCCCTGTTTCCAGGACTTGACTCTTGGATGGCATTTCTGGACCTGCCTTGGGCCAGAGGGGTGCCCACTGTGTCCCAGGCCAAGAAGCATTCACTACAAGCTGACTTAAGAGACCTCGGGCCTTAAGGGAACATTGACTGGTATCCTGAAAGTACTCCTTGTAGCCTGGAGTGGCAGGGCTACTGGATGAGGCTCCTCTGGCTTTTGGAAAGTGGAGGGAAGAGTGAAAAGGACTGTGTCTTGTGGTTTGAGAGCCAGCTCAGCTGCAATACGATAGAACACCAAGTAGACTTCTGAGATTTTGGACTCTAGTCCCTGACTCCAGGACAGCACTTCTGGACTTGCCCAGGGCCTGGGGGGCCTTTCCATCTTGAAGGGAAGGACACAGGCCTGGCTGGCATTGCCACCTGCTGATGGTAGAGCCCCAGGGCCTTGAGTAACACAGGCAGTAGCCATGGAGTGGTTATAGCAGGCCTTGGATGAGACCCAGCCCTGTGCTTGCTTCAGCTCTGACACAGCACAGTCATAGTGGTGGTAGCCATAGGGGTGCTTGTGTCATTCCATCTCCAGCTTTAGGTGGCTCAGAACAGAGAGAGAAAATATGTTTGTTTGGGAGAAAGTAGGGGAAGAGAATAAGAGTCTCTGTCAAGTAATCTCTATGAGTCTGCAAGAACCACAGTGTTACTGGGCTTGGGCTGCCCCCTAAAGCAGATACAGCTTATATTGTAACACTCAAGTCCTTTAAAATATCTGGAAAGCCTTCTCAAGAACAGCTCCAAATAAGCCCAGACAGTGAAAACTATGACAAATATCTAACTCTTCAATGCCTAGACCACAAGGAACATCTACTGGGATCAACACCATTCAGGAAAATGGTGAGGAATTCAGATCTCACCAAATGAACTAAATAAGCCACCTTGGACCAATCCTGGAGAGATGGAGACATAACGGCCTTTCAGATAGAGAATTCAAAATAGCAGCATTGAGGAAATTCAAAGAAACTCAAGATAACTCAGAGAAGGAATTCAGAATTCTATCAGATAAATTTAACAAAGAGATTGAAATAATTTAAAAAAATCAAGAGGAAATTCTGGAACTGAAAAATGCAATTGGCATACCGAAGACTGCATCAACCCTACTTTAAACAAAAAAAGACCAAAAAAAGACAAAGAAGGGCATTATGTAATGGTAAATGGTTCAATTCAACAAGAAGAGCTAACTATCCTAAATATATATGCACCAGCACAAGAGCCCCCAGATTCATAAAACAACTTAGTGACCTTTGAACAGACTTAGACTCCCACACAGTAATAATGGGAGACTTTAACACCACACTGACAATATTAGACAGATCATTGAGACAGAAAATTAACAAAGATATTCAGGACTTGAACTCAGCTCTGGATCAAATGGACCTGATAGATATCTATGAACTCTTCCCCCAAAAACAACAGAATATACGTTCTTCTCATTGCCACATGGCACTTACACAAAAATTGATCACATAATTGAAAGTAAAACACTCCTCAGCAAATGCAAAAGAATTGAAATAATAACAAACAGTCTCTCAGACCACAGAACAATCAAGTTAGAACTCAAGATTAAGAAATTCACTCAAAACCACACAACTACATGGAAATTGAACAACTTGCTCCTGAATGATTCTTGGGTAAATAATGAAGTTAATGCAGAAATCAAGAAGTTTTTTGAAACTAATGAGAGCAAAGATACAATGTACCAGAATCTCAGAGGCTTTTAATAATAGAATAGATCAAGGAGAAAAAAGAATTAGTGAGCTTGAAGATGGGCTATTTGAAAATACACAAAGGAAACAAAACAAAACAAAAGAATAAAAATCAATAAAGCATGGCTACAGAATGTAGAAAATAGCCTCAAAAGGGCAAATCTAAGAGTTATTGGCTTTAAAGAGGAGGTAGAGAAAGATATAGGGGTAGAAAGTTTATTCAAAGGAATAATAACAGATAATTTCCCAAACCTGGAAAGAAATATATCAATATTTAAGTACAAGAAGGTTATAGAACACCAGGTAGATTTAACCTAAAGAAGACTACCTCAAGGCATTTAATAATCAAATTGCCAAAGGTCAAGGATAAAAAAAAAATCTTAAAAGCAGCAAGATTAAAGAAATAAATAAAATACAACAGAGCTCCAATACATCTGGCAGCAGACTTTTCAGTGAGAACCTTATAAACCAGGAGAGAATGGCATGACATATTAAAAGTTCCGAGGAAAAAATATTTTACTCT
The DNA here is from genome assembly GCF_029281585.2 of Gorilla gorilla gorilla. Lineage (NCBI taxonomy): Eukaryota > Metazoa > Chordata > Mammalia > Primates > Hominidae > Gorilla > Gorilla gorilla. The sequence continues at coordinate 37,935,317 of NC_073237.2, forward strand.
AGAATAAAATATCTGGCAAAATTATCCTTCAAACATGAAAGAGAAATAAAGACTTCTCCAGACAAACAAAAACTGCGGGATTTCATTGATACCAGACCTGTTCTACAAGAAATGCTAAAGGGAGTACTTCAATCAGAAAGAAAAGGACATTAATGAGCAATAAATAATCACATGAATATACAAAACTCACTGGTAATAGCAAGTACACTCTAACTGTGGTGTATAAACTATTCTTGTCCTAAGTAGAAAGACTAAACAATGAACTAATCAAAAATCATAACTACAACAACTTTAAAATTCATATTGAGTACAATAAGATATCAATAGAAACAACAAAAAGTTAAAAAGTGAGGGGACAAAGTTAAGGCATAGAGTTTTATTAGTTCTTTTTACTTGTTTATGCAAATAATGTTAAATTGTTATCAGGTTAAAATAATGGGTTATAAGATAGTTTTTGTAAGCCTCCTGGTAGGCTCAAACCAAAACATATACAATGGATACACAAAAAATAAAAAGCAAGAAATTAAATTATATCACCAGAGAAAATCACCTTCACAGACAAAGGCAGGAAGGAAAGAAAGAAGGAAGAAAACACCACAAAACAACCAGAAAATAAGTAACAGGAATAATTTCTTACTTAACAATAACATTGCATGCAAATGGACTAAACTCTCCATTTGAAAAACATAGACTGGCTGAATGGTTGAAAAAATAAGACCCATTGATCTTTTGCCTACAAACAATACACTTCACATATAAAGACATATATAGGTTGAAATTAAAGGGATGGAAAAAGATATTCCATGCCAATGGAAGCCAAAAGTGAGCAGGAGTTTGTATATTTATATCACACAAAATAGATTTTAAGACCAAAACTATAAAAGAGACAAAGAATATCACTATATAATGATAGAGGTGTCAATTCAGCAAGAGGATGTAACAACTTTAAGTATATATGCACCCAACACTGGAGTACCCACATATAAAAAGCAAATATTATTATAGGTAAAGAGAGAGGCCCAATACAATAATAGCTGGAGACGCCAATGCCCAACTTTCAGCATGAGACAAATCTTCTAGACAGATAACCAACAAGGAAAACATTAGACTTAATCTGAACTATAGACCAAATGGACCTAATAGATATTTACAGAACATTTCATCCTAAAGCTGCAGAATACACATTATTTACCCCAGCACAAGGGCCATTCTCCATGATAGACCATACATTAGGTCATAAAATACGTCTTAAAATGTTAAGAAAAATTGAAATAATATCAAGCGTCTTCTCTGACCCCAATGGAATAAAACTAGAAATAAATAGCAGTAGGGTTTTTGAAAGCTATACAAATACATGGAAATTAGGTTATGTGCTTCTGAATGACCAGTGGGTTAATAAAGAAATTAAGAAGAAAATTGAAAAAAATCTTGAAACAGATGATAATGGAAACACAATATATCAATGCCTATGTGACACAGTGAAAGTAGTACTAACAGGGAAATTTATAGTTAAAAGTGCCAACCCTAAAAAAGAGGACAAACTTCAGATGAACAATCTAACAATGCATCTTAAAGAACTAGAAAAGCAAGAGCAAACCAACCCCCAAATTAGTTGAAGAAAGGAAATAATGAAGATCAGAGCAGAAATAAATAAAATTGATGTAAAAAGACAATATAAAAGATCACTTTTTAAAAGTTTTTTTTGAAGTTAAACAAAATTGACAGACCATTAGCAAGACTAAGAAAAAAAAAGATCCAAATAAATAAAATCAGAAATGAAAAGGGAGACATTACAACTGATACTGCAAAAATTCAAAGGATCACTAGTGGCTACTATGCACAACTGTATGCTAATACATTGGAAAATCTAGACGAAATGGACAAATTCCTACATACATACAACCTATCAAGAGGGAGCCAGGAAGAAATATAAAACCCGAACAGACCAATAACAAGTAATTAAATCAAAGCCATAATATAAAGTCTCCCAGAAAATTAAAGACTGGGACCTGATGGCTTTACTGCTGAATTCTACCAAACATTCGAAGAACTAATGTCAATTCTACTCAAATTATTCTGAAGAGTAGAGAAGGGAATACTTCCAAACTAACTGTAGGAGGCCAGTATTACTCTAATGCCAAAACCAGAAAAAGATACGTTGAAAAAAGAAAACTACAGGCCTCTATCTCTGATGAATATTAATGCAAAATTCCTCAACTAAATACTAGCAAACTGAATTAAACAATACATTAGAAAGATCATTCATCATGACCAAGTGGGATTTATCCCTGGGACGCAAACATGGTACAACATGTGCAAATCAATCTGTGTTACATCATATCAACAGAATGAAAGATAAAAACCATATGACCATTTCAATTGATGCTGAAAAAAATTTTATAAAATTCAACATCCCTTCATGATAAAAACCCTCAAAAAATTAAGTATAGAAGGAACGCATCTCAGCATAATAAAAGCCATATATGACAGACCCACAGCTGGTATCACACTGAATGGGGAAAAACTGAAAGACTTTCCTCTAATATCTGGAACATAATAAGGATGCCCACTGTCACCATTGTTATCAACATAATACTGGAAGCCCTAGCTAGGGCAATCAGACAAGAGAAAAACATAAAGGCCATCCAAATTGGAAAGGAAGAAGTCAAATTGCCCCTGTTTGGGGATGATATAATCTTACATTTGGAAAAATCAGAAGACTCCATAAGAAAACCATTAGAACAGATACACAAATTCAGTAAAATTGCAGAATACAAAATCAACCTGCAAAAACCAGTAGCATTTCTGTAGGCTAACAGTGAACAATTTGAAAGAGAAATAAAAATAATAATCCCATTTACAATAGCCACACATAAAACTAAATATCTAGGAATTAACCAACATGTGGAAAATCTCTATAATGAAAACTATAAAATGCTGAGGAAATAAATTGAAGACGACACAACAAAATGGAAAAATAGTCAGTGTTCATGGATTGGAAGGATCAATATTGTTGAAATGTCTATTTTGCCCAAAGCAATCTACAGATTCAATGCAATTCCTATAAAAATACCCATGACATTCTTCACAGAAAAAGAAAAACTACACTAAAATTTATGTGAAACCACAAAAGACCCAGAATAGCCAAAGCTATTGTAAGCAAAAAGAATAAAAACTGTAGGCCTGGCCTGGTGGCTGACGCCTCTAATCCCAGCAATTTGGGAGGCCGAGGTGGGCAGATCATGAGGTCAGGAGATCGAGACCACGGTGAAACCCCATCTCTACTAAAAAATACAAAAAAAATTAGCTGGGCGCGGTGGCGGGCGCCTGTAGTCCCAGCTACTTGGGAGGCTGAGGCCAGAGAATGCCCTGAACCCGGGAGGCGGAGCTTGCAGTTTGCAGAGATCGCGCCACTGCACTCCAGCCTGGGGCGACAGAGCGCGACTCCATCTCAAAAAAAAAAAAGTAAATAAATAATAATAATAAAACTGTAGAACTCGAGCTACCTGACTTCAAATTATACTACAGTGCTTAGTAACCTAAACGGCATGATACTGGCATAAAAACAGACACATAGACCAATGGAAAAGAATAGAGAACCCAGAACAAATCCACACACCTACATTTTTGACAAAGGTGCCAAGAACATACACTGGGGAAATGACAGCCTCTTTGATAAATAGTGCTGGAAAAACTGGACATCCTTATGTAGAAGAATGAAACTAGACCTCTATCTCTAGCCATATAAAAAAATCAAATCAAATGGATTGAAGACTTAAATCTAAGACCTCAAACTATGAAACTACTACAAGAAAACATTGGGGAAAACCTCTAAGACATTGGTCTAGGCAAAAACTTTTTGAGAAATACCCCATAAGCACAGGGAACTGAAGCAAAAATGGACAAATGTGATCACATCAAGTTGAAAAGCTTTTGCACAGCAAAGGAAACAATCAACAAAAAGAAGAGACAACACACAGAATGGAAGAAAAAATTTGCAAACTACCCATCTGACAAGGAAGTAATAACCAGAATATATAAGCAGCTCAAACAACTCCATAGGAAAAAAATCTAGTAATCTGATCAAAAAAGGGGCAAAATATTTAAATAGACATTCCTCAAAAGAAGACATACAAATGGCAAACAGGCATATGAATAGATGCTCAACATCACTGATCATCCAAGAAATGTGAATCAAAACTACAAGGTATTATCTCACCTCAGTTAAAATGGCTTATATCCAAAAGACAGGCAATAACAAATGCTGGCAAGGATATGGAGAAAAGGGAATACTTGTGTACAGTTGGTGGGAATATAAATTAGCACAACCACTGTGGAGAACAGTTTGGAGTTTTCTGAAAAAACTAAAATTAAAGTTCCCATAAGATCTAGCAATCCCACTGGTGGGTATATACTCAAAAGAAAGGAAATCAGTATCTGGAAGAGAATATCTGCACTCCTATGTTTGTTGAAGCACTTTTTACAATAGCAAAGATTTGGAAGCAACCTAAGTACATCAACAGATGAATGGATAAAGAAAACGTGGCACATGGCCGGGCGTGGTGGCACATGGCCGGGCGCGGTGACTCACACCTATAATCCCAGCATTTTGGGAGTCGGAGGTGGATGGATCATGAGGTCAGGAGATTGAGAATATCCTGGCCTACACGGTGAAACCCCATGTCTACTAAAATACCAAAAATTAGCGCATGGTGGTGGGCGCCTGTAGTCTCAGCTACTCGGAAGGCTGAGGCAGGTGAATGGCATGAACTCGGGAGGCCGAGCTTGCAGTGAGCCTCTGCACTCCAGCCTGGGTGACAGAGCGAGGCTCTGTCTCAAAAAAAAAAAAAGAAAAGAAAAGAAAAGAAAATGTGGCGCATATACACAATGGAATCCTATTCAGTCATAAAAAAGAGTGAAATGTAGTCATTTGCAACAACATGGATAGAACTGGAGATCATTATGTTAAGTGAAATAAGCCAGGCACAGAAACACAAACATTGCATGTTCTCTGTTATTTATGGGGTCTAAAAATCAAAGCAATTGAACTCATGGATGTGGAGAGTAGAAGGATGGTTACCAGAGCCTGGGAAGGGTAGTGGGAGGGTTGTGGGGGAGGTGGAAATGGTTAATGGATATGAAAAAATAACAGAAAGAATGAATATGACCTACCATTTGATAGCACAATAGGGTGACTATAGTCAATAGTAAATTATATCTTTCAAAATAAGTTAGAGTGTAATTGGATTGTCTGTAACTCAAAGGATTAATACTTGAGGGAATGGATACCCTATTCTCCATGATGTGCTTATTTCGCATTACATGACTGTATCAAAAAGTCTCGTGTACCCCGGAAATATAGACACTGACTCTGTACTCACAAAAATAAAAATAATAAATAATAAATAGGGAAAAATGTCACCAGAGAATGTGATCTATTTGATTTAATATTTGAAATTTATTAAAAATTACTGGCCAGTTATGTGGTTACTTGGGTAAATATGCTTAAATGTGTATATGCCTAAAAATGTGTAGTTTGTGCTTTTTGGGTACAGTGTTTTTTATATATATATAAATATATATGTTTTTATATGTATCTATATCCAGTGATAAAACCTGATAATTATATTTTTCAAAACGGTTATATCTTTGCTTATTTTTGTCTGCTTGACAAAATAATCCAGAGAGTTGCAGTAAGTAACATTTTTCACTATGATGGAGAATTTGTGTATTTCTGTTTGTAGTCTTGTCAATTTTTGTTTAACATATGTTAAGGTGGTGCTATTGATGTATACGAAATTAGAATTGTTACATCTACCAGGTCAACTGAAACTTTTATCACTATGCTGTCACAGTTTTAATCTATGGCAATGCTTTCATTCAATGTCTAATTTGAGAGATAGTAGTATATGTATATCAATTTTCCTTTTTATAGTTTTACATCCTTTTTTTTTATTCTTATTTTTTTGAGATGGAGTTTTGCTCTTGTTGCCCAGACTGGAGTGCAATGGTGCGATCTTGGCTCACCACAATCTCCACCTTCTGGGTTCAAGCAATTCTCCTGCCTCAGCCTCCCAAGTAGCTGGGATTACAGGCATGTGCCACCACGCCCAGCTAATTTTGTATTTTTAGTAGAGATGGGGTTTCTCTATGTTGGTTAGGCTGGTCTTGAACTCCTGACCTCAGGTGATCTGCCCACCTCGACCTCCCAAAATGTTGGGATTAAAGGTGTGACCCACTGCACCTGGCTAGTTTTACATCTTTTTACATTAAATCTTTGTGGGATTGTCTTGGCTATGCGGGCTCTTTTTTGGTTCCATATAAATTTTAAAGTAGTTTTTTCCGATTCTGTGAAGAAAGTCATTGGTAGCTTGATTGGGATGGCATTGAATCTATAAATGACCTTGGGCAGTGTGGCCATTTTCATGATATTGATTCTTCCTATCCATGAGCATGGAATGTTCTTCCATTTGTTTACGTCCTCTTTTATTTCATTGAGCAGTGGTTTGTAGTTCTCCTTGAAGAGGTCCTTCACATCCCTTGTAGGTTGGATTCCTAGGTATTTTATTCTCTTTGAAGCAATTGTGAAAGGGAGTTCACTCACGATTTGGCTCTCTGTTTGTCTGTTATTGGTGTATAGGAATGCTTGTGATTTTCGCACATTGATTTTGTATCCTGATACTTTGCTGAAGTTGCTTATAAGCTTAAGGAGATTTTGGGCTGAGACGATGGGGTTTTCTAAATGTACAATCATGTCATCTGCAGACAGCAACAATTTGACTTCCTCTTTTCCTAATTGAATGCCCTTTATTTCCTTCTGCCTGATTGCCCTGGCCAGAACTTCCAATACTATGTTGAAATAGGAATAGTGAGAGAGGGTATCCTTGTCTTGTGCCAGTTTTCAAAGGGGATGCTCCCAGTTTTTGCCCCTTCAGTATGATATTGGCTGTGGGTTTGTCATAAATAGCTCTTATTATTTTGAGATATGTTCCATCAATACCTAGTTTGTTGAGAGTTTTTAGCATGAAAGGCTGTTGAATTTTGTAGAAGGCCTTTTCTGCATCTATTGAGACAATCGTGTGGTTTTTGTCATTGGTTCTGTTTATATGCTGGATTACATTTATTGATTTGCGTATATTGAACCAGCCTTGCATCCTAGGGATGAAGCCCACTTGATCATGTTGGATAAGCTTTTTGATGTGCTGCTGGATTCCGTTTGCCAGTATTTTATTGAGGATTTTTGCATCGGTGTTCATCAGGGATATTGGCCTAAAATTCTCGTTTTTAGTTGTGTGTCTACCAGGCTTTGGTATCAGGATGATGCTGACCTCATAAAATGACTTAGGGAGGATTCTTTTTCTATTGATTGGAATAGTTTCATAAGGATTGGTACCAGCTCCTCTTTGTACCTCTGGTAGAATTCAGCTGTGAATCCATCTAGTCCTGGACTTTTTTTGGTTGGTAGGCTATTAATTATTGCCTCAATTTCAGAACCTGTTATTGGTCTATTCAGAGATTCAACTTCTTCCTGGTTTAGTCTTGGGAGGGTGTATGTGTCGAGGAATTTATCCATTTCTTCTAGATTTTCTAGTTTATTTGTGTAGAGGTGTTTATAGTATTCTCTGTTGGTAGTTTGTATTTCTGTGGGATTGGTGGTGATATCCCCTTTATCATTTTTTATTGTGTCTATTTGATTCTTCTCTTTTCTTCTTTATTAGTCTTCCTAGAGATCTATGTATTTTGTTGATCTTTTCAAAAAGCCAGCTCCTGGATTCATTGATTTTTTGAAGGATTTTTTTGTGTCTCTATCTCCTTCAGTTCTGCTCTGATCTTAGTTATTTCTTGCCTTCTGCTAGCTTTTGAATGTGTTTCCTCTTGCCTCTCTAGTTCTTTTAACTGTGATGTTAGGGTGTCAATTTTAGATCTTTCCTGCATGCTACCTGACTTCAAACTATATTACAAGGCTACAGTAACCCAAACAGCATGGTACTGGTACCAAAACAGATCTATAGACCAGTGGAACAGAACAGAGGCCTCAGAAATAACATGACACATCTACAACCATCTGATCTTTGACAAACCTGACAAAAACAGGCAATGGGGAAAGGATTCCCTATTTAATAAATGGTGCTGGGAAAACTGGCTGGGCATACGTAGAAAGCTGAAACTGGATCCCTTCCTTACACGTTATACAAAAATTAACTCAAGGTGGATTAAAGACTGAAATGTAAGACCCAAAACCATAAAAACCCTAGAAGAAAACCTAGGCAATACCATTCAGGACATAGGCATGGGCAAACACTTTATGTCTAAAACACCAAAAGCAATGGCAACAAAAGCCAAAATAGACAAATGGGATCTAATTAAACTAAAGAGTTTCTGCATAGTAAAAGAAACTATCATCAGAGTGAACAGGCAACTGACACAATGGGAGAAAATTTTTGCAACCTACCCATCTGACAAAGGGCTAATATCCAGAATCTACAAAGAACTCAAACAAATTTACAAGAAAAAAACAACCCCATCAAAAAGTGGGCAAAGGATATGAACAGACACTTCTCAAAAGAAGACATTTATGCAGCCAACAGACATTTGAAAAAATGCTCATCATCAGTGGTCATCAGAGAAATGCAAATCAAAACCACAATGAGATATCATCTCATGCCAGTTAGAACGGTGATCATTAAAAAGTCAGGAAACAACAGATGCTGGAGAGGATGTGGAGAAATAGGAACACTTTTACACTGTTGGTGGGAGTGTAAATTAGTTCAACCATTGTGGAAGACAGTGTGGCAATTCCTCAAGGATCTAGAACTAGAAATACCCACCCAGTGATCCTATTACTGGGTATATACCCAAAGGATTTTAAATCATGCTACTATAAAGACACATGCACACACGTATGTTTACTGCAGCACTATTCACAATAGCAAAGTGATCACAAAATCAATGATAGACTGGATTAAGGAAATGTGGCACATATACACCATGGAATACTATGCAGCCATAAAAAAGGATGAGTACATGTCCTTTGCAGGGACATGGATAAAGCTGGAAACGATCATTCTCAGCAAACTGTCACAAGGACAGAAAACCAAACATCACATGTTTTCACTCATAAGTGGGAGTTGAACAATGAGAACACATGGACACAGGACAGGGAACATCACACACTGGGGCCTTGGGGAGGGATAGCATTAGGAGAAATACCTAATGTAAATGACGAGTTGATGGGTGCAGCAAACCAACATAGCACATGTATACCTATGTAACAAACCTGCATGTTGTGCACATGTACCCTAGGACTTAAAGTATAATAATAATAATAATAATAATAATAATAAAATATTTGTGGGACATTTACTTCAGTTATGTGCCTCATTAGCAGCATAGAGCCAGCTTAGACCATCTGTTTCACAAATTTGCTAACTAGAACATTGATTTCACTTACGTTTATTGTAATTACTAATGTGTTTGAATATTTTTTCTAGAAATTTATTTTGTGACTACTGTTTGTATTACCTTACGTTTCATTGTTCATGTTACCTTATGTTTATGTTTCATTTCTAATCCTTGATTTATTCAGGACAGATTTTTTTCCATTCCTTTTTATGCTCTCTATTGGTATAGAAGATTTTCACTGTGTTTCTTTTCATTCAGTGGCTTCTTTCTAAAAATTACTATGCACAGTTCCCAGAGGCCAAAGTCACTCAATATTTTTACATTTCTCCCAAATAATATAAGAACCGGTCCACATGTTAACGTCCATTACCTGCCTCCCTAATCACCTCCTTTGACTTCACTTTTACTGATATGTATATTAGTGCTATTTTTTCTTTAGTGACATAAGACATTGTTATTTTTGTTGTATGTAGTCCATGTCTGTTTAGATTCTCCCATGTATTTATTATTGTCTTTGTTTGTATCACTTCACTTCTGCCTAAAGTACTCTTTTCAGAATTTTATTGTTGGTTGGTGTTGCTATTGATGTTGGGTTCCAGCTCTTGCTCCTTGATTAGTGATCAGCCTCTATTGTTCGCCTGATTGTAAGATAATTTCATTGTCTTTGGTGTCTTAGTTAAATCAGGATGACTTTAGGTATGAATTTCTTTTCATTTATTCTGCCTAGGATTTGTTGGGCTTCCTGAGTCTGTGGGTTAATGATTTCATCTGTTCTTGAAAATCATCTTTTCTTTCTTCTTGTATTTTTTTTTTTTTTAGTGCATTCGCTTTTCTTTCAGTTTGGAACTTGAAATAGACATATACTAACTTTCTGATTTTATCCTCAGTGTCTCTTCTTTCAAGTTTCTACATTTCTGTCTTTCTCTTCTCTATTCTGATTTCTTTTCTTTTCTTCTTTTTTTTTTTTTTTTTTTTTTACTTAGCTCTATCTTCCAGCTTATTATTTCTTTAGCCATGTCTGTTACCCATTGTTGTATAACCAATTTCTCCAAAACTTAGCAGGATAAAATAGCAATTTCTGAGAGTCAGGAGTTCAGGAGCTGCTTAGCTGTGTGGTTTGGGCTCTGGTTTCTCATGAGGTTGCAGTAAAACTGTAAGCCAGTGATACAGTCATCTGATGGTGCTGAAAGATTCACTTCCAGACTCACTCATGTGACTATTGGCAGGAGGCTTCAGTGTCTCACCATGTGACATTTTGGGTTCCACCAGGGTGAGTGATGACCTGAAGAGAAAGAAAGTGAGAGAGAGAGAGAAATAAGGAGGGGAAGGGAGAGGAAGTGGTGAGAGAGTGAGAGAAAGAGGGAGCAGAGACAGAGAGAGAAAGAGAGAGAGAGAGAGAGAGAGAGAGAGAGAGACAGAAATACTGCAAACAGAAGTCACAGAGAGAGACTACCCCAAACAGAAGTCACAAGTATCTATTAAAACCTAATCACAGAAGTACACACCATCATTTGTGCTATAATTTGTTGGCCACACAGACCAACTCTGGTACATTCTAAGAGTGGACCGTACAACATTGTGGTCAGGAGGTAGAGATTAATTAGGAGTCATCTTGGAGGCTGGCTACCAAAGCAATGAAACCTATCCATTTAGTTTTTAATGGAAATTATTATATTTTTATTTTTGGAGTTCTGTTTTCCCCTCAGTCTGCTTCACTGTACTTTGCTCACATTTTTAATCTCTCCTTTTCTTTTTAAAATATGTCAAATACTTTTATTTTGTATTCTGTGTCTAATAACTGAAGATTTTGTTGGTCTGAATTTGCTGCGTGTTGTTTCTTCTGGTTGTCACTTAAAGCATCTTGATCTCATTCATGTTTGTTTAATTTTTTTATGTGACTTTATTTTTCTTAGAACTTCATGTATAAGTATTCTTCAAGAACAGCTTGGGGTGTTCTTCCAAAGAGAATTTGCATTTGATTCTGTCAGGTGCCAGCAAGCCCGTAATCAATATAAACTAAATTCCTGGCTTGTAATTTTTAAATATCACCCAGGTAACATAAATTTAGGCTGAAAAACTACATGAATATTAGCATATGTTTATAAATCATTATGAGAATTTCCTTCTTTCAGTCACTGTCAAATCTTAGATCAACGATTATTCTTGCACTGTCTTGAACTAGGTTTATTTGTAGCTTACCCTTACACTAAGGTCGAATGCTTTTGTGGTTGCAAATTCATGCAGAGGAGTCTCCTATTAGACTGCCAACCATAGACAGGGCATGGCTTTGTCTTTCCTCTGTATCTTTTAGTAGTGTGAAACTGAAGCTCAAGTTTACCTGGAGCAAATGTGCTCAGTGTTCTACTTCCCTGCTGGGGTTTCTACTTTTGCCTAGGTTTTCACTTGTGAGTATAATTTGCTAGCTCATCAATGCATTGAAAAACAAAAACAAAAACAAAATATTGTTAAAAACATTTTATCCAGCATTTCTAATTATTTTCAGTTGGAAGGGTTGGCCAAGGAACCTCATCCCCAATGTTGCTAGAAAAGGGTTTTCTCCTTCCCATCACTTCCCAAGTTCTATTGAGGTTTATTAAAGTATATAGCCCAGAATTGAAATATAGTGACAGAATGCATGTTATCTTTCAACTATTTGTGGAAGATTGTATTTTAGAACAGTATGCAAAGAGTATTCTCTTGCTTCTGGGTTTTGTCAGTAGATATTAAAAAAGGATGTCAACTTTTCTGGAATTCAATGGTTGCTACCACACAATCTGCTAGACTTGGAGAAATTTAATTTCTTTATTTTAGTAAGTTCTGAAGTTTTGAAATTTTTAGTATAGACAACAATCTGAATAGGAATCTAAATTATTGATTTTTCCAAACACAGAAGGATGGGCTAATGATAACAGAGAACCTTTTAAACCTATGATTTGTTGCTTATTCATGATATTATACTTTCTCTTTCTTGGTTCCATCTTTCACATTAAATACCCAATTTTAAATTCCATTGTCTAATTGATTTAATGATTAAGAAAATGTTCCTTATATTCAGCCTAAATTTTTCTTCCTAATTTATTCCCATTACTCTTGGTTAAATCTTGAATAACTAGGATTGATGAAGCACTGAGAGCTAATTAATTGATTGCTAAAGCACTGTGGTATTATGCAACTCCACAGTGAATTCTCTTAGTTTTAGGAAACCTTATAACAGTAAACTGCATTATAAGGCTGTTTTTTCTTATTTCTAGGTGTTTTTCACAGGCCAGTTATGTTTAATATTTTCCCCAAAGATGCCACATGCAGGCATAAACTAATAAAAGGCTCAATTTTTACTTAGACATGTTCACTTTGTCTTTTGTTTATTGTATTTGTGGAAAAGGCTTTCAAAAGTAAGTGACCCTGAGGGAACCGGTTAAAACTTATGGATACCCTTGAACATCAATTGACTCTCACTGAGCGTGCTTCTGACTTCTGGGTCCAAAGCTTCCTCAGTTGCTTTTTACTCTGAACTCTCCTTACACCTTGCATTGAGCCACTGAGTACAACCCTGTATGGTTTCCTCTGGTGAGTTTTGTAGCCCAAATGTGATTAAAGCTCCTTGAGTGAGAACTTTTGTGATATCTTCCATTTTCCAAATACTGTGCTAAAGACTGAAATAATAAGCTTTTAGTTAAGAACAAAGTGTTCCCTTACTGTCCAGAACAGAGATATTAAATTTGGTTATGAAATCAGGGAAGGTTCCTCAAAGAGAGTGGGGTTTGACTTGAATCTAGATGGTTGAGTAAGATTTAGGCAAATGGAGAAGTGAAGACAGGCTTCTTAACAGAAGGTTGTGATGTGCAAATTCACCAAGGTAGGGCTGGTTGGGAAATTACTGGTGGTAGGATATAGGGTGGGTGAGTGAAGCTGGCAGAGTCATGTCACAGAAGACCTGGTGTGCTGTAGTTGGTACTTAGATTTGGTCTTGAATGAGATGGGGAGTTCATAATGGGTAGCTTCAATGTTTTTGTAGTTGAAGATGTGAATGGGATTTTACATAATGAGATTCAAAACTCTTTTTTAAAAGGAGTCATTTGAGTGGAAGAAAAATGATTGGGTATTTTATTTGCCACATACTGGTTTGCGAGTTGCTGCAAATTCCACAGATAAAAACATTGCCTTATATCCCACTATTCAGATATTTTTTAAGGTCTGATTAATGAGATGCTTTTGTGGGAACTTTTATTTTCTCCCTGGTTAAAAATGAGCATGACTTACAAAAAACACGATGAAACAAAATAATGTGGATTTGACAGTGTTGATATGTTCAATTCTTAGCTACTTAGCTGACCTGGAAGGGCTGCTGTTAGGCATTGCTTTTCACATCTGTGTGTCAGGTGAGGCATATCACCTGCTATAAGAAAAAGGACAGAACAAATAAGGTAAGGTTTAGTTATGAAATTTAAATATTAATTGTCACTAGTAGGACAAAATGGAATATATTTTTATTAATTTATCAATTTCTTGTTTGTTTTCTTTACTAACCTTTAGTAGAATGCCTTTAAAAATGTTGTATGGAACTGAGTGTCTTTTTAGTAACCTTCTAGAATTTTAAGCACTCTATCTTCATTTTGATGAGATCCGGGAGATGTTGCCTTGTAAGTGCCTTATCTTGGTACTGTATTAAAACATGACTGTGGCATTTATAAAATTACCTCAGAGCAGTGCCCACAGGATTCTTGGAGTTTTCAGCTTTCCTTGCTAATGAGCCGCATGTGGGAAGCGAGCAGGGCCAAGGTTATTCAATGATGTTTTGTGCGTAGTTTTTGTTGGCCAAGGTGGGATTTAACTTAATACACTCAGAATTTATTGGTTGGTAACTATGTTAACAAAAAAAAAAAATTCTTTCCCTTCTGGGAGCTCTCTTGGAATCCCTGTGAGTTCTTTTATGTACTAGTAATTTACTTTTAGATTAGAGGGTCACAGATGTTCCACGCCTTCTTTCATTTTGTCTCTTCCTGACTGCTTACTCCAGTATACTGGGGAGGAGGGGAAAAAATGTATTCAAGGAGAGAGAAGGTAGAAGATGAGAGATAGGGAAGATAGAAGATGGGAGACAGGAGAGGGGAGATGGGGAGGAGAAGAGAGAAGAGAAAGAGTGGGAAATACAAAATGAAAGAGAAGAGAAAAAGGAAAATGAGAAAAGTGATTTTCTTTCCTATCTCTCAGTATTTCAACTTACTAGACACGTATTCATGGAGTGGTGTCTTGGGAATATAGAGGAATAAAGGTTGACTTACTGGTTACCACACAAGAAAATTCAAACTAACTCATGATCTCTGAAACAGTTTGAGACAGCAGCTGTAAAGAAAAGTAATAGGGCTAAAATACACTGGACATGTGGTTGTAATTTTCATTTGTGTGAAGGTAAAATGCATTAATAATTTATGTCCTTTTTGATTAACATCTTGAGATGTATATGTGTACATACATAGATCTATTTTATTTACAACTTTGTTTTAGTAATCATCTGGCATCTAAACCACTTTTTGAAATATTGCATAAGGTCAAAGAAACAATTCTAAAGTTGGTAATAATAGAAATTAAAAGGTAAAGGAAATGGAGGAAGGCAGTTTACCACAGAGATATTAAATTTTATTATAACGTTTCAACCTGAAGTTCAACATAAAAGATAAATCTTTCCCGGCAGCATAGGCTAAGGAATATATCATATCAACTTGGAAGTTATTAACTGAATTTTTTTGAGACACATATCACCTCAGTAACTGCTCCAAATGCATTTACTTTATTTTAAAGGTTGTTCTTTCCATTATTAATGCCATACTGAATCACAGAGCTGTTTGTGATGAAATGTGCTACTCTAAAAAACCTGTAAATGCATCTGCAATGGCTGCTGATATGTTTCAACTCATCCTAAAATATACTGTAAATTTTTGGAAGACGTTTTTATCTTACTGTATATTCTCTGCAGACTGTTAGAATCCAATTTATTAACTCTCTGGAAGGTGAAAGCTATGCTTGAATAAAGTGACATGAATATTTGTCAGGATTGGCTCAAATTATGTGTTTTATGAGATAACAGCACAATTCTAGACTTTGAACGTCTTACATCAATAACAATTCTGGAGGGGGTAGTGTAGACAGGTTTAATGAGCTTCAGAAGGGATTTTTTTCCTCATTAAAATCAGAAAATATATCTTCTACCGCATTTGCAGTGTCTCCACAGAAATTGGAAAATTTTACTTAAAGAGAAAAAAGCTTTAATCAATCTCATAAATGGTTTTAAAACTTAACCAGGTGTAAATATGCAGGGAGAAGTAGTGTAGGAAACCTTAGCTGGGGTTCTGAAGACCTGAATTTAAGTGCCATATTTTTTGTTTTGTGTTTTCTTTTACTGTCTGGATACCTTAAGGCTAGTCAATTAACCTCTCTGAGAATCAGTTGCCTCAAGTGTCAAACAAGGAAGAGAAAATGGTGACTTTGCCTCGGGATTTTTGGTTTAGATTGTCATCTTTCTAGACCAGAGGGAGTTTTTTATGGCTCTCAGAGCAATGAGAAAGTGGATAGATGGTCATTTAGTGAGACAAGGGTGCTCGTGTGATGCCTAGGTTATTTAAGCGAAACAGAGAAGTAGATAGGCTTTTCTAGACTACAGATTTAGATTCGGGGGTCATGACATGCAAGAGGACTGATTTTAGCACACTTCTAGAGATCATCTAGATCAGGCCCATACTTCTTACTTTGCAGAGAAGGAAGCTGAGTCCTAGAAAGATTAAGAGGTTTGGAAATCTCACACACCAAGTAAATGTTGACAGTGCTTGAAATCCAGACTTCTTATCCCGTTTACTGGCCATGATTTGGCAACATAGTTTCCCTTTTCTGCTGCCTTTCAAAACTTGCTCTCAGGAAAGGACATCATAACTTTGGTTTAGGGGCAAATATAAATGACTGATGAGTCTTCAATTATTTTTCTCTGGGACCTAATAATGACATTTTATTACTGACAGCAATAAACCGAGAGAGGTCTGATATTTTGAGGGCACATGAGAACTTCTTTTTCAATCTCTCAAATTGGCTTCCATGCTCTTTTACTCTCCTTGTCAGTACTTTTCCCCTCTTCTGGCTTTTCAAGTGAAAAAAGGCCTGATCGCTTCTCCAGTATTAACTGAAAACTTTGCATGCATTCATTTTCATGTTTTCAGGGGAAGAGGGTCAATTTTTCATTGATTTAGCAAACTTTTATTGAGGATCTATGATCTCTAAGTATTATCTGGTTTCTAAGGCTAGAGCAATGAGTAAGACTTCAGTTCTGACCTGATAGGTTTGTATTCCAATGATAGATACCATCTCTGTCTCTTGGGCTAGCAGAAGAGGAATCAGCTACGAGGCATATGTTCAGAAGTTCCTGGGTGGGCCTTTGTGATCTTGTTTTACCCACACACTCCTTTCAAAGATAGAAATTGCTTTATAAGGAGTAAAATATTGTCTGTAAAATACAAATAGTTATAAATCTCTTTCTTGTTGCCTTTTTTCTCGATGCACATTCTAGGTCTCAGAAGATTTTCCTGAAAGAAAATACTTAATGTCAATTCATTCTTCCTAAATTCTTGGCCAATTATGTTGGACCCAAACAGGAACACAAAAGTGGGCCTCTTAGGAAACTCAAGATTCAAAGGGATATATAAATATTCTCTAGGCAAAGGAAGTCACAAAACAGACTATATCTAGAATATTTTCAAAACCTGCAGCCCACAATCTTTGTTACTGCAATATTTTGGT